>NC_088918.1:74155000-75405000 GCF_963576675.1 Euphorbia lathyris | reverse complement strand
TCAATATATAATATACTAAAATGATAAAAATGAATAATCAAATCGTTTCAACTAACTCAATATCTCAATAATTGTATTTTTCTTTTTCATTTTTTTGATAAAATAATTCATGAAATTTTAACTCTTAAAAAAATTGATATCAATATTATAAGAATTTTAATAGTGACCCCTACTATTTGGACGACTTGTGCTCTCACACTGAATGTATGTATCAGAGTTGGCTCTTCTAA
The DNA here is from genome assembly GCF_963576675.1 of Euphorbia lathyris. Classification (NCBI taxonomy): domain Eukaryota; kingdom Viridiplantae; phylum Streptophyta; class Magnoliopsida; order Malpighiales; family Euphorbiaceae; genus Euphorbia; species Euphorbia lathyris. Next base: position 75,404,770 of record NC_088918.1, on the reverse strand, counting down.
CCAATTTCTATTATGATCACGTAATAGGTTAGCCAACACAAGACCTGAATTACTTTTACAGACTCCATCCGTATTTAAATTTAATCTTTTTGGTCCCACTGAAAGCATCCCAAATAGTCCAGAGATTGGTGTAAAGTAGTCTACTTTTACTTGGCGCATATGATGTGAAGCTTTCAGTCTTAACTTGGAGAATCCTCCTTCTATCTCTTGGAATTCTACTTGGGCCTTAAAAGTCTCTTATCGCATTAGGAGCTTCCTTTGGCTTAGTGCTAAAAATAGGTTGCTTACTAATGTGGAAAGGAAAAGACGCCATTTAGTGGAGGCAGATACTTGTGGTACGTGTAAAATTCAGGCAGAAACTATCTGTCATGTTCTTAGGGATTGCGCTAAGAGTAAGAAAGTGTGCAAGGATTTGTTTCCGAACCAGTTGCTTCCTGGCTTCTTTGACCATTCTGATGACGAGTGGCTGTTGAATGGTATTAAAGGTTTGTTATTTCCTAGGATGGAGCATGGTGCTACCCTTTTTGCTGTTGTCTGTCACCAGCTTTGGCAGTGGAGGAATTTTAAGGTGATTGGTGAAAAAGCGATTGTGATTCCTAATATTCCTGATTACTTCTCCAAGAAAATTAGCTCTATTATCAATAGATTTAAAGGGGAGTATTTAGCCAGTACTAGCCAGAGATCTGTTGAGCATCTTCTGGGTTGGAGTAAACCGGGCGAAGGGTTGGTGAAATTGAACACCGATGGCTCTTGTCTTGCGGATGATAGAATTGCGGCTAGAGGGGTTCTGAGAGATGCGGATGGTAACTGAGTTTCTGGCTTTTCTCAAAACCTGGGAATGAGGTCTTCCTTTTCAGCTGAGCTCTGGGGTATCTTCTTTGGTATTAAGTTGGCCATTGATCTAGGGCTGAACTGCTCGTGGAGTCTGACAACCTTGAAGCAGTTAATATGGTTGCTAATAACAAAGCTTTGTGCCTGAGTAGTCAAAACCTAGTCAAAGGAATCAGAAGATTGTGTTCTTCTTTCGAGTTCATCTCCTTTTGTCATGTGTACAGGGAGCCGAATATGATGGCAGATCGCCTTGCTGCGGAAGGCCATGAGAGGATGCCAGGAATTTCTACTTTCTCTTCTCCTCCGCAATTCCTTTGTTCTTTTCTTACTGATGATTGGATGGGGGTTAGCTTTCCTAGGCTGATCCTGGGTTAGTTGTTGCTTTTGTTGTTTTTCTTTTCCCTTTCCTACAAAAAAAAATGACGTGTTAAACCTAATGAAATGCATTAAACCTAAGTGATAGACATTGTAATGGAATGACCATTACAATAAAGGCTTATCCACCTATTTTTTTTAACAACTTTCTTAATCGCTAGATTCTTTGTGCAAATGCAACTAACTATAAGGTCTATTTCTTGCTTTTGCTAATAAAAAAAAATAATAGTACTTTTTTATAACATTTTGAATATGCAAGATTTATTTATGTATTTTTCTCTAAAATAAAATACTAAAAATATTTTTCTTTCTTATGTTTAATATTCATTCAATTTGTTTTTATGCTTTTCCTACAAATATAGGATTTTTCTTCAAAAGAAAAACTAAGAATAATAAATTAACAATAATGTTCAATCATTCTTAAGCTTATTAAAATTATAAAGTAAATATTAAAAAATTTAGTGACTCATTAAATTTATTTAACTAGTAATTAACCAGATGACATCAGTGCTAAATTAATTGTTATAACATAAAATAGTTGTTTTTTTAGAGCTAAAACAAGTCTATCATTAAATGTTTTTAATTAAAAAAATATTTTATATAAATTTAGTTTTTTTTTTTTTTTTGAATAAGTATAAATTCAGATTTTAATTCTAAATTGATTAATAAAGCAGGTAATAAAGAGATGCTTATGGGCCAAGCCCAATATCATATTAAAGGTTTTCCCATTTTTAGGTGTAAATCCATCTATTATCATAACCATAAGTTGAATCATTTTTCCATTTTAATAGATAAAAATGCTTTTTTTTATATAGATTTACCATTATTATACAAAATTATATAATTTTATCTCTAATATTTTCAAACAATATTAATTTTATCCTCATCTAGCAAAAAAAAAAATTAAACCAGACTGATGTAATGTTATTTAACTCGTTATTTACCTGTCAAAGCAGACATTTGGAACATCAATTATACTTAATATATTTATTTTTTTATTAAAAAAGTCTACTAAAATACCAATATTTAAATTTGGAAGATACAAATTAATCACAAAAGGTTATTTAAAATGATTATTATTTAACCTTCAAATTTATCCTTATCATTTTGAGGAAAATGCAGATTTACCTTTTGGATAAAACGATGCAATTTTATCCTTAATTTTGCCAAATAATATCAATTTTATCATTGTCTATAAGATTATTAGAATCAATTAATTTGACGGTTATTCGATTGTCACAACAGATCTTCCAAACAAGTTTATCGATAAATGGAAATAATTTTGTATATTTTAACAAGTTGTTTATACTATTTGTGATCTAAATTAGCCCTAAACTTCAATTACTATTGATACAATGTACCCAATCAAAATATGTTCGAAATAAACCTTTGGACATGCCTAATTTTGTGATCTATTAGAGATAATAAAAGTTATTTATGGACCTTAATTTACACTTCTCTCATAATATATATACACTAACGAATACAGAATTATTTAGTTAGGGAACCGATTTTACACGTGGTGTTAAAGAAAAAAAATTGCTAAATTGAATTTGTTCAAAAAAAAGTTAGTATATATATGTTATAATTAGAGTGGTCAAGAACCAATTTTTAAGTATCAATGTAAAACTTTTCAAAATTTAGCTATATTTTGTTTAAGATTTTTTACATGTAAAAAAAAATTGTCTGAAAGAAAAATTCGGATTTAAAGACGGTCTAATAAACAAAAAAAAAAAACTAGAAAATTTGGATTCAACGAGGGCTAACATACCAAATAAATAGGAAAAATTACACAAAAATTCACTTTTAAAAAACTATTTACAACTATACTAGGCTATAATTTTGAATTATATCAAAGTAATAAAATCATTAGTTTTTAAGATTAAATTTTGTAAATTAAGGGTCTAGAATATATTGGCAATTGTTTGGGATTTATGAATTGGGGTTTAAACTTTAAATTAGGTGTAAAAGCATATTTTATTTGGTATATATAAAAAAATGACATATTAAGAATTAAGTTTGATGATATGATTTAGTTGTAATTTTATAGTCAATTATGATATTCGTGTAAAAAGCCAAAAAAAAAAAAAGAATTTTGGATTAAGAATAGGCCAAAAAAATTTGGGGTTTTGGATTTAGAGAGGGTTTTAACCGACCTGTGCCAATTTTGGAGTGCTAATTCAGCACCCGATCATTATTTCTTAGAAACAGGGAACCGCAACCACCACAGCCTCAAATTTCGTGGAGACAGAGGGGAGCCGAAACTACTCGTGGTCATAGTGGTTCCGGTGGCCGGAGGGGCCCGCCCCCTTCCCCTCCTTTGTCTCCGCCCCTATATAGTTATAGTACAAGCAATGTAATATAATTAGCATAAGACTTATGGTTTTATGGTGTATTAGATTACTTTCCTACTAATTGTCAATCCATGTGTTTGTTTACCAAACAAAATGGACATACATACATACATACTTGTTTAGTGGATTAATAATATGTAATTTATAATCATGAAAGGATAATGACAAGTCTTTGTGGAATTATGAACATAATACATGGATGCAAGAGAAAGAGAAACACAAAAGACGTACAATTGAAAAATCTACAACAAATTCACCAAAAGATGTCTTTTCCAGGTTTGCTATATACAACAAGAAAGATTACTATCAGATTGGTTCTTTCTCAACACAAACATAATAATCACTTTATTTCTCTAGCAAACTAAAACATTGTATCTAACTTGAATCTGATAGCCATTCACACTCTAATAATCTTCATAACAATAATTGACCTATATAAATTCAATGTGCTGCAACAGATTTCACACACAACGCAATCAACTCTTGTAGAGGACAAAAAATCAAGTTTCAAACTGTTTTTTCCGGCTTCCTTTGCTGTTACTTCAGTAGGAATTTGTAATTTTTACTCCTAATACCTATTTTGTGGAATATGAGTGATTGATCAACAGGCTATACTAAAAAACCTAATTAAACATTTGCTTATGTGGTAAGTAAATTTGCATCTAAGTATACCACATTACTCTACTCTATGCTCTAAACATAAAAGTTGGGTGAGGATGTGAAGCCTGGGATGGTTTTAATTTGTGTGATGCGTGTCATGTGACAGAAAAACGGGTTTAGTTCAATGTCGATGTGTGAATTCTGTCGCTCTTGCGTAGATGATATTTTACATAACTGCATCGATCCTAGAGAGCTTGATGATGCATTAATATAAATGAAGCTCCTCAATCTGTAGAATTCTGATTGACCTGTAGCCAGCACAGTCTTGTCCACGACTATGAAATATGTAGCTACAGCAACTGATATATGTGGTTATTTTAGGTAGTTCGCTTTCACCAAGGTGACTAGAAAATGTTTAATAGCACATAGATTTATAAATCACTTTCTGCCCATCCTTCAATAACTGCTTTCATTCAACTAGTTGTACTTGTATTTTGAATCAATGGTTTTCCATATTAACAAAATAGTAGTCAGACGATATACTATCATCTTTAATTCGATCCGTTAAACAACAAAAATCAGCATTATATTAGAACAACCATACTATAATCTTTTCTACAAGGATCAATGATTTCTCTACAAATATTATACGAAAAAAAAATCTCAAGTAGAACAGAACAACCACAGCAGAGCTAAAAACACTTCATGGATAGATATAGAGATGCACCTTGAGATATTCATCCACTGCAGCTTTGCTTTAACAGCTGAATCAACCTCAAAGAAAATGTGAGTAGCACATATAAAAAATATACAGCTAATTAAGAGTCTCGTATTTACCACACACAAAAACAAAAATAACATAAGCTGTAGAAAAGCATTATATTGATCAGCACTAAAAGATCAGATTTGTTATTCAAAGATCAACATCAGAGAAGCGAAGAAACATCCTAATGGACTTTCTCTCTCTGTCCACAGCAAAGTAATCAACATCAGAGATACTATCAGAGTATGGTAGTAAGGGACTTAAATAGACATACAAAGAGAGAAACATCCTTCAGACAAGCGATATAGTAGCACTAACGGAATGCAAATAAATATTGCCTAAACATGCTGTCACCAAGCAACAAACACAACAACTCTTTTAATCCTTTAATCTTCCCTTAGCATAGATTTACAAATTCTTCAGAATGTCATAGCCTTTATTGCAAGATAGATCCAATACCACAGCTATCGTAGAGTTATCTGCTGAAAAGCCTTGATCACGCATTTCATGAATAAGTTCTATTGCCTTGGACTGATTATTGTGCCGAAGAAATCCTCGAATAATAACATTGTAAGAGCCACTATTTGGTGAGCAACCATTTTCTTCCATTTCCCTAAAGAGATTATAGGCTTCATCCATTAATGCTTCTTTGGAAAGTCCACTAATTATTATATTATAAGTTTGAACATTAGGCTGCAACCCTTCAACAGAAAGCATAGAAAATAATTTCTTTGCATATTTCAACCTCCCAGCTTTGCACATCCCATCCATTAGAATACCATACACAAATATGTTAGGCTTCAACTTGCTCTCCTTCATTTCATGCAGTAGGCCTAAGGCAACATCAAAACATCCATGCTTACAGAAGCCATGTAGCAAACTTGAGTAACTTACTATATCTGGACGATAGCCACGAGCACACAAGTCTTTAAATAGTTTCATGGCTGCCCCGGGACCTCTTGTAGAGCAAAAGCCACGTATAAGAGCATTATAAGTATAATTGTTAGGCCTTAAACCTTTAAGGGGCATTTCATCCAGAAGTTGCTCTGCCTCGTCAATCATTTTCCATTTACAATACCAATGAATCATTATATTATAAGTACGAACATCAGGATTACAATCCTTGTTTGTCATCACATTGAACACTTTCCTAGCTTGATGCATCTGCCTATCCAAACCAAATCCATCTATCAACGAATTGTAAGTGATAACATTGGGCTCTATACCCATCTGAATCATTATTCCAACCACACATCTAGCTTTATCCACCTTTCCTTCCTTACATAATTCATCAACAAGCATACCGAAGGTTACTATATCTGGTGCTATATTCAGATCCAACATTTCATTGAACAACGTAGAAGCTTTTCTCCACTGACCCGAATAGCATAAACCGTGAATTAAACAACTGTAAGTAACAACATTCAACAAAATTGCTTCCCTTTTAATCTTTGAGAATAGATGAAATGCTTCGTAAACCTGACCATACTTACAAAGACTATCAATAATAGAACTGTATGTCACCACATTAGGCTGGCAACCTCTCCTAGCCATTTCTTCAAGCAACCCAAATGCCACGTTGAATTTTCCCATTTTAGACAAAGAATTGACAATCACATTATAGGTGTTCACATTAGGTTGATATCCTATTGCAACTATCTTGTCAAAACAATTTACTGCTTCAATAAGGTTACCTTGTATACATAAACCATTAATCAAAGTATTAAAGGTTATGATGTTAGGCTCTAAACCAATTTTGCACATCTTTCCTAAAACAGAGAATCCAAAATCTACACGGTGTAAATGGCAGAAGCAATTGATCAAAATATTAGCAGTATAAACATCAGGTTTAATACCCACCGATTCCATCTGCTTGGAGAAAGAAAGGACCGTATGGAGATGATTCATTCTAACAAGTGCAGATAACAATTTGTTAAATTGAATAACAGAAGGGGGCGGGTTCACACGAAGCATGTGGTTGAAGGAAGAAATTAGATCAGGAAAGGTGTATTGGGTTTGAGCTCCTCTTAGTTTTGCAGAGGTGGAATAAGGAGCATGAAGAAGAGAATATAAAAGCGTAGAAATAGGCGTTACCTGATGATGAAGATGAGATGAAAAAGCAGTGAGAAGGCGTCTGGTGCTGCAGCTTAGCATCGTGGATGGAATTTTAGGGTTAGGAAATTGAATGGAAGGGTGTGAAAGTGTAACGAATAGCAAGGAAATCAATGAACAGCTGAAAGTTATTCCTAAAGAATGAAGTGAAGTGAAAGCGTAGAGAGATTGGGGGATAGAAATAGACAGAGATCCTAACTTACTGGGATTGCCCTAATTGGTACTGGCTAAGCCTTTGTTTGGAAGTTAATGAAAGTGAGAGTTAAATGAGGTAATGGAAAGGGAAGGGAAGTGATGGTATGGAAAGTTAAAAGCTAATCTTGTTTGGGAGTTTATAGGATGTAATTGAGGTTAAATGTTTAACCTTGTTTGGGAGTTTAAATATGAAGGGGAATGGAGGTTAAATTTACACTGCAGAGACAAAAAAATTTAAAAAAGTTTACGTTACTCCCATTAACCCCCAATTTGGAGGTTAGAGTTTGGAGGTTAGAGGAAGTAAAGATTTAACCCCATTAACCTCCATTTACTCTCAAAAAATAACTCACAAACAAGGTTAACTTAATACTTAACCTTCCATTACTCCCATTAACCTCCTCCCAAACAAGGGCTAAGGGTACTTTAAGTTCGGGTAAGCTAGTGACGCTTACACACAGTTACTTACGAATTAAATCTCTTAGGGTCAAGTACCATCGGATAACTATAGGTACTTATGAATAAAAATTGGATTGATATAAGATGTAAAAGTATATTCATTAAAGTAATTGGACGAGTATGAGTGATTAAAAAATATACGGTAAAGTTCCAATTAAAAAATATACGGTAAAGTCCCTATATCTGAAAATCATGATTGAATTGCTTTTTTTTTTTTTTTGTAAATTTTAATTAAGAAGAACTATAAACTTATTGAGTGGACTTCATTACCAAAAAAAATAAAAAGAAAAAACAAATATTTTCAGACTAGGGATCATTTTGAACTGCAAATTATATTAAGTACGAGGTATTTGACGTGATACGAACCCGGAAAAACGTTTTTACGGTTGCTTCAAGTACGAGGTAAAAAAATTCTCAATTTGAGGTTATGTTTTACAATTGTACAAGTTTAAAATTAAGTTGTTACAATTGAAAGTTGGAGGGGACAGTTGCAACATTTGGACAAATTTAAGGGGTTAATAAGTGGCCGTCATATTTTATTTTTTTATAAATGAATTAAATTAATGAGGCACAATCTGGTAAAAATTGTCAATAACAAGGTAATTGAAAAAATATAATCGTATCAACCACGTTTTTGGCATCAGACTCAAAAATCACAGTAGAGTATCCTCCCTCGTCAGCCTAGAGCATAGCCTCTGACAAGGCCCCCGCTTCACTTTCCCGAACTGCAGGCGCCACTTCCAACCTTAGAATCCGAGCAGTAATAAACTGGCCAGCATCGTCCCTAACAACAGCACTAATGCCACCCTGTCCGACTGATACAAAGGAAGCTGCATCGACATTGCATTTAAAAGACCTGCTCATAGGAACATGTCAGGCCGAACAAGCCGTAGCTGCTTAAAACTCTGCCTGGCTTTTAATAAATTTTCTGCTTTTTTCTATTCAATTAAATTCTTTGAATACAAGTTAGGTTCACAGGGTATGGAAATCAACTTCCTACCGTAAGTATGATCGAATAAATGCAGCGTAACTTCATAAATTCATATCCAAAAACCACTTCAGCTTGCTTAAATCTAAGAAAACAAAAATAAATCCTCACTTGTTTCCCTATAATACTCATCAAATTTAGCGACATAAACATAGCTATAATCCAGTTCAAGCAAGGAAATTCATTTGCAAGCAAGGAAACAGACCAAAAATTAAATTTTGAAAAAAAATGCACAAAATGAAATTTTAGTCGGTCATTATCATTAATTTATTAGAATTTAAAAAAAAACAGCAATATAATCTCCATCTGTATTTGAAATCACAATTTCGCAAGTTCAATTGCTTAGTAAGCACAAAAGTAGATATGTCTACCTATCTAGCACAAATCTCCTATAAAGAATTCTGACTCATACAGACTAGAGGCACTAGACTCGTATTAAAATACATTGGACTTACCAATAACAAAGAGTAACAAAAAATCGTTGGTAACAAACTATAATATCGTAATCTACAAATGTGTAAACAACCGGTCACTTGAATTGCTTAAGCGAAATCACTGATGCATCAGATGATCCTCAGTACACTCGAGAAAGAAACCTCTGCTCGCCTTCGGATACCTGATTTCAATCACGGCTGCTTGAACTCCCTCAAAGCTACTCCCTCAACTCCTGATCTGGAAATCAATCCTATGATAATAGGTCTCTATGAACAACTGCTGAAGTTAGCCTTTGATGTACTTGCCTGCTTTCAAATCACCATAGAGACTCCTGCCTTCTGTATATAAATTTCACCCAAAATTTGCTGCTGAACTTGAAATTTTTGAATCGACCTATAAGCATATACAAGGCAAATAGGATCAAAATCTTTAACACTTGTGAGCCTAACAAAACAGAGTTACCTTACCTATTCATTGCCAACAATTAATGCAAGTCATACTTTATGTCTTTAATGTATAAAACTACTATAAAAATAACTAGCAAATTAAGAATACAAATTGCTCCAAAAATACTATAATTTGGACAGATATAAGCTCAATAAATTGCATTCTACCTCCAGCTCAACAAGGACAGTCTGAATCAAATAAAATATCAATTGTAATTTGCATAATAATGTGGAAAATGAAAGGAGGAAATAAGAGCATATCAATGAAGTTAAAATAAATTAAGGGGATAAGGGGAAATTTTGCACCTAAAGTTACTAGAGAATCTCAATTTTTTCCTCATCGTACAAAAAGGCTCAATTTTGCTCCATAGTCGAAATTCTAGATCAATTTACCCTTTTTTCAAACAACTTCATCGCTAATTTTCGTCAACGTTGACTTAGAAAAGGGTAAAGATGAATTGACTTTTCTGCCATGAGGGTATAATAAAGCTAAAATTTCTACGATGGGGAAATCATTGGACTATTTTGTACGATAAGATTGATCTTCCCCAATAACCTTAGAAGCAAATTTGACCCTTATCCTGAAACTGAACTTATGTTTCTCATTCAAGACACTTATCCTGAAATTGAACCTTTTTGGATTATGAGATAATAAAATATAAAAAGAAAATAAGGACAAGTTGACAACAAATAAAATTCACATACTAAAGCCGTAACTATCAAATACCTACTCTGTACCCTTTACCCCTATAATGGATGTTTGTATATTCAGAAAGAACATTTCAGCATATAGAAGGAAGAATAACGAAATCAGTCGGACCATTCCTCAATTCCATGTTAGAAATGATATCTAATTAGCCAACAAAGAGCAGACTCCAAAATATCATCCTTTCTCCAGCAACTAAAAGTTAATAATAGTGTCACTACTATCAATAAGAAGAATGCTTAACAAACATAAAGGGTGAAAGGGTTTCCAAAGAAACTTCCATAACTATTTGAGCTAATGAATTTCTCATAGGCTGAGTCATATAATATAACTCATCCTACACAGAGCATTCGAGTCAAGCAGGTTTCAACTCAAGCAACATAATGCCTCAATTTAAATGTAAAAGGAATAGTCATCAACTTTACATTTACTCACTTAAAAAATAAAATAAAAGATTAATCTACTGAATATTTTGAAAAGCTGCTACCTCAGATTTTCAAGCATAGCAATAAAATTGAGACTCACCACCAATTTCAACAGAAACAATGATGCTTAGACATCAAGCCATGGCAACATTACAAATATTAGGTCCACGAACAAATGCTTAGACATCAAGCCAAGTCAGGATCTGAAATCATGTATGTAGTCATATGCATGTGAAATAAGTATCATAAACTCATTCCGTAGCTTGAAAATAACACTAGATTCTAAACTATCATGCAACAACAACAACAAAGCCTTAGTCCCGAAATGATTCGGGGTCGGCTAACATGAACCATCATATAAAACCGTGAAAATCAATTCTAAACTATCATGCAAGTGAGAGAAAATTTTAAGCAGTAAATAACTACTTTGATTTACAGTAATACTCTCAGATTCTATTCTCACATTGCAATTTCACAAATTCAATTGTAAGTTGTTGCCTGTGCTATAAGAGATCACTAATTGCACAACCCAATAAACAAAATTGAACAACTTATATAATCATACATGTTCTTCAAAATAATTTCTCATCCAACACATGAATTTCTATCCCTAGCACAAACTCGTCGTAGACTATTCTGACAGACTCTTTATACTTATATATATGACTCCTACTAGAATAAATTGCATTGGAGTATTGAGCGCAGTAGAACATAATTTGTAAGCTGATGTAATAAAAATGTTAATTTCAACTCATCATCTCACCTTGATATGCATGAGGACTTTTTATAGTAACTTCAAGATGACCTTATTCTCAGCTACCAACACCAATGTGGTGTTATCTGCAGAGAAACCCTTGCAACGCATGTCACGAATAAGCTCCGCTGCCTTGGCTAAATCCTTGCCCCGAAGAAATCCATGAATCATCACATTATAAGAGCAATTATTTGGCGATAAAACATCATTTTCCATATTTCTGAAGACCTGGTATGCTTCATCTACAAATCCTTTCTTGCAAAGTCCATCAATTATTATAGTATATGTGAATTGTAGGCTGCAATCGATCAACAAAAAGTCTAGTCAACAATTTCTTTACATCTTTAAATCTTCCAACTTTGCACATGCCTTCAATTAGGATATTATACGTGGTTATATCAGGCTTTAAATTGCTCACTTGCACTTCATCAAATAAGGAGAATGCTACTTCAAGATACCCGTTTTCAGAAAAACCATGTAGCAAATCAGAGTATGTTACTACATTCGGAAGGTAGCCACTTGCACATATATCTCTAAAAAATTCGAGTGCTTCCCAAGGTCTTCTTGTATAAGAGAACTATAAGTATAATGGTCAGGAATTAAACCTATAGAAGACATTTCGTAGAGAAATTGCTTTGCCTTGTAAATCCATTTCTTCTTACAATACCAATTGATCAAGATGTTATAAGTATGGACATTAGGATTGCAACCCTTTCTCATCATAACATCAAAAACTTTTCTAGCTAGATGCATTTGTCCATGTAGACCATGTCCATCTATAAGCGAACTATATGTAACGACATCAGGCTCAACACCAGTTTGAATCATTCTGCTTAAAATAGATTGAGCCTCTGTTATCATTCCATCTTTGCAAAGTTCATCTACTAATATATTGAAAGTCACTACATTTGATGCGATATTCCTATCCAACATTTCTTCAAACAACGCCAAAGCTTCCTTCCACTTACTTGAATAGCAAAGACCATGAATTAGTGAGGTGTGAGTGACAACATTAGGCAAAATTCCTTGACTCCAAATCTTTTTGAAGAGATCAAATGCTTCATCAACTTGGTTATTCTTGCAAAGTCCGTCAATAATGGCATTGTATGTCACAACCAAAGTCCGTCAATAATGGCATTGTATCTCACATCTTCTCAGCCATTCTTTTGAGCAAACCCATAGCCACATGCAATTTTCCAATTTTACATAGACCATTCACAATCACATTATAAGTACGCACATCAGGTTGATAACCCATAGCCACTATCTTATCAAATAAATCTACAGCATGTCCAATTTTACTATCTCTACATAATCCATTGATTAAAGTATTGAAGGTTATAATATTAGGCTCAAAACCAAGCTTCAAAATTTTGGCGAGTACAGAAAACCCCAAATCCACACGCTGTAAATGGCAGAAGCAATTAATTAAGATGCTACAAGTATAAACATTAGGTTTAATACTTACCAATTCCATCTGCTTGGACAAAGAAATGACAGTCTGAAATTATTTCATCTTCGCCAGTGAAAACGACAATTTATTGAACTCGATAACAGATGGCCGGGGGTTCGTGCGAAGAAGCTTATGGAAGGAAGAGACGAGTTCATTAAGCTCAGCGGCAGAGTAACTCGTATGGAGGGGAGAAATGAAAGCAGGAATCTGATGAAATGGAGAGGGGGTGATAGGTGAGGTTGAAAGGGAAGAAAGAAGAAGGCGTCTGAAGGTGATGGTGAGCATTGTGGATCTGATCTGAATAACAAAAAGCAGATTAGAAATTGAGAAATTTGGGGATTTTGATTTCAATGTTAAACTCGATCGTTTTAAGTGTGCTGTTCTGTTGTTGCATTTTATCTCTACCTTTTAGGTGTATCTTTTACTGTTTCAAGTAGGTCGCAAAATAACACACGATCCGATTACACGATACGAATATTTAGTGTTAGTGCTGAGCTTAATAGGTGATGGATCATTTTGGGTACACGAAACTGACACGCTAATTTTTGGGTTGGGTTAGTGTTGATATTTGAACCCGAAAACGACACGAAATAACACGGATATTGAAAATTATTGTTATATTCGTTCGTGTTTCTTTTTGTCACTTTATTAATAAAGATAATAAAATTATAATTATTAATTGTAAATATTGATTTGAATTTTCTAAATTGTTATGAACACATTACATGACCCTCTAACATGATATTATCGAACTTTTCGATAATTATTGTTAACATACTAATCTAAAAATGATATAAAATGTTTAAAAACAGTATCATATCTTCTAATATTTTTAAGAGTTATTATTAATATATATGCATAATAAACTTACATATAACCTGAAAACACGATACGAAATCGACACTAACCCGAACAGGTTAACACGACTTTGACACGAAAGTTCTTGGATTGGGTTTAGGTTTACTCTTTTTGACACGAATCCGAAATGACACGACACGAACACGACTCGAACACGATAATTATCAGGTCTAGTTTCAAGTATGTCTGATGTTTGTTATTAGTGGCTTAATTATTAGTTTAGTAAAATTATATTGGACTGTTATTATTCGGATTAAATTTTTTTAATATGGACATGTTTTAAATTAATCAATAAAGAAATTATAAGGTGAAAAATGTCCACAATGTTTATAACTAGAAGCAATTTTACTTTTAACGTCTAAAATGATGCAATTTTACCCCCTAATATTATCAAATTGGGTCAATTTCAAATATTATTATAAAGCACAAATATTTCATTTCTTATTGCACATATCAGTTAGTTCTAAAAAAATTCATATTTTGTGTAATTTAATAATAAAATTGAAAATTAATATTTAAAAATTCAACAAAATATTTGAATTTTTTATGCAACTCGTAAAAAAGATAATATATTTTTTTACTTTTTTTTTTAATTTCACATCTAATCATATTTGTGATCTGTTACTAATGATGCACATTGTAATATTCATGATCAAGAAAACAATTTGATCAATTATTTCTCAAATTGACCAAACTTGTCAATGTTAGGGGTAAAATTACTCTTTGACTGCCAATGTTAGGACTAGAATTGCACCATTTTGGACATTAAGGGTGAAATTGCATCTAGCTATAAATGTTAGGGGGTATTTTTGCACCTTATCCTGTTATAAAATAATAAATATGTTACACAAATTAATAAAAGTAATCTATATAAAAAAAAATTATTGAAGGCAACAAAACCTTGTACTGCTGGTAATTATGTTGTAGAAATATAAATAATGTTAAAGAATAAACATATTTTATGGAAATAAGAAGGATAATTTTGTCATGTGATTCGAACCATGACCTCCCAAGGCATAGGTAAGCTCTCAACCACTAGGCTAAGAGCTTCCTCACGAAACAAACACTCTTTTAATATCGTAGACTTCCCAAAATTAACAATAAAAAATTAAATTTAATCTTCCAATTGGATAAATTAAAAATATAAACATGTTTAATTTTTTTTATGTTATTAGTATCATGTTTCATATTAAGCAATAAATAAATTATAAAAATATATAATATATAATATATAAATTAATAAAAATAACTTTCATAACTAAATTAAAAATAATAATTTGTTGTTTTAGTGTTGCATTTAACTTAAAATGTTGAATTAAATATTTTGATTTATCAAAATAAGTGATTTTAACTTAATTAATTAATTTAAGTGGTGAAGAAATAACTTTTATCAAACACACTTAAATTAAATAAATGTTTAACATTTTAATTTAAGTGATAAATGTTATCAAACAAGCCCGATCTATTTTTATTCTAAATCATTCTATCATGCGATTTTATCTCCACTTTTTTATGATTATTTTATTTTTCTATCAATTGAATTCATTCTCAATTTAATAATTTTTGGATATCTTTTAGTTTTTCTACCCACGTCTTCTGCCTTATTTTAATATCATAAGCTTCCGAAAATTAACAATAGAAATTAAATAGAATATTTCAACTAGGATAAATTAAAAATAGAAACATGTTTAATTTTGTTGCTACAGTTAATACGTAAAATTTCATGTTTTATATTAAGTGACAAATAAATTATAAAAATAAAAGATATTTTATATAAATTAATAAAAATAATTTGTAAAGGTAAATTACAATTAAAAATATTAATTTATTGAACGAAATAAAATTTTGTTCTTTCGACAATAACATTATATTGATAGGAACGACGTTAAAGAAGAAACATATGGTTTATGGAATTAAGAAATATAATTTTGTCAAAACTAAAAAGCTATAAATTTCATTCAAAGCTCTAAAACGATGTTGTTTTGATAAAAAAATGCTACACGTTTATTTGGAAAAAGCTGTTATTTCATAAAACTAATCAAACACTATGGCCCTATTTGTTTGAGGGAAAATATTCTGCAGGAAAATATTTTTCCAATTTTCCAGTGTTTGTTTGGGCAGGAAAATAAGTCAAAGGAAAATAAGTGGCAAGTCAATGGAAAAAGAAGGAAGAAATAAGGGAAAATGTTTTACCATTTTCAAAAGGGTAAAACATTTTCCCCAAAACGTATGCGTTTAGAGAAAAATGGGGAAAATGTTAAAAAATATAAAAATACAAAAATACAAAAATATGAAACATGAAAAAACGTGAATAACGTGAAAACGTTACAAAACATGAGAATATGAAAAAAAAACCCGCAAAAAACATGAAAAGGTGAACGGACGTGAAAAACACAAAAACGCAAAAAAAACACACTTGAAAAAGCACAAAACATGAACAATGCGATAAAGTGAAAAACGCGAATTATACAAAAACGTGAAAAATACAAAAAATACAAAGATGCTAAAACACAAAGACGTGACAATAAGTGAAAAACGCGATAAACATGAAAACACGAAAAATGCAAACAAAACACGAAAACGTAAAAAACACAAAAACGTGAATAACACGAAAAAGTAACAAAATACGAAAAATAAAAAAAAGGAAAAAAAGAAAACATAAAAAAGGAAAAAACCGAAAAACTAAACGTGAAAACACGAAAACATGGAGAAAAAATGCAAAAAAAACAGAATAACGTTAATAACACGAGAAAACGTACAAAAAATGCCAAAAATGTTAAAAGACGTTTTTCGTGTTTTCAACATTAATTTTTTTTTCACATTTTTGTGTTTTCCCACTTTTTTCCATGTTTTTAATATTTTTTACTTTTTGTGTTTTTAATAAATTTTCACATTTTTTTTGTGTTTTTCACGTTTTTAGTGGTTGGAAAATATTTTCCATTGTTGTAGCCAAACAACGAAAAATATTTTTCAGTGTGGTTGCCAAACACAGAAAAATATTTTATTTTCCTGCGCAATATTTTCCCTGCATAAAATTTTACAGAACACAATATTTTCCCCCAAACAAACGGGGCCTATATTTCACGTGGTTTGGAATGAAACACTAAAAAACTATTACGAAAAGCTGAAACAAACACCATTTAAAGAAGTTTTCAGAGAGTCCAATGAAACATTTTTTTATATTTAAAAGGTTAATCGATTTTTAAGTAAAGTTTATAAGATTATCGATGTATTCCATCTTTGAAAATGTTATATTATTAGACTGGGTTATACTTAGAATAGTAGAATAGCTCAACGCTAAAACAAAAGAATGCAAGTTACATGACCATCGGTTTGGACTCGACCTGAAGTAGGAACTTTAGCATGCAACATCGATACATGAGTATTTGCTGATAGAGGCTACTGTTCGTTCGGGTTTCTGTTGCGAGATCACAGAGGAGTTTGCTCTTATGCCTCTCACGGTGCACTTAAGGACTTTATGAACCTGCTATAGCCGAAGCCATGGCAGTTAAGGAAGCCTTATCCTGGCTAAAAGCCCAAGGAATCAATAACGTGGAGCTAAGGACAGATTGCATCTCAGTGGTGCATGCTATCCAGGCAACGGACCAAGCGTTATCTTACTTTTCCGACATTATTTCTGATTGTATTACTTTAATAAGCGAGTTAAAGAATGTCTCTATCTCTTTTGTCAAACGATCAGCGAATTGCGCTGCTCATAGCTTAGCTCGAGTAGTGAGTTATGAGTCTGTTCGTAAGGAGTGGTTTGTGAACACTCCCCCCCCCCCCTCCCCCTTTTTTCTTGTTACCATTCTTTCTGCTGAATTCAGCTAATAAAGTTTGTTCTTCCAAAAAAAAAAAAAAAAAAGAACAGCTCAACGCTAAATTCTATTAGTTGGGCCTAATTGAGTTTAGATAGAAACCGAGATAAATGTGTAAAAACACCATATTAAAAACACTTATTCTTTTCTTTTATTAACAGATTTATCACTTGTTTATTTGGTAAGTAATATTAATATTGAATATCATGGCTCTGATACTATGTAAATAAAAGTCTAATTCACTAAAAATGTATCTAAAAAAGAAGGGGAGATGATTGGTTCACATATTTTAAAGAATCATATAGCTTTATAATTTAAATGCGGGATGTTTAACACCATCCAAATCGATTCATATTTTTTAGAATTTGAAAGGTTAAAGATAAATGTATCAAATCATAAATCAGAGCGGATACACCAATATTATTTATACCAAATAACACTTTAAATCTAAATTAAATCTATTAGCATCCTCTCTAGACTATTTCAAATCACATTCCTATTATTGATTCGGTTTTTATCAAACGTCAAGAGGGTCTTTGGAACCATTTGTTTACAATGATCATTGCCAATAAAGCATCATTACAGTCAGTTGCTTACATTGATTTGCAGATGAAGAAATGTGATTTTTTTATTGTCAAAACGAGGATTATTCTTATCAACATTTTCAAATCGATGACTTTTGGATTGCGATTGCCAAATTTGACTGTTAATGACATCAAATTGAAAATTTTCAACAATTAACTTGTTAAATATAGATGACTTAATTGCACAAATTTATATAATTTAATTGAAACATAAATTTTACAACTTTTTTTTATCACTCACAGCATTTACTTAATTCCTCACAATTAACTCTCACTCACTTGCGCACAAGTACACTGTGACACCACTTTCATGTTCAAGCTACCTAACAATCATGAAAAACAACACCCAAAAATAACCGTGTAAGATGAAAAGCGCAAGATTAAACAGCTTGGTGAATGTCATAATTAGTGTTACAGTTGTCAAATCAGACTTGCTTGGCTACTAAGAAACAGGACTCTAATTTAATCACTATGTAAGATGGCTTTTTTTAAGACTTTTACCACCTATGAGACCTCCACTCTCTAAGTCCTTAGGAAAGACATCACTGCCAAACTTGTGCTCCATCCCTATCACTCTTCCATGAGATATCTTTCTTATTCACTTGTATTTTATTTGTGCTTTATTGTGAGAGAAGCTATAAGTATCATTAAACAAGCTCCAACCTATTAGACTACAAGGTACAATTACATCATTCCCAGGCTTACAAGCATATATTCTCACCACTAAGACTTCTCAATTGTTGGTCACTTGAGCTCTTCACATACCTGAATTATTAACAATAATTTTTTGTTTATAGATACTATAATTATTTTAGCTTGCTACTCAACTAAGGCAAAGGTCGTAGCATGCTACTTTCTTTATAGCAAGGCAACATCCTCTAAGAGATTTGTTAGGATCTGAAATCATGTCATCATATGCATGTGGAATAAGCATCATAAACTCATTTCGTAGCTTTAAAATAACAATAGATGCTCAACTATCATGCAAATGACAGAAAATTTTAAGCAAAAAATGATAAAATAACTAACCAATTTTATAAGGCAGTTCCAAATCTGAATTCATTATATTTATCAAAATTCTAACTGAAACTTTAACCTAAATTTATTCATATTATCAAGTTGCTGAATATACATAGATATGTTATCTCTACTATCAAGCAGTTCCTATTCTAAATTTACTAATATCAAATAGATGAAACTCTGATCTATATAAATATATTTATCAACAGCAGATCAGCTTTATAACTGAAAATCAGAACACAAATCCTGATCATTTTCAAGTAGCCAATGCAACTGCATGGGCTTAGGATTTGGAGAAAGAAACAAAACAAGTGGACATATCAAAGGTACTCGAATTCAACTGCATGGCTTCCCTATATTGTTCAAGTAAAAGAAGCCTGGAAAGGCGTCACAAGCTCATTTGGCTACTAGTTTTGACTCTGTCTGATGATGACCAGCCAGCAGAATAACACGATTCCAGAATAGTGAACACACAAAACTAGAACAACATAAGTCGTAGAAGAGCATGACATTCATTTACAGATGATACATATCTGAAAAGAAGATGAGATAACATTGCAAAGTGATGTACAAAAAACTACATTAACCTTTGAGGAATTCAAAGTACATGCTCCAAGTTCCAACGTTAACCCTAGATGTCTAAATCATTGAAATAGAACAAAACTAAGTATTAATAATTAATACATAGCTTAAATCAGTTTCAGCCATAAGGTATCATCAGATGCAGATGAGCTGTCATTTTAGCCATAAGGTATCATCAGATGCTGAATGGGCTGTCAGATATTAATATCAAATGGACCTTTAACTATCAGCTAGAGCTTTTAGTTCAATCCGTTCCATGACATGGTATCAGAACCACTTTAACCAAGTGGTCTAGGGTTCGATTCATGGCAGCCCCATTTGTTGATTTAATTGCAGAACATGGTAATATGGGCCTACGCTTCAAGCCTAGTGGGAATTTGCGTGTGGGGGGTGTATCAGATATTAATATGAAGTGGACTATCAGCTCGAGCTTTTAGTGAAAGAGAAAAAGAAAATTCGAACAAATAAACAAATTATATACTCCAAATTCTTATCAACTCAATTCTGCAGCACATGCAAGTAAGGGAGTAGCCTTTTATTTATTTGCAGAATATTCACCAACACTCTCTAAGATAACCAAAGAAAGTATATGAAAAAAAGATAACATGAAAGGTAGATACCTTTCATGATTAACAAAAACTTAAACTTATACTCAAAGTATGTGAACTTTACTGTGAGCCATTGGCAATATTTCTTGATCACTCCGCAGCAACTATGCTACTGTCCAGTAGCATTCCTTTATAAACAGTGTCACAGCCTCTTCCTGGCCTGGAAATCTGCTCTAGTTGTAGTTCTCTGTAGCTCTTTCTGGCCTTTAGACTCTGCAACAGACGTAGAAAGGTCTCTGTTTACGAATTCTGTTTCTTCTTGTCTTCAAGAACAAACATAACTTAGAGTTGCAAAGGATTAAAGACAAAAGTCCAATACCAATGCCAACACCTGAAATATATACCCGAATAAAGCTATATTAATTAGAAGAATTCATGAAATCTTTTTAATAGATTTGTCCTTTATTTTAAGAGGTACAAACATTTAAGATCCCAACAATACACCCTTAAAAATAATCTAAGACATAAGAAATCCAGCAAACTAAAACTTGATTGCCTCTTGTTGGTACACATCATCTTGATAATAACTATTTACTATTATTACTTACGCTTATTTTAGAAAGCTTAAATCAAGATCAGAAATCATGTAATCATATGCATGGGAAATAAGTACCATAAACTCATTTCGTAGCTTGAAAAAAACACTAGATACCAAACTATCATGCAAATGAAAGAAAATTTTAAGCAATTGACGACCGCTTTTTTTAATATTAGTAACCTCACATTCTATTCTAACATTGCTATTTTAGAGATTAAAACCATTTGACAAAGCTGATCAACTTATCAAAGAAATCACATACTTTTTCATAAAAATTCTCATCCACCGCAAGAATCTCTATCCCTAGCACAAACTACCTATGTATTTTGACCGACTCTTTACACTTTTATAGGGGGATTAGATTCATATTAAAATAAATTGAGTTGGAGTATCAATAAAACATAATTTGTAAGCAGGTGTAATAAATGTAAATTTCAACTCATCATCTCACCTTGATATGCACGAAGACTTTTTATAGTAATTTCAGGATGGCTTTATTCTCAGCTACCAACATCAATGTGGTGTTATCTGCAGAGAAGCCCTTGCCACGCATGTCATGAATAAGCTCTGCTGCTTTGTCTAAATCCTTGCAACGAAGAAATCCGTGAATCATCACATTATAAGAACAATTATCTGGCGAGCAGACATTGTTCTCCATATTTTTGAAGATCTGGTATGCTTCATCTAGAAATCTTCTCTTGCTAAGTCCATCAATTATCATAGTATATGTTTGAATTGTAGGCCGCAATTGATCAATAAAAAGATTAGACAACAATTTCTTTACATCCTTAAACCTTCCAGCTTTGCACATGTCTTCAATTAAGATATTGTATGTAGCTACATCAGGCTTCAAATTGGTCACTTTCATTTCATCAAATAAGGAGAATGCTATGTCAAAATGTCCATTTTCACAAAAGCCATGTAGTAGAGTTGAGTATGTTATAACATTAGGTAGATAGCCAGTTGCACACAAATCCTTAAAGAGCTTGAAGGCTTCCCAGGGTCTTCTTGCATGACATAAACCGTATATAATAGAACTATAAACATAATGATTAGGAACTAAATCTCTAGAAGACATTTCATTAACAAGTTGCTTTGCCGGTGATGGTGAACGTTAGCGATTTTGATTGGGGATTTTGATTAGAATGATAAACTCACCGTCTTTTATTAGCGATTTTGTCGGTTAAATTACACCCATGGCCACTGAACTTTACACATTTTCATATTATGGCCACTGAACTTCATTTTTTTCTGTTATGGCTACTGAATTTTACACTTTTTAACACGGGTGGCCACTTAACACCTCAAAACGACCATTGACGGCTAAAAATAAAAAATCCAAAGCGTTAATGATATTCTAAGGAACTTTAATTCTTGAAAATTTTCGTTTTGAAGTCATTTAGGTGTTGTTTGGTTAGAAGAGAGAAAGTGAATTTTTAGAGAGAGAAAGCTCAAAAAAATGTGATTTTAGAAAATAAAAAATGTGGTTTCATGATAAATGTCATTCTGAACAACTTTAATTCTTGAATATTTTCATTTTGAGATCGTTAACGGTCGTTAACGGTCATTTTCAGAAGTTAGTTAAAATTGAGTGGCCACCAGTGTTAAAAAGTGTAAAGTTCAATGGTCATACCGAGAAGAAATGAAGTTGAGTGGCCATAATATGAAAATAAGTAAAATTTAGTGGCCATAGATGTAATTTAACCCGATTTTGTCTATTATGTTGCAATTAATTAATTTGTAATTATCTCTCATAATTGACAACTTGTTAATAACACCTTTAAATAGTTGAGGGGTAAATAGGTTTTTACATAAATTTATAAAATAACCAAATTGATAAGTTCAGGTTGCGTATGACAAGTTCAGGTTGCGTATGGTTAGACCCTCAGACCCTCTAACTAACTATTCTAAAGCATTCATTCCATTCATGTAGTTTTATGGCTTAATAAAATATTTTTGTCCTGAACTTATCTAAAAAGTTTGATTGGTCTCTTAAATTTTTAAAATGTTCTGATAACTCCCTCAATTTGTATAAAATATTCAGTTAGCCTCCTAAACTTGCGTAAAATATAATCAATTGATCATTCGATTGTAAAAAAAAATAAGTAAAATACGGAAGTTGTATTGCACGAGTCTTAGAAAAAGTAAAACGATCAAAATCGGGGTATATGGTTCTAATATTAGAGAAGAGAAGTTGTATAGTTGAGAAAACAATAACTTCCTTTTTAATCTATTTTTTAATTATGTAATAACATTATAAGATGCATGGAATACATTTTCCGCATTTAACTTACTTTTTTTGTGACCGATTGATCAATTGATTACATTTTGTGCAAGTTCAGGAAGCTAACTGAACATTTTATGTAAGTTGAGAGGGCTATCGGGACACTTTAAAAATTCAAGGGACGAGTCAAGTTTTTTGGTTCAAGGTACAAATAATGTATTAAGCGTCTAACTAACTATTATAAAGCATTCATTCCATTCATGTAGTTTTATCTGATTATTTTAGTCAAATCGTGACTTAATACATCATTTGCGCGTTGAATTTGTTCAAAAAACTTGATTGGCTTCCTGAACTTTCAAAGTGTCTCGATAGCCTCTAACTAACTATTTTAAAGCATTCATTCCATTCATGTAGTTTTATCTGATTATTTTAGTCAAATCGTGACTTAATACATCATTTGCTCTTTGAATTTGTTCAGAAAACTTGATCGGCTCCCTGAACTTTCAAAGTGTCTCGATAGCCCTCTAAACTTGCATAAAATGCTCAGTTCTCCCTGAATTTGCGCAATATGTAATCAATTGATCACTCGATTGCAAAAAAAGTTGAGTTAAATGCGAAAGATGTCTTGCACGCATCTTAAAAAAAGTAAAACGACCAAGATCGGGGTATGCGGTTCTAATATGAGAGAAGACAAGTTTTATTGTTGAGCAAGTAATAACTCCATTTTTAATCTATTTTTAAATTATGTAATAACTTTATAAGATGCGTGGAGGGGTGTCAACATGGGTTCGCGAGTTGTAAATGTGTCGTGTCGACTTACTCAGGTGACCCATTTATCCCAACCCATTTAATAAATGGGTCGACTTGGCACGATTCGTTTAAGAAGCGGGTTGAACGTGTCAACCTGGCTAACTCATTTAATTTTGCAACTCCATAGTAAAAAAAAATATTCAACTAAACAAAATAAAGAAAATAAAAACACGCATAATTACATATAAAAATATAAAATCCAATACAAACTAACAAAACAAATTCAATAAGATTATATCAAAAGTCTAAAATCCAAAATTTACAAACAAAATAAAAAATTTCAATTCCAAATAACAAATAAATTAAAACATTCGATTCAACTTAAACAACATCAGAATTAATATTTTATTCATTAGTCTTTGATTCAATGCATTCCAACTAAGTTATCAATTTCTTTCAACTCATCCTGAACTATTAAATTTAGAATGTGAGCAAAGCATCTCATATGGAAAGAATCTCCACAGTTTAATAGACCACCCTTGCTATTCAATAAATTTTTCAACAAATCTACACATTTATCATTTACACTTGCATTATCCAAAGTAAGTGAAAAAATCTTACCATCAATTTTCCAACCACACAAGAAATTGTGAATTTTTTCACACAGAGCTACACCATTATGTGGAGGATGCAAATAACAAAAGTTTAAAATTCCCTTTTGGATATTCCAATCTTTATCAATAAAATGTCCGGTCAAACAGATATACCCATCTGTTGTAATAGAAGACCAACAATCATAAGTTAGACATATCCTACTAGAAGTTGACTCAACAAAAAACTTACTTGTGGCTAGAGACTGAAGTGTTCACCGGATGTTAATGAAGAGAGGCAGACAGCACAAATTGTTAGGGAAAGAAAGTTGGAAACCTAATGTGTTCTGTAATCTACTAATCTGTATATATATATTAGGGATAAAAATTAAAATTACTTTAATATCCATAAAAAAAAATTTATATTTATATAATATATGGGTCGGGTTAAATGAGTTTGCGGGTTGGGTTGACACAACCCATAGACTCGTCTAAATTATACGGGTTACAATGAATTCGCGAGTCAACCCGCGACCCGACCCGTTTATTTTACGGGTTAGGCGTGTCGACCCATTTATGATCCAAACCCATTTATCTCAACCCTAATTCGTTTAATTTCCGTGTTACACGAATCGTGTTATCGTGTTGTGACTCATATTGACAGCCCTATTCATCTTCCGCATTTAACTTACTTTTTTTTACAACCGAGTGATCGATTGATTACATTTTACGCAAGTTTAATGGGCTAACTGGACATTATATGCAAGTTCAAGAGGCTATCAGAATATTTTGAAAGTTCAGGAGGTCAATCAATCTTTTTGGACAAGTTAAGAGGAGAAATGATGTGTTAAACCTTAAATCATTCATTCCATTCAATCCTTGTGTTATTCATGATGTTGTTGATGTTGGGGATGGATGCTCAGTTATTGTTTTATGGTGTTCAACAATGTGTGTTTTAGTACCTCTTTGGCACAACTTAACAAATAAGCTAGCTATAAGTAGACCCGTCCATGAGTCTGGTATCCGTCCGGTTCGTCCAGATCCGTGTTCCTTGGATCGGACTTGGACAATCAAAATTGATTTTAGATCCAGACCCGTTAAAGCCCGTCTATTTTTTGGACGGGCTTGAGATTAATAGTGGGCTGGACTAGGTTTGGACAGAACATTTTTACCTAAAAATCTGATAGGTCCGGTCCAGCCCATGGACAAATCTAACCATAAGTGATGTAGAAACAATTAATGGTGATACTCTGCTAAGGCAAAGCTCGTAGCATGTTGCTTCTTTTTTTTATAGCAGGCAACGTCCTCTAATGTCTTGTTCTTTATTACTTAATTTTAGTATCAATCAGTTCAGTAACATTTAATTCAGTTTGAGTAAACTTTTTATTATAATTATAATAATTTATTATTATTATTGTTATTATAACTATTATTATTTTTATAAGTTTTTTATTTTAATTATTTCTATTTTTAAAGAATTATATTATTATTTCAATTTCAGTAGAATTCAATTCAATTTAGTAACATTCAGTTCAGTTCAGTTTTTTCCAGTAAACTCTAATGGCACAAGCCCTCCAACCATTCCACCTCACCCATTTCTAAGAACTCTCTCCATAAAACACCAAAAATCCTCTTAAGTGGTTAGTCATTATCATCAATATTTAATGAGAAAAAAGTGCAGAATTGTATTAAATATCTACAAATTTTGATTCCATGTGATTAATTCATTCAAATTAATAATAATAACATATTCCAACAATTGAAAAATTCAAAAGAAATCCATCCCAATATTCCTTTAATTAATTGAAAACCCAAAAGAAAATCCATCTCAAAACAAAATCACTTTTCATACTGGCCTATATATCGGCCACTAACTTCACGAGCTAAAAAAAGAGTGTCTCTCACACACATCTTTCAATTCCACTGATAACAAGTGTGCGTTGTCTATTTACCCTTCATTTGTTTCATTATGCTCTGCATTTTTTTATTCACAAACAACTCGCTCGATTGAGCGACCTGTTGGAGATTAGATGCTCTCCAGCCTTCTTTAATGGTTGGTTAATTTCAAATTGGTTCTTTTACTCACTGCTAGAGTTAGCTCTAAGAGATTGGTTAGGATTTGAAAATAAGTATTCAAAGTTTAATAGATAAAAAGAAGTTCATATGGACTAGGCCCAACATAATTTTACGGGTTTTGGGCCTAGATTCACCAATCGTAATGACTAACCTTTCATTCCATTGACATTTATACTAGTATCTTTAAAAGTGCAGAAGTGGTAAAATTGTATTAAATATCTACAAATTTTGATTCCATACAATTAATTCATCCAACTAAATAATAGTAAAACATTCCAGCAATTGAAAAACTCGAAAGAAATTCATTCCAATATTCATTTAATTAATTGAAAACCTCAAAAAACCCATCTCAAAACAAAATCACTTTTCAGACTGGTCTATATATCGGCCACTAACTTCACAATTTCAAAAACTTGACGCATTAAAAAGAGAGAGTGGCTCTCACACACATTTTTCAATTCCACTAATAACAAGTGTTGTCCACTTTCCCTTCATTTGTGTCATTAAACAACTCGCTCGATCGAACGACTAGTTGGAGCTTGGGTGCTCTCCAACCTTCTTCTCTAATAGTTGGTTACTCCTGCACAATTTCAAATTGGTTCTTTTACTCACCACTACCACTAGAATTGCTCCAAAAGATTGGTTAGGATTTGAAAATAAGTATTTAAAATTTAATAGAGGAAAGAAAAAGTTCATATGGGCTAGGCCCAACATGATTTTGGAGGTTTTGGGCTAGATTCACCAATCATAATGACAAACCTTTCATTCCATTGATATTTATACTAGTATCCTTTAAGGAATAATTAGATCACTCCGATGAGGATGATTTATTATTATTATTATTATTATTATTATTACTACTAAGAAAAAGAAAATCGGAAAGATTGAGTACGTTTTGGGCCTGAGATGCGATGGATTATGTTGACCTTCATATGTTGCAAGTAATACTGATTGACCTTCAATACTTTTTTGCACCTGAATTGAATCCGTATCATCAACACAACAAATATATATATATGATTATCTTAATTATTTCCATTATTAAAATAAATATTATAATGTGGAGTGGTAATTAAATAGAAAACAGTAGACATCTTAATTAGTTTTAATATAAGAAAGTGTAATACATTGATTATGGAGGATGCATAAGAAAGAAACTTCTCTTGTATTAAGAAACAGAGGCACACAATCCTATTTCTCACAATTAATACTCTTATCTCCTTAAGGCTAAATTCAATATAATCTGGAAATCTCTTTAAAATTTAATTCAACAATAATACACTTAAAGAAAGGGATACAAACATAGAGAAAGAAGCCTCAAACTCATTAATAGTCACCTAAATTAAACTAGTTAGTTTACTTTTTGCTAACCTGAACCAAACTCATACAAATAACAATTTACAATTCAATAAACCAATAAGAAATATTTACCAAATAATATCAACTCATTCCTTAACCAATCCAAATTACAGAATCATGACAATCAGAAAAATTAATTAGCACACATGTCATTATTTTCTTCTTGTTTTTTCAATATGTCATTTTGGATTTGATCTGTAAAAAATATCAAGATAAAGGACTAAATTGATACTCAAACATTGTTTTTGGATAAATATCCTACAAGCCAAGTTGAATGAGGAAATTGAGCAATTATCAAGTTCTAATTAAACCCTAAATGAATGAATGCAAGGCACTTGATTGGGTTAAACCTTACCTGACAAATAGCTGGAGATTGCAGTACGTGAAATTCTGTCAAGGGGGGCAGAAACAAGTACACAAGTACTTGAAAGCCAAAGCTAGTAGTGATATTACAAATCTTGCACGGTTTACAATGTTTACAATTAAGATTATGCTCAGCCATAAGACGGAACAAACAAGTTACAGTCTGTTATGGTAACTAATTGGTGTTACCGTCCCACGTCTAGGATAGAGTACAGGTTTTCTACTTACATTTCAATCTAAAACAAGCCCCTGTTTTTCAATATCCTACCCTACATTTTCTGTTATTTCGAGGGTGATTAAGAGAACCTCTAAGCTCTAGAATTACTTTTGAGGAAATAGGAACTTAAACCGAGAAGACATCTGAAAGATAAGTCAAAAATTCCAATTAGGATATAATGTTAATGATATAGTTGCCCCTTAATCGATAACACATACGATTAGACTCGTCTACTAGCATTGGTAAATATTATACACAAAATTGAAAAACAAGACTGGAAAGGTTCTACCAAACTGCCCTGGAAAATATCAGTCTTCTATTGTTCCTTTGAGGAGATAGGAAGGAGCTTAAAATTGTTGTTCCTTTCAGTTCCATTACACAAACTGCCCTGCAACTAAACTGTTAAGACAAACCAGCAGAAACAATATAATATATATTGTGAAAGTGCAGGTTCAGGAAAGTCAGATTTTGGCATTTTGATTTCAGGGACAGGATAAATCTTCAGCTTCAGACTCTCTGCACCTTGTATTTCTTTGGGGCTTCCTTCTGATCGACTCTTGATTGGAGTAAAAGAGGGTTTCGGGTGTCCGCCTAACGCTTTTCTTGTCTGGGATGCATGGTTGAATCTGTGACTGATATACCAGCCTAGCCAGCAGCTGCCACCATACGTGGTTACTTTCTCTACTTTTATACCTGACACTAAGGTGCATATATATTGTGCAAATCCAACTATATATTCATACATACATATATAATTGTAAACCAGTCAAGTTGCAGAAGAGAAAATCCAAGGAATTCTTATTGGTATATCATATATGTTCACACAAGATCAAGTTGATCCCTGAAATCTACCACCCAACTAATTAAGCTGATTTGGACTAAATCTAATGAATCCTTATTCGTATATGTCTGTAGAAGATCAAGCTGATCCTGAAATCTACCCTTTAACTAATTATAAGTTGATTTGGACTAAATGAATAGTACAAGGAAAAAAGGATTGAATCCTAACTAATTAAATCAAACCACAGGCAGTAGCCTTGAAATCTGGGATGACAGCATATACAACCGAATAAAAAGCAACAGAAATGCGCGTCCATGGATCAACCAGCTCTAGATTCATGCTCGGAATCTCAAGTTTCAATATTCTTACCTTGAGTAGCATCACATCCCAGTGGTTTCATGTGATACTCTTGCCTTGGTTCGGTCCTTAGATTGCTGTAACCAAAAGAGTAGCTGCATGTGTTTGGATAATCATCCTCGGATCCTCCTCTACAGTTACTCTGAAGGCAGTCTGGTTGCACATGTTTATTAGAAGCACTCTATTCCAGGCTATAATGTTAACATTCACACACAAACACAATCTAATTAGCATTCATTATTTGAAAGGAAAAGAGGATATATATATATATATATATATATATATATATAATGAATTGGACTGACCGACCTTGTTCTTTGAGCAATAGGTAGGGAAGTATTGTGAGTGGTTGCTAACACCTCCAATTCTCAGTCTCAACGGATAAAATGCTGCAAAACCCAACAACAGAGAGTAAATTACAACTTCCATCCAATTAAATTCCAAAATCAACTGCATACCCTTTATAGCATTAGCCAAGATGTTACTTTGCAAATCATAACTTAAACTGCAAAAAGACTCCACCAATCCAAAGTTGCAGATACGGAATTATCATCTGTGTTTGAGATTGAAATCAATCTTCTTTAACTATGGCATCCTCTGCACCTGTTTTGTAGACATAATAACAACCCGTTATTAAAACCACAAAAACAAAGCTATCTTGTAACCTCAGCTGATTCACCATCACTCGCTATGAGTCTAATTCGATATATATGTTATCTTAAATTTTATGTGCCAGTATCATGTTTGGTACAGAATACTGTTTGGTACATAAAAACAAAGCTATCTTAAATTTTATCCTGTTTGGTACAGACAGGAATGGAATGAGTTTAGGATACACATTTAAACAGATAGAGAGATAACATGATTGAATAAAGTAAAATTAGTACAAATTGAAGTGCTAAATTCATAAGAGTTATAAAGCTATCATCCGCAATTTGATAGAAAGATCCAAGAGACTGACTACTGCCAAGAAAATTTAGTATTTCACAAGCCTTCGACCAAAGTTGAACAAATTATTAAAAATATCGAAATAGTAATAACACCATAAAATAATCATTTTGATGTTATGCTTCATTCGTTAAACAATGCTCTACTAAATCAATTGATTATTATATTATATCTCAACATTAAGCTCATCAACAAAAAAGTCCAAAGAATAGTTTTTAGATAACACCAATCATTTGCAAAAACAAAGATCTAACAGTGCATGGTAAAATTAGATGATTTGGATTGGACTCACCTTATTTGACATGAACTCCCTACTTCTCTTATGCAAAATGTTATGCTAAAACTTGTATTAATTTGCAGGCAGAGAAACATTCCTGAGATGTTAATGAGAATTGCACCTAAAGTTTAAGATGGTCTAAAAGCCTTTTTCATATGAGAGGTAAAGTCTCCATAACAGATCTTGTATGCAATGAAATATTGGGTTGTATGCAATTGTAATCAAAGCTTCTTATTAAAACTCTGTAGAAAGACTTGACAAAATCATTTCAGCAATATTCCCATCTAAACATAAAAAAGGGCGGCCCGGTCGCACTACGCGTCCCCGCTGAGCGAGGGTCCGGGGAGGGGTCCCACCACAAGGGTGTACTGGGGGCAAGCCTTCCCCTGCCAATTTATTTGGCAAGAGGCCGCTCCTAAGACTCGAACCCGTGACCAACAACGTTTACCGTTGCGCCATCTAAACATAAATGTAAAAAATAAAAATAAAAATCCTCAGTATGGAGCTATAACAATATTCAGCAATCAAATTGATAAACCATACCAGCAGTTTGTAATCTAATTCTCATTTGAAAATAATTTTTAAGACATATAATTTGAATTAATTATAAAAACTTCAAAAGAGAAAAATATAATGGTAAGATAATAATTAATAACCACTCTAAGTTCTATAAAGCTTACATCATAAAAAGGTAAGCTTTGTGTCTTTAGGGTGGATTTACAAATTTTCAAGTATGATATCCTTCTTGCACAATAAATCCACTACCAAAGCAAATGTGGTATTATCTGCAGAAAACCCATATTCACGCATTTCATGTATAAGCTCTATCCCCTTACACAAATTCTTGTGCCATAAAAATCCATGAATAATCACGTTGTAAGAGACACGATCTGGTGAGCAGCCATTTCCTTTCATTTTCCTGAACAAATCATGTGCTTCATCTAGCAATCCTTCTTTGCAAAGTCCAGTAATCATTATATTATATGTTTGAACAACCGGTTGCAACCCTCCAACAAAAAGCATAGAAAATATTTTTTTCGCATCTTTAAGCCTTCCAGCTTTGCACATCCCATGAATTAGAATATTACATATACATATATCAGGCTTCAGCTTTCTCATTTGCATTTCATATAGTAGGCTAAAGACAACATCAAAATCCTTAAGTTCACAGAAGCCATGTAGCAACGCTGAGTAAGATACTATATTTGGACGATAGCCACCAGCACACAAGTCTTTAAAAAGCTTCATGGCTACCCCAGGACTTCTTGTATAGCAAAAGCCACGTATAAGAGCATTATAAGTATAATTGTCAGGACTTAAACCTTTACGAAGCATTTCATCCAGAAGTTGCTCTGCCTCATCAATCATTTTCCATTTACAATACCAATGAATCAATATGTTATAGGTACAAACATTAGGATTACAATCCTTGTTTGTCATCACATTAAACACTTTCCTAGCTTGATGCATCTGCCTATCCAAACCAAATCCATCTATCAACGAATTATAAGTGATAACATCGGGCTCTATACCCCTCTGAATCATTGTTCCCACCACACATCTAGCTTTATCCACCATTCCTTCCTTACATAATTCATCAACAAGCATACTAAAGGTAACTCTATCCGGTGCTATGTTTTGATCTAACATGTCATTGAACAATGTAGAAGCTTTTCCCCATTGACCCGAATAGCATAAACCATGAATTAAGGAAGTGTAAGTAACAACACTATGCAAAATTCCTTCAATTTTGATCTTTGAGAATACTTGAAATGCTTCGTCAACTTGACCATACTTGCAAAGGCTATCAATAATAGAATTATAAGTCACCACATTAGGCTGACAACCTCTCCTAGTCATTTCTTCAAGCAAACCAAATGCCACATTGAATTTTCCCATTTTTGACAAAGAATTGACAATTGCACTATAGGTCTTTACATCAGGTTGATATCCTATTGCAACTATCTTGTCAAAACAATTGACTGCTTCAATAAGGTTACCTTGTATACATAAACCATTAATCAAAGTATTAAAGGTTATGATGTCAGGCTTTAAACCAATTTTGCACATTTTCCCTAAAACATAGAATCCAAAATCTACCCGGTGTAAACGGCAAAAGCAATTTATCAAAATAGATGCATTACAAACATCAGGTCTAATACCCACGGATTCCATCTGCTTGGAGAAAGAAAGGACAGTATGGAGATGATTCATTCTAACAAGTGCAGATAATAATTTGTTAAATTGAAAAACAGAAGGGGGCGGGTTCATACGAAGCATGTGGTTAAAGGAAGAAATGAGATGAGGAAAGGTGTATTGGGTTTGAGCTCCTCTTAGTTTTGAAGAGGTGGAGTAAGGAGCATGAAGAAGAGAAAAAGAAAACGTAGAAATCGGCGTTACCTGATGACGAAGATGAGATGAAAAAGCAGTGAGAAGGCGTCTGGTGCTGCAGCTTAGCATGGTGGATGGAGTTTTAGGGTTAGGAAATAGAATGGAAGGGTGTGAAAGTGTAAAGAATAGCAAGGAAATCAATCAACAGCTGAAAGTTGTTCCGGAAGAGGGAAATGAAAGTGTATGTTCATATCATCAAAATATTGTGAGCTTTAATCTAGTCTGAACCGTATCCAGCCCCGTATCTGACATGCTAATTACATTAGATTCAACCCGGCTAAGTTTGTTAAACCCCGTTTATTTTTTAGGCGAGTTCAGAATTTATAAAAATAATACGGATCGATCCAATCTGGCCCGCCTATAATACTAATTAATAAATTTATATTTTTATATATTAATATATCTTTTTAAGAAAATTAATATTAATTTTTTAGTAGAAATTTTATTTTTATTATTAATATATATATATATTTTAGGGAGTAAAACCGTGTGGCGGATTACTTGGTTTCTGCTGGGTATGGGGGATGTTAGGTGTTTCTACCCTTTCTACTCCTCCTTTTCTTTTATCTACTCTTCTCGAGGATAGGGTTTGGGTCAGCCTCTCTAAACTGATCCCGGATTAGGTTTTTTTTTTTTTTTGTTTGCTTTCCTTTCCTTTTCCTACCAACAAAAAAAATATATATATATATATATATGTGTGTGTGTGTGTGTGTGTGAGTTTATGTGGGCGGGTTTGGAATTTACTTTCCGAGTCCTTTTTAATTAACAATCGGCTATACTGGACCAGAGTCGAGTATTTTTAGATAAAAGCCCGTTGAGTCTGGTCTATGAACATGTCTAATTAGTATATAATATGTAAATTGATCAAATTCATAGAGGTAATAAAAAGTAACTTTGATTTAACATATATATTAATCTAGCTTAAAAGATTATAAAATGGTTTTAATTATCATCAAAACTTAATGTTTTAATTTAAAATTTATTTTTTTTGTTAGCAAAACACATCATATATTTATAAATTTTAAACCATAAGCATATGTGAAGAAATGGTAAATTCCGTTGTAAAAAAAAATGGTAAATTCTAATAGCAAAAAAAATATAATTCCAAATACTAAATGATGGATTTTTTTTAATTAGATTAGATATATATTTAGCAAACACGAACTTTAATGTGTATGATTATAATTGTAAATATAGTTTAAATAATTTTAATTTTGAAAAGCTCTTTTCTATGGAAAAGTAAGTGTATATTCAATATATAATATACTAAAATGATAAAAATGAAACAATCAAATCGTTTCAACTAGCTCAATATCCTAATAATAGTATTTTTTTTTCATTTTTTGATAAAATAATTCATAAAATTTTAACTTTTAAAAAAATTGTTATCAATATTATAAGAATTTTAATAGTGAACTCATACTATTTGGACGACTTGTGCTCTCACACTGAATGCATGTGTCGGAGTCGGCTCTCCTAACCAATTCCCATTATGATCACGTAATTGGTTAGCCAACACAAGACCTGAATTACTTTTACAGACTCCATCCATATTTAAATTTAATCTTTTTGGTCCCACTGAAAGCATCCCAAATAGTCCAAAAATTAGTGTAAAGTAGTCTACTTTTACTTGACGCATTTGATGTGTTAAACCTAATGAAATGCATTAAACCTAAGTGATGGACATTATAATGGAATGACCATTACAATAAAGATTTATCCACCTATTTTCTTTAACAACTTTCTTTAATCGTAAGATTATCTATGCAAATGCACCTAATTATAAGGTCTATTTCTTGCTTTTGCTAACAAAAAAAAAATAGTACTTTTTTTATAACATTTTAAATATGCAAGATTTATTTATGTATTTTTCTCTAAAATAAAATACTAAAAATCTTTTTCTTCCTTATGTTTAATATTCAATCATTTTTTTTTATTATTTTCGTACGATTATAGGATTTTTCTTCAAAAGAAAAAAAAATTAACAATAGTGTTCAATCATCCATAAATTTAAGTTTATTAAAATTATAAGGCGAATTTCATTAAATTTATTTGACTGGTAATTAACCACTGCTAAATTAATTGTTATAACATAAAATAGTTATTTTTTTAGAGCTAAAACAAGTCTATCATTAAATTTTTTTAATTAAAAGAAATATTTTATATAAATTCAAATTTTAACTCTAACTTGATTAATAAAGCAGGTAACTTTTAGTTGATAAAGAGATATTTATGGGCCAAGCCCAACATCATATTAAAGGTTTTCCCATTTTTAGATCTAAGTCCATCTATTATCATAAGTTGAATCATTTTTCCATTTTAATAGATACAAATGCTTTTTTTATTATTATAGATTTATCACTAACATATAAAATGATATAATTTTATCTTTAATATTTTTAAAAAATATTAATTTTATCATTCTCTGGCAAAAAAAATTAAACCAGACTGATTTAATGTTATTTGACTCATTATTTACATGTCAAAAAGCATACATTTTGAACATCAATTATCTCTAAAATATTTATTTTGTTACTAAAACAGTCCGCTAAAATACTCATATTTAAATTTGGAAGATACAAAATAATCACAAAGGATTACTTAAAATGATTATTATTTAAGCTTCAGATTTATCTTTATCGTTTTGAGGAAAGTGCGGATTTACCTCTTGTATAAAACGATGCAATTTTATCTTTAATTTTGCCAAATAATATCAATTTTACCATTGTCTATAAGATTATTAGAATCAATTAATTTGACGGTTATTCGATTGTCACAACAGATCTTTCAAACAAGTTTGTCAATAAACATAAATAATTTTATATATTTTAGAAAGTTGTTTATAACTATTTGTAAACATGGCCAATATGTATCATTCTGCTTCTGGCAAAATCAACTCCAAAACAATTTTAAAAGGTATTCTCCACCTAGTGATGAGTTTCTCACATAATTCATCCTAGACTGACCTTCCACGGAAAGAAAAAAACAAGGGAAAGAGCCGAGGGGTCAAACTCGAAATATTTTGGTTTTTCTCATATAATTCATCCTAGACTGACCTTTCATGGAAAGAAAACACAAGGGAAATCTCGAACTCAAAATATTTTGGCAGAAAGACCAGTTGATTGGCTTCTTTATTTTTCAAAAATAGAATAATTGTAGAAAGCCTACATTTACCTTAGAGGAATTCACAGTACACGTTCCAACATACCAAAGACAACAGAGAAGAACTTCACAAGACCGTAAAATGCTTTTAATAAATTTGTTTCTTTATTTTTATGTTAGCTGGTAACAAATCTAGGACATGTGCAGTCTAGGACTAAGTATGCTAGAATTTTGATTGAGATGCATGTTATAGGAATTTTTCTAGATCAGGTATTTTAGGAAGATGAAGGAGTCCATTTTGCTCAAGATGTAGTATCTGAATTTTAGGACATTCTATTGCATATGGAAGATCCAAAACTATAAAAAGCTAAATTTGCCATCCTTCTCTTCAAGTCCGTACACCTCAATGGGTACTGACTTAAATCCAGCCATTCTGAATCTTAATCTTCACTTCCCAAATAGTTCATGTCCTTCGACCCTGTCCGGACCCTCACAAGCAATCATATTCACTATGTCCCGAGCCACACGGTTCTGCTCCACATTTATTCTATGCTTGTCATCCCTAGTCGACCCAGCATCGATTGATTCGAACACTGCTTTATAATATTCTAGTGTTTCCTTGAACCGTGGAAGGAAAGGCTTAGTACTTGTGTTGGATTCTTGCTCGACAAGAGTCACCACTTTCGGTGACAAACTCTTCACCAGCCTCAGGCATGTGGTGCAAAACGTAAGGAAAATTCACAACCACAGCTTCACCAGGTTGAAGTGCAGGATGTTCTAGCTGAACCTCACAGCCAGACATGGCCACATCATGGAACTGAAATGGCACATTATTTTACTGGGAAAAACTTGATAACCTTTGCCTTACAATATGAAGTCCTCCTCCACGAGCATGAGCTGATTGCGAATCATCGACACCAGTTATGCGAATTTAAAGGGGGTCACCTGGCTGATTTGCAAGTGCCTTCATCAAATACGTCCACTGGGTGCCCTGGTCAATCTGGAAATCTATGATGTGAATTCTGCATTCAAATTCCACAGGTTCCAGGATGACAGCATTCGCAGAAGAAACATAAGCGAACTTCCAGTAGGGGCAGATATTAAAGAGAACGACCGTGTAAGTTATGAGATCTGAGCTTACTGGGGCATCACACTTTAAAGCTCGGTAGATTTTACTTCCTGACAGCTCGGTAGAAAATTATCAGACAAAATTTACGAACCTCTGAATAGCAAGAACACACTAAAACAAAACAAATCAACACAAACAGCACAAGTGGGAAAGGGATCCTTATTCTATGAGGAGACTCAATTAAGGATAGAAAATGATATGATCAAGTACATGGCAAACAAGGGCCTTTTCATTGGATTCCTCATCGTTAAGCACAAAATCACCCTTTGTATGTCCACACATGACATCTACTTAATTAAGAATTAAATGAAAGCACATCAGCAATTTCTTTTACTTTTGCTCAGCATTACCCTCAACCAATATGTTTGACATTTCGGTAAAGTTAAGAGTCGAAATTCAGTGAGATTAATCCGTATATAGTATCTCTTACATGCTGAAGAATTTCATTGGAACCAACAGTGGATGCTTTTCAATGTCTCTTTGAATAATATATTTGTGTCATGTATTGAACTTTCAATCACTTCACCAAAGACACAGTGTTTGCAAGACTAATCCTTAGGGTAACTAAGCATGTTGAACTACATGTTAGACATTTCTTAATTAGCTCCCAACTACTTAACTTCCATTTCATGAACATGTGCCTCCCAAATTTGTCATTCTAACTATTGCAACATTCCAAAGTAATTGACCATATCTAACAAGGAAATGGAGTCATTTACCTTGGAGCATCCCTTTGGCATTTCCTGGATCATGCATCCAGCACGATAGTACGGGAGGGGAATTTGTTTCTTTCAAGCAATCGTAGGATATAACCGCAATCAGAAAAACAGGTTAACACTTAATAGAGATTATAAGAATTCCTTCAAAACATTGAGAGCTAGTAAAGAGGAATGTTAATACTAACAAAAACAGAGTACAAGTGAATAATGTTAACATGTATAGTTGAATGAAGAGAAATGAGAGGTGAAAATTCAAAAATTTGGTAAAGAAGCAAGCAAATAAGATACCATTGTTTGACTTTTTTTTTTATTCGGAAACCAGAACTTGAACTCGTAGACGAGCAATAGGAAATGTGTTTCCAAGCAACATCCACAAAGCTTCATAATGTTCCAATGATAATATGACAACTTGGTATCTGAAAATGAAGATAAATTTCAACTTTTAAAGCATATTTCTAATGATGCAAATACATAAAGGTTGTAACAACATCAAGCGTTCTGAGATGTATCCAATTGACCACATGGCATATTCTGGCCAAGCGGAGACCGACCAGCCTCCATTTGATTAGAGTTAGTACGTTTCAGGTAATCAATTAGTTTTGATGAGTGTGGAAAAAAACTTATTTTGCAATGAGTACTTCAGAAATGTGCAAAGAATATCATTTGAACTAGTCATATTAACTAGGAGTTTCTTAATTAAATTGTGCAAAGCCACTCAAACAACATAAGACTAAAAGCATGAAGTTAAGTTGCACAAGTCTTTGTGCTCCTAAACACTCAACAATCAACATGAACTCCGAAGGTTTTTAAAACAAACTCCAGGGGGAAATAGTTAGTGAAAATCTAAGAAATGCAGCAAGTATATATGATCGAATAAATGCAGCGTCGCTTCATGAATTCATATCCAAAAACCACTTCAGCTTGCATAAATGTAAGAAAACAAAAATCCTCACTTGTTTCCATATAATACTCATCAAATTTAGCAACATAAACACAGCTATAAGCCAGTTCAAGCAAGGAAACAGACCAAAAATTAATAATCATTCCTTTGCAGCTATAGCCATTTGATTATTCCAAGCAAGGAAACAGACCAAAAATTAAATTTTGAAAAAAAATACACAACATGAAATTTTTGTCAGTCATTATCATTAATTTATTAGAATTAAAAAAAAAACAGTAATATAATCTCCATCTGTATTCGAAATCACAATTTCGCAAGTTCAATTGCTTAGTAAGCACAGAAGTAGATCTGTCTACCTAGCACAAATCTCCTATGAAGAATTCTGACTCATACAGACTAGAGGCACTAGACTCGTATTAAAATACATTGGACTACCAATAACAAAGAGTAACAAAAACTCATTGGTAACAAACTATAATATCGTAATTTGCAAATGTGTAAACAACCAGTCACTTGAATTGCTTAAGCGAAATCACTGATGCATCAGATGATCCTCAGTACACTCGAGAAAGGAACCTCTGCTCGCCTTTGGATACCTGATTTCAATCATGGCTGCTTGAACTCCCTCACAGCTGCTCTCTCAACTCCTGATCTGGAAACCAATCCTATGATAATAGGTCTCCATGAACAACTGCTGAAGTTAGCCTTGATGTACTTGCCTGCTTTCAAATCACCATAGGGAAAGTAAATATCAAGCACTTCTGCCTTCTGTATATAAATTTAACCCAAACTTTGCTGTTGAACTTGAATTTTTTTTTATCGACCTATAAGCATATACAAGGCAAATAGGATCAAAATCTTTAACTCTTATGAGCCTAGAGAAACAGAGTTACCTATTCATTGCCAACAAATAATGCAAGTCATATTTTTATATGTCCTAAATGTATAAAACTACTATAAAATAACTAGCAAATTAAAAATAAAAATTGCTCCAAAAATACTATAATTTGAACAGATATAAGCTCAATAAATTTTATTCTACCTCCAGGTCAACAAGGACAGTCCAAAATAAATAAAAGATTAATTGTAATTTGCATAATAATGTGGAAAAAAAAAGAAGGAAAGAAAAGCATATCAATGAAGTTAAATAAATTAAGGTGATAGGAGCAAATCTTGCCCCTAAAGTTATTAGAGAATCTCAGTTTTGTCCTCATAGTACAAAACGGCTCAATTTTTCTCCATGGTCAAAATCCTAGCTTAATTTTACCCTTTTTTAAAGAATTTTGTCACTAACTTTCATCTACATTGACTTAGAAAAGGGTGTCATGGGGGTATAGTAAAGCTAAAATTTCTACTATGGGGTAAAAATTGGACTATTTTGTACGATAAGATTGATCTTCCCCAATAACCTTAGGAGCAAATTTGACCCTTATCCCGAAATTAAACTTATGTTTCTCATTCAAGACACTAAGCATTGAACCTTTTTTTATTATGAGATCACAAAACGTAAAAAGAAAATAAGGACAAGTTGACAATAAATAAAATTCACATACTAAAGCCTTAACTATCAAATATCTACTCTATACCCTTTACCCTGCAATGGATGTTTATATATTTAGAAAGAACATTCAGCATATAGAAGGCACAATAAGGAAATCAGTCGGACCATTCCTCACTACAATGTTAGAAATGATATCTAATTAGCCAACAAAGAGCAGACTGCACAAGATTATCCTTTCTCCAGCAACTAAAAGTTAATAAGACGAATGCATATAACAAACAACATAAAGGGTGAAAGGGTTTCCAAAGGAACTTCCATAACTATTTGAGCTAAAGATTCATTTCAGTACAATTTTAAAAGCTATTATCCACCTACTAGTGAATTTCTCATAGGCTGAACTGAGTCATATAATATAATCATCCTACATAGAGCATTCGAGTCAAGCAGGTTTCAAATCAAACAACATAATGACTCAATTTAAATGTAGAAGGTTTCAACTTTACATTTACTCATTTAAAAAATAAAATAAAAGATTAATCTACTGAATATTTTGAAAAGTTGCTGACTCAGATTTTCAAGCATTGCAATGAACTTTAGACTCACCAATTTCAACATAAACAATGATGATTACACATCAACCCATGGCAACATCCCCCACAAATATTGGGTCCACAAAGAAATGCTTAGACATCAAGCCAAGTCAGGATCTGAAATCATGTAGTCATATGCATGTGAAATAAGTATCATAAACTCATTCCGTAGCTTGAAAATAACACTAGATTCTAAACTATCATGCAAGTGAAAGAAAATTTTAAGCAGTAAATAACTACTTTGATTTACAGTAATACTCTCAGATTCTATTCTCACATTGCAATTTCACAAATTCAATTGTAAGTTGTTGCCTGTGCTATAAGAGATCACTAATTGCACAACCCAATGAACAAAATTGAACAACTTATATAATCATACATGTTCTTCAAAATAATTTCTCATCCAACACATGAATTTCTATCCCTAGCACAAACTCGTCGTAGACTATTCTGACCGACTCTTTATACTTATATATATGACTCATACTAGAATAAATTGCATTGGAGTATTGAGCGCAGTAGAACATAATTTGTAAGCTGATGTAATAAAAATGTAAATTTCAACTCATCATCTCACCTTGATATGCATGAGGACTTTTTATAGTAACTTCAAGATGGCCTTATTCTCAGCTACCAACACCAATGTGGTGTTATCTGCAGAGAAACCCTTGCAAGGCATATCATGAATAAGCTCCGCTGCCTTGGCTAAATCCTTGCCCCGAAGAAATCCATGAATCATCACATTATAAGAGCCATTGTTTGGCGATAAAACATCATTTTCCATATTTTTGAAGACCTGGTATGCTTCATCTACAAATCCTTTCTTGCAAAGTCCGTCAATTATTATAGTATATGTGTGAATTGTAGGCTGCAATCGATCAATAAAAAGTCTAGACAACAATTTCTTTACATCTTCAAATCTTCCAGCTTTGCACATGCCTTCAATTAGGATATTATACGTAGTTATATCAGGCTTTAAATTGCTCACTTGCCCTTCACGAAATAAGGAGAATGCTAATTCAAGATACCCGTTTTCACAAAAACCATGTAGCAAAGTTGAGTATGTTACTACATCCACAAGGTAGCCACCTGCACACATATCTCTAAACAATTCGAGTGCTTCCCAAGGTCTTCTTGCATGACATAAACCGTATATAATAGAACTATAAACATAATGATCAGGAACTAAACCTCTAGAAGACATTTCATTAACAAGTTTCTTTGCCTTGTAAGTACCTTTGTTCTTACAATACCAATTGATCAAGATGCTATAAGTATGGACATTAGGATTGCAACCCTTTCTCATCATAACATCAAACACTTTTCTAGCTAGATGCATTTGTCCATGTAGACCATATCCATCTATAAGCGAACTATATGTAACGACATTAGGCTCAACACCCATTTGAATCATTCTACTTAAAATAGATTGGGCTTTCATTATCATTCCATCTTTGCAAAGTTCATCTACTAATATACTGAAAGTCACTACATCTGGTACTATATTCCTTTCCAACATCTCTTCAAACAACGCCGAAGCTTCCTTCCACTTGCTCGAATAGCAAAGACCATGAATTAGTGAGCTGTGAGTGACAACATTAGGCAAAATTCCTTGACTTTTAATCTCTTTGAAGAGATCAAATGCTTCATCAACTTGGTTACACTTGCAAAGACCATCAATAATGGGATTGTATGTCACCACATCAGGCTCACAACCTTTCTCTTTCATTCTTTTGAGCAAACCCATAGCCACGTGCAATTTTCCAATTTTACACAGACCATTCACAATCACAGTATAAGTACGCACGTTAGGTTGATGACCCATAGCTACTATTTTATCAAACAAATCTACTGCATGACCAATTTTACCATCTCTACATAAACCATTGATTAAAGTATTGAAGGTTACAAGGTCAGGTTGAAAACCAAGCTTCAAAATTTTAGCGAGAATAGAAAACCCCAAATCCACACGCTGTAAATGGCAGAAGCAATTAATTAAGATGCTACAAGTATAAACATCAGGTTTAACA
Source organism: Euphorbia lathyris (assembly GCF_963576675.1). Taxonomy (NCBI): domain Eukaryota; kingdom Viridiplantae; phylum Streptophyta; class Magnoliopsida; order Malpighiales; family Euphorbiaceae; genus Euphorbia; species Euphorbia lathyris. The sequence continues at coordinate 75,361,564 of NC_088918.1, read as the reverse complement.
CTCACCAATTCCATCTGGCTGGACAAAGAAATGACAGTCTGAAATTGTTTCATCTTCACCAGTGAAGACGACAATTTATTGAACTCTATTACTGATGGCCGGGGCTTGGTGCGAAGAAGCTTATGGAAGGAAGAGACAAGTTCATTGAGCTCAGCGGCAGAGTAACTCGTATGGAGGAGAGAAATATGATGAAATGGAGAAAAGGAAGAAAGAAGAAGGCGTCTGGAGATGATGGTGAGCATTGTGGATCTGATCTGATCTGAATAACAAAAAAGCAAATTAGAAATTAAAAAAATTGGGGATTTTGATTTCAATGTTAAACTCACTCGTCTTTTATCGCTATCTAAAGCGTTCAATCGTGTGATTTTTTATATCCACCTTTTTTATGATTATTTTTTTTTTACTTTTTCGCCAACTGATTTCATTTTCTCAGTTTCCAACGCTGATAAAAAAAACAAGTTTGATTAACCTCGTAAATATTCATTAATTTCTGAATTCGCCACGAATTATGGGAGCTATATTTCGGTTTAGATCTAGCGTGGCGGAATGGTTCCAGACAGATCATTATGGAGGTTGACTCCCAAGTTGTGCTCCGGCTGCTTCATCTCGACACTTCCCGTCATAGGTACTTTTGGTTAATTAAAAAATGCAAAGATACTTTTGGTTAATTAAAAAATGCAAAGAGCTCCTTGCTAGGAACTGGACTGTTAGACTTCAGCACGTCTACAGGAAAGGAAATCGGTCAGCTGATTGGATGGCGAACTTCGCGCGAACAGTTACGATTGATCATCACGAGTGTGGTGTGACCCCTGCAGACATCCGAGATGTTTTGGCTAGTGACATTTCAGGGATCTCCTTTCCTCTTTTAATTAGTAACTAGTTTTTTGTTTTTCCTTTGGGCCTAGCCCACCTTTCTGATCAAAAAAACAAATTACAATTTATATAACAAGATTAGGGGACAGATAAATTCAGAGACCTATAGATCAAAAGGTCTATAGATCACTTTAAATAAATTCAAGAGGCCTAAAGATCACTTTAAATAAATTCAGATGACAAATATTATCTTTGCAAGTATATAACTCAATTAGCGAAGCATTTGATCTCTTCACAAAAACTAAGAGTTAAGACATTTTGCCTAATGTTATTACGTATAATTCTTTAATTCAATGGCATGTTCGGTTTGAGCAAGTGGAAGGAAGCTTTGGCATTGTTCATTGAAATGTTAAGTAACAATATAACACCAAATGTAGTTACTTTTAGCATATTGGTTGATGGACTTTGCAAGGAAGGACTTATAGTAAAAGCTGAATGTATAGTTGGAACAATGACTCGGAAAGGTGTTGCACCTGATGTTGTTACTTACAATTCATTGATGGATGGATATGGTCTGTATGGGCAAATGCGTCTTGTTAAAAAAGTGTTTGATGTGATGATGAGAAAGGGCTGTAGTCCTAATGTGCGTACGTATAACATCTTGATTAATTGGTATCGCAAGAAGAAGCGGATTTGCGAGGCAAAACAATTTTTTTATGAAATGCTTCGTAAAAATTTGATTCCTGACCATCATACATATAGTTCTCTAATATGGGGCTTATGCCATGCAAGAAGCTCTTGGGAAGCCATGGAGTTTTTTAAGGACTCGTGTGCATGTGGCTATATTCCAAATGAAGTAACTTACTCTGTTGTGCAGAATTAATGAAAGATAAATAATAAACAATCGAAAAACACAGATTTACGTGGTTCACCAATGTTGTGTTGGCTAGTCCACGGGCAGAAGGAGAATAGTATTTATTAGGAGGGAGAGAAATCAGATTACAATGATTAGGTTACATAATGGGGTATTTATAATACCCAATCTAACCTAATCCCACTAGGAACCCATGATCCTAATCCCACTAGGAACCCATGATCCCAATCCCAATCCAACTAGGAACCCATGATCCCAATCCAACTAGGAACCCATGATCCTAATCCAACTAGGAATCCGAAAACCAATCCTACTCCGAATAGGAAACGGGATATACTGATTCAAGGCATTACGATAAATCTCCACCTTGACTTGAATCTGTTGGTCCCTTGTGATTAGTTCCAAGGAGGGGTTAGGAACTAATATAACTTTTTGCGTTTAATTAATAAGCTGACTTAAAAGATTAATTATAAGTTGGTAAACTCAGCTTTTGGTCAGCTTGGTGAGATATGTTGTAAAACAGCTTTAGTCAGATATTGACTAAGGTTGTTTTCTTGTAAGTTAGAGACTGACACTCTTGGAGGCCAGCTTCTAACTCAGCACCACTATTTACTCAGGATCAGCTTAGGAAATTTATATGCTGAGTAAATAAATCAAACAACACATGCAATGTATATATATTGAGAGAGAGTTTAGAGATTACTCAGTATCACTTATCCTGGTTCGGCCTCTCTACCTACGTCCAGTCCCCAGAGTCCTCCGGGCTTTTTGGATCCAATACTGAGCTCTTAAACGGTAGAGCAAAAACCGATTACAAGGCAGTTGAATATGCAAGAGTACCTTCCTCTATTCGTCTACTCAACTCCTACTAAGTGCTACAACCCAGCACCTAGATTTCTCTATCATTGAATGCTTACAACCAAGCACTCAGCACAACACTCTCAATATTGCAATTGATAAATACTTGTTCTCTTTTCAGTAAGGAACACTTTAGAAGATTACAAAGAATCAATCTAGCATTTACACAAAGAATAGAAGGTTTGGTGTAAGATCCTTTTTGTATTTGAGTGCTTTGAAGATTTTCTCTCTTTGTATTTTTCTTTTGATACTTCCGCAATGATCCAAGGTTCTTGATTGTCCTTATATAGAAGGAAATCTGCAGATGGATCATTTGAAAATGATTTAGCCGTTAAGGTTAAAACGGCTCTTTTAGGGAACATCTTCTGCTCAGCTTCAGACTTTTCCGGCCATTCCCTTTTTCTGTTTTCTTCAGGCATCAGGTTTTGTCTTCTTACGTCAGACTTGTCTTTTTGTGTCAGTTGTCTTTTACCAATAATCCATTGGCCCATGTTTCTTGGAATCAGACTTCTGTGTGTTCTCGAGGCTTCAATTATTGGTGCAGAAGGTTGGCAGACTTTGTCCTTTAGTGAACGGATCCTTCATGCTGTCCTGACTGTAACTCGGCTTTACTCGTTATCTTCGAATGTTCAACTTTAAGGCTGAGTTCCTTCTTAGTCTGCTCCGTTCTGTTCGGACTCCTTAGAAGAAGTCATTTGATGCTAAGTTCCACTCTACTCAACTTCTATTTCTTCATGCTGAGCTCTGTTTTACTTAGCTCTCATTCTTCCATGCTGAGTTCTGTTCAATTCTTCATGCTGAGTTCCATTCTTTACTTAGCCTGTTTTTGAGACTTCATGTTGTCTTCGTCTTGTCTTATTTTTTTATATATATATTTTTGCACTCAATATTGAACAAACACATTAGTACAATTAAATCAAAGCACTTAAATTTAATTGTTTCTTAATCATGGATGATTTTATCAAATCAAAATCTTGTGGAAAGGTGTTTCAACAGAATCCTCCTGAAAACATAGCAGATGCACCCATGACAGTGCCAGATGAACAGACTTCTCCCTCTGCCTCAGAGTCGCCCCCATAGGGCAACTAATAATCTCTGACGTTTAGCAAGTCCAAACAGTGTTGAAACTTGCTCCGTGGAACAGGCTTGATAAACATGTCAGCCGGATTGTCAGCAGTGCCTACCTTCTTCACCCTGACCCTCTTCTCACTTATCAGAAAATGATACCTCACATCTATATGCTTGGTCCTCTCATGATGAACCTGATCCTTAGCTAAACAGATTGCACTCAAGCTGTCGCAATACACTGTAGCCTGATCATGATGTAGACCAAGATCACTAACCAGTCCTTTAAGCCAAATCCCCTCCTTAGCAGCTTCAGTCAGTGCCATATACTCCGCTTCCGTAGTAGACAAAGTCACTGTAGGCTGCAAAGTAGCTTTCCAACTGACAACTGAACCACCAAGAGTGAAAACATAACCAGTCATAGATCTTCTACTGTCAACATCTCCAGCATAATCAGAGTCTGAAAAACCTGTCACCAAACACTCTGTATCACCTCCATAAATGAGACCAACGTCAGATGTACCTTTTAGGTACCGAAAGATCCTCTTCACAGCTTGCCAATGCTCCTTGCCAGGTTCACCCATAAACCTACTAACAACACTAACAGACTGTGCAAGATCAGGTCTAGTGCAGACCATTGCATACATCAAGCTTCCTACTGCACTAGCATAGGGAACTCGAGACATGTACTCCTTCTCTTCAGCAGACTTAGGTGAAAAAGCAATAGACATATGTGCACTTGCAGCACTAGGAGTATCTATGGGCTTTGCGGTAGACATGCCAAATCTTGACAAGATCTTCTGAATATAGCCCTTCTGTGACAGAAAGAGTTTCCTTTTGCTTCTGTCCCTGTAAATCTCTATTCCCATAATTTTCCGAGCTGCACCCAAATCCTTCATCTCGAACTCTGCACTGAGAAGACCCTTCAACTTCTGAATGTCGTGCTTCTTCCTTGCAGCTATCAACATGTCATCTACATACAACACCAGATAGATAAAAAAACTCATCTTCCAGTTTATTGTAATAGACACAACAATCATATGGGCTCTTGGTGTAGCCCAGCTGCATCATGTAGCTGTCAAACCTCTTATACCACTGCCTAGGAGACTGCTTAAGTCCATATAAGGACTTCTTCAACTTGCACACATAATTCTCCTTCCCAGGAATCTGGAAACCATCTGGTTGGGTCATGTAGATCTCTTCCTCCAAATCTCCATGCAGAAAGGCTGTCTTTACATCAAGTTGCTCAAGCTCCAAATCCTGATGTGTAACTATAGCTAGCAACACTCTAATAGAGGTGTGTCTGACTACTGGTGAGAATATCTCATTATAATCCACTCCCTCTCTTTGATTGAAACCTATATCAACAACTCTAGCCTTATACTTGACTCCCTCTGCAGGTGATATCCCTTCCTTCATCTTGAGAACCCACTTGCAAGTAATAATCTTTCTCCCTAGAGGTGGTATGACTAAATCCCATGTTTGATTCTTATGAAGGGATTCCATCTCATCTCCCATAGCAGCAAGCCATTTCTCAGAATCGGTGTCTGAAACAGCTTTTTGGTAAGTTGATGGTTCACGAGTGTCCACCTCTTCAGCAACCTGTAGTGCATAGCCCACCATGTCCTCGTACCTCTTAGGTGGCCCAACTCCAACCCTCCTTGGTCGATCTTGAGCTAAGCTACGATGTGTAGCTTCAGATGGTTGGGAAACTGATGGTGTAGATTCTGGTAGCTCTATTTCTGCTTCTAACTCTTGTTCCTTCAAGCCACTCTCACTCTGTATGACCTGAAACTCCACCTGTTTATCAATGCTATCAGTTTCTGTTGCATTTGTAGGCTTCACAATGGGTCTAAGCACAGATTTTTCATCAAAGACTACATTTCTGCTCAGAATGACCCTTTTCTCTGATGGAGACCAGATCCTGAAGCCTTTAACTCCATCTCCATAGCCTATGAACACTCCCTTCTTGGCTCTTGGCTCTAGCTTACCCTCATTAACATGATAGTAAACTGTGCACCCAAAAGCTTTCAAATTTGAGTAATCAGCAACCTTTCCTGACCACATTTCTGTAGGCGTCTTGAGCTGTATGCCGGTGTGTGGTCCACGGTTAATCAGATAACATGCTGTGTTCACCGCTTCAGCCCAGAATCTTCTATCTAACCCAGCGTTAGAGAGCATGCACCTCGCCCTCTCCAGTAGTGTCTGGTTCATTCGTTCAGCTACACCATTCTGTTGCGGTGTATTCCTGACTGTGTGATGCCGAGCAATCCCTTCATCCTTACAGAACTGATCAAACTCAGACGAGCAGAATTCCAGGCCATTATCAGTTTGCAGCCTCTTTATCTTCTTTCCTGTTTGGTTTTCCACCAATGCTTTCCACTGCTTGAAATGCTTGAAAGCTTCACTTTTATGCTTCATCATGATGACCCTAGTCATTCTTGAATAATCATCAATCAGAGACACAAAATATCTGTGACCTCCCAAAGACTCAACTCGAGATGGACCCCAACAATCAGAGTGGATATAATCAAATGTGCCTTTTGTAATGTGAATAGCTTTGGGAAACTTGCTGCGATGTAGTTTCCCAAAGACACAGTGTTCACAAAACTCCAGACTCTTGATTTTATGACCACCAAGAAGATCATCTTTTGATAGAATCTGCATCCCTCTTTCGCCCATATGACCAAGTCTCATATGCCATAGCTTTGTCATATCTTCCTGGTCAATCTCTGACGATGCAGTATTAGCTGAACCTGTAACAGTGGAACCTTGCAGGAAATACAAAGTACCATGCTTCACACCTTTCAGAATCACATCAGAACCTTTACAAACATGCAGAACTCCATCTTTTCCTGACCAGCTGAGACCCCTGCTGTCTAGCAGACTCAGAGATATCAGATTATTCATCATCATCGGAACATGTCTGACTTCGTTCAACGTGCAGAACTTACCATCATGTGTCCTCAACTTGATCGAGCCTATTCCAACTGCCTTGCAGACATGACTATTAGCCATTGAAATGCTACCTCCATCTACCTGCTTATAAGTTGAAAACCACTCTCTCCTTGGACAAATGTGATAAGATGCTCCAGAATCAAGAACCCATACATCAGAGTGATGAGTGTGTCCATCAGCAACTAGAGTAATATCATTTTCAGAGCTGGTGTAGCCATCTGCTACAGCAGCAGAACCTGGTTGATTTTCTGATTTCTTCTTCTTTGGACAATTAGTTTTCCAATGTCCTTTCTCCTTACAGTAATTACATGTGTCGTCTGGCTTGGGACCCTTTGAGGACGGTTTCTTAGACTTCTTCTTTCCACCGTTTCCCTTTCCCTTACTGCGGCTGGCAAACAGTCCAGAGGCCTGATTATCTGCACCTGTATTGTTCGCCTTATGGCGCAACTCCCTGCTATGAAGAGATGACCTAACTTCTTCCAGAGTCACAAAATCTTTACCAACAATAAATGATTGAACAAAATTCTCATATGAAAGTGGTAAAGACACCAACAGAATCAAAGCAGCATCTTCATCTTCAATTTTCACATCAATATTACGTAATTCTAGTAATAATGTGTTCAATTGATCTAAATGATCCCTGAGTTGCGTACCTTCCTGCATTCGCAGGCCAAACAGACGTTGTTTCATAAGAAGTTTGTTTGTTAGAGATTTCGTCATGTACAAGCTCTCTAACTTCATCCACAGACCAGCAGCAGTCTCTTCGTCTGAGACCTCAGTGATGACGTCATCTGTGAGGCATAACATAATTATCGAATGTGCCTTTTCTTCTAGAATCGCCATCTCAGCGGTGACTTCTCCCGTTGCCTTCTTCAATGGCGTCCACAGACCTTGTTGTTTTAACAAAGCCTGCATCTTGATCTGCCATAGACTGAAACTATTTCTCCCAGTAAACTTTTCGATTTTCACGTTCATCGCAGACATCTTTCTCTCCCAAAAACAAAACCCCGATCGGAAACCGAAAGCTCTGATACCAGTTTGTTGTGCAGAATTAATGAAAGACAAATAATAAACAATCGAAAAACACAGATTTACGTGGTTCACCAACGTTGTGTTGGCTAGTCCACGGGCAGAAGGAGAATAGTATTTATTAGGAGGGAGAGAAATCAGATTACAATGATTAGGTTACATAATGGGGTATTTATAATACCCAATCTAACCTTATCCCACTAGGAACCCATGATCCTAATCCCACTAGGAACCCATGATCCCAATCCCAATCCAACTAGGAACCCATGATCCCAATCCAACTAGGAACCCATGATCCTAATCCAACTAGGAATCCGAAACCCAATCCTACTCCGAATAGGAAACGGGATATACTGATTCAAGGCATTACGACATACTCAATTTTGCTACATGGCTTTTGTGAACACAAACATCCTGATGTTGCCAAATATAATTATCTACAATATTCTAACTGATGGAATGTTCAAAGCTAGGAGGCTCAATGATGTGAAGAAAGTATTATCTAGACTTTCTATTGATGGGCTGCAGCCTACTATTTGCACATTTAATATAATAATTGGTGGACTTATCAGAGAAGGATCCATGGATAAAGCTTATGAGGTCATCAGAGAAATGAAAAAGCATGGCTGCTCACCGAATAGTAGCACTTACAATATTATTATCCATGGATTTCTCCGACGTAAGGATCTAACAAAGGCAGCAGAACTTATTCGCGACATGCGTGAGAAAGGCTTCTCTGCATGTAACATGACGGTAGCGTTGGTAGTGGAGAATGATGCCATTTGGAAATTGCTATAAAACTATCTTGATGGGTATGAAGATGAAAAGATGAATTGACATCTTCATATATTGCAATGCAATGCCTGAATCTGAGAGGTTAGCATTTTAACTTTTTCATATTTGATTTTGTTTTTGAACTCAGTAGATAGGAACTTTATGCCTTACCTTTGTACATTTAATTCGAGTAATTCTATCACTTGTCTCTAAGCCTGCATGTGAAATTTTACAACATTTGGATCTTAAAATGTGTAAACAAAGGCCTAACTCACCCTAAAAGATACCTCAAAGGGTGAGGATTGCCTCACATATTTAAGGAGTCATATAGCTTCCTCATTTAGTAATGTGGGATGTCTAACATTCCCCCCTCACGCCCAATTCATTTGGGCTCTGATAACATGTAAACAAAGGCCTAACTCACCCTAAAAGGTACCTTAAAGGGTGAGGATTGTCTCGCATATTTAAGGAGCCATATAGCTTCCTCATTTAGCAATGTGGGATGTCTAACAAAATGTAATGTTTTCAGCATATAGTATTGTTAAGATGATTTTGTTATGAAGATCTTTGTGCTGTGTTGTTTGAACATGTACTGTTGAATTAAAACAATTATGAAGTTGATGCATGATCCTTTATCTTTTTACATAATTTTTTCTTGGAGAATGAATTCTTAATCAGTTGGTATCTATATATAAAAGCTGAGTTATGAAGAGCTCATAAAAGAGTGAGTGACATATCAGCAAAAAGCTTATGAACTAGAGTTAGAAGCAAGGGATATCATTTATAGAGTTGTTCATTGTGGATTGTGGGCTTGTTGTGAGCCAGACGGTTATGTTAGGATTGTCTTATAAGCGTTTCCATGCGGTTCAACTATTTTCTCTGATTGTGTAACCATGTGCAAAAGTAGACCTATTTGTTGAACATACAGGACCAAACCTGACAAGTAGAAAAGATGAACATTAGCTTTTTCCCGAATTAGTAGTATCAATCCATTGTCACTGTTATGTGTCACGGACACAGCCTCTTGACTATCTGTCGACCGTGCGGCACTAGTAATTTCGCCCCCGATTACTAGTTCAGCCTTAACCTCGATTGCTAGCTTGCACGTTAGGTAACGTTATGCAGCGGAAAATCAGGATCTTGCACAAATGCTAAGTGAGGAAAACACTCTTTATTAAGAAAGAATGCTTTACAAAGGTTAGATCACAAAGAAGCACTCACACTTGCTCACACTTTTGTGTCTTGTGTTATTGTATGTTATTCAAATGAACACCTTCCTCCTATTTATAGGCAACGTAGGAAAGTTCTAGAAACATTCATACATAAAAATCCTAGAATATTCTAGATAAAGAACAAATAAGAAACAATTAGAAAGGTTGGGACATTTCTAAGATGTCCCTAGAAGTTTCTCGGACCATTCCCGCACATTCCGAAATATTTCCCGTACCTTCCGAACTATTCCGACACGTTCCGGCACGTTTCGGCACCTTCCGCACGAATCTGGCACGTTCCGGATGCTTCTGGCCCGTTCTGGCACGCTCCGAGCCCGTCTGGAATTTTCTGGGCCCGTAGCTCGGCATCCTGAGGTTCAGTCGGGGAAGTCTCCCTCAGCTCTTGGCCTTCACTCGCAGCTCCTTGCAGTCCTTGGCCCTGCTGCCTGCTTGCCCCGCACGAACAGAGGCTCGGCGTGCCTGCTGGCACGCACACGGGCCCGACGACTCCAGCTCGGGCCCGTATTTTTCCACCATGGCAATTTTTCTTGCCATTAATATTTGTCCTGCACTTCCCTGTGCACGTAGCTCCATAAAGCTCCCAAGGAATCACATACCAAATATGGATGCATTTGGAATCCTGTAGACACACCTTTGGAGAGTAAATTACACCAATGGTACCTGAACTTTACCCTAATTCACACTTTCGTACCTAGATTACATTTTGTCTCAAAAATATACCCAAAGTAACGATGACCGGACAATTAAGTATATTTTACCGGTTAATGGCCGGTCAATGCGATTTTGACGAGTAAATTACATTGATGGTACCTGAACTTTACCCGAATTCATATTTTGGTACCTAGATTTCATTTTGTCCAAAAAATACACTTCAAGTAAAGATGACTCAATATTTTAGTATATTTGACCAATCAGTGATTGATCAACCTGAGTTTGACCATTTTAAATTAAAAATTGAGACCAATCATACACTCAATTAACATAAAATTATAATACTGTCATTTAGCTCATAAATGACAATATTATAATTTTATGTTAATTGAGTGTATGGTGAGTCCCAATGTTTAGTTCATGTTACCCGGTCATTAACCGATGAAATGAACTAAACCTTTCAGTCACATTTACTTGTGTTATGTTTTTAGGATAAAATAAAATTCAGGTACCGAAGTGTGAATTATGGTAAAGTTCGGGTACCATTAATGTAATTAACTTATGAAACTCGCGTTCACCGGTCATAACCGGTAAAAATATACTAAATTGTCCGGTCATCGTTACTTCAGGTATATTTTTGTGACAAAATGTAATCTAGGTACCAAAGTGTAAACTATGTAAAGTTCAGGTACCATTGGTGTAGTTTACCCCACCTTTGGAAAACATGTGGTGTGTGGGGCTTGGCAATGTCCGCCGACAGCGTGACTCAAGTTGGTATAAGACACACTATAGGGGGGACCATCTCTTGGCCAATTTGGCCCCCGGCAGGCACGGGCCCGCTGCCCGGCTGCCTTGTGCACGACTGCACATGTGATTGGCCCGATGTCCACCGGCATGTCCCGCAACGTTCCGATGAACAGGAAAATGACCGTTTTTCCCCTAGGCCGCTTCTCTTAGCCCTTTGGGCATTTGGCTCGGGCCTTCCCTCGGATGACTTTAGGCGGGCCGTGACATATGGCACAGGTTAGAATTTAGATCTAAATGAACTTACAGAATTTAGATCTTTGCAGCTCTACCTGAAAAGAGGTATATACATCTTTTTTCCTCTTGAAATCTCTGCTTTTATTGTTGTTTAATTATAACTTGGTATAGTGTATGATGAAATAAACTTGAGGTTTTGCTTAAGGTTGTTAAGAAGATCTGGTTGGGGTATGATCAGAGTTGAAAACCTTATAAAAGAAGGATAATTATTGGAGACTGATCCGATGAACGAAGGCAGCTGAGATTGAAGGTGACCATAGAAGAAAGAAATGAGTGTTAGTTCTTTCTTTGCATATCAAATTTGGCAAGGATGAACTTTAGTGGCTTGGCTTCTATACTTGAATACCGGAAATGAATGATGCAATCAATTCTGCTGAGGTTTTTGATATGTTATATGTACATTCAACTTAGTTTTTGTTATTGAGGATAGTTTTTGATCTGTTATATGTACATTCAACTTGGTTATCAGTAGTTCTTGTTTTCTAAGTGCTTTTAGCCTTCAAAGTAATGCTAATTGAAACCAAAAAGTCATGTTTCCTCATAAGCAAGCAGTGATTATTTATGATGGAATTATCCACAAGTTTCTAAAATGAAGAGTTCACATCCACAAGTTAGAAAGAAAGAAAAAAAGTAGTTGGATTCAACCTATGTAAATAAAGGAAATAGATCACCTGAAAACAAAAGCATCTAAACTACCTAAGCATTAAAATTAGGCTTAATACATCTTGCGTGCCTGAAACTTTATAAATATTCTATTGATCTCCTAGATTTGTTTAAAGTGAACAATTAACCCCCCCCCCCCCCCTAAAACCTACGGGATGGAGTAAGGAGAGATTTTAGAAAAGTTGAAATTTGTATGTTTTAAACAAATTCAGCGAACTAATAGATTACTTTAAGAAAGTTTAAGGGGCTAATAGGTATTTTTTGGAAAGTCAATTAGTTACTTAAGCAAGTTAACGAGGGTAAATAAAACTTTTTAAAGTAGAAGGGGACTGATAATTTTGTTGGACAAGTAAAAGGGCAAGATATGTATATCTATAATTTTCCAAACATATATATATCTATAATTTTCCAAACATATTAGGGACAACTTTGTATCTTATCCCATAAAAAAAAGGATAATGAATAAATTTAACCCTAACATTTTGGCCCTGTTTGGGAATTACCTGTTAGCTATTAACTGTTAGCTGATTACATTAGCTGATTTGACTAGCTGATTGTGTAAACCTGTTTGGTAAAAATTAGCTGATTGATAATAGCGGTTTGTGCAAAAAGACGAATAAGAGCATTAATTTTGGCGCAGAAGAAGAGGGAGTCTATCTATTAGGGTTAAAGAAGTCCATTAATTTTAATATTGCAAAACGTTAATTGAAAAAGCTCCTTTTAAGAGCTTTTTCTAAATTAGCGTTTTCATCCCAAAACTCTCTCTCAAACCTCTCTCCACCAAACACTCCAATTAGCGGTTTCAGTGGTCAAACCTCTAAAGTTGGTCAAAACCGCTCTTTTTATCCCAAAACGCTCTTTACCAAATAGGGCCTTTAAGGAAAGTGTAAATTTAGTCTTAGCGTATGAAGTGAAGCAAATTTAATCCTGACATTTCCAAGCAAAGTCAATTTTAGTCATACGTGATAATTAGAAAAAACTGGTTTAATTGGTATTTAACTGTCACTTCACACCTTCCAAATATAAATTAGGTTAATTACAAAAAACACCCTGTGGTTTCGCCGATTTGCGATGTGGTACCTGTGGTATTTTTTGTTACAAACAGGTACTCGTGGTTGACATCGTTACCAAAATCGCGGAAACGGAAGATTTGCCGTCAGGGGCGATGATGTGGCCGAGGGTATTTGCGTCATTAAGAAAAATTGAAAATATAAAAGACCAAAAATCGAAATTAAAAACCCCATTAAACACATGTCCTTTGATATTCTAACTCCTCTTCATCTTCTCTACAAAACCAGCTAACATTACGAACTTCAGCCCTAGTACAAACATGAATGACAACAAATTATTGAAGTAAATTACTATACGCGAGTAGTAGAGCATCAAGTGAGAGGCTTTACACCGTAATTTCGTGTTAAAGGGCATGGTTCAAGTCTGATATCCTTCAAAACAACATGGCTGAATCATTCAATTCATTTATCAAAGGAGCTAGGTGTTTGCCGATAGTCTCATGTTTGGAAACTATTAGGAAAGCGTGTATGAAGAGACATTACATCAAATTGTGTGGAATGCTGAAATATAAAGGGGACATTTGTCCAAAATATCAAGAGCATTTGGAGAAACTGAAAGTTGCAAGTAGGAATTGCTTCTGCACTGCTGCTGGGGATAAACTGTATGAGGTGACCACTTTTGATAAGACAGTTGTTGTTGATCTGAATCTTCGTACGTGTACTTGTAGAAGATGAGAATTATCTGGTATTCCGTGTAAGCATGCTATTGCTGCCATTTACATGCACAGGGAGCAACCAGAAAAATATGTTGACAAATATTTTTTGAAGGATACAATATAGCAGTGTACAGTCATCCATTCAGGCCAGTCCCATCACATGAAGAGTGGGATAGGACCAATTACCCTGATATCCATCCATGGATAGTTCAAAAACCACCTGGCAGGCCAAGAAAGAGAAGAATCAAAGGGGTTAATGAGCCAAGAAATTCATTTAAGGTGTCTAGGGCTGGAGGTGTTGTTAAGTGTGGTAAATGCAAGCAAATTGGCCACAATGCTAGAGGTTGTAAAGCAGGGGTAACTGGTGAGAGTCCATGGCAAAGAAGGATGCGAAGAGAAAATGCTAGAAGAACTGGAGCACAGGTAATTGTTGTATTATGGTTTCTTATGCTTCCCAATTCAAATTGTGTATTAACTTATCTGCATTGGTTGTTACAGTTGAGTCCAGATAGGAGTGGCAGACAGAGGATGGCCCAGGGTGCAAGTGCTAGTCAACCAACCCCACAGCAACATGTGAATTCAGATGCAGGAGCAAGGATTGCTCAAAGTCAACCAACATCAAACATAGGCAGTGGTAGGGGACGTGGTACAAGTAGGGGTCGTGGTAGAGGACGGACAAACCATTTTCAAGATGGTACCACATCAGTGCCTACATATCATTTTAGACCACCAAGAAGTAATGATTCTGAACAAGCAGGTACAAGTAGGCTTATGCGTTCTAGGAGGACATCATGCCTAGAAGGAATGGCAACAAGATTGGGTGCGGGGGGTACCAGTTAATGAGAAGTGACATGTATTTTGTGTCATGTAAATGTTTCACAAGTATTTGGTTGATGTAAATGGTGAACATGTTTTTGTGATTGTGAAGGCTAGGACATGTTTTTGTGAATGTCAATTTTGGACATGTTTTTGTGATTGTCAAATTTTGACATGTTTTTGTGTCATGTATATGGGTAATAGGTTTTTGTGTCCTGCAGAGTTGGACATATTTTTGTGTATTTTGGACAAGATCTTTGTGTATTTATCAGGTACATGAATGACAAAATGGGTTACACATATTATTGACTTTTTGTATTACATCTGTGTTTTACAGATCTTCTTCAGATTTACCATTACATCTGTGTCGATTACATGGCACAAACTAATACATAAACTACTTCACAATTACCACAAACTTATGAGTGACAATTAACTCAAAACAATATTCAAACAACAATTACATCTCTGGTTTATCGTATTGAAACAACAATTGAATTAGCAATTTAAACCAAAAATGATCGAAAAAGCAAGTGACAATTAGCACACAATGAACACAAAAAAAACCCATTTTCATTCATTCAAACAACAGCTACATCAAGGCATGATGCCAATCTTGGCTAGCTCATCTTTTTCCCTAACATTTGTGAAACTAAACCACAAGAAAGCAACGAAACACAAGATCACAACTACTACCCAAGCCTTTGAGAAATGGTATTTTGTGTTCTTGTACTGGTCTAACATGCCTTGCAAGTAGACGATTTCTGCATTTTTGCAAGCATTAAGCTCCTCCAACTCCCTATTCTTCTCTGCTAATTTACTAATTTCATTTTGCAGTTCAACCTCACGACCATGGTATTGCTCGATTTCATCCTCGAACTTGTTGATTTTCAGTTTCATCTCTTTCATAACGTCTCTTCCTCTAGCACATACAGGTGGATCAATCCAGTCGAAAAAATGACACGCATCTTCATTGGGGTATCTAGAACAACCTATGTACCTCCGACCCATGTTAATCAAAGACCAAGCCGTTCTTCTCCTAGCTCTATGCCCGCAAAAACAGTGAACTCCATTCCAGTACGTGTTTCGTGTGTTTAAGCTCGACGAAGAAGACGATGAGCTCATGGCGATGGCGAAGGCAAATTACCTTGTTTTCCTGCAACTTCTGAGGGTCGATTTTTCTTCCTGCGAACGAAATTGAAGAATTATAGCTGCGATTATCGATTTAGGTTTAAGGATTTTGGGGATTTGCTAGAATCGGGAATTAGGTTTCGAATGGATTTTGGGGATTTAATGAATTTGGGGGATTTGGGATTTTAATTTCGATTTTTGGTCTTTTATATCGTCAATTTTTCTTAATGGCACAAATACCCTCGGCCACGTCATCGCCCCTGACGGCAAATCTGCCGTTTCCGCGATTTTGGTAACGGTGTCAACCACGAGTACCTGTTTGTAACAAAAAATACCACAGGTACCACATCGCAAATCGGCGAAACCACAGGGTAGTTTTTTGTAATTAACCCTATAAATTATGTCTAAGATATTTAGTGTATTACTAACAAAATTATAAAAATTATGTTCAAACGCTAAAAACTAAATCTGCTATGTATAAGTTAATCACAAATTTGTTTGTCAAATTGTCTAAAATATTTAATGTGTTACTAATATAGCTACGAAAAGCTAACAAAAAATGTACGAAACCGCTTCAATTTATTGATAAATTTATTTGGAAGATCCAACATAACAGTTAAAAAACAATCAAACCAATCTTTTAAAATTTTCGATAGCGCAGGATTAAAATTGTTCTTCTTTGGAAACGTTAGGTATAAATTTACACAATTTCGTACGTTAAAACTAGATCTGCATTTCGCTTGAAATATTATGATTAAATTCATCCCTTATCACGTAATTCAATATTTTTACAAGAAAGAATGTATTTTACAATTGTTGTATATTCCATTTACTAATTCTTTAATCATACCAACATCAATTTCATTGATCCATCATTCTAATATATAGCTAACTTATTATATGTCAAGAGCGTCTGAAATTGTTCATCAAAAAAAAAAAAAAAGAGCGTCTGAAATTTATCCCAAAAAAAAATGATTGGCCTTTAAATTTATAAAATGTTCATTAGTTTCTTGAATATGTATAAATTGATATGATTAACTTCACAAATTTATATGGTAGAGCAAAAAATGATTATAACAAATTGAAATATATATCATTTCAAGCAATAATAGAATAGCAAGCTTATGAGTCCGATAAATCACCAATAAATCAGTTTAAATAAATTCAGAAGGTTAATAGGTGTAATTTCAAACAAATTGAGATTCCCAATATATATTAAAGTTTTTTTAGTTTAAAAAAAATGATATCATTTTTTTATCTTTTTAATTTATAATATATGAAAATATAAAATTAAATGAGTATACATAAACAACTCATATCAGTAGTAATTTCATCGATTGCATTTTCATTTAAAAAACTAGAATAAGCACTAAATTATTGAGAGATGATACTTATTGTAATTTATAAGTGTTAAATTGATGTTTTTTTATTGTATTTACATAAAAAAAAAAAAAGCTAAAATCTCGTTCATAGCTTCCATAAAAAATTTGATGTCTGATGATTAGTGGATGCTCAAACTCCTTTTATAAACCCTCCTGAATCTATCCTTAATGATAATAGTATATGCTTTAAACTTTGTTCAAAATTTGGACTTTTAATACATAAATATTAACAAAGCTAACCTATGATCTTATGTTCAACAAGTCATACATTTTTGTATGATTGATGTTTTATTTTGGTACGATCGGTTTTACACAATTATCGGTATCATTTATATAGATCATATGAAATGATTACAACATAATAACATATTATTACACCTTAAAAAAAATTGAGAGGAGAAAATTAATTTAGCGCTCACGTGTAAAAGAATACAATTTCAATTTCAATGTTTGTTAAATGCCACAATCAAAGGTTTCACTAATAAAAATGTATACAATAGATTAATATGATGTTAACTCTATGTGTCCATTTTTAATTAATGAAACCTTTAATTATATTATTTAATAAACATTAAAATTAGAATTATACTATTTTATATGTTTGGGCTAAATTAACTCTTTCAAAAAAAAAAAATTTGACGTTAGTTTGGTATTTAAAAAAAATTGGAGATGACATCTCAAAATAGATTAATTCTATTTTTGAATAAGAATAGGTAGATATAGAGGTGTACACGAGCGAGCCGAGCCAGTGACGAGATTTGATCTAGCCGAGCTTTGGTTGAATCAGATTAAATTTTGATTGAACCGAGCTTTTATCGACCTTTTAATGAGCTTTAATTAAATTTATCATACATGAATAGAATAAGTAGCGTATGAGATAAAAAAATTCTTTAATAGATTCTACTTGTGGTCGGAAAATGCAAATTAACAGAAAAATTTAAACACTCAAATATATAGTAAAGTTTGTAATATATTTTGTTCTTTATCAAAACATAAATTTCTAGCTAAAAGCCTAACGGCTAAAGCTATTTTGTGTCAGGTTAAAGCTTACGTGTATGATGAAAAATGAATAATAATAATGAAAGAAAAATTTAAAATAATAAAAGATATATACATATAATAAATAATTAGTGAAATGTATAGTAATTAAAAGATAATCGAAACTGTTCGTGAGCTTTCCGAGCCGAATCTAAAAAAGCTTAGACTCATATTCATTAGTGTTCGAGCCGATCCCGAACTCGAGTCGAATCCTATCGAGCTGAGCTTTGACCGAGGTTTAACCAGTGTTCTAAAAGTTGTAAGGCGCTAGTCGGGCGGACAAGACCTCAAAAGATTAATCGGAGATTAATCGGATATGTACTTTTCTATTTTTTATATTTATAATCAAATAAATATTATATAAACACATTTAAAATATAAATTATCATATCTAAAAATAATATTAATAAATATTATATAAATATTATAAATATTTGCTTTAAATAAATAATAAAATATCCATAAATATTCATAAAAAATGTGTCTACTACCTTCTCCATATTCATCAACTAATTCTTTATTTTCTTCCTCAAAATATTTAATATTCGTAACTTAATATCATTACAAAAATAAAAAAAATAAAGTGTCCACAAAATAAAATAACCTTGACATCCATAAAAGTGTACCAAAAAAAATGATGAAGAAGGAGCAGAGAGGAGGAGTGGTGGCTGCTGCAATTTCTTAAAGTGAATTTAGGGCACAACATTAGATGGGTTATGGGTAGTTTAGTTTGGGATTTTTAATTTCCAATATATGTTGAAATTAGTTTTATTTAGTGCTGTGTAAATTAGTTTTATTTTTTTAGTTGTTGTTGTGATCATTAATTATTTGTATTATTTATTTTGTAGCAAATTTTTTATAATTTTATGATTTGACTCGATTTTTAGCCGCCTAACCCGACCTACCCGCTTAACCCGACTTGCCCCGATTTACCCCGACTTGAACCGCCTAGGCGGAAATATATCGGACCCCCGACTTAACCCGCCCAGTTATAAAAAATCGGTCAGTGTTCTGAATTTCGCCGACTAGTCGGCGACTTAGCCGACTTTTAAAACACTGGGTTTAACCGAACCGAATTTGAATAGTTTGCGAACTAGCAAGACTCATTGTTTTGTAAAATTAAAACAAAATAAAAAAAAATGTGACAACTAATAAAAATAGCTAAGTCATAAGCTTTAACATTTTTTGCCAAGTCGTAAGCTTTGCATTTGCAATCACGGTGGCACCATTAGTCACTGAACTTATATTGTTATCTTAAAATGTCACTCAACTTCAAATTGTCTTAATAAAATCACTCAACTTTTGAGTTTTGTCTCAATTAGGTCACTACGACAATTTCAGTCATTAAAAAACATCGGAATGATGACATAAGTGATACGTCAATATGAGACAACTCATATTTCTAACCGAAATGACACATGACATCCACATATGCGCCACCTGGCTATCACGTATCGATTATTTTTATCAAAAAAAACTAAAATTTAGTTTTTTCATAAAAGTACCCGACATGAATCTGAAAAGGGTGGTTGCTCGCCAGATAGCTGCACTTATAATATTATTATCCATGGAACAGAACTTATTCGGGAGATGCATGACAAAGGTTTCTCCACAGATAACACCACATTTGCGTTGGTAGTGGAGAATGATGCAATTCTGAAATTACTATAAATATTGTCTTAAATAAATTCTTAAGCAGCTGATGGTATCTTTATACTATCTATTAAAGCAGAGTTCTGAAGAGCTCATAAAAGCAAGGGCCAGACGATTATTTTATCTTTGTTTTACACACGTTGGCATGTGGTTAAACTATTTTCTCAGATTGTGTAACCATGCACGAAAGTAAAAATTACAGAGGCCAAAACTGAAATACAGGACAAAACCTGACAAGTAGAATTAGCAGTATCAAGTTATGGAATGTTTGTTTGGTGTTGTAGTCCATTGGCACAAAGAAAGGATATAGATATAAATGATGCAGCCTTGGTGTTATTTTACATTGAAATCTCTGTTTGTGTAGTTGATTAATTATAATTTGTTATTAAGTATCTGATTTGGGTTTCATTCAGGTCCTTGGGTTGCAGATGATGAGATGAACAAGAAGCAATGCTTACAGCAACACTCAGAACTTCCAAAATGCTGACCAATTTGTATATTTTATTTGATTAAGCTTTAAGCATTAGAATAATAATATTATTTTGAAATTTCTATAAATTTGTCTCAATGGATATCAATTTGTACTGCATGCTCTAAACTATTATTCATTTGTATTGGTGCACATAAAAAAGTTCTAAAAGATCACATCTTTGTCAGAAATGGCATAGTCAATTGTGTACTCTGTTGTGGAAACATTCTGTTGATTTCTTATATAGTTTACTAAAATCAATTTCTATAATTTTATTGAAAGAGAATGAAATTAAGTAACCTTTGTTTCCTTTCAGTTTCATAAGCTGTAGAAAAGAACAATATGCATCTAAAAAGAAGATGAGATATGAACATAAGATATCTATGACCTTCCACCAGCCAGTTGCACTACAAGTATATAGAATTATAGTTTCAATTAACTTCTCCTATTCACAATTTGTTGAAATTATGTGGTGCAAAAGTATCTAGATGTTTAACACAGATTGGCTTCATAAACAGATGCTTAATCGGAAACTGAAATCATGTCATCATCTGCATGGAAATAAGTAACTTAAACTCATTTCGGAGCTTGAAAATAACACTAGATACTCAACGATCATGTAAATGCAAATAAGAAATTAATGACTGCTTTGATTTAGTAATCTCAGATTCTATTCTGACATTGAAATTTTACAAATTCAATTGCTTAAGAAGCTGTTGCACGTGCAATAGGAGATCACTAATTGTACAACCTGTTGAACAAAGTTGAAAAACTTATCAAATCATAGATGTTCTTCACAAAAATACTCATCCAGCACCAGAAATCTCTATCCCTAGCACAAACTCCCTATATAAACTTATACTAATAATTTAGAAAAGCACAACATTATTTGTAAACAAGTGTAATAAAAAGTAAATTTCAACCCATAGTCCACACACTTTAAATGGCAGAGAACATGTTGATGACATTGAGGTTAACACTTGAATAGAGATTATAAGAATTCCTCCAAAACATTGATGAGATTGAGGGAGAAACTTAGTAAAAACAGGAATGTTAATATGTATAGTTGCATGAAGAAAAATGATAGGTAAAAATCCAAAGAATTTGGTAAAGAAGCAAGCAAATAAGATACCTTTGTTTGACTTCTTTTATTCCGAAACCAGAACTTGAACTCGTAGACGAGCAATAGAAACTGTGTTTCCAAGCAACATCCAAGAAGCATCACAATTTTCCAATGATTTATTTGGAATAATATGACAACTTCGTTTATTATTAGCTCTCGCAATTTTCCAATCATCCTAAACTTTGGAGATGTCCATTAGCCCCCTGAACTTGCTTAGAATGACCTATTGGACCTCTAAACTTGTTTACATTGACATGTTGTTGGCCCCTTGAAGTGATTACAATGACCTACTGAACCCCTTAACATGTTGACCCCTTGAAGCGATTACAATGATCTATTGATCACATTGAACTTACTTGACTTGTTCAAATCTCTCCTAATTCTGGGGAGCTAATTAGATATTGGCCCCATAAATTTGCTTAAAATGAGATATTGATCATCTGAAGTTAGGGCTGTAATCGAGCCGAGTCGAGCCGAGCTTTTGTTGAGCCGACCACCGAGCTGCCCATGTGAACCCAAACCTTGTGAAGGATCCATTAGTTGTTGAAATCTCTCAGATTTCCACCAATAAAGCCGAAAAAACCATGTCCGATCAAAGTATGGGGAATCAGCCTTCTAAAGAAGTTACCATCTTTGTTGACAAGAAAGACAGTTTTGACTTGCTAAAAACCAAGAGATATATGAAATAGAATGAATAGATGGCGCCAAGTTAGTTAACCATAACTGAATTCTTAACAACCATTTCCACATGTGCAGCTGATGCTTGTTTGTTATGCAGATGATGCGTTGAGGATGTGAGTGAAGGAGAGTACAAGTTCAGGGACCTGTTAGGAGAAATACCAAAATACCAGAATACCAAAATACCAGAATACCAAATATCACAACAGAATATATTGCAAAACTAAAGTGTGGTGGTCAACACATATCTGATTTCTCAGTCAGGCTACGCTGCTACTTGACTTCAATCTTCAATAATGAGTAATCATAGTCTGTCTTTTTCTGGCTTGTACGTTCTGCATTTACTGAATTCCAGAAAGCAGGAAAAGCACTGAAATTAGTATGAACAAGCTGAACTAGATAGTTGCCATATAATACTATAATACACACAAGTTCAACTACTTGCTCGTTGCAGAACTCCCCGCGCTCGTAAGACATACTTAGGTGGAAAACACCGAATAGACCGAAAACAGTACTCAAATGATTGAAGCACGAATGTAACCCTCAGTCAAAGATCTACCACTCCACTAAATCAAGCAATAGAAAGTTGACAATTGCAATAGAAGCATGTTAATACAAAAACAAATTACCAATGGATTTAGAGATTTTTTACATCATTTTTGCAAGAATGAAAGACGGATGGATTTACAGATTTTTTACATCATTTTTACAGTTTTTTTTGCAAGAATGGATTTACAGATTTACAGTCCTAACAATCCACCATGGACATGATTTTTACTTGTAAGAATGAAAGACTGATACTAAACTTGATAAGATAAATAATATAGCATCATGGGCAGTTACTATGTTGAAGTCAATAGAAGAACCTGAACAGTCTAGGAAAAAATCTTAAAGTAAAATAACAAGGTGATGATGTCCTTATTGCAGTAGAAGTTGTACACTATCAAGTATTGCCCTAATATACACAGTCAACATTAATTGGGAAACGACAGTCTAAAGCTTTCCCAAACAACCCCGAACCAATTAATCAAAGAAAGTAGTATCCACATTTTTCACACTTGGATAATTTTGAACTGCAAAATGTATCAAACATGTATTGAAATTTGAACATTTTAGTAATGAGAAAAAAAATTCAGTTGAAGACAAAATGCTAAGATAAAACATAGAACTACTCAACAATCAAAATGACCCCTAATTTTCGGAATCCTTTTTCTCAAACATCAAACAGTACCAGGTTACTTCTACTGATTCCCTTGACTAATTCTAACAGCTCTAACATACTACTAACTTGTTACATTTTCCCACCAAACACAGAGAAAATCCTTGTCATAAATTTGGGGTATAGATGTAATGACTTTTAACAGCCTCGCTACTTTAGGGGTCAAACATAAGATTAAATTTGGGGTATCATCATTTTCTCTACAAATTTCCATCCAATGACAAAGATGATAGAAAACAAAATTCAAATTCTTAAACTTTATAAGAGCAGGAGAAAAGGAAAATTCGAACAAAGAAACAAGTTACATACTCCAAATTCTTACAAACTCAATTCTGCTGCACTTGCAAGTAGCCAAGTAGCCTTTTATTTATTTATTTGCAGAATATTCACCAACACTCTAAGATACCAAAGAAAGTATACAAAAAAAGATAACATGAAAGGCAGGTATCTTTCATGATTAACTGAAATTTAAACTAGCAATATGTGAACTTTATTGTGACACATTGGGAATAGTTCTTGATCACTCCCCAGCAACTATGCTACCGTCGGGCAGCATTCCTTTATAAACAGTGTGGTAGTCTCTTCCTCGCCGGGAAATCTCTATCCCTAGCACAAACTCCCTATATAAACTTATACTAATAATTTAGAAAAGCACAACATTATTTGTAAACAAGTGTAATAAAAATTAAATTTCAACCCATAGTCCACACACTTTAAATGGCAGAGAACCTGTTAATGACATTGAGGTTAACACTTGAATTCCTCCAAACATTGATGAGATTGAGGGAGAAACTTAGTAAAAACAGGAATGTTAATATGTATAGTTGCATGAAGAAAAATGATAGGTAAAAATTCAAAGAATTTGGTAAAGAAGCAAGCAAATAAGATACCTTTGTTTGACTTCTTTTATTCGGAAACCAGAACTTGAACTCGTAGACGAGCAATAGAAACTGTGTTTCCAAGCAACATCCAAGAAGCTTCACAATTTTCCAATGATTTATTTGGAATAATATGACAACTTCGTTTATTATTAGCTCTCGCAATTTTCCAATCATCCTAAACTTTGGAGATGTCCATTAGCCCCCTGAACTTGCTTAGAATGACCTATTGGACCTCTAAACTTGTTTACATTGACATGTTGTTGGCCCCTTGAAGTGATTACAATGACCTACTGACCCCCTTAACATGTTGACCCCTTGAAGCGATTACAATGATCTATTGATCACCTTGAACTTACTTGACTTGTTCAAATCTCTCCTAATTCTGCCACGTGAACTTAGGGAGCTAATTAGATATTGGCCCCATAAATTTGCTTAAAATGCGATCCATACCCTGAACTTTTAAGGTGTCTAATTAGCACTCTGAAGTTAGTTACAATGACTTATTGGCCCCACAAATTTGCTTAAAATGAGATATAGTGAATACAATGATTACCCTCCTGAACTTGTTCAAATCTCTCATTGTTGTTCCACGTGGAGGGCTAATAATGAGACATTTTAAGTAAGTTCAAGGGACAAACATGACACTTTAAAATTTAGGAGGTCAATCGAAATGACATTCATTAGTATTTAAAACAAGGACCAAAGATATGAGAATACCAAGCCAAAACACATCCAGCTCTAAGGTGCAATATAAGCACTAAAAGCCTTTCTTCAATAAGATCAAAATGATGTACATTTTTACATGTAAGTTTAGAATCAAGTGACAAAATGACTCAATTATGCATCAACATAGAAAAAATAATATAACGTAGAAATCTGTTTAACATTTTGAAAAAGCTGCTAACCTGTCAAACCTTTAGGCACTGCAGAAGAACTTCAGAGACACCGGCTTCAATTGGAAATGATGGTGGCCGCTACTAAGGCAAAGGAAGTTGCCACTGTTGTTTGTAGCAAAATCTTCACATCAACAGGCTAGTGCAAGCAGATGGCTGAAATCAACTTCCAAATGAAGAAATCCTCTAACATCTGGATATACTCTAGTGCAAATCGTACTTGTGATGCATAAAATTTCTGGTACAAATATGTATTCCATACAATATTTAGCAACAAAAACACAGCTACAAGCCAGTTCAAGCAACCTTTTTAAGACTTGTGAAAAATTAGCTACAAGAAAAAATTAAAGATCAATTATTTGAAACTATAGCCATTTGTTAATTCCAAGCAAGGAAGCAGACCAAAAATTAAATTTTGAAAAAAAAATAACACAACATGAAATTTTTGTCGGTCATTATCATTAATTTATTAGAAATTAAAAAAAACGCAATACAATCTCCATCTATATTTGAAATCACAATTTGGCAAGTTCAATTGCTTAGTAAGCACAAAAGTAGATCTGTCTACCTAGCACAAATCTCCTGTAAAGAATTCTAAGTCATACAGACTAGAGGCACTAGACTCGTATTAAAATACATTGGACTACCAATACAAAAAATCCATTGGTAAGCAACTATAATATCCTAATTTGCAAATGTGTAAACAACCCGTCACTAGAATTGCTTAAGCGAAACTACTGATGCATGAGATGTCAGTACACTCAAGAAAGGAACCTCTGCTCGCCTTTGGGTACCTGTTTTCAATCTTGGCTCAGCTTGAACTCCCTCTCGCTCTAGCTCGAGCTACACCCTCAAATCCTGATCTGGAATCCAATCCTATGATAATAGGTCTCTACGAACAACTGCTGAAGTTAGCTTTCAATGTACTTGCCTGCTTTCAAATCACCATAGAGACGGTAAATAACAAGTACTCCTGCCTTCTGTATATAAATTTCACCCAAAAGTTGCTGCTGAACATAAATTTTTGTTATCGACCTATAAGCATATACAAGGCAAATAGGATCAAAATCTTTTACTCTTATGAACCTAGCAAAACAGAGCTGCCTATTCATTGCCAACAAATAATGCCAGTCATATTTTATATGTCCTTAATTAATGTATAAAACTACTATAAAAATAACTAGCAAGATAAAAATACAAATTTCTCCAAAAATACTATAATATGAACCGATATAAGCACAATTAATTGCATTCAACCTCAAGCTCAACAAGGACAGTGTAAAGCAAATAAAGGTCAATTGTAATTTGCGTAATAATGTGGAAAGGGAAAGAAGGAAAGAAGAGCATATCAATGAAGTTAAATATATTACGGGGATAAGGTCATATTTTGTCATCATCATGCAAAACAGCTCAATTTTGCTCCATGGTAAAAATCCTAGCTCAATGTTACCTTTTTTTAAGGAATTCCGGCACTAAGTTTCGTCAACATTGACTTAGAAAAGGGTAAAGATGAAATTTTCTGCCATAAGTGTATAGTAAAGCAAAATTTTATACTATGGGGACAAAATTGGACTATTTTGTGCAATACGATTGATAATCCCCAATAACCTTAGCAGCAAATTTGACCCTTACCCCGAAAATAAACCTTATCTTTCTCATTCAAGACACTAAGCATTGAACCTTTTTGGATTATGAGATAACAAAACCTAAAAAGAAAATAGGGACAAGTTGACAATAAATACAATTCAGATACTGAAGCCATAACTATCAAAATATCTACTCTATAACCTTTACCTCTAGAATGGATGTTATATTCAGAAAAAACATTTCAGCATATAGAAGGCAGAATAAGGAAATCAGTCGGACCAGTCCTCAATTCCACGTTAGAAATGCTAAAGATATTGATGATAAAAATGTGATATCTAATTAGCCAAAAAAACAGCAGACTTCCCAAGATTATCCTTTATCCAGCAATAAGAAGAATGCATAAAACAAACAACATAAAGGGTGAAACGGTTTCAAAAGAAACTTCAATAACTATTTGAGCTAAGGATTCATTTCAGTACAATTTTAAAAGTTGTTCTCCACCTATTAATGAATTTCTCATAGGCTGAGTCATATAATATAACTATTTGACCTAAAGATTCATTTCAGTACAATTTCAAAATAATTTCTCATCCATCCAGCACAACAATTTCTATCCCTGGCACAAAGTCCCTGCAAAGTATTCTGATTGACTCTTTATACTTATACTTATATATGACTCATACTAGAATAAATTGAATTGAAGTAGAACATAATTTGTAATCCAGTGTAATAAATGTAAATTTCAACTCATCATCTCACCTTGATATGCACGAAGACTTTTCATAGTAATTTCACAATGGCATTATTCTCAGCTACCAACACCAATGTGGTGTTATCTGCAAAGAAGCCCTTGCAACGCATGTCACGAATAAGCTCAGCTGCCTTGGCTAAATCCTTGCGCCGAAGAAATCCATGAATCATCAAATTATAAGAGCAATTATTTGGCAAGCAAACACCATTTTCCATATTTCTGAAGACCTGATATGCTTCATCTACAAATCCTCTCTTGCTAAGTCCATCAATTATTATATTATATGTGTAAAAAGTAGGCTGCAATCAGACAACAATTTCTTTACATCCTTAAACCTTCCAGCTTTGCACATGCCTTCAATTATGATATTGTATGCCTTCAATTATGATATTGTATGTAGCTATATCAGGATTCAATTTGGTCACTTTCATTTCATGAAATAAGGAGAATGCTACGTTAAGATGTCTATTTTCATGAACATATTCGAAATATTGTGGACATTCAATTGCTTTTAGTTTGCATATATTACACGAGCCATGGAATTTAGAAGTCATGGAATCATTGATGAAAAACAAATATAAAATCTTAATGGACAAGAATACTAATTAATTGTATTATAATAAATAAGAATATAGGACTAAATAAAAAGATAACATATAAAGTTAATAGGGAAAGAATATACTATGATTAATTTAATTGTGACGTTTAGCTTAAATTGTATATATTTTATAAAGGTTAAGCTTAAATTCGTATTATTTTGTAAACGTTAAGCCTATATTGGTGTTATTTTGTACGTGAGGCCTAAATTGATGCTATATTGTAAACGTTAAGCCTAAATTGATATTATGTTGTAAACGTTAAGCCTATATTGGTGTTATTTTGAACGTTAAGCCTAAATTGGTACTTCCCCAAAAACCTTAGGCCTATTTTGATACCTTATCCCTTTTTTAAATCGTCAATGATGATTTTAATAGTATCAATCGAAAAAGTCCTTATTTTGCTAAAGTTGAAAATTTCAATTCTCGTTTTGACAAAAAGTAAACTACAGTCCTTTATCTGAAAATTAGTGAAACTACACAAGTTTTATTTGAGATTTACCTTTTTTATATCCACTTCCTCTCTATCGTAGCCTTATGGTTTAATTTTTTATGATTATTTTATTTTCGCCAACTGATTTCATTTTCTCAGTTTCCAATGCTGATAAAAAAAAAAGTTTCATTAACCTCCTAAATTTACATAATATTCTATTAATTTCTAAATTTGCTACGAATTATGCTACGAATTATGCCTTTATTTGTTTAGTTCTAGATTTTTTTTACTAATTTAAACAAATTACAATTTATATCACTTTAAACAAGACTATGAGACAAATAAATTCAGAGGCAATATAGGTTAAGGGGTTTATAGGTCACTTTAAATAAATTTAGACGACAAATATTGTCTTTGCATGTATAACTTAATTAGCGAAACATTTGATCTCTTCACAAAAACTAAGAGTCAAGACATTTTGCTAATAACGTATAATTCTTTCCTTCATGACATGTTCAGTTTGAGTAAGTGGAAGGAAGCTTTGACATTGTTCATTGAAATGTTGAGTAACAATATAACACCAAATGTAGTTATTTTTAACATATTAGTTGATGGACTTATCAAAGAAGAGCTGATAGTAAAAACTGAATGTATAGTTGGAACAATGACTCGAAAGGGTGTTGCACCTAATGTTGTTACTTACAATTCATTGATGGATGGATATGGTCTACATGGATAAATGCGTCTTGTTAAAAAAGTGTTTGATGGAGACGATGAAAAAGGATTGTAGTCCTAATATTCATACTTATAACATTTTGATTAATTGGTATTGTAAAAAAGAAACAGATTTGCGGGGCAAAACAACCTTTTTATGAAATGCTTCATAAATGTTTGATTCCTTACCATCATACATATAGTTCTCTTGGGGCTTATGCCATGCAAGACACCCTTAGGTAGCCACGAAGAAGAAGCAACGCTTACGGTAACTAATTGTAGACTGATAAATAAGACCATGTAGTTCTCTCTGCAGCTTGTATTTCTTTATGAGGGCTTGTATTGTATCTGCAGGTTGAAGGCTTGAAACATTTGGGGCTTCCTTTTGATCGATTCTTGATTGGAGTGAAAGAGGGTTTCAGGAGTCCGCCTATACGCTTTTCTTGTCTGGGATGCATGGTTGAATATGTGACTGATATAACAGCCTAGGCTAGTACGTGGTTGCTTTCTCTTCTTTTATACCTGACACTAAAGTGCATATATATTCTTCAAATCCAACTATATATTCATATATACATATATAATTGTAAATCAGTCAAGTTGTAGAAGAGAAAATCCAAGAATTCTTATTGGTATATCATATATGTTCACACAAGATCAAGTTGATCCCTGAAATCTACCACCCAACTAATTTAGATGATTTGGACTAAATCTAATGAATCCTTATTCGTATATGTCTGTAGAAGATCAAGTTGATCCTGAAATCTACCCTTTAACTAAGTATAAGTTGAATTGGACTAGATGAATCATAGAAGAAAACAAGGATTGAATCCTAACTAATTAAATCAAACCACAAGCAAGAGCCTTCAAATCTGGGATGACAGCATATACAACCGAATAACAAGCAACGGAAATGGGTGTCCATGGATCAACCAGCTCTGGATTCATGCTCGGAATCTCAAGTTTCAATATTCTTACCTTGAGTAGCATCACATCCTAGTGGTTTCAAATTTATCTTGCCTTGTTTGGTCCTAACACTGCTGTACCCAAAAGAGAAGCTGCCGGTGTTTGGATAATCATCCTCGGATCCTCCTCTACAGTTACTGCGAAGGCGGTCTGGTTGCACATGTTTATTAGAAGCACTGCTATTCCAGGCTGCAATTTTAACATCCACACACAAACACAATCTAATTAGCATTCATTGTTTGAAAGGAAAAGTGGCAATATATTCTCTTAGGTAGGGAAGTATTGTGAGTGGTTGCTAACACCTCCAATTCTCAGACTCAACGGATAAAATGCTGCAAAACCCTACAACAGAGAGTAAATTACAACTTCCATCCAATTAAATTCGAAAATCAACTACATACCCTTTATAGCATTAGCCAAGATGTTGTTTTGCAAATCATAATTTAAAATGCAAAAACACCCCATGGACACTGTTCTGTAATCACACTTGGTAGGTGGCCAGTGGCCACCAATCCAAAGTTGCACATATAAATTATCATCTGTGTTTGAGATTGAAGTCAATCCTCTTACTTTAACTATCGCATCCTCTGCACCTGTTTTGTACACATAATAACAACACATTATTAAAACCATCAAAACAAAGCTGTCATGTAACCCAGCCGATTCACCATCGCTCGCTATGAATCTGAAGAATAGTTTTGAGATAACACTAATCATTTGCATCATTTTCATTTCAAAACAAACATCTAACACTGCACGGTAAATTTAGATGATTTGGATTGGACTCATCTTATTTGACATGAACTCTACTTTTCTTATGCAAAATGTGATGCTAAAACTTGCAGTAATTTCCAGGCAGAGAAACATTCCTGGGATGTTAATGAGAATTGCACCTAAATTTTAAGATGGTCTAAAAGCCTTTTCATAGGAGAGGTAAAGTCTTTATAACAGATCTTGTATGCAATGAAATCTTGGTTTGTATGCAATTGCAATTGGAATCAAAGCTTCTTATTAAAACTCTGTAGAAAGACTTAACAAAAATCAATTCAGCAATTTTCCCATCTAAACATAGTATAAATGTAAAAAGAAAAATAAAAATCCTCAGTATGGAGCTATAACAATATTCAGCAATCAAATTGATAAACCATACTAGCAGTCTCTAATCTAATTCTCATTTGAAAACTGATATTTTAAGAGAGATGATTTGAATTAATTATAAACTTAACGACCAAATAAAAATACAATGATAAGATAATAATTAATAACCACTCTAAGTTCTAGTAATCATTCTTTGCAAATGAGCTCAATGAAACTTCTCCTGGAAAAGCATCAACAGCTTCATTAGATATGAAAGTGAATAGAAAGGCCGAGGCATCAAAAAAAACAAAAAAAGAAAGAGCAGACAGAAGGCAGAGCACTGGCTGAAATGGCACCTAGTTTTACTAGAACCCATGTGAACTCAAACATTGTGAAGGATCCATTAGTTGTTGAAATCTCTCAGATTTCCACCAACAAAGTGGAAAAAACCATGTCCGAGCAAAGTATGGGGAACCATCCTTCTAAAGAAGTTACCGTCTTTGTTGACAAGAAAGACAGTTCTGACTTGCTAAAAACCAAGAGATATATGAAATAGAATGAATAGATGGCGCCAAGTTAGTTAACCATAACTGAATTCTTAACAACCATTTCCACATGTGCAGCTGATGTTTGTTTGTTACGCAGATGATACGTTGAGGATGTGAGTGAAGGAGAATACAAGTTCATGGACCAGTTAGGAGAAATACCAAAATACCAAATATCACAACAGAATATATTGCAAAACTAAAGTGTAGTGATCGGTACATATCCGATTTCTCAGGCTATGCTGCTACTTGACTTCAATCTTCAATAATGAGTAATCATAGTCTTGTCTTTTTCTCGCTTGTATGTTCTGCATTTACTGAATTCCAGAAGCAGGTAAAGCACTGAAATTAGTATGAACAAGCTAAACTAGATAGTTGCCATATAATACTATAATACACACAAGTTCAACTACTTGCTTGTTGCAGAACTCCCCGCGCTCGTAGACATACTTAGGGGGAAAACACCGAGTAGACCGAAAAAAGTACTCAAATGATTGAAGCAGGAATGTAACCCTCAGTCAAAGATCTACCACTCCACTAAATCAAGCAATAGAAAGTTGACAATTGCAATAGGATCTGAATAAATAGCAGCTGCAATAGAAGCATGTTAATACAAAAACAAATTACCAATGGATTTAGAGATTTTTTACATCATTTTTGCAAGAATGAAAGACGGATGGATTTACAGAATCTTAAAGTAAAAAATTATAAATTTAGAAAAAAAAAACATCTTAATCAAACCTTATGAAATTAGGCTAGTTTCTTGTGCAATGTTATAAATAACAAGGTGATGTCCTTATTGCAGTAGAAGTTATACACTATCAAGTATTGCCCTAATATACACAGTCAACATTAATTAGGAAGCGACAGTCTAAAGCGTGGCCAAACAACCTCGAACTGATAAATCATACTTTACTATTACAAAAAAGAAAGTAGTATCCACATTTTTCACACTTGGATAATTTTGAACTGCAAAATGTATCAAACATGTATTGAAATTTGAACATTTTAGTAAAAAAAAAAAAGGGCGGCCCGGTCGCACTACGCGTCCTCGCTGAGCGAGGGTCCGGGGAGGGGTCCCACCACAAGGGTGCACTGGGGGCAAGCCTTCCCCTGCCAATTCATTTGGCAAGAGGCCGCTCCTAAGACTCGAACCCGTGCCCTCTTGGTCACACGACAACATTTTAGTAATGAGAAAAAAATTCAGTTGAAGACAAAATGCTAAGATTAAACATAGAACTACTCAACAATCAAAATGACCCCTAATTTTTGGAATCCTTTTTCTCAAACATCAAACAGTACCAGGTTTCCGTGCATCATAGCCCTTGACTAATTCTAACAGCTCTAACATACTACTAACTTGTTACATTTTCCCACCAAACACACAGAAAATCCTTGTCATAAATTTGGGGTATAGATGTAATGACTTTTAACAGCCTCGCTACTTTAGGGGTCAAACATAAGATTAAATTTGGGGTATCATCAGATGGAGAAAGAGCCATCATTTTCTCTACAAATTTCCATCTAATGGCAAAGATGATAGAAACAACGTTCAAATTCTTAAACTTCATAAGAAAAGGAGAAAAGGAAAATTCGAACAAAGAAACAAGTTACATACTCCAAATTCTTACCAACTCAATTCTGCTGCATTTGCAAGTAGGCGAGTAGCCTTTTACTTATTTATTTGCAGAATATCCACCAACACTCTAAGATACCAAAGAAAGTATGCAAAAAAAGATAACATGAAAGGCAGATATCTTCCATGATTAATAGAAATTTAAACTAGGAATATATGAACTTTACTGTGAGACATTGGCAATAGTTCTTGATCACTCCGCAGCAACTATGCTACTGTCCGGCAACATTCCTTTATAAATAGTGTCGTAGTCTCTTCCTGGCCAGGAAATCTTCTCTGGTTGTAGTTGCTTGTAGCTCTTTCCACCTCTTCTTATGTAAATACTCTTGCCTTTTAACCTCCTCCGTCACATAAGAGATGTTGCTGCAACAGGAAGCCACCATTCTGCTCGATAGGTCTTTGTTTACGAATTCTGTTTCTTCTTTTCTTCAAGAACTAACATAACTTATAGTTGCAAAGGATTAAAGACAAAAGTCCAATACCAATGCCAACACCTGAAATATATACCCGAATAAAGCTACATTAATTAGCGGAGTTCACTGCATGAAATCTTTTTAATAGATTTGTTTTTTACTTTAACAGGTACAAACATTTGAGATCCCAACAATAAAAAAAAAAAAAAGGGCGGCCCGGTCGCATTACGCGTCCCCGCTGAGCGAGGGTCCGGGGAGGGGTCCCACCACAAGGGTGTATTGGGGGCAAGCCTTCCCTTGCCAATTTAATTGGCAAGAGGCCGCTCCTAAGACTCGAACCCGTGACCTCAGGTCACACGGCAACAACGTTTTACCGTTGCGCTAATTTCAGAAAGCTTAAATCAAGATCAGAAATCATGTAATCGTATGCACTGGGAAATAAGTATCATAAACTCATTTCGTAGCTTGAAAATAAAACTAGATTCGCAACTATCATGCAAATGAAAGAAAATTTTCAGCAATTAACTACCGCTAACCTCACATTCTATTCTGACATTGCTATTTTACAGATTAAATTGCTTACTAAGTTGCTGCCCATGCAATAAGAGATCACTAATTATACAACCCATTGGACAAAGATGAACATCTTATCAAAGAAATCGCATTTTTTTCCGTAAAAAATCACATCCAACATAGGAATCTCTATCCCTATTTTGACCGACTCTTTACACTTTTATAGTGGGATCAGATTCATATTAAAATAAATTGAGTTGGAGTATCAATAATTTAGAGAAGCAAAACATAATTTGTAATCCGGTGTAATAAATGTAAATTTCAACTCATCATCTCACCTTGATATGCTCGAAGACTTTTTATAGTAATTTCACAATGGCATTATTCTCAGCAACCAACATCAATGTGGTGTTATCTGCAGAAAAGCCCTTGCAACGCATGTCACGAATAAGCGCAGCTGCTTTGACTAAATCCTTGCGCCGAAGAAATCCATGAATCATCACATTATAAGAGCAATTATTTGGCAAGCAAACACCATTTTCCATATTTCTGAAGACCTGATATGCTTCATCTACAAATCCTCTCTTGCTAAGTCCATCAATTATTATAGTATATGTTGTAAACAGTAGGCTGCAATCGATCAATAAAAAGTCCAGATAACAATTGCTTTACATCCTTAAAACTTCCAGCTTTGCACATGCCTTCAATTATGATATTGTATGTAGCTATATTAGGCTTCAATTTGGTCACTTTCATTTCATGAAATAAGGATAATGCTATGTTAAGATGTCCATTTTCACAAAAGCCATGTACCAGAGTTGAGTATGTTACTACATCCGGAAGATAGCCAGTTGCACACATATCTCTAAAAAATTTGAGTGCTTCCCAAGGTCTTTTTGTATAACAGAAGCCATATATAAGAGAACTATAAGTATAATGGTTAGGAATTAAACCTATAGAAGACATTTCGTAGAGAAGTTGCTTTGCCTTGTAAATACATTTCTTCTTACAATACCAATTGATCAAGATGCTATAAGTATGGACGTTAGGATTGCAACCCTTTCTCATCATAACATCAAACACTTTTCTAGCTAGATGCATTTGTCCATGTAGACCATATCCATCTATAAGTGAACTATATGTAACGGCATCAGGCTCAACACCGGTTTGAATCATTCTGCTTAAAATTGATTGAGCCTTTATTATCATTCCATCTTTGCAAAGTTCATCAACTAATATAGTGAATGTCACTACACTTGGTGCTATATTCCTATCCAACATTTCTCTGAACAAAGCTAAAGCTTCCTTCCAGTTACTTGAATAGCAAAGACCATGAATTAGTGAAGTGTGAGTGACAACATTAGGCAAAACTCCTTGACTCTTAATCTCTTTGAAGAGTTCAAATGCTTTATCAACTTGATTACACTTGCAAAGGCCGTCAATAATGGCATTGTATGTCACCACATCAGGCTTGCAACCTTTCTCAGCCATTCTTTTGAGCAAACCCATAGCCACATGCAATTTTTCAATTTTACACAGACCATTCACAATCACATTATAAGTTCGCACATTAGGTTGATGACCCATAGCTACTATTTTATCAAACAAATCTACTGCATGACCAATTTTACCATCTCTACATAAACCATTGATTAAAGTATTGAAGGTTACAAGGTCAGGTTGAAAACCAAGCTTCAAAATTTTACCGAGAATAGAAAACCCCAAATCCACACGATCTAAACGGGAGAAGCAATTAATTAAGATGTTACAAGTATAAACATCAGGTTTAATACTCACCAATTCCATCTGGTTGGACAAAGAAATGACAGTCTGAAATTGCTCCATCTTCCGGATCAAAGCCAAGCGACTCAAGCCGTGGTGGCCGATTTATGGCTACAAAGAAGGAATTGGTGGAATCAAGAATTGGTCTTCTCACTACTGGATAATACAGAAGCAGTGTTGGTTTGCAAGATGTTCATACCTATGAGTAATAGTGAAGATAAGCTGATATGGAATCAAATGAAAGATGAGACAGGGTCTATAGTGCAAAATACGAGTATGAACTAATGGCAAATTCTCAGCATTCGAGTATAGGTCCGGATGGATGGTTGGTATAATGAAGTGTGCTATGAGTGATCATGACATTGAATATAGTTGACACATGTTCTCGAGATGCGAATGTGCAAGGAACTAAAGGCTAGCTGCAGGAATCCCACCTCTGGGAGCAAAATTTGAGATCACTATTGACAGGTTACTTTATTATTGTTTAAATGCAGATACAACTGAAACCAAAAAAGCAGTGCTGGTCCAGCAACGAAACTATGTGGTCTAGAACAACACCATAATACAAATGGCTAAAGCAGTGCGATACTCAATATAAACATGGGAGGAATGGCGACAATATAAACGACAGACGACTAGATCAACAAGTCAGCAAGTAACAGCAACATAGCAATGGTAAAAACCAGAGTCCCAATCCGTGAAGTGCAATGTTAATGAAGCAACTTTTGTGTCGACCAACTTGAAAAGCATGGAAGCTATATTACAAGACAACTCTAGGGTTTTTATTGCAGTATATGGCTGATTTTCACAAGTTTCAATGTCTCACTGATCCAAAAATGGTGGAAGCTAGTTTCACTTCAGCCAAATTTATTAATCTATGGATCGATTTTAGCTAATTGTAGATTTATTATTGATAGTAATCAAGACTTTTCTATCTCTTATATTCCTTAATTAGCAAATAATGCCGCTCATGTTTAATTAGCCAAATTTATTAGTCTATGGATCGATTTTAGCTAATTGTAGATATTTATTATTGGTAGTAATCAAGACTTTTCTATCTCTTATATCCCTTTCCAATGCTAATAATTTTTCCTCATACATTTTGCCTAATTAGCTTAGTTAGTTGATGTTTTCAAAAAAAAAAATCATAATTCTAGCTTATTACTTCATTTGAACCAAAAAAATCATAAAAAGAATAAGAGGTATGTTAGATAAAGAAATTCAATGTCATTTCATTCCTTTCTCGTTATTTCCCTTTCTTGATTCCATTTCATAACCCTTATGTGAACCAAACGTCCAGTAAGTTATTCTTTTAGTAGGGTAAAAAAAATTAAAATTTGGAGAATTATGTTTCTATTTCGAGTAGTGGAAAAAAATCCTCTATCTCGAATTCCCTGTCCCCTTCCCTTCTATGTCCCCCATTCAATTTTTGACACGTGTCCCTTTTATCTTACTTTAACCAAAGTTAAGTATATCTAACCATAGTTAGTAGCAATAAAGTAAGATAAAAGGGACACGTGTCAAAAATTGAATGGGAGACAAAGAAGGGGACAGGGAATTCGGGACAGAGGATTTTTTTCCCGAGTAGGCACCTGAACAGTTATTAGTTTACTCTATCTTGCTAACGTCACCCAAACTGATACAGAAAGAAAATTCCTATCCAACATACCCGATAAGAACCATTTCCCAATAATATCAAATCATGAATCTAGTTCATTTGACACAATTACAGTGTGCCACAAAAGCAAAACATGAGGACAAGCCTAGAATTACTTTTGAGGAAATGTGAGCTTAAAACTGTGTGCAAACTATATCTGCTGCAACATGCTTGATAAAAGTAAACAAGAAAGTGTTGATTGAGTTTACCCAAATCCAAAAGTTGTGTAAACACAGATTGACAGCTTCCCTTCAAATAATCATTGAAGTTGAGAAATAAAATGTGTAACAAAATCCATTTGCTTCAGCTAGAACAAAACATCCCCAATATGTATCATTGTACTTTAGGCAGAATCAACCCCAAACAATTTTAAGCTTCTAGACGTAAAAAGGAAAAACAAGGAAAAAAGCCTATTCTCATACTCAACCTTTTGGGAGTAAAACCTGTTGATTTGCTTGTTTCAGGTTTCAAAAATAGAATAACTATATAAAAAAAACTACATTAAAAATAGAAGAATTTGCAATACATGTTCTAACATTGCCCAAGGCAACACAAAAGAGCTTCCCAAGACCATGAAATCATTTTAATAAATTTGTCATCTATTTTAACAGGTATGAAGCATTGAGATTCCCAACTTAAAAATGCTATAAGCCATAACAAAAGACCTTCATAAATACTCATTTCAGAAATAAAATAGCATACATTAATCTATTGAATATTCTGAAAAAAAATACTATTCAATGAACTTGAGACTCGCCTGCTGAAGTGAGAAAATAAGCTGATAGAGCAGAGAATAAGAAAAGGGAAAAAGGAGAAAGGTGCTCAGATTGAAAAAGAATGGAATAGAGAGTTTATCCTCGTACTAATATCAGATTAACGAGATTATAATCTCATCATCATCGCACTCATCTCCTCTATATATAACACAGATCTACAAACACCAAACACAACAAAATTAAAGAGAAGGAGATTATTATTGGATTTTGGGCACCGGGTGAAGTGAGAAAATAAGATTAATCTATTGAATATTTTGAAAAGCTGCTATATCAGATTTTCAAGCATAGCAATAAACGTGAGACTCACCAATTTCAACAGAAACAATGATGCTTAGACATCAAGCCATGGCAACATCCTCCACAAAGATTAGATCCACAAACAAATGCTTAGACATCAAACCAAGTCAGGGTCTGAAATCATGTAAGCTAATACAGCAGAGAGAAAGGAGAAAGGTGCTCAGATTGAAAAAGAATGGAAGAGAGTTTATCCACATACTAATATCAGATTAACGAGATTATAATCTCATCATCATCGCACCCATCTCCTTCATCTAAAACACAGATCTATAAACACCAAACACAACCAAATTAAAGAGATAAGGAGATTGGCAGATATAGATAAAAATTAGGGGCAGAGCAGAGACTACCATTCAGGAGGCGAACAAGGATGTTTAGGGTTTTGCATACCCTAAACTCTTTTTATAGGACAGATTCATCACTACAATTACTATAATACCCTTTTAACATTTTTCCTCGGGTAAATTACACCCATGGCCACTGAACTTTACACATTTTCACATTATGGCCACTGAACTTCATTTCTTTCCGGTATAGCCACTGAACTTTACACTTTTTAACACCGGTGGCCACTTAACGTCTCAAAACGACCTTTGACGGCTAAAAATAAAAAATACAAAGATTTAATGATATTATAAGGAACTTTAATTCTTAAAAATTTTCGTTTTGAGGTCATTTAGGTGTTGTTTGATTAGGAGAGAGAAAGTAATTTTTTAGAGAGATAAAGCTCTAAAAAATGTGATTTTTGAAAATAAAAGATGTGATTTCATGGTAAATGTCATTCTGAACAATTTTAATTCTTGAATATTTTCATTTTGAGATCGTTAACGATCGTTAACGGTCATTTTGAGAAGTTAGTTAAAATTGAGTGGCCACTTGTATTAAAAAGTGTAAGGTTTAGTGATCATATCGATAAAAAAAATGAAGTTCAGTGATAATAATATGAAAATGGGTAAAGTTCAGTATCCATGGGTGTAATTTACCCATTTTTTTTATTTTAGATGTTATGTGTTTGGTGGAAAGAGTTTTGAAATAGTTGATTATGTCAAAAAAGGTAATTTTAAAAAGGCTTAATATATTATTTGCCCTCGGAATTTATCCAAAATGGTTGATTGACCATCTGAACTTTCAAAGTGTCCCGATAGCCTCTTGAATTTGCATAAAATATAATCAATTAATCATTCGGTTGTAAAAAAACAAATCAAATGCGGAAGATATGTTATACGTGCCTTAGAATTTATTACATACTTCACAAAATAAATTAAAACAGGTTAAAAAAGAATTTCTTACTTATTCAATTATAAAACATTTTCTTCTCTAATATTATAATCGCATACCCTGATCTTAGTCGTTTTACTTTTTTAAGATTCGTGCAACATATTTTCCGCATTTAACTTACTTTTTTACAACCAAGTGATTAATTGATTACATTTTATGCAAGTTCAGGGGGCTATCGAGACACTTTGAAAGTTCAGAAGGTCAATCAACCATTTTGGACAAGTTCATGGGGCAAATGATATATTAAGCCTTTTAAAAAAGTTCATTTTATGAGTTTTTTTTAATTAGCTTATTACTTCATTTCTTTTGAATGACATTTTTTACCCATATTTACTACTCTCTAACTTCAAATAAAAAAAAAAAACAAGCAGTTAAGTTTTACCAAACAAATAAGTTTACACAATCAGCTAATCAAATCAATTAATAAAAAAAAATAATCAGCTAACAGTTAATGTGTTATTCGCCAAACATGGCTAAAGTAAGAAAAATTGTAAAGGATGATAATAAGTACTCTGTCCCATTCTATAAAAAAAAATCAAAATGTAAGTAGTTTTACTTTTTTTTAAGGATTTCTCGTTTGGTTTTTTGGTTTAAGGATTGAATTTTTATGATTTTGAATGTGTCTATATGTTTTTTTTAGTATTTCAAGACTTATTTCCAACCATTATATGAGAGAGAATTTTTGTAAGTTAATTTATACAAATTTATTAATTTGACTCTATATTAATTGTTTTTTTAAATTTGTATTAAAAACTCTAAAATAATTTATATAATGGAATAAAGGTAATAGTAAAACTGGAATTATTTTACTTGCCGTCTAATTTGAAGTGGAATCATGATTAGTAACTTTATTTTTCTTATATTACCCTCAATTTTTTTATTTTTTCTTATTATTTTATATTTAAATAAATACTTTATTATAACCATATGAAAGTAAACTTGCAACTTTTTTTCACCTGGCTCCCTCAATTTAGGGAACAACCTCTCAACCCTCTTAACTCTCCAAAAATATCACATACAACTCCTTAAACCTGCAACTTTTTTTCACCTGACCCCCTCAACTCTCTAAAAACATCACATATAGCCCCTTAACGCCTACGTGGCTCTGACATGGAGTAAGTTAGGATTGTACTCATTAGAAAACGCGTGAAGGTTGGCTTTAGAAACTTAAACAGTAAAAAAATCTCCTTTCTTCTTAAATCTCTAACGTTCTTCTCCTCAGAAAGCATTCATTCCTCTTTTCTGATTCCTTCGATTCACCTCTTTTCTGTCTCCGATCGGTCTCCGATTGGAGTTCAACAGTAAGTATCCATCTCCTTCATCTCCTTTATTCCTTCTCTACCTTCTTCTTTTTATTCTTCTCATTCTTCTTCTTCTTCTTCTGGTTTGCCTCTTTCTTCTTCTGAGATAATTCTTTTTTTTGTCAATTAGGTTAGGGCTTGTGTTGTTCTTGAAACCGATTTCATGGTGGGTACTCATGAATCATGTTTTTGTGGTGAATATGTTGTACTTAAGGTTTCGTGGAAAACTGCAAATCAAGAAAGAAGACTCTACGGATGCCCAAATTATGGGGTAATTTACTGGTTTTAAATGGAAAAATTTAAGAAAAAAATGACATGTGGCATTGGTGAGGTCAACAGTCAAGCGTGTTTTCTATACGGGATCGGATATAGGGGTGTAAGGGGCTGTATGTGATGTTTTTAAAGAGTTGAAGGGGTTGAGAGGTTGTCCCCTAAGTTGAGGGGGCCAGGTGAAAAAAGTTACAAGTTTAAGGGGTTGTATGTGATGTTTTTGGAGAGTTAAGGGGGTTGAGAGGTTGTCCCCTAAGTTGAGGGGGCCAGGTGAAAAAAAGTTACAAGTTTAGGGGGCTGAGTGTCTATTAAGCCTATATAATATTACCTTACTTTAAGTGTCGTCTGTGCTTACTTTGTTTTTACCACCTGTTGGCCCAAAATAAAATATATGTAGAAAGCTTAGGTTTAATTTTAGGGTATAGTTTCTATTTTTTCTAGAAAAATAATAATGATGAATGGAAAATAAAAATAAAAATAAAAATATATATATGTAAACTAACCTCCAGCTCAGCGAGTTGAAGTCAGCACGGCGAACAAGAGATCAGTCCTCGTCCGGAGCCCCGTTTCGGTCCACCCGACTTCTCCAAACTTACCCGAACACCACCACGAGCTAACCTACGAAGCCTAGCCCATCCCCACACCTAGGCCCAAGCCTTAGAATTCTCTCTAACCGCAAGGTAGTGGGGTGATGTGGCATGGAAGTTAGTGGTAGTTTGTGGAAGTTGAGGGAGTGGGGTGATGTGGCAAGGTAGTGGGCAAGGTTAGAGAGAATTTTAAGGGTTAGTTGATAAACAATTACCAAAATACCACTCAACAATTACCAAAACGTTACTCCAAAAAACTATAAATAGACCATCCATCCTTCATAATAACACACACTCACTCACACTCAAAACCCCCTCTCAAAGCTCCAATGCTTAATCTCTAGTTCTTTTTGTTCTTAATTCTTAAGTTCTTCCTTTTTGTTCTTCAAGTTCTTAGTTTTAATTCCTTCTTTTAGCTTGCTTTAGCTTTAATCCAAGTTCCAATAGCCTATTTCCAAGTTTGTTCAATTCAATTTAGCATTCCCAAGCCTTTAACTGGCTCAATTTGCTCAATTCCTAGCTAGAACTCTGTTTTCAAATTAATTTTTCAGATTCGTCCAAGTATTTTCAAAGCCCGATTCCGTCCATTTAAATTCATTTTTTGCCTTTGATCCCTTCAACAAAGTTGTTCCTGATGTCCTGAGGTTCAATCTATTATATTTATTTTCCCAATTCCGTGCTCAGAAACTGTAGTTACAAGCTAATCTTTACAGCCCAAATTCTTTTAGATATTCTGTTTCCAGAATTTTCCAGATTCGTCCAGTTATTTTCAACTCCCAATTTCGTCTATTTAAAGTCCGTTTTAGCCTTCGATCCCTTATAGAAGTTTGTTCCTCACTTTCTGAAGTTAAATTTAGCCTATTTACTCGTCCAATTTCGTGTTCTTAAGTACTCGAACGAGTCCAATGAAGTCAAGGGTTAAATCTGCCCCATTTGCCTACCAAACGTTTTGACA
The DNA here is from genome assembly GCF_963576675.1 of Euphorbia lathyris. Lineage (NCBI taxonomy): Eukaryota > Viridiplantae > Streptophyta > Magnoliopsida > Malpighiales > Euphorbiaceae > Euphorbia > Euphorbia lathyris. The sequence goes on along the minus strand of NC_088918.1, from coordinate 75,318,463 downwards.
TTGCCAAGATCGTATACCATACGGGCCCGACCGGCTGCACCTCTCCGAGAACCTCGCACCAACACCAAAATTCAACGTCAATCCGAGATAGCTATTGTGGCTCCGAGTTTGTTGTTGAATTTTAATTTATTTTAATTGCATTTCAATTCTTTATATTGATTTGTCTTTTCCCAATTCAATTGATTGTGTATATGTTTAGTATAGAAAATTTTCAATTTTAATTCATTATCCAATTTCATGCTTGTTGAACATATCAAATCAATAAAATACCAATTTTTTCACTAAATCTTGTGTCAACTTCGTACTTTCAATTTCTTTATTTTATCCGTCTTTAATTTATTCCCATTAGCTTAAATAAAAATAATTAATCTAGCAAAGTTTTTATAACGGCGCTAGAGACCCAAGAGGGACTTTTTCAATCCTTGCGTCCCTCGCCAATCGCTTCGATTAGAATTCATGTTTTCGGCGCACAATTTCACAAACGTAACCGTTTTCATAATTGAGAAATAATTTATCTGGCACGCCCGCACCCTAACCACACGTGACAAGGTTGAAATTAGCATATTCGCAAAATATCGCTAACAATTTTTGGCATGCCCAGTGGGACCTTTTGTTTTTTTTAGGCTACCAAAAATTGCATTTAGGACCTAAAACCATTTCTAACACCTTTTTTTTATTTTTATTTTTCAGACCTCGTATCGTATTTTTCTCGTATATTTAAGCTTTGCCAAAAAATTTAAAAGCCCGTTTCTTTTTATACCACGTATATATTTTTCATTCAGTTTTTAAACCACTTGTTTTTCATGCTTTGCTTTTATTCCATTAATAAGTATTTATTTATTTTCTTGTTCTCTCTTTTTCAACACTAGATTACTAACTTAATTTCATCATTTTCACCTATAAGTACTCACGGAGGATCCTCCTAGGAAGAACACCGGGAAAGATCCAATTCCATTGGACTCCGAAGAGAGTCAAAATCAAAATCATAACAATGAGTCCGAAATGCCCGAAGGCTTTTGTGGCCGAGACTGTGAGCAATAGCGGAGGTGCAAACCAACAACCACCTCAAAGCCCGCCCACATTCGACATGACACCACTTATAGCAAGTATGGAGAAGCAAATCAGCCAATTTCTACATGGGTTTTCACAAACCATGAGAGAGAATCATGAGGCTATATGCAGCGCGATGCAAGTTAGCAACGAGGCCATGTTCAAAGCTAACAGTGAGGCGATAAACAATTCCAACAAGGTTCCGGCTCTCGAGGAGAGGATTGTCGATTTAACTAGAGAAATCGGCAAAATCCCAGAAAAATGTGCCGAGCTTTTCTCACAAAAGTCAAGATCCCAAGGACCGGCAGGCAATGGAAAAGGAACGTCGATCTCAGGTGCCGGTGAAAGGTATACCCCTCCACCAATTCGAGAAGAAAACCTCAGGTTTAATGAGCGCGGCGATAGGATTAGCCCAGAACCCGTTCAAGTCCCACCACCTCAATAACAGTTTAGGTCTCATACCGGGCCTAGTAACCATACCGAACATTACGAGGAGAGCTATACTCGTAATTCGGGGGGCAATGGGAGAGGAAGCAGCCTTCACCCACAACGGACGACACACACACGCGTGGAACCCACCAACAACGTAGGAGAGGCCCAACGCATAAAGAACATCGTCTAAGAGATTTATGGGCCAGCCGTGAGGGAGGTGTACCGACCCGAATTCCAAAAACCGTATCCACGGCAGTACGACCAACTATATCCCTTACCTCACAATTTTAGAGTCCTTGATTTCACTTTATTTTCAGGAGAAGAAGGGCAATCCACCGTAGAGCATGTGGCACGCTTCACCTTTCAGTGCAGTGGTTTGAGCATGGACACGAACTTCGACATGTTGCGCTTGCGACTATTCCCAGGATCACTAACGGGACCAGCGTTCTCTTGGTATGCCACTTTGCCATCAGGGTCCATTCATGTATGGGAGCAAATGGAAAGGCTTTTCCACAACCAATTCTATCGAACGGAACCCGAGGTTTGTGTTGCGGAGCTATCTCGAATGACGCAGCGACATGGGGAACCGGTTGAAAATTTTATCAACCGGTTCAAAAAGATGCGACATCGATGTCGAATCAATATCCCCGAGGTCGAATTCGTAAAGATTGCCCAACGTGGACTAGAATTCGAAAACCTGAAGAAATTTCAGGGAATCGATTTTCACGACTATTATGAGTTGGTAGCCAAGGTTTCAGAGTATGAGGAACTGATGAGGGAAGATCATCGACGCAAGAAGAACTCGATGGGAAGCTATCAAGGGGATGTACAAACACATGAGGTAGCCATCACCGATTTAACAAACACCGGATCTCAAACATGTCCCGTTTTATTAAAAAATCCCAAAACACCAGAGGTAGTCAAAAGGAATCCGACTACCCAATATACTTTTGACGTCTCAAAGACGAAAGAGATTTTCGATTACTTGTTAAAAGAGAAGTTCATCACATTTCCGCCTAGACACGTGATCCCATCCAAAGATGAAATACGCGGAAGAGATTATTGTAAGTATCACGACAACTGGAGCCATAATACTCAAGCTTGTTTTGGTTTTAGAAATGTCGTACAGGATAGGATTAACTACGGGATACTCCAATTCCCGGAAAAGAAGGAAAGGATGCTGATCGACGATGACCCATTCCCAGTAGCCAACATGATTAATGCCACTTCGCTAGTGTAGGGGGGGGGGGGGCAAAGGAAAGCAACGTTGCGACCTAAAGACCCAGAAGATATGGGTACCAAAAGCGATACTGTTTAAGTTGGAGGAAAGTTCAAGGCAATCACAAAATACAAAGAAAAGAGATGTGCAACAACAACGACCACGTTTTGTGACACCTTCGAGCGCGTCGCCCATCGATCAATGGCAATTAAATAGCCATAAGAAGCTCCCAAGGCCTCTCTCCAAAAATGCGAAAAGAAGATCAAGGAAAAGAGAGACAGAAAAGAGAAATGGTCGAAAGGGATCATCCAGCGTTAACTCTAATGATGCGAAAAGAGGAGGAAAAAGTCAAGAGAAAAACCTCCAGATCCGGGTTGGCGATTTCGTCATACAGATAGAGTGTGCAACTACCTCTTTAATCTTACCTTCGGATTTTAGAGGTGAAGATACCAATGAGGAAGTCCCCAAACTCGAGCACAAGGAGCAAGAAGACACGATACCGAACGCATCGGGTGAAGAGGGTATGAAGAGGATTTACTTTGACAAGCCCACTCCAAGGATGACCCGCCATATTAAACCTTTATACGTCAAGGCTCACGTAGATGGCAAACCAATCTCCAGAGTGCTCATCGACAATGGATCAGCCGTTAACATTATACCGATGAAGATGGTCCTAGCCTTAGGAAAATCGAAGGAAGATATAATCTCGTCAGAGGTGTCGGTTTCAGCCTTCACGGGAGAAATTACGAAGACGTATGGTGTCCTACATTTGTATCTCACTGTAGGCTCTCACACCGCTATGGCCGCCTTCTTTGTGGTAAATTCAACTGCGAGCTATCAAACACTCTTGGGGAGAGATTGGATTCACTCCAACTCATGCATCCCCTCGTCATTACACCAACTTCTTCTATTTTGGAAGGGAGACGATGTGGAAGTCATTCGGGCGAACGAGAAGCCATTCGAAATCTACTCAGATGTGGTCGAGGCTAGACTTTATGAGGAATCTGTTGGCCCAATCCGAGTTGGGTCCAATTACAAAGAGAAATTATGTGGTGAAGAGATTAAGAATATCTTAAAGCCAACGGCAATCGTGCCTCGTCGAAGGCCATTCCGTAATGAACCGGTAATTGAAGAAATTCCATGATTAGGACAACATCGGAAAAGAAGCGGTAGCTTCAGCCGCTGTATCAAAAGTGAATGCACAACAACTAGCGGAGAAACTGTACCAAGAAGACGATATGAGGGTCTCAGAAGTCGAAACCCCCAAAGGAACAACAGAACTAAATCCTCAAGGGGAAGAAATCCAACTACAAGATCTGAAGAGGGCGAACCCAAAGTTAGAAGATGAAAGTTCCATGGCAGTCGACCCTTTAGACGAAGTAAATCTAGGAACAGAAGAGGAACCTCGGGTTACATTCGTCAGTAGCTTACTACGCCCAGCCTTAAAAGAGGCCATCATCAATTTGCTTCACGAGTTTAAGGACTGTTTCGCGTGGAATTATGATGAAATGCCCGGGTTGAGTAAAGACGTGGTTGAGCATAGGTTACCAATCAAGCCAGAATTCAAACCCTTCAAACAACCAACAAGGAGGATGAGTAAAGAGGTTGAAGGCAATGTGAAGGAAGAGATAGAAAAGCTTTTCAAAGCCAAATTCATCAGACCAGCAAAGTACGCGGTATGGTTATCTAACGTCGTACCTGTTGTGAAAAAGAACGGTAAACTACGCGTATGCGTAGACTTTCGTGATTTGAATCTAGCTACGCCAAAATACATCTATGTGATGCCTATAGCCGATATGTTAGTAGATGCCGTGTCTAAAAATGAATTGATATCTCTTTGTGATTGCTATGCGGGGTACAACCAAATCCCTATTGTCGAAGAAGACATTTCAAAAATAGCATTTCGATGCCCGGGGTCAATTGGCACGTTCGAATGGGTTGTCATGCCATTCGGTTTAAAAAATGCCGGTGCCACATACCAAAGAGCCATGAATGCCATTTTCCACGATTTATTAGGCACCTCCATGGAAGTATACGTAGACGACATCGTTATTAAGTCCAAACGAGAAGCAGAACATGTCAACCATTTGAGGAAAAGCTTCGAATGAATGCGAAGGTATAACTTGAAGCTCAACCCTCTGAAGTGCGCCTTCGGGGTCAAAGCCGGAAATTTCCTCGGATTCTTAGTCCATCAAAGAGGAATAGAAATCGACAATAATAAGGCGAAAGCAATCAAAGAAGCCCAACCGCCGAAGAATAAAAAGGAGTTGCAATGATTCTTGGGCCAAGTAAACTATTTGAGACGATTTATATCCAACTTGGCTGGAAAGTCCAGAGCATTCTCAGATTTGTTGAGGCTCAAAGATGAACAAAGCTTCAAATGGGACGACAAGCATCAAGCGGCGTTCGAAGAGATCAAAACTTACCTGAGTAATCCACCTGTGTTGATGCCATCAAGGGAGGGCACTCCACTCAAGCTCTATATATCAGCAACCGATGAGTCAATCGGGTGCTTACTTGCCCAAGATAATGCAAACCGCCATGAACAAGCCATCTACTATCTGAGCCGAACGTTGCTATCAGCAGAGACGAGATACAACCCGGTTGAGAAGACGTGCTTAGCCCTCTACTTCGCTTGCACGAAGTTGAGACATTACTTGCTCAAAATAAGAGTTTATGTGATCGCCAGCACAGACTTGGTCAAGTACATGCTAAGCCAGCCTATCCTCTCGGGAAGGATCGGGAAATGGTCACTAGCGTTGGTCGAGTTCACCTTGACGTATCTCCCCCAATCCTCAGTAAAAGGGAAAGCAATTGCAGATTTTGTAGCCGATCACCCAACCAGTTTCCAATATTCCGAAGAGACGGAACTGCCAATCTATCTGACATATAAAGAACCTTGGCAGTTAAAGTTCGATGGTTCAAGCACAGACAGTTCCAACGGAGCATGAGTGATCATCACAGCCCCATCCGGGACTAAGACGATATTAGCTGTAAACTTAGATTTCGACTGCACAAATAATCAAGCTGAGTACGAAGCTTTGATCATTAGTTTGGAAATCTTAATCGACCTAGGAGCAAAAGAGGTCAAGATTTTCGGTGATTCACAATTGGTCATCCGGCATCTAACAGGAGAATACAAATGCTCAAGTCTATCATTATTACCTTATTTCGCATTTGCAATCCAACTGCTAGAAATGTTTGATGAGGTCAGTTTGGAGCATATTCCAAGAAATGACAATTGGGAAGCTGACGAGTTAGCCCAAATCGCTTCTGGAATGAAAATCTCCAAAGAGACAGCATACAAAGTCGTCATCATCAGAAGACAGGGCCACCCGCCCGTGGCGGATAGAGGCGTCCAGTTTGAGTCATTCGACATCGACATTAATTTAGCTCAGGATTGGAGGAAACCATTCATCGATTATCTTAACGACCCATCCAAAAAGGTGAAGTATTCACTAAGCATTCAATCTCGAAATTATATGTTGATGGCACGTGATTTGTACCGGAAGAGCTACGACGGGATGTTGCTTAAATGCCTCAGCTTTTCGAAAGCAATGAAGGTCATGAAGCAAGTCCATGAAGGCACATGTGGAGCTCACCAGTCCGGAAGGAGAATGTGGTGGCTCATAAACCGTCATGGGTACTTCTGGCCAACGATCCTACGAGATTGCATCACATATGCGAAGGGTTGTAAGAAGTGTCAATTGTATAGCCAAATCCAATGAGTTCCCTCAGAAGAATTACACTCAGTTGTGAAACCATGGACTTTTAGAGGATGGGCTATTGATCTAATTGGAAAAATATTTCCAGCTTCGTCAAAAGGCCATTGTTTCATCATAGTTGCCACAGATTACTTTTCCAAGTGGGTAGAATCAGCACCAATAAAGCAAGTCAGCCAAGCACAAGTAATCCAGTTCATCAAGGAGAACTTAATTCATAGATTCGGAATTCCAGAATCCATTACCACAGATCAAGGAACCATGTTCACAGGCGAAGATATGAACGAATTCGTAGAATAGTACGGGATTAAATTGATTCATTCCACTCCATTTTACGCACAAGCAAATGGTCAAGCCGAGGCGTTTAACAAGATTCTAATCCAAATCTTGGAGAAGATGCTAGAAGACAATCCTAGAGAATGGCACAAAGTTCTCTCAGAAACACTTTGGGCTATGCGAACGTCTAAGACACGGGCGACTGGAGTAAGTCCATTTTTCCTGACCTTTGGCCATGATGCAGTAATACCATTAGAATTCATTGTGCCTTCACTACGTGTGATGCGCCAAAACGATTTAGAACCGGACAATTATGTGCAAGCCATGACCATGGAACTCGAAGACTTGGATTATGAAAGGCAGAAGGCGCTCGATTGTATGATGATCCAGAAGAAGAAAGTGGAAGACGTATACAACAAGAAAGTAAGGAAGAAAAACTTTCAAGAAGGCGAGCTAGTATGGAAGCTGATTCTACCCATCGGGACGAAGGATCGTGAGCTTGGGAAATGATCACCCAATTGGGAAGGACCGTTTGAAATCCACAAGGTACTTCCCGGTAACGCATATTGGTTGAAGAGCTTGGGCGGAGAACCACATAGGAGGTACATTAACGGTAAATATTTAAAGAAATATTTTCAAAGTATGTGGGACGGGATTAACGTTCGATAATCAATAAATCATCTCGATTTTCAATTTACATATGTTTGAGTTTTTCCTTGTATTCTATGCATGGCAGATTTCTTCGCATGTGCTAGTAAATATTTAGTTAGTGATTAGCTCATAAAATATTTTTCATCCTTCTGCTATATAGTAAAAAAAAAAAATGGTGTCTCGACGAGACACCATGTCGTCTCGGCGAGACGACTTTGGTCTCGACGAGACGAGACGGCAGTGATGGTTCAAAAGAAACCATCGCGTGGTGTCTCGGCGAGACACCATGTCATCTCGGCAAGACCACTTTGGTCTCGACGAGACAAGTTGGATCCTAGGGGCCAGTAAAAAAAAAACTTCTATCAAAGAAAAAATAGGCGTGCGTGGTCACAAGCTCAAAACAAAGAAAGGAAAGTATAGGCAACCCGTGAATGTACCTCACGGAAATAAACAGAAATCAGGCTTCGGGTATTTCACCCAAGATTCACAAAGCTTTAAGGCAGCCTCCTTGTGTTGCTCGCTTTGTCGGTGCCATTCCAACATCTCATCATAATGATTGGCCAACCGATCTTTCTCACGGCCCAACTCTTCCTCCATCCGTGGGAAAAAAGCTCTAAACCCAGAACTGGCTCTAACCATTTCTTCTTTAGACGCTCGAGCTTCAGCCACCTCCTTCTCTAATGCCACAAGACGCTCCTCTACAGCTGCAATTTTGGCTAATCGTTGCCTATCCGCTTCTTCAGCATCAACCAAAGTATTGAACTTCTTGCTATAGGCCTCAAGCTCTGCCATGTTTGATCTAACTCGAGCTGCAAGACCCGCTGCCATGTTTTTCTCAGTAACATATGACTGATAGCAAAATAATACATGGTTCTTGGCGGTTTTCAATGGTTCAGTCTTGAAAGGATGAGCACACGCACCCATCATGAGGTCAAAATCAATCATTGCTCTTTCAATGCGGGTGGGAGTCCAAGAGTCAAGAGGAGAAGTGACGAGCTTACTAAGATTGGCACGAGCGTCACTCAACAAGTCATCACCAGGCAAGGATGAATCACATGCAGCAGGAGACGGCCCTTCCAAAAATGAAAAATCCAAGCCGGCAAAAGGATTATCAGCCTTAAGACCGACACGAACCAACAAAGGATGCACAAGAGCTGATTCCTGCCATATTTGTAGCAAATCAATCAATCAATCAATCTGACTAAAGCATCTCAACCGTGGTTCATAAATAACGAATCCGCAAAATCATACAAACCTGAGACAATGGTGCAATAATCATTCGGTTTAGAGAAGATGCAGAAGGAAGACGGGCTCGTGCCGTAAGTTGCAATGGAGTCATACCCACCTCAGTCGAGCCATCATCGAGGGACAAGGTTCCAATCGAAGAAGTCACATTCCAGCGTGCCCCTAGTTGATCCAGTGTTTCATCCTCAAAACCAAAATATAGGTCTTCGTCAAAGTCATCTTCTTCTCTTTGTCTCATAGAAGGCCCTGCGGCAGTAGGCACCGGCTCTCCCTCCTCCAGCATAACTGCCTTTCCTTTGCCCTTTTCATTTGCATCAAGCACATTCGGGGCTAGGAGAGTCAGATTATTATCCTTTCCCAAGCTACCGCTTGAATCTAAAAAAAAATAAAGATAAAAAATAAAATAAAATAAGAATAATAATAGTAAAAAAAAAGAATAACTAAATAAAGCAAAAGAGCTTACCAACAGGTGGGATACAATGCTGAAAAATGGTCTCCCACTAAGCATCGAACGAAGGTTGATCCGATCCAAGCAGAAGTGGTCCCTGATCATATCCTGCATCCAGAACCGCAGCGGCTATATCTTCATCACTAGCCCCACACCGCTGAGAAGAGGTAGGAAATGGGAGTTGCCCCGGAATAGATTGGAAAAAGCCTAATTGACGTGCCCAAAGACAAGGTGCATATAAGGTCAAACCAGGGTTTGATGATCGAGAGGTTCTGGTTCGGTTCACCCCGTGGTGTAACCGACGTGTTGCACATACCGTCATCCACCATTTAGCACCTTCATGGGGGGAAGTAGACAAGTAAGAGAGGGCCCAAGATGGTAGACATGAGTTATCTTTTTTCCAAAAAAGAAACAACTCATTATGAGTAGATGGCACTAAAGTACGAAGAAACCTTACAACCACACTAACAGCCAGACTCGAACAGCTGTAGCAAAGGTCTACACCAATATGGCCCGAAGTCACCATTGACGAAGCAGTGGATAGGTGAGGAAAGTAGACAAAAAGCCACAGCTGCAATAACCACAAACCACCTCGAGGTTTCATGAATGGTCTATCCTCAACAGTAAGAGCTAGACGGTGGAATGTTGAGGCCAACAACATAGTTCCAAGAGCCAAACGGCGGCCTGAAGCCAAAGCCTTAGCAATAATCAATATTTCTGCAGTAGGTCTGAGGCCCAACGGCTCGAAGATATAATTGCTAAGCATCATCCACAGAAAATGCACATGATCCTCATCATCTAACTCTCTCTTGTCCAATTTCATTTTGATCATTTAGACATACATCTCGGCCTCTTTGGATAAGATAGCTTTCACTTCAGGGAACACATTTGTCTCGACACAACTTGGGACTTCCTCCCCGATAATAGGCAACCCCGTCAAAGCAACTACATCACGTAAAGTGATAGACATGGGGCCCAACGGAAGGATCAACGAGTTACATACCGGTGACCAATAATTCAGCACCCCCTCAAGCACATTCACACAAGGAGTAATTTTATGACGGGTCAAACGAACAAAATCCCTAATGCCAACTTGGTCCCAAACACTCGCATATCTCAGCTCTAAGCGATCTACAAGGTCATTCCATCCAATGTAACAGCGAGGGAATATCAACCCTTTCTTACTTACATGGAATTGATAAGTTTTCCTATGAAGGGTCAATTCGATAGAACTACTCATGGGATAAGGGGGCAAAGGAGAGTTATTCGCAGCAATAGGGCTAATAGTAAAGACACTATCCTGAAATTGAGTTATAGACACAATCAATTGAAGCCTACGGATGCTACCTTCAAATACATGATCAAAAATTGCAAAATTCATTGAAAATTACCTCTTGCAAACCAAGAGTTATGCCTAGGCAAGAATCAGCACGGATGGTGTCAGAATATGAACAGGTAGCTGTGACAGACAGATACAAAATTTCAGCAACAAAATTTCACCCACATGTGGTAGTTCCAAAACTTTTACATTTGAATTCCAATTCAATTTATCCATTTTTTGTAATAAACACGATTCTGCATGCGGTAAATTAACACAAAAGCAAAAGAAAAATCAACAAAGCAAGAAAATAGAGAAGAAAAGATAGTTTGCATACCCATAATTGAAAGATTGAGAGCTTGATTCTGAATACTTGTTGAGCTTTGAGAAAAGAAAATGGCAGAAAGAAAAAGAATAAAAGAGGAAGAAGAATTGCAGATTGATTAAGATGGAGAGTTTTGAGGAATTCAAATTTTAAAATCCTGCAGGATTCTTTCTCTATTATCTTATTAAAAAAAAGAAAAAGAAGATACTTAATAAAAACTTCTTTTATGCATAAATTTTATTTTTGCTATTTCATTTATGCACAAAAGAGAGGGGCAATTGTTGGCCCAAAATAAAATAAATTTTATTTTATGTATATAGAAAGCTTGGGTTTAATTGTAGGGTATAGTTTCTATTTTTTCTAGAAAAATAATAATGATGAATGGAAAATAAAAATAAATAAATATATATATATGTAAACTAACCTCCAGCTCGGCGAGTTGAAGTCAGCACGGTGAACAAGAGATCAGTCCTCGTTCGGAGCCCCGTTTCGGTCCACCCGACTTCTCCAAACTTACTCGAACACCACCACGAGCTAACCTACGAAGCCTAGCCCATCCCCACACCTAGGCCCAAGCCTTAGAATTCTCTCTAACCACAAGGTAGTGGGGTGATGTGGCATGGAAGTTAGTGGTAGTTTGTGGAAGTTGAGGGAGTGGGGTGATGTGGCAAGGTAGTGGGCAAGGTTAGAGAGAATTTTAAGGGTTAGTTGATAAACAATTACCAAAATACCACTCAACAATTACCAAAATGCCACTCCAAAAAACTATAAATAGACCCTCCATCCTTCATAATAACACACACTCACTCACACTCAAAACCCCCTCTCAAAGCTCCAATGCTTAATTTCACGGGCACAATTCGTTCGTCAATTGTCGTCCGTGCGGCACTAGCAATTTTCTCCCTCGAGTTGCTAGTTCAGCCTCTCCCACGATTCTCAAGCTCTCAAACTCTTGTAAAGCATTCTTTGTACAATACAATACTTGTTTATTTCCTCACACTCTTGTGCATTTCTTATACTTGTGACGTTAAATTCGCTAAGGCAACGAAAGCTTGCTAAGGTGAATCGTGGGAGAGGCTGAACTAGCAACTCGGGGGAGAAAATTGCTAGTGCCGCACGGACGACAATTGACGAACGAGCCCAACAAATGCAAGGGTTAAATCTGCCCCATTTGCCTACCAAACGTTTTGACATTGCCAAGATCGTATACCATACGGGCCCGACCGGCTGCACCTCTCCGAGAACCTCGCACCAACACCAAAATTCAACGTCAATCCGAGATAGCTATTGTGGCTCCGAGTTTGTTGTTGAATTTTAATTTATTTTAATTGCATTTCAATTCTTTGTATTGATTTGTCTTTTCCCAATTCAATTGATTGTCTATATGTTTAGTATAGAAATTTTTCAATTGTAATTCATTATCCAATTTCATGCTTGTTGAACATATCAAATCAATAAAATACCAATTTTTTCACTAAATCTTGTGTCAACTTCGTACTTTCAATTTCTTTATTTTACCTGTCTTTAATTTATTCACATTAGCTTAAATAAAAATAATTAATCTAGCAAAGTTTTTATAACGGCGCTAGAGACCCAAGAGGGACTTTTTCAATCATTGCGTCCCTCGCCAATCGCTTCGATTAGAATTCATGTTTTCGACGCACAATTTCACAAACGTAACCGTTTTCATAATTGAGAAATAATTTCTCTGGCACGCCCGCACCCTAACCACACGTGACAAGGTTGAAATTAGCATATTCGCAAAATATCGCTAACACCACCATTAGATAAACTTACTTTATTAAAGTCAACCATCATTCAATGGTGAAAAAATCAAAATAAACTTTACTTTGTCAAAAACAAAGTAGCCATAAAAGACACCCCTTACTTTACCTTCAAACCAAATGCAACAAACATTTTAAATTATCACTTACTTTATTTTGTTTTTAAACACAACAATGCATTTTACAAACCATTATCATATTTCATTCAACTTACTTTATCTTACCATACTTTAATAACATCTCATCCAAACAAAATGTTAGGGCGTTTGGTTTAAATTTTGAAATCGGAATGTTACAAAATTGAAATCAAAATGTCCATTTATTTATTATATTTAGTTCAATCTGGAATCAGAATTTAATTCCTTTTGAAACTGTTTGGTTCAACAGTCATTGGAATCAAAATGAATAGAATGTCTATTTAAAACCATTTATTTAAATCATTTTAATTTTAATAAAAAAATCAAAAATAAATTCAAATTTAATGGTTTGAGTAGAAAAATAGTAGACTATCTGATTATGTATGAATTAGTAATTTGACGTGATAAAGTGATGAATGGAGAAGGAATCAAGTTAATTGACCGGGTATCCCAAGACGCGATGTAAGCAAGGCGGACGAATGATATATTGGATTTTTTACAAAACTGGAAATTATTCAGTCCGCAGTGGATATTGAGCATTATCCACGGCTGCTCCCACCTTAAACTCGGGTAATAAAGAGATATGGTCATGTATTTGGAACCTCAAGCTTGCACCTAAGGTGATCAACTGTGTATGGTGCTTATTTTCGGGTTGTTTACCAACCATGACAAACCTAAGCAAAAGACACAGCATGCACCCAGATATTTGTTTGCTCTGTCAAACACGTGGTGAAGACGAAAATCATGTATTCCTTGTGTGATCATGGGCAGCTAGTGTTTGGGAAATTATATTCCCAGATCATCGAATGACAAGTGTTACAAATTTATTGACTGGTTTGGTTCCATTCTTCAAGCCCCGAGGTTAACAGAGGTTGATATAATTGTCTATGTAATTTGGCATTTATGGAAGCGCAAGAACACAACGGTTTGGGAACACAAAAAAACCAGTGCAAATATTCTTGTGGCACTGGCAAGGAAGGATCTTTAAGAGTGGCGGGCAGCACAGCATCTCAAATTAAACCCAGCCCAGGGGCTCCGCCAAGGTCTGCTCATTGGCAACGCCTAGTAGAGGGCTCTCTTATCTGCAATGTTGACGCATGCTTATTTCCTCGTGCTGGGTATTGCTCTCTCGGATTCATTCTTCGTGATTGCCGGGGGGATTATATCTATGCCTACCACGAACCATTGGAGGGTTTCTATGAGCCTATTCTGGCTGAAGCAATTGCAGTTAAGGAGGCACTATCGTAGATCAAATCATCCAATTACAGCAATGTGAAAATCCGATCCAATTGTCTCTCAGTTGTCAACGCTATTCATCAGCCTTCATCTAATTTTCTTATTTATATGATATTATTGCATAATGTATTCTTATTCTACAAGAGCTTGAAAATGTTCCAGTCTCTTTTGTTAGGCGTTCAGCGAACTCAACGGCTCATTGCTTAACACGAGCGATTAGTTCTGTGTCTATTCGTATTCTACCCCTTACTTCCTTAGCAATGTTATTCTTTTTTATTATAATTAATAAAGTTCGTATTTATCAAAAAAAAAGTTAATTGACAGGGTAAAAGGTAGGAATTATAGATTTTAATGTTTAAGGGAATTATTTCATTTGAATATAAACTAACCGAACATTAATAATAGGAAAATTCATTCTCATTCTTGTATCATTATCTCCAACCAAACATCTTCTATTCTAACACGTTATGTTACTATATAAGCGTGTTATTTTTTATTTTATTTTTATAAAAATGATGAGGCTCACACACAAGTAGACCTGTTCAAAAACCCGTTGGCCCGCCCAGCCCGTCCAAACCCGTCCATCATGAATTGGGCTTGGACATGTATATTCATCATTTGACCCGGCCCAGCCCGAACCCGCACAAGCCCGCATATAAAATGGGTTGGACTTGGGATTTATTTTGAAAACTCGAGTTGGCCCGGCCCGACCCGCTCTACCTTTATATATATTAATCTGGGAATGCGAATACTGTGACCCGAGCCTTTGCTGATGTGAACTGGCTGCCTGGTCGTTCGTCCCTGCGCCGGGAAGGGTCCCTGCGGATACTCCGACGATCAAGATAGTTAGTAGCTCAAGAGCGTCAATTAATCAATTGTGTGAGAGTTAGAAAGAGTTACCCGCCCTGACTTCCTAGATGAGCTGCGTACTTATAGAGGGCGCTTGGGCCTTGGGCCCTCCTGGGCCTTGGGCCCTTCTGGGCCTTGAGGCCCTAGTTCATATCCCAAATCATGTAGTCCCCCCCGCCGAAGAGTTAAGTCGAGTATTTAATTCGAGAAGATTCGAGTTTGCAACTGTTTCTTGGCCAGATAAATGGCAGACAACTGTAAGAAGAGTTCGTCGGATTATCTGAAGAAACCTTTGGGATTACTGCATGCGTTTTCTGTTTGTAGTGCCGCATTAATTGCGTCTGTAATTAAATCCCCCGCATGCGTCGTAAAAATTTAATGAAAAAAAATGAGCTGTGCCGGCGCCTTTTACCCCCCTGCTATAAATATCAGAAGAGGTAGGTAGAAATCTTCTTATTTCTTCCTCAAATTTTCCTTGGGAGAAAATTTGCCGTTGCTTTTGCTTCCTGTGGGTTTTGCCTTCCTTCCGCGATCGTGTCGGCCCGCCCTCTTTTGCTCGTGCTCTGCATATTTGGTGGTTATCTGACTATCGTTGCTCTTCGGGAGATTCCTCGCGTCAGTCTGTCGTAACTTCTGCTAAGGTTAGTCGTATAATTTCTTGGCCTTGGCTTTGTGTTTTTCTTTTTATTTCGTCTTTTCTGGGGAGGGGTATTATGTCAGAGGGTTCTTCACGGGGAGCCCTAAGCAGACTACCGCCGGTTACCCCTGGTGACTTCACGCTTCGTGACACTTCGCGGACGCGAACGGTATCGCGAAAAAGGCGAGCGGAAAAGGAGAGTGAAACTAGCGCAGTGGCCGGTGCGGCGAAGAAAAGAAAGAAGTCCGTTGTTCGTCCACCGCCTACTGTCGATCGTCCTACCGGAGGGGTTGCTGCCGGCGTTCTAGAGGTGGTAGTGGTTGTGCCGGAAGGTCTGATTACTGCGGAGCGGCCCCTTGTCGCGATTTACGATGAAATGCGTGAGAGGGTGTGGACTCGATCTGTTGGGACTTCGAGTATCGAAGGTAAGCGCTTTAAGAGAGCCGAGCGTCCTAAGAGATCGGAATCCCTTTCGGTCGAAGATGCATATAGTATAATTGTCTCAGCAGATCTGCTGGCAATATCTGTGGTATATCGACTTGGGGAACCCTACGAATTGGTTGCGCTGGGCGAAGAAAATCGAGCCCACTCTGCGGGTGGCACAAATGAGCTCATCGTTTACGAGGAGCAGTTTGAATCGGGGATGCGGCTACCGCTCCCGCCCTTTTTTATAGAAGTGCTGAAGGAATACGATCTGTGCCCTGGGCAAATACACCCGAACGGATGGAGAATGATGGTCGCCTTCTATTCTCTGTGCCAATCTTTCGGGTATCGAGCAACAGGTCTGGTTTTTCGCAAGTTTTTTAAACCAAACAAGGGGCACCGATCTCAACATGTTACGTTCTCACACCAGAAGTTCAAAGTGATAGGTGGTTTGAAAGATAAATTATCCGAATACCGTCACCGCTATTTCTTGGTGAGGAAGCTCGACGGAGACTTTCCTTTTAGGGTCGTATAGAACGAGGACCCCATGGATTCTAGTCGATGGCTGAAAACCCGCCCGAAGCTGCCTTTCGAGGAGAATTTGGTGAAACATTTGAAAGGTCTCCCGTCAAATAAGGACCATAAGCAGGATGTAGATGAGTTAGTTCGTCATTTCCTGGCCACCGGTTACTACATCTGGAATCAATGGCGGATGGCTCAACTTTCCAGGTGGTCGGCTGCGGATTTTGAGAAATGGAAACGGGGATATAACTTCAAGGCTGGAGAATTGGCGGAATTGGAGGCGATCTCGGTGAATGTTGCCGTTGTAGGTGGGGGGCTGGGATTTTAACTTGCTTTGTGAATTATGTCGTACGTAATGCTCTGTTGCGTATTCGGAATGCCTTAGTGTACTTTTCCCTTCTGTATTTGCAGGTCCAGGAGATCCTCGCGTCAGCATGGACTTTGACCCTAATGAATTCAGTGTTGGTCTGGAGACCGCTGATGAGGCGTTCGGAGGAGCTTCGGGTTCATTGGCTTCGTTTTCCTCACTCGAGGATGCGAACCAAGTGGTGCAAAGTATGGGAGGGGTTCTTGATGCACGAGAAGATGCTGACGGAATAGTCGATGTCCCGCAAGGAAAGCCCGTGAATGACCCAGCTGCCAAGGAGCTCGAGGGCGATGTGGAGGTGATCGTTATTGAAGAGGAAAAAGGCGGCAGTCTGAATTATGGGATGCTTGCTCGGAAGCGAAAAAGGGATACGGGGAAAACTGTTGATGAATCTGGGGCCGGGGAAGAGCCTGTCGGGGAAAATGCAGCTGAGGCCAGCAAGAGTGCCAAGAAGTCCTGTACTGATGGTGGGACCGAGCTGTCTGCTGACGTGCCGGATCGAGTAGGAGATCATCTGGAAATGGTTAAGAGGATGGAAACGAAAATCTCCAAGTTCATGGACTATATCATGAATTTATCGGTGCACTCTGATATGATGACTTCCGATCTAGCTTGCGCGATGGCTCGCGTTGCCAGGGTCCCTGGGGAGCATCAGCGGATGGAGGGGGCTTCAAAAATGAACCTGGGCCTGGAAACCTTATCGGCCCTTGGTGTGGTGGGTTTTCCTATCCGTACTGTTAGCCTAGATTTGTCTTTCATGATTTTTGTCTTTAACTTGTGTTATCTTATGCAGGCTATCCAAAATGCAACCAGGGTCTTTGACATGTGCGTTAATGATGATCATGTTTTTTGTGATATGGAAAACGGTCTACGGAGATCTGTTGGCAATCTCGAGGAGGCAAACAAGAGATTGGTAGCTGCGGGGGAGCTTCTGGAACGTCGTGCGGTCGAGATTACTGTTTTGTCCGAGAAACTGAAAGTAGAGACGACCGGTCGAGTGGAGCTCTCCAAGAGGGTGAAACAAGACGTCGGGGAGATTTGTGCGTACAGGGTGTTGCTCAGGATGGCTGTTGGGTGGACTCGCCGAGTGGCGGAGACTTTGAAGGAGAAAATGGGACAGGCGGCAGTGCTGTCCGAGGAGAATTACTCCCTTCGGCAACAACTGGAAGTTGCGCGGAAAGAGGCTGCTGATCTTCGTGCCTTCGCTGGTCAGCGCAAGGAGAAGCTCATAAAGCTGGATCGTATGATGCTGATCACCGCTGCTCACTCCGCAGGTTACCAGGTTCCTCCGGAGGTGATCTTTGCTCCGAATGTGTATGACAAAGCTGCCCAGGCGAAGGCCGTCGAATTTTGTGGCCGTTTCAAGAAGCAGTAGTAGGCAGTTTGTACTTTGCTCATTTGCTTTCAAAGATGTAATGATGACCCGTACAATCTGAATCTTTTTTGTGATATTGTAGTATTCTAATTATGTGTCCTGCATGTTGATTTTATTGGAGTTCATTGTGATGTCTTTCATGTCTTTTCTCCGTTTTGCTATAAATAGGAGCCGGATTTTTTTGTTGTTGTGGACTTGCAATTTCTCTTTCACCTTTTCCTTTTCTTCTTTAACTAATCTTCTCGGAGAAATGTCGCTTCGGGACATCGTCGATCCAGCCCGCGTGCTGGAGGTGCAAAAGGCAATATCAGCGATGCCACATCCCTATGTCTATTGTCCCCCGTCTGAGGAGCGCGATCTGGAAAGGAAGGTGAGGTATTCGTCCCCTGTTTGGATGAACCGGGACTGGGCCTCTCAAAGGAGGAAAGTGGAGAGCGAGAATTCGGTTCCCTATACTGGATCTGTCACCGATTCCTATGAGGTAGTTGTTAGCGTGCTCTCTTCAACAGAAAAGAAAATATGGTCTCATGAGGGCATCGGATACCTCCAACCCGATGAAACCGTCGCTCCGGTGCTTAATCCGCATCCTTCCTGGATAAAAAAGGCTTCTAGCCGATGAGATGGAAAGGGTGATAAACTTCCCTCATAAGACGGAATACCGGCGAGTAGGGCGCCATGCCTCATCGACGCGTCCGTATGGACCGACGTTCGTCGATCCCATCAAACCTCGAAGTGTGGTTTTCTTGGAGTTCGCGAGGCAGGGTAGTCTTGGTCCCGTTCCTGCTAATCCTAATCACCGTGTGACACATGTGGGCAAAGCCTGCTTGTATCATAGGCAGAATGGCCATAATACCGATGAGTGCGTGGACTGGAGAGCGATGCACCAAGATTTGATGGACGAGGAGGCTATCCCGAACCCTGATTGTCCTAGATCTACCTAAATGTGTTAGGTTTGTCTTATGCGTTTGCTGTAGCCATAGGTATGTTTGCAATGGCTCCTTGTGGCAGGAGTGATCTTGTTGTATTTTGATATTTCAGTTGACCTTATAGTTTGCGAGTTCATCTCAATCTATCTGTTTTTTTTGTGAAGTTGTCCCAAAAAGTTTGTGCCGACGTTATTACATAGGGAATGTCGGATGACGTTGCGAAAGTTCAAGGTGCTCGAGAAACTCGATAACACTTGAATGTTGTGTGGAGATACTCAAATGATAACATTCGGATGTTATATTCGGATGCTCGAGGAGTTTTATTATATTATTTGTAAGTTAAACGGAGCGAAGAAAAGGACCGATTTCTGCTCCCTAAAAATCGTTCATAACATGGGATTGTTAGACGACGTAGGAGGTGTTCGGTATGATCGAAGAGCCTGATGATAATATTTGAATGTTTTGTTGGCGGAGAACGCGATAGAGTTCTGCTCGCTCAAAATCGTCAACAATATGATTTAGTTAGACGATGTAGGAGACGTGCGACATGATCGAAGAGCCTGACGCTAACATTTGAATGTTTAGGTGGCGGAGAACGCGATAGAGTTCTGCTCGCTCAAAATCGTTAACAAAATGATATTGTTAGACGATGTAGGAGGCGTTCGATATGATCGAAGAGCCTGATGCTAACATTTGAATGTTTAGTTGGCGGAGAACGCGATAGAGTTCTGCTCGCTCAAAATCGTTAACAAAATGATATTGTTAGACGATGTAGGAGGCGTTCGATATGATCGAAGAGCCTGATGCTAACATTTGAATGTTTAGTTGGCGGAGAACGCGATAGAGTTCTGCTCGCTCAAAATCGTTAACAAAATGATATTGTTAGACGATGTAGGAGGCGTTCGATATGATCGAAGAGCCTGATGCTAACATTTGAAATGTTTAGTTGGCGGAGAACGAGATAGAGTTCTGCTCGCTCAAAATCATTAACAAAATGATATCGTTAGACGATGTAACCAAAATATCTCGATGAATCGTGATTCTTGTGTACAAGCTATTGATAATATCTCTTTAACGTTTGGATATTCCAGCTATTGTCGTAGACCATCCCGTCTAAAGAGGCGATCTTATAAGCCCCATTATGGAGAACAGTGTCGATCTTGTAAGGCCCCTCCCATGATTGGCCGAGCTTTCCTTGAGCTAAAGGGGATTGCGCAGCTGCGGCTTCTCTGAGCACAAGGTCTCCGACCTGAAAAGTGCGGGGGCGAACTCTTCTATCGTGATAGCGCGTGATGTTCTGCTTATGGGCCGTGATATGCAAGAGAGCATTAAGGCGCTCCTCCTCGAGCCGATCGCTGGCTTCCCTAAGCTCCATGCTATTGTCGACCTCTTCGAAACTGGTTTGTCGGGGGGAGCGAAGGATGACTTCAGACGGTGCCATTGCTTCTGCCCCATAAGCGAGGAAAAAAGGAGTGCGTCCTGTTCCTGTATGAGGGGTGGTGCGGTAAGACCATAGGATTGCCGTAATGTGATTGGGCCATGCCCTGCCTTGGTCGGATAAACGTGCTTTGATTCCTCGAAGGAGCATTCGGTTGCTTACCTCCGTGAGGCCATTGCTCTGAGGGTGAGCTACCGACGTGTACCGTCCTTTGATGCCCCAGTCCGCGCAAAAATCGCGAAATTGACTGCAGTCGAACTGCTTCCCGTTGTCAGTGATAAAGGAGTGAGGGACCCCGAATCGGTATATAATTGTTCGCTTGAGAAAACTGATAATGTTGTCGGCGGTTATCTTGGCAAGGGCTTCAGCTTCGATCCACTTGGTAAAGTGATCGACCGCCACGACAACGAAACGCTTTTGTGCTAAAGCCATCGGGAAAGGGCCTAGCAGGTCGATGCCCCATACCGCGAATGGCCAAGGTGTGATGATACCCTTAAATGGAGCCGTCGGGGCGTGATGAGTATTGGCGTGTAGTTGACATGCCTGACAACTGCGGACTAGACGCGTTGCATCGGAATCCATGGTCTGCCAGTAGAACCCTTGGAGCCAGGCTTTCTTCGCAATTGTTCGGGCGCCCTGATGCGAGCTACAGATGCCCTGGTGAATTTCTTTAAGACAGTGATCCCCTTCTTCCTCGGATACACAGCGCAACCAGGGATGCGTGGCGGATTTGCGATAAAGTAATCCATCATGCAATGCATAACGCCAAGAACACCGGACCACGAGGGATGCCGCTTTCCGATCTTTTGGGAGTGTCCCATCCTGAAGATATCTGATAATTGGGCTTCTCCATCCTCCTGCCGCGGTGTCTGCTGAGTTGATCTGCAGCGAGCTTTCGACGTGAATGGTCGGGGCGCCTGCGATCTCGATTAAGGTGAGCGGGTCATTGGACCGTTCGCCTGCTGCAAGAGCGGCGATAGCGTCTGCCTCCTCATTCTCCTCTCGCGGTACTAGCACTAGGTCAAGGGTTACTCCTTTCGTCCTGAGGTCATTGATCAGGGATGTGGCGAGGGCCAGGCACTGGCACATTGTCGGGTCCTTTGCCTTGTAAATGCCGCTGACATGGCTGACGACAAGTTTTGAGTCCGAGCATATTGTTAGTCGTCCGTTCACTATTGTTTTCGACAGCCGAAGAGAGGCGATCAAGGCCTCATATTCTGCCTGATTATTCGTAGTCGGGAAAGATAGTCGGACGGCGTACCGCATGTGGAGATTGCTGGGTCCTTGAATGGCTATGCCAGTGCCTGCCCGTCCTGGAGCGCAGGACCCATCTATGCTCATAGTCCAGATGTCGTCAGTGTTAGCTGCCGTTGTCGTAGGCGTGGTGGTAGCACATCCAGTAAATTCGACGATAAAATCAGATAGTGCCTGAGCCTTGATCGTCGTGTAGGGCTCAAAACGTACGTCAAACTGGGAGAGCCGAACGAACCAGTTGGTGATACGCCCGGAAACCTCTGGTCTCTGGACGGCCTTTTTTAGCGGATAATTGGTTCTGACCACAACCGTATGCGCTTGGAAATATGGTCGCAGACGCTCTGAAGCTTGAGTGATGGCGAATAGGGCTTTTTCAACCTCGGAGTATCGGATTTCAGCTCCCTTCAGCACTTTGCTCAGAAAGTAGATTGGAAAAAGCTCCATCCCCTATTCTTGAGTCAAAACGACTCCTACTGTTTCATCCGTGATGGTGAAGTATAAGTGAATGTCCTGCTCTGGTTTTGGCGCCGAGAGCAGAGGGGGTGTTGCGAGGAAAGTTTTTATGGCGTTGAACGCGGTCTGGCAATCTGTAGACCACCTAAAGGGATGCTCCTTCTTGATTGCTTTATAGAAGGGGAGACACCGTTGCGCCGAGCAAGAGATGAAACGTCCCAAAGCGATGATTCTTCCATTGAGCCTTTGAACCCCTTGCAGGTCGCGCGGTGGTTCCATTGCTAGAATTGCCTCGATTTTTGCGGGGTTAGGCTCGATGCCCTTTTCTGATACCACGCAACCCAGGAATTTTCCATTGCGAATTCCGAAGAAACATTTTTCTGGGTTCAGCTTGAGGTTATAGGCTCTGAAGATTTTAAACACTTCTGCTAAATCTTGTGAATGGTCGCCCTCTTCGGTGCTTAGGACCACCATGTCATCGATATACACTTGTACCGTCTTGCCAATGAGATGGGCGAACATCTTATCTACCAAACGCTGGTACGTGGCCCCCGCATTCTTTAACCCGAAAGGCATGACATTGTAACAATATGTGCCTTCGTGCATAATGAAAGAGGTTTTCTCGGCATCGGCTGGGTCCAAAGGGATCTGCTGGAAACCAGCGATGGCATCAAACTGAGACAAGATCTTGCGACCGGCAGTTTGATCAAGGAGTTGATCTATGTTAGGCAGCGGATAAGAATCCTTGGGGCAAGTGTAGACACCGAGTCGGAGGACCTGTGACGAAAACTTGAAACAAGACGGTTGAAGCGGTTGGTTCCGGGAGTTTTTAACGCAAAAATATATAATAAAAAAACGAGAGGTCAGTAGGAGTCGCTATCGCCGAGTGGACAGCTCGCGAGTGCTCAGCGACGTGGTGCGAACGCCTAGCGCCAGCCGACGTGTGTCCGACGATAGTTGGACGCGCGCCCGGCAGCGCGGGACGCACGCTTGACGTCCGCTGGGCGCGCGCGCCCGACAGCACGGGGCGCACGCCCGACGGCCGCTGAGCGCGCACGCCCGGCGGCCTCTAGGCGAGCGCCCAACGACGTTGGGCGAACGCCCAACGGGGTTGGGCGGACGCCCAACTTTTGTTGGGCGAACGCCCAACGCATGTTGGGCGTTCGCCCAACCTACTTTGGGCGACGCCCAACTTTAGCCGGGCGTCGCCCAAAGATTCCGAGATCCGTGCCTATATAAGGCACGGATCCCCATGCAAAAAAGGGGAGGGAATTTTTGGAGCTTTCTCACTCTAGACATTTTTAGAGAGAGAAAGTCAATTTTTTGGAGAAAATATTTTTTTTCCCAAAAAAATTCAAATTTTCCAAAGTTGAATATTTTATCAAAAACACAAAAAACGCCGGAAAATCACAACTCGTGGAATCAACCGACTTCGACTGTCAGATACCGATCTTGAGGTATTATCCGAGGACTAGACTCGTTTTATTTTATTTAAATTATTTTTCTTTATTTATTTTTATGTTATAGTTTTTATTTATTTAATCTTTTATTTATCACGTTTTATTTATTATTCCGTATTTATTTAATTTTCGTCACGTATTAAATAAACGTTCGGTTTTGTTTTGAAATAAAAACCTCGTTTTAATATCCTAATACGAACCTTGATCCGATTCAAAGGTAGTTCGGGAATTAAAAACGTTGTAATTATAAGTTTTTCAAAATATTTCTAAATAATGTTTTAAAAATAAAACGTCGTTTTAGGGATCTCCGTTATAGACTATGATCCAATTTTGGTAGTTCGGGGATCCAAAACGATAGAATAGATCTAATATAAAGCTTTTGAATAAATCTGGAAACTCTTGGACTAAGTCTGTAATTTCTCGTTTTCTGTCACTAAAGGCTGTTTACCGACGGATTTTCCGTCGGTAAAGCTGTTGGAATGTAAAAAATGCTGTTGTGGTCATCCTTTCTCAACTTTTAGGCATTAGGTCCTTTATATATATAAGTATAGTTATGTAATATTTACTTTCAAGCTATTTTTAAATATTTTGTATATATATTACTCAATGTGTTTATACATTGCTTTCATTTAATTTGATTTAATAAAATTATATGTATATATATATATATATAGATTTTGCCATTTAATTCATTTAAACTATATGTATTTGTCATTTTGGGGTTATTAGGGGTATTTTCTATACATATTCATCATAAACCATTTTTTTTGGAGGGGGGGGGGGGGTAAATTCTATTTTCTTGTTTATGAACTTTATTCATTTCCTTTACATGTTTTTAGTTAGAATAAGAACATATTATACCTAATAGTATTTTCATCACTATTTTTTTACTTATTAATGGGTATTATTTTCTCTATTTTATTTTGGTGGGTATTATTACTCACTTTTTGTACATATGTATATCTATGTATATTTACTCTATTTTCCTACTTATATATATACTCTTTCAAATGTATTTGATGAGGGTGAATTTGAGGTTTAATTCATTATTCGTTGCCATTTTATTTGCATAAAGGATAATCGAGTGAAAAAGGGAAAACAAAAGATAAAAAAGAGATTTCAAGTTGTTTGTTTAAATTAAAAGTTTTTCTAGATATTCTTCAAGTACAAATAAAAGATTTTTGTCATTTTAAATCGTTTCTAAAATATCACGTGTTGAAACCTTAATTCGTTCCAACGGCGGATTAAGCGAACCTTGTAATTAAAATCGTTTTCTATTTGTAAATAATAGAGTTTTGAATCGTTTCCTAATTAAATGATTTTGTACAAAATAAATTGACTTGTATGCTTAATCACGTTTTTAGATTAAAATGGTTTGCTCAATGTTTTCAAACGCTCGAGTCGTTCCGACGGCGGTTCGAGGGAACATCATTAACGGGGTTTTGAAACGTACCTAAATCGTTTCAACGGCGATTAAGGTACGAACCATGTAAATAAACTCGTTTTTGGGGAATGAGATTAGCTTAGAGTTAGTGTATAATATAAAGTATAAATCATACTGTGAATAAATCAATTCTTCCTTCTCCCCCTCTCTCTCCTATGTATTTTGAATTTATGTAAATGGGTGATTCTTTACTAAAATGCCTTTTAATAATATATGCTCAAAACGGTTTTCAAAACGAGAAAGAAAATGTTTCAAATGAATTTTAAACTTAAAGAAATATGCAATTAGTCCATTATCGCCTAACACGCTGAGTAGGAGGCCGGTGGTTCATAACCGGGAGATGTCGGGGTGCCTAGTAGCCTTTCTCCGGAAAGGAGCTAGCCTTCTCGGCTCGTACCTAAGTTTCCCGAACCCTCACCGGTCTCCCGCAAGGGATCGGTGTTCATTTTCCCATTCGTGGGTGGCGACTCTTCCATACTCCGAGCTCCGGTCCTGCCGAGCAGCTTGATTCCACGATTGGTTGCTTTCGGCGCCAATCACCGCTTACGTCGCCATGAGGTGTCCACCCCCCGGTCCGCCCGGGCGAGGCCATTCGACACCTTGTCTAACAGCAAGCTTTATTGACATTCGTAAAATCTACACACATGCGGTACTTTCCGCTGGCTTTCTTTACAAGTACAACGTTAGAAAGCCAGTCCGGATAGTTAACCTCACGGATAAACTTTACAGCTAGAAGTTTGTCAATCTCTGCTTTTACTGCCACCTGCTTGTCCTTCGCCTGCACTCACATCCTTTGCTTCACTGGTTCGACAAAGGGGTCGATGCTCAGCTTGTGTATTGCTTCTGGTGCGACCCTCGTGATGTCCTCGGTGCACCAGGCGAACACATCTGAATGCTCTGTTAGGACAGCCTTGATCTCTTCGGCCAATGGGGAAGCGAGTTTCGTTCCCATTTTCACTATCTTGTTATCCCCGAGGATACAGTCATCGACTGGCTCAATGGGCACGGGATTGTAACCCCTCATGTCCATCAGACCATCCTCCAGGTAGAGCGCTGTTTGAGGCTGGGTCGCCTCCCATTGCAGTCTTTTGGCCAGCATACGATCTCCCTGGATGGTGATCTTTCCACGCGGAAGGGGCAAAGTCAAGCTTAGTCCGGAGATATCCACCGTGGCCCTTAGGGCGGCCAAAGAGGCCTTCCGATGATGGCATTATAAGCCAGGGGGATATCGACCACCACCCATTCTGCGGTATCTTCGATTTCCTCGACCCCTTCGGTGAAGATAGTTGGTAGTGTGATAACTCCTTTTACCGGCACTTCGATTTCTGAGAGGCCAACCAGAGGGAAAGTCCCGGCCCGGAGGGCAGTGCGAGTATTTTTCATTGCGCGGAGTGCTGCCCAGGTGAGCAAGTTCACCGAACTCCCTGTGTCCACTAGCACTCGGTGTGTCTTAAAACCTGCGATGCTAATGGTGACAACAAGAGCCTCTGAATGGATAGTACGGAGTGGAGGTTGCACCGTTAGTGTCTGTCCGATCGCCTTCCTTTTACGGGAGCTCTCGGGTGGTGCGGAAAGTGCTGGTGGTCCTTCCCTTATGACGTGTATTTCCCCATGGTACCTTGGCCTCTTTGGCTCCTCTGCTCGCCCCGCTTCCCGCTGCTTCGGGCTTTGCTCCCTTTGCCTGCTCGCCTTTGGTGGCGCACCCTGCTCTGTGATCCGCTCGATCTCCTTCTGTAGTTGATAGCAGTTCTCCGTGGAATGTCCGGAGGATTTGTGATACTTGCAGTATTCCTTTTCTGCCCGGGTTTTGCCCTTGTCGCCGGCCGGAACCTGCTGTGTGAATCGGCGAGGTTGATTCTGAATGGTGTAATGCACCTCCTTGCCCCGGGATCGATCCCCCCAGCGCTCCGGGTTGGCGCGCTCTGCTCGGGCCGAAAAAGGCATCGGAGCCTCCTTACGGACTCGGGCCTCCTCACGCGGCTCCGGGTTCGGCCTGCCTCTATCCTGCCTGTGTGCGTCGCCTTTGGCCTTGTCCTTTTCTGTCTCTTCGTAGCCAGCGGGCCGGTCACAGTCATCGTATCTGACAAATGTCTGTGCCATGGTCATCAGCTCTTCGAAAGATCTTGGCATCTTTCGGAAACATTTCTGCTTTAGAGGCTCGCAAGTGGTCCCTTTCGCCAAGGCGTCGTGGGCCACCTCCAGGTTGAGGCCTTTAACTTGTGAGGCCATATGATGAAACCTTGAGAGGAAATTGCGCAGAGGCTCGATTGTTCGCTGCTTGAGCCCGTTGAGGTCCGAACTGATCTTTCTGACCTTTGCCGCTGCGGCAAACCGGGAGAGGAAAAGATCCTTTAGGAGATCAAAAGAATCAATTGATTCCGAGGCAAGTCCCCGATACCATTCCTGCGCGCTGGATGAGAGGGTGGTAGGGAAGACCTTGCACATGATGTCCTCATCCTTTGAGTATAAATTGATGGTGCTCATGAACGATGCCACATGGTCGTTGGGATCCTCGGTCCCTGAATATTGGGTTAATCGAGGAGCTTCCAGTCGCGTGGGAACCTCGTCTCGATGATCCTTTGCACCAGTGGTGTTTTGCTGGAGGTGATGCTTCCTCCCATTACGCCCCCGAGGGCCCTTTTGTCGAGAAAACGTTGAATCTTCAGCTCCAACAACTCTTCGCTATTCGCGACTGTAGTCCCCTCTCGCCGCTCCTCGCCCTCACTGGTCGCAACGGCCCCGGCCCCTCTTCCCGCGATGACCACCGGCCCTGCGGCCTGCTCTGGCAAAGTTCCCTCTTTCTGCATTTCTGCCGCCTCTTTAAGGTACTGCCAGATTTTGGCGTTCTCCTCCTACAGGCTTCTTTGCTGGTCTATGATCTTCATCTGTGCCGCCGTGTGTACGGCCTGGGTCGTTTGAAAACCTTGGATTGCGCTGAGGAGTTGAGTGGTGTTGACGGTCTCCTCTTCTTCAAGGCTTACCTCCTCCATCAAAGGCCCAAGGTTTCTGGGGGAGATTGGAAGGTTCGGGATCGCGCCTCCGGCGTGCGTCATGGAGCTGGTTGCTCCTGCCTCGGGTACTACGGTTGGTGCCGAGTCATTAGGGGTCTGCATTTTGTTTGAAGCTCTGAAGTCACTTGTAGTCCACGATCACCGCACCAAATAATCTGGGAATGCGAATACTGTGACCCGAGCCTTTGCTGATGTGAACTGGCTGCCTGGTCGTTCGTCCCTGCGCCGGGAAGGGTCCCCGCGGATACTCCGATGATCAAGATAGTTAGTAGTTCAAGAGCGTCAATTAATCAATTGTGTGAGAGTTAGAAAGAGTTACCCGCCCTGACTTCCTAGATGAGCTGCGTACTTATAGAGGGCGCTTGGGCCTTGGACCCTCCTGGACCTTGAGGCCCTAGTTCATATCCAAATCATATATTATATATATATATGATTTTTTAATTTTGGGGTAACAATTACAATTGTTCATTTCTTCTAATCAATTGTCTAATAACCAATTGAAATTTAATACACATTATATATGTATAATAGTTTAGAAGAATGTATATTATCACTTAAAAAAATATATTATGAACTGTTTCTTTTTTCTTTTGAAAGTAACTGTTTCTTAATTTTATAATATTAAAACTTTGATTTTTTTTTTTTTGAAGGTAAAGCTTTGATTTTGTTAAAGTTGAAACTTACAAATATAACTTAATGTTTGACCAGTACACTAAATTTAGTTGTAATTTTACGTGTTAGAATTATAATTAATTTTTTTTTAATTTTTTAAATATATATATTAGTTGGACGGGCCAGGTTGGGCTTGGGAATTCATATTTTTAACCCAACCCAGCCCGGCCCGAACCCGATGTGAATATACTATGGGCTGGGCTGGGCTTGGACAATATAAATATATGAGAAACCCGATTAGGCCCGGCCCAGCCCATGAACAGGTCTACACACAAGTACATGCAAAAACGAATACAAGATCCAAGAAAAAACTACAAAGATACATATATGCTCATGCAAATTGTTTATTCTTAATCCGAGATACAAATTATGTTATAGAGATACAAATTATATGGTAAGTGATGTAGATATTGATAAGAAAGAAGTTAAATTGGCAAAAAAAAAAAAAAGGCTTAATACTCCTCCAGCCCCTTTAACTTGTTTAAATTTATCATTTTACCCCCCTCAACTTATCGAATGTCCTATTTACCCCCTTAACTCCATAAAAATGGTATTTCTCACCCCCTCAACTTGTCCATTTATCCCCCCAACTCATAAAATATCATATTTACCCCCTTAACTCCATAAAAGTGGTATTTCTCACCCCTCAACTTGTCCATTTACCCCCTCCCCAACTCATAGAATGTCTTATTTACCCCTTTAACTTCATAAAAGTGGTATTTCTCACCCCTTACAATCCGTCATCGAGGCCTAAATTGATACATTTTTTTAAACGTTAAACCTACATTGGTGCTATTTTGTACGTGGAACCTAAATTGATACTTTCCCAAAATCATAGGCCTATTTTGGTACATTTTCCTACATATAATGTCTTTAACTTGTTTATATTAATGTTCTTTCTTTTATCAAAAAAAAATGTTCTTGTTATTTGTATCTTTTATTCATTCTTTCTCTTTTCAACTTTTTTTGCTAGTTAAATTTTGATTATCTAATTATTGTAATACAATATGATTATAATAAACATATGAAGGATCAATATAATTATCAAATTAAAACAAAATAACAGTTGATATTAAAAATATATATTTTCAAACTCATTTGAATAAGTGTTATTAATTTAACACTATAAAGAGGTAAGAAATACCACTTTTATGGAGTTAAGGGTGGTAAATATGATCATAAGGGGTGAGAAATGCCACTTTTATGGAGTTAAATGAGTAAATAGGACATTCGATGAGTTGAGGAGGGATAAAATTACTAATTTGGACGAGTTAAGGGGGGTGGAAAATACCATTTCTATAGAGTTAAAAGGGGTAAATAGGACATTCGATGAGTTGAAGGAGTAAAATGATCAATTTGAACAAGTTAAGGGGGCTAGAGGAGCATTAGGTCAAAAAAAAAAAAAAAAAGATAATTGAAATGCTAAACTTGACATTCCTTCTCTAAGCACCAAATTGGAAATTTGACATTCCTTCTCTAAGCACCAAATAGGAAATCTTAAGGAACATTTGCTCCTTTTTATACACCTTTGCCTTCTAAAACAAATGGACCGTTAGAAAACTTTGTAAATATTTTCCATATTTATTCTTATTCCTTCAAAACTACAATTATTGCAGTAGGGATCATCACATAAAAATTATAATTATTGCAGTAGGAGTTGCATGATTACCGGAATAGCCACCCCTTATAATGGTATGAAACCGCCATAACGAAAGCAAAACCCTCAACAATAATTACCAGTTATTCAAACATCAAACAATGGGCAATAACGGCATTCGAATTTGTATTATACATTGATTAGCTAAATGTCTCACATTCACAAAAGTAAGCAAATTCAAATCCTATAGTTACAGAGGAAAAAGAAACGGATACCAATCCAGCTCAAAATTAAAAATAAAATAAACAAATTCCAAACCTGAACTTTGAAACTACATTAT
Organism: Euphorbia lathyris; assembly: GCF_963576675.1. Classification (NCBI taxonomy): domain Eukaryota; kingdom Viridiplantae; phylum Streptophyta; class Magnoliopsida; order Malpighiales; family Euphorbiaceae; genus Euphorbia; species Euphorbia lathyris. Next base: position 75,287,852 of record NC_088918.1, on the reverse strand, counting down.
ATGATTAATACATAAAATTACATCAACATTTTTTAGTTTCTATGTGTGTGTTTAGCGGCCACCAGGTACTCTGTTCCACGATAAATAAGAAGGATCTCCGAGCCGCCTGATATGACATTGCAGTTAAAACAGTCAGAAACTAGTTACTCACCATATTCATGCTACAAATTCCTCCAAAATATGTTTAAATTTGACCCAAATATAACAAACATTTAGTAGCTGTAGATAAAACGACATGACAGAACCTAGAATTGAAAAAGCACATCACATGATTGTTTCAGATCATGACAAGTTGACAACTCAAAAACATATAGGACAGTTAATACCCAGCATGATGACCCCTAAACTCAAAGTTTGGTAGATACCAAATGGACCTAATACATTTCTGGCCCCATGTACTTGTCTAGAAAAGTCTAATGACTTCTCGAACTTTGAAAACGACTGCTTACCCATTGAAGTTAGTTATTTAAAATGACATGATTAACCCCCTAAATCCTACATGACAGAGTAAATGAAGATTTGGACAAGTTCATGAGATCAATAGGCCAGTTTAAGCAAATTTAAGTGACCAGCTATAAGTAAGTTCAAGGCGACAATAGATCACTTTAAGTGAGTTTAAGTTAATAGGTCATTTTCAAGATTGGGAGGAGGGGGGCAATTGGCTTTTATGGCCAACTTGGAGGGGTTATATATGTCTTAGGCCTACCAAACAGCCTACTTCAGGAATTCCTCCATCTTTATCATCAAACACTATCAGTTTTGTTTTGCTAATCCCTTCTCTAAATCATATTGCCCCCACCATTATTGGGGGTAAGCAACCCTAACCTATGAAAATGGTGCAGTTTTACCCCCAATCTTTTGACAAATTACACCTTTTTCAATGGATTACTTCAGAAATCTATTGATAAAATACCGGCAGATTTTGGCTTCCATCAGCAATTTTCACCAGTATTTGATTGAAGCAGCACATTGAGCAAGAGTTTGCATGATAGGAGTAAAATTGCACCTTTTTGTATGTTAAAGGTTATATATTGTCCACTCTCAATATTTTTTGGACAAATTTGTCTTGTCCCTATTTTCCTAATATACACATGCAATATCCTCATCCTAAATTGGGAATTCAGATAGTGTGACTTTTAACAGCCTTGCTGATTTAGGATTGAAATAAAGATTAAGTTGAGGAAAAATGATGAAGAATATTACCTAGGCTTGATGAGATATACAAGAGTGAAGCACATTGCCAGGAAGAAGCATAATCCCCCAACGGCAAGATAAGCTATTCCAAGAAAGTCATTCTTTCCACCAAGCCAGCTTGTTGTTGAAAGCACCAGTTTCTTCTTGCCATTGAAACTGTACGTATTATAGTTGTTGTCCAGTCTCACTGTTATTGTATCATTGGGTTGTAGATCCACCTCTATTTTGCCATACAACTTTCTAAAAGTTGGCAGAGCTGCTGTTCGCATCCAAACAATAAGATCCTCCTGTTGACTTAACTGTTACACAAAACAAATTCAACCGTATCAGCTACGTGCCAGTTGTTCAAAACAACAATTTGACTTGAGTTTTGATGGGGGCCATGAATAGGTTAAATTAGAGCTAAATAAAATTCAAGAAATGACAGAACGTAGCATGAAAATTCAGGGATAATGAAATTTACACTTTTATGGTATGGCTCTACTGTCATTTTTTAGTTTGAAACTCAAAACGTGAAGGCATCATAAACAAATTCAATCCTACCCAGTGGATCAATAACATCAACAAAATAAAAGAATTTGAAAGGAGCGGGCAAGAGCTAGATAAGTACATTGTGTGAACTGATCATTTTTCAGAAAAATAATAGGGGAAGTGGCACCACCACTGTCATGTTCAAGATACCTAACAACACTGTTGTTAGAATCTTACGATTCATGATTCGAATTCGATTCAGCTCTATTACGAGCCGAATCTATGGCGTGAATGATCATTTTTCAGAAAAATAATAGGGGAAGTGGCACCACCACTGTCATGTTCAAGATACCTAACAACACTGTTGTTAGAATCTTACGATTCATGATTCGAATTCGATTCAGCTCTATTACGAGCCGAATCTATGGCGTGAATCTAATTGTAAGTTGTAACAGAATCTTACGATCCAAACTTGAACGTGAATCATACAATTCGATTCGATTCAGCTGTATTTTAAGTCGGATCTTCATCACGTTTCATCAAAAACTTCAACAACACTAACTACTAAATCCACTATCCTCTAATCCGATTGTTATTTATCAAGTAATCAACTCAAACTAGTTTCATCATTATCAAGTTGACAACAAGGAAAAAAAGAATGATAACTCAAATTCTCCATCTCCACTAAGTTATTAAACAGAGTCCGATTTGTGAATTAGTTTTATTAAGATTGCAGTTGCAATAGATTTGAATTGCAAGTACTTGGTTGATGTGATTTCTTTTTTGACATTAAAATTACATTTCTAAACTAATATTTTATAATATGTTGAATTTTGAGTTCAACATGGTAAAAATTTTATTTTTTATAATATTATGAATTTGAACTGAATCTTACTATTCGATTCGATTCACAAGTCACGATTCACAAAATGTGGATTTCGATTCACAAGTCGAATCTCAATTTGACACCTATGCCTAACAATCATGGAAAAACTAAACACAAAAATAACTGAGCCAACGACACGGGGGATGAAAAGCACAATATCTTTCCTTCGATCCCCATTTAATAGTCTGGCAAATATCATAATTAGTGTTACAGTTATCAAATCAGACTTGTTTGGCTGCTAAGGGACAGGCCCCAATTTAATCACTATGTAAGATGGCCTTTTTACTTGGGTAAGGAAAGAATCAAGTATCGACAAAGTCAAGTTTTTAATTTTAGCATCTAGATTTCATGATAACCGATGAACAAGTGGTAAGAAGTTCCAAAGTCTAGAACAAAATCAATTTCCAACAATGGTTAGATGGTGGCTGCTTATGATTATGCATATAAAAGAACATCCCTAGGTAACTCAAAAGCATTAACTTCTATAGACCACTGTTTATAAATCCTCAATTTAGTTACATGGCCCCATAATGCACAATGAAAAATGCATAGCTGAGAAGGATTCAGAGACTTACTGGTATGGATTCATTAAGACTTTTACCACCTATGAGACCTCCAGTCTGGAAGTTCTTAGGAAAGACATCACTACCAAACTTGTGCTCCCTGTCACTCTTCCATGAGATATCTTTCTTATTCACTTGTATTTCTGTGTTATTGCGAGAGAAGCTATAGGTATCATTAAACAAGCTCCAAGCTATTAGACCACAAGGTACAATTGCAGCGTTCCCCCCATTTGTATTTTCAGGCTTACAAGCATCTGTGTCATTCTCACCACTAAGACTTCTCAATTGCTGATCACTTCGGCTCTTCACATACCTGAATTATTAACAATCATCACCATGTTACCATAAAACCAAATTAAATAAGATTGTAACTTCCTTTCAACCACCACTCGCCCATTTTATAAGATTCCAATTAAATTAAGGTATCAATTTATTCAGAAATTTGAGACAAATGGAATTGGTTTTCAACATAAAAGGCTGCAGCTATTCCAAACATGAATTAATCATGAAAAAGGATCCTCAAAAGAATCTATTTTAGTACGAAAATAACAACCTAAGTCTTACTAAATATCTAGCACCACATGATCACAAAAATTCTGCGGAGCACCTCCTTTTCTACAGTTTGATGCTCTTAAATATTTATGCCCAAATAGTTGCGAACAAGTAAACCCACAGTTCCAAAAATCCTTACATAGGTCCTTAAAACCCTTTAAAATTAGACAGCGATAGAAGATACCGTAACAGTTGCCAACATACCTACGATGGTTCTGGTAGAAGTTGTCAAGCTGATAATAAACATAAATAGGTTTCTTCATATGCTTTGTAACCTGAACAGGATAAGATAGTAAAGAAAGGGGATCAGTTGGGCAATAAAGTAGCCATGAATCATGGTTGCCAATATTGATTATTACACAATAACGGGAGATAAAACAATTGAAAAGGCTAAAAAGTCAAACAAAACTCAAAAAACCAGTTCCATTATATAATTTTTTTGCAAACAGAATTGAAGCTTATTATTCAGAGGCTCCTTACTCTAATTGTTCGGTTGCATGTTTTGTCTGCAGAGCTTTGAATATATCCAACCTTATCAGTCCTATTTTGAGGAGGGATACACTCAGTCTCATAACGGTCAATGATTTCAACAACCTGGTAAAGCAATAGGAAACCTAAAATCAATTACAAGAGAAACAGAATAAAGAACACAAGAATTAGGTCAAATTCAAGCTAACTTACATCTTGGGATGCAAACAAAGAAACAATTCCAATAGGAATGAAGATAACACTAACAAGCAGAAAAGCAGAAATCACCTGCATATAAGGATTCAAACTTGATGATTCAGTAACATGATTTCCGTTGACCAAATTATAAACAAGAAAATCAAATTAGTACAAAAATTTACCCATCCAGGTGTGAGAATTGGCTTACAAGCCGGAAGTTCTTGTTGGGTAAACTTCGAATCTGAAACAAGAGAAGAAAACAACTAAATTACTACTTCCCGAACTAATTAAATCTAATTGCTCAGAAATCAAATCATAATTAAATTCAGAGTGAAGAAAAGAAAAATCACATTTAGGTCTTTTAGAATTTCTTCTAGGAGCAGCAGAATCAGCCGATCCGTTAGCGGCTGCGCTTGACGACGCCGTATTGTTACTCATCGGAAAACAGTTGAAGTTGAAAAGAGAGTATCAGTTCTTCTTATCCTCCGATTCTCACAGAAACAAGCAAAGAGAGAAGTCAGAGAAAGAGAGGAGGCGGAGATCGGAAAGATTAATGGAAGAAGAAGAAGGAGAAGAGACCGTTTTAAGAGAAGATGGGATGAATAGAAAAAGATTTATAGACTATTGACTTTGGAAAGAGTAGAGGATGTTTCTTCTTCTCGTATTTCTCTCTCTAGACGGCCTACCCCAGCCATTGTTACGAGCTTCTTCAACTCTCTCTCTCTCTCTCTCTACACTGTTTATCTAGAAGACGTCAAGAAAGATTGAAATTTCTTATTAACAAGAAAAATCAATCAAAAGACTCAGCGGTCAAACCAAGACGCCCAATACTATAATTGCAAATTCTTTAAAAATGAACACACGCTATATTTATTTGACTGGTACTTGATCTTTTAATTTAATCATGGTGGCAGTTTGTTTTTTGTTTTTGTTTTTATTTAGTTTCATTTATCTCTCAAAAAAAAAATTGACAATACGAATTTTATTATTCATTTATACTTTAATGGGACAATGTATTAAAATAACCCTTTAGTTTTTGGGAATCTATCATTTTAAGTCCACCTATAAAATAGCATAAATATGCGTTTAATGTTTAAAAGAAGGTATTAATTTAGGTCTCGACGATAACGGAACGAGACACGTCATTGATATTACCCCTGTCAGGGGTAATATCAATGACGTGTCTCGTTCTGTTATCGATGGCTAAACTGGTACCCTTTTTTAAATGTTAAGCATGTATTAGTGTTATTTTATACGTGGAGCCTAAATTGATACTTCCTCAAAAACCATGAGTCTATTTTATTATCTTGTCCCTATTTTTATATGCAACTTTATTAATAAAGATAACAAAATTATACTATTATTTAAAACTATGATTCCAACCTTTTAAATTAGGGTTTTTTTAATATAATTATCATAAATAATGATAATATTTAGACTTAATCAAATTGATAACGGCTTTTATTTTAAAAATGTCATATAAGAAAATGATAGATCTAAATTTTCGCCCTCTCTTTCAACTTTCTTTACAACTGAAACTCTCATTCTGCATTCTGCCATTACCGACTCTAACACCAATATCAAAACTTAGTGGGATTCATTACAAATTCTGGCAAATATTCCCATCAGAAAATGAGAGATGAAGGAGATGAGATGATCATAGTCTTTTAAGATCCATTAGTTATAAGAGAGTTGTTAATAATGAAAAATATTATAATAAAATTTATAACTGTAAATATTATAATAAAGGGTGGAATTGACAAAAGTTAAATAAAAACAATCGTAAAATTCAAAATAAGATTCGAATTAACTCTAAATTCTTTATGATACATGCTTTTCATGTAATTTTCTCTTTAAATTATTGGCAAAAAAACATAATTAAACTCTTGAACATTATCTGTTTTAAAAATCAAACTTCTGATCAATTATTTTTCCACATTAAGCTTTTGATCGTGGATTCTATTATGGATCATCAAATTCGGTAAACCACAAGCAGAAACCTCCGATAGATACAAAGATTCTAGAGGAATAACACGATTTTTAGGCTTAGATGCCTTGCATAATATATTAATAAGATAATAGTATCTATCAAGGTGCCCGATAGGATTGAGCATTCCTAATGGTATCACATAGCATTCATTATCTTCTTTAAGAAAGGTTGTCACCAAGGGATCAACTCCAAGACACAGAACGTCAACTTTATTTAATTTAACATGTACTCTGCCCACACACCCCTAATGGTGAAAGCGGTCTCACTGGATTAGGGGCCGGATTGAGCTTTTCTATCGAGATTGGACGACACACATTGTTAAGGGGATTCAACCTATTGATATGTACAAATAAAAATAAGAGTTTATTGACTAGGATAGATAGATAGTAAAAAGTAAAATGAAATTATGGAAATCAATTTCTAGTAGGTTCTTCCAAGCTCGATCTTCTTATCTCTCATTTTGCGATTTTCAGCATTAGAATTGGCAAATCGATTTTCTCCTTTTCCAAACTTGAGGAAAAAGTTAAATAATGGTCGGATCCATAACAAAATCAAAGATCAAGGAGTTAGTGTGGAAAAATAATTAATCAAGGGCTTGATTCTTAAAACATGTAAAGTTCAGGGGGATTAGTTATGCTTTTTGTCTAAATTATTATAAACATATTACATGACCCTCTAACATGATATTAACAGATTTTTCGATAGTTGGTGTTAACACACTAATCTAAAAATGATATAAATTATTTAAAAATAGTAGCATATCTTCTTATATTTTAAAAGTTATCGTTAATATATATACATAACAAAATCACATGTAACCTGAAAACACGACATAAAATCGACATTAATCTGAACAGATTAACACGATTATGACACGAAAGATTTTGGGTTGGGTTTGGTTTTATGATAAGTGTCCAATTCAACAATGAAATGCCCACTTTAATACTAAGTTAGTTGTTACTTTGGGTGTTATTACTTATTTTGGTATATTTTATCTCCACATGACTCGAGTGATTAAAAGGAGCAAAATTGGACTTATCTTGAAACAAATTTAGACTAAAAGGGAATTTGGAGGAGCTGAAACGAAGGCAGAGTTAGTTTTGTCCAAGACTAAGGATTTCGGAAATTGTATATTCCATAATTGATAAAGACTCTCTTATTCTATTAAGAATGAACCTCGATAATTAGGGATGACTAAGCATGCACAGAAGTAGGAGATATGGCAGATTAGAAAATGATTACAATTGTATTTAACAAACTATTTTTGTTAGCTAACTTTTAGGAAATGATATTTTCTACAAAACATCAGACTTCACGTTTTGTAGTCAGTTCTTTTTTAGGTTTTATTTTCATTCATCATTTTTTTTCTCTCTTTACAACAGAAACCATGTATTCTTCCATGGCTATTCGTAGCTAAATCCTCAATTTCGATTAGGGTTAATTCAAAGGCAGGATTCTTTAAGTATTGTGAGATCGTTTTACTTCTATCATTTTTCATTATTCATATCATTTATTTATTAATTGTGCTTAGGGATTTCATCCCAATTGTTAGTTTACATTTGAATGATAACAGTCGATTGTTCATTTGACTAAACTGACATACGGCTAATTGATTAAACTAGAGAATCAACGAGTCATTATTTAGTTGAATCAAAGCAAGTAGTGATTGATAATATAAAATCGAACCTTAGACTGTTTTCAGAGATAATCAGATTGACAAACTGAAATTCCTCCATGTGACATTAATACATCTATATTCAATTTTATCATATCAAGTGAATAAGTAATTAAGTTTCTGAATTGATATCGCTGAGAATCGGTTGGCTTAGATTAGGTTCTTCTATTTCATAATGTTGTTAACGGATTTAATCTTAGCCGCTGAGGTAAGATTATTTGTTAATTAGGGATTAGTTATAGTCTTACTTAGCTAATTCAGTAATTCGGAAGAATAACCCAAAATAATCTGATATGTGATTTAAAAGAATAATCCTTTCTGACAATGATCAAGACTAACTGAATTCCTTACCTGAGAATCTCTTAGCTGAAATCCTATTTAATTATTACATTCAATCTCAATTCTACTTTGTTACTTTTGTTAAGTCCGTTAGTCAACCTATTCAACCCCCCTTATTTTATTTTTATCATTTGTTTGGTTATATTTGTAATTAGATCAGTATTAATCCTTTGGGTTCGACCATTACTTACTCTTGTGCAAACCTGTATTTTAGGTATCTAATGTCAATTGAATATGTAATTATCATGTTGGGTAAATTACACCTATAGCCACTGAACTATACCCATTTTCACATTATAGTCATTGAACTTCAATTCTCCCTGATATGGCCATTGCACTTTACAATTTGTTACACCGGTGGCCACTGTTACCGTAGACCAGCCTTTTTACCTTTGACTCTCCTTTTTGACCGGTTTTCTCTCTTCTTTCTCTATTCTAAAACCTACAATACCTGTTTTCCCCTCATTTCTCTCTTCTATTTCTTTCTCTCTCTCGTGGTGACGGGAATGAAGTCGAAAACAACTCACTGTTCTTATCCCATTTTCCATCGCCCTTTTCTCCCCCATCTCCCATTTCTTCGATTATGATCTCTCTACCCATTTCCACTCTCTGTTCATCGGTGCTCTCGCCTCTATCATTTTTTGATGATAGCTCTCGCCTCTACCATTTTCTGATGATATAGAAGACTACCCCCTATGCTAGATCTAAAGGTTCTGATATTATTTTTACCTACTCACTTTTATGTTGGAGGGCTGAAAGAATAAAAAGATCTAACGACGAAAGGGAAATGGGACTTGTGAATCCTAATAAGTCTAGATCCGCCTTGGTTATAAGAAGGAAAACGGATCTAAGGTCTAAAAGTTGACTCTTGCTTTTGTTTTTTTTCATATATTCATTTTTCTAGTCAAAATCTTTTTCTGGAACTTGGGAGTTGATTTTAATAAGTTTAGGGATAATGAACTTATGCATTTTCTTATTTAAAATAAATTTAAAAGTTTCAGACTACTTATAGATCATAGAAATCTCTTTAACTGATGACAATGAGTATCATCAATGGTGAATCAACCATGGTTTATCTCATTCCTTGTTTTCTTCTACAAAACCATAATATATTAATTACTTTATTAAGGAGCGTAAATCAGGGCCAAATAATTGAGATTAAAGATGTTTAATGATGCTAATTAGGTCCAAGAACATCTCTAGGTTCAGTTATTAAAGAGAGTGAAGAGAGAGAAAGTAGGGTAAAATAAGTATTGTAGGTTTTAGAAGAGAGAAATAAGAGAGAAAATCAGTCAAAAAGGAGAGTCAAAGGTAAAAAAAAAAAGACTGGTCAACGGTGATAGTGGCCACCAGTGTAACAAAGTGTAAAGTGCAATGACCTTACCGAGAAGAATTGAAGTTCAGTAGCCACATTGTGAAAATGGGCATAGTTTAGTGGCCATGGGTGTAATTTACCTTTATCATGTTAGTGGAAACATATAGTTTTAGGGCAATTTGAACATGTAATGTTTATTTTGTGTTGTAATGTTGCTTTGAGGATGTATTTCAGCAGGATTGACAGTTGAAGATATAATATCTTTTTTTTTATCTTGTAATGACTGGAATTTTCCTTAACAATTTGTGGATTTTGCATATCTTATATTTTCTTAAGTTTGTGGCATCTAGAAATATAACTTATAATACACTAATGAATCATAACTTATGATACACTAATGACTGTTAGGAATGTAAGTCTAATAGTAACTGGGTCATATAAGAAGAGAAGAAACATTTGACTCATAACATTTATGCAATTCAACCTAACATTGATCACACACCTCTGTTTTGTGCAATTCAACCAAGCACACATCAATTAATCATCATTCATCATATAACAACTTTCAAACAACAATATTGATTTCCAATATGGATTTCAAAAGTTAGCAATTTTAGAGAATTTTGAATTTTGTATCTACTATATAAAGATGTATCCCTATTTTTTATGGATAAAATTGCCTTTAATAGAACTGAAAAAACAATATAATAAGATGTCTTCTATGTGATTTTGTCCGATATAATAGGTTGAAATAAATTGAAAGCACACACACAAAAGATGTCTTCTTATGTGATTTTATATGAACATAATAAGTTGAAGAAATTGAAAAAAAAACATAGAAGATGCCTTCTTATGTTTGTGCAGATTTAGAAATAACTTTTAAGGATTCAAATTGGGAATAACATCTACGACTTCTTACTACGACTGAAGATGAACAATAAAAAGATTAATATATGCAATTAAATAATATATGCAGTAAAAAAAGATTAAGTTGATATAATGGTTTTTCCAAGTGTTCGTGTATGTAGTAAAAAGAGAGTAATAACATCGTTAATTTGAAAGTAGTCCAACAAATAGAACTTGAACAATGAAAAGGAACAATAAAAACAGAAATGTTTGAAAATTTATTCTGAACTGTTATTACAATCTTCTTGGATAAGGGGTGTCTTCTTTACAGGACAATTCTTTGAATCATGACCAGTCTGGCCATAAATCTATAATGGTTTGGTGATTTTTATTTTCTTTTATTATGTCCAATGGGATTTGATTTTGACATACTAACCACATTTGGTCGACCTTTTATTTTGCTAATATTGGAGTCCAAAATAGTATTAGGAAACATTCATTCATCATATTGAAGATTTTCATACTCTTTATCTGGGGAGATTTTTCCAAATCCATATTCAACTCAGATATAACTTTCATAGTCTTTTGAAATGCTTGCTGCAATGTTGAAGCAAGGTAATATATGATAGTAGATTGCGCTATTATCCCTCCGTTCCTCGAATTTTCAACAACTTCTCGACGAGGGCACCTTCTTTCATTATCGCTAGATAAAGATTGAAAATATTTACTATCTTTTAGCCAACAATGATTTATAAAAAAAAAACTGGCAAAGTCATTATCTCCAAATTCTTCATAGAAATAAAAATATGCTTGGATGGAATTCCTTTTGACTCAAACGAATAACATTCCTGTAACAGTCATAATGCATATGATCACGATCCTTAGAAATTATAACCTTGCGATTTACCTATGAACCACCAATGTATTTTTTTTAACTAAACAAACTATGAAACATGGACTGAAGGAAATTAAGGCTAAGGTATAGCAGCGGAAATATAAAAAATTTAGCCTATTTCCTTTTAACTATAGGATCCGTTAATCGTTATTTCATATAAAGAGGGATAAGAAGGAATACCTTTCGATGAACAATCTACCGTTGTTAAAGAAGCGCCCATAATTCTTCTCCGAGATTCCAACCACAAAGTATAACACGGTGAGGTTAAGATGGAATCAACCCTTATGAGATGCAACCAAATTAGATTGCCTCTAATTAACCAACACAAGATCAAAGAGAAAAGGAGATGAATGAGATTAATCAATTGACGGAAGCCGTATGAATTCTTGTCCACGAACTAGGGGATGCGAATTCACTCTCTCTCACTTAATGTAGGTTTCGAAAATCACAATGAGGGGAGGGGATGAGCTTCATCGAAATTCACATAAAGAGGGGGTATATATAGTCGCTTGTATCTAAACCCTAGTTAGATAGGAATAGGTTACTTAATAGGAATTCTATTCGGAATAGGATTCCTAATTATTATCTTATAATATATCAAATACATTTAGGATAATAATAAATAACCTAATTGGATAATAATAGGAGTATATTAATCTAATTAAAACTCCCAACTTAATTATCACTTAATTAATTTAATTCACAAACCTAATCAAATTAGGATTAATGGAATTAAAATAATTCTTTATTTACTATATATAAATTTCGGCCCCCCCTCTATATAAATGGGCCTTACTGGGCTCAATTGGGCTTCCATCTATTAATGTCATCCATCTCTCTTTTGGTTCCAAGTCTTATGTGTGATCCATTAGGTTCTTACTACTTCTGGCCGTATGCAACTATTAAATTAATTTCTTCAAGAATTATATTTAATCCTTGCATAACGGAATGATGTACTGAGTATGTTATAGGCAAGTCTGTAATCATTCCCCCAGAGTCCGTTAAGAAGACATGTTGATTCTGTCGTTAACCCTTCCGTATTAGTTACAGTATAATTCGATCCTTTATCAACTACATCCTTGAACTGAATCCTATGACTATGGGTGATGTCAAATCACATATAGCGAGACGTTCGTTTTACTTGTACAGGCCGAGTCAGCTCAAATAGATAGGTTAAGTGAAATCTGTATTTCTACTCTTAAGCTATCACCTTGCAAGGATTTAGAGTCGAGTCTTCCACAAGCGATCCTTGGATGTATCTCCCATTAATCGGGAGTGTTAAATGCTCAATCCAACGTATTACTACCCTGACATTACCTCCTGTGACACCCAACCTTTGCAGTTCATACCCCAGAGTCATCTCTGTTAAGGATCATGGGACCACAGGATCAAAGTCTCACATTCAGTAATTCAGGATGACCAATTAACATTCCTTTGAGTCTGAGGATTAGTTATACCTATTAATACCAATGAGATGAACAAGTGACAAGGATGAATCTACCCATCCTGTCAAGTCGGATCCCCAATCCTAATGAACGACGTTTCATCGGATCTATATAACTGTCCAGATATCTATATATATGAAGCTTGTGAGATCAGCTTTCTGTCGGACAGAAGACATTGTTACATACAAGTCTCAACAATGATATATCAATCCTAAACATATCACTTGACTTGGGGTGGTTTTAAGTTTATTAGTTTATTATAAAGTTTTGTCTCACTTCATGCTTGTATGAACACTTTATAATCACTTTAAACAAACTTACGGATTTCCTTTTATTAGACTTTATTTAGTGCTTAAAAGGTATTGCCTTTATATAGTTATAAAACATATATCTCATTAAAACAAATGATATAAAGAACAATTCATTTACATTAAGTTTGTATCCTGCAACAATTGACTATAGGACACTAAACCCCAACATACTCCCACTTGGACTAAAGCCAATTGTTTCTAAAACTTATCCTAGCAGAAGTTAAATGACGATCATGTACTTTCTAGGTTAAAGGCTTTGTCAACGGATCTGCAATGTTGTCCTCTGTAGGTACTCTTTCTATTCTCACATCTCCTCTAGCCACAATCTCTCTAATGATGTGGTATCGCTTTAGGTAGTGCTTGGATGCATTATGAGACCATGGTTCCTTTGCTTGCGCAATGGCTCCATTGTTATCACAGTACAGAGTAATGGGATTAACAATGTCAGGCACCACTCCTAGTTCTGTAATGAACTTTCTAATCCAAACTGCTTCCTTTGCTGCTTCCGCAGCAGCGATGTACCCTGACTCGGTCGTAGAAAAAGCTACACTTCCCTACTTGGAACTTTTCCAACTGACCGCGCCCCCATTCAAGATAAACAGGTATCCTGATTGGGATTTAAAATCATTCTCATCTGTGAGATGACTAGCGTCTGAAAATCCTCCAATTTTCAGATCTCCTTCTCCGTACACTAGGAACATATCTTTAGTTCTTCTCAAGTACTTAAGAATGTTCTTGACGGCAATCCAATGCTCGTCTCCCGGATTCCCTTGGTAACGACTCGTTATAGATAACGCGAACGCTACGTCAGGTCTAGTGCATAGCATACATAATCGAACCGATCGCGCTGGCGTACGGGACTACATCCATGCGTCGTTTGTCATCATTAGTTTTAGGACATTGATGATTGTTTAACTTTACTCCATGTACCATGGGTAAGTTACCTCGTTTTGATTCAAGCATGCTAAACCGATTTAGCACCTTTTCAATGTATGTAGCCTGTGAAAGACCAAGTAGTCTACGCGATCTATCCCTGTAGATCTTTATACCAAGTATATAGGCTACTTCACCAAGGTCTTTCATTGAGAAGTTACCGGATAACCATACTTTCACCGATTGTAATAGAGCAATGTCATTTCCCATTAACAGTATATCGTCCACATATAGTATGAGAAATGCTATAGAGCTCCCACTTGCTTTCTTGTAAATGCAAGCTTCTTCGTAATTTTGTTCGAAACCAAATTGTTTTATGGTTTCGTCAAAACGCTTATTCCAGCTTCTAGATGCTTGCTTGAGTCCATAAATGGATCTATGAAGTTTGCAAACTTTATTTGCATCCTTTGATATGAAACCTTCAGGCTGCATCATGTATACATCCTCAAGCAGATTTCCATTTAGGAAAGCTGTTTTCACATCCATTTACCAAATCTCATAATCAAAATGAGCGGCAATTGCAAGCATGATTCTGATTGATTTGGACATAGCAACAGGAGAGAAGGTTTCGTCATAATCAACACCTTGTTTTTGACGATGTCCTTTCGCTACCAACCTAGCCTTGTAGGTGCTAACCTTTCCATCCATGTCAGTCTTCTTTTTGAAGATCCACCTGCACCCAATGGGAATTATCCCTTCGGGTGGATCAACCAAAGTCCACACTTGGTTAGTATACATGGAATCCATTTCAGAATCCATGGCTTCAAGCCATGCTTTAGAATCTGGACTAGTAAGAGCCTCTTCGTAGTTTTCGGGTTCGTCGTCTAACACGGGAACCTCGTTATCATCTCCCATTAGAAAACCATATCTAACTGGGAGTTCATGAACTCTTCGTGATCTATGAATAGGTGCCACTGGAGTCTTATCTAATGGGACTTCTTCGGGTACCTCAACCGCTTCTGTTGTTTCAGTCGGTGTTTCTTCCTCTTGAACTTCGTCGAGTTCAATCACGTTTCCTTTTTGTGTTTCTTCGAGAAACTCTTTCTCTAAGAAGGTTGCGTGCTTGGATACTATTACTTTCTGATCATCTGGATGATAGAAGTAATACCCTATGGTTTCCCTGGGATATCCAATGAAGAAACATTTATCAGATTTAGAATCTAATTTGTCGGACGCAATGCGTTTGACATATGCTGAACAACCCCATACTCTCATAAACGAGAACACGGGTTTCTTACCAACGAACAATTCATATGGTATGGAACTAGCGGATTTAGTTGGTACTCGGTTCCGGGTGAAGAGGGCAGTTTCTAAGGCATAGCCCCAGAACGACTTTGGAAGTAAGGCCGTGCTCATCATGGATCGTACCATATCTAATAGGGTACGGTTTCTCCTCTCGGATACACCATTGTGTTGTGGTGTATAGGGAGGTGTCCATTGTGAGCATATCCCACATTCAGTTAGATAATTTAGAAAATCATCTGAAAGATATTCGCCACCTCGATCAGATCGAAGCGTCTTTATTTTCTTTCCTAATTGATTTTCCACTTCATTCTTGAAGCATTTGAACTTGTCAAAAGCTTCTGATTTGTGCCTCATCAAGTAGATATAACCATATCGAGTATGGTCATCTATGAAGCTAGTGAAGTATCTGAATCCTCCTCTTGCTTGGACTGACATAGGACCACATACATCTGAATGAATGAGTCCTAGAGTGTCTGATACATGCTCACCTTTATTGCTAAAGGGTGTCTTTGTCATTTTACCTTTTAAACATGATTCGCATGTTTCCAATGATTCAGGACCAATTGGATCTATAAGCCCATCTGAATGTAGCTTTAGCATGCGTCTCTCGTTTATATGACAATGCCACAAGTAAGTTGAATTATCTAGCTTATGTCTTTTGGTATCAATTGCGAAAACAGAAATCAACACATAAATCCCATTTTGTGATATTCCTGAGAAATAGAAAACCGAATCTCTATAAAAATTGCAATGTTTGTTCTTTATAGAACATACCAGATGTTGGAGTACCAGCTTTTCCCTTCTGGAGGGTAGCTCGGTACAAAGAACAATTTCTCTTCCAATGCCCCACGTCACCATAATAGTGGCACTTTCTTTTAGGCTTCTTCACTTCCTTTCCCTTAACTTTAGTGGGCATGGCTTTCTTACCTTTCTTGGGATGTTTAGGATTGGGAGAATTCCCTTTCCACTTCTTTGATCCCTCTATGACAATAGCCGGTATTGCCTTGTCTTTCTTCATATTGGGCTCAACTGACTTGAGCATATTTGCAAGCTCTTCAAGAGAGGTTTGCAAGTCATTCAGCTGATAGTTCATGATGAACTATGAATAACTCTTTAGGAGGGATTGAAGAATTAAGTCTACACTTAGTTCGTTATCCATCGCGAATCCAATACTAGAAAGTTTGGTAATGTAGCCAATCATCTTAACACAATGTGTCATTACAGATGTGCCCTCTTGCATCTTGCAATGATATATCAACTTGGATATCTCGTAGCGTTCGCACCTGGTCTGTTTCCCAAACAGTTCCTTTAGGTGCATGATGATGGAACAGGCATAGTTGCCTTTGTAATTCCGATGTCATCGATGCAAGTATGATGCATCCGGCATGATCGTCATCAGCCTTGTGCTTCTGATAAGCATCGATTGGGAGCATCATCTTCAGGGATAGGGGGTATCGATGTATCAAATACATACCCTATTTTCTCGAACTTCAAAACAATTTTGAGGTTACGAAACCAGTCGGTGAAGTTTGAACCATTCAATTTGTTATCGGTAAGAATGTTTTGCAGATTGGTTTTAGTCATGATTTTAAGAGTGTGTGTTTAAACAAAACCTGAGAGTGAGAAAGAGTAAACGTATGTCATTCATTTGCTTTAAAGTATAACAATCTAAAATTATAGGCCTTTTAATTTATTTCAGATTGCTCCCACTATTTTGCCAAATTAATAGCCCTCCATATTAATTCGAAGAATTTTACAAATCCTTTAGTGAGCTAGGATCCTAACTCCTGAGATTTCGCCTTGAGTTTGCTCAACAAGCTAGTCTCATTTGTTAGGTAGATTCATGTAATCAATCACATCTCGAATGTGACTCCTAGGTTATTGGGTTACTAACCACATTAGTAACTAATATGTTATTCACATTAATCCCAACCATATTGCCCATTAGTTTATGACAACATGAGTTTGCTCATCCAATTATCATAATCTAATTTAAGTATTACCCCATATTCATGAAAGAATAACTTTCGATAATTCAGGTGTTACCATAAGACCCCGAGCTTGAGTTTGCTCAACAACCCAAAGGCCCCCAGTACTGCCGGCTGAATTATAATATTAGGGAGGGGCAACCGATTTTAATAACTTGCTTATTTACTTAACTTTTTAACGAGGGATTTTATTTAAGTCTCATAATCTAACTTAGTCTTGATTTGCTTTAGCATACATCAGACATACATACATTCACATACATTGGCGTTATGGACATATCATCTAAATTATTCCGTCGAGCCAGAGATGGAATAAAAGGCCAAACCTAAGGAAATACTAACTATTACATATTTCTCTTTAGGTCCTCCGTCTTCTCCATGGCGCCTTGAAATTACATATTAATTTCTATACTACTATAAGAAAACTTCAATTAAATTGAAGGGAATTAGATGAGAGGAGAAATTACAATAGATAGTAGAAAGGCAGGACGCGCAGGCCCTATTTCAAAAATACCAAAAGACTAAAAGAGGGTCCAAATATGTCCATAACTCCAAACATGCATAGACTCAATTAAATAAATTTAATTGGTTGATTACATAACCGGCTTATGTAATATTTAGGTTAATCACATTAACTCGTCAAATTAACTTTCATCCAATTTTACTTCTAATCGTTTTGTATCTTTATATTAATTCTTAGATTAATATAACCATATAAAACGTCGATTATGCACGTCCCAATTATTTTGATTTCAATTCATTTAACACTTTGATTTACAACTTGGTAAAAACAAACTTTTAAACGAATTTTCATTTGATAATCAAAACAGAAAACTATTAATTTCCGAAACATATATATATATATATATAAATTATATTCAAGCCGATTTTAACAATTAAAATCAAGTGGGATTCGGGCCGGGGCCCGAAACTGGGCTGCTGCCGTTTGGCAGCAGCCCCGCGGCTGCGCACGCGGCTGGTCGCGCCGTGAGGCGCGACCCGAGCTGCTGTCGTATTTTATTATTATTTTTTTTATAAAAATATATATATATATATCAGATTTTAAAACGGTTTTAAAAACGATTTTCAGAAATAGGAAAAACTACAATAGATTTCCGTTTTATCATTTAGAATTAATAAAACTAATTTTATTAACCTAACTATAGAACTAATAGATTTTGTTATAATGATTATCAACCGAAATAATTAGGAACATACGCATAATCAATTTTAATTAACAATTAACTAAAATTTATTTATCTTTAGAATTAATTAATCAAACAATTTGTTTAATTAATCCTAACCATAAATATTTATTCAATCCTATTGAAAAACTTCTAAATTTTCATATATGAAATAACGGATTTAACGATGGCTCTGATACCACTGAAGGAAATTAAGGCTAAGGTATAGCAGCAGATATATAAATTTTTTAGCCTATTTCCTTTTAACCATAGGATCCGTTAATCGTTATTTCATATAAAGAGGGATAAGAAGGAATACCTTTCGATGAACAATCTACCGTTGTTAAAGAAGCGCCCACAATTCTTCTCCGAGATTCCAACCACAAAGTATAACACGGTGAGGTTAAGATGGAATCAACCCTTATGAGATGCAACCAAATTAGATTGCCTCTAATTAACCAACACAAGATCAAAGAGAAAAGGAGATGAATGAGATTAATCAATTGACGGAAGCCGTATGAATTCTTGTCCACGAACTAGGAGATGCGAATTCACTCTCTCTCACTTAATGTAGGTTTCGAAAATCACAATGAGGGGAGGGGATTAGCTTCGTCGAAATTCACATAAGAAGGGGGTATATATAGTCGCTTGTATCTAAACCCTAGTTAGATAGGAATAGGTTACTTAATAGGAATTCTATTCGGAATAGGATTCCTAATTATTATCTTATAATATATCAAATACATTTAGGATAATAATAAATAACCTAATTGGATAATAGTAGGAGTATATTAATCTAATTAAAACTTCCAACTTAATTATCACTTAATTAATTTAATTCACAAACCTAATCAAATTAGGATTAATGAAATTAAAATAATTCTTTATTTACTATATATAAATTTCGGCCCCCCCTCTATATAAATGGGCCTTACTGGGCTCAATTGGGCTTCCATCTATTAATGTCATCCATCTCTCTTTTGGTTCCAAGTCTTATGTGTGATCCATTAGGTTCTTACTACTTCTGGCCATATGCAACTATTAAATTAATTTCTTCAAGAATTATATTTAATCCTTGCATAACGGAATGATGTACTGAGTATGTTATAGGCAAGTCTGTAATCATTCCCCCAGAGTCCGTTAAGAAGACATGTTGATTCTGTCGTTAACCCTTCCGTATTAGTTACAGTATAATTCGATCCTTTATCAACTACATCCTTGAACTGAATCTTATGACTATAGCGAGAAGTTCGTTTTACTTGTACAGGCCGAGTCAACTCAAATAGATAGGTTAAGTGAAATCTGTATTTCTACTCTTAAGCTATCACCTTGCAAGGATTTAGAGTCGAGTCTTCCACAAGCGATCCTTGGATGTATCTCCCATTAATCGGGAGTGATAAATGATCAATCCAATGTATAACTACCCTGACATTACCTCCTGTGACACCCAACCTTTGCAGTTCACACCCTAGAGTCATCTCTGTTAAGGATCGTGGGACCACAGGATCAAAGTCTCACATTCAGTAATTCAGGATGACCAATTAACATTCCTTTGAGTCTGAGGATTAGTTATACCTATTAATACCAATGAGATGAATAGGTGACAAGGACGAATCTACCCATCCTGTTATCTCAAGTCGGATCCCCAATCCTAATGAACGACGTTTCATCGAATCTATGTAACTGTCCAGATATCTATATATATGAAGCTTGTGAGATCAGCTTTCTGTCGGACAGAAGACATTGTTACATACAAGTCTGAACAGTGATATATCAATCCTAAACATATCACTTGACCTGGGGTGGTTTTAAGTTTATTAGTTGATTATAAAGTTTTGTCTCACTTCATGCTTGTATGAACACTTTATAATCACTTTAAACAAACTTACGGATTTCCTTTTATTAGACTTTATTTAGTGCTTAAAAGGGATTGCCTTTATATAGTTATAAAACATATATCTCATTAAAACAAATGATATAAAGAACAATTCATTTACATTAAGTTTGTATCCTGCAACAATTGACTATAGGACACTAAACCCCAACACAATGTTTCTTCATCTTTATGGATAATATAAGTATATGCATTGTATCTTTTTTTTATCCTTGTAAACATTTCTCTCGTGGAAATTAAAGAAACTTCATCCTCCAAATATGGCATAAAAGTTTGGTTCGGTAAAGATGTAGTCATATTAGATTTGAAATGCTCTTTCATTTCGTTATAACATAACATGGACAAAACATGGTCAAATTGTCATACAAACATCTAAAATGGCATTTTGTTTTGCAAGTCCCTTTTCAAAAAAAAAAAAGCATTCATTGTCTCTTATCTACCGATAGCTTTAACACCACAAAAAAATTTATCACGAAGAAAAGTGTCTGCCCACTGCTTTCTAGTGACATGTTGTGTGTCCACCCATGCATTACCAACCAAATCATATTCCACTACTATCTTATTCCATTTTTCCCCATTCATCATCTTCGTAATATTTGCAACATTACAAAAAATAATTAAATATGTCAATAAGTTGTTTTACAAGTTCTTACAATAGAATAGGATAGTAAATTATTGATTACATGTGAATAAAGTTTTTCAAATCAGTATTGAATCTTGTTTTGTGAATATGATGCACTGACTTCTTCAATATGTGCCACGAGCAAATATGATGTGGAGTTTCAGGCATGACGACATCTAATGCATTGTTCATTGATCTGCAACCATACACAACCATCTGTCAACACTATTTCAGGCATCTTAGCATCCACGCACTCTATAAATGTTTCCAACACCCAAACATATGTGTCCGAAGTCTCACCTTCAAGGAGTGCAACCCCAAATACATATGTTTTGTCATTGTTATTTGATCCAAGTTGAATAACTAATGGCTTCCTATACATGTAATAAGCTATATTGATAAAATAAATATAATAATAGAAATATTATAATTAGACGTTATTTTAACGAAAAAGGATATTAAAAAAACTTACAATTTAGTTTTGAATGTAGCATTAAAAGTCAAACAATCACCAAATAAAGTGTAATCAACTTAGGAACTATCTTCAGACCATAATAGATTAGTTAGTCTGTTTTCATCATCTATCCCATACTTGTAGAAAAACTTATCCTCTGACCCTTTTTTAGCTTCAAGATAACCTATTGCATTGGATGTGTCACAATCATCCTATGATGAATACTTTTTTGCAATTCCATTGTACAAGTCATCTTTGATACATTCTATATTTTTCCAACCATCATGAACTTCTACCATGTAATTCCAAATTTGCGATGTCTTAATTACAATTCTCTTCATTGACATTGCTTTCTCCCTAGTGTAATCCTTGTTTTTCCATTAGATATCAGAAATGGTTTCTCAAGGGAAAAGGAAGGCTTTTGGTTGTGATGGTGTGAGTGTTGAGGTTTAGTGTCCTATAGACAATTATTGTAAGATATAAACTATTTCTAAATGAACTGTTCATTATCGTTTATTTTATAAGATATAACAAGTTTAACTATATAAAGACATTGATCTTTTATGAGAACTAATTAAGTTAAATAAAAGAAATCTCAAGTTTATTTAAGTAATCATAAAGTGTTCATACAAGCATAAAGTGAGACTAAACTTTATAATAAACCAATAAACTTAAAATAACCCCACGCCAAGTAATATGTTTATGGGATTAACATAGTGCTGTTGAGACTTGCATGTCATAATGTATTCTGTTGTGTACAGAGAGCTGATCTCACTAGCTTTGGATATGGAGATATCTAGACGGTTACATGGATCCGATAAAGGAGTTCATTAGGATTGGGGACCCAACTTGAGATAACAGGATGAATGGATTTATCCGAATTTCACATGTTTCATCTCAAATAGTATTAGTATGTATAAGTAATCTCCAGACTCAAATAAATATTAACTAGTGATTCTGGATTATGGAGTGTGGTGCTTTAACTATGTTCAAACACGATCCACATAGAGGGGACTATGGGGTGTGTGAGGCAGGCGTTGGGTAGCACATAAAGTAATTGTAGGATAGTTAATATTAGATTGAACATTCGTCACTCCTGATAGATAGGAGATATATCCATGACCTCTTGTGGAGAATTAATTGGAAATCCTTACAATGTGGTAGGGTTAAGAGTAGAAATGGAGATTTCACTTAACCTATCTATTCAAAGTTAATTCTACTTGGACAAGTAAAACATACATCTCGTTATATGTAACTTGACATATTCCATAGTTACAGATTCGTCTAAGATATAGGTGGTGAAGGATCGAATTATACTGGACCTAATACGGAAAGGTAAATGTCAGTATCAACGTGACTTCTTATCACTCTAGGGTAATGTCTACGGTTCTACTAGTAACAGTCATCGAATTCATTCCGTTATATATTTAGTTGAAATTAATGAGGTTGAATTAATTCCAATAAATATATACGGCTAGCAGCGGTAAGAACCTATTGGGTCGCACATGAGACTTAGAATCGGAGGATAGAATGGTAATTAAGAGAGAGGAAGTATATGGACCAAAATTTGTGTGTATTAGGGATAATAATTAATTGATAATTGTAATTAAATTATAGTTATAATTGAATTATCTAATTATATGATAAGATTAATTAGAAGGTTTAATGTGATCATATCTCTAATTAATTAAACCCCTGACATAAATAAACATCTAATTAGATTAGGATTATTATTTATTTATTTATATTAAGATATAGATAAAGATAATGATTATATTTATTTATTTATCTATTAGTAAACCTATTTATGATTATATTTGGAATATGATTCTAATTAAACCTAATGTGATTAGGGTTAATATTTATGATTTTTGGCGAAGCATGCATTAGAGGCTAATAAATTATTTCCACTTCCACTCGTCTTAATTACTCTTCTGTTTACTCTCTATTTGATCTCCTGTCGATTCTTTTAGAGGCAATCGATTTAGATTGCTATTCATTGGTTGATTATAAACCGTTTTCTTTTCTATTGATTTCATTATTTGTGAAATACGATTGAGAAGTTGTGGGTATTTCGTTTGCAATGGTAGATTGATCTTCGAAAAAGGTACACTTGTTTAATCCCTCTTTATATGAGATAACGATTAACGAATCTTGAGAAAGAGAAATAGATAAAATAAATAAAATATTTATATTTCCGATGTGCCTAAGTTTGTCTATTTTCCTTCAGTGAGCGCTTGGTCCTTTACTTAGAAAGGTCCGTTTTTAAGATAAACCGTCACTTAACGTTTTTAAGCATGCTGATTGGTGGGTCCCTTTTGGTGCATGCATCACTTATTAGCCTTTTTATCATGTTTTTAGGCTAATTCGATATGTGATAAGTGTCCAATTCAACGTTCAAATGTCCACTTTAATGCTAGGTTATTTAATTAATTTGGTGTTATTTTGGGTATTATTGCTTGTTTTGGTTTGATTTGCCTCCACAGGACTCAAATGATTAAAAGGAGTAGAATTGGACTTAATTGAAGAAACTTTGGACCAGAAAGGAATTTGGAGCTGAATGAAAGGAGCTGAAACGAGAATGGAGTTAGTCTTGCCCAAGACTAGGGACCTCCGAATCTGCTGATGTCCAGAATTGACCAGGACTCTCCTTTATTCTATCAAGAATGAACTTGGACAGTTGGATGACTAAGCATGCACGAAATTAGGAGATATGACAGATTAGAAAAGATTTGTGATTAGGAAAAATATTATTTTGTTAGCTAATTTTTAGGAGAGGCTTTTCTCTACAAAAAGCTGTTAGTCCCTTGTTTAGTTGCAAGTATAGTTCCAAGGGGGGGGGTTAGGAACTATTTAAACTTTTTATGCAATTTGGGCAGACTTCTTTTTTTAAGGAAAAAGGTTTGAATAGCAGCGTTGAGTAAACAGCAAGATACTGGCTTAGTCAACTAGTGACTAGGTCAGTTTCTTAGCTTGAGTCAGGAGATAGCACTTAGAGTCTATTCCTGAGCTCAGACGTTCAATGCGCACAACTCAACTTGACCTCTTTACTTGGTCAGTTTTGATTATTTAAAGCAAGCAATATAAATAAGGAGTTAAGGTAAGAAATACTTCACTCAGCAGACTTATCCAGGTTCGGCTTCTTCTAAGCCTACGTCCTGTCCCCGGAACATGTTCCGAGATTTCAAATACTCTACTGAGCTCTTTAAAGGTAAAGCCTCAAACCTTTTACAATATCAGCAATTGAGTATGACAAGAGTACCTTCCTCTATACTTCTACTCAATCCTAATCTCTTGCTGAGTACTTAAAACCGAGTACTCAGCCTCTCCTTTCTAACTCTAGAAATGATAAGTGTTTTGTCCTAATACAAAGATGTGTTAAGACACTTTAGACGATTTACAATCACTCTAGACTTTTACACAGATATGAGAAGTGTAGTGTAAGAATTTGCTTTGCTTCTTGCTTTGCAGAACTTGTGTAGAAATTTGGTCAGCGTAACTGCTTGATCAAGTTCTGTGTCTTGTGAAGCTTGTGATGGCACTATTTATAGAGACATCTGGGCATTCGGTCATTTCGAATTTCGAAATAACCGTTGGAGGGAAACGGCTATATGTCGTTGTCATCCTGACTTGCTCAGAGCTCTCAGCCAATCACAATCGTGTATCTTCTGTCCTCGGTCAGCTCAGCAGATGGTCTCTCCTTTTATGGTAAGGTCAACTAGACAGCATACTGTGTCGTCTGAACTTTGCCAAAAGAGGAAACACTTTGTCTGGAAGTTTTCCTTTGCCAGCTGCTGTCTTGTACGCTTTGTCGAGACTGCTCAGCAGCTTCATCCTGAAGTTGTTCCCGAAGGTCTTCTAGATCCTTCCGTTTGCTGAGTTGCGTTTTCATTCAAAACGGCAACGTCTTGACATACGCGGGCCGAGTGTACTGAGTTATTTGACTTGGGCCTTGGCTTCCGTATTGGGCTTGGGCCTTTTGATTCTTATGTCTTATAACTTTTATAACTCAACATTGAACAAACACATTAATAGAATAAATCAAAACATTTAAACTTAGTGTGTTATGAATATGTATTTTAAATTATACTTAAACAATTTTGTCAAATCAAAATTATGTGGAAAGGTGTTTCAACAAAAGCCTTATTTACATTCTTAGAATAGGTTCTTTTTAGGCTTTATTTTCTCAGTATCATTTTTGTTCTCTTTTTGAAACAGAAACATGTGTTCTTCCATGGCTATTCGTAGCTAAACTTCTATATTCGGTTAAGGGTTAATCCAAAGGAGGTTTTTCTTTATTATCGTGAGATTGTTGTGCTTTAATTATTCTTATTAATCTACCGTTTATTTGTTCATTGCATTTAGGGATTTATTCTCGATTGATTATTCAATCTTCGAATGATAACTGCAGGTCGTTCTTTGAATTGGATTGCCATACGGCTGAATTGGTAAAGTTAGAGTTTTACCTAAATGAACCAATCATAGTAGCAATCGATAATATAAATTGAGTTAGTTTTGTATTTGAAAGAATAGATTCAGATTTGACAACCTGAGATTGTCTTTCATGTGACATTAATACAAAATTAATTAGGTTTATTTGAGTCGAATGAACAAGTAATTTAGTTTCTGAATCGTCTACGCTGAGTGTCGGTTGGCTAAGGTCGGGTTTTTCTAATTCATCAGGTTGTCAATAGATTAAATCTTGACCGCTAAGGCATGATTATTTATTGATTAGGAACTGGTTATACGCGCGTGCTTGACCAGTTTAATATTAAGGAAGAATACTCCAAACCGATCCGATATGTGTATAAGAGTCTATTTTATCTGTCTATGATCGATACTGAGTGAATTACCTACCTGCGAACCCCCTTGATCGGATTTCTCCAAAACGTTGTTTACAAATCGTATTTACTCTTGTTAATTTTATTTTATTTGAAATTCTCAATTGGTTAAATCTCACAAATCAAAACCCCCTGTTTATTTACTTTGTTTATTTATCAAGTCATTATTGTTTTGAGTCAGTAATATTCCCTTGGGTTCGACCTTTACTTACCCTTGTTACAAATCCATAATTCGGTCAAGTAAAGTTATTTATTTTTGGTGGTTTCGACACCCATCAATATGTCAGAGTCGCCACCTAGGATTACTGTCCAGGAACATAAAATTAGATGACATATGAGTTCACACTATGTCATTTCTTTAGAGTTAAGTTCGTGAATTAAACATTTTAAAGGGTTTGATTAATAAAATCGTAGACTTATGTTCCGTTAAAATACCAAATATTTCTAAGTTGTTTTCAGTTTATAAATATTCACCACAAATATTACGAAAAGCAATCAATAAATTCGGAATTATAAATTACATCCGAGTTTAATATCCAAATCTTAAACACTTGATCTAACCCTAAAAAATCTATTAAACCTGCAAAATAAATAAAAGTTAGCTGTGAGATATTAGGACCTGTCTTCGGAATTATACTACGACGTCAGACTCGATAAAATAGGACTCAAACAAATCCTATGATTCTAGCACGTCGATATGGTAAATAATCTGCATCCTAAATATACGTATTTTAGTGATTGATTTTATTCATTTGTTAATGGATGAACTAACAAGTTCACTTCAAGATGGTATACCATGGTGCATGTTGTTTGCAGATGATATTGTGTTGGTTGATGAGACGAAAGAAGGAGTGGAGAGGAAGTTGGAACTATGGAGACAAACTCTAGAATCTAGAGGCTTTAAGTTGAGTCGAAGTAAGACAGAATATTTGGAGTGTAAGTTTAGCGACCGTAGGAGTAGGGAGGCAGGGACAATCACCCTAGATGGGAGAGTTGTTCAGACCTCGGATTGCTTCCGGTATTTAGGATCTATTATCCAAACGGATGGAGAAGTAGATGGAGATGTTGCTCATAGGATTAAAGCTGGTTGGTCAAAGTAGAAGAGTGCTACGGGTTTCCTTTGTGATCCCGGCATGCCTAATAGATTGAAGGGAAAATTCTACCGGACGGCAATTAGACCAGCATTGTTATATGGTACGGAGTGTTGGGCAGTGAAACACTGCCACATCCATAAAATGTCGGTGGCGGAGATGCGTATGTTGAGATGGATGTGTGGTCATACGAGAAAGGATTGGGTGCGTAATGAAATATTTAGGACAAAAGTAGGGGTCACATCTATTGAGAGTAAAATGAGAGAAAACCGACTAAGGTGGTTTGGCCATGTGAGACGTAGAGCGCTTGATGCGCCGGTTAGGAGAACCGAAGAGTGGCAAAGGGATGTAGTGGTGAGGGGAAGGGGAAGACCTAAGCAAACTTGGAGGAGGGTGATCGAGAGTGATATGAGTTTATTGGGAATTGAGGAAAATATGGTAGTGGATAGGACGGAGTGGAAGGAGCGAATCTGTGTCGCTGACACGACTTGATTTTCACGGTTTTATATGATGGTTCATGTTAGCCAACCCCGAATCATTTCGGGACTAAGGCTTTGTTGTTGTTGTTGTTGTTGTTGTTAATTAAATATTGTACCTAGGGTATTTTTAGAGAATATATAGGGAAGTGCATGAATCAATTAATTTTATTAGTGATAAATAGTCTTTTAAATATACACAGATATAACCACTAAATAGATTGTGAAGATAAGTGAGGGATTTCCCTAAGATCTCTTAACAACCATGACTAAGCAAGTATTTACTGAGTATAAGATAATTACAACATAAACTAATTATTTACTAATATTCCCCCGTAAGTTGAACGACTTGTAAAGGAGTTGTAAGTTGGAAAGCAGATAATCGAACCGTGAGCAAGGTAATGGTTTCGTGAGGACACCAACCAACTGATCATCAGTGGAGACATAGAAGACACAGAATGTTCCCTGTTGAACTTGCTCCCTCACAAAATGATAGGCGAGTGCGATATGCTTCATTCTTGAGTGAAAAATAGGATTTGCACTAAGGCTTATGGTGCCAAGGTTGTCACAATATATCACATATTGTTGTTGCATGATACGACTAAGTTCATAAAAAAGCGAGAGTATCCAAAGCATTTCAGCAGCTGTATCGGCAAGTGCTTTATACTCGGCCTCAATTAAAGACTTTGCTACCGACCGCTGCTTACGAGAACTCCACGAGATGGGTGTGCCACCAAGATAGAAAAGATACCCCGTTGTGGATAGATAATTGTCCTTATCACCTCCATGATCCAAATAAAAAAATGCATGGAAGACCAATGGTGATGTGTTAGAGATGTTTATACCATGGGACCATGTGCCAGTTGGGCAGCGTAACAAATGTTTGAGTGCAGACCAATGTTCGGTTGTAGATTTTTTGCATAAATTGGGAGAGTTTATTGGTGGGAAAAGCAATGTTTCGCCTTGTCAAATTGAGATATTAAAGACTGTCAACCATAGTTCGGTATTCAGTGGGAGAAGGTAATATGGTGCCTCCATCTCGAAGCTGCGGAGTAGATGCGGATAGAGGGGTGGAGGTGGGTTTATCATTCATGCTGACTTTTTTTTATAAAAGATCATTCACATATTTACGTTGGGATAGGAAGATTCCATCTTTGGTAGATAGAACTTCTACTCCCAAAAAATAATTAAGGGCACCTAGATCAATTAATGAGAACTTCGTTGCTAGCTGCGTAATCAACTTGCTCAAGGTATCTAATGATGTTCCTGTTATTATTATATCATCAACATAAACTAGCAAGTAAAGTGTGGTTAGTCCATGATGATATATAAAAAGTGAAGCATTTGCAACTGAATTTCTGAAGCCTAGAGACAATAAGAAATTCTGAAGTTCATTATACTACGCCTTTGGGGCCTACTTTAGACTATATATTGCTTTACAGAGTCGATAGACATGATCTGGATGAGATTTGTCAACAAAACCAGATGGTTGGTCCATCAAGACTTCTTCAATTATAGTACCTTGAAGAAAGGCATTGTTTATGTCAAGTTGGCGAAGCGACCATCCTCGATGAATTGCAAGAGTTAAAATTACACGAACCGTCACTGGTTTAACAATAGGACTGAAAGTCTCATTGTAATCCCACCCTATACATTGATGAAATCCTTTCACAACCAAACGAGCCTCGTAGCGTTCAATAGTCCCGTCAGGATGGTGTTTGATGCGCCATACCCATTTGTAGCCAACTAGATTTTGATCCGAGGATGGCGGAACAAGATCCCAAGTATGGTTGGCATGTAGTGCATCAAATTCTTGCTGTATCTCTGAGCGCCAATCCGGGTCACGAAGAGCTTGGGTAATAGTTGTGGGTTCGGTTGGTGTTTGTGTGTGTAGATGGAGATTCATTTCGTTGAGAGGTTTGGAGATGTTGTTATGGGATCTTGTGATGACACCTGTGGGAATTGGGGGTTTGATTCGTGGCCGGGTTCTTTGTGTAGGAGGGGTTGTGATTGGTGAGGTCTGAATTCAATGTTGAGAGATTGAGGTAGTTGGAAGTGACGGTGATATAGTGGGAGATAGGATGGAATGAGGGTTGGAGATCGGGTGTTTTGTGTGTGGTGATGTATGTGTTGTATTGGGTGGTCGATTTGGTGTTTATACTTGTTGGAAAATAGGCACAAATAGGCTAGTTTGTGACGATGGCATCGACGATGTAAGCTCCAGACTTATTTCCAGTTTGGAAAAAGGAAATTATGATTCAACAAAATGAACATGGCGAGAGATATAAATGTCACGACCCGAACTTGGCCATGGCCGGTGCATAAATTAAGATTAATTTAACCTATGCTAGCCTCGAATTTAATTTCAAACTAATACTTATCTAACTAATAAGTCTTTTAACATGTTGATACAACTTAAACTGTAAAGAAATATATACCACAAAATTTCCAAAAGTCTCCGATAGGTACAATAACAATATCTAGCTAACAATATCCTCCTTCAATATCGAACCCAGAGATTGCCCAACTATAGAGATCTTAATCTGAAAAAGATAAAATCAACATGGTATGAGATTTCCGTCTTTACGAGCGAAAATCTCAGTGAGTGATAATCATAGCACAACAGACGAGGAACAGACAGATATGCAGATAAGTTTCAATTTTTTTTTTCAGAATTTATTAAACACGATGGTGCAGAGAAATCAAATAATATTATAATATTTATTCAAATAATTTCTATAATAATTAAATTATAGAAATTATCAAAGTCACGATACAGTAACATCAAAATGATAATATTCCACATCACCAAAGGCCAGATAACAGACATAGATGGTAGCGCTACCAGATTCAGATACAAAATGTCTTCACCGGCCTTATGATGATTCTAATACAACTGACACAAAGACAAACACATACGCAGATAAAACAATGACAAATAATGCAAGCCTAATATGAAGGTCAGTGAGACATAAAAACAGATACAGATAATACTGAGCACATGTACCGGTTTCAAAGTGTGTAATTTATATCTCATAATACTTTTCGAATAACTTAAATATCCAGATGATAGAATTCGAATAAAAATTCAGATTTTCAATACAAACGGTAACAGATAAATCAATCGATTAACAGAATTAAATATAACCTCAAAATAATTTTCCATTTCCAAATAAAATAAATGATATAAAAAAACTAATGTATAAAAGGCATGTTTCCAGAAGCCTACGCTCTAATGCAGAGAATATTTGACAAATAAATTTAAGCTCAAGAAAATGTTTTATCATCTAACTAGAACAAGGGCTATTTTGAACAAATAACATTTTTAGGAAAGTTCATCACAACTGTCTTAAAGGAACGCAAATAAGAGATAAATTTAAAAATCAGATAGAACTATATTTATCAAATCTTTTAATTCAATTACTAATGGACTGAAAGATATTTTAAACAAAATACTTTTATCAAACGGATTTCATGCTAGAGATTTCAAAATCAAACAAATAGTATCATGAACCATAATTACCACTCACCTCGAACTCCAAATAGTAGCCAGATTTAAATCTTAGCTATATCTTCCCAATCCATCCGAACACCGTCAAATTTCCTATCCGATCAACATATCTAACTAAATCACTTCAAAATTTTCTAGCATACTCAATGAAATCTACAACCCAAATAAGATGGAGCCAAATTAAACTATTAGGGGATTGAAGTAAGTGAATTTATATGTTAAATGTTGTTAAAATACAACCTTAATTGAAACTTTAATACGTTGTTGGCCCAAAATAAAATAAATTTTATTTTTATGTACATAGAAAGCTTATGTTTAATTTAGGATATAGTTTCTATTTTTGTCTAGAAAATAATGAAAAATACACTTGTAAACTAACCGCCAACCGATGAGAAAGTCCGGCACTACGCAGGGCGTGTCTTCCAATACGCGGGGCGTAGATCAAGCAACCAGAGAAGGTCTGCTTCAGAGGCTCCAATACGCGGGACGTAACCTCAGAGACGCCACGCGTAAAACTTGGCAACAAGGCATTTCGAGATCAGAAGCTCCAACACGCGGGGCGTCCATTCTCATACGCAGGACATACTTCCTTACGCGGGACGTAATGCCAAGTACGCCACGCGTATGCACCATCAACAAAACGCGCCAACTCTAGAAGCTGCACTATACGGGGCGTAATCAACATTACGCGGGGCGTAATCAACATTACGCGAGGCGTAACCAAGAATACGCGGGGCGTATCGTCTCTTCCGGCAGCAGTTGGAAGGAGTCAACAGCAGTTTGTGGAAGTTGAGGTAGTGGGATGATGTGGCATTGGTGGTTAGTGGTAGTTGGAGGAAGTTGAGGTAGTATGATGTGGCATTGGTGGTTAGTGGTAGTTGGAGGAAGTTGAGGAAGTTAAGTTATTTGGTTAGAGTTAGTTGGTTAGAGTTAGTTGAGTTAGTTGATGATGAAAAGACCAAAATACCCTAATACCACTAAATAATTACCAAAACGCCACTTAAAAAAACTATAAATAGACCCCCTCCCCTACACTAAAACACACAACAAAACCCCTCTCTAAAGGTTACTCTCAATGCTCTCTTTTTAGTTCTTAGTTCTTCAAATTCTTCAAAGTTCTTCCTTTCGTTCTTCGTTTTTCTTAGCTTCGATTCCTCTTTTAGCTCTTCTTTAGCTTTAATCCAAGTTTCAATAGCCTCTTTCCAAGTCCTTTCCAATTCAATTTAGCATTCCAAGCCTTCAATTTGCTCAATTCCTAGCTATAATTCTGTTTTTTTCAAATCAATTTTCCAGATTCGTCCAACTATTTTCAAAGCCCGATTCCGTCTGTTTAATTTCATTTTTTGCTTTCAATCCCTTCGACAAAGTTGTTCCTAACGTCCTGAAGTTCGATCTAGTGTATTTATTTGCCCAATTCCGTGCCCAGAAACTCTAGTTACAAGCCGATCTTTCCAGCCCAAATTCTTTTAGACATTCTGTTTCCAGAATTTTTCAGATTCGACCAGTCATTTTCAACTCTCAATTTCTTCTACTTAGCATCCGTTTTAGCTTTCGATCCCTTATAGAAGTTTGTTCCTGACCTCATGAAGTTAAATTTAGCCTATTTACTCGTCCAATTCCGTGTTCTTAAGCATCCAAACAAGTCTCCCGAAGTTGAGGGTTAAATCTGCCTCATTTGCCTACCAACGTTTTGCCATTGCCAAGATCATATACCGTACGGGCCCGACCGGCTGCAGCTCTCCGAGGACCTCGCACCAACACCAAAATTCAACATCAATCCGAGATAGCTATTGTGGCTCCGAGTTTGTTGTTGAATTCCAATTTAATTTAATTGCACTTCAATTCCTTGTATTTGATTTGTCCTTCCAATTCAATTGAATTAGCTATATGTTTAGTATAGAAGTTCTTCAATTATAATTCATTTCCAGTTTCATGTTTTAAACACTTATTCAATCAATAAAATACCAATTTTCACCAAATCTTGTATCAATTTCGCATCTTTCAATTTCTTTATTTTTCACGTCTTCAATTTATTCGCATTAGCTTAAATAAAACAATTTATCTAGCA
The DNA here is from genome assembly GCF_963576675.1 of Euphorbia lathyris. Taxonomy (NCBI): domain Eukaryota; kingdom Viridiplantae; phylum Streptophyta; class Magnoliopsida; order Malpighiales; family Euphorbiaceae; genus Euphorbia; species Euphorbia lathyris. The sequence continues at coordinate 75,254,397 of NC_088918.1, read as the reverse complement.
AAGTTTCTACAACGGCGCTAGAGACCCAAGAGGGACTTTTTCAATCCTTGCGTCCCTCGCCAATCGCTTCGATTAGATTTCAAGTTTTGGCGCGCATTTCCATAAACTTAACCATTTTAATTGAGAAGTAATCTTCTCTGGCACGCCCGCACCCTAACCACACGTGACAAGGTTGAAATTAGCATATTTCGAAAATATCGCTAACAATTTTTGGCACGCCCAGTGGGACATTTTGTTTTTTTTAGCTACCAAAAATTGTGTCTATACTCGTTTTTTTTACTTTCTTAATTTTTTCCACTCATTATCCCACTTTACTTTACCAAAATTTATTAGCTAACGCTAACAATTTTTGGCACGTCCAGTGAGACCTTTCTTTAAGCTTTGCCAAAAATTTCAATACCCTTTTTTGCATATAAACACGACTCATTTTTTTTTCTCGCCCCACTTTACCTTACCAAAAATTTATTAGCTAACGCTAACAATTTTTGGCACGCCCAGTGGGACGTTTGTTTTTTTTAGCTACCAAAAATTGTGTCTATACTCATTTTTTTTACGTTCTTAATTTTTTCCACACTCATTATCCCACTTTACTTTACCAAAATTTATTAGCTAACACTAACAATTTTTGGCATGCCCAGTGGGACCTATTCTTAAGCTTTGCCAAAAATTTTAGAACCCATTTTTGTGCCTATTTTCTTCCGTAACTTTTTTCATATCACATTTATTTTTTTCGCCCCACTTCCACTTTACCAAAATTTATTAGCTAACGCTAACAATTTTTGGCACGCCCAGTGTGACCTTTTTGTTTTTAGCTTAGCCAAAAATTGCAAAACCCATCACACGTTTTTTTTTTCTTCTCACACTCAGCTTTTCAATTTAGTTTATTATTATTCCATGCTCTTATTTTATGCAATTTTATTCGCTTTATTTTCATAATAAATTTGATTTAATCATTTTTTCTATTATCCATGGAGAATGCCTCTGAATATCAATAGGTGCATAACAATTAAGCCATGACGAGGACAACATACGAAAATGCAAGGGACGCTACGATACCGGTGTATTTTGGTGGTTTCAATCGAGATCGACATTTTACAATAAGTACAACCGGATTGTGGGTCCATTGGTACACCGTCTTTAGATGCTACGACGATGGCTATGTTCAGTTTATTCATAGCGACGAACATAATATCGACTGCAAATGTTGTGCTTACGTTCAAACCGCGTCATTCTATGATGATCAATATGGTTGCTACGTGGAGCAAGTCCAGGAATCCCATAAAAATCCACATGGTCCTGATTATATTGAGGTATGGGAGCACCTTCGAATGAGTAATCCTCATTGCTGAGGTAGTTATATTTGCAATTATAGGGATGAAAACCTCCATTTCCATCGTCATTGTCGACAATCTTGCTTCGAAAGAAGTACGATCATGGCACCAGTCGAGCATAAGACCTATGAAAAGTTTGAGTGCTCCGATATGAGCTACGACCAAAATTCTTTCAAGGATTCTAGTCGTGTGGCAGAGATGGAAGCAGTCCAAGTGGTTGAGGATGATGGAGAAATCGAATCATTACTTATGGAGGAGAACCAACCAAAGGACGATGAATATCAACAAAGAATGGACCAACTCGAGAAACATGCGGACATTACAGCGGCTAACATAGTGGCTTCTTTAAGAGCCTGCATTGAAAGCTATTGGGGGGCAATCCAAAAGGAAGAATTTCATCACAATACGAAGTTAGAAGCATCTCCCACACTCCCAACTCCTCCAAAAACAAAGATGCCTAATGATGAAACGATAATGGAAAGTCAAGAGCGTGGAGATGATCCCTATGACTATGATTCTAGGTCCATGCAAGAGGATGACGCCGCTTCCAATGATCTTAATTCGGGGGGCATCCAAGAAACTCCTATAGAAATTCAAGAAGAAGAAGGAGATGTTCTTAGGAGCTATGACTCAGAATCCAATGAAGTGGATGATGTAGCGTCTAGTGATCTTGATTCGGGGGGCAGCATAGAGGAAGCAACTCAACAAGAACCCACTCTAGAAGTACTGCCCATATATGCAAATCCCCAAAGGTCAATGGGATTTTTATGGAGCCTCGATATGAACGAGAAGGAAGTTGTGCAAACCCAAGACGAGGATGAAGATGTATCTCATGACCTCAATTCAGGTTTCAGCCAGGACGATGATGACCTATCAGATACTCCGAACTCGGGGGGCACCCATGAAACTCCTGTAGAGATTCAAGAAGGAGAACGAGATGTTTCTAGGAGCTATGACTCAGAATCCAACAAAGAAGACGATGTTGTGTCTAGTGATCTTGACTTGGGGGCAGTAAAGAGGAAGCAATTCAACAAGAACCCACTCTAGAAGTATTGCCTATAGATGCAAATCCACCAAAGTCAATAGAATTTCCATGGAGGCCTGACATGAACAAGAAGATAGTGGTACAAGCCCATGAAGAGGAGGAAGATATATCTCATGACCTCAATTCAGATTTCAGCAAGGAGGATGATGACCCATTAAGCATTTCTAAATCGGGGGGCATCCATGAATCACCTATAGAAATTCAAGAAGATGAGGAAGATGTTTCTTGGAGCTATGATTCAGAATCCAGTCAAGACGATGAGGTATCCAACCCGAGGGACATCCAATCGGAAGAGGTTCGACAAGAATTTATTCTAGAAGAATCTCTCATTCTTGTGAAGTCTTTAAAATCAGAAGATTTTATGAAAAGTTGTGATATCGAAGAAGAAGTGGCTTCAGAAACACATGAAGAAGTTTTCTATGATTGTAATTCGCAACTCAGTCATGATGAAGAAAACTTCTATGATCATGATTTGGGGGGCAGTCAAGATCAAGGGATTAATCGAGAATCCACACCAGAAATACCTCTAATGATTCTTCCAACAACTCATGTTTTTCCAGAGCCTATGATCACCATGAAGTTTGTTAACTCAAATTGGGGACCAAGTTTGCAGACCATGATTCTTCTTTTTGCCAGTCTACTTCAACTTTCCTACCATCCGAACAAGTCACGAGGTTTCTACTTCTTAACCTTGTTTATTTATGTAGACTCTAGTTTACCAATACTTTTTATTATGCGGAAAGAGAGTCATGAAAATAAGAATCTAGACATGGAAACTCATATCCCTCTTGTAGAGATGTTACTGAGCATTTTATTGTATGAGGCGATAACATAATGTTGTACTTACAACGTAGCCCATAAGACCATTTATGGTCAAAATAAGTTGGCGTTTTTGCCAGCTGTAGACACCGAGTCGGAGGATCTGTGACGAAAACCTGTAAACAAGACAGTCGAAGCGGTTGATTCCGGAAGTTTTTTTAAAAAAAAAAAAAAAATATATATATATAATAAGAAGAGAAGAGTTAATGTGAGTCGCGGTCGTCAAGTGGATGGCTCGCGAGTGCTCAACGACGTCGTGCGAGCGCCTAGCGGCAGCCGATGCGTGTCCAGCGTCAGTTGGATGCACGTCCGGCAGCGCGAGGCGCACGCTCGATGACCGTTGGGCGCGTAAGCCCGGCAGCACGGAGCACACGCTCGACGACCGTGGGGCGCGCAAGCCCGGTAGCGCGGAGCACGCACTCGACAACCGGGGGGCGTGTGCGCCCGACAGCATAAGGCGCACGCCCGATGGCTGCTGGGCGAGCGCGCTCGGCGGCCGCCGGACGAGCGCCCAACAAAGTCGGGCGGACACCCGATGATCGTTGGGCGAACGTCCAATGTCCGTTGGGCGGACGCCCAACGATCGTTGGGCGTACGCCCAACATAGGTTGGGCGTCCGCCCAAGTAGGTTGGGCGTTCGCCCAACCACCTTTGGGCGACGCCCAATTTTAGTTGGGCGTCGCCCAAAGTTCCGGGGATCCGTTGCCTATTTAAGGCACGGATCCCAATGCATTGGGAGAGGAGGACTTTTTGGGAGGAGCTTCTCACTCTAGACATTTTTAGAGAGAGAAAATCATTTTTTTGGGAAAAAACATTTTTTTTCCTAAAAATTCCAAATTTCCTAAAAGTTAAAATTTTACCAAAAACACAAAAACACCGGAAAAAGCACGATTCGTGGGATCAACCGACTTCAACCGTCAATACCAAACTTGAGGTATTATCCGAGGACTAGACTCGTTTTATTTTATTTAATTTATTTCTTTTATTTATTTATTTTTAGGTGATAGTTTTATTTATTTGGTTATTTATTTATTTTATCACGTTTTATTTAATTTCGCGTATTTATTTAATTTTTGTCTCGTATTAGATAAATGTTCGGTTTTGTTTTTAAATAAAAAACCTCGTTTTGATATCCCAATACGAACCGTGATCCGATTAAAAGGTAGTTCGGGTATTAAAAACGTTGTAATTATAAGTTTTTTTGAAAAGATATTTCCGAATAACGTTTTAAAATAAAAACGTTGTTTTAGGAACTTCCGTTATAGACTATGATCCATTCTTGGTAGTTCGGAAATCCAAAACGATTGAATTAGACTTAATTTAAAGCTTTTGAATAAATCTGGAAATAATTGGAGCAGTTCTGTAATTTTCATTTTCTGTCACTGATTGCTGTTTACCGACGGAGTTTCCGTCGGTAAATCTGCTGGAATGTAAAAAGTGCTGTTTTGGTCCCTCTTTCTCAATTTTTAAGCTTTTGATCCTTTGTATATATATGTACATTTATGTAATATATATTTTCAAACTATTTTTAGATATTTGGTACGTATAGTTATTCAGAATGTTCATATATTATTTTTCATTAATTTGATTTAATAAAAGTATATGTATACATGTAGATTTTTCTTTTCTATTCATTTGAATTAGGCCCATTTGGCATTTTGGGGGTTATCTTCTATATATTCATTATGTAAAAATTATTTTGGGTTAAAAGTTATTTTCCTATTTATAAACTTTGTTCATTATTCTTACATTTTTGTGTGAATAAAAGTATATTGTATATGACAGCATTTTCATTATTATTTTTATCTATTAATATGTATTATGTCCTTTATCTTATTTTAATGAGTATCATTATCCTTGTTTTGTATATACCTATATATATATATGTATATTTACTCTATTTTCATACTTATATACATATTCTTTCAAATGTTTTGATTGGATGAGTTTGGGATTCAATTTATTATTTGTTGTTATCATATTCAAGTATGGTTCAATTGAGTGAAAATGGGGAAAATAAATCACAAAAAAGAGAGTTTAATTGGTTGATTTAAATTAAAGCCTTTCTAGATGTTCTCAAAGTGTAAATAATATTTTCTTGACATCTTTAAATCCTTTCCAAAATATCACGTTTTAAAACCTTAATTCGTTCCAACGACGGATTAAGCGAACCTTGTAATTAAAATCGTTTTCATTGTAAATATGGAGTTTTGAATCGTTTTCTTAAATGATTTGTACAAAGTAAAATTGACTTGTATGCTTACCCACGTTTTCTCATTAAAGGTTTTTATCTCAACGTTTTCAAACGCCCGAGTCGTTCCAACGGTGATTCGAGTGAACGTCGTTAAACGGGGCCTTGAAACGTACCTAAATTGTTCCAACGACGATTAAGGTACGAACCGTGTAAATAAACTCGTTTTTGGGAAGTGAGTTAGTATAGAATTAGTATGTAGCACGAAGCATAAATCACGTTGTAAATAAATCAATTCTTTCTCCTCCCCCTCTTTCTCTTATAAATTTATGCAAAATGGGTGATTCTTTACCAAAGTGGCTTTCAATAATATATGCTCAAAACTTTTTTTTCAAAACGAGAAAGAAAAGGTTTCAAATGAATTTTAAACTTAAAGAAATATACGATTAGTCCGTTATCGCCTAACACGCTGAGTAGGAGGCCGGTGGTTCATAACCCGTCGATGTCGGGGTGCCTAGTAGCCTTTCTCCAGAAAGGAGCTAGCCTTCTCGGCTCGTACCTAAGTTTCCCGAACCCTCACCGGTCTCCCGCAAGGGATCAGTGTTCATTTTCCCATTCGTGGGTGGCGACTCTTCCATACTCCGAGCTCCGGTCCTGCCGAGCAGCTTGATTCCACGATTGGTTGCTTTCGGCGCCAATCACCGCTTACGTCGCCATGAGGTGTCCACCTCTCGGTCCGCCCGGGAGATTAGGCCGCGGCACCTCGTCTAACAAGTGGCGACTCTGCTGGGGAAGCGAGAAATTTGATTCCGGAAGGCGTGTATTAAGCCCTTAACGGGGACGGATCGTATTATTTCTTTTCGTATGCATTCATAAGCATTATTGCAAACCTTTTGGGTAATTTCCGCGAAACCTCTAGCGAGAGTCCATTCATCGCTCGAAAGAGGCTAGTGTAAGTTCCCCCTTACAGTAAGGCGCCAAAGGGTCCCCATCCATTCGTTAGGGGCGAATTTGTGCGGTCCTGTGAGGTCCCGCGATCAGCCGTGTCAGCATATAGTAGCCTTAGAAGTTGCCATAGGATTACCCGTTACTATTTTTGATGTGATAAATGAATCAGTTCATGTTTTCAAATCACCATGATGCGTGTCTAAATCCTAAAATAGATAAAGAAAATGAAACGATACGTTAATATATACTCTTAAACCGATGTACAAACTACCCAAACATATCGAAACGATTCAAACTAAAGACGACTTAGTCATCTCATATGAATGGACTTGTGCGACCCGCCTGGTCCCTTTCCGTGTCCCGAAGAAGGCACATGTTCAGGAAATACGTTATGACGTAAGCACGTATTAGTACGGATCGGTTTGGTATTAAGGATAGTTATACTTCGATTCAAAAGACTATATTAACGGTCGCCGTTATTCACGTTCTTTAAATAGGTTGGGATAAAACAGAATTATGATGAAACGAAAACGAAGAACATTTCTGTTTCGAATGACCCCGCTGTAACGTAAAGAGTTTCGTAAACGTGACCCGTCCCTTCCGAATAAAAAACGAGCTCTTGTGTTATGCCCTGTGTTGTTCTTAAGACAAATGGACGTGTCCGTAAAAGTGACTAAAAAATAAAAGAAAATGAACTAAATGACCAAAATCTTTCCGTATCTACGATATATATCAATCCCGAGAGTAGTTAAAGAAAATAAATCAATGCCGTTGAATACGTGTCTCGAATGAGTGTATACCCCGTTTAAAATCACGAAGCCGGATTAAGCTAAACCACATAATCGCGCCATATGGACGAGACTGTGGGTTTGACTAACGACTCGATCATTTCGACCATTACCAAAACTACAAGAAATATGACCCGATGCGCGTGTTTGCTTAACTCGTGCCTAAATGAAAAAGAACGGTGATATCCTCGCTTCGAATAAACATGCGATTCAACGAAACGTTGATTTTCTATAACCATACTGAGGTGATGTATCCCATAAATTGGAAGAAATAAAGAGTTGTTGATAGCCGAAAGATCATCGTGCGCTCGAGTAAGACTCGCCGTCTTTTCACGTAGCCAAAACGAGCAAACTGATTCTTAACGCTAAAAACAAACACGTTACGCGATGAGTCCGTTCCTTAAAATCAAAAAGTGATTCCATCACAAAATAAACACGTGATTACGTCTCTCGATAGATCCAAAAGATCCCGTCGTAATCCAAAAATCGAGACACGAACCCACGCGAATAAAAGGGAACGAGTCATTGTCAATAACGAACGATTGGACTAAAAGAATAACTCGTACCACATCTAAAATCCGAGATGCGCTCAAAGGGAGTCAAAACCCGAACTAATGCATCTCGCGAAAGGACAAAAGACGAGTTATTCCGAAAGGACAATCTCACTTGGTCAATATCTTAGTCACTGGATGTTGATACGTCAAAACGAACTGTATTGTCTGATGGATGATTTACTTTTTCCTCAATAATCGACGGCATCACGCGTCCTCTGGACCACGATGTGAGCCCATACCAAAATCCTAGGAAAGAGACTTGGACCAACGAGTGTGTGGAGAAATAAGGATGGAAGAGAGATGATGTGATAATTGTGATTGATATCCAACATTTTCTTTCTCTTGTTACGATCTGATTACGCATTATGTACGATTTTCGCTAACTAGTTTGTTTGTATAGATTTATATCTTGTTGTACATCAGTCGAGTCAGATTTAAGTTGTAATGCATCCTATGCTTAACAAATCATTGCAGTCATACCATATAGATGGTCGCATGCTAACCGAACTGCGTGCAGCCATTCTAGGTTTGGTAGACTTATGACGTGTTTGTTAGGAAGGTGAAAAAGAGTCTACCCCAGCGTCGCGTGTTCATCGGGAGACATACCAGTTATGTCGTGATGTATCACATACATCTTTGCCTTATCATGCCTGTGTGTTGGGACGCATCCTATGCATCCTTGGCACATCTCGTGCGTCTTCACCGTGTCGTTTGTATGCTAGCTAGGAGGAATGTCCATTATGTCGTGACGTATCCTATGCGTCTTCGCCTTAGCATACTGTGCGTATGATAGCGTACCTCATACATTTTTCCAGTATCGTAGGCACTAGTCAGAAGGTATAACCATTATGTCATGGTGTATCTCCTACGCTTTGGTGTTGGCATACCCCGTATGTCGCGTCATCTCCTGTATATCCTTGCCCAATTAAGAGGCATACCGTTCTCTCATGACGAATCCCCTATGGCCTTGCTGCGTCGTGTCATCATGCGTCCACCCGTCAGGAGTCCCACCGGTCATGTGGTGACATATTCCTTATATCTTCACTCTGTTGTACCCCGTAGAACGTAATGCGCCCCATGCATCTTCCATTAATCGTCCGGGCACCAATCAAGAGGCATACCTGTTATGTCGCGACATATTCCATATGTCTTTTCCCTATTGGGCCTCGCTTATTGGGACCCATTCCTGGTGTCTCTATCATGTCATTACACACCGTTCAAAAGGTATACTATGTGTGACATAACGCCTCCTGTACATCTTCGCCTCTTCCCTTACGCCAAGCGAGGGGCATGAGCTTCATGCCCCGTATGTCATGGCGTATCAGGCGCTTTTTCACCATGTTATATACGTTTGACGAAAGACATACCGGTTGGGTCGTGATGTATCCCATACGTCCTTGCCTCGTCCCGTCTTCCATATCATGAAGTGTCCCGTGCGTCTCCATCGCGTCAGCTATACACTAGTCAGGACGTGTACTCGATGCACCGCCATGCATCATGTGCATCCGGGTATTGTTAAGGTCGTACATCACGATAGGTCGCATAAGCATCTTCCATGTCGGGTACACTAGTCTACAGCCATGCCCCGTATGTCACGACTTGAGTTCTCGCCTTGCTAGGTGCCTAACAGAAGACATACCCCATATATTGCAATGTATCTCGTGCGTCTTTACCATGTCTCGCATACCCGTCGAGAGGTCTACCCCGCATGTTATGACGTGTCTCATATATTAGTCCGGAGGAGTACTTTTAGGCCCTAAGGTATTCCCTACGTCTTCTCCATGTTATACTTTGTGGGGGATACACCGCACATGTCCTTATCATCCTGTTCATACCATTAGAGAGTGTACCTGGTGCGTTGGGACATGTCACATGCGCCTTCACCATGGTGTTTACGTCCATCCGAAGACATATCCCATATGTCGTAATGTATCCCGTATCCCTCTATCATGGTTAGGCTTGTTTGGTGGTCATACCCCGCTCATCCTGATATTCACATCGTGGGGCAGGTCCCGTATACTATCCGCACAGTCAACTCAAGACATACTAGGTGTGTCACGTCACCGACAACATATCAGTAGTTCAAAAAAAAAAGACATTGTCACAGCGCCGGTTCCCCCGAGACTCGAATTAACCCTTCGTCACATGTCTCATACACGTCATACTTACACCTCAAGACCTACCATGTATGCCGCTACGCCTTAGCCAACACATCTCAAGATTGCGACCGGTACCTTGAACTCAAATAGAACCATATCTCACGGGTCGTCGTCACCTCCCTTTCGTATCTCAAGACATACCCACGTATGTCGCCATGCTATACACCATGCCGATGTGATTCCAAGTTACGTTGTTATATTATCCGTGCCTCTTATCTCGTAAATTGTCATCATAACCTTCGTACGCTAAGACATGCCACATATGTCAGCGCGTCGTGCACCTATACTCCAAAATTACGTTGTTGTACGTTCGGTACCTTAAGGTCAAGTCAACTATTTCACACAAATCTCGCTTACCTGTCGTCATTCGCATCTCGGGGAGGTAGTCCATACATGGCATATCCATATTTCAGAGTTGTGGGCAATACCCTGAGCCCCGAAACGAACCCTTAAATAGGGTGTTGTCCACACCTTCCCTTTGTACTTTTAGGTATGCCACGTGGGTCGTCATGGTGCCTCCTCATATTTACATCGTCCCACTGTCTAGACTCAGGTTCGCATTGACCCTCCGACGCGCGTTCCATACAAAGTCATCGCGTCATATCCGCACTTTAATGGGTGCCTTATATATCGCCTCGTCACATCTAATGAATCTATGCGTCATTATACTAACCTCTTGGCTAGTAGGTCATCCTCATGCCCCATTGGTACTCTCGGCCGTACCTTGTATATCGACACGTCATTGTACTAAGGTAACCCGCGCATCCTTGGCCTTCTTGAGACACCCTGTCGCATCTTCAAAAATGGGCAAATCGATATGAGACATAACATGTCAGTATTCCAAACATGTGACACTAGTCCTTCGAACACGTATCAGCTTTTGGTGCATATCCCGTATGTCACCACTTGCGCTATAGTCATACGTTGGGCCTTGTCAAAATGTTCCCCACATGTCGCCTTGTCATCGGCAATATTTGTAGTCCACGAATATGTCATTAGGCTATCCAATTCTAGACCGACCTTTGACGCACGTTCCGCGTGTCATCCCTCGCACCTTACTCACATATCAGAGACTGAGTCGTTTATATCATCCAGTCAGGGTTAAGCTTGTGGCACACACCCCCATACGCGGTTTGGTACGCCCTGTTCGCAGGTCAAATTTCGAGTCATTCATGTCATTGAGTTCAAGTCAAATCTGGGGCAAGCTCATATATGTCATCACGTGCACCTCGCTTACATCTCCAATTTCGAGTCATTTGTATCGTCAAGTTCGAGTTGAACTTTTGGTACGTACCTGTCATATAGAGGGATTCATGTCGTCGAGTCCAAATCATACCCTTAGGTACGTACCCTATGGGCCGTCTCTAGTGTCCCGCTCATACCTTGACACGCTGAGTCGTTCATGTCGTGAGGTTCCTATCAAACTCTTGACGTACGCCCTGTAAATTGTCACTCATGTCTTGAGCACGCCTCAACAGCGGTTTGTTTATATGGTCAAATCCTCGACGCACTCCCCCTATATCATTGGTACCGTTATCCATACGCCCCCAAACTCCGAATTGCCTTATTCATGAGCTTGAGACATATGCCCTATGTGTCGCTATTTGGGTCTCGCTCGTATCAGTAGTATCGAATTGTTCGTACTGCGTCTAAGTCCAACATTTGGCACTTGCCTCGAAAGTCTTGGTTTGCGCATTCGTTGCCCCTCAAATTGTTCATAGTGATAGGTTCCAGTCTACCCTGTGTGTCGTTGCTGGTATCTCAAATATCGATGATGGACCAAATACGTCATACGTATCCACGTAAGATCTTTAGGGATTCTCATAAAACATATCGTCGTCGGGTTTGCGCTATGAAACAAATTGACCATTGACACATATCAGGTAAGTCGTTGTTTCCGTCTCGTTGGTACCTCGACCGGATTAGGACACCTTTCATTCCACCAGACGCACCGATGTCCGCAAATTCATCGAGGTATTTATGTCTCTAGCTTGAGTTAATCCTTAGAATGCACCCTGCGTGTCGGTATCGTGTGTAGCTGACACCTCCAATATTGTTAGGAGGTACCTCTTGAGTCATTTTTGTGCTTCATCTATGCCCAAAGTTTGTCAGATAATACGTGTGTCGTATGCGTACCCTATTCGTGTCTCGTACCTAGCATGTTGGATTTCCCCCACGATGGTCGAAATCCTAAAATCAAGCCATCACATCGTTCGTGAGTTGCGTATAAATCAATCGTGGGGGCACATCAAGTGGGACTCCCATCATGTCGTTTGGCTACCTCTAAGGCATACCACGTACGTCACCGTATTTCCTAAATGCACCATGTTTCAAACCACTCTGCCCAGGCACTAGTGAGCTAAGTAGGAGTTAATAATTGGCACATACCTCGTGTGTTGACATATGCATCCTATTCGAACCTCGAGTATCAGGTATTACGTGTGCATTATCCCGTCAAATAATACCCATCATCGTAATAGTTGCTTTCCAGGAGAAGCTGACAATTGGCACACATCACGTATGTCACTCGAGTCTCCCTTATGCCTTAACCTGTTTAGGACATGTCCCGTGCGTCACCACTTTTTGCATAACACACCAAGGTTCCATTGGTACGTCTACGTACTTGTGTCTTGGGTTTAAACTAACCATTAACCCACGCCCCATATGTGGTGGTCTCGTCCCGCTTGCTTCTAGTTTAGGACACACCCTCTATGTCGGCCTGTTTCAGGAAACTTGTGTTTCACAGAAAGACGGTCCCCTGCTATCAGTATCGATACCAAGTAAACTATGGACAAGTGCCCCACATGTCTCCGTCACGGTCTGTTTGAGTCTCGGACGTACCATAAGCGTCACATCAGTCCATGTAACACCGCGTATCTTCGAAGTACGTCATTACTACCAAGGATGGCAATCCCTCACATACACCTCATGCATAGTCGCTTATGTTGTTTTTTTAGATCGTGAGTCATGTCGATGTACCAAGTATGTCATTCCCCCCACTCATGTCGCTACCCCTCGAATGTATCTACACGTCACGGATATCATCGGGGTACACTCTCATCTACCTAGCGTCCTAGGGAATTTTTACTCATCAGGAGGGTCGTCTCAATCTCACAAGTCTCAATCATGTCGAGCGTCATTTAACATTATACAGCTTATGAAGCATTACGAGGTAAACTCGTAGGGTTCATACTAATGTGTGCATAACAGTTGAAATGGTTTCAGGCATTCGCACTTCCAAACAGGTAAGTTAGCACAGACGACCGAAGTGCTACCGACGACTCTGGTAAAAAAGAAAAAGAAAAAAGAAAGGTTTAGCTCCAGTCAAATCGTGTTTATGTTGTAAGAAATAAAGCGCAGACCACTAATCATGCATAAATCATACATCCATCTATAGGAGGCACAAGTAGATAGCTTTAGCATTCGCATCGCACGTGCATTGCATCATCAAAATTCATAATGCCTAAAAATCTCCACTCACTGATCCTTTCTCTTTCCTTGTTAGAAACCCAACTCATGGCCCAGTCCAGCAATTCAAACCACAATCTTGAGAGCCGTGTGCAAGGGGCTTTAGCGAAATACATCTTTTCTGATGAGTTCAAACGTGCTCTTAATGATCCGGAGAATACTAAGCATGAGGGGGTTGAAAATTCCCAAGAGATGATAGGAGATTTCAATCTCAGAGCAGAAATCGAGCGAGTTCTTCCCGATATCCTTGCTTCAGATGAATTCAAGATAGAGCTGAAAAGGTTGGTCAGGGAGGTCCTGAGCGAGTCACTGGTTGCGGAGATCCCGAAAGCTGCTGTGGAGAAACCTATGTTCCAGCTCGCGTCACAAGTTAATCCACAAACATTCACTCCACCAAGGGTAGTCTCACACCATATTTCACGAACACAACAAGATCCACACCATCGGGGACATGAGATTACCAGGGTTGTTCGCCCTCCATCGCCCACTCAGTATAGAAGGGAGGGAAGGGAATTCTCCACTTTCACTCAACCTTTGTTAGAAGTGTTGGAGAGTCTACAAATGCATGACATACTTCACCCTCTACCAGCCACGGGAGGTCAAACCACTGAATTAGTCAAACGCATGGGCTACTACCACTTCCACCAGAAATATGGTCACGAAACAAGCACTTGCATGAGGTTGAAGCATGAAATCCAAGATCTCATCGAAGCTGGAAAGATAAGTGATCCAGATCCTTCTCAACAGATGAAGCCTTCGACTTGTTCCTTGAATGGCGAAGTCTACAACGGATCAGGATAATCTAAAGAAGAAGTTCTCGAGATTGAGGACACTTATGAAGTGGGAGAATCTGAAGCTTCTTGAAGTAGCATGAGAGAGAGGAATGCACTTGTAGTCTTTATCCTTGTCTTTTATTTTATCTTCTATTCCACAAGATGTTATTAACCTCCTTTTGAATTCAATGAAATTTTGTTTCCGCAAATTTATCCTAAACATACGTACTTACATTTGATATCTACTCAATTGAGATATTCCCGCTTCTATTATGGCACGGACGTAAGCTCTAGAATATAATTATTGCTCAGTACTTAACCACTGAAGAGAGAAAATTAAGAGAGTAAAAAAAAAGCAAAATAAATCATGAGAAGCGATTCCCTGACTCTACGATGATAAGTCGGGCGTAGACCCATCAAACGAAGGGTTCTCACCGGCTTCTGCCAGAAAGAAGATTGAGCGACAATCAACAAAGTCCAAAAGAGAGAAAAAGAAAAGAAAATATGGAGTAAGCAACAAGCCCTCAGAGCCATACTTACACTGAGGCACCGACAAAGATTTCTCCCCTAAAAAGGGGACACAAGTACAGGAGTGCGCCATTCAGAACGAGGCAGGGGCAACTAACCTATTAGCGATAAAGTATTTTGTTCCAGGATCAACGAAAGGGTTTAGACCTATGATGACTCAAAGTTAAACAAGGGAAGAAGAAAAAAAAGAAAAAATGATGCTAAAAAGGCCCAGGGGCAAAGTCAAGTCAATCGGAAGTAAAAGAAAATAAATTAAAAGCTGACGTGATCAGCCAAGAGGCGTCAAGGTGGCAAGAGCGGTTGACATTGTCCAACAAATGTGTAATCAAATGTACGAGAGAAGCTCATTGTAACGAAGAAAGATCAAATGCGTAGTCAAGTGAAGCCGAAGGCGGCGACAAAGTTCAGAACTTTAATCAATCTCGAGGGAACCGAGGAATCCTTCTCATGAAAAAAAAAAAAGAAAGAAAATCCCGATAGGTTGAAAATCCGCAAAGGGCGGCTTATGCAACAATAAGGGACACCCCAATAAGTGAAAACCCCACGGGGCGCTTGTTTGAAAATTCCGGGGTAAAAGGAGAGAGTTAAAATAACTGAAGTGTGAAAACCCGAAAGGGCATGCTTTGGTGACAGTGGCTAATAAACTGAGCAGTAAACAATTCAATGTATCTTTGCCAAGTGCTTTATTTAAGCTAGACGGTTGCATTTGTAATGAAAACACCCGCATCAATAGACACCCCATCTCAACTGAAATCACCCCAACACCCATAAACCGATCCAAAATCTATAAAAAAAGAAAAACTAAAAAAAAAGACTATTCCTCTCTCTCATGCTCTATGAAGTCTGGTTCCTCTGCTCCTAGGTGGTCCTCTCAAGGGTCAAATTTCGACCAAAGCGTCTCTCCTCCATAGCTACTCCTAACGGCAGTATCCCTAGTTTAGCGCACATGAAATCTCACCTCGAGTTGGCAAGGGCATACGCCCGCATCAACTTCTAACCTACACCAAGACGGTAACTTTAATCGGGGGCACGACCCTACAATCAGATCAACGTCCATCTCACTCCGGAAGCTTCTCCATTAACGAAGGCATCGGGCATGAACTCATCATCAAATGATTAGCATAGAAATGGCCCATGGATATAAACCCCCTGTGCTATCCGGTATCATTCACAATCAAGAAAGAAAGAAAAGGAGAAGAAAAATTGAACAAAAAGGTTGGATTGAAAACCTCAAAAGAGGCGATCCAAGCAAAAGGAGAGATAGAGAAAATCAGTGAGATATAGAAAAGATGAATTGAAAACCCCTAGGGGCAGTTCATGCAAAAGGAGAGATAGAGAATATCGGAGAGATCCCGTTGAGTTGAAAACCCGAAAAGGGCAGCTCAGGCAAAAATTAGGGAAAAAATGAATACGTCAAACTCTGGTTAAAAGCGAGAGCCCCTTTGACACGAGCTCATCAAGACCAAATCCTCATCCTTACAACCCTTGGTTTCAAACTTAACCTCGCCCTCATCCTCGCACTCCTTGGGGACGGCCCGAAACATCATTTCTCGATCTGAAGCTACAAAAATCCTCCAAGCCTATGAAAAGGGAATCCATCCGAGCATCTCATCCACATGTACATAGTTTGCATTCCCACATGTCCATACATCCATATAAAGCAAAACACATAGGCCACACGTATGCACATTCAAACACATGCACGGTCACCTACATATGCACATATAAGTGTTTATATGCATCCATAGATTAGGCTACATCCGCCCATCTATAGGCATCACTACATACCTCCCCTTGACGCAAGATCATCAAAACCAAATCCTCATCCTTACAACCCTTGGTTTCAAACTTATCCTCACCCTCATCCTTGCACACTTTGGGGATGGCCTGAAGCATCATTTCTCGATCTAAAGCTACCGAAATCCTCCAGCCTATGAAAAAGGAATCCATTCGACCATCTCATCCACACATACATAGTTTGCATACACATATGTCCATACATCCGCATAAAGCGAAACGCACAGGCCTCACTTATGCACATTCAAACGCACGCACGGTCACCTACGCACACACACATAGGTGGTTACACGCATCCATAAACTAGGCTACATTCACCCATCCATATGCATCACTACACATCTGCGGTCGATTTAAAGGCCAGGGTTGCTATTGAGCCTTTCTACCCACGGTCGATTTAGAGACCAGGGTTACTTTTGAGCCATTTTACCCGCGGTCGTGGACCAGGGTTGCTATTGAGCCATTTTGCCTGCGGTCGATTTAGAGACCAGGGTTGCTTTTGAGCCATTTTGCCTGCGGTCGATTTAGAGACCAGGGTTGCTTTTGAGCCATCTTACCCGCGGTCGTGGACCAGGGTTGCTTTTGAGCCATTTTGCCTGCGGTCGATTTAGAGACCAGGGTTGCTTTTGAGCCATTTTGCCTGCGGTAGATTTAGAGACCGGGGTTGCTTTTGAGCCATTTTACCCACGGTCGTGGACCAGGGTTGCTATTGAGCCATTTTACATGCAATCGATTTAGAGACTAGGGTCCCTAGAAGGAGCGTCCGTCGATAGCTGATTCAAAGGCAATGATAGGACAACCAAGGTAAAGATTGAAGACGATAGCTGATTCGGGTATTTCTCCTCCCACTCTTTACGTGTCTTTTACTTTAATATATTTGCATTGCATGTGTTGCGTTAGCAAAAAACGTTTTCTAAGACACACACATCACTGTCAAAATAGAAAAGTAGGGGCAACCTGTAAACAAGACAGTCGAAGCGGTTGATTCCGGAAGTTTTTTTAAAAAAAAAAAAATATATATATAATAAGAAGAGAAGAGTTAATGTGAGTCGCGGTCGTCAAGTGGACGGCTCGCGAGTGCTCAGCGACGTCATGCGAGCGCCTAGCGGCAGCCGACGCGTGTCCAATGTCAGTTGGACGCACGTCCGGCAGCGCGAGGCACACGCTCGACGACCGTTGGGCGCGCAAGCCCGGCAGCGCAGAGCACACGCTCGACGATCGTGGGACGCGTAAGCCCGACAGCGCGGAGCACGCACTCGACAACCGGGGGGCGTGTGCGCCCGACAGCGTAAGGCGCACGCCCGATGGCTGCTGGGCGAGCATGCTCGGCGGCCGCCGGATGAGCGCCCAACAACGTCGGGCGGACACCCGACGATCGTTGGGCGAATGCCTAACGTCCGTTGGGCGGACGCCCAACGATCGTTGGGCGAACGCCCAACATCTGTTGGGCGTACGCCCAACGATGGTTGGGCATCCGCCCAACTCTATTGGGCGTTCGCCCAACAATTGTTGGGCGTTCGCCCAACATAGGTTGGGCGTCCGTGCAACTAGGTTGGGCGTTCGCCCAACCACCTTTGGGCGACGCCCAATTTTAGTTGGGCGTCGCCCAAAGTTCCGGGGATCCGTTGCCTATTTAAGGTACGGATCCCAATGCATTGGGAGATGAGGACTTTTTGGGAGGAGCTTCTCACTCTAGACATTTTTAGAGAGAGAAAATCCTTTTTTTGAGAAAAAACATTTTTTTCCTAAATATTCCAAATTTCCTAAAAGTTAAAATTTTACCAAAAACACAAAAACACCGGAAAAGCACGATTCGTGGGATCAACCGACTTCAACCGTCAATACCAAACTTGAGGTATTATCCGAGGACTAGACTCGTTTTATTTAATTTTATTTATTTATTTTTAGGTGATAGTTTTATTTATTTAGTTATTTATTTATTTTATCACGTTTTATTTAATTTCGCGTATTTATTTAATTTTTGTCTCGTATTAGATAAATGTTCGGTTTTGTTTTTAAATAAAAAACCTCGTTTTGATATCCCAATACGAACCGTGATCCGATTAAAAGGTAGTTCGGGTATTAAAAACGTTGTAATTATAAGTTTTTTTGAAAAGATATTTCCGAATAACGTTTTAAAATAAAAACGTCGTTTTAGGAACTTTCGTTATAGACTATGATCCATTCTTGGTAGTTCGGAAATCCAAAACGATTGAATTAGACTTAATTTAAAGCTTTTGAATAAATCTGGAAATAATTGGAGCAGTTCTGTAATTTTCATTTTCTTTCACTGATTGCTGTTTACCGACGGATTTTCCGTCGGTAAATCTGCTGGAATGTAAAAAGTGTTGTTTTGGTCCCTGTTTCTCAAATTTTAAGCTTTTGATCCTTTGTATATATATATATATACATTTATGTAATATATATTTTCAAAATATTTTTAGATATTTGGTACGTATAGTTATTCAAAATGTTCATATATTATTTTTCATTAATTTGATTTAATAAAAGTATATGTATACATGTAGATTTTTCTTTTCTATTCATTTGAATTAGGCCCATTTGGCATTTTGGGGGTTATCTTCTATATATTCATTATGTAAAAATTATTTTGGGTTAAAAGTTATTTTCCTATTTATAAACTTTGTTCATTATTCTTACATTTTTGTGTGAATAAAAGTATATTGTATATGACAGCATTTTCATTATTATTTTTATCTATTAATATATATTATGTCCTTTATCTTATTTTAATGAGTATCATTATCCTTGTTTTGTATATACCTATATATATATATATATATGTATATTTACTCTATTTTCATACTTATATACATATTCTTTCAAATGTTTTGATTGGGTGAATTTGGGATTCAATTTATTATTTGTTGTTATCATATTCAAGTATGGTTCAATTGAGTGAAAAAGGGGAAAATAAATCACAAAAAAGAGAGTTTAATTGGTTGATTTAAATTAAAGCCTTTCTAGATGTTCTCAAAGTGTAAATAATATTTTCTTGACATCTTTAAATCCTTTCCAAAATATCACGTTTTAAAACCTTAATTCGTTCCAACGACGGATTAAGCGAACCTTGTAATTAAAATCGTTTTCATTGTAAATATGGAGTTTTGAATCGTTTTCTTAAATGATTTGTACAAAGTAAAATTGACTTGTATGCTTACCCACGTTTTCTCATTAAAGGTTTTTATCTCAACGTTTTCAAACGCCCGAGTCGTTCCAACGGCGATTCGAGTGAACGTCGTTAAACGGGGCCTTGAAACGTACCTAAATTGTTCCAACGGCGATTAAGGTACGAACCGTGTAAATAAACTCGTTTTTGGGAAGTGAGTTAGTATAGAATTAGTATGTAGCACGAAGCATAAATCACGTTGTAAATAAATCAATTCTTTCTCCTCCCCCTCTTTCTCTTATAAATTTATGCAAAATGGGTGATTCTTTACCAAAGTGGCTTTCAATAATATATGCTCAAAACTTTTTTTTCAAAACGAGAAAGAAAAGGTTTCAAATGAATTTTAAACTTAAAGAAATATACGATTAGTCCGTTATCGCCTAACACGCTGAGTAGGAGGCCGGTGGTTCATAACCGGGCGATGTCGGGGTGCCTAGTAGCCTTTCTCCGGAAAGGAGCTAGCCTTCTCGGCTCGTACCTAAGTTTCCCGAACCCTCACCGGTCTCCCGCAAGGGATCAGTGTTCATTTTCCCCTTCGTGGGTGGCGACTCTTCCATACTCCGAGCTCCGGTCCTGCCGAGCAGCTTGATTCCACGATTGGTTGCTTTCGACGCCAATCACCGCTTACGTCGCCATGAGGTGTCCACCCCCCGGTCTGCCCGGGAGATTAGGCCGCGACACCTCGTCTAACACCAGCACACAAAAAAAAAAAATGAAAAAATTTCAGTTTTCAAGATGAATTATTTATGTTCATGCTTCCATTTGGTTCATATTTTCTACTTTTGTTTTCACACCTTCTTCTTCATTTGCTTCAAACTCTAACTCACAAACCAGAACACTCAATCATTACCATTTCTAAATCGTACTTGTTATCTATTAGTTGATTCCGGTTAATTAAAATACCCAGAACCAAGCTTTTGGAAATTATTGATCTCAAAATCATAATTTCCATCAAACAATTGTTCTGGTTAGTTTTTTTCCCAAAATTGATTTCATCCGTCATAAACCACCTTTTCCTTCAAAACCAATCTCAATTTCTTCGTTGATATCCAAATCATAACTCTCAACTTTCATTTTGTTCAAAACGATTTCCTATAACCTCAATTTTCCCACTCAAAATCAATCAAAAACACAGAACAACTCAAATTTGTCTCTCAAATCTCTCTGCCAAAACCGGCCTTTTTTTTAATCAACCCTTAGGTTCGTAGAAATCGTTCTTTAGCATCTAATTAGTCTAAACAAGGTCTCAATTCCCGAAATTAGCTCTTTAATCTTCAGTTCCTCAGAAAAGCTTTCAATTTTCAGAAACTTCAAATCCGAAATTCTCTTAGTTTAATCAACCAAATTTCACCATTGTTATGTTCTTCAAAGCTTCAAACATTTTTCGTAAAACCAAGATCACCGAAACCCCATTTTCGAGTCATTCTTAGTTTACACACCTATTCCAAATCATGTTTAGAAACTTTTTATTGATCTCAATCAATTAAAAAGACCCAGAAACAAGCTTTTGAGTTTTTCATCATTGAAAAATTCATCAAACAACCTTTCTGGTGAGCCATTTTCCAAATTTTATTTAGAGTTCGTTAGTTGATCATTTTAGACCAAATTAATTTTAATCTCTTTATTGACATCAATTCTAGAACTCTCAATTTTCATTTCATAAAAAACGACATCCTATAGCCTTCTAAATCGTCCCTAAAGTACCATCCACGAAACAGAATCAAGCTTTTGGTTTTTTCAACCATCAAACAATTATTCTGTCGCCCAATTTTCAATAATTTATTCCGGCTCATTTACTCGATCTTTTTCTGAAATTCCAGCTCTAAATCCTTCCTTTGCACACTAACTTTAGATATTAGCCTTCGTCTCGCTATAATCCGACCTCTACAGCTCCCGAAATTGAACCCGAAAGTTCCACAAAAGCATCAATTTAGTCACATTTTGCTCTTGACTTGGTGGTAAATTTCTGCTCAAGTCCATAAACTCTCCGAATTACTTCAAATTCGTCCAGCACTACCCGGACAACGCAACAGCCCCCGAGCCGATTTCCTAGAGGTCCAATCCTCAACTTCACGCATCCCAACGACATCAAAGAGATCGGTTAATTTTATTTCATCCCGTACATATTTGTTTTTGTCACTTATTTACATTTCTAGCTTTAAAGTTATTATTTCTTTTTAAGTTGTAATTTTCATGCTTTATTATTATTTGCAATACTGAAAAATAGTTACAAAATCAATAAAAATAAAAATAAAAAAATAAAAAAATAAAAAAATAAAAAAGAAAGAAAGAAAGAAAAAATCCTAAATACATTCTTTTATGTACAAATTTTCAATTCTAGTCAATTTATACACAAAAGAGGGGGGCAATTGTTAGCCCAAAATAAAATAAATTTTATTTTTATGTATATAGAAAGCTTATGTTTAATTTAGGGTATAGTTTCTATTTTTGTCTAGAAAATAATGAAAAATACACTTGTAAACTAACCGCCAATCGATGAGAAAGTCCGGCACTACGCAGGGCGTGTCTTCCAATACGCGGGGCGTAGATCAAGCAACCAGAGAAGGTCTGCTTCAGAGGCTCCAATACGCGGGACGTAACCTCAGAGACGCCACGCGTAAAACTTGGCAACAAGGCGTTTCGAGATCAGAAGCTCCAACACGCGGGGTGTCCATTCTCATACGCAGGACATACTTCCTTACGCGGGACGTAATGCCAAGTACGCCACGCGTATGCACCATCAACAAAACGCGCCAACTCTAGAAGCTGCACTACGCGGGGCGTAATCAACATTACGCGAGGCGTAACCAAGAATACGCGGGGCGTATCGTCTCTTCCGGCAGCAGTTGGAAGGAGTCAACAACAGTTTGTGGAAGTTGAGGTAGTGGGATGATGTGGCATTGGTGGTTAGTGGTAGTTGGAGGAAGTTGAGGTAGTGGGATGATGTGGCATTGGTGGTTAGTGGTAGTTGGAGGAAGTTGAGGAAGTTAAGTTAGTTGGTTAGAGTTAGTTGGAGTTAGTTGATGATGAAAAGACCAAAATACCCTAATACCACTAAATAATTACCAAAACGCCACTTAAAAAAACTATAAATAGACCCCCTCCCCTAAACTAAAACACACACTCAACACACAATAAAACCCCTCTCTAAAGGTTACTCTCAATGCTCTCTTTTTAGTTCTTAGTTCTTAGCTCCTAGTTCTTCAAATTCTTCAAAGTTCTTCCTTTCGTTCTTCGTTTTTCTTAGCTTCGATTCCTCTTTTAGCTCTTCTTTAGCTTTAATCCAAGTTTCAATAGCCTATTTCCAAGTCCTTTCCAATTCAATTTGGCATTCCAAGCCTTCAATTTGCTCAATTCCTAGCTATAATTCTGTTTTTTTCAAATCAATTTTTCAGATTCGTCCAACTATTTTCAAAGCCCGATTCCGTCTATTTAAATTCATTTTTTGCTTTCAATCCCTTCGACAAAGTTGTTCCTAACGTCCTGAAGTTCGATCTAGTATATTTATTTGCCCAATTCCGTGCCCAGAAACTCTAGTTACAAGCCGATCTTTCCAGCCCAAATTCTTTTAGACATTCTGTTTCCAGAATTTTCCAGATTCGACCAGTCATTTTCAACTCTCAATTTCGTCTACTTAGCATCCGTTTTAGCTTTCGATCCCTTATAGAAGTTTGTTCCTGACCTCCTGAAGTTAAATTTAGCCTATTTACTCGTCCAATTCCGTGTTCTTAAGCATCCAAACGAATCTCCCGAAGTTGAGGGTTAAATCTGCCCCATTTGCCTACCAACGTTTTGCCATTGCCAAGATCATATACCGTACGGGCCCGACCGGCTGCAGCTCTCTGAGGATCTCGCACCAACACCAAAATTCAACATCAATCCGAGATAGCTATTGTGGCTCCGAGTTTGTTGTTGAATTCCAATTTAATTTAATTGCACTTCAATTCCTTGTATTTGATTTGTCATTCCAATTCAATTGAATTAGCTATATGTTTAGTATAGAAGTTCTTCAATTATAATTCATTTCCAGTTTCATGTTTCAAACACTTATTCAATCAATAAAATACCAATTTTCACCAAACCTTGTATCAATTTCATATCTTTTAATTTCTTTATTTTTCACGTCTTCAATTTATTCACATTAGCTTAAATAAAACAATTTATCTAGCAAAGTTTCTACAACGGCGCTAGAGACCCGAGAGGGAATTTTTCAATCCTTGCGTCCCTCGCCAATCGCTTCGATTAGATTTCAAGTTTTGGCGCGCATTTCCATAAACTTAACCATTTTAATTGAGAAGTAATCTTCTCTGGCACGCCCGCACCCTAACCACACGTGACAAGGTTGAAATTAGCATATTTCGAAAATATCGCTAACATACGTAAAGTAAATATAATTTTCTAACACCATGAAAAACAAATAATATATATATGAATATATGGTCTTACAGAAGAACGATACAAATAAATAATTAAATTATATTTTTTTCTTTGTGAGAAAAATCAATGCTACATGTGAAAGCTCTTTCAAGATGGTGGCTGCCAATATGTTTTATGAAAAAGTGTACAAAATAAAACCTAGCTTTACATATTTGAGATGAATCGTTTTTCTTAAAGAATTATAGTAGCAAAATGAAGCTTAAATATAGAAGATATTCAAGGTTTGATGGGTCTTTTTATCAATAAAATATAATAAATAAATAGATAAGATAACTATACAAACTAATAAAAAAAATCCACTACTAAATCAAAAAAGAAAATCTCATTACACTTTCGTAATTATTTATGTATAATATCATCAAATTCCAAAATTACAATTTCTATAAATAACAAATATTCATAAATCAATAAAATATAAAGGTTGGCAATCACCACCATTTTTTATAGATATATATATAATAATAATAAATTTAAATATTTTTTTAAGAGACATATATCTTAAATGTAAAAATACGGGATATTACATTCTCTCGCCCTTAATAAAATTTCATCCTCGAAATTTAAAATAATGTCAATTTTCTATAAAAAAACTAGATTAACAAACCTGAATAATTTGCCGTATTTCGGGATATTACAATAAACTCTTCCTGTTTGAGGATCAAGTCATTGATATGCATGTTGATCAGTAGCATATCCTACAAAATCACACATGGTAGATATTTGTGCAAGTTCATGATTAGTATACGGTTTAAGCCAAGGAAAGCACAAACATCCAAAAATCTTAAGTCTATGATAGTCGGGTTTTTGCTTAAGGAGTTTGGAGTAGGGTGATTCATACGCGATGATTGGTGTGGGAAGACGGTTTATAAGGTATGTTGTTGTCATAGCAAAGGGCCAGTATTTGAGTGGAATTTTGGAGTGGTGCATTAAGGATAGTCTGGTTTCGACAATGTGTCTATTTTGACGTTCAAAAATCTCATTTTGTTCGGGTGTATGAGGTGGTGTTGTGTAGTGGGTAATGCCATTGTCAATAGGGTATTTACGTAGGCCAATGTATTCACCTCCATTATTGGTGTAGAGAATTTTTATGATTTTGGAGAAAAAAAATTTCAACAAGATTCTTAAATTTAGGAAAAATAAATTGCACATCAGATTTTATTTTCATAGGATAAAGCCAAATATAGCGAGTAAAATGATCAAGAAACATGCAATAATATTTAGGCTAAAAGCACTATTTGGTCCATGATCTATCTAAAATTTTGTCATTTGGCCCCTGACCTATTAGTTGGTCACATTTGGCCCATGATCTATCCCAAATTGGTGAACTTTAAAACCAATTTGGATTCAAATTTAACCGAATCATTATCTCATTGATAAGTGACGATATTTTGACACTTGAACTTAATAGATTTTAGTTTAGGATTTGTTTTTTGCTTTTTTCTTTCTTTTAATCTAATTAATCATTTCCACATAATATGGAAAAAAAAACTTTAATAAATATCATGTTTCAAGTTTAAGTGTCAAAATATCGTAACTTATCAATGAGATAACGATTCCGGTAAGTATTCAAACAAATTGGGTGAAATTTCACCAAATAGGATAGGTCAAGGGCCAAATGTGACCAAATAATAGGTCAGTGGCCAAATAACACAATTTTGGATAGGTCATGGGCCAAATAATGCTTTAAGCCTAATATTTAAGACCATCAGTAGATATGACAGGCGAAGTCCATACATCAGAGAAAATTATTTCCAACAGATAAGTTGAAACAATAGTTGATTCATGAAAAGCAAGTTTGTGACTTTTGCTTATTTGACAAGGATAACAATCTGATTGCTGAAACTTTAAATTTTCTAATGAGAAATTTTGCTGAATAAACTTAAAAATAGAGGAGGATGGATGACCCAATTTATGGTGCCAACTACTAGATTTTTCAACATGGAGATGATTGACGGATGGAGATGCGGCAGGCCACACATAAACATAATTATGATATGGCCTTTTAAGTTTCATTTGACCAGTTCAGAGATCCTTCATAACAAAACAGTTCGAGAAAAAGGTTAGTGCAGTTTGTGTTTGAGCTGTGAGTTTAGATACGGACAAAATATTTTGTTTCATGGTAGGCACAAATAAAACATCAGACAACGACATATCATAAAACTTAAGAGTGCTGGAGTGAGAGATGTGCAAACCTGAACCGTCGCCCATAAAAGTGAGTCTAGACCCGTGTATGGATAATAGAGTGCAATATTATTTAAATCCATGGTGATGTGATGCGTTGCACCGTATCAACAAGATAGGCCGAATCGGAGGGACCTGTGTTCATCGTGTTTACTTGCGGATGAGAACTGGTTTGTCTAACCAGAGGTGACGACAATGGAATGTTCGGATGATGTGGTTTAAAAAATGCATATTGGGGCATGAGATGCCCATGAGTTTTGCACCATTGGCACTTACCTAAATAAGGCCTCGGAGTAGAACTGGGCTGAAACGGATGACTGGACAGTCAGGAAGGTGTACTAGGAGGGATAACCTGAGCCTTCGGTTTTGTGTTATGGTATTGCACCGTGAGTGCAGTGACAAGACCCGTCGCGGTGCAATGATGAGAGTTGAGTGTTAGCTCATGATGAATAAGCTTTTCATGAAGCTCATCAAAGGCGATGGGGTTATCCCTTGCATTGACGCCGTTAATAACGTCTTGGAAAGAGTCATCGAGCCCACGAAGAACATGATCTGTAACATCTTCAATAGGGGCAGAATGTCCAATGGAGGCAAGAAGGTTTAACCTTCATGGAGTTCATGTATTCAGTGATCGAAAGAGTGCCTTTTGTTATTGATCGAATGCGTTCCTTTAATTGTTTGACATGGCCACGAGTGGCACGGGCAAAGGTTTTGCGCAAAACACACCATAATTCAGCAGAGGTTTTGGTTTGAGTGACTAAAGAAGCCACATAATCTGATATAGTGGGGAGGACAACACCATAAATAAGGCGATCATGTCGTTTCCATGTTAGGTAAGCCAAATTTGTTCGCGTGACTAGTGGGGGTGGCTGTGTTCGTAACAGTTGGTGGAGGAGAGGGATGAGAGCCGTCAACAAATTTAAAAAGGTCTAGCCCTTCGAGAATCTCTTCAACCTGAAGTTTCCAATTGATGTAATTGAAAAGTGTTAATTTGACGATGTTGCTGAGATTGACGAAAGAAAAAGGTTTGGATGCGTCATGAGGATTAGGGATTTGAAAAGAGCCATCGCCAGCCATGGTGAGGGTTGCGAACGATGTCCCTGTGGAGAAGAAGAAGACGGATCAGAAAAGGCTCTGATATCATATAGGGAAGTGCATGAAGCAATTAATTTTATTAATGATAAAGAGTCCTTTAAATATACACAGATATAACCACTAAACAGATTGTGGAGATAAGTGAGGGATTTCCCTAAGATCTCTCAACAGCTATGACTAAGCAAGTATTGGCTCAATATAAGATAATTACACCATAAACTAATTATTTACTAATAAAATATTCTAATTTATTGGAACTAAAAAATAAATTAAGACAAATAAAAAACATAATTATAATTATAATCTAATAATTATAACTATTTAACACCTATAACTATAAATATTTAATAACTATGACTATTTAATAATTATACCTGATAACATCCGCATATTACCGTTGGGGCAAAAGCGTAATAATGAGAGTAAAGAAGGACTCACCAGTGTTATACCACACCACGTAGCATGGGGGGGGGGGGGGGGGGGGGCTAGGATACACTATGTTAAAACATGCGCCAAATAGAGTTGAATGGGTAGGATTTGCCATCCATTCTCCACCTATGGACATTCGCCCTCACGTCTCTTCTGAAACAGTCTCAAGGGAACTCAAGGGTTATTGCCATTAATAACCTTTGTTAGTGATATTTTGCGAGTAATGCTAATTTTCAACCTTATCACGTGTGGTTAGGGTGCGGGCGTGTTAGAAAAATTATTTCTCAATTAAAAAGGTTAAGTTTATGGAAATTGCGTGCCAAAACTTGAAATCTAAACAAGGCGATTGGCGAGGGACATAATGATTGAAAAAAATCCCTCTTGGGTCTCTAGCGTCGTTATAGAAACTTTGCTAGATAAATTATTTTTATTTAAGCTAATGCGATTAAGTGAAAAACGGGTAAAATAAAGGAAATTGAAATGTGTGAAACTAACACATGATTTGATGAAAAATTGGTATTTTATTGATACGAATGAAGGTTTAAATACATATGTTCAAAAGTAGTAAAATAAAATTAATTACAATTGAACTATTTCTATACTAAACATATAGATAAATCAATTGAATCGGAAAAACAAATCAATACATAATTGAAATGCAATAACAATAAAAGTTGAAATTCAACAATAAACTCAGAGCCACAATAACTATCTCGACTGGATGTTGAATTTTAGTGTCGGCTTGAAGTCCTCGAAAGTCGGTTGGCACGAGCGGAATTGATCTAGAATTTTTTTGACTTGTGGTAGGCAAGAATGGGACAAATTTGACCTTCAACTTTGGAGGGACTGTATGAATTCTTACGAATACGGAATTGGACAAATGAAAAGGCTAAATTTAATTTCAAGAAGTCAGGAACAAACTTGTAGAAGGGATTGAGGGCTAAAATGAAATTAAATAAACGAAAATGAGATTGGAAAATCAGTGGACGAATTATGCTAAAAGCTGGAAACAGAATGTCTAAAACGATTGGGTGTGCAAAGATTAGCTTGTAAAAGGAGTTTCTAAACACGAAATTAAACAAACTAAAAGGCTAAATTTAACTTCATGAAGTCAGAAACAAATTTATAGAAGGGATTGAAGGCAAAAAAGGACTTTAAATAGATGAAATTGGGCTTGGAATAACTGGACGAATCTGGAAAAATTAATTTGCAAAACGATTCTAGCTAAGGAATTGACAACTTTAGGCTTAGGAATGCTAAATTGAATGGAAAGAACTTGAAAAGAAGCTATTAAAACTTGAATTAACGTTAAATTAAGCTAAAAAAGGAATTAAAACTAGGAAAAATGAAGAACAAACAAGAACTAAGAACCTAGGATTAAGAACTAAGCATTGGAGCAGGGTTTTATGTGTTGAATGAGTGAATAACTATGAATAATGGGTCTATTTATAGTATCTTGTAGTGACATTTTGAGTAGTTAATCAACCCACTTCTTCTTATTTTTCTCTCAGTTTTTCATCAAAAATTGACACCTAATTAACTTCCCTAACTTCCACTAACCGCCACTAACTTCCTTCTAACTTCCATGCCACATCACCTAACTCATTTATGGTAAGAGAGAGTTTTGAGACTAGGCATAGGTGTGAGGAGGAGGTTAGATTTCGTGGGTTAGCTTTGGATGTGGTTCGGTGTGCGTCGGAGAAGCCGGATGAGACAACAAAATCCTGAAAAAAAGTTTCAGGGGTAGGTCTCGCTGAGACCTACCAAACATGTCTTTTTTTTATTATTCTTTTATTTTTATTTCTTTTTTTGTTTGATTTTATTTTATATAATTTTATTCCATTAAAACTTACTCTAAAATTAACTACATATTTTATTTACTTATATTTACATAAATAAAATTTATTTATTTTGGCTAACAATTACCCCCTTTTTGTGTATAAATGAAATAGCAAAATAAAATTTATACATAAAAGAATGAGTTTTTTTATTTATTATTGTTATTATTATTATTCGTATCCTAACAAAATATATTAAATTCAAATTCCTGCTGGATTTCTAGGATTCTAAATCCCTTAAAATTCTCTGGTTTTGATTAGATACAGTTCTTCTTCCTCTTTTACACTTCAAAATCCTGCGGGAATTCTAGTATTTTAAATCCCTTAAAACTCTTTGGTTTTGATTAGATGCAGTTCTTCTTCCTCTTTTACACTTCTTTCTTCTTTTTTTCTGCCATTTTTCTTCTCTCAAAGGTCAAAAGAATATCAGAATCAAGCTTTCAATACTTCAATCATGGTACATAGCTCTCTTTTCTTTTCTACTTTCTTTTTTATGCTATTTTTTTCTTTTTTTTTGTTATGCTTTTTTATGTTAATTGTACCGTATATAGAATCATGTTTATTGAATAATTGACGGATTGAATTGGAATTTTAGAATAAGAATTTTAGAATTACCATACTTGAGTGAAGGATTTATTGTTGAAATTTTGTATCTGATTGTCACAACTGATTGTTCGTATCCTAACGCCATTCGCGTTGATTCTGGTTTTAGGCATAACTCTTGGCTTGCAGGAGGTAATTCCCAATTAATTAATTTTGCAATTTCCTGATCATGTGTTTGAAGATAGCATTCATAGACCTTAATTGATTGTATCTTCAATTCAATTTCAGGATAGTGTCTTTACTTTTAGCCATGTTGCTGTGAATAATTCTCCATTGCCTCCTTATCCCTTGAGTAGTGCTACTGAATTGGCCCTTCATAGGGAAACTTATCAATTCCCTAAAAACAAGAGAGGGTTGATATTCCTTCATTGTTACACTAGATGGAATGACCTTGTAGATCGTTTTGAGCCGAGATATACGGGTGTTTGGGACTGGGTTGGCATTAGGGATTTTGTTCATTTGACCTATTACGAAATTATTCCTTGTGTGAATGTACTTAAATGGGTTTTGAATTATTGGTCACCGTTTGTAACTCGTTGATTCTCCCGTTAGGCCCCATGTCCGTCACTTTACGTGTGTGGTTGCTTTGACGGGGTTGCGTATTATTAGAGAGAAAGTCCCAAGTTGTATCGAGACAGATGCATTCCCTAAAGTGAAGGCTATTTTATCCAAAGAGGTTGGGACATATTCCCAAATGATTAAGAAAAAATTAGACATGAGAGAGCTAGATGACGAGGATCATGTGCATTTCTTGTGGATGATGCTTAACAATTATATCTTTGAATCATTGGGCCTTAGACCTACTATAGAGATACTGATTATTACTAAGGCCTTGACTTCAGGACGCTATTTGGCTCTTGGCAGCATGTTGTTAGCCTCGACATTCCACCGCCTAGCTCTTATTGTTGAGGACAAGCCATTCATAAAGCCTCGGGTGGTTTGTGGTTGTTGCAGCTGTGGCTTTTCGTCTACTTTCCTCATTTGGCCACTAATTTATTAACGGGGACCTCGGGCCATCTTGGTGTAAACCTTTGCTATAGTTCTTCGAGTCTGGCTATTAGTGTGGTTGTGAGATTTCTTTGCACTTTAGTGCCATCTACTCATAACAAGTTGTTTCCTTTTTGGGAAAAATAGCTCGTGCCTACTGCCTTGGGCCTTTTCTTACTTGTCTACTACCCCCCATGAAGGTGTTGAATGGTGGATGGCGGTTTGTGCAACACGTCGGTTACACCATAGGGTGAACCAAACAAGAACTTCCTAATCATCAGACCCCTGGCCTGACCTTATATGCATATTGTCTTTGGGCATGCCAATTAGGCTTTTTCCAATCTATCCCAGGGCCGCTCCCATTTCCTACCTCTTCTCATCGGTGTGGGCTAGTGATGAAGACATAACCGCTGCAGTTCTGGATGCGAAATATGACCATGGAGCACTTCTGCTTGGGTCGGATCAACCTTCCTTTGTTGCTTGGTGGGAAACCATTTTTCAGCATTTTATCCATCTGTTGGTAAGCTCTTTTTGTTTTATTTATTTACTTTTTTATATATATTTATTTTTGTTTTTGCTGTTTTATTATTATTATTTCAGATTCGAGCGGTAGCTTAGGAAAAGACAATAATCTGACTCTCCCAGCCCCCGAATGTGCTTGACACAAATGAAAAGGGTAAGGGAAAGGCACTTATGCTGGACGAGGGTAAGCTGGTGACTACTACTGTAGAGCCTTCTGTGAGACAAGGAGAGGAAGAGGACCTGAATGAAGACCTGTATTTTGGTTTTGAGGATGATAAGCTCGATCAACTAGGGGCACGCTGGAATGTGACTTCCTCGATTGGCACCATGTCCCTTGAAGCCGGCTCGACTGAAGTGGACATGACTCCATTGCAACTTTCGACACGAGCTCATCTTCCTTCTGCATATTCTCTAAACCGAATGATTCTTGCTCCATTGTCTCGAGTTTGTATGCTTTTGCTAATTTGTTATTTCTGAACCATACTTGAGATGCTTTAGTTGTATTGATTGATTGAATTGCTATTTTTATTCAAATATGGTAGGAATCAGCTCTTGTGCGTCCTTTGTTGGTTTAT
This sequence comes from Euphorbia lathyris, assembly GCF_963576675.1. Classification (NCBI taxonomy): domain Eukaryota; kingdom Viridiplantae; phylum Streptophyta; class Magnoliopsida; order Malpighiales; family Euphorbiaceae; genus Euphorbia; species Euphorbia lathyris. The sequence continues at coordinate 75,222,139 of NC_088918.1, read as the reverse complement.
GTCAATCTTAAGGCTGAGAATCCTCTTGTCGCAGGAATCAGCTCTTGTGCGTTCTTTGTTGTTCATGTCAGTCTTAAGGCTTAGAATCCTTTTATCGGCTTGGATTTCTCATTTTTGAAAGGACCATCTACTGTTGCAGCTGATTCATCCGTGCCTAGTGATGACTCGTTGAGTGATGCTCGTGTCAATCTTAATAAGCTTGTCACCTCTCCTCTTGACTATTGGACTCTAACCCGTGTTGAAAGAGCAATTATCGATTTTGACCTTATGATGGGCACTTGTGCTCATCCTTTCAAGACGGAGCCACTGGAATCTGTCAAGAACCACGTATTGTTTTGTTATTAGTCTTATATTACTGAGAAAAATGTGGCAGCGGGTCTTGCAGCTCGAGCTAGATCAAACATGGCAGAGCTTAAGGCTTATAGCAATGATGCTGAAGAAGCAGATAGACAACGATTAGCCAAAATTACAGCTGTAGAGGAGTGTCTTATGGCATTGGAGAAGGAGGTAGCTGAATCTCGTGCGTCTAAGGAAGAAATGGTTAGGGCCAATTCTGAGTTTAATGCTTGTTTCCCACGGATGGATGAAGAGTTGGACCGTGAGAAAGATCGGTTGGCCAATCACTATGATGAGATGTTGGAATGGCACCGACAAAATGAGCTATACAAGAAGGCTGCCCTCAAGCTTTGTGATTCTTGGGCCCAATATCCAAAGCCTGATTTCTGTTTATTTCCTTAAGGTACATTCACGGGTCGTATATTTTCTTTTTTTTTTCTGATTTATTTGGAGCCTTGTTTTGAGCTCGTGACCACTTACATTATTCTTTCATTGATCGAACTTTAGAAAATAAAGTAGCAGCCCTATGAGGTATTTAGCAATGAGCAATGCGTGAATTTTTAGATTTAGACAAAGCTTATGGATGGGGGATAACAATATATATGTAATGTTAATGGCTTATACACGGTGGGTTGCATGATTGCCCCCCCAAGAATGTGCTTGATTCATGCACTTAGACTCTATTAGATGTGCATAGAAGAACCAAAATGATTGCTTAATATATATAAACAACATGAATAAATGGATAGAGGCGATGTGCGGGAAGGTGAGTTAATGGATGATTAATATTGGGTTGATGGAAGTTTAGGGATGTGTTTAGAGTGAGCAAGGGCGATGGAAGAGATAAGAGTGGGAAAAACGGATCGTGTGGGGGTGAGGACCGACAAATCTCACATTTAAGTGAGATTTGGGCAGGTCTCAGCGAGACTGGGGTAGGTCTTGCCGAGACCTGCTGATTTAGGCTCCTGAAATTAAGTTTTAGGATCCCGTCTCGCCGAGATGGGGGAGGTCTCGCCGAGACGGACCTGTACTCCTAGAAAAAAGTTTTAGGAGTAAGTATCGCTGAGACATACTTAATTTTTTTTAATTTTTTTTAGAAACAGGGAAATATAAGCAAAATGGAAACACAAACATAAATAATTTATTATTATTATTTTTGAAAATTGAAATAATTTATTAATTACTACTTCCTACATTAATTACATCCCACATACTTTGAAAATATTTCTTTAAATATTTACCGTTAATGTACCTCCTATATGGTTCCCCGCGTAAGCTCTTCAACCAACACGCGTTCCCGGGGAGCATCTTGTGGATTTGAAACAGTCCTTCCCAATTGGGCGACCATTTCCCAAGCTCACGATCCTTTGTCCCGATTGGTAGAATTAGCTTCCATACTAGCTCACCCTCTCGAAAGTTTTTCTTTTTTACTTTCTTGTTGTATACGTCTTCTACTTTCTTTTTCTGAATCAGCATGCAATCGAGCACCTTCTGCCTTTCGTAATCCAAGTCTTCGAGTTTCATGGTCATGGCTTGCACATAATTATCTGGTTCTAAGTCGTTCTGACGCATCACTCGCAATGAAGGCATGTCGACTTCCAATGGTATTACTGCATCATGGCTAAAAGTTAGAAAAACTGGACTTACCCCAGTCGCCCGTGTCTTAGATGTTCTCATAGCCCATAGTGTTTCTAAAAGAATTTTGTGCCATTCTCTAGGATTGTCTTCTAACATCTTCTCCCAAAATTGGATTAAGATTTTGTCAGACGTCTCAGCCTATCCGTTCGCTTGTGCATAAAAAAGAGTGGAATGAATCAATTTGATCCCATATTCTTTTACGAACTCATTCATATATTCGCCTGTGAACATGGTTCCTTGATCCGTGGTAATGGATTTTGGAACTCTGAATTTATGAATTAAGTTCTCCTTAATAAATTGGATTACTTGTGCTTGGACGACTTGCTTCATTAGTGTTGCTTCTACCCATTTAGAAAAGTAATTCGTGGCAACAATGATGAAACAATGACCATTTGATGAGGCTGGGAATATTTTCCCAATTAGATCAATAACCTGTTGAAACACCTTTCCACATGATTTTGATTTGACAAAATTATTTAACAGAAATTAAATCTCCATGATAAAAATATTCTAACACATTAAGTTTAAAATGCTTTGATTTATTTATACTAATGTGTTTGTTCAATGTTGAGTAATTTATAAGACATTAAGTTGTAAGGCCCAAAGGCCCATAAAAGAAAGTCAAGCCCAAGTCAACGTACGAAAGACACACAGACCAAAACGCAGCTGAAGCAGAACAAAACGCAAACCCAGCAACGAGAAGGATCGAGAAGCCTTTGATCAAAAGCTTCAAGACGAAGCTGCTGAGTTGTGCGACAATGAAGTCAGGTCAGCGGCTGACCTGAACAAACTTGAAGACAAAGTATTTCTACTTTGAGTAAAGTTCAGAAGACGCAGAAAGCTGTCTGGAAGACTTTGCCAAAAATGTGGAAACATTCTAAACGCCTGAAGAAAAGCTGATGAGTACTGTCGAAGACAGAAGATGCAAGAATATCATTGGCCAACGACGCTGAGCACGTACTGAGTGAAAGCGACAGGAAGCCGTTTCCCTCGAACGGTTATTTCGAAATTCGAAATTACCGGTGCATCAAGTGTCACTATAAAAGGCCATTCAAACGCTTCATTCGATGCAGATCTTCAATTAAGTCGAAACGCTGACCAAATTGATATTCGAAGTTCTGTGAGAAAAGCAAAGCAAATTTTACACCAATTCCAATCTTGTGTAAAAGTCTAGAGTGATCTTATTCATCTAAAGTGTCTTAGCAATTATTGTTTAGGACAAACAAACACTTATCATTTCTAGAAGTATAGAAAGGAGAAGCTGAGTACTCGGTCATAGTACTCAGCGGTAGAAATAGGAGTGAGTAGAGGAATAGAGGAAGGTACTATTGTATACTCAGCTTTCTATTGTAAAAGGTTTGTGCTCTACCTTTAAAGATCTCAGTAGAGGATTCTGAAAAGCTCGGAAGGAATTCTGGGGACTGGATGTAGGCGGAGAGGCCGAACCAGGATACATCTACTGAGTAATATCTTTCTAACCCTTATCTCCTTAACTTATTGCTTGCTATAATACTGCCTAGTTAAACGCTAAAAAGAACATAATCTGAGTTGAGTGAACTGAGAAGCTGAGTTCAGGAATAGACTCAAGTGCTATCTCCTGACTCAAGGACAATTCAGACTTAGTCACCTGTTGACTAAGCTTGTGTCTAAAACTTACTCAGTATTACTGTGCTAAAAGACTTCGAGAAAGTCTAAGTTAAAAATTAACAGTCAGCCTAACGTGAAATTTTTTAAATAGTTCCTAACCCCCCCCTTGGAACTAATATTGTCACGTTACATGGGACCAACATAACCCATCCTCTAAAAGGCCACAGTTTCACGACTGAGTGTAATTCTTCTGAGGGAACTCGTTGGATTTGGCCATACAGTTGACACTTCTTGCAACCCTTCGCATATGTGATGCAATCTCGCAGGATCATTGGCCAAAAGTACCCATTACGATTAATGAGCCACCGCATTCTCCTTTCAGAATGGTGAGCTCTGCACGCGCCTTCGTGGACTTGCTTCATGACCTCCATTGCTTTTGGAAAGCCAAGGTATTTAAGTAACATCCCATTGTAGCTCTTCTAGTATAAATCACTTGCCATCAACATGTAATTTCGAGATTGAATGATTAATGAATATTTTACCTTTTTGGATGGGTCATTAAGGTAATCGATAAATGGTTTCCTCCAATCTTGAGCTAAGTTAACATCAATGTCAAATGATTCAAATTGGACGCCTCGGTCTGCCACGGAAGGATGACTTTGTCTTCTGATGATGACGACTTTGTATGATGTCTCTTTAGAGATCTTCATTCCGGAAACGATTTGGGCTAACTCGTCAGCTTCCCAATTGTCGTTTTTTGGAATATGCTCCAAATTGACCTCATCGAACAATTCTAAAAGTTGGATTACAAACGTGAAGTAAGGTAACAAAGATAAACTTGAGCATTTGTATTCTCATGTGAAATGCCGAATGACCAATTGTGAATCACCGAAAATCTTGACCTCTTTTGCTCCTAGGTCGATTAAGATTTCCAAACAGATGATAAAAGCTTCGTATTCAGCTTGATTATTTATGCATTCGAAATCCAAGTTCACAACTAGTATCCTTTTAGTCCCGGATGTAGATGTGATGAGATGATCACTCTTGCTATGTTGGAACTATCTGCTTGAACCATCAAACTTCAATTGATTAATGATAGAATGCTAAAGTTGTTATTTTGGACAAAATTTAATCATTACTAATTAAAAGGGATTACTTGGTTAGTTTTGTTCAAGCTCAACTACTTTAGAGAAACTAATTAATATAATATGGAAAAAAAACTAATAAATAATTTATTTTCTTCAACAAAATAAACAAAATAAATTACTTATCATTGTTAAAAAAATATTTATCCTAATATTAATAACATTATAAATGAGGGACTATAAACTTAATTTACCCCAATACTTATCACGACAGTTTCATAGCGATCAGTTGACACTGTGCTGCTACTTAAGTAACGCTTGGCGATTACAAACAGAAGAAACAAGGAGAAATGACGAAAGCAGCTAGATTAGCACGCATGACTGCCATCATCGGTCGAAACAACATCTTTTGCTCTTCGCATCTGCATTCCATGCACCTCACCTCTCCTCCTTCCCTCTCTCGCCAGGTAAAATCTCGCATAATCTCTCTCTGTCTTTAGCTCTCACTCATTCACGCAGCTTTTTTCAGATTAGCGAGTGATCGTCGTTCTCTCTTTATCTTTATCTTCCTCTTTACATACGTAGCTTCTCATTATCGATTTTCGATTTGACTTGTTGAAATTTCTCGGTTGTTTGTTTATTGGTTCGAGTCACAGATTGAATTGGAATTTGGTGTAGATAAAAGTGACTGCGATCTCATTTTGTTCTTTTCTCTTCACATACGTTGGTTGTCATTCTCAGTTTCAATCGATTTTACATTTTTATTGGTTAAGTAATGGATTGAATTGGAATTTGGTGTAGATAAGAGTAACCGCGATATTGTTTTTTTTTTCCTAGCTATTTTTCGTTCGATTTTTAAGATCATTTTGGTAAAGTTAATCTTGGAAACTAGTTCAAATTTCAAGGACCGAATGCTTTGGCTTTTAGATAAACTGATTTTCAGCTGATTTTTTTTTTTTTTGTGTATTATAAATCAATTTTCATATGCTTGATTTTATCAAGGGTTGGCCACCAACATATTATTACTTGTTTTTCTCAACAATTAAAACGGTTTACTGGTCAAGTGGCAGCTACTTTTACTCTCAAATTAACGTTATTCTACGTATCATTTTTGTTTAGCTATAATCTCTCCAAAGATCCACAATTTTCTCAAGCATGTAAACGATTATAACTTTAACTTTTTGGCAGCTATATATAGTTGTTGAGGTGCGGGTTTTTGTTGATCTGCCATTTGTATTTCTCTGCTGATACTTACATTATAGAGATACGCATCACTTTTAGTTTTTCGCTCCATCTAATTTTAAGTGAGAGTTTACTGGTGTGTTTTATTTTATTACAATTTTTTTTTTTTTTTTTTCTGCTGGGTTATTTCTATCTTTGATTTGTTGTTCCTGCTCCTAGAAATTTATTCTAGAAGTGGTTGTTGAATCCCGGGGGAAATGAACCCTTAAGAGCATATGCAAGAGACTCATTTGTTGGATTCTTAAGTTAAAGTTTGAGGAGTTTGGATTAAGAACAAACTCCAAGCGACTCTTAGTCACTTGTCAAATCACTAAGAGTTCCCATTCTCTCTCTATTATTTAGGAGCCTTTATCCACTCTTAGTCACTCCTTATTTCATTTATTATTAATAATTTATTATTGAGGTCTTCTTCCTTTCACTATTGGTAAATATAAAAATACATAATAATTTTAATGATACAAAATGAAGAAGGAGTGAGTATGAGGAGTATTGTTGGAGATGACGTCTATTTTGATACTTCTAAATTAAGAGTAAATTTTTATAGTATTTGCGGGTAAATAAGCTAGTCCACGGTAATGGTAGGGGTAGGGGTAATAGGTTACGTTTTGGGACATAGAACATAGGCTCTTTGACAGGAAAATTAGTTGAAATTGTAGATGTTATGAAGATGAGGAGAATAAATATAATGTGCCTACAAAAAACCAAGTGGGTTGGAGCCAAGGCTAGAGAGATGGCTCCTTGGAGTTATAAACTGTGGTACTCAGGAAAGGATAAGGGTAGAAATGGAGTAGGTATTCTTATTGATAGGGAGTATATTGATGATGTAGTAACAGTGTCTAGGAAGAGCGATAGAATTATGAGTGTTAAGCTTGTGATAGGAGATGAGGTTGTGAATGTCATAAGTGCATATGCGCCACAAATAGGATTAGATGTCTCTATAAGACAAACTTTTTGGGAGGACTTGGAGGAAGTGGTGCAATAGGTTCCTAGCGATGAAAAGATGGTACTAGGTGGTGATCTCAATGGACACGTAGGTTCTAGGCGAGATGGGTTTGAGAGTGTTCATGGAAGCCAAATTGACTTCTTCCTAGTAGGGAGCGCTTGGAGAAAGAGTTATATTGATTGTAAGGTGATCCCTGGTGAGAGTACGACAACCCAACATAGAGTAGTGGTGCTTGATTTTCGAAGTAGGAGATGTATGAGAAAACGAACACCACAAGTGGAGACTAAGATTAAGTGGTGGAAACTATAAGGGGAGAATCAACAAAAATTTGTGGATGAGATGGCCAAAAAAGATATTTGGACTTGTAATATGGATTTAGATGGAGCATAGTATAAGGGAAGTAGCGAAGGAAGTTCTAGGGGAATCTAAAGGTAGCATGCCACCAGGTAAGGACACATTTTGGTGGACAGAAGAAGTATGACAAGCAGTAAAGAGTAAGCGAGAATCCTATAAAATATTAGGGAAGTGCAGGAGTGATGAGAACTACGAAAAGTACAAAGAGGCTAAAAGGAAAGTAAAGAAGGTCATACGAGATGCTAGAGTAAAGGTGAATCGGGATCTGTACACAAGATTGGATACGAAGGAAGGGGAAAAAGACATATAAAGAATTGCTCGGATGAGAGATAGGAAGACGCGAGATCTCGGAAAAGTTAAATGTGTGAAGGATGTGGACCAAAAAGTCCTAGTTGGAGATAAGGATATCAAGGAACGATGGAGGTCCTATTTTGATAACTTATTTAATGGAGAGTGCGGACAAGAGGTTGGAGATATAAGTATCCCTCACGATATGATAAATCGTGAATGCATACGGAGAATCCAAAAGGGTGAAGTCAAAATGGCATTAAATAAGATGAGACTGAAGAAAGCAGTAGGACCTGATGGCATCCCTATTGAGATTTGGAGATGTTTGGGAGAGAGAGGAATCGAATGGTTGACGACGTTCTTCAACAAAATTTGGAGAAACAATAAGATGCCATCCGAATGGAGGAAAAGTATTCTAATCCCGTTGTATAAGAACAAAGGCGATGTCCAAGATTGTGCCAACTATCGAGGAATCAAATTAATGAGTCACACTATGAAACTGTGGGAGCGAGTGATCGAACAAAGGCTAAGGAGGATGGTGAAGATCTCGGAAAACCAGTTTGGCTTTATGCCGGGAAGATCAACTATGGAAGCCATCCACCTAATGAGACAATTAATGGAGCACTATCGAAATAAGAAGAAAGACTTGCATATGGTTTTCATTGACTTGGAGAAGGCATATGATAAGGTACCAAGGGAAGTACTTTGGTGGGCCCTAATAAGGAAAGACATTTCGCGGAAATATGTTGACATCATAAAGGACATGTATGAGGGAGCATGCACGAGTGTACGCACCAGTGTTGGGAAGACTGAAGAGTTCCCTATTACGATTGGAGTGCATCAAGGTTCTGCACTAAGCCCTTTTCTTTTTGCCATCGTTATGGATGAACTAACAAGTTCACTTCAAGATGGTATACCATGGTGCATGTTGTTTGCAGATGATATTGTGTTGGTTGATGAGACGAAAGAAGGCGTGGAGAGGAAGTTGGAACTATGGAGACAAACTTTAGAATCTAGAGGCTTTAAGCTGAGCCGAAGTAAGACAGAATATTTGGAGTGTAAGTTTAGCGGCGATAGGAGTAGGGAGGCAGGGACAATCACACTAGATGGGAGAGTTGTTCAGGCATCAGATTGTTTTCGGTATTTAGGATCTATTATCCAAACGGATGGAGAAGTAGATGGAGATGTTGCTCATAGGATTAAATCTGGTTGGGCGAAGTGGAAGAGTGCTACGGGTTTCCTTTGTGACCCCGGCATGTCAAATAGATTGAAGAGAAAATTCTACCGCATGGCAATCAGACCAGCACTGTTATATGGTACGGAGTGTTGGGCAGTGAAACACTGTCACACTCATAAGATGTCGGTGGCGGAGATGCGTATGTTGAGATGGATGTGTGGTCATACGAGAAAGGATCTGGTGAGTAATGAAATAATTAGGACAAAAGTAGGGGTTACATCTATTGAGAATAAAATGAGGGAAAACCGACTAAGGTGGTTTGGCCATGTAAGACGAAGAGCGCTTGATGCGCCGGTTAGGAGGGTTGAAGAGTTGCAAAGGGATGTAGTGGTGAGGGGTATGGGAAGACCTAAGCAAACTTGGAGGAGGGTGATCGAGAGTGATATGAGTGTATTGGGGATTGAGGAAAATATGGTAGTGGATAGGAAAGAGTGGAGGGAGAGAATCTGTGTCGCTGACACAACTTGATTTCACGGTTTTATATGATGGTTCATGTTAGCCGACCCCGAATCATTTCGGGACTAAGGCTTTGTTGTTGTTGCTGTTGTTGTTAAGACGAAGAGCGCTTGATGCGCCGGTTAGGAGGACTGAAGAGTGACAAAGGGATGTAATGGTGAGGGGTAGGGGAAGACCTAAGCAAACTTGGAGGAGGGTGATCGAGAGTGATATGAGTGTATTGGGGATTGAGGAAAATATGGTAGTGGATAGGAAAGAGTGGAGGGAGAGAATTTGTGTCCTTGACACGACTTGATTTCACGGTTTTATATGATGGTTCATGTTAGCCGACCCCGAATCATTTCGGGACTAAGGCTTTGTTGTTGTTGTTGTTGTAGTATTTGTAGAGAGTGGACTAGGAGTCCATGGAGATGTTAAGGACTGTAAGAGACCATGTAATACACTAGAATACACGTGATACCATGTAGATTAAGAGACTACATTGATATATTAAACTTAAGATGAATACACATATTTATACAAGGTTTTCCCTACAATAAAGAAAACAGTGGCCCTACTAGCAGCCCTATAGGTGTCACAGAAGCCTAAGCATGATCTAGTAGCAGCCTAAGCATGTTATACATTAATTACATTGACTTATTCTGTAACACTCTCCCTCAAGCTGGAGCATGGATTTTAATCATGCTCAGCTTGCTACAAATACAGATAATATAGTCTTAAAGGCAGTGCACTCAAAATACTTTAGAATATAAAAATATAATCTGGGAAACGCGGCCTAGAAGAACAAATTGGACAGGACAGACGACAGCAGAAGAACATCAAGCTTTGTTCCGAAACAGAGAAGCAAAACTCAGTTGTAGCCACATGCAAGAGGCTGCCAGCAACATCAGTGCACAAAAGGAGATTCACCGGAAACCTGACCGAACAGACACATTGGAAACAGAGAGGCGACATCGGTGGAAGAACTGAAACTTGGAACCCTAGGTCCAAACAGTCTGCTCACAAGGCAGAAAACAATGCTGAAAGAAACAGCCCAGAAATGTAACCCAGAAATTCTACTCATAAAGCCGAAAACAAATTCTGGAATCTCAATCCAGAAACCCAAAACAAGCTTCTGATCCCATGTAAGGAGGAATTTTCTTACAGCGACGACGACACAGGGTGGCCGGAATGTGAGGAAACACCGATCGGAGGCGGAGAGGATGAACTAGAGGGGTGGTGAGATAAAATGACGTCCCAACAGTGAGTATTCAAGAGACCCAAGCTCTTGACAGAAATGGAACCCTGGGAAATACTACCCAGAAAATATTGAACCTGGGAAATACTACCCAGAAAATATTGAACCCTTGCAGAAACACAACTCTGGAAATACTACCCAGAAAAAAGACTTCAGAAACCTTAGACCTTAGGCTCTGATACCATTTAACAGACTAGAATACATGTGATACCATGTAGATTAAGAGACTGCATTGATATATTAAACTTAAGATGAATACACATATTTATACAAAGTTTTCCCTACAATAAAGAAAACAATGGCCCTACTAGCAGCCCTATAGCTGTCACAGAAGCCTAAGCATGATCTAGTAGCAGCCTAAGCATGTTATACATTTATTACATTGACTTATTTTGTAACAAGGACAATGATTTTTTATCATGCCTCAAGCAAATCATTTATCATCTACTCCTAATCTTTGCCAGCGGTTTATGTGGTATCAGAGCTTTGTATTCAATGTTTATCGATATTTTTTTCACCTCCTCTTCTGAGATAGTTCTTGTGTTGAGTTAGACCTTTGTTTGTTTACATAAATTTTAGAGACTGAATGTTTTGGCTTTACGTTAACCGATACTCTAGTTGACTTCTTATTTCTGTGTTGTCTGAGTTAAAATTTGGTGAAGAGAAAAGTGATTGCGATCTTATATTCTTCTATTTCTAGCTATCTTTGGTCGTTTGTTTGTAAGATCATTGTAGCAAATTGTTTCTTAATTTTGCAAACTAAATTTCTTAAAATTCCAGAGAGCAAATGCTTTGGCTTTATGTATTAAATGTTTTCTCGTGTTGAAATTAGTTGCTCTCTTGATGGTTCATGTCTTTACCTTATCGGGGTATAAAAATTGAATGGTATGAGAAACTTATATTTGTGGTCCCATTTCATTCTTTAATATACTAATCCGTGAGATGTGCGAGTATATGCAATTTCTGAAAAGCAAAATAGTTGTTTTTTGAGAAGTATTGTAATTATTTTTCAGATAAAAGAATCATAATCAAATGATACATTTACAAGAACTAATATGCAGAAAACATAAACGAAATCTTTTTTTTTTTTTTTTTTTTGAGAACTCAGAATTATTATTACTTTTTTTTGAGAACTCAGAATTATTATTACTTTTAGAAAATTAAAAGATAGTTAGAAACGGAAAGTGAAATCAAGTGTTGGGAAGACTGAAGAGTTTCCTATTACGATTGGAGTGCATCAAGGTTCCGCACTAAGCCCATTTCTTTTTGCCATCGTTATGGATGAACTAACAAGTTCACTTCAAGATGGTATACCATGGTGCATGCTGTTTGCAGATGATATTGTGTTGGTTGATGAGACGAAAGAAGGAGTGGAGATGAAGTTGGAACTATGGAGGCAAACTCTAGAATCTAGAGGCTTTAAGTTGAGTCGAAGTAAGACAGAATATTTGGAGTGTAAGTTTAGCGGCTGTAGGAGTAGGGAGGCAGGGACAATCACCCTAGATGGGAGAGTTGTTCAGGCCTCGGATTGCTTCCGGTATTTAGGATCTATTATCCAAACGGATGGAGAAGTAGATGGAGATGTTGCTCATAGGATTAAAGCTGGTTGGTCGAAGTGGAAGAGTGCTACGGGTTTCCTTTGTGATCCCGGCATGCCTAATAGATTGAAGGGAAAATTCTACCGGACGGCAATTAGACCAGCATTGTTATATGGTACGGAGTGTTGGGCAGTGAAACACTGCCACATCCATAAGATGTCGGTGGCGGAGATGCGTATGTTGAGATGGATGTGTGGTCACACGAGAAAGGACCGGGTGCGTAATGAAATAATTAGGACAAAAGTAGGGGTCACATCTATTGAGAATAAAATGAGAGAAAACCGACTAAGGTGGTTTGGCCATGTGAGACGTAGAGCGCTTGATGCGCCGGTTAGGAGAACCGAAGAGTGGCAAAGGGATGTAGTGGTGAGGGGTAGGGGAAGACCTAAGCAAACTTGGAGGAGGGTGATCGAGAGTGATATGAGTTTATTGGGAATTGAGGAAAATATGGTAGTGGATAGGACGGAGTGGAGGGAGCGAATCTGTGTCGCTGACACGACTTGATTTTCACGGTTTTATATGATGGTTCATGTTAGCCGACCCCGAATCATTTCGGGACTAAGGCTTTGTTGTTGTAGAAACGGAAAGTGAAAAGAACAATGATTGGAAAAAGTAGAACATATATTTTTAATAATTTATATCTGTACCTGTGAGATTTTTCATTTTAGTTGCTAGGGGTTTTGCCATTACCAATTGCAACTTGTATTTTCTTTGCATATAAAATTTAGGTTATTGATTTTTATTTTCTGGTAAGTGTTTTAGATCTTACCCAAATTCTTGCTAAAGTAGCCAGTGGGAGAAGTGTAGCGAGAAATGTGTAAACTTGTAGACAGCATAAAGTATACTGCTCTGTTTCACCCTAGATTCTCATTAAATTTTAAGGTCCGATTGTAAATGTCGCGTATAGTTGGGAAGGTATAGAGTTGCAAGAAAGGCCTTGACCTTCTCGATCATACACTTGCCTGACTTTGTTGAAATTGTTGATAATGGTAGATTCCAGAGTTCATGCTTATTTATATGAACAAGAAAAAGCATCATATTTGCTTCAAAAAAAGAAAAAAAAAAAAGAAAAAGAAAAAGCATCATATATTGCATTTTTCCTCTAATACAAATGATCCAATGAGATGTGTCTAGAATTTGTCATATGGTGCTTCATAGTAAAAAGATAATGTTGATATTTTTATTTCCTTTTAGTTATATTATGTACTCTATACTAAGTGAGATGCATACTGATAGTGGCTGAAATGAAAATATTTTCTATGAAGTGGTGTTCTATTAATGTTGTCAAGGCATGGCGGTGGTACATTTAAATTTTGCAGAATCGTTAATTGTTGTATATGGCTCATAATATCAAAGGGGCTTATGGTACAGGGGTATTTCGGTAATTTGTAATCGCATTATAGATACATGTAAAAGCTGTATCTTTCAGTTACTCGATCAATAAGAACTCATCGCTCCCGGAGAAGTAGGCAATTCAAAACTGCCGTAACTTCGTTAACAAAGCCTTGTGTTCGATCTTTGCTTGTTTAATTTCTGTATTATTTAGCTTTGTTTTCAACATTAATATAGTTATCTCTCCTGCAAAAAGATGTTTTTGAAACATTGGCATGTTATTGTTATTGACTTATTGGTGACTTTTTAATACTTCTTTACATTCTCACATGATTAAATTACAAAATCTTCAATGTTGTTTACATGATTTTGGATTCAGATAAGCATGAAGACTGAGAGTCTTGTTACTCGACTTGGTGCTGCTGGTTTATTACGTACACAGGGTCTTATTGGGGGGAAATGGATTGATGCATATGATGGGAAGACAATTCAGGTATACTAATCCCTCTTTACTGTATATGACTTAGCATTCTAAATATTTCCCTTGCATTAGAAAATTTGGCATGATTTTAACTCTTTGAGCCAGTTTCTATACTAAACAAATTTGAGCACGTGCCTGTTGCCTGGTGTCCATGTATAAATGTTTTGTTTTTGGTTTTTTTTTTTTTTTTGCCTGTGTGCTAGAAGCATTGATGAATGTAAATTTTCAGGAAAAAAATAAAAAAGAGAAAGATAAGTTTCCAGTGTATGAGAAATGAGAAAAGGAACGAAAGCAGCAACAATTGCTTGTTGATAACAAATATGTCCCCACCCTCCTGCAGCAGGCTTCTATTTTTCTTACTATTTTGTTCTGATTATGTACTTACCTTCTTCCTTGTATGCCCTTCACTTTGCAATAGGTTCAGAATCCGGCAAATGGAGAAGTTATAGCAGATGTCCCATGTATGGGTGGGAAGGAGACAAACGATGCGATATCTTCTGCTCATGATGCATTTCAGTGTATGAACTTCAGAATTTTTTATGTTCTATACATCACTATGTTAATAAACTAATCTGATGGTGCTTACTGCCTAAAGTAGAGATAAATATCCATCTTGCTTTTACACTTTGTGGTTGATATTACATCATAGTTGTCAAATTGAGATTTGACTCATGAATCGAAATCCTCATTTTGTGACTCGTGAATCGAATCGTAAGATTCGGTACAAATTGATAGTATTATAAAAAAATAAAATATTTATAACCCTCAATAGTAATTTAATTTCATATTACATATGTAATTTCTTTTTTATGGTTTTTAAAACTATTAAAATGCTAAAAGATTTTTTGACTCGCCTTCAAGAGTCTTCTGTTTTGTGAATTGATGATAAGATGAGGAGAGTCTCATGATTTATCAACTTGGTGATCTTTGGTAGTGAAAACCATTTGTGGAACTTACTGGAGAATGGAGAGTTTGAGTTTCTTGTTATTTGGCTTTTGAATAATTCATTTATTTTGGATGAACAATGACGGAAGAACAAGGAAGAATAGACGACACGTTGATGGAAGTATGAAACAAGTCGCATTCAAATTGGAACTATCTTCTGTTTTTTCCACTGTTGTCCAGAATCGGTTGGCTCGGACCACTTGACCAATTTGGCCGATTCACCACTGATTCATGTCGATTACGCCGTCCCTTTAGAGACGGCTCGAAATATAGCTGACTCGACTCATGAATCTTACAATTTTAATAACAGTGTATTACATATCTAGAGGCTTGCAGGGGTACTTTATTATGTGCTAAGTTAGTCACAAAGTAATACAGTTCCAAATAATTTCTCCACCTCATTTCCTCCGAGATTTCTTCATGCTCCTCTCTTTTTCTCTCACTTCACTATTTTCATTTAAATTATCTGTGCCAAAAGGATCTTGAACTATATTAGGGACGATCTACATTACTGATATCATCATGTCTGTTATTCTGTTAAAAATTTGGCTGGGTGAAGTTTTTTGCTGATTTCAGCATTTGGCAAAAGTTCAGTGGTGATTTTGTAAGTTATTTCATCACCACATTTATAGGCACTTAGTTTATCACCTAAAATTTTAGTTGCAAGAGTTGCTAGGTGCTTTTCTTATTTAGGAAGCCCCCAAGGAGTTCCAACATTAACTGAATATAATATGTATGTATGTATGTATGTATGTATTGTTTTTGAGAGTCATTGTAGTGTTTTTTTTTTTTCAATGTTTGCTAGAAATTATGAATTTAAGGGTTTAAAGGGACGTGGAAAGGTCCCTTAGCTGGCATTTTGTTATAACAGAGAAAGAGTGAGAGCAATAGGCAGCTTTTTGGAAAATTCAATTTGGGTCGCGGCCTTAGGCTTGGGAAGGGGCATTACCCTGTGGGAACAGAGGAGTTGTTTTTCTGTTTGCTTGTTTATTGGTTTAGTTTCCTTTCTTCCAGTGTCAAAAAGTTCATCGACAAAAATGCACTTTTCTGTTCTCCGTATTGCTTGAACAGTTTTCTATAGGATAGCCTCTAGTTATTATAATATTTTGCTTGTTATTGAAAAGTGAATTCTATTGAATTTAAATATTTGAAATTGATGTATTTATGAACTTTTCATTTACATAGCTTGGAGCAAACTAACTGCTACTGAGAGGAGCAAACGTTTACGAAATTGGTATGTTCTTTATTTTGAAGAGATCAAATTTCTCACATTCTGTGGCATAGAAATGATTCTAAGGTATATAGCTCTATATATAGTTTGCTGATGCTTGTAGAGTTCTTTCTCAACTTTAAGGTACGACTTATTGATTACCCATAAAGAAGAACTTGCACAACTAATAACCTTAGAGCAAGGGAAACCTCTAGCAGAAGCCATGGCCGAGGTATTACTCTCAAACTTGTGATTGAAATTTCATAAGTAGGTTATTTAGTTCCATGGTTTTCAGACCCGGCCCGGTCTTCAAACTGGTAAAGACAAAGTGTTAAAGGGTTTAAGGTTCAACTAGAGTTGAACCAGGGTCAAATTGCAGGTCGTTATTTTTAAAATATCATAGATAGATTTTTAGAAGATCATATATAATTATATGTATTTAATAAATTAAAGATATAAAACATATAATAGATGTGAAACTTTAAAATTTATATAAAATATTACTTTTGTTGTAAAATATTATTCTTGTATATATATATTTATTCATTTATACATGTGTGTGTCTTATAATTGGATTTGAATTAGGTTATTTATTTAACTTTCTAAGATTTACTTTGGATTTTTTTATTGTTTTAAAATTTAAGTATTTATTTTTTTTAATTTAGTATTTTTTAATTTATACAAAAAAAAGCTGGTTTGATTTATGTTAATTCTGGAAAAGGTTGAAAATAAATGTTGAATAGAGCATGATTTTAAAAATATTGAAATTTAATATATTTAATCAGTGACAATGAATATCAAAAGAATTTAGCCTGGTGATAAGCATTATACCTGCTAACTTCGAATCACATGTTTGCCATTCAGTTTTTTCCTTTTTCTTTTAAACTGAAGGTCTTAATCAGTAAAACTGATTCAAACCTTGACTGGGTCTTGCTGGTTCTCCGGTCGAACTGCCGGTTTAACTCGTAATTCACCAGTTTAGAGATATACTGGGTAGATACTAGATACCCTGACCAGACTGGACTAGCCACAGGTTTTGGTCCAACCTGCTCTGACCAGCCGGTCCGGTTTTCAAAACCATGTTTGATTCAGCACAAGCCTAGGCAGGTGTAAAGGAAAACAGATTTTCCATACCTGGTTAATATGTGGGAGGAAAGAGGGGTTTGGGAGGTATCCAAGCCCATGGCCTTGTGTATTTTGAACTACAATTTGGTATTTTTCAAGTATTTGCAACATTGAACTTATGATTGAAATAATAGGTTGTCTATGGAGCTGGTTTCATTGAGTTCTTTGCAGAGGAAGCAAAACGTGTATATGGTGACATAATCCCAGCACATTTGGGCGATCGTCGGTTACTTGTTCTAAAGCAGGTGTGCTAATTTTTTCATTGATTTATACGAGTTAACTAATCATTTATTTTTTGTCTACTAGTAAAATCTCATCCATTTCTCACTTGAGAATGGAAATAAGCCTCTTTAAGGTTGTCGTGCGTATGATTTTTAATATAATATGTTCTCATTTGGCCTTTGTGATGGAAATAACCTGGAAAACAAAATGACCATTGAGGTAATGAAGAATAACGTTTTAAGAATGTAGCTGCTAAATTTCCAACTCTTACAACAAGAGAGAAATGAAGGTGCTTAGGATTATCTATCCATCTCCCACAACACTGGTCTTGTAAATTATATGGTTTTACATTGACTAGGGTCTTGTATGAACTTGAAAGGTTCTTTTGAACCTACTAAGCTGCTTGTAAAAAATTAACATTTCTGCAGAAGGTTTTTATAATAGATGCGTGTGTAAATTGTAATGCTGCCTTATAACGGAGTTCTTGATAAGGTTTCAATAATCCAACTAGGTCATGTACTTCTGAAAATCTGAATTCAGAATTTTGAGCTTTCAAGAAATACAATATTGAAAATTTAAAAGTCATGATCACTGAAATTGAGTGTGTTTACTTCGAGGGAAATGGGGAAGGCAAGGAACACAATGCCAATATATCTAGACAGATGTGTCTAGGTACATTGGCATTTCCTTCATTCCCATTTCCCATTTCCCTCAAAACAAACACACTCTAACTGTTGTGTGGTTAGCTAACAATTAAAGTGTCATTGAAAACATAATCTTAAAGCGGGACGTTACTATTAAAAAAGATGCCATGGGAATTTTTTGTCAACGCTTGCCCTACTTATAAGTTCTTCATTTTCCTTTATTTACTCAATTTAGCTATTTTTCTTGAAAGCACATGGCTATTACTAAAAGTAGAGGTATTTAATAAAGGTTCTGAAATTATTTGTGGCAGTTCATAATTCTATACCTGTGGCCCACCTTTTGAATTAAAAGAATTGTGCTCTAATATTTTGCTATAGGTAGGTGTTCTATATATAATAATCTTACAGACTATATCTGTATGGCGGTCTAGAAATCTGATTGAGTGGTGTTAATCATGTTGCCAATATGCTTAGTACAATCTTGTTGAAAGCTTATTGCTTGTCTTCTCTATTTCTTAATGCTGGTTGTTGCAAAGCTATCAGTTTTGATGCTAGTGTTTATCATATGGTTTCACACATGTTTTAGCCTGTTGGTGTTGTTGGAGCAGTTACACCCTGGAATTTTCCCTTGGCCATGATTACTCGTAAGGTGCGTTGAACTAAGAATGATTATTCAAATATTCTTTTGCTGGCTTTAGGAGATACGTACAAGAGATAACTTTTTCTTTGATCGCCCAGGTTGGTCCTGCCCTTGCTTGTGGTTGTACAGTGGTTGTGAAGCCCTCTGAACTTACACCTCTGACCGCCTTGGCAGCAGCAGAGCTAGCCCTTCAAGCAGGAATCTCACCGGTAATTCTTATTCAAAATTTCATATATCATAGTGGAAGTAATGTTATAGTGTTAGGCCTCTTTCAATAACAATTGCTTGAAATATAATGGTTTGATACTTGACAGGATGTTGAATTGGCTAAACTTTCTATAGTAGGTAGCCTTACTAACTATTGCCTTCTGCAAATATTTCACATCTATTTTTTGGTAAACTGTAAAGTTGAAAAAAAAATCTCGTTCGAGCAATGAATAAATATTAGCATCCACTTTATGTTGTGGGATGTGTCAGTTTTTGTTCTCTTTTATGCTTATTTGTTGTATAATTTCTACAGTAATTTTTGTCTATTTTGTTTAGTACTCAAGTAGTTTCAGCTGTCAGCCTAATACATATGCTATATATAAATTTGTTCTGGTAGTGGGCATTTTTTCCTCGCGTAACTGTTGTATCATATTGAGTAACTGCTGTATCTATCTATTAGCAAAGAAGCAAGTAATGAATTCAGAAAATTTGAACGTCATGAATTGCTTGCTGAACCCTAATGAGACCTTGTTACACTTTCAATGATAAGCTAAGAAAAGGAGAATATCATCAAACTGAGGCTGGCAACTACTCTTCCTTTTGATGGTAGAGTCGATGGACGCCTAACATGATTTCTAACTAGGAACCACAACAGCTGTGTGTCAAAGTAGGGGGTTATTTGAGTGGGAATATATGTTTGTGGAATCAGAGTTTACAATAGCAGTGTTTTAGTCCATAAAGATATAGAGAAGTCCATGGGAGACCATGTAGATTAAGAGCCTACATTTTTACTTCAGAAAGACATTCCTAAAATCACTCCTTAAATCAGAGAAATTTAGTAGCCCTACTAGCCACCTATAGTTGTCTAGCATCCTATAGTCAAAAAGCATGCTATACGTTTATTACATTGGCTTGTTATGTAAAAAATTGAAAATAATTTCAAGACAGATACCCAAAAACTCTACTAGGTTCTGATACCATGAAAATATAGAGTAGTCCATGAGATACCTTGTAGCTTAAGAGCCTACCTGAATATCTTTTACTTAAGAGCACTATATATATACACGACATTCCTAACACCACTCCTTATATCAAGGAAACATAGCAGCCCTACTAGTCAGCATAGTTGTTAAAGGCCCAAGGTGTTAGTTACTGCCCAATTAATGAGGGCAATTAATAGCTTTTGTCTTTATGTATTTTTTTTTTTTAAATATATAAAAATGAAAGTCTAAATCGGTGCCTCCATTGTTGAAAAAGGAGGCACCCACAATTAATTATTTAACTACTTGTTGAATAATTGGTTCATTACATGGCTATAAATAGCCATGTAATATGCTTTCCAAAGCATCAAGAAATTAGAGAGCAAAATTCATTTGCTAGATTGAGAGTTTTCAAATTGGAGAATTAAGAGAGTTTTTGAGAGGGTAGTCTAATTATTTGGGGAGAGACAAAATAGTAAGATAATTATTTTGGATATTTTCGGGAAATACCTGAGTGCTACTATTTTGGTTTTATCTCATTGTAACTCTAGAAAGTTCCTAGAGAACATCCTCTTTGTACGCCTACTATTTTATAATGGAAGAATTTACTCTCGAGCTTGGTCGTGGACGTAGCCTATAAGGGCGAACCACGTTAAATTTTCGGTGTCATTTTTATTGATTATTTTGCTTGTCCTTATTTTCACGGAATATTTTTCACTTTATTCCCAACACAGGCGTGCTAAGGTGCCAAGGGGTCCTGGAGCCTAGGCTCAAGGCTCAAGGCGAGGCGCGCACCTTAGAAACACGAGGCGCATAAAATAAAAAAAATATACTCTCTTACTAGTTAAGCATAAACCGAAAAACACACTTATGATCACACGGACAAAAGAAAACTCATAAAACCATAATACTAAATCATAAATGTCAAAAACACCAAATTAAGTTCATACTTCATATAGACACTAACATATACTTAACACGTCTTAAGCTAAAATACCTAACTATAACTAATGCTACTAAATTAATAACTATTCATTGTCAGTCAAAAAGAACACACACAACAAAAACTAATAATCGTCATCATCAAGATCATCACTCTGTTTCTTCTTTACTTGTTTTTGCTTGAAGTGGAGGGAGACTTCTTTCTTTACATGACTTCTTCTCATAATCTTTCTCTATTTTTTATATATTTAATTATGATTGAGACTCTTGATATTCTTATTTAAATTAAGGTTTTAAGACTAATCTTATTTAAATTAGATTAGCGGTTGAGGTTAATCAAACAGTTATTTTAGAAAAAAAGGGTAAAAGTAAAAACGCAAACTAAGTAAAAACCGCTAGGCGCACAAGGCGAGAGCCTTTTGTACGGAGCCTCGTTTTCTGGGTTCAAGGCTCAAGACTGAGCCTTGACTGAGGCGCGCCTTTAACAACTATGCTAGTCAGCTATAGTTGTCTTGTAGCAGCATATAGTCACTAAGCATGCTATGCATTTATTACATTGACTTGTTATGTGTAACGAGCAGTTTGAGGATATAGTAGTTTTGTACCAAAAGGATCAAGGATAGGCTGAGAGATAATAGGAGAAAATGGTTCAAGGCTTATTGACAAGAATCATCAACTCTATTTGATGGATTGGTTCGCATGGAAAATGCATTCAGGTTGGATGGATATGAACTTGGGAGTGGTATTGAAATCAAGATCCTTAGAAAAGTGGTGATGTAGAACCCTAGGTTCTTACTTTTACTTGACGAAGACCAAATATATGTTATATTGAGAAATAAAACCCTAAAATTGTTGAAGATCCTAAAATATAAAAGATGACAAAATAATCACTCTTTAGGTGACTTTCTACTAGTCTACTAGTAATTGAATGATGGTTATTAAGAAGTCCAATCAAATACATAATAGGATTAGGATTACGACTTGGGTTATCCTTATTTGTTGGAAGATAAACTACATCTAGAAGAAAATATAGATAACAGAAAATTATGCTCCGGGATTTTTGAAATTGGAGTTCCCTTGTTTTGATGGGCAATTGATCCATTAGTGTGGCACGCGAATGCCCCTTGATTGAAGCGTGTACAACATGCCCATCCTACAACAACAACAACAAAGCCTTAGTTCCGAAATGATTCGGGATCGGCTAACATGAACCATCATATAAAACTGTACAATCAAGTCGTGTCAGCGACACAAATTCTCTCCCTCCACTCCGACCTATCCACTACCATATTCTCCTCAATCCGTAATAAACTCATATCACTCTCGATCACCCTCCTCCAAGTTTGCTTAGGTCTTCCCCTACCCCTCACCACTACGTCCCTTTGCCACTCTTCAGTCCTCCTAACTGGCGCATCAAGCGCTCTTCGTCTTACATGGCCAAACCACCTTAGTCGGTTTTCCCTCATTTTATTCTCAATAGTTGTAACCCCTACTTTTGTCCTAATTATTTCATTACTCACCTGATCCTTTCTCGTATGACCACACATCCATCTTAACATACGCATCTCCGCCACCGACATTTTATGAATGTGACACTGCCCAACACTCCGTACCATATAACAATGCTGGTCTGATTGCCGTGCGGTAGAATTTTCCCTTCAATCTATTAGGCATGCGGGGGTCACAAAGGACACCCATAGCACTCTTCCACTTCGCCCAACCAGATTTAATCCTATGAGCAACATCTCCATCTACTTCTCCATCCGTTTGGATAATGGATCCTAAATACCGGAAGCAATCTGAGGCCTGAACAACTCTCCCATCTAGGGTGATTGTCCTTGCCTCCCTACTCCTATCGTCGCTAAACTTACACTCCAAATATTCTATCTTACTTCGGCTCAACTTAAAGCCTCTAGATTCTAAAGTTTGTCTCCATAGTTCCAACTTCCTCTCCACACCTTCTTTCGTCTCATCAACCAACAAAATATCATCTGCAAACAACATGCGCCATGGTATACCATCTTGAAGTGAACTCGTTAGTTCATCCATAACGATGGCAAAAAGAAATGGGCTTAAGCGGAACCTTGATGCACTCCAATCATAATAGGGAACTCTTCGGTCTTCTTAACACTGGTACGTACACTCGTGCATGCTATGTGTTGAAATTCCATCAATAAATGGGGTTGTCAGGATTCGAACCATAGTTATTAATGGCGCGCCCATGGCGCACCAGGCGCAGGCCTTAGCGCCATGGGGCTGCCATGGCGCGCGCCTGCTGCGCCATTGTGCGCCATTTTGCGCCAAGAGCAGTTGCCAAAGGCGCATCAAGGCGCGCCTTGGCAGTTAGAGGCAGTTTTCTGGAATGTTTGGCAGTTAAGGGCTTTTTTTATTAAAAAAAGTTATTGAGAGAGAGAGATTATACATTTATTAGAAGAGAAGAGATTATACGTTTATTATTAGTAGAGGAAGAAACAGAGTACGTTTATGATTTGAAGAGGAAGAGACATAGTATGTTCATGATTTGAGGAGGAAGAGACAGAGTCATTGTATTTTATAAGAGGAAGAAGTCTAGTAGAAAGAAAACACTACGTATTGAAACAACAGAAGTCTACAGATTTAGTATTCAACTTTATCTTAGAAATGTGGAGTTTATTTTGCATTTTAAAATTTATTTATGCTTAAGATATTTTCATAATTTAGTATTCATTGCATTTTTATGTTAGGTTTATAGTTTATAATTTTTAATTTTGAAAGTGCGCCTTGTCTCGCTATGGCGCGCGCCATCACCGTGCGCCATGCGCCAAGGCTCCAGGACCCCTTGCGCCTTAGTGCGCCATGCGCCTTTAATAACTATGATTCGAACTCTCGACCATTTGGTCTAAGAGGCTTTGATATCATGTCATGGAACCAATTGAAGTAAAAGCTTAAGCTGATAGTTAAGGGCCAAGAATAGCTTTTATTATTATTATCTACAGTTGTGATTCACTTCCAAGAAGATGCACAAATATGGTTTATTAAATTGGACTAAGACAGTGCAGAATTAGCTTGGGGAGTATTCATGAAGCAATACAACTTACAATATGGTCTTCCATTCCCTTGATAATAAGTTGTGTAGTTAGAAAAGTTAAAATAGTCGGGTCAATAGATTAGTATCAACTCAGGTTCGAAGAGTTATCACCTTGAGCAAGTTCACTTATTGCCAAGCAAGTGATAAGATCTTCCTTGATATGGGGTAGTACTACATAGCACTGGAAGTGGAATTGCATCATCTGGAAATGATTAGAGCTGCTACGGCATCAGTAAAAGTTTGTGTGATACAGACAATAATACAAAGAATTGAGTAGGGAAAACAAAGAATTGAAAGATTGGAAGAGAATAGGACTAATGAAAAGGAACAAGGGGTCTGAACACTGATTTTTTTTCCAAAGGACTTGGTAGTTTAGAAGGGTCTCTTTCCTATCTATCCTTTGTGTGAAGATGTGTGGCACATTCATCATAATTGACCTTTTGTGCTTGAACAAATAACATTTTTTAATTATATGAAGTATAAATGATTATCTAGTGATTTTCCAGATTATGTTGTCTGTTCGTTTGTCATGTTTTGATGTTGTCTATTATGTTAGTTGTTCGTTATGCTTTTGTCTTATCTGATTTTTGTAGGAATTATACAGTTTCAGGTGTGATCACTCTGTGTAATTTTAAATGGTGGAAGTCATTTCTTTTAGTAGAGAGGAGTTTATCTTTTTCTTTATCTAAATGCTGTGTATTTAAGGAACGGGGAAAGAACAAGAAAACAAGCACACAATAAACAATTGAACTTTTATGAGATAGAAGGGTTCCTTCACGCGAAGTCTTCTTATAAATTCAATCATTGGTAAAAAGGTGAAAAAGAGCAAGTAGCCAAGGTAGCATCTACTCCTAATTTTAATTTTACAGCCTAGTCCCTAAGTCAACCCCAAATTAGGAACCTTGACAAGGGCCAAGGATCATCTATTACTTGGAGATGGTGAAAATTTTCATCTCAAGACTATGAGAAGAAAAAGATGATGAAATTTTTGATAATGATGAAGAAGAAGAAGATTATGTTGAGCTTGATGAGTAGCTGTCTTATGATTGCTTTAGAGATTATTACTATAACAAAGTTATCATCTTAATAACTAACACAGGAGGATTTAGGTTTTGAGTTGGATTTAAAAAAAGCATTAGTTATGTTTTATTCATGATTTATATTATTTATAACCTTAGTATATCATACGAGCTTAGTTGTTTTATGCCGCGGAGATAGATCGTGATTTTATTTATTATGTACATCACTTCTTCAGGCTTATGCCTGCTCCTAATCTCCAGAAGCTTTGTGTGTTTTGTGCCTTTGATAACTATGAACATGGTCACAAAATCAACAGAAGATGTATCCAAATCATTATTTCTTTTTCCAAGTCTCACATTTAAAATGTGTTAGAGATGTAAAATGATGTATGATACTTGTTTATGCAAGCTTAAACAGAAACTTTTGTTTCTTGTATTCCTAATGGTTCAATCTTTTATCTTTTAGGGTGTTTTAAATATGGTCATGGGGAAAGCTGCTGATATTGGAGATGCTTTACTTGCTAGTTCAGAGGTTTCAAATCCAATACGTTTTCGTGATTACTTTTTGGCTTTTTATATCAAGACGTAATCTCCTTTTGGGTAAAACAGATATGAAAATGGTTCAATGATGATGTGCCCTTGCTTTATGTTGTTGATTCAGGTGAGAAAGATCACGTTCACAGGTTCAACAGCTGTGGGAAAGAAGTTGATGGCAGGAGCTGCTGGGACTGTTAAAAGGGTATGCATGAATCATGAGTTGATTGAATATCCAAAATCACAAGTTAGATTCTTAAGATTCATCATAAGGCATCAGCCTTGTTGACTTGATATCTTTTAGGTGTCTTTGGAACTTGGTGGTAATGCACCCTGCATAGTATTTGATGATGCAGACCTGGACGTGGCAGTGAAAGGATCGGTAAGATGTCGTCTATTGATACTAGAATTTCGTTTCTATTTCCCCAACCTGCATCTTCATAACTACAATGTTATTTCATGTGACAATGATGCCAATCGTTAATTAGCTACTTTATGACGCAGAAATTCATTGGAACACCTAGGTCATGATTTTTTTCGAGTAACTTTTCTAATAGTATTCAAGACTTGAAGTCTTCAGCTGAATGAATCCAATATTCACATGTCAGATATTAATAGATGCACTTTGGAATTTTATTACAAATGCAGTTTGGTATCTTTAGTGTGAGGTTTAGAAGTCCAAATTCTATCAATCAACTGAGAATGGATTATACCTTTTGTAGAGGCTTTATTGTTTTATAGAGAAAAAAAATAAATGATTACAAATTTGTCGACTGGCTACTTCAGTTTCTTATTACTAGAATTAGATAAAGTTCTTGATGACATCATGAAATTGGCTGAATTGTCGCTCTTCTTTCGGTAGGAGAGTGTGCTCATCCTTTCTCTTGCCTTTGGTTTGTTTCGTGGATGGGGGAGGAGTTCCTTTTAGAGGAACAACGCCTCTTTGTACGGGCTTTGCCTGCTGCTCTGGATTTTTTAGATTTGAGAACAAAATGGATTATTCGATATTTGGAGGTAGTATAATCCACAGAGTGGGTCACTTTGGAATGGCTCTTCATGCAGTGAATTGAATACACTTACTGACAATGGAGACATTAGTTCAGTTCTTGTAGAGTTTTATCTCTGATTAGTGTTTCTTGTTGCTTCATTTTATTTTATCACAATTTCATGCAAAATCTTGCAGCTTGATGCGAAGTTTCGTAACAGTGGACAAACTTGTGTTTGTGCTAATCGATTGCTTGTACAAGAAGGTAGACACTGAACTAGAGTACTGCAACTTTTTGCTCGATTATTTTTTTAATTTTTATGTAGTAAATGTGGTAAATATGTCAGTGTATCATTGCAAAATATGTTGTATTTGTCATTGTAATTTCTTATACGACAATCAGTATTTAACATGACAGCCTCATCTTTACCTCATGTAGGCAATAGGATAAAGAAAAACCACGGTTAATGGCACATCTCTCTCTTTCAATTCATGCCTTCTTCCAAAAAAATCCCTTTCTTTATGCCCATAGCTGTTAAAGGCGCAAGGCGCGCTAAGGCTCCAAGGGGTTCTGGAGCCTAGGCTCAAGACGCAAGGCGAGGTGCGCGCCTTAGAAACACGAGGCGCATAAAATAAAATAAAATATATACTCTTTTACTAGTTAAGCATAAACAAAAAAAAAAAAAAAAACACTTATGACCACACAAACAAAACAAAACCACATAAAAACATAATACTAAATCATAAATGTCAAAAACACCAAATTAAATTCATACTTCATAGTGACACTAATATATACTTAACGTCTTAACCTAAAATACCTAACTATAACTAATGCTACTAAACTAATAACCACTCATTGTCAATAAAAAAGAACACGCACAACAAAACTAATAATAATCATCATCAAGATCATCACTATGTTTCTTCTTCACTCTCTGTCTCTGTGGAAGTTCGTTTTTGCCTGAAGTGGAGGATACTTCTTTCTTTACGTGACTTCTTCTCCTAATCTTTCTCTATTTTTTATATATTTAATTATGATTGAGACTCTTGATATTCTTATTTAAATTAAGGGTTAAAAGATTAATCTTATTTAAGTTACATTAGTAGTTGAGATTAATCAAACAATTATTTTAGAGAAAACTGTAAAAATCAAAATAAAAACCTAAGTAAAAACCGCCATGCGCACCAGGCTCCAGGCTCCCAGGCGCACAAGGTGAGAGCCTTTTGTACAGAGCCTCATCTTCTAGGTTCAAGGCTCAATACCCTGAGCCTTGAGGCGCGCCTTTAACAACTATGTTTATGCCATTTACCCAAAGTCTTACAGAAAAGAAATTAGTTAGAGCTTAAACTAGAGATACGTAAAAAAGAAGAAATGACTAACTTCTCCTTGTCAGCCTTTTCATTTTACCTATCTACTCTATTTTCTTGGCTTCAACCAACAGAATAGCAAAAAAAATAATTTCATACTGAAAAATTGAAAACACCAAAACATCAATTCTTTTTCTAACTGAAGGAACTGAAAGACATGGTGTTTGTTTCTCTTTTTCCATGGCTGTTAAATTGACTGCAGAAAAGATATCTGAACTTCCAACAGCAATTCAATTATCATCAAAATTGGAATTTCATATGTTTCTTGTATCACTCTTATTAGTATCTGGTTCCTGTTTGCATTTGGAAATGATATGCTTTCCTTTATGATATCAACATCTTTGTGCAGGCATCTATGACAAATTTGCAGCGGCTTTTTCGAAAGCTGTTCAGAATTTGCAAGTTGGAGATGGCTTTGGTGAAGGTGTGTCACAGGTATAGTTCTAATGCTGCAAGTTTTCGTTTTAGTTTCTCTCCTTGGACCTGAAATTATTGTTTCTTGCTCTGCAATTTTGAAAGGGGTTTTAGCCCAATGCTAATAGTTTTAACCGTTACTTTGATTTCCTCACAGGGTCCATTAATTAATGAAGCAGCAGTGCAAAAGGTTATTTATTATTATTATTATTATTATTATTTTCTAAATGTAATTTTGTACCTTTTGTTACCTTTATGATCCTGGCTTGCAGGTTGAGTCCTGTGTTCAGGATGCCATCTCAAAGGTTCGTCTTATTTGCTCATGCTGTTTTTTATACAATACAATATTGTTCATATAATTCAGAAATAAATCAATTGGTTTAGTTGTATGTCTATGTATTCTAGCTTGCTTCATCTTGTTATTGTTCTTTTTTCTTTAAGTGATTCCTTATCTCCTTTTACTGTGAAGCTATGTTATATAAGCAATTGTGACAGATATGTACGACATGTTCGGTTCATGGATTAGAGGAGGAATAAAATAGCTATTCCTAGAGAATCCCTGTTTCATTTTTTTTTTTATGGAATAGCTATTTCATGGAATTTGTATTCCACAATTGGTGGAATTTAAGCCAGGAGTAGCTATTCCATAACTAATAATTTTTTTTTTATTCCAAAATTACCTCTCATATCTATTGATTATTTGTTTCATATTTTACATGAAAAACGGTAAAAATGCGAAAAACGGAAAAAATGCGAAAAACGGTAAAAGCAGAAAAGCACAAAAAATTGAAAAAACTTGAAAAATTAATGGTAATAATTAAAATTCACATTTAACGTTTTTTCCGTTTTTTGAATTTTTCGCGTTTTTACAGTTTTCGCATTTTTTTTTTGTTTTTTTTTGCGTTTTAATCGTTCTTGTGTTTTTTTACGTTTTTTCACATTTCTTTCCGGGTTTTTTTTTTTCAATTTTTACCATTTTTCTTGCTTTCCTTAAATAATGTATATTAAATTAATTGAATAATTGAGGGTAATAATTAAAATTTTAAAATAAATAAGAAACTACCGTTGAGGGTAAAGTTGTCTTTTGAACTACAAAACTAGCTATTCCATCTTATTCTATTCCACCAACCAAACATAGGAATAGTTGTTTCTAAAGAATACCTATTCTATTTTTTGGTAATACTATTCTATTCCATTCCATGAACCAAAAGTGTATGATCTAAACAAGACACAGAAAAACAATGTAACAAGAACACAACAGGTATACTATATCGCAAATGGTAAGGAAACACTAGATTGAGAGGTATCAGTCCCCACAGGAAGGTTACAGTCTTCCCTCTCCATAAGAGATAAGAGTTCTGCAATAGAATGCAGCAGAAAAACTCTATATTCAGCCTACCTCTCTCGAAACAGAAAAAATGCTATATAACAGAATTAGATTCTTTCCAGTCCATCTAGGGTAATAACTAATTTTTTTCCTCAGTACCCCTGCCCATAACTAACAATCTAGTCAATTCCCCATTAGGCTCCGTGTGTTTCCTATGTACATAGACTGTATTGCTTAGGCTTAGTGGTATCCTGATCTAGTATATCTGCAGTGTTAGGCCGTTCTCTATCAGGGTAGATCTTATTATTTTTCTTAAATACCGAGTGGACTATTTATTTAGGGATTCAAACTTCTTACTAGTTATTGGATGCAATGGTGTTTGGCTACATGAGATCAGGTTTGATTTATCTAAACTCATCATTGATTCCCAAAATACTCTTACTGGAGACATACTAATTTTGGATGTACTTTACGCGTGGGTTCTATAAAATTTACTTCCTTTCGAGTGTGATTTTGCTCTTGGGTTCATTAAAAATACTTTGGAAAATGGTGTTCTTGTATAAGCAACCACTATTATTTATAGTAAGTTAAGTTCTCTAGAAATGTATCGGTATTAATTTTGGTCTACTATGACGTCTTACAAATTTTCTAACACTATTGCTTTCTCAAATTTGCATTTACCCTGATCTTGTTCATGTTGTCTTTGCATGTCTTCTTCCCCCCTAAAGCTTTCTGTTATTGCATCTGGTCAAGGTTCCATGTCTCGTTTTTTGAAAGCTTATGCCGGATGCGCCCTTTATTCTCTTAGATCACACTTTCTTTAGGTATTTGATTGCTATATTATTATTTCTTATCTATCCTTTAAGAATCACTGAGATATGTTATGTAGCTTTGTCTTGGATAAGCGTTGTTAATTTTCAGAGTGATGAAACATTCTTCTCACTTTTGGATGCCATTGATTATTCTAAAGGTTTGATCATAAGCAAAGGCAAAATATGAAAATTGTACTGTAAGGATTGCTACTCCTAGAACTTGTAAGCTTCCTTGCTGTCGGATATTAATATGAATTAGGCTTTTAACTATCAGCTGAAGCTTTTAGTCCAATTGGTTCCATGAAATGTACCAGTGCCTCTTAGACCAAGTGATCAAGGGTTCGAATCTTGGCAACCCCATTTGTTGATTTAATTTCGAATATTGAAAAAATGATTTTCATTTTCATTAGTCAGTTATCCAAGGGATAATATTGGATTGTATAGCCGATACTAATAGCATGAAAATTCCTTGCTCTAACCGAAGTACGTCAAGTAACTTAAATGAACTAATCTAGTTCTTTTCCTAAGATACAGTCCTAAAATTCAAATCAGCGTCACTTGGAATTTAATGACCAAGTGGAGGGTAATTTATATCTATACATACATTGGTTCACAGTTACCATTTTTCTGGTGCTTGAACAAATGCAATTTTGTGCTTGTATGCCTGTATCATTACTTTGACATTTCTCTCTTATTTGCTGTCTAACTTCTGTGCATGGAATCATTTTTAAAGAATAAAAAGGCTGCAGATTTCTTTCTAGCATGGAATTAAACTTTATAACAAACTACACTTCGATTTAATTTCTGCATCTCTTTCCTAATGCGCTTTGCTAAGTTTTGCTTTCTTTTACTTCATTGTTTGAAATGTTTGAACTTTAGGTATTTCAACTAAGTGGCATCTAATTTTCATATGATTACTTGATATGGTATGACCTTAACTGATGAAAACTTTTCTTTAAGGGAGCAAAAGTCCTTCTTGGGGGAAAAAGGCATAGCCTTGGAATGACTTTCTATGAGCCTACTGTAATCGGCGATGTTAACCAGGAGATGAGTCTATCCAGGTAATTTTGTTAAAGGAAAATACTGTTGAAATGATTTGGAATGTCTTAACTGCATTACTGAAGTTCTGGCCCTTGAAGAGGAAAAAATAGTCTGTACAGGATACTTTCAGCCTTAAATGTCAATCACAATGGGTTCAATACCAGGCTATTAGCAATTTGGACTCGTGGCTAATAAATGACCAAATTATTGATTTGCATAAATTTAGGGTTTTGCTATTTACTGCCCCCCAAATTACTTATCACCGCCCCCATTTGGACAATTTTGCCCTTTGCATAAAAAAATTTCAAAACGGGGAAGAAAAATTTGAGAGAAAATTTCAAAATTTGGCCTAAACGGATGCAGCATCCGCCTGGCCCATGGTGGGGGCGGATGGCGCATCCATTTAGGCCAAATTTTGAAATGTGCAAAATCATAAAATTTTTAGTGACGAAAAATACTAAATCGTTCGATTTTTATGACGAAAAATGCAAAACTCTCCAATTTTTTGTGACGAAAAATGCAAAATCGTCATGAAAAATATGTATTATTTTCATGAGTTCTTTGATAAAAAATGTAAATTTTAATGTTTCCGACTCGTAATCATCCATTTTTGGGGGTCGGGTTGTCACACATCAATTATTTTCATAATTTCAATTATTGTTGTTCGGGTTTATGATTTTGGAGAGAGAATTTTTAGTTTTTGATTAAAATTATGAGAAGGGCAAAAAAGTCCAAATGGGAGCGGTGATAAGTAATTTGGGGGCGGTATTTAGCAGCTCACTAAATTTATTAACTGAAGCCCTTTTCCCTCTATTTTCCCCCTAAAGGAATAAGATTGGTGCAATTACCAAGGTAAAAGAATTAGATTATTTACTTAAACTTTTTTTCCTAATAAGAAAAAGAATTAGATTATCCTAGGTATAAGCAGAAAGTGTAATTTGTCAAAGTGCAGAATAAATGACTGGAGCAGTCTATAGCTTGTGTCTTCAGGGTCATATAGCAATTAGATGCTGTTGCTGCAATATTTTAGAATTATATATTTTTCTTCTTCGTTCTTGATATCTCCCTATAACGAATTCTTCATTGCCACAAGCCAAACTTGATCTCTCAAACTTTGGCTGTAAAATGATCTATCTGGAAAAGCATGCTTACTCTTGAAATTATGACATTGTAATTTCAACGAGACAGAGTAGGACATGCATACTAATGTTTCTTTCACTAGGTTCTAGAATTTTCACTTATTTGTTGGCTGTCATTTCTCTGCTGCTTAGAATTGCATGCTTTCGTTTGAGTGTTTATGTGCATTTACTGAATGCAGATGTCATCATTTAAATCTGTAAAACTTCTAACAACTTCGGTTAGTGCAGAAAGTACATAATTTAGTTAGATGTTAATGCTTTCTTAAGGAAAGGAACAATATAGGGAGTAATACATGCTTCTTATCTTATGTCAGAGAGGAAATTTTTGGACCAGTGGCACCATTGTTGCGGTTCAAAACAGAGGCAGAAGCTATTCGCCTTGCTAATAATACCAATGCAGGTATTCTTTATCAGCCATCCATAAAGTGCACGCACACAACAAATGTGTATCATCTCTTTTTTTAGTTTTTATGAATCAGAATTTTTCTTCTATGAACGATCAGTATAAACATCAACAACTCCGAATTGGATCAGTTTCGCCTCAACAAATAAGGGCTTTGGCCAATAAAATCCTACCTAATGGAGAGATTGTTGGAGAGGTGACAAAACCCTACACTTTTCATTACAAAACCAATAAACCTGAAACACATGGATTACTTTGTGAAAGAATTTTTTGGCCTATAAAAAGTGGAATTTGAGTGTTTTTGTTCCAGCACAAATTAAAATTTTAGAATTTCTTCGTCAATGTGAGTAATCATTGTTAGTTTCTATATTTTTGCCTAAATTTGCAGCATACTACCTATTCCTCGGGTCATATTCTCTGTATTTCGTTGTCAAGATATTTGCATTTAATAATTAATTGTATTTTAGGATACAAGATTACAGTATCTTTCCTTTATAATGATGCAGGACTAGCAGCATATATTTTTACAAACAATATTCAACGTTCATGGCGCGTGGCAGAAGCTCTCGAGTATGGACTTGTTGGTGTCAATGAAGGACTTATTTCGACGGTGGTGAGACAAACAAACACAGAACACTACATTCTTCTTGGATTAGCATAACAAATAGTAACTGTATGATAGAATATTGAGTCATGTTACATATGATACAGGTGGCTCCATTTGGAGGAGTTAAACAGTCTGGTCTAGGACGAGAAGGCTCAAAATATGGGATGGATGATTATCTGGAGGTAGGGATTATTCACAACAGCCATGTCATTTTAACTTCTTATGTAATTCTTTATGAAAAACAAGAAACAAAATTTAAGTTTTAAGTCAGTTTTTACAAAAACCATTAAATTTTCTTGGTGGCACTGATGCTAGCTCAGCATTTTGGGAGTTGATGAAATCTATAGTCCTCAAACTATTGAATGGAACAAAAATTTTAAAAATCTTAAATTCTTAACGAGAAAGCCATCGTGGTTTAACCTTGTTTTAACTATGTGGTCTGGTCTTTTTATCTAGAAACCAACAAACACATTCGCTGGAGATGTCCTGCCAAGTGAATTATTATTTTTTTATTTTTTATATTTTTAGTTTCTCTGGTGAAATTTTGATGGTAAAAAATAATTTTTTATTTTTTACTCGGGAACTTTTTGATGACATGTCATCCATATGGCATCTCCGGCGAATGTGTTCGCTAGTTTCCGGAAAAAGGATGATGGGTGAAACTGAAGTTAAACATTGATGATTTTTTTGTTAAGAATTTAAGATTTACTGTTAATAATTAACCCGCATTTTGGTGGAGGGAGTTGGGTTTTAAATGCTGGTGACTTTGATTTCCATGCAATGAAATTAAAATCTCTTGGTTTTTCTGCAACAAATTAAAGTTTAATTTTAGCTTTTGTGAAACCTGATCCAAAGTTTAGGAACGGTCTGCAATTCACCCTCTAGAACTCGTATTACGCAATTGAATGAGGGTTCAAATTTTGACACCATCATCCTCTGTATAGCTTTCTGCTTTACATGAAAAATCTCTGATGCCATGTATTCATCCCTATTTGTTTATACCGCACAGGTCAAATATGTATGCTTAGGAGATATGAACAGAGAGTGAGATGAAAGGTAACAACTCTGCCAACCTTATGACTACTGCTCCTATAGTTCCTTTTACCCAACTCAAAATTTAATTTTGGGATAAACTACAAATTTAGCTCTGTGGCATCGGGAGAGCGGATTTAGCCTTCATATATAAACCATAAACCAGTACAATTTTAAATTCCAACTTTTGCAAGACAGTGCAATTTCCAACCTCATCTATGAATGGAAGATGAGTTTTTTTTTCCATGTGCAATTTCATGTTCTGATCACCCTCAAGTGTTCTGGCCACTTAATTGCACATTATTATTAATGGAAAAAACTCATTTTGTGTTAATGAGGCTTGAAATTGCACCATCTTATAAATGTTAGGCTTAACATTGTACTGTTTTGTAAGTAGAGACTAAATCCGCTCTCTTCCGATAATACAGGGTTTAAATTTGTAGTTTATGGCTTTTAATTTTTAGTAGCATTTATGTCCTATTGTTTGCATATATGTAGGTACTCAGCGGCTTGTCATTTTGGCAAGAGAGACTTGCTGCTTTGAGCAATAAAAGTTAGGCATAGAAATGTTTCTAAGTTTGTAAATAAAGTGCAAAACTGAAGGACTTCTGAAAGACGTGATCTGCTGTATGATAATGCCTTTTCCCTCATTCCTGACAGGCTGGTAAAATTGCATCCATGATCCTTCAACTATTTGAAATGAAATAAAAATGCCATAAATTTTGTTAAATATTCCATATTGCTTAATGAGAGAGCTATACGGCTCTGAGACAACCTTCTCCCTTTTGAGTTATCTTCTCGGGTGAATTAAACATTTGTTTACATTTTATCTGAGTATGGTTCAATCATGGGTCTTTCGTTAATATTAATTTAGTTTAACGCTTCAAATGAATTGAGCGCGCGGGAGTGTTATAAGTATACGACTTTGCTAATTAGGAAGTTTGACTCTTTAAATATGAGAGGTAATTCTCTTCCTTTGTGGTATCTTTTAAAATAGTTCAGTTTTTGTATACATGGTATTAGAGTTATGGTTTAATGTTGAGTTCTTCTTCGCAAATATTGGCGTCAAAGTCCAAATAAACGGGCATGAAAGGTTTCCTAAATATTTCACATTATGAGAGCGCTATATGGTTTCTTATATGAGTGTGTTAATTCTCTTTTTTTGAGGTATTTTTGGAGTGAATTTATGGTTCAACATTGAGTTTCTTATTAATATCAGTTTCATGCTCTAAAACATTGAGTCTCCTGTTAATATTAGTTTCACGCTCCAAATAAATCGAATATGGAAGAGAAACAAAACCACCAACAACAACCAACAAGCACAAACAAAACACAGGTCTAGTTAGGATCATTTACACCAGTCAATAGCTAGCTACCCTATTTTTCAACTTACAGACTCAATAATAGGTGCATTTTAACGCTAAAAATAACATGCCTAATAGTTTTATTCACACAAAACTAGATACTAGCATAGTATTGCTCGTTCCTAGCGCGTCTAACCAATAAGCCGCAACCACAAAAGCAATCTAACGAGTTTTACCTATCGTTTTTTTGGCATAGCCAATTAATCATCCCCGATACTTAATTCTATTAAGAATATCACACCTTTTCTTAATATTTTTTCGAACTTCAGCAGACTTCACACAATCAAACAGCAAATGAGTAATATTTTCCATAGATTGCATTGCATACACAAATCACAAGTCTCATCTAAGTTCGAATTCCACAACTCTCATCTAAAACACATTATTCATTTAGGCGTTTAGAAAATTATACACATTAAAAGAAACTTTTAAGTTTTATTTATGAAATTTAATTTTCTTATTTTCTTTGACATAAATTTGTTAATTAAATTTTAATAATCAATTTCTTTTAGTATTTTTTTTTTTTTTTGTGTGGATGTTGTACTGTTGTAAGTTATAAAAAAATTGATGAGGTTAGAATTATTGTATGGAGTAGAAAAAAACTAATAAACAATACTTGTAACTTTCAATACATGTTAAAATTATTATAATATTTATAGAAAGCTAAAAATCATTCCTAAGTGTTAAACAATTTACAGTGATCACATAAATTAAATGATTTTCCACTTAAATGTTAATATTTATTATAGTAAGTGATAATTTTGAGTTATTTATGTACTTTTTTTTAATGAATTAAAAACTTATTTTGATGAAAAATTATGGAGCTTTAAAAAATATAGGACTTAAAGCCTTTGTTTTAATGACTTTATGGTTAAATCGTCTCTATATTTGTGGTATAACCAGGGGCGGAACCAGGGGGGTTGGGGTGGGCTCGAGTCCCGGCAGGCCGCCGGAGAATTGAGAATTTTTTTTTAGTAATGGTGTCTAGTAATATTTTGGAGAGAATTATATTGACTCTATGTAGTATTATTTCAATGTTTAAAGGTAGATGAGATAGTTAAGGATGCTTATTTCTATTTGAGAGGTCTTTATGTTCAACTCTCTCCAATCTCATTTTCTTTTAAAAAGTTTTTATTTATTTTAATTTTATTTTTCAATAATTATAAAAACATGTTACCATTATTAATTAATTTAAATGGATTCTTTATTTTTATTTTGATAGCACTTTTGAATTCATTTTTAAATGTCTTTAGCATTAAAAAAAAGTAAACATATTTAATATTCATTTTTATTATGTCTTTACCATTAAAAAAAAGTAAACATGTTTAATTTTCTATTAGTTCAATGCTAGTTTCTAAAAAAAATAATAACATTTTTACAGTTTTAACGTGTTGGAGACTAAATTTTTTTGTCCAGCCCGACTTTGCAAAATTTACCATCAACCGCATGGTTAATTTCGAATTTTTTATTGACGTTTTGAATTTTTTTACTGATATGTTTGAGCCTCGGGGTCATCTGGGGTCCTGTTCCGCCACTGGGTATAACCGATTTGTAATATTGGATTTGTGGTTTAGAAGTTTGTAAACTCAAATTTGTGTTTTTGTTTGCAATCTTAGACATTTCATCAGAAATTGTTAACTTAACAAAGAAAACGCATATTATGAGTTTGATTTTGTAAATTAATTAAACACATTTTTTTAACTAACTGATTGGTTTATAAATTCTTACATTGTTAAGGGGATAATGAGTTTGTAAATTTTTAAACCACAAGAATGGATGCAATTTCACAAGTCAATTAAATATTGCATGTTCTATTTAACTTCCCCTTTATTT
Source organism: Euphorbia lathyris (assembly GCF_963576675.1). Taxonomy (NCBI): domain Eukaryota; kingdom Viridiplantae; phylum Streptophyta; class Magnoliopsida; order Malpighiales; family Euphorbiaceae; genus Euphorbia; species Euphorbia lathyris. The sequence continues at coordinate 75,184,462 of NC_088918.1, read as the reverse complement.
TATTTTTTAGAAGAAAGTATAGTTAATTTGTAGATATGAATCTCAAACCCTAATGGCATATATTCTCCACACAAATATATATATATATATATATCCACTACCAACAGGATTATTATTACATCTAAGCATATGGTTAGAGTTCTTTTTTTCTTTCTTTTCTTTTTAATGAAAAATAAATTCTCATTCAATAATAGTTTTTTTTTTTTGGTAGGGATAATAGTTTTGTTTATTAAATACACTACAGAGAAAACATCATTTATAAAATCTAACAATAAGAAATTCAAATTAGTATGAGGTTACGCAAATCGAGAAATAAAATAAAAATATATTTTGAATTATATTATTTATTCATTAATTGTTATCATTTGATTTTTATTTCTCTCTTTTTCTTGGTGGTTACATTTATTATAATTGCAATTAAAACAAATAGCAAAGAATTTGCTTTGGTTTTTCAGCTTATAAGAACAGTCAAACCTTATAATTTAATTAAACTTTACATTAAGAATATGAAAAATCTGATTATGTTCTTCAAAGTATGTATTAATTAAAATCTAATTACTAAAATTTTTAGATTTTGAATTTGAAAATTTTAAATTCACATAGAAAAAGAGATAATTTTGCTAATTAAATAATTAATTAAGTAAATAAAGAAAGAAATAAAAAAACATATCAACATCCAATAATAGTTTCAAAGAAGAGAAGTGCTAAAAAGTATTCCAATTGTATATAAAGATTAAATTGGGCCCTCAAATTTTACCTTGAAGAGAATATATTCATTATATAGAGAATATATTCATTGTAAAAGATGCTTGAAATTCAAGCTAACATACCCTTAAAATTAAGCCATCTCTACTTTTGTAGTTCAAATTTAATGAACTAAAAGTTAAACATAACCTTTGCTTAATTATATTATAAAGTATTATAATATTAAATAATATTCTCATGTGCTACACAATTCCCAAATTTAATAAAGTAATAATTCTATATCATTTTTATATAATATATGGTATATGTGTTAAGGAATGGTCTTTTGGGTCCACTTGATTTTTCCACTTGGCATCATGTATTGGCTTGATCTATATACTTAAGTGGGACCTTTGTGTGATATTGTTATTTAATTCCATATATAAAAGTAATCAGTTGCATTCCTATGGACCCTGATGACCACGTAAATTTATTCATTCACTGTTAGATCTGGACAGATTAAATATAAGTCTTAAGATGTTTTGAATCTCCACCTTAAGATTTTAATCCGTCTAGATCTAACGATGAATGACCAAATTTACATGATCATCAGGGTTCATATGAACGCAATTGTCAAAGTAATATAGACTAGGATGGCAGTACGAGTTTCGTAGACATCCGGCACTATCTGACTCTATAGAATCGTTAAAATCTTATGTAAAAAGGTATGAGTCTGTGATAGATGCGAGACGAGACATGTATGAGATTATCCTCTAAGGTACCAGTACCTCATATGCATTTAGATACATAAATTTTATTATTGGAAGTGGATGATGTGAAAACCAAATGGACAAAAAAAAAATGAAGATTACAATTGTGTTAAAGTAAACTTTATATTTTTATTTTTAATATATTTGAATTACTTGATAATTTGAGTAATTTAAATTTTTTTACAATTTGAAGTAATACAATAAAAAAGAGCTATAAAAAAGAAAAATCAAACAACTTCTTAGTTTTTGTTAATTAAGTTCTTGATACTTTAACTTGACAAATTCGGTCATCAATCAATTATAATTATACTCATTGAGTTCTGATGGACGGGATAGTTAATCATACATATCAAACTCAGTTAAAAATGTATGATTCGTTTCATGTACTTGAATTGTAATTTTTATAATTTGAAATCAGAACTTTACCATTTTTCTATAGTTATATTAAATACATTAAAAAATTATTTTGAGCTATCGAAAATGTAAGTTTAAATACAAATAAAATGAGTAATTCATTTAATATTCACAACTAACTAACTCGAGTTCTATATACATTTTCTTAATTGAATTGATATAATTTGTGATAAATAAAATGATGTTATATTAGATGATTTTGATGGTATAAATAGCATTTTTCTGATAATTTCAATTTTTAACAATATATACAATTTTTTATAAGTATAGAAAATGTATTTTTTTAAGACAATGTTATATAGTCATATAATTGATAATTAAGTTGAGAAGTTTTAGAATTTTGGGAGAGGAATCTTCCTTTAACTGTCAAAGAAGAAAGCATTTATTCCCATCTATGGACTTAGTTAATTAAGAAAATGTTAATTTAATATGGAATTTATAATCTATCAAAATTTGACATCTTCATTTATTTATTTATATATATATATTATCCTGCACACTTTATAAGTTTTTTTTCTTTATAATCTTGTAATTTAACTTCTTTAGCTAGTGGGACCTTAGCAAAGTAAATTTGGAGTTTGCATGAATTTGTTATTGTGGGGATATCAAATTTAATTTTGCATATGAAAGACAATCTTCAATTCCACAAAAGGGATAAGAATGGGAGCTTTAGAACAAGAAAGAAATAGGTCCCCCATTTACTTGTCACATCAAAACCTCCTATTTCATTATTATATATATATATGCTTTCTTTTATTTATATTTATATTCATGTAATTTCCTTTATATATATATATATATATATATATATATATCATAAAAATAACATTATAATAACTATGGTTGATACTTGTAGAAATTGTTATTACTAATTAATTGTTATTATTCATACATATATTATATGTGTTATGATAAAATTGGTAAAGTTTGGGCATATATATCTAGCTAGCTAATTAAATGATTGCATGATTTACATAGATAACTTATCTAACATAAAAAAGATGTAGCACAATTATTAACACGAAAATTTGAATGGACACTTTTACTTTGAAGGTATATATAAAATGGCATATGAGTAGAAATGAAATTTATGTATATATATTTTATATGTACATATATGTATATATATGTATTTATGCCTCTTTATGTAAATATCTATTGGACTTAAAGCTTACAATATTAAGCTAATATACTATGTAGAGGCAGAGTTAGAATACAAACTCTTAAAATGCGAATCAGTGAAAGTTAGTGATAATATGAATAAAAAGTTAGGAATGCAATAGACTCCCACATGCCCTTCCTCCATTCCTCTTTCCTGACGGAGGGCGGTCTGGAACATCCCATTTTTGGGTGGATTTTAGTTTTCAGGAGTGCAATAGACTCCTACATGCCCATCCTTAGTCTCTGCTACCATGTATTGAAATCGATCGATCTCTTGATGTAAGAGGCTATGATATTTGATATTGTTGAGATTTAGCAACACCGTAGAGCGTCCCTGTGAGGCGCCGTTGGGATCGGCCGGGGGCACTCCGATGCTTAAGTCAGTAAATTTCTTAAGAGAATAAACTGTAATGACAAAACAAAGCTAAGAAGAGTGTGTAAAAAAGTGTACCTCTGTTGTCACACTACAAAGGTATTTATACAAGTTTGAGTGATAACTGTAATAACCTTCTCTTTTAATGAAGAGTAATGCTCCTTCAATGTGGTTTAACTTCATCTTCTAACCTCCAAGCTTTGGCAGGTTCTCAGCCATCATTAATGCTAGTTTAAATGATAATCAGTTACGCCGTCTAATCCTCTGCTTCTTCTAGGAAACAAATTTGGGAAAGAAGAAGATGTAGTGACGCAATGAATAAAATAAACCCGTAGCTAATAGTTGATTCAACAAACGAGTGCCTTCTCAGAAACCTTCAAAATTCTCAAGAACTTTTAGTAATTCGAAAATAACAATTTCATTAATAATAATCTGCTTCAATACTGGGAGAACAAGCCTTTAAATAGGTAAAATAAGTACTAAAGACACATAAATCCTAAATAGAAATGGAAACAAAAATTCTAATTGGCGACAAAATCCGAGAGATAAAAGGAAAGCTTAAAAACGCTTAAAAAACACGAAATTGCAAAAAATAAGGGTCTTAAAGGGCGCATTTGGCTAAAAAGGCCCAAACGTCACATCAAAATGACGAGTTTTGCTCCCGCACCTGTTTCCATGCAAAATAGGGTTTGAAATCGCAAAAACCCAAAACCCAAAACTTCACAACTTGATAGAATTTACCGATTTACCACTAAATCATAATTCTCCATAAACTTTAGGGCTTGCTCTTCAACCGCATCATTCTCCCCTGGATGGATAGAATTCTCCCTCGAATTTTCATCTTCAGACGAATCACCTGTGTAAGGAATCAAATGCTTAACATTAAAAACATTCATCATGCGAATACGACTCGATAACTGTAAATGGTAGGCATTAGGATTGATCTTCTCAATGATTTCCATGGCCCCTATCTTTTTAGTAGAGAGCTTGTTATAATCGCTAATAGAAAAATTATCTTTAGGAAGAACAATCCACACAAGATTCCTGACCCCGAACTCAACATGCCTCTGTTTCTTATTAGCATCTTGCTTGTACTTATCCGCTGTTTTCAACAGGTTGTCATGGACGGCTTGATGAACATCCTACAAACTGGTCACAAAAGAAGTTGTTGTCCCATGGACTTGGGTCTTGTCTGGTAAGGGCAATAAGTCAAGTGGTCCATGTAGCACAACAAAGTATACCACGACAAAAGGGCTAAACCCATTGCTCCTGTTCACGACATGATTATGAGCAAACTCAGTTTGGCACAACTTTATATCCCAACTCTTCACATGTTCCCTAACTAGGCATCTCAACAAATTGCCTAAGAAATGATTCATAACTTCAGTTTTTTCATTCGTATGTGGATGATATGCACTACTAAAGTTCAATTGGGTATTCACAATTTTCCACAAACTACGCCAAAAATGGCTAAGACACTGGGTATCTCTACTAGACACAATAAACACTAGCAACCCGTGCAATTTATTTATTACTCTAAATAACAAGTGAGCACCACAAACATGATAAATGGTTTTCTTACATGGAATAAAATGTACCATCTTCGAAAATCGATTCACATCCACAAAAAATAGTCATTAATCAAGAACAAAAGCCATACTAATGACTGCCCATGGTTGAGATGGAACATGCAAAGGCATATATAAGCCAACATTAGTAGTTGTGCCTTTAGAGACTTGGCATATCTTGCACCGTTGTACTAACTTCTTAACTTCTTTAGGAATAGTAGGCCAAAAGTAATTAGCTTGCACCAATTGCAATGTCTGGTCCTTAGCAACATGACCCTCTCCATGTAGCTCTTTATAAATTTTCACCCTCTAACTACAGTCTGTAATACAAAGCTGGTTGTCTTTAAACAGAAATGCATCATGCATATGGAAATCTGTCTGCTCGCCTGCTCGAACTTTTCCTAATATACTAGAAAAATATGGATAAGTCTCATATAAATCAGAAAACGAGTCAAAACAATGAATCACCATAGAAAGTTTAGTTACCAAGGTCTTGCGCATGCTGAAAGCATCAACCACCTTGTTACTCACCCTTGACTTATGTTTCACCACGAAAGTGAACCTCTAAAGGGAAGTAGCCCAACTAGCATGTCTAGCATAAACTTTGTCTTAACTATGCATATGTTTCACGGCCTCATGGTCGGTGTACAAGACAAACTCCCGTTAAGAAAAATAGTGCCGCCAATGTTTAATAGCTTGTACCACACCATAGAACTCAACACCATATAGGTACTATAATACAATTTAGCTCCAAACAATTTCTCACTGAAATACGCTATAGGCCTAATGTTTTGGCTCAACACAACTCCAATTCCCAATTTGGATGCATCTGAATAGCTCAAAAGGTTGATGAAAATCTAGAAGCACTAAAATAGGAGTTGTAGTCAGGCAAAGCTTAATCAATTCAAAGTCTTCTTCTACTTCATCGGTCCAACTAAACTTCCTATTATGTTTCATGCAATCAGTGATAGGGGCCATAATGCTGCTAAAATGAGGTATGAAACGCCTATAAAAAGAGGCCAACCCATGGAAGCTCCTAACTTCAGTAATGGTATCGGGTATTGGACAAATGTTTCACTGCCTCCACCTTTGATCCATCTACCTACAATCCTACAACAAACACAATTTACCTAAGAAACAACACCTTGGATGTTAGAAATACACACTTCTTCATTGAAACATACAACTTCTCATCATGCAACACTATAATAACCTCCCGTAGTTGTCTAAGATGATCACTTTGGTTAACACTATAAATCAAGATATCATCAAAGTATACTACGACAGTGAAAGGCCTTGAAACCCGATTCATAATACGCATAAAAGTACTAGGGGCCTTGGATAACCCAAAAGGCATGACCATCCACTCATACAACCCTCCCTCATTTTAAAGGTTGTCTTCCACCCATCTCCTACGTGATTACGAATTTGCTGGTATCCACTCTTTAAATCCAACTTAGTAAAAAAAATTTCCCCACTAAGTTGATATAAAGTATCATACAATTGAGGAAAGGGGAAACAATACCTGATTGTGATTTTGTTGATGGCTCTCCTATCAATACACATCCTTTATGTACCATCTTTTTTTGGGATCAACAAGGATGGTACTACACACGAGCTCAAGCTTGTACCCTTTGGCAAACAATTCATTGACTTGTTGCCTCAACTTTTGCTGCTCACCAGGACTCATTCGATAATGGGGATGATTGGGTAAGGCTACCATGGGCTTTAGATCAATCTGGTGCTGAACGTCACATAATGGAGGTATTCCCTCAGGAAGCTCTTCGAGGGATAAGTTTTTGAACTCTTTTAAGAGTGGCTTAACCATATTAGTAACCTAAACTACATTATTTGTTAGCCTCCCAATCAAAGGATACACTACTTCAGTATTCATCAACTCCTTAAACTATGGGAATGACAACAAACTAGCGTTGCTTTTAGTTTATTCTCTTTTGGGCACGAGCACAATCTTTACCTCGTCAAACAAAAAACTATAGGTGTTTGCCTCCCCGTTATGGATCACATCTTTATCAATCTACCAAGGTCATCCTAATCATAAATGGCAAGCATCCATGCGTACTGATAGGGGTATTTTACCCCTATCTTTTAGCGTGATTTACGGGACGATTTCGAGTAAAATAAATAAGTTTAATTACAAAAATAAAGTGTTTTTGATAAAATAAAGAAATAAAAATAAATCTCGTACTTTTAGTTTATTTTCCTCGTTTTTGATTAGTTTAGGAAATAAAAACGTCAAGCTAACTCGGCTCTCAAGATTTGTATTTCAGGTACGAGAAAGGAGCAAAAATCCACTCAATACGCGGGGCGTGTTATCCTGTACGCGGGGCGTGAAACATAGTGCCAGAAATAATTGCCTTATCCGCAGGCACCATGTGGAACTGACTCAGCATACGCGGGGCGTATGACACACTACGCGGGGCGTATGACACATGTCGGCAATAATTGGCCTAATCCTGAAAGTCAGACTGCATTGTCTCCTAGAGTCAACTATACCTACGCGGGGCGTACCACTATTTACGCGGGGCGTAAAAAGGCAGTTCTTCAACATAAAAGATCAGAGACTCTTTTACGCTGGGGGTACTTCAGCTACGCACGGCGTAAGGGCACCAATTCAGGCAATAAAATTCCAGAGACTCAAACCCGCGGGGCGTATAATCCTCTACGCAGGGCGTACTTGAGTCAACAAGACAACGAATTGGTCCACATGCAGAAGATTTCTAACGGAATGGGCATTTACGCAGGGCGTAGACCAAAACACGCGGGGCGTATCATGGGATTTCTGCACCAAATAATGTTGCTCCATGCTTGTGCTTTGTGAAATTACAAACTTGCCCTTGCTTGATGTCTATACATAGATAGCTCTTGAACTTCATTTGATACCAATTACATACTAGAGAGCTATACTATACTCTTTTCTTTCCTTGTAATTTAGATTCAGATTTTGTAGTTAAACTCTCCCCCTCGAGAGCTTGTTCGGTTGTTCCGGCGTTCCATCAAAGTTCCGCTCCATCATTCGTCACCAAGCTTGAGAGTTCCACCTCCATGACCTAGGAGACGGCTTTGAGTCCGGTTAGCTAGTTCCAAGGGCGGATTCTCCCTTTTTACTTGCTAATTAGCTTGTACTCTTCCTATGTATTAGGCTTGGTTGTATTTCATCTAAACACTTTCCATATTTATAATTTACGGCTTATAATCTCTATTTCCCTTTACGTGTTAATGTTTATTGCTTGTTTTGATATTGATAATTGAATATTGTGTAGGAGCATGCGATTGCCGCCGCCATCCGGGCTATCTTTAGGGAATTATATAGGTGTTGCCTTACCGGAAGTGACAAACCGGAAACCGTAGGAATTGACAAGCCACGGAACTTACGGGCCCTAATTTCTAGCTCCCCCGCATTAGACACGCCTTGACTAGGAATCATGTAGTCTAAGTACTTCACGGGTCGGTCTCACTACACTTGGTCGTCTTTGCAAGAGTAAACCATTATCCGTATACATTTAGAGTCGTTATTCATCGTGGTTATTGTTGAAACACCTTTCCACATAATTTTGATTTGACAAAATTGTTTAAGTATAAATTAGAATACATATTCTAAACACACTAAGTTTAAATGCGTTGATTTATTCTACTAATGTGTTTGTTCAATGTTAAGTATAAATGTTATAAGTCATAAGGATTGGAAGGCCCAAGCCCAATACGGAAGCCAAGGCCCAAGTCAAACAACTCAGTACACTCGGTCCGCGTATGTCAAGACGCTGCCGTTTTTGTTCAAAACGCAACTCAGCAATTGGAAGGATCTAGAAGACCTTCGGGAACAACTTCAAGATGAAGCTGCTGAGTAGTCTCGACAAAGCGTACAAGACAGCAGCTGGTAAGAGGAAAACTGCTGAGACTCCTTCCAAAAACGTTGAGTCTCCAGCAAAGAGGCAGAAGTCAGCTGGTAAGTCAGCTAAGAAAAGAAGCAGGCAAGGTGAGCCTGGAACTGAGGAAGCTATGGAGCAACCTCAGAAGAAACAGAAGTCTTCAACACTGACTCCACTGAACGCCATACCTACAGACTTCGTTGTACCGGGTGACTCTCACTTCACCCAGTGTCAAAATACAGAAGCTGAGCATGATGAACATGAGGTACAACTAGATGATCACTTCATCTCTCAAGTTGAGGAAGAACTTGACGGTGACAGTACCGAAGAAGAAGAAGAAGAAGCCAGCGGTCAGGATGACGCTAAGGACTCTGAGGAAACGACCAATGAGATTGAGGTTGAGCATGTCGATACTGAGTTGGCCGCTGGAGTTGAGCAAGTACTCGACCAACACACTGTTGATCCAGCTGAAGAGCAAGCTGACCAGCCTCATATTGAGCAACAAGAATCTTCCCCTTCTCACTCAGGAGAACCTGATCATACTGTCACTCCACCTCGTAGAAGGCAAAAGTTGGTCAAGGCCAGTGAGAAGCTAGTCAGTGAACCTCCTGTGCACCTACCAACTCTTCCTGACTTTGTCGTCTCAAAGACAACTAAGGACCCTTCTACCATCAAACTTAAGTTTTTCAAACACCAATCCACTTCCACTACATCGGCGCCATTAGAAAAACAAGCCTCTGTTTATTCTCAACAGGAACATGCCGACCCCAATGCTTCTGCAACATCAACCAGTCAGGTTGAGCCATCTACTGTTCATGCTATTTCCTCAAGCATGGTGCTGACTCCACACACCTCTGCCGTCAGCACAGACAGTATTCGCATTACAACTTCTCCAACTCAACTCTCTGCCGATCAATCAACTATTCCTACAACTCAAGTGCAGATTAAGCATACTATTCCAGTCACTGACCAGGTTACTCCTTTCACTCCTCCTCCTTCCGGTCATACTGATGTCCCTGAAGGTTCACAAAGCCATCTGAATGCCACTGAGTCCGGCAAAAAGATCATTGACTCAGTGCAAGCATTAATCAGAGACCTTCAACATTCCACTTCTCCTGCTGATGGATCTTCAATTCTTGAGACCACCCAGCTCTCCCAAGTCACTCAGCTTCTCAGTGAAGTTAAGAGACTCAAGGATCTGCTGAATGTCGTCATATCCTTCCAAGCACAGCAAGCTAAGCAGGATTCAATTGCCAAGTTGGCTGAGATCCAGCTGACAACCGTGCAACACCTGAACTCTCTCCATCAACAAGTCCAGAAATTGTCAGCTGCGAACACTGACTATGCCACTTCATCTGAAATCAAAATGCTCTTTGCTCAGCTTCATACTGAGCAACTTAAGACCAATGAGCAAATGGTGTCGTACAGTCAGTGCTCAATAGAGCAAATTGGTGAGGCTATAAGGTTGCTTAATCTGAATAAGCAAGAGATGGATACTGACGCAATGAAGCAGAACGAGATGATGACTCTCGAACAACAAAATTTCAACCACATTCGTCATAACAACATTCAACGTCAGTATTACGACACAGCTCTCTTAAAAACCTTCCACCAAATCTTTGCTGGCCTTACTGAAGCTCTTATCTGGCAAGGCAAAGCTCAAGCGTTCAGTGTAAATATGCTCAGTGCTGCTGATCTCAAAGTACCCGATGAGGTATCAGTTGATGGAGTTGCCATTTTTGATGGCGTAAATGAAAGCGCTGAGAAGCTTAAGGAGCTATCCCAAGAACTGACTCGCGATGTATTAACTGATGCTTTTAGACTCCCTGAAGTTGACAAAACGGGGGAGAAAGAACATGCAGCTAGAGCTCAGTATGAGCGAAGTCAGTCATCGCAACACAAGAAAAAGAAATAGATAGGCTAGCCCAGTTTTAGACTGAGTCACTTGTAATCTAATTCTATTTGCCTTATCTATAAAAATTTTGCTGTGTAATTACTGACTTCTATCTATATATCATATTTGCATCTCTTATTCAAATCCTGAGTTATGATATATGTTATTAAGTACTGAGTCATTATGTATCTTCAATTAAATCAGCTATGTTTAATACTTGTAACATTTATTGACTAAATGATATGCTGATAACATGTTTGACATTGACCTATGTGTTTATAAAACATTCTGATAAGAACTCATTGAACAACAAATTACTCAGCGCGCTCTATATGACTAAACCTTCCGCTTAATACTGAGTAAATAGAATATGTTGATATAGCTGACCTATATCTGAAAACTGACCTTAGACTTACTCATTTAAACCTTTAAATGTTTTGAGTAAAACTAAGTCAGTAGCTCAACCCTTACGGGGGAGTTTGCTAAATTATACTAGGTCAACTATCATGGGGGAGCTGATACTGAGTTCCTCGCTGAATAGTTTTGCCAACATCAAAATGGGGGAGTATGTTGAAACACCTTTCCACATAATTTTGATTTGACAAAATTGTTTAAGTATAAATTAGAATACATATTCTAAACACACTAAGTTTAAATGCGTTGATTTATTCTACTAATGTGTTTGTTCAATGTTGAGTAAATGTTATAAGTCATAAGGATTGGAAGGCCCAAGCCCAATACGGAAGCCAAGGCCCAAGTCAAACAACTCAGTACAATCGGCCCGCGTATGTCAAGACGCTGCCGTTTTTGTTCAAAACGCAACTCAGCAATCGGAAGGATCTAGAAGACCTTCGGGAACAACTTCAAGATGAAGCTGCTGAGTAGTCTCGACAAAGCGTACAAGACAGCAGATGGCAAAGGAAAAACTTCCAGACAAAGTGTTTCCTCTTTTGGCAAAGTTCAGACGACACAGTATGCTGTCCAGTTGACTTTACCATAAAAGGAGAGACCATCTGCTGTGCTGACCGAGGACAGAAGATAGACGATTGTGATTGGCCAAGAGCTCTGTGCAAGTCAGGATGGCAACGACACATAGCCGTTTCCCTCCAACGGTTATTTCGAAATTCGAAATGACCGAATGGCCAGACGTCTCTATAAATAGTGCCATCACAAGCTTCACTACACACAGAACTTGATCAAGCCATTACGCTGTCCAAATCTCTACAAGTTCTGCAAGCAAGAAGAAAAGCAAAATTCTTACACTACATTTTCATATCTGTGTAAAAGTCTAGAGTGATTGTTTTTCAATCATCTAAGGTGTTCTAGCAATTGTTGTTTAGGACAAAATCTTTATCATTTCTAGAAGTAGAAAGGAGAGGCTGGGTACTCGGTTTTAAGTACTCAGCGGAGAGATTAGGATTGAGTAGAAGTATAGAGGAAGGTACTCTTATCATACTCAATTGCTGATATTGTAAAAGGTTTGAGGCTCTACCTTTAAAGAGCTCAGTAGAGGATTTGAAATCTCGGAGGTGTTCCGGGGACAGGACGTAGGCTTAGAAGAAGCCGAACCTGGATAAATCTGCTGAGTGAAGTTTTCTTAAACCTTAACTCCTTATTTATATTGCTTGCTTAAAACAAACTAAAACTGACCAAGTAAAAGAGGTCAAGCTGAGTTGTGCGCTACAAACGAGCAGGTTCAGGAATAGACTCTAAGTGCTATTTCCTGACCTAAGCAACGAAGCTGTCCTAGTCACTAGTTGACTAAGCCAGTGTCTTGCTGAGTGTTAAGTGCCGCTGTTTTATAAACTTTTCTTAAAGAAAAGAAATCTGCCCAAATTATTTTAAAAAGGTAAAATAGTTCCTAACCCCCCCTTGGAACTATATTTGCAACCTTACAAGGGACCAACAGTTATAACTTATCATACACACCCCGCTTCATAGAGTTTTAGCTACACGAATCTGTGTCGCCAATAGTTAGGAATAGTGTGTAGTTGTGTCTTACTTTACCCCAAAGTAATCACCGCTTAAATAACATACGAAACCGAGTCGTCTAATACTTGTAATTATAAATCCCGTGGATTCGATACTCGGTCTTAACCGGATTATTACTTGATACGACGGGGTACACTTGCCCCTAAGTAGTCGTAGTGTCTAGTGGAGTTAGAACATTTAAAAAGATCACATCCATATTCATAGCACATTCACCGCAATACACATTTAGTCGTCGTAAGAAACTCTACCCCTTGACTTTACACGCATCAAGTTTTTGGCGCCGTTGCCGGGGATTTATAATTTCCTACAATATTAGACAAAAACGTTTCATTGTTAGTTTAAGCATTCTTTTTGTATAAATTGTTTATATATACGTTTGCTAACACTATTCTCTCTCATTGATAATTCTTTTTTATACTTCTTTTTACTTTATGCACACCCGATCGAAAAGTGATTCTCTGATTCCTATTGATCTTGAAATTGAACGTACTCTTTGTAGGATTCGAAAAGAGAGAATGGCAAACCCCAACGCCGAGGTCAACCAACCCAACGAAAACCCAAGGCCACACGTGAACAACATCTGCGGGGCCAATGATACGCGTTCGATGATGGAGATCCTTGCGCCGCATCGTCCCCAAAATCGTAACGGCATTGTCGCTCCCACAATTCCGGCCAACACATACGAGATCGAGACCGGAATGATCCAACTGATACAACAATGCGGTCAATTCGGAGGGGAACTCCACGAAAACCCCAACGAACATTTGGATAAATTTCTTATGTGTGCCGATACCTCTCGGCAAAATGGTGTTCCCGTTGAGGCTGTGAGACTGAAATTGTTTCCTTTTTCATTGACAGGATAGGCGCTAGAGTGGCTACATTCATTGGAGGCGGGATCCATCACGTCATGGGAAGAGCTTGAAAAGGAGTTCCTCTCCTACTATTTTCCGCCGTCCAAAACAGTCAAGTTACAGACCAATATCACATCCTTCAGGCAGTTGGAATGCGAGGCCCTTCACGCAGCTTGGGCTAGGTTCCGGAAGTTGCTCCGAAACTGCCCCCACCATGACATCCCAAAGCACGACTTGGTAAGCACTTTTTACCACGGGTTAACTCCCACTAACCGTGCGACTGTTGATTCCGCTGCAGGTGGGGATCTATTTCGGAAGTCAGCTAGTGAGGCCTACGAGCTCATTCATGAGCTCGCAAGGAAAAGTGTGCAATGGCAAGAGGATCGGCTCGCTGGCCCGTCGCGACACCAGACATTCGCTGTGGAGAAAGAGGCTCCGAAAAGCTCCATAGCTGAAATAAACAAGAAGCTTGACTCGTTGATCGCCCGATTAAGCCTCAATAAAAGTGTACAGGTCATGATGTGCACTCACTGTGGTGGAGACCATGATGCGTTTAATTGCCAAATCGGTAGCCCCTTCGCTGGCGATGCCGAAAACGTAAGTTATATAGGAGGTAACCAAAGGTATAATTCCCATCCGAACTCCTATTCTCACCATAATAATAATAATAATAATAGCGGATGGAGGCCTCGGTATCAACACCCGAACTTATCATATGGAAACAATAATAACGTATTGAAGCCCCCATCCGGCTTTGAGCAAGAATTTCAGGAAAACGGGCTCGGGCAATCACAAACCGAGCCCGGTAATCGAAACGCTCCGCCTTCCAACAATGTACATGACCAATCGGTCACGTCCTTGTTGAAGGACATATTAACCCGTCTTTCCGATAGCGAAGTGTTTTGTAGGGATCTTAGCCGCCAGGTGGCCCACCTGAACCGTCAACAACAAGAAAGGCCACTAGGAACCCTCCCGGCAAACACTAAACAAAATCCGCGGGGTAAGAATAGGGAATCCGGGCAAGCGATAACGCTCCTCAACAGTAGGAGTTCGGACCCGTCAAGCTCCAACACGGACGTCTTGTAATAAGCCGCCATACAAGAAAGTCGAGCTACTTCGACTCAAAACGTAGCATCGGTTTGAGTCCCTCGAACCATTTATCTATATGTATTATAAATGTTATTCCTTTCTCTTTATTTTGCATTATTGTGATTTTATTTTCATCTTCATCTTTTGCTTTATTTTATCGTTTCCCATTTTCTTTTATTTTCATAAAATCAAAAGAAAAACAAATCCCACATTAATCCAAAATCTTGAAATACGCGGGGCGTACAACCCATTGCGCCCCGCGTAGTTGTGTGTCTGCCCTTTTTACTTAATAAAGGACACAACACGCGCGGCGTACCTAAATTTACGCCCCGCGTACGCTTTCCATATAAAAAAACAAAAAAACAAAAAAAAAACGAACTCTTTTTAATAAATGTCATGTGTAGGACACGCGGGGCGTACCCCAGAGTACGCCGCGCGTATCCTCGGGGAGTTGTGAATCACAACTCCCCATGACAACCTTCTCTCTCTCCAACTTCCCATCACTCCTCTTCCCTATACAACTTTCCCACTTCCACACTCCACCTCCTCTCCCACCCAATCAATTCTCATCTTTTCAAATTAAAATTTCCACCTTCCCTCGACAATAAATTGTCATTAACCACCACCTTAATTACCCATCAATAGAACATAAAAATCATAAAATAATTAAAAATCATTAAACACTCATAAATCCAAAAAAAAAACCACAAAGATCCTTCTTCTTCCGTCCGTTTACGTGGGGCGTAACCCCATTTACGCCCCGCGTCCTTGCCCTTTTTGACATAAAAGGGGGTAGGAGATCCGATACGTGTGGTGTAACCCTACTTACGCCGTGCGTATCTCACCGATTTTTCATCAAATAACATCAGGAGGAGGGATACGCGTGGCGTGGCCCCTTCACACCCCGCGTACCCCTCTGGGAATCCGAGCTTTGCTTGGATTCCCCACTTCTCCCCTATATATATCTCTTTTTTTTTCCTTCTTCTTCCCTCACTATTATCTCAACTTTACCCCAACCTTCTCCCACCTTCTCTCAATCCCTCTCCATTCCTAACTATCGCCATGGCACGCAAGAGAGCCGCCGACATACGTCCCCCACGGTCCACACGGGCCCGTTCCTCCCGTTCCGCACATGCTCCTGAGCGGCAAAAGGTGATTGAAAAAGCAGTGGCGGACTTGCTAAGGTCGGATGCGATTCGAGAAGTCACCTATCCGGAATGGCTAGCCAATGTGGTGCTAGTAAAAAAGCCGAATGGAACGTACAGAAGAATGTGCGTCGACTTCAAAGACTTGAACAAGGCATGTCCGAAAGATATGTATCCACTTCCTAACATTGATATATTGGTAGATGGAACTGCAGGATATGAAGCTTTATCATTCATCGACGTGAAATCCAGTTACCATCAGATACCCATGGAGAAGGCGGATGAAATCAAAACATCATTCATAACTCACCAGGCGACTTATTGCTTCAAGGTGATGCCCTTTGGATTGAAAAACGCGGGAGCAACATGCCAGAGGATGATGAACAAGATATTTTCAGACAAATCCGGCGAGAACTTCTCGATCTATGTTGATGACATGATCATCAAAAGCAAGAAAATGCAAGACCACCCGCGGGATATCAAAGAAATCCTAGAAGTGTTGATCAAATATGGCCTCAAATTGAACCTAGAGAAATGCACATTCGGAGCAAGAGCGGGAAAGTTCCTGGGTTTCATTGTTAGCGGCAAAGGGGTTGAGGCGAATCCTGAGAAGGTTAAAGCAGTAATGGAGATGAAGACGCCAAGGAACATAAGGGAAGTACAGAGACTGAAGGGGCGGTTGGTGGCATTAGGGCGATTCATATCATGCTCAGCTAGGCGATGTCTACCTTTCTACAATGCCATCAAAAAATCCAAGTCCTTTGAATGGACGCCGGATTGTCAAGAAGCATTTGAGGGGATAAAGCGATTACTATGTTATCCGCCCTTAATGAGCAGGCCGGAAGACGGAGAAGATTTGTTTCTTTATGTATCCGTCACCAGCATGGCGATATGCACTGTGATGGTGCGAGAAGAAAAAGGGCAACAATATCCAGTATACTACGTGAGCAAAGTCTTGAAGGACGCAGAACTCCGGTATTCGAAGTTGGACAAAATGGCCCTCGCGGTGATAACCACGGCGACTAGATTGAAACCATATTTTCAGGCGCATACTGTCATTGTGAGAACTGGCATCCCAATGCGAAAGGTATTGCAGAAACCTGACGCATCCGGCCGGTTGATGGAATGGTCAATTCGCCTGGGCGAATACGATATCCGCTATGAAGGAAGACCAGCGCTAAAGAGCCAAGTGCTCACCGACTTCGTGAACGAATTCACCTGGGATGATGATGAATGTCCAAAGGCACAAAAAGAAGAGTGGAGCATGTACACAGATGGGGCCTTATCTGCAGATGGAGCTGGGCTAGGAATCCTCATCAAAGGTCCGGAGGTTATCCGCCTGTACTATGCAGCAAAATTAACTTTCGAAACCACCAATAATGCCGCAGAATACGAGGCTATGATATGTGGATTGAGGTTGCTCAATGAACTCACCCCAGAAAGAGTGGTAATCTACAGCGATTCCAAACTCATGATAAACCAGATCACAAAAAATTATCTGGTGAAACAGGAGGAGCTAGTAAAATACCATCAGGTGGTCAGCCGATTGACACAAGAGTTAACGCACAAGGGAGTCGTTTGGGAGATGGTGCATGTTCCACGAGGCCAAAATGCAAAAGCTGACGAATTGGCAAAAGCAGCGGCAAGTAGAGAACCGTGGAGTAAAAAAGCATGCAGCTTGGAAATAAAATCGGCACCAGCATTCGAGGTTGATCAGATTATGATCATCGAGGAACTGGAAGACGATGAAGATTGGCGGATGCCAATCCGTCAATATCTGGAGCAGGGAGATTTGCCGGTTGATAAGAGCTTAGCCAGAAAAATAATTGGGCAGTCGGCACGATATTCAATGCGGGATATGCGTTAGTCGCAATGAAGGAGACTATGTGCTGCGAGAACTACACGAAGGAATTTGTGGCGCGCACGAAGCTTCAGCGGCATTGGCAAGAAAGGTCAAACTGATGGGATACTACTGGCCCAAGGTGGTGGAAGATTCCCAGAAGATGGTTGCGGAATGTCACAACTGTCAAATCCATGCGAATGAAAAGCATGTTCCCGGAGCTGAACAAATCACTATAATGACGGCGTGGCCATTCACAACATGGAGAATTGATATAGTGGGTCCATTCCCAGAAACAATAAAGAAAAGGAAGTATTTGATAGTCGCAGTGGACCACTTCAGCAAATGGGTAGAAGCGGAGGCAGTAACCGCACAAACACCTGAGCGAATGATCGAGTTCTTATGAGAGAACATTATCATGCGATTTGGGATCCCGCAGAAGCTTATAACCGGCAATGGCACCCAGTTCAACTGTGCCAAGTTCAAAACATACTGCGAAAGCATGGGAATCAAGAATCATTTTTCTTCTGTAAACCATCCCCAATCAAATGGTATGACGGAGGTTACCAACAGGGCCATGGTTCAAGGCATCAAGAAGCGGCTAGGTGACAAAAAAAACAAGTTGGGCGGATGAGATACCCCATATGTTGTGGGCATACAGAACCTCTGTAAAGGCAGCAACAGGCGAAACACCTTTCTCGCTAGTTTATGGAGCCGAAGCAGTCCTACCTGTTGAAATCAAGTCGCTCACAGATCGGACAATTTATTATTGCGACACACAAAATCCTATCAACATCAGAGATGCTTTGGATTCTGTCGAGGAACGAAGAGAAAAAGCTTACATGTGAAGGGCAATGTACCGCAATAGAATCAAGAAATACCATGACAGAAGAGTGCGAAAAGTAATGATCAACGAAAACGACTTGGTCTTGAAAAAAGCAGATAAAATACAGTCTAGAGATGGCAAAGGCAAGCTAGGCGTCAACTGGATCGGGCCATACAAAGTATCCAGGAAGATGGGACCGACCACTTTCGAAATAGAAGAAATGAGTGGAAAGAAGCTCCCGCGCACCTGGAATCTAGAGAATCTACGCCTATATAGAAAGGCCGAGTAGTTCGAGGAAATGACGAGTACTCTTTTTCCTTTTATGAGTTTTTCCCACTGGGTTTTCTGATAAAAGGTTTTAATGAGGCTTCGATCCCGCACAATTGGCGTACATATGTAATAAACTTTTTCTCGTCATCAATAAAAGTTATTACATTCACTCAGTATGTTACAACAAAATGCGGATTCTTTACAAAAACACATAAATGTGTTTCCTCTTAAAGAAAGGCGGATGCATGATTACGCATCACTCGCAAAAAACCTTAGGGTTAAAATCAAAAACACATAAATGTGTTGCCTGTTAAAGAAAGGCGGATGCTTGATTACGTATCACTCGCAAAAAACCTTAGGGTTAAAATCAAAAACACATAAATATGTTGCCTGTTAAAGAAAGGCGGATGCATGATTACGCATCACTCGCAAAACCTTATGATCAAAACTTATGATTATTTTCGAAAGAAGAATTATAAGTTAAGGCATAAAATTAAGCGAATAAACGAGTACTCAAAATTGCAAAAAGGGTCTGGCCACCCTAGCTATGAAGAAACACAAATATGGAGTCGGCAAAAGGACAAAGGGCACATATAAAGGGCAAAAAAGTGACAATCACACACATATGAAAAGCAACAACCGAAAGAAAATATATATATCAGAGCGGTTTGTTACATACAAAAGTCCAAATATAAGTTAAGATATGCTACATCTTCCTCTCCTTCGCCCCTAATGCCCTCCTGGACTGCGGCGACTCCCTCATCTCCTCCGGTAGGAGGATCTACTTCAAGCGAATCCTCAACCCTTGAATCGGTAACCGCTTCAGTAACCTCTTCGGTGAGAGGTACCTCTTGCACAGGTTGAGAAACGGCTTGGGGTGCCTCTCCTTCCGCGGGCTGAATAGGGATCTCGCAGCTAATCGGAGGATCCTGAAGACTCTTCCAATCTAAGAAGAGTACCTCATCCATATCAGCATCCTCGGCTTCCAGCTTATCCCACTCCCCAGTTAAATCCTTTTCAGGGATGGGAACTTTGGGGCGGTTAAGTACTAGACCCTGATGCCCGTGCTCATAAGCCGCATGAATCCGCTCCCCATACCAGTAGATGCGGGCGCCATCTTCAGCCAAAATCTCCTCAACCCTCTTCTTTTGGGCCTCCTTGAAAGCAGCTAGGTCATCGAGGGCTTTTTGCAGTTCATCGGACTTGGCCTGAAGGGATTTAAGGGCCTCCTCCTTCTCGCCCACGGCCTTCTGACAGGTGCCCTCTAGGACCTTCACCTTCCCTTGGACATCATCATAAAGCGACTTCTGAGTCGCCAATTCCGTACCAAGACTTTCCAACTCCTTGGCTCGCTCTGCATCCCTTCGGAGAATGCCCTCAGCGAAATTGATAATCTGCATATAACACGTCTCACAAATAAAAATGGGCGAATAGAAATATGCGGTTACGATGAACACAAGATATTTGAAAACGAAAGAGGGGAAATGCACAAATTCAAAACTTTGAAATAATCGGACAAAGACGAAGCGTCCCCTATAAAAACACCCTAAAAGGGCTCTTGCTAGACCAAGGGGGAGGCATGTGATAACCCGCGAAGCCCAAAACGGGTTATATTCATTTCGCAAGCCCAGCCCATATTATAGCCCCATGGGCTAAGATTGGACGGGACCCGAATGAAGGAAGCGGGCGCAGCGAGTAAACCGCCCCGAATTCCTAAACGGAGCGTCAAGACTCCCACTCAGAACCACGTTCGTTGCCATGAAAGCCACGAAAGGGACATGGCCTAAAAAGGGGTAACCGCCCTCAGAACGTGGCCCACTAAGGAGTAACCGCCCTCGGCGGTTACCCAAAAAACACCTATAAAAGGCCTTAAGAATAAGGGGGGAGGTACGTTCACATTTTTTCCCACAAAGCTATTGCTAAATTATAGACTCATTTTTACAAAAACTGACTTGATCATCGGAGAGTTTTCCCGGAGATCCTGTCTCCGGTTTTGTTTTGCAGGTAACTCCGGCAAAGAATATCAAAGCGGATCCAGCAAGTTATCAACACCGCATTTACCCCTCCTTAGTTTTGGAGTTCTACACCACCCTCACCTCTAACAATGTCCCCGGTGCTGCCCTCTTCAATTTCCTCCTTCATAACCACCCCTTCACTATTGATACCCCGTGGCTCCGCACTCACTTCACCAAGCAAGCGGAAAACGGTATTTCCCATTGGCCCGAGGAGGTTTCCGCTCGTGATTTTTGGACCTCCATCACCGGGTCCGAGGATTATGACGTCTCCAACCTCCGCCCCTCTCTCATTCGTGATCCAATCCTCCAACTTCTCCACCGCTTCATCTCCGTCTACTTTTCGGGAAAGACGGAATCCACAAAGGTTAACAAGGACGTGCTTCTAGCACTATATTGTTGTGTCAACAACTGTGCCTATGACCTCTCTTATCTTGTGGCCGTCCAACTCCACCACATTTCCACCCGGAAGCGGGGTAAGATCGGGCTGGGCCATCTAGTCACTCTTTTCGCCACTTCCGCTCTTGGCGAGGCTACCCTTGCTCGCCTCCCCAGCCTTTTGCCAAGGCCCGTGGATAAAAATGCTTTTAAGTCCCTTAACAATTCCACTTCAGGCCCGGGAGAGACTTTGGGGGCGGCTCATGCCAACGAGGAAGGGGGTCCGGATTCGGATTCAAGCTTGGGTCTCAATTTCAGTCCTCCACCCAACCATGACTTTAATGCCATTTATGCTCGGTTGGATATCTTGGAGGATAACCAACGCCGGGACCGGGTCCATTATGACTCCCAATTCGCCACCCTCAACACCCGTTTCGACTCCCTCGAAGCACAACAACGGGAGGACCGGGCCCATATCGACACTCGTTTCGATGCTCTCACCGCTTCCTTCGCCTCATACTTCAACCTCCATAGCACTCCACCCCCATCTCAACCATAGTTCCATTTTCTTTATGTTTTCATTTTCTTTTGCTTTCATTTTCCTTTGTTTTGCTGTTTTGATGTTTCATGTACTATCTTTTTTTAATTTTTAATATATTAGTACTTTCCGTTTATGTTTCGTGTTGTTTTTCGTTTATTTTTGCTGCTTGTAGTAAAGCCACACAGGGCGTACCCCATGGCACGCCCCGCGTCCCTTCGTTTTTATGTTTAAAAATGGTTCAGAAACTCAAACACGCGGGGCGTCTCTTTCTTGCGCCCCGCGTAGTTGAGTCTCTGCCCAAAAATACCACAAAACGTACTGGTTACGCGGGGCGCCCCTCTGGGCACGCCTCGCGTAACCCCTGACCACTAAGGGTCTTCTTTTTCTTTTCCTTTTCTCACTTTATTTTTGTTTTTGTTTTTGTTTTCATTTCTTTTTGCGACGCCCTTGGAATAGGCGTCATTTTAAATAACGCGGAGGGACGTGCAACCCCGCACTTAACGCTTGTTTTGCACTACCAAAAACAAAAAAAATAAAAATAAAATAAACTACAAAATAATTAAACTAATTTATTGACTCTTTTAAATTTTCCCGACATGCTATCCCCCCTTCGGAAATTAATTAAAGTTACGTTATTTGCCATCAAAAATAAAAGTGTCGGAACATAAAGGAATGATTCGATGAAGAAATTTTAGTCTTGGTTTTGAAATTAGGGAATTTGTGCAAAGCTTAGGTTAGTACTAAACTAAGGCATTGAGTCTTGACCCAAATGTTATCTCCATAATGAACTTTGAAAAGGCAATAAAGACAGGATAGTTGAGAATTTAGCGAAGACTTGATAGTGCACAATTTAAACCCGAATCTTTATGAGGTATTTTTGAGCCTAAAAGAGTTCGTACGAGAACTCTAATTCTTTCACAATTTTTCGAGAGTTTTGACTTCACTCGATTCATAGAATTTGCATCCAATACCGGGTTAAGTACACTTATTTTTGGTAAAAAGGCAATAGATGATAAACCGAACCCACTTAAGCTAATTTTTCTTAATTTATTTTTCTCGTTTTCATTAAACATTAGGAAACCCCCTCGAGCCTATTAACCAACTTTTCTTTTGTTAATACCCTTTTACCAATTAACCTTTTTTCCTCTTATTCAAATACCGACATAACCAAGTTGCATCCAAGTTACCCGAAATGAGTCACGACCTTAGCAAAAGTGCATCATAAGCTCCCAAAATATTGTTTTTGTGCCTCTATGAAAACAAAGGACACAATAAAAATAATGAGGCATTCTCAAAGCTCCACCCGAGCAATTTTGAAGTACGTCTTGTAAAATTCGCCAAGGCCAAAATAAGCAATGATACGGTGCAATCACAAAACTGTATTTTTGAACTCGAGTTCCTTTACACTAACCACTAAAGAAGCCACCCACATTACAACCCCCCCCTCCGGGTTCATTTTTAATATTGCCTAACCATATTTTAGGAGGAAAAACCCGGATGAAAATGCAAATTCAACATGATCTCGAGTAAGTGCAAAGAAGAGCGCTAAAACACCGACCCACCTAAAATTGAGCGTAAGAGCGAAATCCCTTGGTGAGGTACTATCGGGTTCTCAAAATATAATCAACCCCCGTTAATATTGCCTATTAAATCTTGATCATGGAGGTTTCAAACAAGTTTCGTACTCAATTGTTTGCGTAGGTACTTACCGAAACCTTTGCACAAAACCATAACTTTGAAATCACGCACTTGGCAAAACCAACCTGTGCTTTGTTTCTTAATTTTCTCAATCCCTTGTCTTTCAATTTCTTTTACTTGAGGACAAGTAAAACTTTAAAGTCCGAGTAGGTTTGATAGGGGTATTTTACCCTTATCTTTTAGCGTGATTTACGGGACGATTTCGGGTAAAATAAATAAGTTTAATTACAAAAATAAAGTGTTTTTGATAAAATAAAGAAATAAAAATAAATCTCGTACTTTTAGTTTATTTTCCTCGTTTTTGATTAGTTTAGGAAATAAAAACGTCAAGCTAACTCGGCTCTCAAGATTTGTATTTCAGGTACGAGAAAGGAGTAAAAATCCACTCAATACGCGGGGCGTATTATCCTGTACGCGGGGCGTGAAACATAGTGCCAGAAATAATTGCCTTATCCGCAGACACCATGTGGAACTGACTCAGCATACGCGGGGCGTATGACACACTACGCGGGGCGTATGACACATATCGGCAATAATTGACCTAATCCTGAAAGTCAGACTGCACTGTCTTCCAGAGTCAACTATACCTACGCGGGGCGTACCACTATTTACGCGGGGCGTAAAAAGGCAGTTCTTCAACATAAAAGATCAGAGACTCTTTTACGCGGGGCGTACTTCAGCTACGCACGGCGTAAGGGCACCAATTCAGGCAATAAAATTCCAGAGACTCATACACGCGGGGCGTATAATCCTCTACGCAGGGCGTACTTGAGTCAACAAGACAACGAATTGGTCCACATGCAGAAGATTTCTGACGGAATGGGCATTTACGCGGGGCGTAGACCAAAACACGCGGGGCGTATCATGGGATTTCTGCACCAAATAATGTTGCTCCATGCTTGTGCTTTGTGAAATTACAAACTTGCCCTTGCTTGATGTCTATAAATAGATAGCTCTTGAACTTCATTTGATACCAATTACACACTAGAGAGCTATACTATACTCTTTTCTTTCCTTGTAATTTAGATTCAGATTTTGTAGTTAAACTCTCCCCCTCGAGAGCTTGTTCGGTTGTTCCGGCGTTCCATCAAAGTTCCGCTCCATCATTCGTCACCAAGCTTGAGAGTTCCACCTCCACGACCTAGGAGACGGCTTTGAGTCCGTTTAGCTAGTTCCAAGGGCGGATTCTCCCTTTTTACTTGCTAATTAGCTTGTACTCTTCCTATGTACTAGGCTTGGTTGTATTTCATCTAAACACTTTCCATATTTATAATTTACGGCTTATAATCTCTATTTTCCTTTACGTGTTAATGTTTATTGCTTGTTTTGATATTGATAATTGATTATTGTGTAGGAGCACGCGATTGCCGCCGCCATCCGGGCTATCTTTAGGGAATTATATAGGTGTTGCCTTACCGGAAGTGACAAACCGGAAACCATAGGAATTGACAAGCCACGAAACTTACGGACCCTAATTTCTAGCTCACCCGCATTAGACACGCCTTGACTAGGAATCACGTAGTCTAAGTGCTTCACGGGTCGGTCTCACTACACTTGGTCGTCTTTGCAAGAGTAAACCATTATCCGTATACATTTAGAGTCGTTATTCATCGTGGTTATAACTTATCATACACACCCCGCTTCATAGAGTTTTAGCTACACGAATCTGCGTCGCCAATAGTTAGGAATAGTGTGTAGTTGTGTCTTACTTTACCCCAAAGTAATCACCGCTTAAATAACATACGAAACCGAGTCGTCTAATACTTGTAATTATAAATCCAGTGGATTCGATACCCGGTCTTAACCGGATTATTACTTGATACGACGGGGTACACTTGCCCCTAAGTAGTCGTAGTGTCTAGTGGAGTTAGAACATTTAAAAAGATCACATCCATATTCATATCACATTCACCGCAATACACATTTAGTCGTCGTAAGAAACTCTACCCCTTGACTTTACACGCATCACGTACCACATCACACCAAATTTCATCTTTATAATGTGCTCCTATAGAAAGAGGAACAAGAACTCGTTTCACCATATTCACTTCTCCCTCTTTCTTTAACTAGGCTAACTTATAAGGCTTTGGGTGTTTTTCAGTTGTCAATTCTAATTTTTGGACTACTTCTACCGAAATAATATTCTCACAATTACCAAAATCAATCAAGAATTTGCACACCTTACAGGTTGACTGCAATATGTTGCTACATAACCAATCATCATCAACAACCTTTGGTGTTAGGCGTGACGTCTGAATGGCCAACGTCGCTCCTACATCTCCCATCACTGCCTCTTCTTCCACAAAATCATCATCAACGACTGGTTCATTTGTACAAAAGGTGTCACTTTCGACTTCTTCACCCTTATCTTCATCAACAAACATTGCTCTTTTTCCAACTTTTTTGCAATCAGCCTACATGTGTCCCACTTCGCCACATGCAAAACACTTAATCATACTGCCTTTGCCGATCCTTCAGGTAATATTCAACGTGACTCCTGTGGGGGCTGTTATTTTTGAGGCATCGCACAAACGACTACTATTACCAACACTGATCGATGGACCAAAACTAGAAGTTTAACAAAAAAAACACCAATGCGTCGCTTCTCAACCTGCACATCCTGTTGATGCGCCGCCAAAACAGATATCAGGTCAAATATGTTAATCGTCTTCTTAATCTGCTCTCGTAAAACCCCGATATATCTAGCCACCAACTGATCTTATGTTAATGTACATCATTTCGAGTAATCAGTTAATAGAATTTAGTTGTAATCAACCGAACGATCTCCTTGGCATACATTAAATGGCAGAAACATCTCCCTCAACTTTTTTTTTTCATTTTCTCCCGATTTGTTAACCTATCATCTGTTCAAACCATTGCTCGACCCCTACTCAAGACATTGCAACTCCTAATGGCCATAGACATTATCCACATGTCGTTCTCTTCGTGGTGGCATGGTGAATTTGTTGATTAGGCTCTGATACCAACTGACACAGCGAATAAAATAAATCTGTAGCTAATAGTTGAATCGACGCATGAATACCTTATTAGAAACCTTCAAAATTCTTATGAACTTTGATAATTCGAAAAACCCATTTCATTAATAATAAGCTTTTAAATATGTAAAAGAAATCTAAAAGACATAAAAAATCCTAAATAGAAACAGTAACGAAAATTTTAATTGGCGACAAATTTTGAAAGACAAGGAAAGCTTAAAAATATCTAAAAATACGAAATTGCAAAAACAAAGGCCTTAGTGGACGAATTTGGCTAAAAAGCCAAACATCACATCAAAGCGGTTAATTTTTCTCCCAGGTCCGTTTCCATGCAACATGAAGTCTGAAATCGTGAAAAACCGAAACTTCACAACTTGGTATAATTTACCGATTTGCCACTAAATCACATGGAGAAATAAATATTAATTCTCTAAAAAAACAAATAAATAATAATTAATAATGTGATATATGTATAGCTAGAGAATTTTTATATTAAAGAATGTTTTCTTTATAAGCTTATATTAATAAATGATAATTTTGTCGTTTGTGTGAATAATATTTTGAAAGCGGAAGACATTGAAAATATAAGAATGTTGAGGTTTTTGTCTCTCTCTCTATAAATATACAAATAATAAAAATAAAAATGAAAATATTTAAAATAGATAAAATAAAACCCCACCTAATCATATGAGTATGATGGAACACTTTCTGTTAGTAAGTATAATGACATAATTAGCTAAAGCATGTCTTTAATTATGTTGTAACATCATTCAATGTGGGGTTAGTGCTTCACACAATATAACCTAAAAGCTCATTATGAGTATCCTATTACTAAACATATATATAATTATAATTATAATTTCATTAATGTCCAACTTTATACATGCATATAATTTTTAGCCATAACCTTGTAATGCAAGAATTTAGTATTTTTTTTTTTTTTTTTTTTTGAAGGTATCGCATCCATTTGGATCCTCAAACTAAAGCTTCAATCCTTAAACTATCAAAATCATCAATCAGGTCTTTAAACTAAGCAAAAATCATCAATCAGGTCCCTAAACTAAGCAAAAATCATCACTTGAGTCTGTACCCTATCCTAAAATCAGAAAGTGTGACTATTCGATATAGACTGTAATAATCTATGGGTTGGTTCAAAATGGATTTGTGGAAGAAGGTATGAAACTGTTCAATCGAATGATTTTCGATGAAGCCTCAATTGATGATTTTTGTTTAGTTCAGGGACCTGATTGATGATTTTAATAGTTTAAGGTCCTAATTGACTTTGAAGCCTTAGTTTAGGGAGCCAAATGGATATTATACCTTATTTAAATGGCTTAATACATCATTTCCACCAAAACTCGTCAAAAATGTAGATTGGTGCCCTGAATTTAATATTTATTTTAAATTATTTATACATATACTCTAATAATTCGTTTATATGAGAGTTGCGCTAGGATGGACAGTCCGAACAATGAACAATTTAAAAAATGATATGTGATAGGAATGGACTGAATATCTCACATCGAAAAAGGTGAGAAGGTGAACGAGGCCTAAAGAATAAGATTTGACCACAACAAATGATATCTACATAATAGTGGACTAAATTGTATCATTGTATTAGAATCAGGTTTTTTCAAATATAATGTGTTGGTTCAAGGTGAACCAGATATAAGCTAGTGGACCCATATAACGACCAGGGTTGGTCCTGACCTTTTATAGATTTGAGGCGAGATAATAAATTTAGAACCCTTTCATACATAAATTCTAATTTTTTTCCTTAAAAACTGAAAGCTAGAAAGTAGCTCTCTCTAGTCGCTTATCTCCTCCCTAAAAATCGCATATCACAACATCATCCCCTCTCTCTCAAACAGTAATAATAGGTATTAATATATGTATATATATTTATATAATTTTTTTGGGGTCCTAGCTGGCGCCCCTCATTTCAAGGCTAAATGCCGCCCTTGATACCGACCGGGTTTTGAGAAGGGTGGCGTTGGAATAAAAAAGTTTAAGCAAGGAATGATCCCTAAAAGATGATAACAGAAACATAAATGAACTAAATGTCACATAAAAAAAACTAAAGAGACATGGACTGAGTTAGGCTTTGTTCTTTTTTATCGAAATTAAGTAAACTGAACTGAATGCTATTAAACTGAACTGAACTGAACTAAAATTACTGAACTGAAATGATAAAATTTATATATAAAGAATTATAATTATGGTAAATAATGATAAATTATATATAAATAATCATAAGTATATAAATAATGATGAATTATATATAAATAATGCTAAATTATAAAATATATATAATAATAATAAATTATATATAAATAATTATAATTATAATAAATAATGATAAATTATATATAATAAATTATAAATTATATATATATATATATATATATATATATAATTATAAGTATAATAAATAAGGGTTAAAAAAATAAGTATAATAAATAATGACGAATTATAATAAATAATGATGAATTATATATAAAGAATATTAAATTAAACAATATATAAACTATATATAAATAATAATCATATATAAATAATTATAATAAATAATGATGAATTATATATAAATAATGTTAAATTATAAATTATATATAAATAATTATAATAAATAATGATAAATTACTGAAATGAATGCTACTGAATTGAACTGAACTGAAATGACTGATACTAAAATTAAGTAACAAAGAATATGACCTTATACTAGTAAGAATGTGTTTTCAATATATATACAATAGACACATTTTAAACTCTTGAGGTTTAAGAAATAAAATTTGGACTAGGTAGTATTTCAACCATATCGGTAGCTATAATGTGGTAAAACTAGTCATCCAAAGTTTGGGTACAAGAGTTAACCTTAATTTTTTTTTCTAGTGCAAACCAAAACCACGTCATTTTAGTATGGGTACGTCAAAATAAAATTTGTTTGGTTCGAATTTTACTAATTATTATTTTTTATATAGGGCATATTTGGTTTCATTGTTAGCTAATAACTGTTGCAGTTGTTGTTAGTTGTTTGAGGTTGCAGTAAACTGTTTGCTGTTACTGTTAGTTGTTTATAATTAGTTATTTAATTATTAGTGTTTGGTAAAATTATATTGAACTGTTACGGTTAGTATTTAAAATGTCTAATATGGACATGTTTTAAATTAATCAATAAAAAAATTATAAAATAAAAATATATTAGATAAATTAATAAAAATAATCTAAATAATCTAAATAAAAAATAAAATAAAAAATTGTTGAATGCAACAAAACTTTATTCTTTCGGTAATTAGAGCATCTCCAATAGGGTGACATGGCTCTCTAAATTGTCAAATTTAGTTAGCCATTTAGAGAGTGACCACTCCAACAAGGTGACATGACTCTCTAAAATAAATAGCTAACCATTTTCACTAGTTAAATTTGGCTAGTCTCTTTGGCTAGCTATTTCTATTTTTTTAATCAGTATTTCTCTTTCCTCTTTGTATCTTTTTTTCTACCTTTTTTTTCTTTAAATTTAATCACTTTTAATGATAAAATAATCAAATGGGGAGTCAAATAGCTAGCATGGTTGGAGCAAAACATAAATTTGGCTAGCTAAATTTGATTAAACTAATATTTTATATTATTTTAGAGAGCCAAATAGCTAGTTAGTGTTGGAGATGCTCTTATGTTATAGAAATAGAAATAATGTTAAAGAAGAAACATATTTTGTAGAAATAAGAAGTATAATTTTGTCAATAATAAATAACTACAAACAGCTGTTCATTTAAAACCTCCAAAACGCTGCAGTTTTCAAAGAAAATGCTAAACATTTCGGTTATTACATAAACCTAACCAAACGTTATATTTTCTACGGTTTGGAGTGAAACGCTAAATGCTTCTCCGAAAATTTAAAACAAACATCATGACACACACCACACGTAAATGCCCTATGGGCTTGCAGTGTGTACAACACAGACTTATCCCACAAATTAATGAGATTGTCAGGACTCAAATCCTCGACTATTTGGTCCTAGAGCTCTGATACCATGTCATGAAACCGATTAAACTAAAAACTCGAGGTAATAGTTAAGGTCCAATCATAAATCTTATATTAATCTATGATATTCTTTAATATTGTAACTAGTAGTTATTACGTAATATCTATAATTATTTCCTAATACTAACTAAGTATATCATTAGTTTTCGTATAAACTCTGATTACTAAATGGCCCAGTCGCACTACGCGTCCCCGCTGAGCAAGGGTCCGGGGAGGGGTCCCACTACAAGAGTGTATTGGGGGCAAGCCTTCCCTTTCAAATTTATTTGGCAAGAGGCCGCTCCTAAGACTCGAACCCATGACTTCTTGGTCACACGACAACAACGTTTACCGTTGCGCCAAGGCTCGCCCTCTAAATAAATATACTACTATATGTACTAAAAAAAGCAAGAAAAAGAAAATCCAAACAGATCTCTGAATAATAAACTTGTAATTGATTAATAGCCAAAATAGTATCACATGGTAAAAGCATAGCAAAAGATGTAACCTTCTTTTAGTCATAACAAAAAGTAATAATCCTCCAATTTATATACAAAATATATATATTTCAACATTTGTAGTTATCTGGATTGCACATAAACATATTGAGATTTTACATTGATCTTATGCATATATCAAAAACATTTATATAATCGGATGACTGAAACTTTTATTATATAGTAAATAGCAAGCAACATTCTGAGTCCTCTGATATTTTATTTTTTAGTGTATTAAACCCTTTTTTTAATTTTATTTTTATTATTATTTTTTAAAAAAATTGCGCACAATGCGCTTACATTAAAAAAGAAAGAAAAATCTCCACCCCACCCAGATGTGATTCGAACCCATGACTTCATGACCTCAACCACTAGGCTAAGAGCTTCACCACTAATACTTTATTCTAGGTAACATTAAAGTTCTTACTTGTCAAAATTAATTAGTTATGAAAATCTAATTCAATTAGAAAAACGTTATTAATTTTATTTGTATTTGAAATTATATTTTTTTATAGCTTGAAATACGATTTTTACGGTTTCTCTATACCTTCAATATACATATCAAAAACTGCTTTCGAGTTGTTAAAAATAAAAATTTCTGAACGTATATGAAATGAATAACACTATATTAACCAAGTTTTATGTTTAAAACTGATTTTTATAATCATAAAAGGCTTAATGTGGCTGAAAAAAATAAAACCGGGATTTAATGTGTTCAAATAAAAATCAATTGCTTAATATATATTAAAAAAGAAGATATAGTTTTTACCTAATAAATACTATATCAAAAGTATTTATATATACATAATCTTATGGTTGAAAACCTTCATTATATAATAAATACTTCATCCGTTTTTTAAAAGATTGTCGTTTTGAGAAATACTTTTATTTCAAAAAAATTACTCCCTCCGTTTCATATTACATGACTTTTTAGAGAATTGTATAGAAATTAAGGATATTGCGAGAAAGACATTGTTGTCCCTTATTTATTGATTCCAATATTTATTCATTTTATAATAAGTCCATTATTCTAATTAATTTTCGTAAATTCGCGTTTTATAACAGAGAAAAAGATGACTTAACGTGTACTGATAATATAAAACGATATGTAATATGAAACAAAAAAGAATCTCTAGAAAGACATGTAATATGAAACGGATGTAGTATCATTTTATAAAATTAAGAGAATATTTAATAGATTGTTCTAAATACAATTTTGTATTTAGTGTTTTTTTTTATGAAAATGCTTGGATGAAAAAAAGTACAACAAGAAAAAAGTACAACTCACGAAGGATAAATACGACTATAATGAGCAAAACAAACTATAAAAGTATAAATAACAAAAAAAATAAAATAAAACATATACTTGTTGGAAATCCAAATTAGCAAACGAGCGTCTGCAATCCAATCTTCATCCTTTAAATTCTTTCGAACATTCGGACGTGAGTCATTTCTTTTGTTGCAACCACATAGATCTATTGATCTACGGATAAAATAAATTGTTTATACTCTTGCTAAATCCAGAAACTGTATAAATAAAAGAATAATACAGAACAGATACAATTCAAACAGATAAAGAGATTTAAGAAAATATATGAGCACCAACTAAAAAGAAAATAAGAACAAAAAAAACACAGAAAATCAATCAAATAATTTGTACAATTCGAAAAAAAGCCTCATGTATTAACCTTCAAAAGTTTATAAAGATCATATGATATCCATATGGATTCTAACATATAAATAACACAGATTTTTCTAAAAGTAAGTGTATGATGATCAATACATATAGACATACTTAGCTACAGTCATATACTATAAGAAAGTAGAGAGAGAAAGTAGGTAGAGAGAGAAACTCAGAATCTTTTAATATAATATATAGTTTTTTTTTTCTTTTTTATTTTTAAGAGTTAGCTTTGTCTCTCCTCTATGTCATGATATTTTATAATATATACTTTATATTAAGATCAAATGAAATAATAACACCAAAAAAATCCAAATCTTCTTCTCATCTCCTCCTTCCTCTTTCCCCTCTTCTTCTTCATAAAAAAGAACCCTATTCTTCTCTATTTGCATAAGCATTTGTTCTTCTTGAATCTCTCTTTTCTCTAATTAAAAAAAAAAAAAGAATGTTCCATACAAAAAAACCTTCAACTATGAATTCTCATGATAGACCTATGTGTGTTCAAGGCGATTCCGGTCTCGTCTTAACTACCGACCCTAAGCCCCGTCTTCGTTGGACCGTCGAACTCCATGAACGCTTCGTTGATGCTGTTACTCAACTTGGTGGCCCTGATAGTAATTAATTCATTTTTCTTATCTATCAACTTAAACTTTTAGTTCGATTATATATTTTTTTTTTTGATGAATTTATTTAATTTTGTAGAGGCTACACCTAAAACTATTATGAGAGTTATGGGTGTGAAGGGTCTTACTCTTTACCACCTAAAAAGCCATCTTCAGGTTTGAATACAATTTCTTTAATTTTTTTTACTAACTTTTTTTTTTTGGTTTGATCTTTAATTTTCTTTTTGATTGTTTGTCTTTTGTTTATTTTAATTTAGAAGTTCAGACTTGGAAAGCAACCTCACAAGGAATTCAATGATCATTCAATGAAAGATGGTATAAGAGAGACAATTTTTATTTTATTTTATTTTTCTTGGATAATTTTATTTTTGTTTAATTAGATTTTCTGATTAATTAAATTAATTTTTTTTGAAGGTCCAACATTAGATCTTCAACGAAGTGCAGCTTCTTCTTCTGCTATGATGGGTCGTAGTATGAATGAGTACGTAATTTTCTGCTGAAAATAATTTCAAGAAAATTCAGATTTTGATAAATGTTTTCTTTTCTTTCTTTCTTTTCTTGAATTTCAAGAAAATTAAGATTTTGGTAAATGTTTTCTTTTCTTTCTTTCTTTGTTTTCTTGAATTTCAAGAAATTCCCAATTAAGTTATTTTTCTGGGTTATTTTTTTGTAATATAACAGTAACTCATAAATATGATTTATGCTATTATAGGATGCAAATGGAGGTGCAAAGAAGATTGCATGAACAATTAGAGGTAATTTTATTTTTCACTTCACTAAAATGAAAAAAAGATCCGGACTAATTAAAAGAGGGATGAATATCAATTCATGGAAGATGATTGTTTTAAGAAATAAACATCTACAAGCGGACTCTTTTGGTACAGTAATTTTTTTTTTTTATCACAAATATGTGAAACAAAATTTTAAATTGATTGCGTAAAGTTTAAGAATAACTTTTATATATTAGTTTCTGACACATACTAAGAAAATTCGAAATTAATTTGAATGATGATAATTGTAGCGGAGCCCGACTCTTAAATACGGGTGCAATTGTAGCACTCGGGGACTCTCTTTTCATGTGGCTTTAATTAGGATGGATTCCGGCAGTCGGACTCCATGCACCGTCGTCCCTCCGGCTCCATTTACATCTCTCAACGGGTTTTAAAACGAAAATAAAAACGAATGAAAAAGAAGAATTAATTCATATAGCCAACCCGAACTAGTTGCATTCTTCTTGACACGGTCCATTTAACACAATTATAATTTTTATGTCATCTATATCATGAGAAATTTTACAGCACTCCGGAAGTAATACTCCCGACCAATGAAAATCGTTTTAAATACCACTATATGGACATGATTGGTGGAAAGAAAAAATACATATACATGTGTCGTGAATTCATTGGTTGGGAGTATTACTCCATGAGTACCCTAAAAACTTCCCTATAGCATATATGATTACGTGAAATATATAGATCACATAACACGATTGTGACCCGATAATATGAATGTAGGTACAAAGGCATCTACAATTGAGGATAGAAGCTCATGGAAAATACATGCAAAGCATGTTAGAAAAAGCTTATCAAACACTTGCAGGTGAAAACATGGCTGCTGCTTCAGGAAGCTACAAAGGGATTGGAATTCCAGATCATATCAAAGATTTCAATTCTCTCAATTTCCCCCAATTTCAAGATCTTAACATTTATGGTGGTGGTGATCATCTTGAACATCTTCAACAACACCAAAACAACAACAACATAGATCATAGGCAATCTTCCCTTGATCATTCCGGTTTCATCCCGAACAACAATAATCACGACAATCTTTGTCTCGGAAAGAAACGGTCCAGCCCTTATTCGGGTACCGGAAAAAGCCCGTTGATTTGGTCGGACGATCTCCGGTTGCAAGACTTAGGACCAAACCCTAATTGCCTTGGATCCCCCGAAGATCTTTTTAAAGGCGATCATCATCAGCATCAGCATCAGCATCATCAGACTGATTTGGATTCGATTTCGGACATTTACGAGACGAAGCCAATGCTACAAGGTGATCCAATGGGTGAAAAAAAATATGAAGCATCAAAGCTTGAAAGGCCATCACCGAGAAGAGCTCAAATTTCAGGTGATAGGATGAGTCCTATGATGAATACTGCTGCTATGGACCGAAACTCACCGTTTGGGTGATGAAAATTTAATTATTTTCATTGATAATTAGATAATTAATATATATGTAAGTGAGTTTAATTACATTAAATTAACCTCTTAAGTATGTAGGGGGAGGTCCATTAGGGTTTTTGGTCTATAAAAAATGCTGCCAATTTGTTGCATTATTTTGGTCTTTTAATTATTTTAATTATGATAAACTTCTATATATTAATATAATGCCATGAATAAATGGCAAATCTTATGTATTTCACCTATAAATTATTATTTGTTTCTTCAATTATTTATCGGTAGCAGATTGACGTGACATCATCCGAGTGGAAGAACCATTACTAGTCCCGGTCTATAGTAGATCTTTTTTAGTGCAACAATATATAAACGAAACCGACTCTATTGTTATTGGTTTGATCGAAATGGTAATATTATAAATTTATTTTCTTCTATTAATTATTATATTTCAAGTTTTTAACATTTCAAAAACTTATTTTTAAATTCAAAATGATTTCTGTTTCTCTAATTATATGAAGAATTTTGATGAAGTAGGACCAAATCATTTTGAGATATGGATTTTCATAATTTTTGCACCATCTCTTCCGAAAATTTTAGGGTTCCTAGAGTAATACTCCCGATCAATGAATTCACGACGTATGCATTTAAAAAATTATTAATTAAAATTTTAGTATAAAATAGATTTGTATCTGTTCTTATTTACATTTCAGATTAAAGGATATTCTCCTGCAAAACCTGTATCAAAAATGAATTTTAATCCTCTCAAAATTCACTATAAACTTGAAAGATTATATTGGATAAATCTCTCAATCATTTAATATAAAATAAATGGTTAATTGAGATTAAACTATATTTAGTAATCAAATATAAAATTAAATCTCAACCATTTATTTCACTGAAATTGATGAACTTTTACTTTTTTTTTTCTTTTAAAAATTAATTTATTCAAATAACGTATCTGTAAACCACATGCATGCACATAGTTTGTGCTTATAGTAAAAATAAAAAATAAAATACCATAAAATTACCGGTGGTTAGTGATGGATTCAGAATTTAATATCTCTCGTGATTTATAAATATTAAATTGATATTTTAGATGTTTTTACATAAAAAAAATTAAAAAATTTTACAGAATATTTAATGTTTTCTAGCAATCAGTGGATACTTAAGCCCCTCTAAATCGGTTCCGGATGGTAGTGAAGCTTATATATAGCAATGGAGAAGATGAATGAGTCAAAGTGAGTGTTGTTGTTATTACTAATTCTGAACAAACTTTCTAAGGGTTGCTTTTGAGTTAGTTGCTCTTAAGTTAGTTATTCCTATCATTGCAGACAAAACCATTATTGGGAAAATCAATATTAATAAATCATAAAGAAAAAGAAAGATAACAAAAAGAAAAGAAAGCTCACTATCACTATCAATTTTTAGGGTTTTGGGGAACAGAAACAAGACTGATATAATAATTTATAACTTATCAATTTCATGTTTTGTTTTCCTACATTTGCTGTTGTTGAATTATTATTTTTGTCATCTTAATTAATTTAGTGACCATAGGCACCAGCCGAGGAAGCCGTGTGTCATAAATAATAATAAAAAAATTTAAATTTTTAGTTTAATTGGTTTCTTAACGTGCTCTATAGTC
Organism: Euphorbia lathyris; assembly: GCF_963576675.1. Classification (NCBI taxonomy): domain Eukaryota; kingdom Viridiplantae; phylum Streptophyta; class Magnoliopsida; order Malpighiales; family Euphorbiaceae; genus Euphorbia; species Euphorbia lathyris. Next base: position 75,147,435 of record NC_088918.1, on the reverse strand, counting down.
GACGTTCGAATTCTTACAATTTCTTTTGTTGATTAGATTTCAACGCATGATAAAATGAGTTTGTGATGTAAATGCTTTAAAATCATAAAACATTCCCTTAAGGATTGTGTCGTAGATAATAATAAAAGCCTACTAGGAATTCATGGATAGGGTTTGAGGTTGTAATCTCCTGCAATAAGATAGAAAAAGTTAAAAGAAAGGCCAAGGATCGACGTCTTGTTCCGATGCTCAAGTTATCAGAGTTGGAAAACGGGAAAATGATGAATAAGATAATTCTAAAGTTTAGTGCTGAGATATGCAATCATCTGGAGCAGTTTAGGGAGAAGTTGGCCTATGTGCCCTAACTAACGACATAGATACGAAGGGATGGATCCAATGTGGTTTGGGGGGGGGGGGGGGGGGGAGGGGGGGCTTGAACACCCATTAGTCATCAGAAAATGCCAAAAATTCTTAGAAACCGTGGACAAGACTTTAATTTTTTTTAATGTAAAAACACTAAAAATTATATATCATTAGCATCCATAAATCACGATAAGCACCCCCTCTCAGTGAATCATGGATCCGTCATTGCAGATTCGTGTAAGGACGTAAAGGGAAGTATAAACCATTAGGATTTAGCATATACCAATTGTAGGTTGTATATCTCAGAATGACATTTAGTAAATTGGTGCACCTTACTTATGGGTCCACGTGCCTCAAGCGATTATCTTCCATCATTTCCTTTGATCCGGACATACTAATTAGTCCATATAGCGTATTCCTTTATTTGCCCGTATACATTTGTAGAGAAAAGTAAAAAACCTTAATTATGACTAAGTCCCGAACATGATTATCTTAACGAGAATAGTTGTGGTTTGGACCGGAAATTCATTATCTATAATTAAGAATGAGTTTTTTTTTTTTTTTTTTTTTTTTGTCCCATGATAGAAGCCGACAAAGAGTATCTATCTTAATTTGGTGGTTGACCTTTTTCTTCTTTTACTACTATAAGGACAAGAAATCTAGGGTTTCATTTTACAATTTCAAACCTTTAAGCCTGTCTTAAATATTAATGAAATTTGTTCACCATCACCAAAATCATTTCTAGTTCCTTAACTTCAAAATTTTCCTTATGAAACTTCTAAAACTTTATATGAATCCTCTATGCACTTTTCTATGTGATAACCTTGAGTTTGAAACGTGTACAATACGAACTTATTTTGTTATGTGTTGAAGTTCCTTTTCAATAAATAGGAGTTGTAAGAATTCGAACTCTCAACCACAGTCTCTGAAACTCTAATACTACGTCAAGAAACTACGTGAACCAAAAACTTAAACTAATAGTTAAGGTCCAATAGTAAGTTTTCTATTATTATCTCACAACAAACAATGCGTACGCATCATAAAGGCGCATGATAGAACTACCATTTTCGTAATACACCTAAAACGCATTCGCATGTAGGTAGAAGCGTCAAAATGGATTCTCGTGTCATAATTATATTATATGACTTCCATATATACATATATATAAAGTGTTGTTGTATTAGAAATTGAGAACTCTCACGCATATCAATTTAAGGAACATTCTGGTCTAATATCATGTAGATATTGTCCGTTTTGATCCAAATCCAACACTTTGGGCCTCACGGTTTTAAAACGTGTCTGCATATATTGGATTCTTATCTTAATAATAAGTTCGCCACTCTCTCTCAATTTTCAATGTGGAATTCAATTCATTTCTGCCTCCATTGCCATCCTTTAGAACCGCTCCTTGCTCAGGACTTCTATTCCAGTGCCACTCACTCCAGACCGAGTCGTTACAATTTAAGCTTTCGAGTTAAATAATTCATTAAAAAATGTTATTAGATCTTAGAAAAAGAAATGTTGAATAGATCCGAGAAATGTGAAAATAGAAGAAGATATAGTGGTGGAGGAGGTGGTGGTGGTGGTGCCACAAAACTTTATTGGATGCAGAGAAAACTAGTGCAAGTTGTCAAGAAAGCTCCATCTGCCTATACAGACAGACACAAAGAGAAAAAGAAGAAAAGGCAATAAAGCATTTGGAGTATATATATGATGATATATATTGAAGATGAAGAATACAACCGATATATATGTCTACACTACACATCTCGAGGAAGCTTCTCCCTTTATGTCCTCAAAGTTATACCTATTACACATTGCCTTGCACAAAGCTTTTGCATCATGCATCCCTTTTTTTTTCTTTTTAAAAGACTACACAATGATGATGTAAATATTTAAATATGAGCTTAATATATCAAGACTCTTCAATAGGGGTGGAAGGATACTATGGTCCAGCCTGTCAGATATTAATATAAGATCTATGATTGAGTCTTGCTATCAGTTCGAGTTTTTAGTTCAAATGGTTCTATGATATGGTATCAGAGCATCTAGAACCAAACAGTCGAGGGTCGAATCCTGACAGCCAAGACATATTTGCATGTGCAGATGTATCAGAGATTAATATGAGATCTATGATTGAGTTTTAACTATCGGCTCGCTCAAGCTTTTAGTTCAAATAGTTTCATGATATATACAGCCAACTAAAAAATACATTTTAGTATGGTGTGTGAAGGATTTTAGCTCCATAAAATCCCCAGCCACCCCCAATCTAGCCAACTTAAAAATATATATGTTAGTATGGTGTGCGAAGGATTTTACTTCCATCAAAATCCCCAGTTCTTCCCCCTCTAAGTCTGGTTAGCAACCCCTATAACTTTATTATGCAAAATCCCCAGTTCTTCCCCCTCTAAGTCTGGTTAGCAACCCCTATAACTTTATTATGCATTCGCCAATGCTCTTGAATTTGGTTAAAAAAAAGTGATTGGCTTCGTGATTTTACAGAGTGTGTTGTTAGCTTTTCCAAACTTACTTAAAAGTGAATTATTGGCTATCTGAATTTGTTTAAAGTGACCCATTATCACCATAAATTTGCTTGTAACGATCTTTAGCCACTTGGACTTGCTTAAAGTGATATACATTCTAATTTATCTAAATCATCTATTGATCTGCTATATGTGGTTAATCATGTCACTTTAAATAAGTTCAGAGAGGCAATCGATTTTTTGGGCCAAGTTAAGGAAGCTGTTGATATATATTAATTATAAAACTGGCCTAATTAAGAAGCTTGTTTACAGTTTTAGATCCATCAACATATTTTACTAGACCTGGCCATGGACCGGGTTGTGCCTATCGGGTTTTTATGTAAAAGTAATCAGTCCAAGCCCAGCTCAGCCCGCTATAAATTTAGGCAGACTCGGGGCTGGGCTCGGGCTTAAAAATCAAATCCCAAACCCAGCCATATAAACTCACCTAAATATATATAAATAATTTTTAATTATAAAAAATAAAATTTATATTTAAAAGTAAATATTTATTGTATAAACGTATAAATTAATTAGTTAATATTAATAGGCGGGCCGGGCTGGGCCGGACCGTGCTATTTTAATCAATCGCAAGCCCAGCCTAGCCCACTATAAATTTACGTGGGTTCGGGCCGGGCTGAGCTCGGATTTAAAAATCAAACCTCAAGCCCAGCCCATATAAATCCACCTAAATATATATACATTATAAAAAATAAAATTTATATTTAAAAGTAAATATTTAATATATAAATGTATAAAATAATTAGTTAATATTAATAGGCTGGCCGGACTGGACCGTGCCGTGTTATTTTAATCAATCCCAAGCCCCCTAAAAAATAGGCGGGCTTTAGCGGGCCTGGACCGTACTGGGCCTAAGCTTGATGTATACTGTCCAAGCCTGACCCAAGGGACACAGGGCTGGACGGGCCAGATGGGTACCCGAGCCCCTGGACAGGTCTGCATCTTACCAAACTAGATACTTTCATTGTCTACTTTCCCGAAGTATCCCTACTTTGTTCAAACCACCTACTGATTGTGTACAAGAGAGCTGTGAAGCAATGTGACTTTTGCTGCGAACAACTGCTGTGATTTTGGCTGCGACTTTCGACACATTTTTGCCTCAAATTCAATGGGAAGGGTTGGAAAGAAGGTAAGTTTCAATCTCCTTGCATCTAATAGCATGGAATCATGTGATTTTTGGGATTTGTTAGGGTATTACGGGTTTAGAGTATAGTTTTTCGTATGATTTAAGGTCTTATTAGAGTTAGAGTTATATGTATTAGCATGTTTATATATTGCAAACTTATATGGATTGTATTTGCATAATTAATTGTGTTAGAAGTACGTGATCTTTTCTTTACCTGGCCGGTGAGTGTCAACTTCGACGGTGGGATCACAACTTGATGGAACCGATAAGGGCTTGGACGTGTAATGTCTTCTAAGAGGTTTCTTGTTCCGACATTCTCCTACTTCATAACTCGTGGTAGTTGTGCATCTATTGTTCACGGTTCAAAAGTAATATATAGTGGGATAACATCGCTCGGATTCATTTGACAATACTCTATGAAGTTCTGAATATCACTAGAATCAACAATAGGTACTATTAAGCCAAGAACTTTATTTGGATCATAAGTTGTTTACATAGTTATATGTAGGTCAAATGAGATTGAATCAAATACATGTAGAAGTGTAGACCCTCTCTTGTAAAATGTCAAAGTTGATTTTTGTTGAAATTCGAAGCAACTTCAATTCACTATTCACGTATGTCATGACTTTTCCTTCTATTTTCCATTTGTCGTTCCAAGTGATCACACACAAAATATGATATGTTGAAATACTGTTGAGAAACAAATACATTATCAAAACAAATTAAAGAAAAAGAGGACAAAAGTATCATATCATTTTCGTAATTCAAAAAGCTGCGGATTTTTTTTGCTTTGCAGTTAAATTAACTATGAACCCTTTTCTCACAAACCCAAAACCTCCGCACTATGGAGTCTTTTGCTTCGTAGTTTACAATTCTGCGAAGTAATATCGCAAACTACGAACCCATGGTGTTAGATAAACCCTCAAAGTTTCAATCTCTCAATGTGCAAACTAACTTAAAGTACATATAACTAAACTGTATAAAGGAATTTGTGTATGTAAAATCAACAAAATACTTACATTAAAAGTTTGGATCTTGGATTGATGTATGGAATTGAAAATGAAATTGGATTGGATAAAGGATAAGAAGTCAGTATAAATGGTTTTAAGTGATAATAACACTATATGGCCTTGTATGGGCCTCCATAATAAACCTAAATTTCTTAACGGTGTCATTGCTAATGATATTCTCTTGACTACCATTATCAATAATCATCTCACTCTCATTGTACCAAACAATGGGCTTAGAATAATTGATGCATTTGGTTCTCCTTAACCCGATTGGATACTAACAATCTCCTCACTACATGTATGATATAGGATTCATTAAAATCTACATGTTGATTCCCAAGAGTAAATGACATGCATCCATGTGCAATCATAGTCTTCACCCCACTTGAACTCGTAACTTGCTTCCCTTATCCATCGGCTTTGGTACCTCCCGTCATAAAGATGAACTATCTCCCTCAAACCGATAATAACTATATTGACTCCTCAAACTCAATTGAGACTCCGCCTTTAGTGCCAAATTATGAGCATCTTGCACCCGGATAACCATCTGAGTCCCTATTTGATCCTGGATATTGTACCTCAAGCCTTCCAAGTACCTCGAGGTCTTTTGCTTTTAGTTTTTGACAAGTTATCCCTTACTTAAAGCCCGAAGAACCTCAAAGTATACTCATGGACACTTATATTCCCATGAGAGCATCCCCAATATAAACTATAGATATATTGTTCATAATCCGACGGTAAAAACTGCTCCTCATAACATCGCCTTTATCCGAAGCCAAGACCGAATCGGTTCCCTACCACCCCAACTTCGCTCTTCTCTCAAGTGATCCCACCAAACTAAATCACCTCCCTTCAACTGATAAGCAACTAACCAAAATTTTTGTTGTTCCGGAATACCTACATACTTAGAGAACCATTCTACCTCCGATAACTTATCCAAAAACCCCTCAATGTCTAACTCACCCTAAATGAAAGCAAGTGTACTTTCAATTTAAAAGCATCATCTCTATCAAAATTACATGCATGTGCATCCCTAATACAATCAACAACACCATAGGGATCTCCCAACCAACTCAACATTTTATCATTATTATAATCAGCATGCTCAACATTCCCAACATCATCATACCCATCACTATCACTATCCTTATCATGCACTAACACAAAGTTGGGTATTCTTATCTCATGTGCCCTTAGGCCTCTTTGATGTGGGTTTGGTGGCACTAAATTTCCCCATGATAGAGGCGATGATGGTGGAGGTTATTGGGGTCGCGGAATCAGAATTTCCTCGTTTCTTCTATGGTGACCCTCACATGTTTGTTGAATAGAGTTTTGGATAGCTATGTGAAACCTATCCAAGCTTTCTCTCATCTCCTCGCCAAATGCTTAGAGTTGCTCCCTCACTTCAACTCTAAGGTCATCTATCTTTTTGTCGTGTGCTTCTATTGCTTCTTATGCTAACCTCGCGGTTGAACCATTATCGAAGAAGTCTCGTGTTAGGAAAATGATCCGCTCTGATACCAACTAGTACAGATTGGTAATAATAATGATGGGTTTTATTGTAAACTAATAAAGAAAATGCTCTTTACTAGCCTAGTTAAAAGGAAACAATCCTATTCAAGCTGAAAACTTTAGCTCCAATGGAGAAATATATGTTTGATGAAAAAAATATATGTTTCCTTACAAACATTTAAGCATATATACTTCCCTAACGCTAGGTGATAAAAGACTTAATACCCCTTTATGTATTACTAACATTATCCAAACAATAAGGGCAAAATGGGTGAATGTAAGATAGTGGAAAATAAGAAAATAGGGTCCAATGACAAAACAACAATTACAGAATGGTAAAATAGTAAATAACACTTGGCAGAAATGTGGCAGAATCGCAGAACTTGGCCATGAAGTAAGGTTACACGGTGTGTGGCCTGAGTGACATGTCGTGTGGCATAAGCTTGAATGATCCACACGAGCCGTGGTGTGAGGGACTCGCAATGTGGCATTTTCTTCGGGCTAAGTTAGGGCTAGCATAATCATAACTCACATGACATGTCGCAGTAGTGACACATCGTGTGAATTATGCAAAAAGAAGTAAAAACTTTTTAGCATTCCCACACAACGTGTGGGTGAGCTCACACATCATGTGGCCTCCTCTTCCCAGTTTTCAGAATACTTTGATTGCTCACATGATGTTTTGCTATCTCCGCACATGGTGTGGGCTCTATTTCAAGCTTTCCCTCGTTCCTTCGTGTTGATTCCTTCATCACTAAGACATGTTATTTGTTAGAGATACAATCTAAATGAGTTTATGACATGTAATGTTTCTTCTCTGATCTTATATATTTTGTCTTGATTCTTCTCTTGATCGCTTGTGTTGAAACATGTTTGTACTTGTGTGCACTCTTAGTTAATTTATTAAGCTAATTTGTATCTTTAGTTTATTTGCCTCTCTATTGAAATGGATCATCATTGCATGTATAGTAATAATCGAGTCTCCCCTGAATACTTGTGTGGGGTTAAGGATTTCTGTAAAAAAGTCATTGAACATCAAGTAAGGACTCGGAGTAGCACAGTCAGGGGCGGAGCTAGGGGGGTAGGGGAGGGTCTCCCGACCCTCCGACCCTCCGGAACACCCTTGACGAACAGTGGTTCAGTCCCGAGCAGCCCCCCAAAATAGTTAAAATTAGTACTTATAATGTAGAATGTGATTACAGTTAAACCTCGATAAATGAATATTCGATAAAGTAATAACCTCGATTATATAATAAATTCTTCCGGTCCCGACTTGGGCCAATGGACTAAAGTAATAACCTCGCTAAATGCATTAAGTAATAAAAAATATTTAAATCCTTAAGGACCCAATGAAAATATAAAGTAATAATTATTAAATTACATACAAAATATATATATTCATCAATATAAATACACAAGAGTTTACAAAAAACAAGACCTATAATTATGCCTATAATTATTTGATTGATTTGTAATTATGCCAATGTGATAATTATAAATCAATCAAATAATATATTTTCTAAACAAGATAATTACATATCTAATGAATATTTATCGATAAATGAATAATTTATTAATTTATCGATAAATGAATAATTTATTCATTTATCGATAAATAAATAATCTCGTTTAATGAATATTTTTTTCCGGTCCCGACGATATGCATTAACAGAGGTTTTACTGTATATGACATAAAACTAAGTTTGCATAGTTGGTTGTAGTGATAATTAAAGTAATCTTTACATCCAATTGGTCCTATGTTTGAATCTCTCTCTTCACTTTTTATCTCATTTTAATTTTTTCCCTTAAAAAACCTCACTCTCCTTTAAAAATATCAATATTAAGTATCATTTTTAATCATTATTAACCTCATTTTCCTTTATTATTTTTAATTGTATTTTTGTAGTTACAAAATTCATGACCGAGAAGACTATTTGATGAATAATTTCTCCAATTGACCAAACTTGTCAACGTTAGGGATAAAATTGCTCTTGGCTGCCAACATTAAAGGTAAAATTGCACCATTTTAGACGTTAGGGGTAAAATTGTTCTTAGGTATAAACATTAGAGTATTTTTGCACTTTATCCTTACTTTATATTGAATCTTAGTTGTTTTGTACCTTAATGTTTCCAATTATGATCAAATTTATCCTTATATCATCAAAAATTTGAAAATTTTGATTTGACTACTATGAATCAAAGCCTTAGGTCGTTATTAAGAAAAAAAAAATCTTCATACAATGGAGCCCCTCCGGACTTTGAGCTCTGGCTCCACCACTGAACACAGTCTTATTCAGCTTCTTTCATGAACCGGATCTCAAGGATTCACCTCTACTTTGGATGAACTCCTTCCATGCAGTTAACCGAATGCAAAGTTCGATCTTCTGAAAACTTCTATTCTTATATAGTCGGTTTTGCTCTTCTTATCTGTTTAGTTTAGAAAAACTAATCAGGATACGTAAATAACACTCTAATTAGGGATCGCAAAATTTTCGGAATCTTTTCCTAATTAAATACAAATCAATGTACCACATTAGTACTCAATGTGATCAGTAAAACACCATCTATTTTTTTTTAATTACCGGGTGTAAAATATATAGTCTTTTACACCAAAAAGTTACATATTCATTCAGCTCCAAATGGTTCTATCAAATGATCCTCTTTTTTTTTTATATATATAAATTACTTTTCCATTTATAATTTTGAATCTAATTAAGTTGAGGCACTTTGGATTCTGTATTTCTGTACTTTGGTTGATGGGGGGTTTTACTTTCTTTTTTGAGGTACTTTGTCTTTTGAATATTGATAAAAAAAAAAAAAAGGTACATAGAGATTAGAGTAGAAGCTTCTTTTGTTCTTCTCTCTCAGGACTAACAGAATTTGTCAGTCACCAACCACCTGCTCTTAGCTTTTTCTATTCATCATTATTAACTTTTAATTTGTTTCTTCTTTATTTATATACTAAGATTAGGTAATCTTTAATTTTTTTTTATAGAAATCGGAACGAGACAGAATTTAGATAGGGTGAGCATCCATAGCCTAAAAACTGACAAACCCGCAATATATTAATGAAAGAAAAAAGTGAGTGTTTGAACAAGAGAAGAGGAATGAGAACAAACAAAAAGAAAGAGGGGGATAAAAGATAGGAAAAGTCAAGAAAAACGCAAGTGTGAAATACTATAAATGTTATCATTGATAAACCTGTGGCAAAAAGCAGGAGCTGAATGTCACCAATTGATCACTGAGGAAGACACTTTATCAATGAATCAGTAACTATATTTCCTTTTCTAAAGATGTGTGAAAATAGAATGTTCATCCTAAAGCAAATGATGAGACAATGCAACCACTCGTGTCGAATACTCTAAAGAACATCTACGGAGTTAATCTTTAATTTCTTAAACATTAATAATCAAATCTTGAAGATATGATAATTTGATTTATATGAGTGTATTAAAAAAAATTAATATAAATAATACAAGCTATTAGTTCACCTAGCTCCACATCATTTAATTACAGAAATTCACATTCAATAAAATTTCCATAAATAAATAAATATATTCACAATCAGGTTTAAGTCTCACATTTTTCCCTACTGAATTTAATTTGAAGATGGGAAATCCAATTCTTATTTTATTTTTTCTGAAAAAAAAACATCTTTAAATCCTTGATTTTTTTTTTTTTTTTTACTTTTGTTGATTGAGTCTGAATTTTTCAATTTAAGATATTGAGCGTTGAATCAGACTATTATTACATACAATAAGTTGTTGTTTGCTAAATTAAAAAATATTAAACCTTATTTTGAACCGTAACAATTTAAGATATATATAATAAGTTTTTTTTTTTTTTTTGTAGTCACATTAAACATAAAATAAAATTACCTGTGCTAGAAAGCAGAAAAACTACAAAAAAGAGTTGAAAACAATGGCATAGAAGTCCTCATTTTAAAGAAAACACAAATTAATTCAGAGAATTGGGAAGAAGAAGAAAGAATGGATGCAATGGTGGATATAAAGATAAGAGAATAATATATAGTGAAGGAAAAGCCTTTTTATATAAAAGAAATTTAAGAAAAATAATAAATAGAAATTTGTTTTTTTTCGAAACAAAAAGAAAATTTTATTAATCAAAGTCATGATATAGTATAGAATAAAAAAAAAAAGGAGGTTATGAGGGCAACTCTATCAGTCCTGACATAGAGTAGGCAGCCCGATCAAATTCATGGGCTACACTATTCACAGAACGACTAACGAAATTGACACTAACATTGTTTAAAGAACTTAACAGAGATTTGCACTCGTCTAATATAAACCATAAGCTGACCTAAAAGATCATTCCCTAAGATTAACTACTGTAGCAGCATCCAATTCAATCTCACATCTTTTCAAACTTTTATTTTTTAACCAGCTCAGCACTCTCTTATACTCACTGCTTCTCCATCTCTGACTTGATAGTTGACTGTGAGAAGCTTAGAAAACGCACCACAAAAATGGCCTGTACTATTGCGAAGCACAACCCCAATTTTTTTAACATGATTCGCAGACCAATCTGACATAGAATAAGTCGCTTTGGTTACATATCGGCAACTTTGATTGCAGAGTGCTTGATAAAAGATACATTACTATTCTCAATATTATTATATGGATTTACAATAAGATACGCCTCATACAAAACTAAAAAGAGACCCATCTTGACAAAAAAGATAGTCAAATTAGGCTTTAACTTTTTTTCTTTACATAGAAGATCAACTAAGAAATTAATTTGAATGGATATAGAAATTTGAAATTGAAAAACTTTGAAATGATACAATAATTTACCTTGCATTAGAAATTACTAAAAACTTTGTAATGATACAATAATTTACCTTACATTAGAAAATATTTAATTGTATATGTGATTTTTTTTATAGTTAATCTTTTATATTTTACTAAATATATAGTAGATGTAAATGTTTAGTTAGGATTTAAAACAAAAATAGCTAATTTCTACGGTTACTAATAACTGCAAATAATAATAATAATTTAATAAATAAGAGCTTTCTGCGTAAATATCATAATGAAATATAAAATTACACCTTTTAAATTAGCTTTTATTCATCGCTTAGCAAACAGTGCAGCTCATTTGGTAGCTAGGTTTGCCTGTTCCAATGCTAGCGATTTCTTTTCAACTGTTGTGCCAGAGTGGCTTTGGAACACCATTGAGATGGACGCAAGTCCAACATTTATATGATATTCATTATTCTGGTTCAAAAAAAAATAACTATAAAATTACAAATAAATCATATTGCAAAATTTAATTTTGAATGTGTCATTATTTTTTTTATATAACAAATAAAATATATTTTTACATTTTAATTTAAAAATTCTAAACCCCAATTCATAATCCTAAACCCTAAATAATATATCCTAGACCCCTAATTTATAAACTCTTATTTTTACAATACATTAAAAATAATTATTTTATTAGTTTAACATAATTTAAAATTACGACTTAATATAATTGTAAATAGTTTTTTAAAAGTAGATGTTTATGTAAATTTCTAAAATAAAAATATAAAATAATATAATATATGAGGGAGGTTGGGCTGCATCTGAGTTTTGAGACAAATTTTAGCCCAATGATTGGGCTTTTCACATGAATATAATAGGTAAATAATAGGGTCAATTACATGAATACAACAACAACAAAGCCTTAGTCCCGAAATGATTCGGGGTCGGCTAACATGAACCATCATATAAAACCGTGAAAATCAAGTCGTGTCAACGACACAGATTCGCTCCCTCCACTCCGTCCTATCCACTACCATATTTTCCTCAATTCCCAATAAACTCATATCACTCTCGATCACCCTCCTCCAAGTTTGCTTAGGTCAATTACATGAATATCATTAGAAAATTACAACTAAGTCATATCACTAAACTTAATTTTTAATATATCATTATTCTCTATATATTATGATTTTACATTATAATTAAAAAAATTAGACTCAAATTCATAAAACCATAAACCCTATAAAATATATTATAGACTTCTAATTTATAAATTCTAATCTTTAAAATATATTAAAAGTACTTATTTTACTAATTTAATATAATCCAAAATTATGACTTGACATAGTTATAAATAGTTTTTAAAATATGAATTTTTGTGTAATTTTCTCTAAATAATACAATAGTTAGGATTGACAAGTAATTTATAAGTGTCTCATATCCTTAAACAAATTTATTTAAATGTTAAATATGATGAGTTTATCAAAAACTGTTTTTTCTTCCTATAAATGATTAACTGAAAATTTGAAAAAAACAAAAATAAAGTTATGATATTCTGATATTTTAAGATTTAAAATTATATCATGTTAAAATACATAAAAACGATTTTGATCAATGTAAATGAAAATTAAAATCTGATTTTTGCTGTAATTTCCTCTATCATAATTGACTATAAAATTACAACTAAATCATATCATCAAACTTAATTTTCAATATGTCATTTTTTTCTATATATATCAAATAAAATATGCTTTTACATTTAATTTAAAAAGTTTAAACCTAATTCATAAATCCCAAACTCTTGACAATATATTCTAGACTTCTAATTTATAAACTCTAATCTTTAAAAATAATGATTTTATTAATTTGATATAATTCAAAATTATGACTTAACATAGTTGTAAATAATTTTTCAAAAGTGAACTTCTATATAAATTTCCCATTTATGTTCCGGCTTATGTGGTCTTAGATTGGATCATTTCTTTTTCTAGAAAATCATATCTCATTTCATTATATATATATATATATATATATATATATATATATATATATATATATAAATAATAGTAAGAACATAAACATGAAACTAACTCCACATAAATACATGCTACGATGAAAGAAAAACACCGTACAGTGTGATAATCTATAAAAGGTACAATTAAAACGGTGGATTACTAAACCCAGCCATGAATTCCCACCCTTAGCCCCGTAAAAAGACTAAACTACCCTTTACCCAAAATTTGAAAAAATACAAAACCTCTCAAATACCTTACACACTCTTTGATCAAATCCGGACTAATTTGTGAACTAAAACATGAAGTGTAACAACAACCGTAAAGGGAAAGCGAAAATAATAAGATTTACCGTTTTTGTTTTTTTGATTTAAGTTAAAAATTGAATCTGTGGGTGATTTTTTAAAAACGCCGGAATCGCAGTCGGGCGTATGAACATCGCGTCCGACCTACGGTTCCGGCGTATGAATATCACGCCCGACCTGTGGTTCGGGCGTGAGGCTATCACGCCCGCACCATAGGTCGGGCGTGATATTCATACGCCCGCACCATAGGTCGGACGTGATGTTCATACGCCCGACCTATGGTTCGGGCGTGATGTTCATACGCCCGAGGGGTTTTTGAAATGTTTTTTTAAAAAAAAAATTATATTTACGTTTTAATTAAATTGTTAAATGTTTACATTAATTTGGGGTTTAATTTATATATGAAATTTTGATATTAATTCGATTATAATTTATATGTTAAATTTTTAGATTAATTTAGTGTAATTTTGTAGACGGAGCGGCCTACTATCGCGGGAAAATCCGTCCCGTCGTCTAGATATGGACTAGCGGACTAATTTTTTTACGGGTTTAATTCAACAACGGACTAATTTTTTTACGTAACAGGTATTACGGATTTCATTCAATAGCGGACTAGCTATTTTTTTTGCTCTCCCGACACGCGGACGTGTGACTATCACGCCTCACCGTGTGGTCGGGCGTGATAGCCCCACGTCTCTCCGTGTGGTCGGCCGTGTAGCGATCACGCCCGACCACACGGTGAGGCGTGGGGCTATCACGCCCGACCACACGGTGAGGCGTGATAGTCACACGCCCGCGTGTCGAGAGAGCAAAAAAATAGCTTTTCCTCCCCAAAACCCATGAAAGGGTATTTTCGTCCTTTCACAGGGCTAGGGGTGGGAATTTGGGGCTGGGTTTAACAACACCCTTAAAATGAAAGGTACACTCAATTAAAAAGACAATAAATCTTATACTTCTCATAGATCCAAATTTGTTAAAAAAAAAAAAAAAAAACAAAACAGTTGCAAACCAATTTTTATCATTTAGTTTCTTTTAAAAAATTGGATGAGTCATTTCTACCGATGTAACAACGCAGATCCAATGATCCACGTATACTTTACTCTTGCTAAACCAGAAAAATATAAATAAAAGAGTTATAGCTGACAAATGTCAATTAGATGGAAAAAAAATTGATGAGATATATGGATTTTAACTAACAGGGTAAATAATGTATTAGTCTCCTAGTTTTTACCTAACACACTGTTTAGTCCCCTTATTTTGAAAAACACATTATAAGGTCTCTAGCTTTTGCCAATATTAACCATTTGGTCCCTTTGTCTAGTTGTTTTAGACTTGTTATCGATATATTTTAGCATAAACAGATACATATAAAATAACAGAGTAACATGGTCAACTTGTATTTTACTACGATTGTCCTAAAAGCTAAGATATGTTTGATTAAAAATCTAAAAAAAATAGATAAAAGGACCACAAGGTTAATATTGGCAAAAGATAGGGACCTTAAAATGTGTTTTTCAAAATAGGAGGACTAAATAGTGTGTTAGGTAAAAACTAGAGGACTAATAAATTATTAACCCTAACTAAGATGAAAATGACGAATTTCATTCTCTCCTCCAAGTAGATCTAATTAATTTTGTTTAAATAAAAGGGGAGGTATGTTGTCACCGGAAGAAACGAACAATACATTTTATATAACGTTGATGGGTTGCTTGCCACCACCGCCGGGAAGACATCTTCTCCGGCTAAAAGAGTGTCAAATTAGGGGGATATTTCTGATGAGAGAAAATCAGCCCAATCCCTCCAATATAGATATAGGCCTTTTTGAAAGTTACATATGGACCTACAACTTGAAAAAAGTTTAGAACCCAAATGAATTTGTGTTAATAAGTCAAAATAATTACAAATTTATATGGAGAAAAATGTATTACAATTGTATGCTTTTAACTTTAAAATATTACAAATATACCACAATTTAATAAATAAGGGTCACTTTTTTTCGGGATAAGGTGCAAAAATACCCTAACGTTTAAAGCTATGAGTAGTTTTACCCCTAACGTCTAAAATAGTGTAATTTTCCCTCTAATGTTGGTAGCTAGGGGAAATTTTACCCCAAAGATTGGCAATTTGGATCAATTTCAGACATCAAATTGTCTTCTCGGCCATGAGTCATGTGATCTACACTTCATATGTGAGTCATTTTATCACTCATTAGTACGATTTGGATAAAAAATCAAAATATTTCACCGAATTTATAAATATTAATCCAATTCTATTATTAAATCATAAAAAATATAATTTTTTTAAAATAAACTGATATGCAATTGCCGTTTTATAATAATGTTTAAAATTGATCCAATTTGCTAACATTAGGGGTAAAATTGCATCATTTTAGGCGTTAGATGTAAAATTACTCCTGAGTGTAAACGTTAAGGGTATTTTTTTTCACCTTATCCCCTTTCTTTTATAAATTATGAGTCAACAACATTTGGTTTAATATATTAGGGTTCTCCAAAAAGTTGATGGACTCCTTGAATTTACAGAGTGTTTTCTGAATTTGTCTAAATTGAAGTGCTAATAGTACACTTTATAAATTGGAAATTTTACATGGAAATACAGTTTTTAGAAATTATTTACAACTATATCAAATCATTATTTGAATTATGTCAAACAAAGAAAATTACAATTTTTAATATATTTTAAGGATTAAGATTTATAACTTATGAGCATATGATATATTTTTTTAGGGTTAGAATTTATGAATTTGGTTCTAAAATTTATAAATTGGGGTATAAAAATATACTTATTTTATGATTTTTTATAAAATAATGACATAGTTAGAATTAAGTTTTGTGATATTATGTAATTGTAATTTTTATAACTAATGTGATTTTCATATAAAAAGCCTTTATAAATTCAGGGGTGAATTTGAGGAAGTTGAGATACTCCTAACATGTTGGGAAAATTATATAGAAATTCACCTTTTAAAAACTATTTACAACTATGTCAAGTCATAATATTAAATTATATCAAACTAATAAAATCAGTATTTTTAATTTATTTTAAGAACTATAGTTTATAAATTAGGGGTCTAAAATGTATTGTCTAAGGTTTAGAATTTATGAATTGAAGTTTAGATTTTTTAAATTATGGTGTAAAATCATATTATATAGAAAATAATGACATATTCAGAATTAAGTTTGGTAATATGACTTAGTTGTAATTTTATACTTAATTATGATATTTATGTACGAAACCCATACATATATATTAAGTCAAAAGCTTTTTATTTTTTAATGGATTTCTGAATGTATTGAACGTATATTGTGTTAGGTATATGGGCCTGATGGGCTTTTAGTTGGATATGCATATCAATATATATGTTGAAATATTGAGGATCAAATATATGAATATCATGATTAAGTAGAAAATTACAACTAAGTCATATTACCAAACCTAATTCTTAATATATCATTATTCTCTATATATTATGATTTTACACCATAATTTAAAAAATCTAAACTCCAATTCATAAATCATAAACTGTAGAAAATATATTCTAGACTTCTAATTTATAAATTCTAATCCTTAAAATATATTAAAAGTACGGATTTTACTAGTTTGACATAATCCAAAATTATGACTTGACATAGTTGTAAAAAGTTTTTAGAAGATGAATTTGTGTGTAATTTTCCCAAATATTGATGCCTTCTAAAGTTTGAAGCATTACAATTTACAAGTACAAAATCATAGAGGTAAAAGAATTATATTGTAATTAAAGTAGTTGCGTTTAGGGATAGCAACGGGTAGGGTATCCACGGGTAATGTCATTCCCAAACCCTTACCCTTTTATTTTTTAATTACCCGTACCCGTCCCATTACCTTAACAGGTATACTTTTTGTATCTCATACCCTTCCCATTTAATTCGCGGGTACCCGCGGGTACCCTTACCCGTTAAGAATCAATAAATAAAAAAAATATTACAAATTTAACAAATTATAAATTTAATATATCATAAATCTAAAAATTGAATAAATTGAACCTTAATTAATAAGAATAAAGTAGCTTAGTGGTACAGTAGAACCTCTATATAGGAATACTCTATATTAGAATAACCTCCCAATTGTTATACAAAAGTTTGGTCCCAAGTGCTGAGAGTCTTTGTTATACCAACCTCTATATAGGAATAACCTCCCAATTGTTATACAAATAGTCCGGTCCAGGGGCGGAACCAAGGGGGGGTTGGCCGGGGCTCGAGCCCCGGCTGGCCGCCCGAGAATTGAGAAAAAAAAAATAGTAATGGTGTCTCGTAATATTTTGGAAAGAAATATATTGACTCTATGTAGTATTATTTGAATATATAAAGATAGATGAGATGGTTAAGCATGCTTGCTTTTATTTGAGAGGTTATGTGTTCAATTCCCTTCAATCTCATTTTTTTAAAAAGTTTTTATTTATTTTAATTTTATTTTTTTATAATTATGAAAACATGTTACCATTATTAATTAATTTAAATTCACTCTTTATTTTTATTTTTATTTTCATAACACTTTTGAATTCATTTTTCATATGTCTTTACCAATAATAAAAAAAATAAACATATTTAATATTCATTTTAGTAAACATGTTTAATTTTCTATTAGTTCAATGCTAGTTTCTAAAAAAAATGATAACATTTTTAGAGTTTTAATGCATTGGAGGCTAAAAAAATTTTGCCGAGCCCTAACGGGCTGGACTTTGAAAATTTACCGTCAACTGCACAGTTAATTTCGATTTTTTTATTTTTACGTTTTGAAATTTATTTTATGGATATGTTTGAGCCCCGGGTCATCCGGGGTCCTAGTTCCGCCACTGGTCCGGTCCCAAGTGTATTCCTATATAGAGGTTTTACTGTCAGTCAATTATTGAAAAATAAATGGTTGAGGTTTAAATTCCATGTCTTACATCTAAAAAACAATGATATTTATTAATATAAATTTTTTTTATGACGGGTACCTGGTACCCTAGGGGGTATTCTCATACCCGTCCCATTACCCTAACGGGTAATGATTTTGATCTCATACCCTTTTATACAGGGTACGGGTAGTTCTATTAGGGTCGGATAGTGCCGGGTACCCGCGGGTATACTACCCGTTGCCATCCCTAGTTGCTTTGTGTAGCTATAGTTATTAGAGGGGTGTTTAAAAATAAGAGTTTTTAGAAATTTGGTTAGAGACTATTATTTGTTTTGTACTTAAAAAATAGTATTTTTTAACATCATGAAATCTCTGTTTTTTCAACAATAAATAACAAATAGCAAATGAGAATAGAAAATAACAGATAAATCAAACAGATTCTAAATTATTTTCAAATAAAGTAATTAACTTAGTAAATTTGTGTTAATAAAGTTAATGTAGTTAAATTCGATGATTTTGCCACGTCAATAATATCTCAAAATATCCAACACATATTGTCACATGATAAAAAAAAATTAAAAAAACTTAGATCAATTTGGGATGCAAATCCTAGTTAGAATATTGAGAAATTTTGTTTTTTTAATTGTCATATGCGAAAGAAGAGGGTAAGGGGAGTCTTGCCTCCGATCTCCGGAACCACTTTTATAACGTCTTTTGTCTTTTGTCTACAAATTGGAGTTTGGAGGTGCGAAATAACCCCCAAATCTCTATGATGAGAAAAAATTAGTACAAAAATGTGTAAAATGGAATTGAAATTCTTTTTTGGCATAAAAAAGGTTTAGTTAGATTTTATATCGTTCTAAAAAAAACTCTATAGGCATGTGTAAAAGTACCTTCCAAATCCAATAGAGCAGTCTGATTTTAGCCACTGCCTATCAAACATATATTGTAAGGGTTGTCATCTTAGTAACTACGTCAACTTTTTGGTGGTCCAAATAATCCAGCTATATTAACCTTATTGATACAAAATTTACTACTTTAATGATTTTATTGGGTCAAAACTACTTTAGTGACCATCAATGCATAAACTCTTATGTTACAAGAGTTTCAAATATGCATTCTACTTGAACTAACAACTAATGAAAATATGAATTGACACGCATTTTAATACAGAAAAACCAGAGAAGGGTAGAGAGGCTCCTCCTTCCCTCTACTTTTCTTCTCATTTTCCCTTTTCTTCTTTGTTCCGCCATTGCCACCATTGCCACCGTCACTTTCTTACTTCTAGCTTTCTAAACAAGTATAGTTAGTTATGTCTTCTTTCTTTCTCTACCCATTTATGTTTTAATCTCCGTTTTTAGCTTCAGATTTACTTTTTCTTGTTAGTTTGAAGTCTATATACCTTCTTGAACTTCTTTTTTCATCAGATCTACAACTGTTCACTATACTTCTTTCTTTTATTCCTTTTTCGGTCTTAGCAAGAGCGGAAAAGGTTCATGTTGTCTGTAGATCTATAGATTTGTGTGGTTGCAATAACAGAAATGACTCAGATCTGAATATCCGGAAGAGCCTAAATGATGAAGCATGGATTACAACGGTTTTTCAACGGTTGACTTACTCGAATAATATGATTTCTATATTTGATGTATTTGTACCTTTTATGGTTTTTATTGTTCTTTGTAGTCTTTTTATTGCTCTTTGTATTCTATTTTTTTCCCTTTATGGATCTCATACTGGTTGTTACATGTATGGGTGAAATGTTTTATTCCTCTTTATTTTCGTGCTGTATTTATACATTTTAATTTGATGAAATAAAATATGACATTTTTATAAAAAAAAAAAGAACGAAAATATATTATTCATGGATTCTGCTTGTGTGACCCTACAAAACATTTTAAAAATAACATATGGCCCACACTTCTATCACAAACAATATTGTTTGTATGCTCATTCGTTGTTAGTTCCAAATCAATACCTACTTGAAACGATAATTTTTAGGATACTCCGAAAATAATACACCTGGCGAATTAATTAGTATCACATATATAAACTTTTTTCTTTACCCTAATAATCTTCTACGGAGTGAGTAGTATATAAACGATTGTCATTTGTCGAGCTTATTACTCCTAAAATACGTAATTTACTGTCGAAGTACCATAAAATTTCTCACTTGAAACCTATGTTGTACAAAAACTCTTTTTCATTAGCGTTTCGTATCCGTTTCCGTTTCTTTTCTGTTTCCATTACCGTTTGGGTTTCCGTTTCGTTTCCCGTTTCCGTGAATCATAGCTTGAAACTATAATTACAGCAAATTACATCCAACATAGAATATCTATATATAAAAAATCCATCCCAATAAAGTGTGATTAGAAGTTAATTAAAAACAAGTTAATATCCAATTAATTAAGGAGAAACATCAAAAATATCAGCCGGAGGAATAAAAGAATCAAAAGAAAGACCAGGAACATTAAACACAACATCATCAATCCTCCATATCTCTTCCATTCTAGTTCTACTATGCTGAACCGATTCTTCTTCAAATCGGAATACCGTCGCAATCGATCTTCCTTGATGAGCAATTAAGATTCCGTCAACATCTCTGTAATCTCCGATGCTACTTCCGATCGTCGTTTCCCAGTAAATCGTGTCATTTTCCGGTGTTTGAACTCTGGTTAAATGTGAATCTTCTAAGTAGATAAGAAGACCGCTTTTCTGACAAAAGTAACCGTAGAGAACATGGCGGAGTACTTCTGCTGCTCCTTCACTTCTTTCCATTACGGCTTCTTTGTCTGCTGATACTTTTAGGACAAAGCAATCGTCTTCTCCGATGGTCTTTTCGCCTAAACATTGTGCTTTGCTGAATAGACTTGCTGTACTCTTTGGATCTAAGCCCTGAAATCAATGTATAAAAAATAAATGTTAGAGAAAATTACCAAACACGAAATGACGGATCTAGAATTAACTGATACGTGTGTTTTTTTTTTATACTCTCGTGATTTATGACTGCTAAATTGTTTTTTATATAAAAGTTAAAGCATCGTGCATACGGTTTCTATAAAATTTTCGAAGTTTTCCAATAATTAGTGTATGTTCAAATCTCCTAGCCCTTGGATACGTCCCTCGTTCAGTTAATTTGTATGTGCTGTTCATTTTTTATTATAATAAAAAAAATATAAATTTAGATTTTGATTAGTGTGGGAAAGCGGATTTAGTTTCTATATATAAAATAGTGTAATTTTAAACTTAACATTTATAGAATTTCAAGACTCGTTAATAAAAAAATAATTTTTTCGGTAATAGAAATTGTGCAAGTTCGAGCTTTATTGAAGGGTAGAACACTTGAAATTAGAATATGACTAAAGTATAAAATTGTATATAAAAAAACATCATTCTATTAATAAAATTTGAAACTGCACTATATATATAGTAATTATTAGGTTTAAAATTGTATTATTTTATATGCAGAGACGCTGTCCCAAAACTATAAAGTAGGTTAAGAATTTATTTATTCTAAAAATCATTTAAATTGAGGTACTTAAATATATATTAATTTTGCATAAATTATATTATTAGTCATTCAACTATAACACCACTAATATTAAGACTTTTAAACTTCATTCGTTGATATAAAAAATTGATGAAACTTATACTACTATAATATTAATTAAACTTCAAATAAAAAATTGTTAAAAATTAACACAATGATGAAGATAAAATAGATATTTATATTCTTTTTGTGACACGAATAAGAAAAGCCGATATGTAGTCAAATTTATCTAGATTATCATTGCATTAATATTTTACGGATTTTTGTTGATTCGGATTTTAATATTACAATAATACAAGTTTAAATATTTTTATATTAAAAAATAAAATTTATGAATTATAATATTGGTAACTCTGACAATTTAGTACCGTAAGTTCATGTATAGAAATTATGGTGAAATTAAAAAAAAAAATAAAAAATGTAAATATTTAATTTAGTTATTACTCATTTAATTTGCATCTTATAGTTTGAAAAATATTAATTTTAAATACAGATAAAACGAATAATGTAGTGTTAATCGAGTTTTATATTCATGATTTTTTAATTACTAAAAACTTAATATTGATTGAAAGTTTAATATGTAAAATTGTAAAATTAAAAACTTAATCAATAATTTTTTCTCCAAATGATATTTTCCTTAAGAAAAACAAAAGTTAGGAACAGTAATTGAATGAAAGGAAGAATTAATTGGTAAAGCATGAAAAAGAAAAGTTAAAGCAAAGGCATATATATGCAAGTGGCAATCCCAATAGGCAATTTGAACAAAATCATAGCACATGACGTCAAAAAGAATATCACGTGCCATCCTCAACCCAATCATGACCGCTTATTTATTTGTATTTCATGAAAGAAAGAGAAGTTTGTCTGCCAAAGCATGAGACAGTTTCTCCATCAATGTCAGCAATGCTCTCTACATTTCTTGGGATTATCATCCATCTTTATCTTTAACTAATTGCCTAAGTTTTACCAAAATAATACTAATATTTTGAAAAATACACATGGGTTTTAGACGGGAGCAATTTTAGTCCTAATGTTAGAAACCAAGAGTAATTTTATTCTTCACATTAATAAATTGGGTTAATTTGAAAAATAATTTATTAAACTGTCTTTTCGATCATTAATTTTATCATCAGTATTTTATAGGTGCGTAATTTTATCATTGACAAATCACAAACATATATTTGGATATGAAAAAACATATACTGCCATTTTATACGAACTAAACAAAAAAATTTCAAAAAATTCATCGAATTTATAAATATTAATCTGCAATTCTATTATTAAATTATAAAAAATATGAAATTATTTTTTTACAACGACAATGTTATGCAATTTGTACGGAATAAAAAACAAAAATATACTCATTTCATTCTCTTATATAGGTCACTATAATAAATTAGTTTTTTCCCAAATATAAGTCATTCTAGGATTCCAAGAACTTTTAGTTTAGTTTTTTTAGTCTAAATATTAATTTTGTTATATTAGTACATGTGTTTTTTAATATTCCAATGCGTATTCTCCAATAGTGAAATGAGAATGATTTTTTTAGTTAACCAATATATTTCTTAATTTGTGTGAAATACCCTAGAATGACATATAAAGAAATGGAGGGAGTATGTGTTTTATAATAGTGTCTGAAATTTGCCCAATTTATCAACGCTATGGGTAAAACTGCACTTGGCTTTCAACTCTAGGAGTAAAATTGCACCATTTTAGATGTTAAAAGTAAAATTACTTCGGAACCAAAACATTATGGGTATTTTTGCACCTTAACGCAATAAACAATTAAGAAATCTTTATTTCAATTATTGTTTTCTATTTTTTAAAATGTTTTTTCTAAAACATAAAAATTACTGAGTAAAACAGTAATTAATTAATTAATTAACCTCTAACCTGGATTAAGCGACGAAGAGGGCGTTGCGGTCCTTTAGCAGCATGGGTACCAAGCCAAGGTGTATGCCGCCACACGGTCTTCCCATCACTACCGGCGATGACTTTATTACCGCCGACGACGAGTTCAAGAGACCACATTCCGGGCAACATTTGCCACACAACAAAACACCCATTTTCTCCACTTCTTGTTCCTAAACTCTTCACATTCTTACCTGTCGATATCTCTGTCTCACATCGGATCATTTTCACGCTCCCGGTTGCATACATGTTCTTGTTCTTCTTCTCTCCGGCCGCCTTCAAACACCCGGTGGCCGCCAAATACTGTTGTATAATGTAATGCGCTATGCAATTTTCCTACGTAATAAAAATAATTTAGTGTTTGGTTAAGTTTATAAAAATAATAATTAGGGTAAATAATTACTAAATTTGCAAGTAAAAAAAAATACGAGTCGAGAGGTGGAGATAAGGGCGCAAAACCCCGACCACTAGAAATCACTCTAAGAGGTGATTCTAGGTGTTTTTTTTGTTCGAAATAACCTGACCGGAGTATGTCGAACCATATTAATTGAATTTTAAGATAAAACATTTAGATAGTAGAAATTCTATTTTCCGCAGAGAACCGACTAATCCAGAATCACTCAAATAATAACACGTTAATAATTAAATTTACATATCATCAACCGAATAGTCTATGGAAAATTTGATCCTACTACCATTCTAATTTTTTTATATGATTTTTATGTTTACATTAGTCAATTTTTTTTATTATTAAAGACTGGTTAACGAGAAAACGTAAAAATCAGTTATCTCAGTACATTAGTCAATTTTTTACTTTGAAAAACATTTATTTTCATCATATTGTAATATATATATGCTAATATAAAAAAAATATCCTCAAAACCCCCTAAACTAATGAATGAGTATATACTTTTAATAAGTTTTCAAAAATATTTTTTTTCTATTTTCACAAATTCAATGTCAAAATTTAAAAGAAAATGAGAGAAGAAAATTAAAATAGAATGGAAATAAATGAGGTTTAAGGCACAATCAAACCTTGCATTTTTTGAAAATTCAAAATTAGCTCTCAAAGTTTTGTTTTTTTTTTTTCAAATTTCATCCAAACCAAATTTTCCCAACCTCATTTTTTTCAAATACCCTCATAAATTACTAATAACAATCCACAAATTTTGCATAAAATTTCTCAAAAATAAGTATAAAAATATTATGATACATTTTCACTAGTATATAGATAAATAAATAATTACTTACCATAGGAATGTCTTTGATATGAAGATTAACTTGAAGAACATGATCATCATTAATCAAAAGAGGAATAGGAGCCAATGGACAACCAAGAACACCAAGCAAAAGTCTCAAATCATGATCTTTATTTGGTGAAATATTAGCACCATAAGGCGTAACGGCCGACGAAGAATAATTCGATGGAAAACCCTTTTGTAAGCGAAACCATTCTCGAATAATCTCCCACGAACTTTCCTTTTTAATACACTCTTCTTGCATATCCGGGTCTGGACCTTCCATCAATGGGGTTAAAGTAGTTTGTGTACACCATCTTTGCTTATTGGACCTTATTGATGATCTACTATTCCCTCCATTATTATTTCTTGAACCCATTTCTGATCTATTGGTCATGATTTGTGGGTTCAAATTATAATGATGAAAAGTTTTGATTTTTATGGTATTTTTGGGTGTGTGTGGGTGAAGTTAGAATGGAGGGAAAGGAAAAGAGACAGCTTATCTGTCTCAACGGCAAAGAGGGTGGTGGTGGTGGTGGTGGGTATATTAATATATAAGATAAGAGAATATTGGATTGTTGTTGTTAAGCTTTATTCTTCTTTTTATGTCTTTTTAGACTAGGACTCTTGTCTTTTGTCTTTTCATGTGTGGATCTAAGTGACTACAAGTTTTATTTAAAAAATATATAAAAACAAATATTGATCTACTAATAATTTTTGGATAAAGTTCAAATTATGAGTGTGAAGATAGATTATCATATTGTAAATCTTGTGCTTTTTCTAAATAGATGGAGAACTTCTACGCATCAACTGTGTGCAATGGACCTAACCAATGAAAAGAGAGAAGTGTGCCACTCATTGTGAGATGATTGATGTAAAGAAAAAAAGTGTACAATTATCATGTTTCTATAGTAATGTCTGATGGACCGGGACCATTGTAAATTTTTTAGAAATGATTGATGTAAGAAAAAAAAGTGCATAATGTTATGTTTCTATTGATAAGGTCTAATGAACCACGATTATAGTAGAATTTTTCAATGAAAGGTAGCAAAAGAATACTAATTAGATATTTCAATGACTCTTGTCTTTTGTCTTTTCATATGAGGCTCTATGTGACTACAAGTCTTATTAAAATAAAATTATTGGTCTACTAATAATTAATTTTTGGATAAAGTTTAATTTGGTGTGAAGATAGATTATTATATGATTTATTATATATAATATAAATGTAATAAAAATGAGTTATTTTTGTAAATTGATTTATCGTATAAAAAATTAGCAAATCATTTTAAATTTATGATAAAAAAAGCCTTTCTAGAAAAGTAATTTAACGATAGGGATTACAAAATTACATATAAAAAAAATCAGATGGATCAAACTTACAAGATCAAACCAAATTCATGTATTTCATTATTAATAAGGTACAAGTATTTCTATAAATAAGAATCCTAACTAACTAGGAAATATATAAATAGGAAAACTCTACATAAGATGAATTCCTACTTTAACAAATGATAACATGCGAATATAAGGATATGTGCACGTGTCATGATTGGAAAAGCATAGGGACGTGTGGAACAAGAAGAGTCGCTGGATCAAACCAGGCTAGGATATGTAACCGTCAAGACACATAGATCAATGAGAGTTATTTGAAATCAACACTAGAACAATGTTCCTTGATATACTCTGAAAATTTAGGGATTACAGTTTGGACACATTACAAACTATCTAAATTACATTTATCATCCAGAAGTCAATATTTGTCCTAAAAAAGGCTAGGGTGCACATTTTGAACTGACTACCAAAATTGTCCTTGACATCCTATAAATAGAATGCAATGTCAGAGCCAATATACATACTCACATCTATTTCAATTCATATTCAATTGCTTAATGTTCACCATTATAAACTCTACTAACTTAACCATCAGAGTGGGGTCGTCAGTCATTTGTCGCGTCTTAATCATGTTTTTGTCTTACCTCAAGTGTAAAAAGGATTTCTACCATCATCAGAGCACTATCATTCAGATACAATCGTATCAAATTGGTGCGATGATCGTGAATCCAACAAATACACATCCATGATCGTCTTGAAAATACAATGAATCCATCGTCCTCTCGATAAATCTAGGAGCCCATAACACCTTTAGATGCTAGTATCAACGTACTAAGGCTCCTTAAAATTACTATTAAGCTCTATAGATGTATCGAGCAATGTATGGGTTTGTTTGATCCTTCAAATAGGGAATTTATGACCTGCATAACCAAACAACTCCTCTACAATGTCAGCACTATATAAGAGGTTATTAACATAAATGCAACTACAATGTAACAATTGCAAGAGAAGTTGGATGTCAAAGAGCAAGCCATCAAACTAGAAAAATGGCAAGATTTTATCACATCATCTTCCGAACATCATATCATCTGAAGTTGTCCTCGTAAGAGGGACACATCGCCAAAGAGGAGATCTAAAGAGAAACAATGAATTCCTTGCATGCATCAAAGAAACCACTCTCGGTCACTCTCATCATCCTATAATGAGAGTAGTTGGAAGGATTCCATGAGGAAGACTACTCCCCCACATGTTCCTTGGAGGGGCACAACCAAATCTAAAACCCCATCGTACCAAAGAAGGCATGGAAGAGAATTTGAATTCTCTTCGGTCTATCATATGCTAGATCGAGGGATGCCAGATCGGGGGATTCCAACACATAAGCGTAAAGCCATGAGATATTCTAATGAATCAGAGTCTCCACAAGGAAAGATTAAGGCATAAAAGAGCTTTATGGGATCAGATCTCGAGAAAGGCATCAGTGGGAAAGAAGAACAATTGTGCCAAGATCTTCTAAAGATCGATGGATAACTCACCAAAGAGCATCCTTTGATAGTGAAGAGAATGAGAGGCATTTGGAAAACAAGACTCTGTTTAAGATCATCTGAAGGGAGTTGAGGAGTGATATGGTAATGGACACTAGCTCCCTATTATGTGCATGCATCCTATGTGAGCCAATTTCTTTTTTTTTTTTTGAATAAAAACATAACTTATTATTATCTTAAATCAGAAGATAGAACATCAAGTATAAACGATGGTGGACAAGCCCACTCACCATGAACAGAACTAGAAGTAACAGCCTTAGCAAGACTATGGGCTGCTAAATTCGCTGATCGTTTCACAAAAGAGATAGAACAAGTGTTCAAATCTCGTAATAAATCACAACACTCACAAATAACATCAGCCAAATATGATAATCGAATGTTTTGATGTTGAATATCCCGAACCACCGCCAAACAATCAGATTGAAATTCAACGTGTCCTAGATTGAAATCCTTGACCCATGATAAAGCTTCACGGATCGCCATAGCCTCTGCCAAGGGAGGATTAACTGTATCTGTAAGATAGCCCATACGAGCCGCAAAACATCTCCCTTGGTGATCTCGTAGAAGAAAATCATATGAACAAAAATTATTTTGGCTATCAATGCCTGCGTCAACATTGCATATGAAGCTGTCGACGTTGAGTTTTTTCCACTTACTCTGTGCATTTGAATATGTGAGCCAATTTCTTAAGGTTTCACATATCCTTCTATTCTATGAAAATGTACAATGGGATGGGAGACCCAATGGTACACATGAAGAAATTCATAAAAGAGCTAGAAACTTATATGGTCATAGATGCCATTATGTGCCATCTTTTCCCCCCATCACCTTGAAGGATGTAGCATCTTATTAGTACCAGAAATTTCCTTTCGGATCAATCCAAAATTTCAACCTGATGGAAAATGAGTTTGCTCAGCACTTTATCACTTTAATACTCGAAAGAAAAATGATCCAAGATCTCAACTATACCTGGTTCAAGAACTTGGAGAAAACCTTTGGGATTGGGTAGATTGTTTCCAAAAAAATTACAATCTACAATGGGATGGGAGACCCAATGGTACACATGAAGAAATTCATAAAAGAGCTAGAAACTTCTATGGTCATAGATGCCATTATATGCCATCTTTTCCCCCCATCACCTTGAAGGATGTAGCATCTTATTAGTACCAGAAATTTCCTTTCGGGATCAATCCAAAATTTCAACCTGATGGAAAATGAGTTTGCTCAACACTTTATCACTTTAATACTCGAAAGAAAAATGATCCAAGATCTCAACTATACCCGGTTCAAGAACTTGGAGAAAACCTTTGGGATTGGGTAGATTGTTTCCAAAAAAATTACAAACAAGATATGGCACCTTAGTGTAGATGTTGCAGTATATGTCATGAGGAAATATTTCTAGAGCAAGGCCTTATCCCTACAGCTAACAACACGACAGTTTAAAATTTTCCCTGAACTCACGTGACAGGCTAAGGATTTCATCAAATGGAACAACCACAAGCTCAACCCTTGCTAAAAAGCTCCAACTCAAAGGACCGCATGGGTCTGGATAACAGTTCAAGGTAGCATCATAGGGGACACATGGATAGAGATTGAAAGAGGAAAAAGGAGAAACTTTAGCTTCATGCCATTTAATTCCCCAAGAAAAGAAGTGTTGTACCTGGTAAAAAATTAATAAACATCGTATCGAATATCCATGAAGCTCAACCGATCAAGAAGTTGGAATTATAAAATGTACTGTGAGTTCTATAAGAGTTAAGGCAATGGCACCAGGGATTGGAGGAAATTCACGATAAAGTTGGACAAAATGACAGAAAGGGGAGTATTGGATAATTTTCTAAAAAAGCCATCAAAAGTTCCAGCCATAAAGAAAATAAATCACAAGCTATGGAACACGGTCCTTAAAGGGTCGTTAATGTAATTAATGGAGGACCCTAAGAAGATCAGCCAGTAAAGAGAAAAATGGTGTATAAGGACAGCAGAGGCTTCAGGAGTCTATTTCAGAGTTCTCATTTGGTAGCTTGAAAAATGCACTTAAACAGGCACATGAGGATGCATGTAGGATGTCACCGGAATCTCCCCAAGGAAATCAAATAATTGCCAAAGAAACCTATACAAACTCACTTAAAATGAAGCCTACCAACCTCAAATACGTAAATAAGAAAGGGAACACATATAGCTTATAGGAGAAATCAAGATGGTGTGGTTAGTCGAGGGAAGTTGATCAAGTTCACATCACAATTCCCACCAACTGTGAAAATATAAGTTGAAGAAACTTTGGAAAGAAGCATCAAAGCCTTTGTGTGGTGTCCGAAGGATGTCACTGGAATCTCCCAAGAGGTAATGACTTATACATCTTGATGTATACCCAGATGCGGAGCTATTAAGGCAAAATAAATAAAATCATGGACCCAAAAGGAAAAAAATCATCAAAGTGGAAATTGACAAACTAATAAGTTGCAGCCACATCGAAGAAGTACATTATGCCCATTGGCTGGAAAAGGTAGTTTTAGTAAAAAAAAAAACCAATGGAAATTGTCAATTAATGTGTTGATTTCATTAACCTTAATAAGACTTGCCCAAAAGTTTCATGTCCCTTAGTTGAGCCATCTCGAGATATAACTCAAAATCTTTCTCATAAAAAGCCCTCATAGATCGAATTCAGTATCCAAAAAATCACTACACATTCGACCTCCTTCCATTCTGCATAGGCAGGTGTGCATTTTGCTGGTGGTGGATCAACATCAAATTATATGAACTCTATTTTTTTTACTTTAAAAGCATGTATATCATGGCTCCAAGTGAAGTAGTCACTTCTAGTTATCAATATGGCCACTAATGTAAATCCAGGATTATCATGGTCAGAACATAAAGAAATTTGAGGAATATTTGAGTTTTGCGATTGATTGTTGCGAGTTGCATCTCGTGATAAAACAATTTTGATTTTGATGGTTCACGATCATCGGTTCTTCAATTTCAAAAAATGACCCTTCTTCTTCAAGATCTAGATTTGTAGATATGAATTCTTCTACTCCCTCGATCACGAGTTGTGTGTTGGTCCCTGGTAATTAGTTCCAGGGGGGGGGTTAGGAACTAATATAACTTTTTCGCGTTTTAATTAAGCTGACTGGAAGTTATTTTGAGAGTTTATTAACTCAGCTTTTGGTCAGCTTGGTGAGATATATTTCAAGACAGCTTTAGTCAGATGTTGACTAAAGTTGTTTTCTTGTGAGTTAAGAATTGACACTCTTGGAGGTCAGCTTCTAACTCAGCACCACTTATTTACTCAAGGTCAGCTTAGGCAATTTATATGCTGAGTAAATATAGCAAACAACACATACAATATAAGAGAGAGTTCAGAGATTACTCAGTATCATTTATCCTGGTTCGGCCTCTCTGCCTACGTCCAGTCCCCAGAGTCCTCCGGGCTTTTTGAATCCAATACTGAGCTCTTTAAAGGTAGAGCACAAACCGATTACAAGGCAGTTGAATATGCAAGAGTACCTTCCTCTATTCGTCTACTCAACTCCTACTAAGTGCTACAACCCAGCACCTAGATTTCTCTACCACTGAAATGCTTACAACCAAGCACTCAGCTTAACACTCTCAATATTCCTATTGATCACAAACTTGTTCTTTTTGAACTAAAGAACACTTTAGATGATTACAAATCAATCTAGCATTTACACAGAGAATAGAAAAGTTGGTGTAAGATCTTTTTGTATTTGAGTGCTTTCAAGATTTTCTCTCTTTGTATTTTTCTCTTGATGCTTCTTTGATGATCCAAGGTTCTTCATTGTCCTTTTATAGAAGGAAATTGCAGATTTGGATCGTTTGAATTGTTGTTACCGTTAACACCAAAACGGCTCTTTTGGGGAACATCTTCTGGTCAGCTTCAGACTGTTCCTCCATTCCCTTTCTCAGTTTTCTTCAGGCGTCAGGTTTGTCTTCTTGCGTCTGACTTGTCTTTTTGTACCAGTTGTTTTTTACCAATAATCCAATGACCCATGTCTCTTGGAATTAGT
Organism: Euphorbia lathyris; assembly: GCF_963576675.1. Taxonomy (NCBI): domain Eukaryota; kingdom Viridiplantae; phylum Streptophyta; class Magnoliopsida; order Malpighiales; family Euphorbiaceae; genus Euphorbia; species Euphorbia lathyris. The sequence continues at coordinate 75,115,329 of NC_088918.1, read as the reverse complement.
CTTTTGTGTATCTTCGAGGTTCCAATTATTGGTGCAGAAGATTGGCAGACTTTGTCCTTTAGTGAACGGATCCTTCATGCTGTCCTGACTGTCACTCAGCTTCGTTTGTTCTCTTAGAATGTTCAACGTTCATGCTGAGTTCCTTCTTAGTCAGTTCTGTTCTGTTTGTATAATTCTGAAGGAGTCTACTTATTTAGTCAGCTTCGTTCTGGCAGCTGTGAAAGAAGCTCTTGATGCTGAGTTCTACTCCACTCAGCTTCGTTTGTTCTCTTATGCTGAGTTTCGTTCCACTTAGCTTTGGCTTATGCTGACTTTTAACCTGTTTAACCTTATATATATTTTTGCACTCAATATTGAACAAACATATTAGTACAATTAAATCAAAGCATCTAAATTTAATTTCCTCTTAATCATGGATGATTTTGTCAAATCAAAATCTTGTGGAAAAGGTGTTTCAACAAACTCCCCCATTTTGATGTTGGCAAAATACATAATTATGGAACTCAGTTATAAGTTACCCCATGATTGATATTTTTGAAATGACTCCCCCGTAAGGGTTGCACATATTGTCTTAACTTAATTCTAAGCCTTCCAAGATCTAATTGAATTAGACTTAAGACATTTGTGTATACTGACTTAGTTTGAGTTTTGAGCTTGTTTGGATTTAAGTCAGTTTTAATATTATTGGAAGTATGTTGTCTCTCAGTTTATTGCATAAGTTGTTTTGATGTTAATGTATACTGAGTGTGTTTAACTTTGTGATTTGTTTGTTCAAATTTTATTAGTCAGGTCAGGAAGAAAACTAATACTTGTTATATATTGACCTTTTTAAAAAAAAAAAACACATACATTCAAAGACAGACAGGATATAAAGCTAAGTCCTAGATATTGACTAAGCTAGTTCTACTTCTTCTTTTTCTGAGCCGAGTGATCAGTATGAGCAATTCCTTTGCCTTTCTCTTTCTCTTTACTTCCAGATCATTACCTGCATGCTGAGGCTGAGTTCCTCCTTGACTTGTCTCCCCCGTTTTGCCATCATCGGGTCTGTAGAGGAAGGTTTCATTTCTTGCTACAGAGGAGAGATAATGGGAGTAGCGCTGAAGCCTTTTGGTGCTTTCACCCAAGCCATCAATGACTGGTACACTATCGTCCTGGATATGCCTAGGAACCCGAAGGGAGCTGCTGATCATGCTGAGGAGGCATTCATGGGATTTGCTCAGGCAGGTGAGTGAGCTTGTGATCTGACCAAAAGATTGATGGTACAGTTTAAGCAGAGCAGAATCATAAAACATGCGCTGGGCATTGTTGATGCACATGGCCTTCATGATAGCTTGTGAAAAGCTCATGAGTTCACTGTTGGAGATTGGATCAACATCCATCTAGGCTCTGTCGATGTTGAGTAGTCTGACTGCTTCACTTAATTGGTCAATAGTGCACTGAGAAGAGGAGGATACTAAGTCACGTGTACTGGTCAGCTCAGTATGAAGCTTGGTGAAGCATTGTTGAAGTTCGGTAGAGGTGGCAAACTCAGCATTGCCGGGTGGACTTGATTTGGTCAGCTCAGCATTCAGCTTAGTAAAGCAATCATGCAACTCAGCAGAGGTAGCATACTCAGTATGGGTAGTGGCACTAGATTTGGTCAGTTCCATATTTAACTTAACAAAATATTCATGCAGTTCAGTTGAAGTTGCATACCCTGGATTGACTGCCGACAATTTTTGAACTTGCCCTTCAAGTGAATTCATATGGGTTGCCATTGTAAGCATCAGTGCAGTCAGTTTTGCTATTTGCCCTTGATTCGGTTGCTGAGTTTGAACCGTAGTGATAACGCTAACCAGATCCTTTAGTCCTCGAAGTTCATTCAGAAGCTGAGTAATACCTGACAGGTGGGAGGACTCAGCTTGAGTAGATTGGTGACCATCAGCTTGAGTAGTATTGAAATCTTGAAGCAAGGACTGAGCAGAAGCAATGACACGTCGGCTAGACTCAGTAGCATTCAAGTATGCAAATCTAGCAGTGTTAGACTCAGAGGCTGGTACTGAGTTTGATGGTGGTGGAGGAGTTGGCTCTCTGCCAGATTGTGTACCTTGATTGGTACCTGGACTTTGATTGATTGGATGAGCTGAGTCATTAACATGTTGAGTTGAAGGTGGAGTTGAGGCAGGAGTTGGCTCAACTTGAGCAGTTTGGATTGGATCTGCAGGGTTTTTGGCTTGTTCCTCATCCTGAGTAACAGAGGCTTGTTTTTCTACAGGATTTTCTGGTGGTGACTCAGTCTCATTAGAGAAGTACTGGAACTGGATTGTAGAGAGGTCAGTTTCAAGCTCATCAATAGGAAAGTCGTCCATGAGATCAATTTGCTTTTGCGCTTTCTTTTTGAGTCTTCGCCGTGTCTCAGCTCTTGGCGGTGAAAGGTCCATTCGAATACCTTCACAAGACTCAGTAGCAACTGTCTCTTCTACAAGTTGCTCAACATGACCCTCAACAACATTACTTTCTCTTTCTCCTTGCTCAGCATCATCCTGAGATTTCTCAACATTGGGATGTTCTTCCTGCTCAGTATTAGCTTCTTGGTGCTCAACATGTAGCTCTGTTTCTTCTACAGCTTCCTTTTCTTGGTCAGTTCCATGACCTTCAGGTTGAGTACAGTCTAGTGGGAAAGCTTCCACTATCTTTAAGGAGTTACCCTTTTTCTTTTTCTTTAAAGGGGATTCTGGAGTTTCTTCTTCCTCATCCTCAGGCTCTTCTTGCCTTTTTCTTTTCTCAGCTAACTCAGCTTGCTCCTTAGCCTTGTCAGCTTTAGCTTTTTCTTTTGATAATAGCCTTACTTTCTTTGGGACTGCATGAATGTCTTTTGAGCAGGTTTCTATAGCCTTCCTCTTCTTCTTCCTCTCAGGCTGAGCTGTCTTAGGTGACTCAGCATGAGCCTCAACATCTCTTGCAGGCTCAGTTTCGAGCTCAATTTCTGGTTGCTTAGCTTCTTCATCTTCTTCAGCATCTCCAGCTCCTTCATATCCCTTTAAGGGTTGATTGTACAACATTCCATTCAGTAGAACTGCAGTGATTTCACTCCCCAATGTACTTGTTTCATTCACCATCTCTATTTGCTTGTCCTTAATAATTTTTGTAATGAGAGAGCCCAAGCGGAGTTTCTTACCACTTCGTTGAAAAGCTCCAACTAGGAAGACAGGAAGATTGAGCGAAGTGTAGGTCAACATGTGCCAGATGAAGCACTGTTCGAAGTTTGATGCGGATGAAGCTGAGTTGAGTTTGGGGAAGATGAAGTTGGTCAGCATGTAATGGACCATCTTCTGTTCTTTTCCCATACAGGTGCTGGGTATCTCACCCTTATGATCCTTAGGTTTACAGAACCCTTTGATCTTCTCAGTTGTGTCTTTTGGCACTTTCTCCTTTGTCGTTCTGAACTGAATTCCTTCGTTTGGTAAATCTAGTAAGGTGGCTAGATAGGCAGGGGTTACGATGATTTTCTGACCTTTAACTGAGGTCTCCAAATAGTCAGAGTCATCTGCATCAACATGTAGATTCGAGTAGAATTCTCGTACTAACCTAGGATAGGTCGTTCCTGAAAGGGAGAAGAGACCTTTCCACTTGTTCTTTTCGATCCATTCACAGAATGGTTTCTCAGACAAGACAAAGCTTGGAGAAAACCATCGGCATTTCAGAACCTCCAGATTGTTGACCTTTTTGTGAACTTTGATCATGGTTCTTTTCACTGGTTGTGAGGAGCCGACGAGGTCAGCTTGATTGGGTGTGCCAGAGGTTTGTGTGGGGTTAGGGATTTGATTCTTTCCGGAAGCCACTGTTACAGATGAAGGTTTGAGGTTTTTAGGGAGAGAGAAGGATTTGATTTCAGAGAATCGTAGGCATAAGGATTCGTGAGTGGGGATTCTTCCACTTTTTATACCTATTTTCGGCGGCCCTATTCAATTAACTAGCCGTTTTGCCTAGGGACGTTCAACCGACAAGTATTCTGTTATTTATGACATCTTCGGCGCATGGGATTTGTCATAAATGTGCGTCTTTCCAAGGTGCCAGAGTTTACACGTGTAGGCATTTATTTTATGCGAGTGGGTTTTTACTTGGTTTTGCTAGAATTCGAAGCATTCACGATATTGAGTGCCTAACTTTTGTGAAGATAATTTTTTCTATCTCTAATTAACTCAACATACGTTACTCACTCAGCATGTATATGTACTCAGCATAGAGTGATTACTCAATACGTTTATCTACTCAGCATAGAATGTTTACTCAGCTTTTATGCCTACTCAGTAACATCACTCAATATATATGTCAATTCAGCATAGGGTGGCTTTTCCATTTTCAAACTTAGTAAGGAGTAGATATTTTACTCAACATGGCATTTGCACAATCATTGAAATTTCCACTCACATGGCAATTACTCAATAAAGATTTAGTTAGAGTGGATTTGACATACCAATTGCTTCCCTTAGTGTGTTGAATTGTTCTCGTGCCAAGGGCTTTGTGAAGATATCTGCAAGCTGATCATTTGTTGGCACATAGGTCAGCTTGATCTCATCTTTTAGTACATGATCTCTGATGAAGTGATGCCTTATGCTAACATGCTTCATCCTGCTATGTTGGACTGGGTTCTTTGATAGATCAATGGCACTTTTGTTGTCACATTTGATCTCTATTGTCTTTGTTTTGACTCCATAATCCTCAAGCTGTTGCTTTATCCATAGGACTTGAGCAACACAGCTTCTAGCAGCCACGTACTCAGCTTCAGTTGTAGATAGGGCTACGGATGATTGCTTCTTGCTGAACCAAGATACTAGACAGCTTCCGAGAAAATGACATCCTCCCGAAGTACTCTTCCGTTCTAGCTTATCTCGTCCATAGTCAGCATCAGTGTATCCAATGAGTGTGAAGTCATTTGAAGTTGGATACCATAGACCTGCATCAACTGAGCTTTGCAAGTATCTAAAAATTCTTTTTACAGCAGTTAGATGAGATTCCCTGGGGTCAGCTTGATATCTAGCACAATAGCATACTGAGTACTGAATATCAGGTCTACTAGCAGTGAGATAGAGTAAAGAACCTATCATACCTCGATAGAGTTTACTATCAACTGACTTACTCTTCTCATCCTTGCATAGGACAGTATCAGTACCCATGGGGGTTGATATTCGCTTACAATCTACCATGTTGAATTTCTTTAACATTTCCCTAGTATACTTAGACTGACTTATAAAGATGCCATTCTTACCTTGTCTGAATTGAAGTCCAAGGAAAAAGTTGAGTTCACCCATCATGGACATTTCGAACCCAGTTTGCATCTGTTGGCTAAATTCTTTGCACAAAGATTCGTCAGTAGCACCAAATATTATATCATCTACATATATCTGTGCAAGTAGGGTATGTTTACCCTTTTTCTTAATAAATAAGGTTGTGTCAGCTTTTCCCCTGACATAGTTCCTGGTCAGCAGGAAGTTGGTCAACCTCTCATACCAAGCTCTTGGAGCTTGCTTTAGGCCGTACAGGGCCTTTTTGAGTTTATAAACGTGGTTTGAAAACTTTGGTTCTTCAAACCCAGGAGGTTGATTAACATATACCTCTTCGTTTATAAAGCCATTAAGAAACGCACTTTTTACATCCATTTGGTATAGTTTAAAATTCATGTAACTGGCATAGGCACACAATATACGTATAGCTTCTAATCTAGCAACAGGAGCAAATGTTTCTCCATAGTCTATACCCTCTTGCTGACTATAGCCTTGGGCTACAAGTCGAGCTTTGTTTCTAATCACATTTCCATGCTCATCTAGCTTATTTCTAAAGACCCACTTGGTTCCTATGGGCTTTTGATTCCTAGGTTTAGGTACTAAATCCCATACCTCATTTCTAGTGAATTGGTCAAGTTCCTCTTGCATAGCATTGATCCAATACTCGTCTTGCTCAGCATCGGTAAAGTTCTTTGGCTCATATATTGAGACGAATGCAACATTGCTGAGGTATTTTCTAAGCTGATCTCTAGTCATTAATTTGTTGTTGGCGGCATCAAGAATGGCCTATTCTGTATGTCCTCTTGGGATCTTTATTTCCTTGGGCAGTGTTGAGTCATTTGGAGGAGGTGTTTCTACAATCTCTACAGGAATAGATTGGTCAGCAAATGATATTTCAATTTCTTGCTTACCTTGGGTCAGCTCCTGTATAGATGACACAGAGGCTTCAGGTTGATCAGCGGAAGCTGAGCTTGGTTCATCTTCTTCATGCTGAGCTGACTTACCTGTAGGGTCAGTTTCATCGAACTCTACATGTACAGATTCTTCTACAACCTGAGTTCTTTTATTAAATACTCTATATGCTTTATTGTTTGTTGAGTACCCTAAAAAGATCGCCTCATCAGCTTTAGCATCAAATTTAGCAAGGTTGTCTTTTGTGTTGAGTATGAAGCATTTACACCCAAAGGCACGAAAGTATCCAATGTTGGGCTTTCGTCCTTTCCAAAGCTCATATGGGGTTTTCTTAAGTATAGGTCTAACTAGAGCCCTATTCAGTATGTAACATGCCGTGTGAACAGCTTCACCCTAGAAGTACTTTGGAAGCCTATTTTCACTCAGCATTGTCCTAGCTATTTCGACAATAGTTCTATTTTTCCTTTCAACGACCCCATTTTGTTGAGGTGTTCTAGGAGCAGAGAAGTTGTGGTCAATACCACTGGTTTCACAGAATTCATCAAACTGTTGGTTTTTGAATTCTCCACCATTGTCGCTTCTAATGTGAGCTACTCTTAGGTCTTTGTCATTTTCAAGCTTTTTAATCAATGTGGTAAACATCTCAAAAGTTTCATCCTTGCTGCTCAGTAAGATGATCCAAGTGTACCGAGAGAAATCATCTACAATAACCAAGGAAAATTTCTTACCTCCCAAGCTGAGTGGCTGGATAGGTCCGAAAAGATCCAAGTGTAGTAATTCCAATGGTCTTTTGGTTGAGACAATATTTTTGCTATGAAATGACTTTTTAGTTTGTTTGCCTTGCTGACAAGCTTTACACAGTTGATCTTTTTCAAACTTTAATTTGGGTAATCCCTCAACTAATTGCTTTCTAGCTAATTTGGCAAGAAGGTCCATACTGACATGTCCAAGTCTTCTATGCCATAGCCAGGAGTTGTCCTCTTTAGACACCAAGCATATGTTTTTAGAAAACTGTTTTTCTAGGTTTAACATGTATACATTTTCTACACGAGGGGCAGTTAGAATCAATTCATTAGTATTTCCCTCGAGTATTTGACACTTAGTATCATCAAATACAACCTTTCTGCCGCTCTTGCAAAGCTGAGCTACACTCAGCAGATTGTATTTGAGACCTTTAACTAAGGAGACAGACTCAATAGTTGGGTTACCTCCGATAGTACCTGAGCCGACTATCTTACCCTTCTTATTGTCTCCAAAGCTTACACTTCCACCTCGTTTAAGCTCTAGTGTGATGAACTGAGTTTCATCACCTGTCATATGCCTTGAGCATGCGCTGTCTATATACCATAGTTTTGACTTCTCCATGCATGTCAAGCTGACCTGCAGTTTAAACTATTCATTTTTAGGTACCCAATTCCTTTTGGGTCCTTTCTTGTTAGTATAAACAGGAGCAAAATCATATTTTAACTTGTGACGGCATACTTTTATGGTGTGGCCTGGCTTACCATAGAAATCACAAAAAGGTACCCTTTGTGGGTTGAACTGAGTATGGTCAGGATTATTGTGTTGGGTATGCCAACATACTTTTGTGGTATGCCCTTTTCTTCCGCAGAAGTCACATTGGACAATCCGCTTGTTATGCCAACACACATCCTTTGTGTGTCCCCTTTTTCCACAACACTCACATTGAGTAAATTGCTTATGCTGACTAGTATTTGCGTACTCAGCATGGGGTTTATTTCTATTTAAGCCCTTCCCTTGACTCTGTAACATTGTGATATCCTTTCTAAGTTTCTTTGACTTAGATTGAACCTCCGTGACAAACTTATGTAAGATTTGCATGTTGGTATGCAAGTCAGGGTTGTCCTGGAGAAGATATCGGAGGTCACTCAGTTTGACCTCTTCAATCTCATCACAGCGCCTGCTGAGTGCCTTAATCTTTTTGTTACACTTCTTAGTTAGTGTATATAAGTCACTCAGGGCATTTACCATTTCATTTCTAAGCAAAAGTAAGGATGTTACCTCATTGTTGTTTTCCTCCTGCTCGGAATCTTCAGAGAGGTCAGCTTGCTCAGATTGGGATTGGTCAGCTCCATCATCTGCCATGAAACATATGTTGGCTGTTTCATTTTGCTCAGCTTCAGATGATGTTGACACATCACTGTCACTCCATGTGGCTACCATAGCCTTTTTGCTTCCCTTCTTCTCCTTTTTGAGGTTGGGACAGCTTGACTTGATGTGCCCAGTTTGATGACACTCAAAGCATGTGACAGACCTCGAGTTGTCCTTCTTGTACTTGTCACTTGACTCGGCTTTATACTTGTCATTTCTTCTAAATGACCTTTTGCCATTTCTATCATTCCTTCTGAATAGCTTCTTCATCTTTCTGGTGAACATGGCTATTTCCTCATCATCAGTTGACTCAGCTTCAGTCGAGTCAGCTTTCATGACAAGTGACTTTTGTTTCTTATCTTCTGATTTTTCTTTCTCTTTAGCTTCAAAGTTTTTCATAGAGATTTCATGGGTCAGCAGGGATCCGATCAGCTCATCATATTTATAGGTAGTCAAGTCTTGAGCTTCTTCTACGGCTGTTTTCTTTGCTTGCCAACTCTTAGGCAGACTTCTCAAAATTTTCTTCACCTGTTCCTCTTCAGTGAAGTTATTTCCAAGCCTTTTTAGCTCGTTTATAATATTTGTGAACCTTGCGTTCATTTCTGAGATGTCTTCATTCTCATTCATCTCAAACAGCTCGTAGAGTCTCATATGTTGATTGACTTTAGACTCCTTAACTTTGCTTGTGCCTTCATAGGTTACTTCAAGCTTCTTCCAAATCTCCTGTGCTGACTCGCAACCTGAAATCTTATTGTATTCTGCAGCATCTAACGCACAGTGAAGCATGTTTATAGCCGAAGCATTATTTTGTAATTTTCTGAGGTCATCCTCTATCCACTCAGCCTCAGTTTTAACAATTTTCTCATCGTTAACAGTTTTGTATGGCACATGTGGACCTTGAACAATTGCAAGCCATGCACTCATGTTTGTGGCTTGAATAAAGTTTTTCATCCTATTCTTCCAGAATGTATAATTTGACCCAAAGAATAGGGGAGGTCTAGTGATTGATAGTCCCTCAGGGAGTATCTGTGTTGTTTGGTTTCCTGGAAGGAACCGAGTGCTATTCTCACCCATTTTTAGGGATCAGCTCAAGATTGTCAAATCTTTGAGTAGTGAGCTTAGGCTCTGATACCACTTGTTGGTCCCTGGTAATTAGTTCCAAGGGGGGGTTAGGAACTAATATAACTTTTTCGCGTTTTAATTAAGCTGACTGGAAGTTATTTTGAGAGTTTATTAACTCAGCTTTTAGTCAGCTTGGTGAGATATATTTCAAGACAGCTTTAGTCAGATGTTGACTAAAGTTGTTTTCTTGTGAGTTAAGAATTGACACTCTTGGAGGTCAGCTTCTAACTCAGCACCACTTATTTACTCAAGGTCAGCTTAGGCAATTTATATGCTGAGTAAATATAGAAAACAACACATACAATATAAGAGAGAGTTCAGAGATTACTCAGTATCACTTATCCTGGTTCGGCCTCTCTGCCTACGTCCAGTCCCCAGAGTCCTCCGGGCTTTTTGAATCCAATACTGAGCTCTTTAAAGGTAGAGCACAAACCGATTACAAGGCAGTTGAATATGCAAGAGTACCTTCCTCTATTCGTCTACTCAACTCCTACTAAGTGCTACAACCCAGCACCTAGATTTCTCTACCACTGAAATGCTTACAACCAAGCACTCAGCTTAACACTCTCAATATTCCTATTGATTACAAACTTGTTCTTTTTGAACTAAAGAACACTTTAGATGATTACAAATCAATCTAGCATTTACACAGAGAATAGAAAAGTTGGTGTAAGATCTTTTTGTATTTGAGTGCTTTCAAGATTTTCTCTCTTTGTATTTTTCTCTTGATGCTTCTTTGATGATCCAAGGTTCTTCATTGTCCTTTTATAGAAGGAAATTGCAGATTTGGATCGTTTGAATTGTTGTTACCGTTAACAACAAAACGGCTCTTTTGGGGAACATCTTCTGGTCAGCTTCAGACTGTTCCTCCATTCCCTTTCTCTGTTTTCTTCAGGCGTCAGGTTTGTCTTCTTGCGTCTGGCTTGTCTTTTTGTGCCAGTTGTTTTTTACCAATAATCCAATGACCCATGTCTCTTGGAATTAGTCTTTTGTGTATCTTCGAGGTTCCAATTATTGGTGCAGAAGATTGGCAGACTTTGTCCTTTAGTGAACGGATCCTTCATGCTGTCGTGACTATCACTCAGCTTCGTTTGTTCTCTTAGAATGTTCAACGTTCATGCTGAGTTCCTTCTTAGTCAGTTCTGTTCTGTTTGTATAATTCTGAAGGAGTCTACTTATTTAGTCAGCTTCGTTCTGGCAGCTGTGAAGGAAGCTCTTGATGCTGAGTTCTACTCCACTCAGCTTCGTTTGTTCTCTTATGCTGAGTTTCGTTCCACTTAGCTTTGGCTTATGCTGACTTTTAACCTGTTTAACTTTATATATATTTTTGCACTCAATATTGAACAAACATATTAGTACAATTAAATCAAAGCATCTAAATTTAATTGCCTCTTAATCATGGATGATTTTGTCAAATCAAAATCTTGTGGAAAAGGTGTTTCAACATTGTGGTCTTCTCCATGTTCTTCCTACAATGTCACTCATACCATATTAATTGTATAGATCTAGAGAAGAGGAGAACAATGGAGAATGCATAATCAACGTATTATTCCATTTTGTTATGAAATCATTAGTTTGTGATCACATGTATTTATATGGAGTCTACATTATGGACTAACAAAGTAACTAATAGTATTGGTGTCAATCCTAATAACATGTAACAAATTTGCTAACTCATTACTTTTCAACTAATTCATCTTTATCTTGAAGACTTAACCTCATCACTTCTTTACCTTTAAAGTCAATTTTAATTAGTCGAATACATATATACATACTAAGATCTATTTAGTTTAATTATTATTGTTGAAAAATTGATTCCATTAACTGCGCCTTTCCGTGGGGATCCTCGAAGGAGAAACGGAAAGTTCACAATGTTAGATGGAACCAAATCTGCCAGCCAATGGGAAATGGTTGCTTAGGAGTGAGAATGATGAGAGATTTTAAATTGGAATTTCTTACAAAGTTGGGACGGAAGGCTCTCAACTAGGAAGATCGGTATTGGGTTCATTTTTGTAAGGCAAAGTATGGAAACATGAGATCAGGGGTATAAATGTTCGAGAGACAAAGTAATGCCTAACCTACCTAGAAGGGTATTGTGAAAATCGGTAGCTTTCTGAAGTTTGGATTAGGGAGAATGGTGCATAATGGGCGCTCAACACATTTTTGGGAAGATGGTTAGTGTTGCTCTGAGATTCTTTTGACTAAGGCTAGCTCTGAAATCCTACCTCAAGCTATAAAGAAGTCTGTGGCAAAGCACTAGCTACCCCAAGAAGGTTGGAACTAGGACATGTTCGCTCCTTTTCTACCTATTATCTTCAAACTTGCATCAATAATAGTCTTCTCGGAGGAAGCGGAAGGTGACTCTTGGTATTGGACTAGGACAGCGTCATGGAGATACTCAGTGGCGTCGGACTACTCACTTTTGCGCCCACGCAATGTCTTCTCTACTAACAAATTATGGTCTCTTATCTGGAGCTGTAAATATCGAAACGAATACGAGTGTTTCTGTGGCTGCTCTTATATTTTCTAGCATGTCCTTTTTCATGGTGGTGAGGAGACTGACCTCCACCTCGTTCGCGACTCCAGCAGGTTCGTGATATTTGGAACCTCCTCATCCCTGAGAAGTTTATGCATGTATTTTTTCTCTTGCATGCTTACTAATTGGTTGTGGTTTAACTTGTCGTCGAGTTCCTCTTTGAACAATATACTCTGGCTGGTTTTGTTTGCTATTGGTGTCTAGAATATATGGAAATGGAGAAATAACTAGGTTTTTGAACAATTGGTGTTCGTGGGGGATGAGAGACAGTTTCTCTTAGGTCGTGTAGAAGAGGTTTCTCAAGTCTTTGAGTCGACAGCTTTCACAAATCAGCAACAGAAACGTTTGGTTTGGATAAGTTGGTTGCCTCTAGAGCTGGACTGGACGAAGATAAATACGTATGGGTCATGCAAGGGCAGCCCAGAGTTTGCATCGTCTGGCAGTGTGATTAGAGGTTCAAATGGGGAATGACTTGTGGGTTTTACACTTAATATTGGTATTTCTACAATCACCCTGGTGGATCTAGGGGGGCTCTCTATGGTCTCAAACTAGCTTCGAAAAAGGGTTTTAAGCAGATCATTATTGAACTTGACTCAAAGACGGTCTTGGGCTTCTTGACTGGTAGCATCAAAGGTCATCACACCTACTACTGGAATCACACCATGAGCTTTAGGATAGGCAATGAGAAATTCAGTTTACTCACTCTTATCATGAGGGTGACTATGCAGCTGAATATATGGTAATATTATGTAAGATCTCTTTCTCTGGGACATTACGAGTGTGGTATATGCCTCCTACAAGCATCCGAAACATTTTATTTCAATACGGTTTCAGACTTGAGCCCTCTTTTCACAAAAAGATTAATTATTTACTTGTAGATTTATTTATTTTTATTTAAAGAAAACTATAAGTAGTTATTTTTTAATTCTAACTAAATAATTTACAAGTAAAATAACAAAAATAGGTTATAAAAAGAAAACCAAACACATACTAATAAAAATGTAAAAATTGTCTTTAGTTGTAAAGACCTTTAATTGGGAAAAAAAAATTGATTTTTTTTTAATTGTGACCCTTTTATATATATATATATATATATATATATATATATATATATGCATTGATGTTAGAAAACCCTAATGGAAATTGGGGATTAGGTGTAAGGTAGAGAAGATGACGAGGTTTGCTTTTTGTCTTTAATTAGTTGAACTTACTTTAATTTGGTAGACCCTTAATATGCTCTCCATTTGTTCCCTCTAATTTCATAGATCTTTCTTGGAAAATGACACCTCTCTTTTCTTTTTTATAAGTATATTAATTACTGCCGTCAACACTAGATCTTTTTCGCCCTTTACCCATTCAAAGATACTCTAAATCACGAATTAATGGTCAATAAGACCTCTATAACTAGTATTAATTACAAAAATGGCATAGGGTGGAGATAATAACCAAGTGTTTGTTAGAAGGGATATAGAAGATGAGATAGCGATAAAAAAACACGATATAAGTTATCACGTATTTGTTTAGGAGATAGAAGAGTGAGACAGACGAAGGATAAACATTTTATCCCTCAAATCCTATACCCAAGAGGGGATAGTATAAGAAGGTGAGATAAACTCTTGCGATTTTAATAGGATGAAAAATTCAATCTTATCTCTCGAATTAATGGTTTCCACCCTATCATGGATGGTTTCCAGTCCCTCTGACCGTTGAACTATTTTTATTATGGATAGGTTTGACCATCTATTTTTAATTGATTTGGAGCACTTAATTAATTCATGAATTTCTATTTAATTACAAAATTCAACTTGATTAATATATTAATAGACGATAAATTTCTCTAAATGAACTCAAAACGATATAATCTTACGTTTGCATTCTAAATCTAGCTTAAATTTGAAAAGTTTTGTATTGGTATGTAAAAATTAGTTCTAGCTCACTCAGATGATAACACACACACACATATATATATATATATATAGAGAGAGAAAAAATTGAGTGAGTTTGATTTAGCAAATTTTTTAATCACGCATATGTAAAATTGACTCATTCAATGGATCAACGATGGATTCGCCACTAATTGAGACACTCATTTACATATTTAGACTCATTACAACACCTCTTACCAAGCTAGCAAAGACGGCTCTAAAAAGAGACCATATAGGAGGCCGCCTAGGGCCTCCTGTTTAGGAGAGCCTTCGATCTGAAATTCAATTTTTTTTTATAAAATTTAAAACTAATTTTAATTATAGTACAATAATATTGAGATTTCAATCGTTGAAAAATGATCTATGTAAATAACTATATTATATCTGAATTTAATAATAATCATATATAGAAAAACTGTCAGAGATCAATATAAGATATATGATTGGACCTTAACTATAAATTCGAGCTTTTAGTTCAATCGGTTCCATGACATGGTATCAGAGCCTTTAGGACCAAACGGTCGAGAGTTCGAGTTTTGGCAACCTCATTAATTTGTGGAATTAAAAACGCATGGCGGAATGGGCCTGTGTTGTGCACGCTGTAAGCCCAATAGGCATTTGCGCGCGGGTGTGTGTCAGAGATCAATATAAGATATATGCTTGGGCCTTGACTATAAGTTCGAGCTTTTAGTTCAATCGGTACCATGACAAAAACAAAGAATACAATCAACTAAATAGATCGAAAACCGACAACAATAACACAAATTTTCTCTTCTTTTTTTTTTTTGTTAATCGTCGTCTTTTAACAACAATAACACAATAAGGGGCTTCAACTTTTATTTCCAACTTTTCTCTTAACAACAATATGGATGAGTTACAAATTTAGTTATAGTACAATGTTAAGCCTAAGATTTATGAGACGTACTATTTCAACATCATTAACAAAAGATGAGTTTTTTTTGTGACGAAAAAGCCTTATTGGATGGTTGGAATGCTAGAGGTTGAATGATAACCAGAATATAAAATTGCATATGAAACAAAAACTCATATTTCATTAATGAGGCTTAGATTGTTTTGTACATAAGGGTTAAATCAATATTTAGCTAATAACCGTACGGATAAATTTATATATAATCTAACAATAATATAACAATTAATTGTTCCGTTCTCTGCAAATTGCAACAAAAAAAAAGATCTTCAATTGGTTCTTCTTGTTGAGTCAAGAATAAATTATATTTTATATATATTAAATTTAAATTTACAAAACAAATAGAATATATAAGCTGCCTAGAACCTCTAAAATACTGGAGCCGTCCCTGCAAGCTAGACATTTTCAAAATTAACTTTTCTGAGACAACCGTATATATGATCACTTAACATTCAATCACGCAAATTTATTATTAAAAAATCGTAGCAAAAATTGTATGAATATCGCTTTGCGGTTGCTTCGCATGAAAACTCATTCCACATTATACATTGAGTTGGTGTTATATGCTAATATATATGCTAATAATATATAGAAAAGTTAAGCATGAAAGTGTTTAGTTTGATATGTGGTTTGTAATGGTCTAAATATATAAACATGTCTCTTAATTGGATTAGTTTTATAATTAACGCATAAAGTTAACACGTGGAATCAATTTAATTGAATGTGATACATTTGATACTATTTCATAAATTAATCCAAATATCTGAAATTAGATTTGCGCTACATGCCTATGAATTTGAAATATCATTTTTTAACTCTATATTTCTTACATCATCTGCTAATTTTATTGTTATTGTTTATTCGTTTTTGTTAATTAAGTCCAATTAGTGGATTCGAGGTTGTGGCTGGACACTGTTAATCTTGATGGTCCTCATTAAATTAAAATTTACAATATATATATACATATTAAGATTTGAATTCAAAAAGAGTAAAGTCTTTAGATAACAATAATTGATTAATTTTATTATTCTCACCAATTAGATTGTTAAGTGTAATTGATAATTTAACACTTTTCTTGAGTAATTATAAATGCGTTATAATGTTCCTACCAAAAAAAAATGTGTTATAATGTGGTGTGCCACTTATAGATTTCTAAATACTTAGAGCATTTTCAAATAGACCTAATTAGAAGGGTGTTTCATGGGGTAGAGGGTGGTTAAAAGAGGACTTGCATTAGATAACAAAATCTGCTTAACTTTTTATGGTAATATTGTCAATTTTTGGCACTTATTTGGTACCCTTACTTTTTTTTTCTTTTAATATAAAAAAATGATGCAATTTTATGATAATATTTATGATTGAAATAAATTATAAACTTTGTAAGACCATGGTGGCAACTTTTACAATTGCTTGGAACATTTAAAAAAAAAAAGTTGCTTAAAAAACTGATGTGAATGAGAGAGAAAATAAAATATTAATTTCTTGAATGATGTGTTAAGTTTTGACAACTTTTTAAGTTACTTACATTTGAGATATTTTTATGGATTAACCATCCATGCTATCGTGGATTAACCATCCATGACCAAAGGAACATGTTCCTACGAAATTCGACATTCATGGAATGAAGGAAACATTTTGACATCCCAATTTGGCCTAATAAGATTTTGACATCTCTCAATAGTCCACTAGTAATGATGCAGCAAACATAAGGGATCCTGACTAGACACACAACCTTAAGAGAATCAAACTCAATAAGCACTTTGCAATATTCAGTTTTCCAAGCTAAACACAAACCATGATATAAACCCCACCATTCAGCAAGCTGCGCGCTACAAATCCTAAGGTTACAAGCAAATCCAGCAAGCCATTTTACCGTATGATCCCACACCAGGTCCCATATTGTAGTGTAACCAGGATTCCCTTTACTAGCATCATCTTAATTCACTTTCACCCACCCCACATCAAGAGGTTTCCATCCAATTAAAACTTTCGCAGTTGAATTTTGCTCCTTCCGACCATGAACAGAGGAAATTTTAGCATATTCGGAAGTTTGGGAGATTAGGAAATTGAATTTCTGAACCCCGGTCAACTCCTCGCTGCCGAAGATTTTGTCATTCCGCCAACGCCAAACCCATAAGCAGAACATCAAGAAAAGCATTAGCCAGCCGACATGACCCTTAATGTGTCACCTTGACAGATTCTAATTCATCCAAACACACAAAGTCATCATGAAACAACTGCTCCTACCACCATAGTCCGACGAACAGAGTCTAGATTCTTCAAGCCATGACACAGTCGCGCAAAACATGAACAGTAGTTTTAGTAGGGAGCATCAAGGGCAAGAATCCGAGACACCAATATGTCATTTAACTCGATTCGCATTAAACATCATCTTATCTTGCACAACTAGCCAAATGAAGTAGCAAATTCGTGTCCAAACCATGCTAAAATCAAAATCAACCACAGACCCTATGGCATGACGCTAATCTATACACAGATTTAACATATAAATCATATTTTTTTCACTTTCCCCCTTAATCTTAAAAATATAAAGTTTTTATTTTTTAAAGAAAAAAAATCTTTTTCCAATTCATTTATGGATAGATTGGTAAAGTGGAGTAACATTTATTTGTGTATAAACTAAACTAAAATACAAAAACAAAAACAAATTGGTAAGTGGTCCACATAACATATGCATATGAATGTATGTGTAGTATATTTCCAAGGACAAAGTTTGTGTTTGTGCTTTAATAATTTAATGTTAAAGCACATAAATAAATTACTTTTACTACTTTATATTATATTTATGAGAGAGGTGGGCCGGTTTTTGAACCCTAATTTGAAACAGATGGCAGGTTTCTAAATGGTGATGAGTCGGCATCATTCTGACGTGGCAGATGGACTACTTCCAATCTACTTCTATTTTTCTATTTTTTCTATTTCTGTTTCTGGTAAATTGTTGACAAGTAATTTTCATTTGATGTCATTTTAATTTCAGCATTTTTTCCCCATTCTTTTACTAAAATATTATTGCAACATGAAAGAAAAAAAATTAATTTTTATTTTTAATTAAATATATCTATTTATATAGTTAATGTTAATGTTAGTTGCAACAAAATTAGTGTTATTGTAAGGTTTGAGTTTCTATTGCCCGTTCCGTTAAAACTTAGTCCTTATTAGTTCCGTTAAAATTTTATCCTTATTAGTAAGTAATGTGTAAATTTCACTTTACATTTTCATTGAGGTCTTGTGGCCAAAAAGTCTTGGGCCAAAAAGTCTTGGATCTTCCTCCGAGCTCAAATAATGGCCCACATTTGCGCGAGTGTAATGGGCTTATTGGTCATTGGGCCTAGGTCACTATTTCTGTCTTGGATCCTTATGGATTTTGTGATTGTTCCAAATGGTCTTTATGATAATGGGCTTAGATCAATCAAGATATCATTTGTGATTGGAGTTAAATATAATATGGATGCATATATTTCAAAATATATAATTTAAATAAATTCAATATACATATATAACTAACATGCAAATCAATATCAAGACACATGTGGGCTATCCAGTTTGAGATAGGGGCTATCCTTAAAGGTGTCGAGTATGGGGATTAAACATTTAATTGTTGAGAGTGACTACTAATAATGGTTTGTGCTCTAATTTTTTTGGGGCTTGCACTCATCAACAAAGAGTGGGAAGTTCGGTTTACCCACGTCTATAGAGAAGCGAACATGACTACTGACAAGTTTACTAATAAGACCCTTTTGGAGCCCAAAGGCCTTCACTTGCTTCCTAACTATCTTTCTTGGGCGAGCCTCGAGTTTTGGCAGGATGCCATGGATATATTGTGGCCTAGAGTTGTCAACTGTGTCTAGTTTTTTTTTCGGTTGTCGTGATTCTGTTTTGTGGCTTCTTAGCCCTCCGTTGTATTAAAAAATATCAAGACACATGTCCCATCACCTGAATCACCGGGAGCCGTCAAATTCAACTAAACAGAAATACCGTCTTTCCTTTGATACGTTGACCAGTAGGAGAGTCTCTAAGTCCGACTGGGACTATATTCCACCAGATTCACCTAAAATCAAGAAATTCCAAAATCAGTAGGATGTGACTTATCTAAATTTCGTCCAGTTGCCTTCCGAATGATCTAAGGACAACAATTCCTTATAAATGCACCTAGAAATCACATGATTAAAGTAAATATATATATTCTCTGCAATTACTCTGAATGCTTAATACTCCATTCAGTACAATACTAACTAAGGTATTAGAGTGGAGTCATCTGTTAATGGTCTGCCCTAACCATCTTTTTGTCTTGTCGGAACCACCAGAAAATTCCTTCAGTTATCAGAATATTACCACATAAAATCTCTCGTATCAACTAATATAAATACGTGGAATATATAAATATGCATGTTTTTAATTATGTTTAGTTAAAAATATTTAAAACTTCAAATTTATTTGTTTAATTTTTTTAATTAATTTGAAATTTCATATTTTTATCTAGTGATATTTAAATAATCGCATATTTATTTAAAGTGAATAAGTATACGTAAAAAGTTTATTTCCCTATAAAAAGTCCTCATAATTAACGAATTAAAATATAGATTAACCAACCAAAATAATAAATTAATCAATATATGCAATTATTTCCCACATGTTTTTAACATTATGCGTAATCAGTGACATATTTAGGACTTACCGATGGTATTTATATAAAAAAATTAAAAGTTTCGTACATAATTTTCATAGAATTTGATATTTTTTTTGATGATCAGTAGGTGTTCAAGCATCTCCGGCTCTCCATGTGTGGAATGTATATAGTAACTAAAATGGTTAAATTTTGAATCTGAACTAAAGTCCATATTGTGAAATTTTGCGCACTTTCTAGAAAACAATAAAAAGTAGAACTTGGAACATATATTAATAAGGAGTGGCGAGCTTAGTTAGCTCTATCTACCCAATCCGTCTAGAAAATAAACAGATTTTAGAATGTTTGGTTGCTCATTTTCATGTTTCTGTTTGTATTTTCACTTCAAAATGAAGCTTTTTATGTGTTTGGTTAATCACCTCTTATTTACTTTTTACATCTGAAAAGTAGCATTTTACAAAATGAAAGAATCTCCGTTTTTTTGAAAAGCAGTTTCTTTCCAACAGTAAACGGTAGGTAAAACAAATGAGCCATTTGGTAGGTCTGGATCGGTCTGGATCTTATGACAAATTTCTTTGCCCAAACCCAACCCATCAGACACGGTCACACGGACCAGTCAAATACCTTGACCTATGAACATGTCTAATGCTGAAGTTTAGTTCTAAAATATCAGTAATTCTTAACATATTTTTATCCATTAACCTCATATATATTGTGGTTTAGTGGGTTTTTTTCCCGCGCTTTCAAGAAGACCACTTTTAATATTTTACTTCAAACAGTAAAAATTATTGTGTTTGGTTAGATTTATAAAAAAACAGTTTTAGTTTTTTTTTTTTTTTTTTTTTTTGGGAATCAACAACTTTTTAGAGATTTTCACCGAAAACCGTTTGTATTAAGTTAATTTGAACAAAATTGTATTTCTCATTTCTACAAAGCATGTTTTTTCTTTAATGTCATTCCGATTTTTATAATACCAATGTTAAAAGAATAAAGTTTTGTTCCATTTAACAAATTATTATTTTTATTTAATATTTTTATTATTTTTTGTATTATATTTTTAATGTTTATAATTTAAAAGTCCATTAATTTAAAATATGTACATATTAAATTTTTTATATACTTTTTTTTGAATAAAGGCTGGGTGATACCCAATATTATTAAAAGAAAAATCGAAAAATTAACAACAAAGCATCCAGAAAACAACAACTAAACAAAACGGAAAGAATCTCTACCTAAAGCATATCACGAAGGAGAAAAAAACAAAAATCCGAACTAACTCTACCAAAATCAGCTAACTTATCCGCGACTTGATTACCTTCCCTGAACACATGAGAAAAAACTACTTCCATCTATAACATACGCTAACACATCATTTCATCACAATTTTACAAAATCCTAAACTAATACTACCAAACTTCTATAAACAACGGCACCAATAGGTTCACAATACCAATCATAACAGTGGAATCGAATAGATATTTAATTAGAGTATAATAGAATCTTACTAAATTGGGAATCTTCCAAGATAGGGAGAAGAGGACATTAATAGAAGAAGTGGACCTGGAATAAGAATTTTACGTTTGGTAACTTCAGATGGATCACTTCTGTCTGGTATCTAATTCAATTTCAATGTATAAATGTTCTTAATTCCAAGAGTTAATGGTAAGATCGAATTTAATTCGTAATTAAATAAAGTAGGATGCAATATCTCTTTTCAACTCATTGATTGATGTTTTCATTTAGATTAATCTGAATGCAGTGGCGAATACAAGATTGTTTAGTTGGGGGTCAATTTTATACGTAGTTTGTAATTTTTTTTTTTGTTAAATCGGTGTCTAATAAAAAAAATTCGGATTTATAAAGGGGCAAATATGTAAAAAAAAAAGAAATTTAGGTTTAAAAAGGACCTAACAAGCAAAAAAAAATTAGAAATTAGTATTTAATGAGCCCCTACCAGGCTAAAAAAAATTAGAAATTTTGATTAAGAAAGGCTAAATAGGCCAAAAAAAATTGAAATTTTGGATTTAGAGAACCTAACAGGACCTGGGCAATTTTGAATGCTAATTCAGCACACTGATCTAAATTTCTTGAAAACAGAAGGGCCGAAATACCACAATACCTTAAATTTCGTGGAGACAGGAGGCCGAAACTATTCGTGACCATGACGGTTCCGGCGACCGAAGGGGCCCGCACCCCCCGGGCTTCCTATCTCCGCCCCTGTCTGATTGTTTCTGTTATTCTAAAAGTTCCTGTTAGTGTAGAATGGAGATATGTATATAATGATATTATTTCGCATGATATGAAGTGTATTAGTGTATATATAGGTTTTGGATGAGTCGAGGCTCGACTTAATGCAACAGTTTCATCATCGATTCATTTAAAAAAATGTATTAAATGTCATCTTTAAACCCTAATTCTACCTATAATTCCTCTACATTTTCCTCTATATTTTTACTCCTAGCAGCTTAGAGACGAAAAATTTACACCTGACCAATTATACCGAAATCGACACGTAATATTGTTTGGGTTTAAGTTAATAGGTAATGGATCATTTTTTTTATTAGGGAAAATTACAAAACTAGGTCAAATGGGAGGACCATTTACATATTTAACCCATTTACTCAACCCACTACATATCTAAACTCATTTTGTGTGACTTTCCAAAAATACCCCTACCCTTCCCACTTCCCCTCACTCTATCGGTTTCTCTCCCCTGTTCTCCTTGGTGCGCGAAAACGGTTTGGCTCCTCCATTAATGATTTGAAGACTTTTGATCTTCCTATTTGCCTTTAAATTGCATGAAATCTGCACCATGTTTCCAAACCACAATGAAGTTCTCTTTTCATCTCTTGATTCTGCAACTTCCTCACCCTAGAAAACGAAGCCATGGTTCTTCATCTTCCTGTTCGTTAATTGGTTTCTTTCTTCTTGTTACCATTCCAGAAATGGTTATTCTACGTTATTTCCGTCGTTCTTCCCAGTTTATCATATTGTTAGGAGCGAAAAATGTAAGTATCTGCTGTTTTTCCTGCGTTTTCCATGAATTCACTTCGCGTAGTCGATGAATTCGCGGAGATCTGCGAAGAGAACGAGCCTGAAACTTGATGATCTACTTCGCGAATCGATGAATTCGCGACGTTCTGCGAAGAGAAAGAGTCTGAAACATATGGATCTACCTCGCGAATCTATTAGTTCGCGAAGTCTGCGAATAGATCCTTACGTTTCAGACCTCGCAGACTTCGCGAAAGCATCGATATGCGACGTAGATAGTCACATTTCAGACCTCAGAGACTTCGCGAAAAAATCGTTATGCGAAGTAAAATCACCTTTTCCCATGCACATTTACATTCGCATGCTTCGCTAATTTTCATTTCGCGAATCCAAAATCGTCCTTTTTCATAACTAACCCGGTTAATTTTTTCTGTAGATGGTTGAATACGTAACATCCCTTTCTGGAAGGCGGCGTACTGGGCTGCAGGGAAGATGATTTTCCTTCCTGTATAGGGACGAACTTCCCCAAGATTGACACATTCACTCCTGAAATGATTCGTTAGGAGAGATTGTGTCAATCTCGGGGTGCACCATGGACACGTCCATCCTATGGTGCCAATCTTCAAAGTGGACCTAACTTAATCCGGTGCCAATTTTAAAGCGGATGAGTAATCTTCGTTTCAAAATTGGTACCGGATTAGTTATTGTGGTAATCTTGTTGTAAATTTTGATAATGTTATGATTTGAATGTTGTTATTGTGGCAATCTTGTTGTAAATTTTGATAATGTTATGATTTGGATGTTAGAATCCGTTGTTGTTTGCCCTTTTTTTGTTATATACCACTTCGCGAATTAGCTTCAAAACACATCCAGGCTTCGCATATGCGAACTAAATTCATCAAGCAAACCCAAACATTTACTTCGCAGACTTCGCATAGTATGGAATATGCGAAGTCAGACGGGATGGGGCGAGCCGCGCGTAAATATTGGGGGTATTTTTGGAAAGTCACACAAAATGAGTCTAGATATGTAATAGGTTGAGTAAATGGGTTAAATATGTAAATGGGCCTCCCATTTGACCTAGTTTTATAATTTTCCCTTTTTATTAACACTTAAATTTTAGGGTTGACCTCCTAACTCGAAAATGACATGACATGAATGAATATTTAAAATTATTATCATATTATCTTGTGTATTTATATGTCAATTTAATTAATAAAGGTAATAAAAAGTACAATTATTAATTGCAAACACGACTCAAACTTTTTATATTTTTGTACAGGACTTGAAAGTATTATATGAACCAAACATGATATATTATAGGACTTTTGGATGGTCATTGTTAATGTGCTAATAAAAAAATACCATAAAATATATTTTTTTTTGGTAGAACCATAAAATATTTAGAAATACTACTTATATTTTTAAATGTCATCATTAATATAGATACATAATAAAATTACTTGTGACTCGAAAATACAACATGAAATCAGTAACCCTATTAGGTTGATACAATTATGATGCAAAACCTTTTGAGTTCAATTATGATGCAAAACCTTTTGAGTTATAGAACGACTCATTTAACACTAAATTGATAATTAATATGACATGAACACATGACTAATTACTAATCAAGCCTATTTGAGGGGTTCATTAACATATTTGACACACTTCCTCTTCATCTTACAGATCTAAACACTTCCATCCACTTTGGATAAGAATACCCTTATTTCAGTTCACCTTCTTCTTCATATTCTAAAACGTCTTCTTCGCCATCCCAAACCAAAATAGAAAAATGTCAAAGAGAGTCAGCCAAAACTAAAAGTAGAGATGAAATATTTATATGAATGTCCTTTAAATTTGGTGATCTTAGGAATATGTGTGATCTTCCTTCTCTCTAGCATTCCCACCACAGCCGCTCACCACCCTCCCTCACCATCTCCGTTTTTCTCTCCCATCCCTTTTAAATCACCGATTTCCCTCTTGCCTGTTCCCTTTTTTGCTGCTATCTAGTTGAGACCGTTTTTTGTTTTTCTGTTTTCGTAGTTCTTTTTCTTTTGTCTGTGTTTTAGTTAGATCATATATATTTCATTGTATCTTTAAATCCGTTTGAACTGCGTCTGTTGGTTAAAATCTTTGTTTTTGTAACCTTTTCTGTGTTAGCAAGGACGGAAACGGTTGATCTTATCTGTAGATCACTGAATTTACGGGATTACAAAAGAAATGACTTAGATCCGAAGGTTCAGAATCGTTCAAATGTTGAAGATTGGACTGCAGTTGCTTTGCGGCGAGTTTGGAGTTACGATCTATATATATTTCAACTGTTGTTTATGTTTTTTTTTTGCTTTTAATAGTCATCTTCTTGCTTTAAATAGTCATTTTCTTGCCCTAGTGGACTATGTATTAGGCTTAGCCTATATGTGTGTAAGGTTTTACTCCTTACTGGTCTCATATTGTACTTGCAATTTTCTGATTTAATGAAATATTAGCATTACTATAAAAAAAAAGGAATATGTTTGACGAGTTCAGTTTCCTTAGCGATTTTGGGATTAACAGAGATCAGAGGAAAGCATTTATTGAAGTATTCTAAATTTCGGAAAGGAAACACAAAACAGATGAAGCTTTTTAGTAGAAATGGTATGCTTTTAGCTTATACGTCTGCTTTTCTCGCTGATCTTGCCTTTTTCTTAATCTGCAACGATATCATCCCATTTTCCTCCATTTTTGTCACATTTGCGACAAAAATAAAGGAAATCAGAAATGACGGGTTCAATGAGAAAATATTCAACTAACCAACTGCGTACTTGAATAATATGTATGTAAAATTAAGAAAGAATACTTACATAAACTTAAATAATATATGAATATTCTTAGATCTTGGATTGAATTACTGAAAAAGAGAAAAATGTTGGAGAAGGTTAGAGTATTTTTATCCATAATGGATGAAAATATCTAATTTAATAAAATGAAGAGGAAGTGTGTTAAATATATTAATGGACCTCCTAAATAAACCAAATTAGTAATTAGCCCTAATTTTAAACCAAATTACAAAATGTGATACCTATAGAGAGGAATCGTCTTTGAAACGAGTTCTTATATTAAGCATACGGTATTCCATGTCACTCGGATGACCTCCAATTCACATTTGGACACGTGTATGGTGATCCCATATAATAATTAAAATAATGGGATCTCTTATAATAATTATGGGTTCATAGTACACGTGTCAAAATATATATAAAAGGTTTTCTATTTGACATGAAAAACCAAATGCTTTTTTTTTTTGAAACAAAGATGATATTCATTCCTTAAACCGAATCAGCAACAATTGTCTCCTGCAACCAAACCGGGGAAGAAAAAGACACAAACTCGCTAGCATTGGACAGGGCATGTCGTGCAACAACATGGGCTCCCCTGTTCGCTAGGCGTGGAGAGAAAGACACTTTATAATCGTGTCGACAATTTAACAAAGACTTACAATCCTGAATAATTGACCCATAAACAGACAAGTCTGGATCAGACGAATTGACACTATTAACCACAATCAACGAGTCACTTTCAAATAAGACATTAATACAATTAAGATAAACACACCAATGCAATGCCTCACGTAGAGCTAATGCTTCAGCTTCCCTAATATCGTCAACAATTGGGATTAAGCGACTACGACAAGCCATGAAGGATCCATCAGAGGATCGAAGTAAAGCTCCCATCCCACTTCGAGACTCAGTTTTAAAGGTAGCCGCATCACAATTGCATTTGACAAAGCCAGAAGGGGGGCGAGACCAGCTAATATGTGGTGCCTGTATCATTGTCGCCCGCGATGTATGCTCAAGATGATGGGCAGCAGTGTTAACATTGGCGTTGGTGTCGACAGTGATGGACATGGACGGCCTTCGTTGCGTAGCAGGGCGGATGGGGGGCGGTAGGCCCGCTTGAGGTGCTGGACTTGGGCGATTCTGAGTGATGCCTGCCTCGGCTTGGACCACTGAGGGCATGGAAAGATGACGGACAGCCACAGGGAGGTTCTTCAGTTGGGACCGACGCCAGGAAGCAAGGTAGTTACCCGCAAGAGAGATCGCCGTTTCTGGTAATTGGATTTTGCTCTCCCAGACTAACTGATTCCTTTGATTCCAAATGACCCAAAGCGTCATTGCCATCTTGGTTATGGTTTCCTGATCATTGGACAAAAGTACCTGCAAAATAGAACCCGTTAGATAATCATGTTGGAATACATCCGTATTGATCCCGGATAGGTTCCAACATTCTTGGGCATAAACACAATCCACAAAGAGGTGATGGTCATGCTCAGTATCAGAATGACAGAAGGGACACTGCGTTGGGATTGACAACCCCTTCCCTGCCAATCTATGTCTAGTGGCCACACAACCCGATGCCAACTTCCAAACAAACATTCTAACTTTTGGAGGGACATGCATCTTCCAAATTCTACTCCACCCATCATCCTGATTCTCACCGCCATATCCATCACAAAGCGCTCTATACCCAGATTTACTTGTGTACATGCCATTTTTGGTAAAATTCCACATTGGTCCATCTTCTACTTCTCTTGTTGGTAATACCATCCTACATACAATTCTGGCATCTGCCTCGGTCAACAACTCTTCCACCTTCCCTCTATCCCAGATTTTTCTACCATGAACAAACAGGTCAGCCACTTTTGTATCATCCTGATGCATAACAACATCACCCTGGGTCCTAAAAGGTGCCACAGTATTCACCCATGGGTCTTTCCACACATAAATTGACTTCCCATCCCCAATTCTCCATCTAACTCCCAGTCTCAACACCTCAATGGCTCTCCAAACACTCCCCCAAACAAAACTAGGATTATTGCCCAATTTGGAGGAAAGAAAAGGATCTTTAGGGAAATATTTAGCTTTGAACATTCTACCCACTAAAGAATTTGGAGTAACCATCAACTTCCAGGCTTGTTTGCCTAATAAGGCAAGATTGAATTTTTGGAGGCTCCTAAAACCCAAACCTCCCTCTTTCTTATCCCTACTAAGCCTGTCCCAACTCTGCCAGTGAATCGATCTCCTACCCCCTGGTTTCATACCCCACCAAAATGAATTCATTATCTTCTCCAAATCCAGGCAAAGGGATTTAGGCAGTTTAAAGACACCCATACAAAAAGTTGGCAAAGCCTGCGCAACTGCCTTAATTAGCACTTCCTTACCCGCAGCAGAAAGTAATCTAAAAGACCACACACTCAACCTCTTCCTGAGTCTATCTTTGAGGAAACTAAAACTTGCCACTTTGGACTTCCCAATTAGTGAAGGGAGACCCAAGTAGCGACCAGTATCCAGAGGATGAAAGACCTGAAGAGAGTTACATACCTCATTTCGCAGTTCCAGGCCAACATTCGGACTAAAGAAAATTCCAGATTTTTGCAGATTGATAGCCTGGCCAGAAGCTGCCTCATACTCAGATAGGATCATCCCTATTTTGTTACACTCATCCATAGAAGCCCTGAAGAATAAGAAGCTGTCATCTGCAAAAAAACAAGTGTGTAATAGTTGGCGCACCCCTAGCAATGAGGCACCCATGGAGGGACCCCTCATTCGCCGCCCTTGTAATCAGGCTAGATAAGACTTCGGCACACAATATAAAAAGGTACGACGACAGGGGATCGCCTTGTCTCAGGCCCCTGCCAGGTTTAATCGGGCCCACAAATGTACCATTAATCGACACAGAGTACTCCACAGTAGAAATGCATAACATGATCCAATCAATCCACAGCCCAGGAAAGCCTAACTTTTGCATAACAAGTCTCAGGAAGGTCCAATCAACCCTATCACAAGCCTTGCTAATATCCAATTTTAAAGCCACCTCACCAATTCTACCCCTATTCTTTCTCTTCATAAAGTGTAAAGACTCAAAGGCCACCATAATGCTGTCAGATATAGACCTACCAGGGACAAAAGCTGATTGAGACTCGGATACCAAGAAAGGTAACACAATCTTGAGCCTATTGGCTAGGACATTGGCAATCAA
Source organism: Euphorbia lathyris (assembly GCF_963576675.1). NCBI lineage: Eukaryota > Viridiplantae > Streptophyta > Magnoliopsida > Malpighiales > Euphorbiaceae > Euphorbia > Euphorbia lathyris. The sequence goes on along the minus strand of NC_088918.1, from coordinate 75,086,876 downwards.
TTTATAAAGCACATTGCACAGGGAAATAGGGCGAAAATCCTTCAAACATTCAGGCCTATCAATTTTGGGGATAAGGACAATTATTGTGTCATTTAGGTGTGGAGGAAATTCCTTGCGGGCCAAATAACCCTTGCATGCATTAACAATCTCGGGACCAATGAGGTCCCAAAAATGTTGAAAGAAACCAGGATTTAACCCATCAGGACCAGGGGATTTATCAGGGTGCATTTGAAACATGGCAGTTTTGAATTCTTCAAAAGTACAAGGGGAGCACAGGTCAGCCTGCATTTCAGGCGTAACAAGAGGTACAAGGGTATCCACAGCATCATAGCATGGGCTAGTAGGACCAGCAAACAGATCAGAGAAATAAGCATTGGCAATAATCCCCATATCATATACTCCTTCTACTATCAGACCGTTCCCATCCTTAAGGTGGCGAATGGTGTTTCTCTGCTTTCTAGCTTTGACACATGCATGGAAAAACTTAGTATTTTGGTCCCCCTCCTATAGCCAGAAATTCTTAGCCCTTTGTTGCCAATGTATAGCTTCAGAATCAAGTAGGGAATTCAGCTCACTCTTGGCCTGCAGGAAACTGACCACATCAGCCGGAGCACTGCTATCCACAAGCCTGTCAAGCTTCTTCTTGCATCCTTCAATCTGCTTTCTAAACCTCAGCCGATACTTCTTTCCCCATTGTTCCATGCTGCTGGCACAGGCAGCCAGCTTTGCAGCAAGGTTATGGCAGCTACTACTTAGCCAACAATTCCTCACCAACACCTGAAACTCAGGATCTAAAAGCCACTCTTGTTCAAAGCGAAAATGACTACGCCTCACATTACTAACCGGGTTATCAAACTCTAAGAAAATGGGTGCATGATCAGAATAAGCTGATATCAGAGTACAGAGCCGATGTGTTGGGAATCTGTCCGCCCATGCACTAGTGACCATAGCCCTATCCAACCTCTCCCTGACCCACAGTCTAGAACCCCGACTCCTCTCCCACGTAAATTGACTGCCCTGTGTAGGGAGATCAATTAAAAGATTCTCTTCCACCGCCTCCTGGAACCGCCGCATCAACCCTTGAGGGTAGCCTGGACCCCAACCTTTTCTGAATCAGAAAGAATGCAGTTAAAATCCCCAATAACCAGTAAAGGGAGAATCGAGCAGGAACACAATTGAGTCAAGAGACTCCAGGACCACACATGATTGGCTCGGTTAGAATGTCCATAGAAGCCTACCAACCTCCAATCCCCCTTCCCAGCATCATGCATCTGAACTTCAATATGGTGATCAGAGAAAGAAACTACCGAAGCCATATCCGACTTCCTCCAAAGTAGGGCAATACCCCCACTCCTACCTCTACAATCAACTGCAAACGAACCTTCAAAGCCAAACTTCCTCCTCAGCCCATCAATACAAGAATTAGTAACCAAAGTTTCTATCAGGAAGACCAAATCCGGCTTACTTGTCTTAACAAGCTCACCGAGAGACCGAACTGCCCGGGCGTTCCCCAATCCCCGGCAGTTCCAGCTTAGGCAATTCATAATCCTCGGCGGGCCTGCTCCGCAGACCGCGCCGTTTCTGTATCATTAGAAGAAGAAGAATCCACTTGGCTCGTAGAAACTGTCCCCTTCGGAGTATTAAGAACCTGACCAGACCCTTTCCCCTGCAGCTTATTCACAATAGCCTGGACTGATATCGAATTCGGGTCTGCAATTCTACGCTTGCGATCATCCGCCAACTCAAGTCCCTCATCATCACTATCCACAGCCATATTCACTATCTCCCCCTCCTGCATTGGCTGTATAATTGGGTTCCCTTTTCCTGCTACCATTTTACCCTTCAGTTTTGCCCCCTCCTGTCCCCTAGGGACATTCTCCTTCTCGGCTTCCTTACCCCCACTCGACTGCCCTTCTTTTAGGGCTTTACCAGTGTTCTCCAAAGTAGGTCCACCCCCAGAATTGAGAGTCATGGCCTGACTACCTGGCTCTCTCAGCCACTTCACATTCAACACATCCCCACCCCTGCGTACAGGGGCCTTCAGCCAATCCCCCCACTCCCTAGTGATCTCCTCAGGTTTCAAGGTAAAGATTTTGTCGCAGAATCTGTCAGTATGCCCCAACAACCCACATATATAGCAGAACGATCCCAATCTCTCATATTTGAACGAGATATAAGCCCATTCTTCCTTCCCCTTTCGGATTTTCTTCATCCTTTTCAGCGGTTTCCTCACATCAATGGAGACTCTTAGCCTCATAAATTGTCTACGTAAACCAGTGTTATTGTTGATATCGTAAGCCTGGAATTTACCAATAAAATCTCCAATCTGTCTACCCACCCCCTCCGACATAGACCCAATGGGCAAATCATAAATCTGGACCCAAAAATCAGCAATATACAAATCAACCAGATCAGGTGACGGTTCATCTCTCCAGAGAGCAAGCACAAGCAAGTGATTATCAAAAGTCCAAGGGCCCCCTTCCACAACACGAGCCAAATCAACTTCATGATAAAATTCAAAGACATATTTATTGTTTGACAGTTCCGATATAGTCACTCCCCTACCGGGTCTCCAAATCGTGGCCATTCTAGCCTTCATGGCTACCGTATTAATGGTGCGCTCAAGGAAGCGGCCAATCAGGGTAAGCCCCCCATTTCTAGCTATAGGGTTAGACGATGGTCCACTAAGGTCTAAGGCTTCCTCCTCTCCATCCGACAAGGACAGATTACTTATGGCCTTCTCCACTCCAGCCATAGGTAACAAGAATAAGGGAAACAGGTTATAACAGATAGCACAAACCAACAGCCAACAACAAAGGCCACACACAACCAAATCAACCACAAACTCCCCACCAGAAAATCCAATTCACCCAAAAAACCGAACTCCCAACACAAACACAGATGAAATCCAAGAAAGCAAGAATAACCAATCCTGTAAGCAAAGAGGAACAAGACTAGAGCAAATTTCAACTATCCACACTGCCAATCCAAAAACACGGGCAGCCAAAACAACCCAAGAAACAGCCAAGCCAAACCAAGAACACAGGCAGCCAAACAAAAACAGGGCAAGCAAAACGGGAGAAAAGATTTACTAACCAAACTGGTGAATCCGCAATAGAAACAAGGTCAATCGCAAAAAGAGGGCCAATAGCCCGAGCACGGCGGAAGAGACAGCAGTGGCTGAACCAGACGACGGAGGAAACGGGAGACCAGAAAGCCGAACCACAGCAAGGAAACGCAATAACACGCACACAGCAGGTGCGAAAACCAAAAACCTCACAAAACGCCAGGCGACGCCGGAGGGACAGGCACACTCCCATAACACCGGCGGCGGTGGAGAGAAAAGGCGGGCGTCGGCGTCGGAGCTCAAAAGGACGCGGCGGCGATGGAGCAAATTGGGGAGATCGCTGGGTAGTTTCTGATCGCGTTTGGATCCAAAAACCAAATGCTTTTAATAATTTATCTTTTAAAACAGTGACGAATCCAATAATATAATTTGAGTAACCTATTGATTCAAATTTGTTGTACAAATTATTTAATTGTTTACCCATCTTTTCAATTGCATCACATGGATTCTGTTTCGAGGGATCTTTCAATTTTTATTTTTTGTGTGTGCATTTCGGGAAAATCCCAATACAAATACCTCAACATGTTTATTTATTTATTTAATTTTAAAATCTTGTGCTATGTATACCATGTGCTCCATATATAATAATTGATCTCATCATCTCCTTAGCTTTAAAATTATATATATAAAAAAGATGAGGATATCAATTTTACCTTCCGATTTTAAAAAGCGAAGTGAAATCGATATTTTTAAATAAGATTAATTTTAATTATATAATTAAAAATTTGGAAATGTTAGTTTGACGGTTATTTAACTGTCACATTTTTTTAAACTAGAATTGCAACTTTATTAGATAGTAGGACCAACGTTCTCACGAATAACATCTGCTAGCCATGTAGACAATATACGGAAAAGACTATCGTTAGCATTGGAATAAGTCCGTCTAGCCATAACATGAGCGGTCCTATTCGTTAAACGATGAATAAAACATAAATTAAAACCAGAATGCGAGTTGATGATATCCCTGCAATCTTAAACAATCAAACCGAACTCCGAATTATATTGTCTGTCAAAATTAACCGCATCAACAACTAATTTGGCGTCCGATTCAAAGACAACATTTATGAAATGTTGGCTAGCAAGCCAACTCATACTCGTACGAACCGTAAATGCTTTGATGATCTTTGGTTCCTTTACAGCTTTAATTAAGCAATTGCTCCCAAACAGAAAACGGTCTGTCTAGTCCCTTACAACCGCTCCCAATCCACAGCTTCTGACTCCCACAAAGTTCGCCCCATATGTGTTGCATTTTACTGAACCAGCCGGTGGCGGACTCCAAGTCGTAGGCGTTGCGATCACAGCCCGCATGCGATGCGTAGTGGCTGTTGCAGGCCTCACAGTTTCCTCACGATCAAACATCGCAGTACCAGCAAGCCTCTCACGATCCGCCCCATTTCTCGATTCGTACAGGGCCGCAACAGTAGTAGAAATTGGAACAGTTTCGTATATTTTTGGTTGATTATTTATAACTATATTAGTAACACAATAAACATTAGATACTTTAATAAAAAAATTGTGATTAACTTATACTATGTAGCTGACTTAATTGTTAGTATTTTAATATGTTTTCTTGTGACTGTATCACATTAAATATCTTAACGCATCTTCAAGAGACTTATTTGTTAGTCCAACTCCAAAACACTCTTCAAATCATAAGAATAAATATTCTCTCACTATTATTGAGGAGTCACTCTCCACTCCTGATCATCTCTTTATTTCATGAAGTTTGTATTTTCTCACTATTAGCAAATATAACATACATAATCATTTTTATCATAAAAAAAATAAATAATAAGTGAATATGATAAATATATATTGGAGATGACGTGTGTTTTGATGTGTTAAACAATTAAAAGTCAATTATTTATATTATTTTTAGAAAATGAACTAAGAGTCTCTATAAATACTCTTAAGACATATTTGATAATTGGAATGTCCAATGTGACAATTAAATAACATTCGAACCGATTTTAATTTTCAGGTATGTCTAAAATGGATCTTGTTTGAAAACTTTAAAGTTAAATTTAAACAATTTCATACATTAGAGTCAAATCTATACTTTACCGAAAACGTAGAGTGAAATTTGACCCTTTTGGATTCAATTTTCTCCTATATAAGTGTATCTTCCCCCCCAACCCCCCAAAGATATATCTAAACATAAAACCTTTCTTATCTTCTTGCATGCCTATATGGCTGACTCAACAACACCTCTTCTCTCCCAGTCCAAAAAAAATTCTGATTCTCCCTCTCTCGACGAAACAATCGAACATTACTTATCAGATTTCAATCTAACCCAACTCTCCATAGCCATTTTCGTATCAATCTCATGGTTTTTTGATGCACAACAAACCTTCATCAGTGTCTTCTCAGAAGCTGAACCAAAATGGCACTACAAAAAAACTTCCCCTTTTTCTGCAACAATCGCCGATCTCTGCAAACTTCCGGCGGATTCCTGGGAATGGGATAAACCGAATTACACTTCAGTAATATCTGAATTTCAACTTCAATGCTCGAATTCACTCCTCAGAAGCCTCCCAGCTTCTTCTTTCTTCTTCGGTTGTCTCGCCGGAGGATTCCTACTGGCAACTCTCGCTGATTCGTGTTTTGGCCGGAAAAATATGCTCTTCCTTTCGTGTTTAATGATGGGTGTTTCTTCTTTACTCACTGTTTTCTCGCCGGATATTTGGGTTTACTCCGGTTTGAAATTTGTTAATGGGTTTGGTCGTGCTACTATTGGAGGTTGTGCTCTTGTTTTAGCGACGGAAATCGTCGGTAAAAAGTGGCGTGGACAAGTTGGGGTTTTAGGGTTTGTTTGCTTCACTTTGGGGTTCTTGTCATTGCCTTTGATTGCTTATATGAATAGAGATTCTTCTTGGAGGGTTTTGTATTTATGGACTTCAGTTCCTACGATTTTGTATTCGATTTTAGTTCGTTTTTTCGTCGTTGAATCTCCCCGGTGGCTTTTCTGTCGCGGTCGGAGAGAAGAAGCTTTGGCCGTTTTGAGAAGCATTTCGTCGGTGAAATCCGACGATTTTGAATTCGATCAACAACTACAATATAACAATAATCATGACATGTTTTCTTCGATCAAAATTCTCCTAGAGAAAAATTGGGTTTTTCGTCGATTATCAGCAGTTATGGTAATTGGATTCGGAACTGGAGTTGTATACTACGGAATGCCATTAGGACTCGGAAATTCAAGCTTCAATCTCTATTTGAGCACTACTTTCAATGCCTTGTCGAAGCTGCCTGCGTCGTTGGTTACGTTCGTTCTCATTTCTAAGCTAAATCGGAAGACTTCATTGTTGATTTTCAGCACTGTAAGTGGAATTTGTAGCGTTATGGTTGCGGTGCTTGGAAATTTATCGGCGAACCTTGAGATAGGGTTGGAGATGGTGTCGTTTTTCTGTGCATGTTCTTTGTTCGACATTCTATTGATATTTACGACAGAATTATTTCCGACTTCCGTCAGAAACTCGGCGATGTCGATGGTGAGGCAAGCAGTTGTCTTGGGCGGTGTGTTTGGCCCGATGCTTGTCGATGCGGGAAGGAAAAATAGATTCTTTTCATACGGAATATTCGGGTTGATGATAGGAATTTGTGGGATGTTTGTAATATGTGTAAAAGAGACCAAAGGAGAGACAATTTGTGATACTATTGAAGAAGAAGAATGTAAACAAGCAAAAATGTTGTGTTGTTAATGGAAAAAAGTAAGGGAAAAATACAAAAATAAATCTTGTGGTTACACCTATTTTCGATCAGCACCTATGTGGTTTAAAAATTTACAAAATGGTACCTTGAGGTTCATTCCGTTAGCAAACAACAAAATTGACTAACGGTGTTAAAAGTTAAAGGAAAAAGAGTTAATTTGGTCATTATATTTATTTCTTTTATAATTTAACCTCTCCTATTATCTAATTATTACAACCAAACCACAAAATTAAAAATAAAATACAATTACACCATCTCTCTCCTCTTTTCTCTCTTTTATATTTTTTTATTTTTTCTCTCTCTAAAATCAATTCAATTAACAAAACAAACTCTTTCAAATTTTACATTTTATTCAAAAAAAAAAAAAATTTGTTGGTATTATTAATTAATCAGCTGAATACAACCTCTCCCTTCTAGACTTTCCCTATTCATGTTACTGTTCATCTTCTTCGTCAATTTTATTCATGTTACTGTTCATCTTATTCTCTCTCCACAATCAATTTCACCCCTTCAAGATTCGATACACCATTTTTTGAATGGGTTCCATTACAGAGTCAAGATCAATTTGTCGATATATATGCAATACAAAGGAAACAAATCCTTATAAGGAAACAAATAAATTGTCCAAAGCATCAATAGATCAATGGATAGAACCTGAAGGAAAGAGTTTCAACCCACCAAGCAGGGCTCTTGTTTTTCAGCTAGCATTTGCGCCCATAATGAAGATCCCGCAAAATGAAAGTCTGATAAAGCAGAACGAAGCAAAGCTTGGAAAAGTGCTCGACATTTACGAGAAAAGGCTCGGAGAGAGTCGATTCTTGGCTGGAGAAGATTTCTCTTTGGCAGATCTATGGCACTTGCCTAACGCGCAGTATCTAGTTGCTGCAACAGATAGGGGAGAGCCCATCACTTCTAGGAAGAATATTGGGAGATGGTGGAATGAGATTTCTAACAGGGTTTCATGGAAGAAGGTTGTTCAGATGTTGAAAACTGGTTCAAATTAATTCAATTTCTGGATTTTTCTCTTTCAAAATCAGTAACATCATCTGCTATGGCTGCATTGTTTACCATGATGTCAAGCTTCCCGAAATTGGAGATTGCAGCATTCACCACCTTTTCAATGTCGGATTCTATGGTTATGTCGCAGTGTATGAACACTGCTGATTGGTTTCCGATGTTATTGCATACAGATTGTCAATTAATTAATAATACCATCAATTTTTTTTTTTTAAATAAAATGTTGAATTTGAAAGAGTTTGTTTTATTCTTTCAAAAAAAAAAGAAAGAGTTTGTTTTATTAATATAATTGATTTGAGAGAGAAAGAAGAAAAACAATATAAAAAGAGAGAAAAGAGGAAAGAGACGGTGTAATTATATTTCATTTTTTTTAATTTTGTGGTTTGGTTATAATATTAGATAATAGGAGGGGTTAAATTATAAAAGATATAAATATAAAAACCAAATTAACTCTTTTTCCTTTGAATTTTAACACCGTTAGTCAATTTTTCATGTGTTTGCTAACGGAATGAACCTCAAGATACCATTTTGTAAATTTTTAAACCACAGGGTGCCGATCAAAAACAAGTGTAACCACAAGGTTTATTTTTATACTTTTCCCAAAAATTAATTACCTTTTAAGTTTTGTTTGGTTCTCCTTTTTGTAAAAAACGCTTTTTTACTCCAAATGGTAGAAAAGAAGAGTTATGTTAAGATTAAGAAACAATTGTCGATCAGGGCGGTTCCAGTATTTTAGAGATCTATGCAGTTTTCATACTTCATTTTTTTTACAAATTTAAATTTAATATATATGAAATATAATTAATTCTTGACTCAACAAGTAGAAGCAATTGAAGATCAATTTTTTTAGCAATTTGCTGAGAACGAAACAATTAATTGCTATATTATTGTTAGATTATGTACAAATTTATCTCTATGATTATCGAGTGAAAATTGATTTACCCTTATATACAAACCAATCCAATGTCAAGCATCATTAATAAAAGATGAGTTTTTGTTTCATGTGTAATTTTATGTTCTAATTATCTTTCCTCTAGCATTTTGACCATTCAATAAGGCTTTTCTGTTATCGAAAAAAGCTCATCCTCTGTTAATGACGTTGAAATATAATCTCGTGAACCTTAGGCTTAAAATTGTACTATTTTGTACGTAGATGCTAAATTTGATTTCCCCTAATAACCATATAACTAAATTTGTAGTTCATCCCTATTATTGTTAAAAAAAAAGTTGTGAAATAAATTTTGAAGCCTCTTGTTATACTATTGTTGTCGAGAGACGATCACTAACAAAAAAAAAATGAGACAATTTGTGTTTTTCGAAATTCGATTCCATTTAGTAGAATGTTTTCTTATTTTTTTTTATATATAAATACTATTAAATTCAAACATTATATAATGAATATTTTGGGAGATAATTTTTCAATAATACTTGCATCTAATTAGCAATTTGATGTTTAATTGATAAGTAATTTTACTATCAAAGAATCAAAACAACAATCTATCCCCCCCAAAAAAAAAATCAAAACAACACAAACTAACAGTTACTGTCCAGCAATGTCAATAACTCAGTATCATTATCAAATGAGACGTATCAAGTTCTTATAATTAGACTAAATAAACAAAATTATTGATAAATTTATGGGTAAAGTTCGAATAAAACCCTTGTGGTTTCACTAATTTTCAGATAAAGGACTCTGGTTTATTTTTTGTCAAAACAAGGATTGAGGTTTTAAACTTTGATTAATGCTATTAAAACCATCTTTAACGACCTGGAAATGAAAATTTTCAAGAATTAAAGTTGTTCAATGTCATATTTTCTATGGAACTGCATTTTCGATTTTCGAAAATCATCTTTTTTGGAACTTTCTCTCTCTAAACATTAACTTTCTCTCTCTTTACCAAACATCATCTAAACAATCTCAAAATAAAAAAGTTGAAGAATTAAAGTTGCTTAAAATATTAATAGCTCTTAAAATATGTCATTTTTGAAATCGTCCAAGGTGATTTTAATAGTATCAACCGAAAAAATCCTTATTTTGGTAAAGTTAAAAACTTCAATCCTCATTTTGACAAAAAGTAAACCACAGTCTTTTATCTGAAAATTAGTGAAACCACAGGGGTTTTATTTGAACTTTACCCTAAATTTATTCGATGATTAATTTGGATTTGATTCTTGATTATCATCAAAAAGTGTTGTGAATTTAATTATTGCACTTGTCTATTATTGTGAATATCATATCATATCATATCATTCATTTAAGAAAAAAAAAAAAGACGTATAAAATTGTCAGACAAATAACTAAATAAAAATTTATCAAAGAGAATACAAAATTGAGTAATATGTGAAAAGAAGAGTTATCTCTTTGATAAATTTTTACACGTGGGAGGCATGGTTCGACTAGGGTTTTTTTTCTGCTCCTTTTGAGAGCTTTCTCTCGAAATGGGAGGGATGGTTCGACTAGGGTTTTTTCTTCCAATTTGATTTTGTTTCTCCTCAGATTCTCTCGGTTCTTCTTAATTTCTTCTCAATTCTTTGTTGTCTTTTAATTTCCCTCAAACTCTTCTCAACCCCTGCTTCTCTGTTTTGCGATTGGTGGTATATTGCGATCAAAATTCTCGGCAATTTCTTTTGGTGTGCGATTTTACGATTGCGATTTCCCTGGATTTCGACTTCTGCAATTCTGTTGAATCTGATCTGCTCCGGGATGGATACTAGACCGCCGCAAGCTATTGCTGTAGAAGATGGTCTTGAATTTGCGGATGTGGAAGGAGGAGAGGATGCAAATCTTTACAGCCTTTGTCTGGTAGGTACTCTTCTAACTGATCGAACCTTTAATTTTAATGTCTTGAAACACAGGTTAGCAGAGATTTGGAGACCGGGTAGGGGTATGACAGTTACAGAATTAGGGCTGAAATTAATTTTGTTTCGATTCTATCATAGTCATGATCTCCGATGGATTATGGAAGGGGGCCATGGACATTTGATAACAATCTTTTATTACTACATGAACTTCAGATAGGGGAAGATCCTTTGAATGTAACTTTGTACAATGTGAGGTTTTGGGTACAAATTCATAAATTACCAGCGGGTTTTTTCTCAGAGAGTGTGGGAAGAGCCTTAGGGAATTATATTGGGGAATTTGTTGCCTATGATGTTAAAAATGCTTGGTCATTTGTTCGTCCGTATATGCGTATAAGGGTGCAATTTGATGTTCGTCAACCTCTAAAGATAGGAAAGAAAGTCAGGAAGACAGGAGGAGAGTGGATTTTTTGTGAATTCAAGTATGAGAAGTTGCCTACCTTCTGCTTTATCTGTGGGTTGATAGGTCATATTGATAGAAATTGTGATCGGTTTTATCAAGCTGAGGAAGGTGATGTAATTAGGGAATGGGATGTGTCCATTAGGGCTCCTAGTAGAAGGAATATGTGGAGTGGTTCTAGATGGTTAAAGGAAGAGGAAGATTCGGTTAGTGGTGAATGGCGAAATGAGGAGGTTGGAAGGAATGTGGGTGGTCAGCCAATCTCAAATCATCTTGCCTCTTTGGCTTGTAATTTTGGGGCATGTATGTTGGATAAAGGTAAATCTACCTTACTTGCTCAATCGCCTAAACAAATTGCAATGGAGGGAGTTGAAGTCACTGATGAACGAAAACGTAGAAGGCATGAGGAGGATCATCAGGGTGGAAGGTTTAAGGGGGGCGAGGGTCAGAAATTAATGGGGATGGAAATTGATGGTGGAGGTAAGGGAGCAGGAAAGGTAAGGCATGATTCAGCAAATGGAAAGTCTATTCTAATGGTATCCGAACCAAAAAACGGAAATTTGGCGGGCCTCGAGGGGGAGGTTCGCCCTGGATTATGAGGATTTTGAGTTGGAACTGCCGTGGATTGGGCAATACTAGGGCAGTTCCAATATTAAATGAACTTATTAGAGTTCATAAGCCCGACATCATTTTTCTTTCTGAAACACTTGTGTGTGGAAGTCGTATTGAGGATATTAGAAGTCGAATTAGATTTGAATGCTCATTTGCTGTTGATTGTACTGGTAGGAGTGGGGGTCTGTGTGTTTTCTGGAAGCAAGGGGTTGGATGTTCTTTGCTTACTTACTCGCTTAATCACATTGATATCTGTATACATGATGGGTTATTAGGTGATTGGCGGCTAACTGGTTTTTACGGTTATCCTGAACGCCATAGACGGAGAGATTCGTGGGCACTGTTGAGATCTTTGGCAATGGGGGTGAGTCTTCCTTGGGCTATTATAGGTGATTTCAATGATCTTCTCTCTCAATCGGATAAAAAAGGTCTTCTTCCTCATCCTGACTGGTGTATTAATGGCTTTAGAGATACTGTGTCTACATGTGGTCTTGTAGAGCTTCCTATGTCTGGTTATCCTTTCACTTGGATTCGGCAAAGGGGGAAACCATCGGAAGTGCAGGAAAAATTGGATAGAGTGTTGGTATCAGGGTCTTGGTCGATGGTATTTCCTTCTGGTTTGTCTTATAATGCGTTTGCTCCAACGTCGGATCATTCACCTATTGTGCTTCAAACTTCTGATCCAAGTGTTCAATATGCCCCTCGTAACTTCATGTTTGAGAATAAATGGCTTAGAGAACCGGAGCTGGCGAGTTTAATTGCAGAAAATTGGAGAGTGGGGAATAGTGCATTATTTTCGGAGAAGCTGCTGGAACTTAGTCGGGTAATTGGTCAGTGGGGCAGATCGTTAAATGTTCACTTCCGTAAGGCTGTTACAAGGTGTCATGAAAAATTGGAGCAACTTTGGAGTGATTCATCTATAAATGGCTTAGCTGAGTTTGAACAAATTAAAGGGGAGCTGGTGTCGTTATTAGTTCAAGAAGAGGACCATTGGAGACAACGCTCAAAGATTTTTTGGTTACAAGAGGGGGATGTTAATTCAAAGTTTTTTCATACATTTGCCAATGGACGTAGGTCACAGAATATGGTTAGGAAATTAAAAGATAATCTCGGGGAGTGGGTGTCAGACCCTGTTGAGTTAGGAAAAATCGGATCGGATTATTTCACATCTATTTTTTCAGAAGGCAATAATGATTGGGGGGAGCTGATTGGTTTAGTTAAACCGACTGTAACATTGGATATGAATCAGCAGCTCACGAAGGCTTTTCATATTGATGAATTCCGACTTGCTTTATTTCAGATGCATCCTGATAAGTCACCTGGCCCAGATGGTTTCAATCCGGCTTTTTTTCAAAAGTTTTGGCATGTGGTTGGAGAGGATTTGTTTCAAGCAGCTATGTTGTGGTTGGATAGGGGTTTTTTCCCGCCAAAGTTTAATGATACTATCATTGCATTAATTCCGAAGTGTGCTATTCCTGAATCGATGAAGGACCTTAGGCCAATTGCTTTATGTAATGTTGCCTACAAAATTATCTCAAAGGTACTTGCCAATAGACTTAAAATCATCCTTCCTGATATTATCTCTGAAGCACAATCTGCTTTTATCAAAGGAAGGGCTATTACGGATAATGTTATGCTTGCTTTTGAAATTTTGCATAGTATGAAGAGGAATCCGTATAGGAAAAAAAGGAGAGGTTGCGTTAAAGATTGATATTAGTAAGGCATATGATAGAGTTGATTGGGGGTATTTGGAAGCCATTATGCTTAAATTGGGTTTTCCTGAAAAATGGGTTTCCATGATCATGATGTGTATTACAACTATAAGTTACTCGGTGAAGATGAACAAGCAACTTATTGGGCCTATTATTCCTCATCGCGGTTTGCGTCAAGGAGATCCCCTTTCTCCATACTTATTCTTACTTTGTGTGGAGGGCCTCTCAACTTTGATTCAGGATGCTGAAATTAAGGGTCAGATTCATGGCTGTCGGGTTGGTCGGGGGGCACCTGCTATTTCACATCTTCTTTTTGCGGATGATGCATTCCTGTTTTGTCGGGCAGATATTTCTGAATGTAGATTCTTGAAGAGTATTCTTGACAGGTATGAAAGTGCATCTGGACAGGCAATTAACTTTGATAAATCAGGTAGTATGTGCAGTAATAATGTGGCATCGGAGTTGGCTACGGGTATATCGTACATTCTTGGTGTGTCTAATCCGATAAACACGGGTAGGTATTTGGGGCTTCCCTCACTCGTTGGGAGATCTAAAAAGGCAATTTTTAATCATTTAAAGGAGAGGCTTTGGAAGAAGTTGCAATCATGGAGAGGAAAACCTTTGTCGAAGGCTGGGAGAGCTACGTTGATCCGGTCGGCAGGTCAAGCAGTGCTTGTTTATTATATGGGGGTTTTCCTTCTTCCTATCTCGACGGCGGAGGAACTTCAAAGAATGTTAAACTCCTTTTGGTGGGGGAGTAAGAAAGATGGCAGTAGATCCATTAATTGGATGCGTTGGGAGAAATTGTGTTTACCAAAGGGGAAGGGGGGCTTAAACTTTCGTGAGTTCACCGCCTTTAACTTGGCTATGTTGGGTAAGCAGGGGTGGCGTCTTGTAACGGCACCTAATGCTCTTGTTTCTCGTGTTTACAAAGCTAAATACTTCCCAAATGGGGATTTTCTCGAGGCTCGATTAGGGCATTCACCGAGTTTTATATGGAGGAGCATTTGGCAATCCCAATTATTGCTTAGTGAGGGGTATAGGTGGAAAATTGGAGATGGTAGTAAGATAAAGGTGTGGGGTGACCCGTGGTTGAAAGATAATGAGAATAGTCATTTAGTCACTCCGGTAAATGTTGAGTTTCAGCATCTCAAGGTTAAGGATCTATTTTTGGCAAACTCATGTTATTGGGATAAGGAGTTTTTGGGGAATATGTTTGTGCCTAGGGATATTGCTGAAATTCAGAAATTGTTGCCTTCACTATCTTTAGGGGAGGATAAGATCATCTGGAAGGAAAGCAAGTCAGGCTGTTATTCAGTTAAGTCGGCATATCAAATGGCTATTTCTCGATTGTCACCGATGGAGGAGTTAGCAGCTAATGGTGATTGGCGTTTAATTTGGAAAGCGAATATTCCATATAAAATTCGGTATTTTGCTTGGAAGTTGGCACGTGACTGTTTGCCGAACAGATTTAAGCTGGTGCAGCGTGGAATTAATATCCAACCTCATTGTGTGCTTTGTGGATTAGACGTTGAGGATAATTGGCATTTGTACGTTGAGTGTCGTTTTGCTGGTGGGGTGTGGGATGATGTTGGTTTCCTGAGCTTGATCCGTAGAGTTGCGTATTCAGCTGATAATTTCAGTGGTTGGTTATTTACTGTTTTATCTCAATTGTCTATTCGTTGTAGGGAATTATTTTTAACACTTTTGTAGAAGGTTTGGAGTCAACGAAACGATAAACTGTGGAAGAATCTCGCTCCATCGGCTTTCCAGACGGTTAATGGAGCTAAGGAAGTCATCTCGGAGTGGCAGCGGGCGAGACGATTGAAGTTAGGGGCTGCAAATGCTTTTGTTGGAAACGGTTTGGCTCGTGGGGTTGGTTCGCCTTGTTTGCGGTGGCATCCGCCTCCTGCAGGTATGCTTATGTGTAATATTGATGCGGCTACCTTTAAAGAGTCGGGTCAGGCTGGGGTTAGTGCGGTCATTAGAGATTCTTCAGGTTGCTTTGTGGCTAGGAGAATTCGAAGGATTGATGGTTTACCCCCTGTGGTTGAATGTGAAGCTATTGCACTTCTGGATGCGTTGGAATGGTAGGAGAGTTGTGGATTTCAGGAGATGATTTTTGTTTCGGATTCTAAACTAGTTGTGGATGCGGTCTTCTCTACGGATCTTGATGTTTCGGAACTCGGGGATATCATTGGTATGTGTCGTTCTATTCTTTCTTCTTCTCGTGGCTCATTCTCGGTCACCTTTTCGCGGAGACAAGCTAATGAGGTTGCCCATATTCTTGCCCGGGAATCTCGTTTTGCTAATTGTCCTGTGTTTTTTGATTCTATACCAAGTTGTTTAGAGAGTGTAATTACTAATATTTGCCTTTCGGCTCATTAATGAAGTTTTAATTCAAAAAAAAAAGAGTTATCTCTTTTGAGGCTTAATATATCATACAAAGATGGTAAAAAACGTTAGGTACTAATCAGGTGCTAATCGAGTAGATAGAATCCTTAAGGATTAATCAAAATCGATCGGATTTGTATAATAAACAAATTGTATATAAATTCAATTAAAATATATATTATAATATCTAACAATAATAATACAAAATTATTTAATATAGAAAAATGCGTATATTTCTAACATATATCTTTAAAAATATGCAAACATCAATATTTCAATAACAATACCATTGAAACAACTTAAAAGTGTATTATAATAAAGCAAAAAAAAAAATTACGGTAAAAAATGCTTTTGTTCATCGTCACTTAGGCGGTCTAGGCGAAGACTAGATGACTAAAAATCGCTTAAGGGCCAAAAAATGCATAGAGGGACTAATCAGATAAAATAAGACGAATTCTCGATTTCGAGCGCCTAGACGGGGTCTAGGTGGTCTTGGTTTTGAACAGTTTATATTTGATACTTTAATGAATATTCTATGGAAACAACATTTACACGTGGATCAATGTCATGTTTCGGATCTGGAAGATTCACAAGAATCATCTCATCTGGAGAAAAGAATATTTCTTAAAGATGCGAACGACACCCTTCAGCCATGTGGGAGAATCCCCACCGTTTGTCCCAATGGTCGTATATTTGAGAAGGAGCAAACGTTGGATCAAGATAAATGGTTGCGCAAAGAACAAGGGACGCATGACAGAGTGTGCTGCTTGACACTTTAGAGGCTCGAAGGCCCTAAACGCAATGAAACAATGACACATGGCAACACACTTGCTACATGGCAAGGTGGATCACCTAACAACATCACTATATGGGCTTGGTAGAGCCAACCAAAGACTGACACATGTCTTGTCACT
Source organism: Euphorbia lathyris (assembly GCF_963576675.1). Taxonomy (NCBI): domain Eukaryota; kingdom Viridiplantae; phylum Streptophyta; class Magnoliopsida; order Malpighiales; family Euphorbiaceae; genus Euphorbia; species Euphorbia lathyris. The sequence goes on along the minus strand of NC_088918.1, from coordinate 75,070,130 downwards.
CATTAGGACACATTCCTAGAATGACGATGATTACAATTGACAACTACTATACCTAGAAAATATATATGATCCATATGAGGTAGGTAAGCACAACAATTGTCAATACTTTGATTATCTTCAAAATTTCTTCCACCTTTGCTAAAGTTAAGCATCGAAGCGTGTTCGACGGACGCCAACCCTCTCTAACTAGCTGTTATTCTTATCTCAGACCAAAGAAGAAGGTTCCAGAAGATCATTCAGATTACCCGACACCAATGCCCTTTTCATACTTGTTCAGATTATTGATTCCTTAAATTTTGGAGATGTTTTTATTAAACTCTTAAAATGCTTAAAGTGTCCCATTAGTTTTCTAAGTCTACATATCAGAATAAGAAGATCTAGACAACTTAAAACATATATCACTTTAAGCAAGTATATAGAGCTAATAGGGCATTGTAACCACTTTAGAAGGGTAATAAGTTACGTTAAGCAAATTTAGGGAGCCAATATATTATTGTAAGTAAATTCAGGGATTAATGGGACATCTTCAAAATTAAAGAGTTCTCAATTGTAAATAATACATATTCAAGTCGGGTTTTCAGATTACCTATTGTCGCTGTTAAAAACAATGACGCTTGGACTGCATAGGCGATGAGAATCCACCCTGATTTTCTTCAATTAGTCCCTCTAGGAGATTTTTAGCCTCCTAGGTGCCACCTAAGTGACGATCTTTGTGGCCCACGTGTCGCCTTCCCTCCGCTTTCTCTTTTGCAAAATTTTTCGATTTGGGGCTTTTGGGATCCCCTGGCCACGTTGATAAAGTCTGTTTGTCCATACGACGAATAAAAGCTAAGGTTTGAGAGTAGTGTACTCTCTATTGGGACTGGAATGCATACTATTATGAATTAAAAAAACCTGAATCGCTTGCACGGACCTGGTGTAGTTTTTCGCAAAAAAAAAAAAACAAGTCCATAAAACACGTATACATGCCCCATAAACACATATCTAATACATATATTAATCTTAGCATGTAAAAACTACATTTTTCTTCATATCCATGGATAAAAAAAGACATAACACGAGGTCTGTGGCTCTGATACCAATGAAGGATAAATATCATATATTCGAGTCGGGTTCTCGGATTACCTCTTGTAGTGTAGATAACCTTTGATATGATTTACAACGGAAGAATGGATCACCACGACCATTGTATTAATGGTCATTCTTTAACTACGCCGGAGTTAATGGGGAGAGGAAACAAAAGATCCACAAACTAAGAATGATTATTTATATGGGGGGGGGGGGGACACTCAGCACTAGGGGGAGAGTGAGGTAGACTTTTCTGTTTCTCAGTTTACTTTTGTTGTCTCCTGTGTATTAGGGTTAGACAGCTCATTATCTATTTATAGGGAGTGACTAGGTAAACCCTAACCTCCTTCCTTCTTAATGGATCCAACCCATTCAATTCGTCGACGACTTTATATTCGGTCCATACCCGAATATTTAGAACAAGATCAAGAAGATAATCTAAACAAATTGTAACATCCTGGTCCAATACCATGTAGATATTGCCCGTTTTAGCCCAAATCCAACACTTTTGGCATCACGACTTTAAAATGCGTCTGCATGTATTAGATTCTCATCTTACTAATAAGCCCCAGTCACTTTCTCTCTTCCTGTCCGTTATAGGATTCGGTTCATTCCTGCCCATATCGCCATCCCTTAAGGTCACTCCTTGCTCGGGCCTTCTATTTCAGCATCATCCACTCCGGACCGTGTAGATACAGACCCACCAGCTCCTGTCTGGTTCATCCGCGAACCACACATCGTATGTGGAGAGTCGGCTCTGATACCAATTGTAACATCCTAGTCCAATACCATGTAGATAGTATCCCCTTTGGTCCTGATAGCGTGGATCTAGTAGTGCGGTAAAATAAGTAAGATGTAACGTGTGTGTGCTTAAACTCTACTAGATGCTACTCGTTGGGGCAAGTGTACCCCGTCGTATCAAGTAATAATCTGGTTAAGACCGGGTATCAAATCCACGAGATTTATATCTACAAGTATTAAACTACTCGGTTGTATTCGTTATCTAGGCGGTGAATACTTTAGGTTGGTTTAGGTGACAAGTACAAACTACTCCTAAACTACGGTGAGACAGACTTGTACATCCGAACTCTACGGACTATGATAAGTTATAATTATAATAAGCAAAGACTCCGAACGTATACGATTGGTACTTTACTCTTGCAAAGACGACTATGTGTAGATGGACCGCACCGTGAAGTACTTAGACGACGTGGTTCCTAGTCAAGGCGTGTCTAATGTCGGGGATCAGAAACTAGGGCCCGTAAGTTCTGTGGCTTGTCAATTCCTATGGTTTCGGGAATGTTACTCTCGGTAGGGCAGCACCTATATGAATCCCTAAAGATAACCCGTCCCTACGGGTCGCAGGAAATCGTGTCTCCCCTACACAATAATCAATTAAGAATATTAAAAGAAGTCGCAAATATCAACACGTATAAAGAAACGGGAATTGCAAATCATATATTATAAATATGGAATGAAAAGAATATGAGTACAACCAAGCCTAGTACATAGGAAGAGTGCAAGCTAATTAGCAAGTAAAAGGGAAGAATCGACCCTTAGAACTAGCTAACCGGACTCAAGGCCATCACCTAGGTCTTGGAGGTGGAACTTCTCGAGCTTGGTGGAAGAGGGTGGAACGGAACTTCGACGGGATGGTGGAACAAATGAACAAGCTCTCAAAGTGGTAGAGTTTAGCTATACAAAAGTCTGAATGATGAAATGAGTGCTAATCACTCTTATTTATACACATCAAGCTCGGGGATAGAATCATAATTACACAAGTTATAAATAAGCTTTCACACTATTTTTACAGGTTTCACAAGGTGCGCTCCGTGTAGAAGGTAGTACGCCCAGCGTATCTACAAGATTAGCCCATCCCATTGATAATTTCTTCCGCGTGGACCAGATTTATACTAGTTGACTCAACCAGGCCCCGTGTAAACTGGGATACGCCCCGCGTGGTTGAGCTCCTGGAACTCATTTGCTTGAAGTACGTCTGGGGCGCTTCGCGTAGACTGGTTTACGCCCCGCGTAGTTAGGTACCTGGCACTTTTGTCTTCAATTCACACTGGAGACGCCCCGTGTACTATGGCTTACGCCCCACGTAGTTGGGTCCCTGGAACTTTTGTCTTCAATTCACACTGGAGACGCCCCGCGTACTATGGCTTATGCCCCGCGTGGTAGGTTTTGACCAAGTGGGAATGCGCAATTGACTGTCGTGTGTTGAGGGGAAGTGGCTGCACCCCGCATGCCATGTTTTGCGCCCCGTGTATCCATGAATTAGTGCTTGATTGTTTTCTTCTTTGTACATGAAAAGTACGGTCTTCGAGAACCGATTTAGCTTGACGTTTATTTTTCTGAATTTAATCAAAACTAAGAAAATCAACTGAAAACATAAAATTTATTTTTATTTTGTAATTTATTCGAAAACATATTATTTTGTGATTAAACTTACTTATTAAGCTCGAAATTATTCCATAAATCACGCTAAAAGATAGGGACAAAATGCCCCTATCAACCTCCTCGGACTTTAAAGTTTTACTTGTCCTCAAGTAAAGGAAATCGAAAGACAAGGGATTGAGACAATTAAGGAACAAACCTCCGGTTGGTTTAACCAAGTGCGTGATTTCAAAACCAAGATTTTATGAAAGTCTTCGACAAGTGCTTATGCAAGCGAATGAGTGACCAAAACTTCTTTGAAACCTCAATGATCAAATTTAATAGGCAATATTAACGATGATTGATTATCTTTTGAGAAGCCGATTGTACCTCATCAAGGGATTTCACTCTTACACTCAAACTTTTTGGTGGGTTGGTGTTTTTACGCTCTTCTTTGTACTTACTCAAAGACACCTCGAGTTTGCATTTTCATCCTGATTTTTCCACCTATATTATGGTTTAGGCAATATTAAAATGAACCCGGAGGGGGGTTGTAATGTGGGTGGCTTTTTAGTGGTATGAGGTTAATTTTTTTAGAAACTCAAGTCCAAATACCGTTTTGATGTTTGCGTCACTTTTGGCTTTAGCAAGCTCGTAAAATATAACTTGAAATTGATCGGGTGGAGCTTGGGAATGCCTTTTTGCTCTTTGCTTCATTTATTTTTTTTTTCTTTTTCTTTTTATTTGAGAGCGACACAAAAACGATTTCAAAGATTTGTCGTGCTTTCTTGCTAAGGCTTTGGTTTGTTTTGGGTAGTTCCGATGCGATTGATTTTATTGGTATTTGAACAAGAGGAAAAAGGGTTAAATGTTAAAAAGGTGTTAGCAAAGAAATCGGTTAATAGTCTCGAGGGGGTTTCCTAAAGGTTTATGAAAACGAGAAAAATAATTAAGAAAGGAATTAGCCTAAGTGGGTCCGTTTTATCATCTATTCCCTTCTTACCAAAATAAGTGTACTTAACCTGGTATTAGATGAAAACTCTATGAGTTGAGTGAAGTCAAAGCTCTCGAAATGTTGTGAAAGAAATAGAGTTCTCGTACGAACTCTTTTAGGCTTATAATGTATGTAATTGCATATAGATATTAGTTTAGGGACCTATTAGCATCTATACCACTTTGTATATAAATACCTATTGTTCCAATAATACACTATTGAGTTTTCTCAAACTACATGGTATCAGAGCCTGCCCTAGTGTGCAATGTTTTTCTTCTTATGTTTGCCCTAGTGTGCAAACTGATTTCGGGTTCCACCTTTTTCCGATTCCCTTTTTTTCGGCCATCACCTAGCCTCACCGCCCAGCCCAACCGTCTACCCATCATCAGATCGGCATTTTCGTAGCGGTCCGGCAACATTCCAACCGGCGAGTGCACCGCACGCGCCACCTGACTCCGGCGACCCTCCTCCACGCGCCAGCGTGTGACGGCGCGTCCGGCCACCTCCGGCCACCGATCCGACTCCGACCAACACCGTTGGATTCATCTCCCTCCGATCGGCCTCTCTGTCCAGTCAATTTTGTGTTCCGACGACTTTTGTTTTCACACCCTTTGAAGGTTGGTCCCTGTTTGTGTTTCCTTTTTGCTGAAACTTGTTGGGTTGTGTTTCTTCTTTGCTAAAATGGCTCAGGACAAAGATAAGAAAGTTGAATCTAGTAAAACTGTGGTTAGTAACATTATGACAGTCTCTCCTAAGATTACTGATCACAATGACGGGTTCCAACTATTTAGACTGGTCTAAAACAATTAAGATTTATTTGCGTAGCATCAGAAAGACCCGTCATTTAACTGATGATCCTAAGGAAGATGATGAGGATTGGATGGTAGATGATGCCTGTTTGTTTTTGGGTATCAAGAATTCAATTGATGCATCTATTATTGGTTTGGTTAGTCATTGTGAGTATGTCAAACAACTTATGGATTATCTGCAAAATATGTATGCTGGGAAGGATAATTTGTCTCGCTTATGCGATACGTATAAGTCCTTCTATACTACTGATCGTCAGGGTCAATCTGCTCAGGATTACTATATGCAGTTGAGGGAAATTTTTCAGCAGTTGAATGAATTGCTGCCTTTGAGTACTCATATAAGAGTGTTGCAAACTCAACGGGAACAAATGTTTGTTCTTCGCTATCTGTGTGGACTTGGTTCTGATTTTGAGGGTGTCACTTCTCAGATTCTCTCTAGTGCCACCATTCCTGATGCTGAGGAAGCTCTTAGCCGTGTTTTGCGAAGTGGGCTGGTTCTGTCACCCACTCCTGTTGTTCCTGCTTCCAGTGTTCTAGTCAGTCACAAGCCTTCATCTGACCGCTCTTATAAGGGTCCGACTAAGGGTGGTACTCGGGATACCAGATATCCAACTGAAGGGAACAGAGTCTTTCGGGACACTAAATATCCAACTGAAGGGAACGGAGTCTTTGAGTGCTATTACTGTCATGAGCAGGGTCATACCATGCGTACTTGTCCCACACTTAAGGCAAAAGGGCAGCACAGGCACCAGTCTGCTCATGTTGTCACTAGTGGTGTTACATCCTCTGGCCCGACCTACACCCTTACTGCAGATGAATATGCTAAGTATCAAGAATCATTAGCTCCTCAGTATTCTACTTCACCTATCACTGCTATTGCTGATTCAGGTAATTATAATAAATGCCTCATTTCTTCGTCTTCAAAATGGGTCATTGATTCTGGTGCAACAGACCATGTGACAGGTAATTCTAAATTGTTCACCTCTCATAATAAAAATTTTCCTTCACATGTTGTTATCGCTGATGGTACACATTCCCCTGTTATTGGTTCTGGCACTATCAACCCAACTTCTTCTCTTTCCCTCTCTTCTATTCTTAATGTGCCTGGATCTACATTCAATCTAATTTCTGTGAGTCAGCTTACTCGTTCACTTAATTGTTCTATCTCATTTTTCCCTGATCATTGCTTATTTCAGGATCTCATGACGAAGTAGATTATTGGTAGTGGACGGGAATCTGGCGGTCTTTATGTCTTGGATACAACTGTTAGAAGACCGGTTGCCCTCTCTAGTGTATCCACACCTTTTGATGAACATTGTCGGTTGGGACATCCTTCTCTACCACTGTTGAAGAAATTATGTCCTCAGTTTCAGGATTTGTCTAGTTTAGATTGTGAGTCGTGTCAGTTTGCTAAACATCACCGTTTGTTTTCCCCTCCCCGAGTCAATAAAAGGTCAAGTTTTCCATTTGAATTAGTTCATTCTGATGTTTGGGGTCCTTGTTTCGTTGTGTCGAAACCTGGTTTCAGATATTTTGTTACTTTTGTGGATGATTATTCTCGAACTACTTGGTTATATTTAATGAAAAGTCATTCTAAATTATTTACTCATTTTACTACCTTTTGTGCTGAAATTAAAACACAATTTAATGTTTCTGTTCATATACTCCGAAGTGACAATGCTAAAGAATACTTTTCTGGACAATTTCAGTCTTTCATGATCTAGAATGGTATCATTCATCAATCTTCTTGTGTTGATACACCATCCCAAAATGGTGTTGCTGAACGCAAGAATCGTCATCTTCTTGAAACTACTAGAGCTCTCCTGTTTCAAACACGTGTTCCTAAACATTTTTGGCCTAATGCTGTCTCTACAGCATGTTTTCTGATCAATCGTATGCCTTCTTCCGTGTTACAAGGTGAGACTCCGTATGGTACTCTCTTTCCTCATAAACCTGTGTTTCCTGTGTCACCTCGTATTTTTGGGTGTACTTTTTTTGTTCGGGATGTTCGTCCACAAGTCACTAAGGTTGACCCGAAAGCCCTTAAATGTGTCTTCCTTGGATACTCTCGTCTTAAAAAAGGGTATCGGTGTTTTTCTCCTTCTCTTGATAAATATCTTGTGTCTTCTGATGTCACGTTTATAGAACATCTTCCGTTCTTTTCCATGTCGTCTGATATCTCCACAGGTGATACTGATGCTGATGATGGGCTGGTCTATCAAGTTGACCAGGTCTCGGATGGTTGTCCCTCTAAGCCACCTATTACTCATGTATATTCACGACGTGAGAGACCTCCTGCTTCTGATCCAGTACCAATTTCTGCTCCGCCTTCAGATCCTGCTCCTGAGTCAAGCCAAACCACTGATGAACTCCCCATTGCCCTTCGTAAAGGTAAAAGATCTTGCTCCCATCCTATTTCTGCTTTTGTTTCCTATGAGCGTTTATCTTCTCCTTCACAGTCTTTTGTTGCTTCCCTTGACTTTACTACTACTCCTAAATCTGTATCTGAGGCGTTATCCCATTCGGGCTGGCGTCAGGCCATGATTGATGAAATGAATGCTTTGGATGCTAATGGTACTTGGGATTTGGTAAATTTACCTGTCGGTAAGAAACCTGTTGGATGTCGTTGGGTGTTTGCTGTGAAAGTTAACTCTGGTGGTTTTGTTGCTCGACTAAAGGCTCGTCTGGTTGCAAAAGGCTTTGCTCAGACTTATGGGGTTGATTATTCTGACACCTTCTCTCCAGTGGCTAAAATGGGCTCTATTCGTCTCTTTATCTCCTTGGCTGCCCACTCTAATTGGCCCTTGCATCAGTTAGATATCAAAAATGCTTTCCTACATGGGGACCTTCAAGAAGAAGTTTACATGGAGCAACCAACAGGGTTTGTTGCTCAGGGGGAGTATGGCAAAGTTTGTCGTCTCCGCAAATCTCTATATGGGTTGAAATAAAGTCCTCGAGCATGGTTTGGAAAGTTTAGTCAAGCAATTGAGGTTTTTAGGATGAAGAAGTGTAAGTGTGATCACTCTGTCTTTTATAAACATTCTGCTTCAGGCATCATTCTCTTGGTCATCTATATAGACGATATTGTTATTACAGGCAGTGACAGTTCAGGAATCTCGTCTTTGAAATCATTTCTCCATGGTCAGTTTCATACCAAGGATCTAGGAGCTTTGAAGTACTTCTTAGGAATTGAGGTGTCAAGGAGTAAGAAAGGAATTTTCCTGTCTCAAAGAAAATATGTTCTTGATTTGTTATCTGAAACTGAAAAATCTGGAGCTAAGCCATGCAGTGCACCTATGACACCGAATGCGCATCTCACATCAGAAGGAGAGCCCTTTGAAGACCCTGGAAGATATAGGCGCTTGGTTGGAAAGTTAAACTATCTTACAGTGACTAGACCGGATATTGCCTATTCTGTTAGTGTTGTTAGCCAGTTTATGTCATCTCCCACTGTTGATCACTGGACTGCACTGGAACAGATCTTATGCTACTCTTAAAGGGAACTCCTGGTCGGGGCTTACTTTACAAGAATTATGGTCATACCCAGATTGAGTGTTTCTCCGATGCAGATTGGGCAGGAGACAAAGATGATAGGAGATCCACTACCGGTTATTGTGTTTTTGTTGGAGGTAATTTAATTTCTTGGAAGAGCAAGAAGCAACATGTTGTTTCTCGCTCTAGTGCAGAATCTGAATACCGAGCGATGTCTCAATCAGTGTGTGAGATTATGTGGATTCGTCATCTCCTCTCCGAACTTGGTTTCGACGTCACCACTCTGGCAAAATTATGGTGTGATAATCAAGCAGCGCTTCATATTGCTTCCAATCCTGTGTTCCATGAATGTACTAAGCACATTGAAATAGATTGTCACTTTGTTCGTGAAAAGCTAGAAGAGAACATCATTGCTACAGCCTACATTGGCACCAATGAACAACTTGGAGACATTTTTACCAAAGCCTTAAATGGGGTTCGGGTAAATTACATTTGTAACAAGCTGGGCATGTCAAATATCTATGCTCCAGCTTGAGGGGGAGTGTAATGTATGTAATTGCATATAGATATTAGTTTAGGGACCTATTAGCATATTAGTTCAGGGACCTATTAGCATCTATACCACTTTGTATATAAATACCTATTGTTCCAATAATACACTATTGAGTTTTCTCAAACTACAAGGCTCAAAAATACCTCACATGAATTTCGTGTTAAATTGTGTATTCAAGTTCTCGTAAAAAAATTTCAAAAATCTCGTCTTTATTGCCTTTTTGAATTTCATTAAAGAGATAACTTGTGGGTTAGGACTCAATGCTTTTGTTTAGTACGAATCTCGGCTTTGCATAAATTCCTTAACTTAGAAATCAAGACTTAAATTTCTTAAGTAGACCGGTCCTTTGTGTTCCCACGTATTTACTTTTGAAGAGAAATAATGGAACTTTTTAATTGTTTTCCAAGGAGGATAGAGTGTCGGAAAAATTATGAGCCAATAAATTAGTTTAATTAATTTTTGTTAAAACAAACTATAAGTGCGGGGTTGCACGGTCCTCCGCGTGATTAAAATGACGTTGATTCCAAAGACGTCTAAAAAGAAAAGCAAACAAAAAAAATGAAAAATAAAGGGTGAATTAAAAGAAACTAGGACCTCACAGGTCTACCACCACGTGTGGCGTACTTTGGGGTACGCTCCGCGTGGGTGGTTTATTTTTGTGGATTGAATGGCAGAAACTCGGATACACGGGGCGTGCCTAGAGGGGCACTCCGTGTGATCTGAGTTTCCGGCCTTTTTTTTTATTAAATTAATGGTCCATGCGGGGCGTGCCGAGAGGGGTGCTCCGTATGGGCCTTTGGATAAGGGGATTTGGTTTTCAAAAAATGTAAACCGGTGCTACGTTTAGAGTCGGAGTAGCTCGACTTTCTTGTGCGTGCTTAAGGAGCTTGGAAACGAGTAGATTTTTCGTGAGGCGGGAGAGCTCCTCCTCGGTAGATTTTCAATCGTTGGCCATTTACTTTTTGAATTGTACCGTCAGGGCTTTGTATATCTATGGCTCCGAATGGATACATGTTGACGACCGCGTGCGGTCCCGACTAGTGGCTTTCCAGCTTCCCGGGGAACAATCAGAGACGGGAGTTATATAAGAGGACTTGATCGTCCTTGTGGAATTCTCGGAGTTGCACGTGCTTGTCGTGCCATCTTTTCGTACGTTCCTTGTAGAGCTTTGCATTCTCGTATGACCCCAAACGGAGTTCGTTGAGGATATTAAGCTAAGGAGGCGATGTTCCCCTGTAACATGCCTATCAAAATTCAAAAATTTCAAAGCCCAATATGCCTTATGTTCTAATTCCACCGGCAAGTGGCATGATTTATCAAAAACCAATCGATACTGAGACATTCCGATAGGCATTTTAAGCGCCGTTCGGTAAGCCCAGAGAGCGTCGTCGAGCTTAAAGCTCCAATCTTTTCGAGAGGCACTAACCATTTTTTCTAAAATGCGTTTCAACTCTCGATTAGAGACCTCGACTCGCCCACTAGTTTATGGATGGTAAGGCGTGGATACTCGGTGTGCAACGCCGTATCTTTGTAAAAGTTGGTCGAATTGCCGGTTGCAAAAATAGGCGCCCCCCATCACTAATGATAGCCCGAGGGGTCCCGAACCAAGTAAAGATATTTTTCTTAATAAACTTGTCTACTGCCTTAGAGTCGTTTGAGGGTAGAGCCACGGTCTCCACCCATTTGGAGACATAATCAACAGCTACTAGAATGTAGGCGTTGTTATGCGACTTAGGGAAAGGTCCCATAAAGTTTATCCCCAAACATCAAAAAGTTCACAAACTAGGATCCCTTGTTGGAGCATTTCATATTTATGAGAGATGTTCCCGCTCTGTTGACAAGCGTCACATGATTTGACGAAATCTTGGGAATCTTTGGACATGGTGGGCTAATAAAAGTCGCATTGTAAGACTTTTGCCATTGTTCGACTAGGGCCAAAATGGCCCCCCGGCTCTTGGGTGTGACACATTCTCAAAATGTGGCTTACCTCCTCCTCTGGTATGCACCTATGAATGATATAATCAGTGCAAGATTTAAACAAAAATGGCTCTTCCCAAAAATAATTTTTAGCATCGTGAAAGAATTTCTTACATTGCTCGTAGTTAAGGTGAGGGGGAAGAACATTACTGGCCTTGTAGTTGCCATGTCAGCATACCAAGGTAGAGGGGTTACCGCATAAAGTGTCTCGTCGGGAAAGGTTTCATTGATCTCCATGAGTTCCAAAGATTCGGCTGTCTCGCCTTGTAAGCGGGAGAGGTGGTCGGCTACAACATTCTCTACTCCTTTTTTGTCTTTTATCTCAATATCGAATTCTTGGAGGAGGAGAATCCATCTTATTAACCGAGGTTTGGCATCTTGGTTGTTCATTAAATACTTAAAAGCTGCGTGGTCAGTGTACACGATAATTTTTTATAATACGATATATGATCTAAATTTATCGAAAGCAAAAACTACCGCTAGCATCTCCTTTTCCGTGATTGAATAATTCTGCTGGGCCTCATTAAGGGTTTTGCTCGCATAAAAAATTGGGCCAAAAATCTTATCTACCCATTGGCCCAAACAAGCACCGACTGCCAAGTCACTGGCATCGCACATGAGTTCAAATGGGAGGTCCCAATTCGGTTTCACCATGATGGGTGCGTTGATTAATTTTTCTTTAAGTGTGTTGAATGCGTTTAAGCATTCAGATGAAAAATTAAACTCTGCATCCTTGAGGAGTAATTGTGTCAGGGGGTAGCTATTTTGGAGAAGTCCTTAATAAACCTCCTATAAAAACCCGCATGAACCAAAAACCTCCGGATCCCTTTTACATTAATTGGGGGAGGCAATTTTTCAATTACCTCAATCTTGGCCAGATCGACCCCGATTCCCTCCCCGGACACTTTATTTCCTAACACTATACAATCTCGCACCATAAATTGACACTTCTCCCAACTAAGGGCGAGGTTAGTGTCCTCACATCGTTGAAGGACCCTGTTGAGATTGTTTAAACAATTTCCAAAGGACGACCCAAAAACCGAAAAGTCATCCATAAAGACTTCCATGAAGTCTTCTATCATGTCGGAAAAAATAGCTGTCATGCAACGTTAAAAGGTGGCAGGGGCATTGCACAATCCAAATGGCATGCGTCTATATGCAAACGTCCCATAAGGACAAGTGAACGTTGTCTTTTCTTAATCCGAGGGATCAACGGGGATTTGCATATATCCGGATAGTCCGTCTAGAGTGCAAAAGAATTGGTGGCCTGCCATCCTTTCCAATATTTGGTCGATGAACGGTAAGGGAAAATGAACCTGGCGGGTGGCTTCGTTAAGTTTCCTATAATCTATGCATACCCGCCACCCTGTTACTTTTCTTGTGGGGATTAATTCCCCTTGTTCATTTTCCGTTACCATTGTGCCTCCTTTTTTCGGGACACATTGAACCGGACTCACCCATTGACTGTCGGAGATAGGAAATATTATACATGCGTCGAGGAGTTTGATTATCTCGGCTTTCACCACTTCTTTCATATTTGGTTTGAGCTGTCATTGCGGTTGCATGGTTGGCTTGACTTCGTCCTCCATGAAAATGCGGTGTGTGCAAATGGTGGGGCTAATTCCTTTGATGTCGTGAATGGTCCATCCAAATGCCCCTTTGTGCTTTTGTAACACCGCAATCAGTGCTTCCTCCATTTATACCGTCAAAAGAAAAGAGATAACAACGGGTAAGAAATTAGGAGGTTGCAAGAAAACATATTTCAGATTAGGGGGCAAGGGTTTGAGTTCCAAAGCCGGGGATTCTTCGAGAGACGTCTTTGGCTTAGCCTTGCTGTCCCGGTCCAATCCTTCGTACCGGTTCCTTACCGACAAACATTGCTCTATTTCGAAGGAATATTCAAACGGCTTATTCAACGGTTCCTCCTCCATATGCTCGGTATTGCTTAAACTTGAAGAGGTTTCTACGGAAGACCTATCACAAAATTCCTCAACAAACACATCAATAGTATCCGTAGAATTTAAAAATTTACAATCTTCCATGGCATTAGAAGGGAATTTCATGGAATAATAGACATTGAACTCTACCTCTTCATCCTGCAACCGAAATATAAGTTTACCTTTAAAGACGTCTATAAGAGTTCGTCCGGTTGCAAGAAATGGTCTTCCCAAGAGGATGGGAACCGAGTCGTCCTCCGCCATATCGAGCACTACAAAATCGACGGGGAAGATGAAGTTATCCACTTTCACGAGGACATCCTCTACTACTCCTTTCGGTCGGGCGATTGATCTATCGGCCAACTGGAGCGTCATTTTGGTAGGCTTTGGTTCTCCTAGCCCAAGCTTCCTGAAAACGGATGAAGGCATTAGATTAATATTAGCACCTAAATCACATAAAGCTCGACTAAACTCAACTCCCCCAATAGTGCATGGAATGGAAAAGCTTCCTAAATATTTGAGCTTAGGGGGGAGTTTATTTGTTATTATGGCGGAAGATTCTTCTGTTAGCGCTACCGTTTCGTTTTGTTCAAGCTTCCTCGTTTTGACAAGTATTTCTTTAAGAAACTTTGCGTAGGTAAGCATTTGTTCTAATGCCTTCGCGAATGGGATGTTAATGTGAAGTTGCTTAAAGATGTCCAATTGGTGATCCAATTTTTCCTTTTTAAGCCTTTGAGGAAATGGGAGTTTTGGTGTGTAAGTCCCAATTGGATCACTAGTTTTTTTATTATCTAAGGAAGCTGAAATTTTTGGATCCGAACCGGGGTTGCTTACCTCTTCCGGTTCATTACTTACCTTTGGAGCGGGATACACTACCTTTGGAACCGGTGGTTCCAAACCCTTACCGCTTCGAAGTATTATTGCTTGTGCGGACACCCAATCTTTTGCGAGTTGTTTTGGTCCGGTGTTCACTAGGGGAGAGCTAATGTTGGTCCCTTATCACGTTACAAGTATAGTTCCAAGGGGGGGGGGGGGGGGTTAGGAACTATTTAATTTTTTTTATAAATTTAGGGCAGACTTCTTTTCTTAGGAGAAAAGGTTTTAACAGCGGCACTGAGTAAACAGCAAGATACTGGCTTAGTCAACTCGTGACTAGGTCAGTTTCTTAACTTGAGTCAGGAGATAGCACTTATAGTCTATTCCTGAGCTCAGATGTTTGATGCGCACAACTCAGGTTGACCTCTTTACTTGGTCAGTTTTTGGTTATTTAAGCAAGCAATATATATAAGGAGTTTAAGGTAAGAAATACGTTACTCAGCAGATTTATCCAGGTTCAGCTTCTTCTAAGCCTACGTCCTGTCCCCAGAACACGTTCCGAGATTTCGAATCCTCTACTGAGCTCTTTAAAGGTAGAGCCTCAAACCTTTTACAATCTTAGCAACTGAGTATAACAAGAGTACCTTCCTCTATACCTCTACTCAATCCTAATCTCTTGCTGAGTACTATAACCGAGTACTCAGCCTCTCCTTTCTATTCTCTAGAAATGATAAGTGTTTGTCCTAAACAATGATCGCTAAGACACTTTAGATAATTGAATAATCACTCTAGACTTTTACACAAAAGATATGAAAGTATAGTGTAAGATTGCTTTGCTTTTTGCTTGCAGAACTTGCATAGAAATTTGTTCAGCGTAATGGCTTGATCAAGTTCTGTGTAAAGTGAAGCTTCTGATGGCACTATTTATAGAGACGTCTTGAAGCATCGGTCATTTCGAATTTTGAAATAACCGTTGGAGGGAAACGGCTTCCTGTCGTTGTCATCCTGACTTGCTCAGAGCTCTCGGCCAATCAGATTTGAGTATCTTCTGTCCTCGGTCAGCTTTTGGTCAGCTCGGCAGAATGTCTCTCCTTTTATGGTAAAGTCAACTGGACAGCATACCGTATCGTCTGAACTTTACCCAAAGTAGAAATACTTTGTCTGGAAGTTTTCCTTAGCCAGCTGCTGTCTTGTACGCTTTGTCGAATCAACTCAGCAGCTTCGTTCCGATGTTGTTCCCAGAAGGTCTTCTAGATCCTTCTTTCGCTGAGTTGTGTTTTGTACATAGCGACATCGTTTTTATAAACGCGGGCCGAGTTGTCTTGAGTTGTTTGACTTGGGCTTTGACTTTCGTATTGGGCTTGGGCCTTTTAATCCTTATGTCTAATAAGCAATTTAACTCAACATTGAACAAACACATTAATAGAATAAATCAAAGCATTTAAACTTAGTGTGTTTAGGATATGTTCTTAATTATACTTAAACAGTTTTGTCAAATCAAAATTATGTGGAAAGGTGTTTCAACAAACTCCCCCATTTTGATGTTGGCAAAACTATTCAGCGAGGAACTCAGAGTTGAGCTCCCCCATGATAGTTGACCTAATATAACTTAGCAAACTCCCCCGTAAGGGTTGAGCTACTGAATTAGTTTTACTCTAAACACTTGAAGGTTTAATCGAGTAGGTCTGAGGTCAGTTTTTAGGTATAGGTCAGCTCATGGAACATATTCTATTTTACTCAGTATTTAAGCGAAAGGTTTTAACATTCAGAGGGCGCTGAGTAATTTGTTGTTCAATGAGTTTTATAAGGCAATGTTTTATAAACATATAGGTCAGTGTCAAACATGTTATCAACATTTGGTTCAATCAATAAATTTTATAAGTATTAAGCATAGCTGATTTAATTGAAGATACGTAATGACATAGTACACAGTATCGTATACAAATAATTTATAACTCAGAGTTTGAATAGAAGATGCAAGTATTGATATTTAATATAGGTAGTCAGTGTTTACAAACAAAAGTTCAAGACTACATACTTAGCCTATACATACTGAGCTAGCCTATATATCTATTTCTTTTTCTTCTGTTGGGACTGACTAGATCCATGCTGTGTTCTCGCTTGTTCTTTCTCCCCCATTTTGTCAGCATCGGGAGGAGGAATCCTAAAGCTATCGGTTAAGACGGCTCTGGTCAGTTCTGTAGATAGCGCTTTAAGTCGGTCGGTCAAACCTGCAATGACTTGATGGAATGTTTTAAAGAAGTAGGTGTCATATTATTGACGCTGAATGTTGCTGTGACGTATATGGTTGAAGGTTTGTCTAGTGATGGACAACATTTCATTTTGCTTCATAGCGCCAGTATCCATTTCTTCCTTGTTCAGGTTCAGCAGTCGAATGGCCTCACCAATTTGCTGAATGGAGAACTGAGAATAAGAAACCATTTGCTCATTTATTTTGAGTTGCTCGGTGTGAAGCTGAGCAAAGAGCATCTTCACTTCATCAGAGGTAGCATAACGTGTGTTCGCAGTTGACAAGGTCTGAACTTGTTGTTGTAGAGCATTTAAGTGTTGAACTGTTGTCAGCTGGATCTCAGCCAGCTTTGTAATGGAATCTTGCTTAGCTTGCTGTGCTTGATAGGAAATGATGATACTCAGCAAGTCCTTAAATCCCTTAACGTCATTTAGAAGCTGAGTTACTTGGGAGAGCTGAGTAGTCTCTACATTAGAAGACCCAGCAGCAGGAGTAGAAGATTGTTGAAGGTCTTTGATCAAAGTTTGTACTGAGTCGATGATGCGTTTGCCAGACTCAGTGACATTCATGTAACTTAGAGATCCTTCATTTAGTTGCGTAGTTACGTCAGTATGACCGGTTGGAAGAGGAGTTAGAGGGATAACCTGGTCAGTGACTGGAAGTGTGGTTCCAATCTGCACTTGAGGTTCTGGTAGAACTGATTGATCGGCAGATATGTTGAGTGGAGAAGAGGAAATTCGAATACTGTCAGTGCTGACGGGGGCAGATATGTTTGGAGTCAGCACAATACTTGGAGTAACAACATTTACAGTAATCGGCTCAACTTGACTTGTTGAGTTGGCGGAAGCATTCAAGTCGGCATGTTCCTTTTGGGAAGAAACAGAGGCTTGCTTTTCGATAGATGCCGATGTAGTAGAATGTGGTTGTCTTTTGAAATTTTTTAGCTTAACTGAAGGGTCCTGGGTTGGCTTCTGAATAACAAAGTCAGGAAGAGTTGGTTGTGGAACATGAATGTCGCTGACTATCTTCTGACTTGCCTTAACCAATCTTCTTCTGCGAGGAGGAGTGTCAGCTTGAATAGAATCTCTTGAGTGAGAGGGAGAAGATTCTTCTTGTTCAGCATCATGCGGGTCAGCTTGCTCATGTACTTGATCAATATTGTGTTGGTCATGTTCTTGTTCTTCTGCAGCAGCCAACTCAGTATTGGCTTGCTCAGTTTCAACCTCACTGGTTGTCTCCTCATTATCCTCAGCGTCATCCTAACTGCTGGCCTCTTCTTCTTCTTCATCCTCTGAACTGCCACCATCTAGCTCTTCCTCAACTTGTGCAATGAACTGATCATCCAAATGCAACTCATCTTCTTCATGCTCAGCTGCAGTTCCTAGACACTGTGTGAAGTGAGAATCACCAGGCACAACAATGTCAGTAGGGATAGCATCGATGGGAGTCAGTGTAGAAGGGTTCTGCTTCTTCTGAGGTTGCTCATTAGTTCTTTCCTCAGTTTCAGGCTCATCTTGCCTGCTTCTTTTCTCAGCGGATTTAGGCCTCTCCTGACCTTTTGTAGCAGCTGACTTCTGTCTCTTAGCTGGAGACTCAACATCATGTGAGGGAGTCTCAACAGCTTTTCTTTTACGGGAAGTGATGCGTGTTTTACGTATACGTGCATGTGAAGGCAAGTGTACCTTAGTCGTGTATCAAGTAATAAAGTGAAAGTAGAGTATCGTTCCCACGAGGATGGTGATTATAAGTACTAATCTCTTTGCTTACTATCTATTATTTAAACAACCGAAATGTAGAGTTTGTTGGACAACCAAGCTAAGACTTAAGCAAGAAGTGAAATAAAAATTACACAATTTAAGTGAGAGATTACTTATAATAAAAGAAACTAAGGCTTTTAGCTTCACTTAACCTCTTTGCTTGGTAATAACACTTAACCCCTTTTAAGTTATTTTATCCTTCTTAAGATGGCGATTTTTCTCATTAACTATTAGTTCTCGAGGTTGGTTCTAAACTCTTGACTAATTACTTTCCCTTGGTCCGGCTCAAGTAATTAATCAAGAGAAGCATTAAGTCTTCTTAGTTCCAAACCTTCGATTTATTACTTTCCCTTAGTCCGGCTCAAGTAATAAATCTAAGATTTGTAATAAGATTTAATCTAAACCTTTTTAACCTACTTTACCTTGGTCCGGCAAAAGTGATTACTTAAGATTCAAGAAAAACTACTCAAGTAATTAGTTCTAAACTTTCGATTAATTACTTTTCCTTGGTCCGGCTCAAGTAATTAATCCAAAGAAGCATTAAGTTTTCTTATTTCCAAACCTTCGATTTATTACTTTCTCTTGGTCCGGATCAAGTAATAAATCTAAGATTTGTAATAAGATTCATGAAAAACCTTGGAAAACCAATAAGCCACACGAAATGGTCATTAGGTCCAACTTATGAATTTTGATTAATCAATTTAATCACGATCAATATAAACGATTAATTATACCCAAGTAGAGAGTTGGCCCATCTCCTACAAGCATTAAGAATCATAAGTTAGTTCTTAAAAAGGATAAAGATAACTTAAATAGGTTAAACGTAATTACCACATAATTAAGATTAAGATCCGCTTTTAGCCTTAGTTAAGGGGGTTTTAGCCCATGACTAGATTAAAACACACCTTAGAAAGATAGATAATAGAGTTCATATTAATAAAAGAGATTAAAGTTTAGAAGAAACTGTAATGACGATTGTCGAATGAACTGCTTCGATAACTTAAAACTTACTTTTATTGAATGAACTCTTGCACAAACAACAACTTGAGCACAATAACAACAATTATAATAACACAAACAACTGATTTTTGAAGAGAAAAATCAGCAAAGTAACATTATAGAGGGAGAAGTTAAGCCTAAGCTTGGTGTGTCTTCAAATGGCACCCAAGGCCTCCTTTTATAGTAAAATGGTACACAAAATTCCAAAGACCAAGTCATCCTTATGGCCTCCCACTCCTTATCATCTGAATTTAGCATTTAAGAGAGCATGGGGGAAGATTTTAATAATTTAGGAGTTGAAATGTCAAAGGAATCTTAGGCTTCAACATATTCATCAACTTTGGATAATTTTCTGGGCCTGATGCACTTCGAATTTGGAGATGATTATTATTAGACATTTGTTCATCTTTCTCTTAGCTTTCCAACGCATTTTTAATCGCCTCAATCCGAGTCCGTATGAGGGAGATAAGTTGAAAATACAAAAATGTGTCAAATCTGTCCTAGTGTGAACAATTGGACTTTATTTTACAGCACCTCTCCGCGACGAAGTGCACGTTGGGTGTCACTAAAACTCCTTTTTCTGGTCCCTTTTACTCCCGAGTTGCTGCCTTAAGCCCTGACTTAGTTATTTGTTCCGAAAACCTTGTGAAAGTGCCTAGAAAACACACAAATTGGCTTAGATACATAAAATGAAGAAAATATACAAAAACCATTATTAAAATTTATTAAAATGGTACAAAATAACTTGTAATTAAATACTAAAAATGCTATAAATTACGACGATAACAACACCCCCAAACTTAAGCTTTGCTTGTCCTCAAGCAAAGAAAAGCTGAAAACAAAATTTATCGTCGAATAAGCTAACGTAAAGACAGGAATTATTTCAATAAAAAATGAGCAAAAATTCTATATGTCGGACTATTTATTTGGATAAAATGATTTGTTTTTACACTCTTATTTTCCAAACCGACATTTTTCATTATGTTGAATAAAATTGAACAATTTAAACACCTCACATGGAAGTCACTCTTACGCTCAAGTGTTTAGGGCATTAAATTTTCGCTCAAATCCGATAAAAACACTAACTATTAAAAATTTGCATGGTCATCCAAATCTTTACCAAACACGACTGACTATAAACACGATCAAAAGGTCTTTAACGGGTTGTAACGTTGGTTGAGGGTAAAGGTATGGAGAAAAGGAAATTTGTGGGTAAATAAATTCACGGGTAATTATTTGGTAGATTCTCAAGAGAGATTTTCTCTTTCAGAAATTCAAAATTTTGAAACGGAAATCTCTCTTTTATTTTTATTTATATATATGATACTATATATATATATATATATATATATATGAAATATACGAAAATAGAGAGGTATAACCGTTATATATCGGTAGAAGTGTTTGTCTGAATTTCGTATTTATTGTGAATCATCATCTCAAGCATATTGGTTACTAATTACCCATAAATTTAAGGGGGACAAAAATGGTATTTATGAAGAGAATGCGGCTTGTAACGTGGTGAAATGAATGAAATGTCTAGGCTCGAAGGGGTGAACGACGGAAAATATGTTTAAGGTGGGCTATCATTTTGAGTATGAAATGTGGGGGTAAAACAAGGAAGACCTTAATCATGTCGTGTTTTGAGCTAGACGCGTGAGGTTTTGACCGGTATTTGATGCAAATTCTCAAGTTTCGTGTAATTATGGAACACTCGTGAGAAAAAAATGAAGCATTAGTGAATGCTTTTTAAATTAGGCTCAAAAACTCACTTTGGAAAGGTAATGTGTGCCAATTAACTCAATTTTATTCCTCAAAATGTAAATGTCGATTTGTTAAATACTGAGTGAAATAAAAAAAAATTACGTATTCAAAATAGTCCAAAATTTGTTTACAAAATTTAAGATTTTCAAATAAAGTTTCATCCTATCAAAATTTAACATTTATTCTAGACAAAATTTTGTTTGATTTTCTTGTTCGATTAAAGCAAAACTTTAGAGTGGGGTTTTTATTCAAAATTATTTAACAAAAATATTTATTTAAAAGCTAAATAAAGATAGTAAAAATAAAGAGAAAACGAAAGCTGGTGAAAATAAGGTGCAAAATAACACCAAAGTAAAAATAAAGTGTAAAACAACATTAAAATTAGAGGTACGTCACACGACTGAAACAAAAGTAAGAAAATAACAATAAAAGAGAAAATAAAAATAACGTTCTATCATTTACTCCCATCCCCCATTAGTGTAGCATTTAGTCCCGAAATGTGAAATAAAAACTAACACTAAAGTAGAAAGTAAAGGATAGAAGGACTCCCTGTCGAAGGCAACTGTGAGGATTATAGTGTGTGGGGTTGATCGGAGGTAGAAATTAAATGCTTAATGGAGGTTGTCGCTGGAAAAGTCGCCGGAGATGGAGGGAGGGATGGATGGCTGCGCTGCAAAAGAAGGGAGAAGAAGTTAGAAATAAGGAAGAGAACAAAAGCGGGGCATTAAGCCCTCCTAATCACCCACCTCGTCGAGGTTGAGCCCAACCTCGTCGAGGTTGGGATGCACCTCATCGAGGTCGGGATTCACCTTGTCGAGGTCGGGATGAACCTCGTCGAGGTGATGAGTTCCAGAGACTTACAAAGTCTCTAGAACTTTACACCCCGACGAGGTGATGTTCACCTCGTCGAGGTGAGGAGTTCCAGAGACTTGCAAAGTCTCTAGAACTTTACACTTCGATGAGGTGTATACACCTCGACGAGGTGTACCTGTAGCCTTTTTTTTTTAAAGATGAAAAACAAAAAGAAAATAAAATTGAAATAAATATATATTATAAAAGAAAGAGTGAAAGTTGAGATAAAGAGGTTAGAAATATCGGGTTGCCTCCCGACAAGCGCTAAGTTTAACGTCGTTTAGCTCGACTTATACTTCCTTTTTTTATGTGAACGTATGAAGTCGTATGAGAAATCCAAATTCTTTGATAAAAATCCTGTAAATGCACATTGGATTGTCAGATTTAAGATAATTTAACAAAATCCACGATATAAATTTGAAAAAATTATGTACAAGTTTCGATTTCTCCCTTTTTGACTCGTGTGGCAAATCATATAACACATAAAATTCTTGAGTCGGGGTTATCTCGAACTCCTCTATCGTAGATTTTTTTACCAAAATTTTCAACTCTTCACTTTTGGTCGGATGATCACTATTCTCCACTAATATCGGCTCCAACGATTTATTAAGAAAATTATCACGTTGAGGCTCATCTAAGATAAATACTTCAATATGATCATCTGAATCAAGCTCTCTAACTGATTGATCTGCAGTTAAATCAATTAGTAGACTATGTTTAATGCAAACATCTCTTATTAAAGTATAGGAATCATCATATTGATTTTCTTTTGAAGAAAAAAAATCAATCATTAGTTGCTCAATAGTTTTTTCTTCATCACCGATATGTTGTGGTGAATTTGGACCATCATATTGATATTCGTCCTCCCAATTTGAGTAGAATGAGCTGAAAACCATTAAAAAAAAGTGAAGAAAAAGATCAAAATATTTACAAAAAAAAAACGTTTAAATTAATAGAAGTTCGACTAGATTAATATTACAATTCTACCATCCCCGGCAACGACGCCAAAAACTTGATGCGCGTTTTACGTATACGTGCATGTGAAGGCAAGTGTACCTTAGTCGTGTATCAAGTAATAAAGTGAAAGTAGACCATCGTTCCCACGAGGATGGTGATTATAAGTACTAAGCTCTTTGCTTACTATCTATTATTTAAACAACCGAAATGTAGAGTTCGTTGGACAACCAAGCTAAGACTTAAGCAAGAAGTGAAATAAAAATTACACAAATTAAGTGAGAGATTACTTATAATAAAAGAAACTAAAGCTTTTAGCTTCACTTAACCTCTTTGCTTGGTAATAACACTTAACCCCTTTTAAGTTATTTTATCCTTCTTAAGATGGCGATTTTTCTTATTAACTATTAGTTCTCGAGGTTGGTTCTAAACTCTTGACCAATTACTTTCCCTTGGTCCGGCTCAAGTAATTAATCAAGAGAAGGATTAAGTCTTCTTAGTTCCAAACCTTCGATTTATTACTTTCTCTTGGTCCGGCTCAAGTAATAAATCTAAGATTTGTAATAAGATTTAATCTAAACCTTTTTAACCTACTTTACCTTGGTCCGGCTAAAGTGATTACTTAAGATTCAAGAAAAACCGCTCAAGTAATTAGTTCTAAACTTTCGATTAATTACTTTCCCTTGGTTCGGCTCAAGTAATTAATCCAAAGAAGCATTAAGTTTTCTTATTTCCAAACCTTCGATTTATTACTTTCCCTTGGTCCGGCTCAAGTAATAAATCTAAGATTTGTAATAAGATTCATGAAAAACCTTGGAAAACCAATAAGCCGCACGAAATGGTCATTAGGTCCAACTTATGAATTTCGATTAATCAATTTAATCACGATCAATATAAACGATTAATTATACCCAAGTAGAGAGTTGGCCCATCTCCTACAAGCATTAAGAATCATAAGTTAGTTCTTAAAAAGGATAAAGATAACTTAAATAGGTTAAACGTAATTACCACATAATTAAGGTTAAGATCCGCTTTTAGCCTTAGTTAAGGGGGTTTTAGCCAATGTTAGATTAAAACACACCTTAGAAAGATAGATAATAGAGTTCATATTAATAAAAGAGATTAAAGTTTAGAAGAAACCGTAATGACGATTGTCGAATGAACTTCTTCGATAACTTAAAACTTACTTTTATTGAATGAACTCTTGCACAAACAACAACTTGAGCACAATAACAACAATTATAATAACACAAACAACTGATTTTTGAAGAGAAAAATCAGCAAAGTAACATTATAGAGGGAGAAGTTAAGCCTAAGCTTGGTGTGTCTTCAAATGGCACCCAAGGCCTCCTTTTATAGTAAAATGGTACACAAAATTCCAAAGACCAAGTCATCCTTATGGCCTCCCACTCCTTATCATCTGAATTTAGCATTTAAGAGAGCATGGGGGAAGATTTTAATAATTTAGGAGTTGAAATGTCAAAGGAATCTTAGGCTTCAACATATTCATCAACTTTGGATAATTTTCTGGGCCTGATGCACTTCGAATTTGGAGATGATTATTGTTAGACATTTGTTCATCTTTCTCTTAGCTTTCCAACGCATTTTTAATCGCCTCAATCCGAGTCCGTATGAGGGAGATAAGTTGAAAATACAAAAATGTGTCAAATCTGTCCTAGTGTGAACAATTGGACTTTATTTTACAGCACCTATCCGCGACGAAGTGCACGCTGGGTGTCACTAAAACTCCTTTTTCTGGTCCCTTTTACTCTCGAGTTGCCGCCTTAAGCCCCGACTTGGTTATTTGTTCCGAACACCTTGTGAAAGTGCCTAGAAAACACACAAATTGGCTTAGATACATAAAATGAAGAAAATATACAAAAACCATTATTAAAATTTATTAAAATGGTACAAAATAACTAGTAATTAAATACTAAAACTGCTATAAATTACGACGATAGCAGGAAGCTGGGGCCTTAGTCCTTCTTCCTTTCTTTGGGATAGTAGTTTCCTCAGCTTGCTATTCAGCAGCAGTAGCAGCAGCAGCAACAGCTTTTCCTTTCTTCAGAGGCTGATTGAACTTCAAAGCCCTCAGCGAAGCTGCTGTGATTTCAGATCCTCTAGCTTTAACTTCATCAGTTAGGTCTATCTTATGATCAATGAGGATCCTGGTGATGAGCGATCCCAGTCTTAGAGTTCCGATACTTCTTAGGAAGCCAGCTATGAGGAATACTGGCATGTTGATTGGCTTATATGTCAGCCTATGCCATATGAAGCATTGCTCGAAGTTCGTTGCTGAGGTGGTGCATTTGATCTTGGGGTAAATGAAGTAGGTCAGCAGATAGTGAGCCATTTTCTAGTGCTGACCCATGGAGGAGCTGGAGACTTCTCCTGAGTGGCCTTTAGGTTTACAGAAGGTGACTTTGTACCCAGTATTGTCCTGATCTCCAGATCTTCTCAGCTTTGCTCCTTCATTTTTCAACTTCAGCAAATTTTCCAGATAGTTAGGGTTTATGAAGATGGTCTTTTCTCTTATCACAGTTGCCAGATAATCCTGGTTGTCATCAGCAACACGGAGATTGTGGTAGAATTCCCTTACGAGGTCAGGATAAGTGTAATCCCTAATAGAGAACAACTCTGTCCATCCATTTTGCGATATCCATTCGCAGAAGGGTTGCTCGGAGGTTACGAAGGACTCAGAGACCCATCGTGAGAAGTCCACCTTCCATTCGCTAATGTTACCAAAGACCTTGGTATAGGTTCTGGTTTTGGTCGGTTTTTCTTGGGAGGAGGTAGCTTGCCCAGTTTTTCCTTTACTCGGCGTAGTGACCTTGGTAGTTTTAGGCACAGAGGTTTGCCTGGAGGTTTCATCGGAGCTGGGCTTAGGGTGGCCGGCTGTTTAGACGAGGTGTCGCGGCCTAATCTCCCAGGCGAACCGGGGGATGGACACCTCATGGCGACGTAAGCGGTGATTGGCGCCGAAAGCAACCAATCGTGGAATCAAGCTGCTCGGTAGGACCGGAGCTCAGAGTATGGAAGAGTCGCCACCCACGAATGGAAAAATGAACACAGATCCCTTGCGGGAGACCGGTGAGGGTTCGAGAAACTTAGGTACGAGCCGAGAAGGCTAGCTCCTTTCCGAAGAAAAGCTACTAGGCACCCCAACATCGTCCAATTATGAACCACCGGCCTCCTACTCAGCGTGTTAGGCGATAACGGACTAATCGCATATTTCTTTAAGTTTAAAATTCATTTGAAATCTTTTCTTTAAGTTTAAAATTCATTTGAAATCTTTTCTTTCTCTTTTTGAAAAACCGTTTTGAGCGGACTGAATCCCTTAATAATTAGTATCAAAGTAGACAATCCACCTAAAAGCCGGACCCCAACTGAAAAACGTTAGGCCTTTCGGCAAGCCACTTTGGTAAAGAATCACCCATTTTGCATAAATTTATAAAAGATAGAAAAACCGTTTTGAGCATATATTATTGAAAGCCACTTTAGTAAAGAATCACCCATTTTGCATAAATTTATAAAAGAGAGAGGGGGAGAAGGAAGAATTGATTTGTTTACAATGTGATTTATGCTTCGTATTACACACTAACTCTAAACTAAACTCACTTCCCAAAAACGAGTTTATTTACATGGTTCGTACCTTAATCGCTGTTGGAACGATTTAGGTACGTTTCAAAACCCCGTTGATTTACATGGTATCTACTCGAATCGCCGTTGGAACGACTCGAGCGTTTAAAGACGTGAAATAAAGAATTTTAACCCAAAAAACGTGGTTAGGCATACAAGTCAATTTATTTTATACAAATCATTTAAGAAAACGATTCAAAACTTTATTATTTACCATAAAAACGATTTTAATTACAAGGTTCGCCTAACCCGTCATTGGAACGGATTAAGGTTTCAACACGTGATATTTTAGAAATGACTTAAAGGGACGAGAAAACGTTTTATTTACATTAGAAATATCTAAAAAACTTTAAGTTTAAATAAGCAAATTAAACCCTCTTTTTGTGATTTTACTTTTCCCCTTTTCACTCAATTAACTTTTAACATTATCATAATTACAACAATAAACCAATTAAACCAAAATCCCCCAAGTCAAATCCTTTTGGAATATATGCATATATACTAGAATAAAATAGAAATACATATATGTATAGTTTTATCTAAAAATAGGGATATATCTATAGATGAAAATAAGTAAGAGGTATTATACAATATAACAAAAGAAAGTGAAAAAAAGAATACTAAATATAATATCTTTTTATTCTAATTCAAAGCATGTAAATTTAATGAAATTTAATGAACCAAGTTCACAAATAGGAAGAATAACATTTAATATCTAAAATAGTTTTACCCAATGATAACCAACATAATTCAAATGAGCCAAAAACCATATATATAAACATATATACTACTTTATAATATTAAATCCAAACGAATTAAATTTCAATATAAAATAAATAAATATATAGTACATAATAAATAGTTTTAGGATTAAAAAAATAATTTTTATAAACATATTACACAATAATATACATATATATACAAGTAGAAATGTCAAAAAGTGGAGAAAGGAGAGTAAAAATGGTGATTTTCGGTTTCAGCAGATTACCGACGGAAAATCCGTCGCCAATCTGCTGTTAGTGACAGAAAAGGCAAAATTACAGCAACACTCCAAAAATTTCCAGATTCGTTCAAAAGCTTTAAATTAAATATAATTCAATCGTTTTGGATCTCCGGACTACCAAAAATGGATCATAGTCTATAACGGAGTTTCCTAAAACGACGTTTTTATTTTAAAACGTTATTCGGAAATGTCTTTTCAAAACTTATAATTACAACGTTTTTTAATACCCGAACTACCTTTTAATCGGATCACGGTTCATATTGGGATATTAAAACGAGGTTTTTTATTTTAAAACAAAACCGAACCTTTATTTAACACGGGATAAATAAATACGAAAAATTAAATGAAACGTGATAAATAAATGAATAACTAAATAAATAAAATTATAATATAAAAATAAATAAAGAAAATAAAATAAATGAAATAAATAAAATGAGTCTAGTCCTTAAAATTAATCATTTTGTAATTAAAAATCAAAAGAAAATAATTTAATAATATATTTTGATAAGAATCAATAAAAATGAAGTTCAACAAATATTTAAGGAAACACTTTTATCAAATTATCTTTCGTATTCTTTTATCCGACTATTTTTATTGTACCATATTACATCAAACCAGTATCGTTAATTCCGGTCGAAAATTCAATTAGACTCGTTACATTAGAATAAGTTATTTGGACTAGTTTTGTATTCAAATTTTGGTACGAATTTTACATTACCGACTCTAATTTTTTAAATATCAATACCGACTCTATTTGGTAAAATATCAATATCAGTCCTTCTATAATTTAATTATAACAATTAACGTTGCTTACAATATTTTATTAATAGAATTTAAAATAATCGAGATATTCTTATTAGATTATTCTCGGTTACTGAGATAATAATTTTGAACCGACGTAGCTAATTTGGACCGACTATACTTTTAAATTCGTTACACGACTAAAAGTCTTAATACGGAATTTCACTTCGATAAATCTAAAGGACAACTAATCTATAATTTATGTTTTTATTAGTAATTGATAGACGCTAATTTATTAATCGTAAATCTATTGAAATTTAACGAAACTAAATTTACTCAAAATCATACCTATAGCATTTTAAAAATAATAAATAATTTGAGTATAAAATTTCGTTACCGAAATATCATCGTCGATAACTGAAAATTCATCGTTATGACAGCCGCTAGTTCACACCACTATCAATAATGATAGTTGTTTCATACCATATTTCATCATGCTCGAATCAAATAATTAAAACCTCTCTTTCTTTTTAAGGAAATCTTATATGTATGAATGATAAGATAACCTCACATTTAATTTTATAAAATTGTTTCCCTTTCTCTTCCTTTTTTTTCCTATCTTTCTTTCCATATATATATAATTCATTTAAATTTATATCTTAAGCATACATATGAAAATCCATATGTAAATCTAAGAAATAAGTTTTTATAGATATAAGACATATGGCCACCCATATGTCAACATGAAAATCAATTTTCATGAATGTAGGACACATGTTCTTTTATATGTTGTTATAATGACACATATTATTTATTTTTATTTTTTTTATGTTATTAAGATTGCATAAAATAAATTTATATGTAAAACTTATTTAATTGTATATAATCCGTTTTTCTCTTTTTGTTAATAGGTAATTTAATATGTTAATTATAATAAAAAAGTCCTCCTTGATTGGAACTTATTTTAAATGTACCCAATTCCTTTTAATTTACACCTAAAAACATTAAATTAAACGCACTAGTATATAAAAATGGTAATTAATTAATACTATAAAATCTGTATCGAAAAATTTTAGACACAGACGTGACAATTCTACCCACCTTAAAGAATTTCGTCCTCAAAATTCAAATCGATTTGTTTTTATCAGATTTTTTTATTTTAAACTCACTATCGTACTATATAACCTTCACAATTTCTATCCCCAAATATTCGTATTTTTTATCAGGTTTTTTTTATTTTAAACTCACTATCGTACTATATATTGTCGAATCGATAAAGTATTCGCGTGTTATTCAAAGTGTCAATAAGTTAAAACAAATAATAAGTTAAGTGGACTACCTATTAGAACTACCTAAAATAGGTAGAACTACGTGGCTTTGATTCCCGATTTAAAGATTAATATATGTTCGGGATACGTAGGAAGCTTGATAGAATTATCGAGTCCAAGCCAAATAATAAATAAAACTTTAGGTAGTCTAATTAAACTTTATCTACGAGAAAATCGGTTCGCCTTTTGACTATTAGAAGTTGGTTATCCTTTTTTCCCTTCATGCCCGATGCCGTTTAGGGTTGGGTGTGACAATCAGGGTATTCCCAACAGAATCAAGGATTGCACTCTCTGAGTGCCATCTTGGAATCCTTATCTCTTTAGGTAGATTTATGTTTTGTGTTGTCTGTGTTTCAACAATTTCTGCAGAAGTAGACTGGTCAATGAAAGTAATCTTAGGTTCACTCTTACTCTTGGTCAGCCTTTTAATGAATGACTCAGCAGCTGGTTCTTGATCAGCGGGTACTGAGTGTGGATCATCCTCGGTCAGTGGCTGGTATCTACCTGCAGGGTTAGTCTCGTCGAACTCAACATGTACTGACTCTTCTAAAACTTGAGTTCGTTTATTAAAAACTCCGTATGCTTTGCTGTTTGTTGAGTAGCCCAAAAAGATAGCCTCATCAGCTTTTGAGTCAAATTTTGCTAAGCTATCTTTGGTATTCAAAATAAAACATTTACAGCCAAAGGCACGAAAGTATCCAATGTTGGGCTTTCATCCTTTCCAAAGTTCATAGGGGGTTTTCTTTAATATAGGTCTAACTAGAGCCCTATTAAGAATATAGCATGATGTGTTAACAGCCTCTCCTCAAAAATACTTTGGAAGCCTATGCTCATCCAGCATTGTCCTGACTATTTCAACCGGAGTTTTGTTCTTCCTTTCTACAACCCCATTTTGTTGAGGTGTTCTAGGAGCAAAAAAATTGTGGTCAATGCCGCTGACTTCACAGAATTCAACAAACTTTTGGTTTTTGAATTCTCCACCATTATCACTTCGGATGTGAGCCAATTTTAGATCTTTATCATTTTCAATTTTTCTAACCAAATTTGAAAATGTCTCAAAGGTCTCATCCTTGCTGCTCAGCAAGATGACCCAAGTGTACCGCGAGAAGTCATCTACAATGACTAAGGAAAATCTTCTTCCACCCAGACTCAGCGGCTGGACTGGACCGAAGAGATCCAACTGTAGTAACTCTAACGGACGCTTAGTTGAGACAATATTTTTGCTGTGAAAAGATTGTTTGGTTTTTTTTCCAGCTTGGCAAGCGTGGCATAATTGATCTTTTTCAAATTTAAGTTCAGGCAGTCCCTCAACCAATTGCTTTCTTGCTAATTTGGCCAGGAGGTCCATGCTTACATGACCAAGTCTCATGTGCCATAGCCAGGAATTTTCTTCCTTTGATACTAGGCATACAGTTTTTGAAAACTTATTCTCTAAGTCTAGCATAAAGACATTATCTATGCGAGGGGCAGTTAAAATTAACTCATTTGTTTTACCCTCGTATATTTTACATCCAGTAGCATCAAATATAACTTTTCTCCCATTGTCACATATCTGAGCTACGCTGAGTAAGTTATATTTGAGTCCGCTGACTAGGGTGACTGACTCAATAGTAGGATTACCTCCGATGGTTCCTGACCCTACTATCTTACCCTTTTTGTTGTCTCCAAAACTTACACTTCCTCCTCGTTTATGCTCAAACGTGATGAACTGAGTTTCATCACCAGTCATATGCCTTGAGCATGCACTGTCAATATACCACATCTTTGACTTCTTAGCACATCTCAGGCTTACCTGCATTGTAACTAGTTACTTTTAGGTACCCAATTCTTTTTGGGTCCTTGCTTGTTAGGTGCAACAGGTAAAGCATCATATTTTATTTTATGGCGACATATATGGACAGTATGGCCATTCTTTCCACAGAAGTCACAGTTGACCTTCTGTTTAGGTTGTCTCACTGACTGGTCAGCACCCCAGTGATGAGCATGCCAGCACACCTTTGTGGTGTGACCTTTCTTCCCACAGAAGTTACACCAGATGTTCCATTGGGGATTCCATCTCAGCTGAGTACATTGGTACTGAGTTATCAGAGGAATGTTTCTTTTATTTGGAACCTTTAATTGGTTCTGGATAGTTGTGACGTCCTTTGTCAGTTTCTTCGAAACTGATTGGACTTCAGAGACAGACTCATGTATGATCTTCATGTTATCATGCAAGGTTGAGTTGTCCTGAAGGAGGCATCTGAGGTCACTCAGCTTAACCTCTTCAACCTCATCACAACGCTTGCTGAGTGCTCTAATTTTCTTATTACACTTTTTGACAAGTGTATAAATATCACTCAAGGCATTACCCATTTCGTTTCTAAGCTGGGAAAATGATATTACCTCATTTGATTGCTCCTCATTGTCAGATTCAACGGAGGGGCCAGCATGCTCAGAGATGCATGGCTCAGCAAGTTCGTCAGCCATGAAGTATATCTTCGCTGACTCGGTGGCCTCAGCTTCTGTTGATGAAGACTCATCACTCTCGCTCCATGTAGCCACCATTGCCTTTTTGTCGTTCTTCTTGTCTTTCCTCAGCGTGGGGCAGCTTGACTTTATATGGCCAGTTTGATAATATTCAAAGCATGTAATGGGCTTTGAGTTGTCTTTCTTGTATTTGCTGTCGCTGGAGTCAGCTTTATACTTATCAAAATTTCTGTAAGGCTTCTTAGAATATTTATCATTCTTCCTGAAGAGCCTTTTCATCTTCCTTGTGAACATAGCCATCTCCTCGTCATCTGTTGAGCTCTCGTCAGTGGAGTCAGCTTTCATAACAAGAGACTTCTGCTTCTTGTCTTCAGATTTTTCCTTCACCTCGAAGTTTTTCATAGATATCTCATGGGTCAGCAACGAGCTGATGAGTTCGTCATATTTGTAGGTGGTTAAATCCTGAGCTTCCTCAACAACGGTCGTCTTTGCTTGCCAGTCTTTAGGAAGACTCCTGAGTATCTTTTTGACTTGTTCTTCCTTAGTGAAGATTTTTCCAAGTCTCTTGAGCTCATTTATGATGTTGGTGAATCTTGCATTCATGTCAGATATGCCCTCATCATTGTTCATTTCGAACAGCTCGTACAGTCTCATCTGCTGGTTCACCTTGGACTCTTTTACTTTATTGGTTCCTTCGTAGGTGACCTCCAGCTTCTTCCAGATCTCTTGCGCCGACTCACAACCTGAGATTTTATTATATTCTGCAGCATCGAGCGCACAGTGAAGCATATTAATAGCCAAAGCGTGATTTTGAAGCTTCTTGAGATCATCCCCTGTCCATTTGGCCTCAGCTTTTACAACTATTTGGCCAGCCACAACTTCGACAGGTACAAATGGGCCTTGCACAATAGATAGACAGGCACTCATATTTGTAGCCTGAATGAAATTTTTCATCCTATTCTTCCAGAAGGTATACTTAGACCCAAAGAATAGGGGAGGCCGAGTGATGGACATCCCTCAGGCAATATCTGAGTTGTTTGGTTTCCAGGGAGAAACCGAGTACTATTTTTACCCATAGTGTGGATCAGCTCAAGGTTGTTAAACCTTTTTACAGTGAGCTTTGAGGCTCTGATACCACTTGTTGGTCCCTTATCACGTTACAAGTATAGTTCCAAGGGATGGGGGGTTAGGAACTATTTAAACTTTTTTATAAATTTAGGGCAGACTTCTTTTCTTAGGAGAAAAGGTTTTAACAGTGGCGCTGAGTAAACAACAAGATACTGGCTTAGTCAACTTGTGACTAGGTCAGTTTCTTAACTTGAGTCAGGAGATAACACTTAGAGTCTATTCCTGAGCTCAGATGTTTGATGCGCACAACTCAGCTTGACCTCTTTACTTGGTCAGTTTTTGGTTATTTAAGCAAGTAATATATATAAGGAGTTTAAGGTAAGAAATACGTTACTCATCAGATTTATCCAGGTTCGGCTTCTTCTAAGCCTACGTCCTGTCCCTGGAACACGTTCCGAGATTTCGAATCCTCTACTGAGCTCTTTAAAGGTAAAGCCTCAAACCTTTTACAATCTTAGCAACTGAGTATAACAAGAGTACCTTCCTCTATACCTCTACTCAATCCTAATCTATTACTGAGTACTTTAATCGAGTACTCAACCTCTCCTTTCTATTCTCTAGAAATGATAAGTGTTTGTCCTAAACAATGATCGCTAAGACACTTTAGTGTTGAAACACCTTTCCACATAATTTTGATTTGACAAAATTGTTTAAGTATAAATTAGAATACATATTCTAAACACACTAAGTTTAAATGCGTTGATTTATTCTACTAATGTGTTTGTTCAATGTTGAGTATAAATGTTATAAGTCTTAAGGATTGGAAGGCCCAAGCCCAATACGGAAGCCAAGGCCCAAGTCAAACAACTCAGTACACTCGGCCCGCGTATGTCAAGACGTTGTCGTTTTGCACAAAAACGCAACTCAGCAAACGGAAGGATCTAGAAGACCTTCAGGAACAACTTCACAATGAAGCTGCTGAGTAGTCTCGACAAAGCGTACAAGACAGCAGACCGACAGAGGAAAACTTCCAGACAAAGTGTTTCCTCTTTTAGCAAAGTTCAGACGACACAGTATGCTGTCCAGTTGACTTTACCATAAAAGGAGAGACCATCTGCTGTGCTGACCGAGGACAGAAGATACACGATTGTGATTGGCCAAGAGCTCTGTGCAAGTCAGGATGACAACGACACATAGCCGTTTCCCTCCAACGGTTATTTCGAAATTCGAAATGACCGAATGGCCAGACGTCTCTATAAATAGTGCCATCACAAGCTTCACTATACACAGAACTTGATCAAGACATTACGCTGTCCAAATCTCTACAAGTTCTGCAAGCAAGAAGCAAAGCAAAATTCTTACACTACATTTTCATATCTGTGTAAAAGCCTAGAGTGATTGTTTTTCAATCATCTAAGGTGTTCTAGCAATTGTTGTTTAGGACAAAATCTTTATCATTTCTAGAAGTAGAAAGGAGAGGCTGAGTACTCGGTTTTAAGTACTCAGCGGAGAGATTAGGATTGAGTAGAAGTATAGAGGAAGGTACTCTTGTCATACTCAATTGCTGATATTGTAAAAGGTTTGAGGCTCTACCTTTAAAGAGCTCAGTAGAGGATTTGAAATCTCGGAGGTGTTCCGGGGACAGGACGTAGGCTTAGAAGAAGCCGAACCTGGATAAATCTGCTGAGTGAAGTATTTCTAAACCTTAACTCCTTATTCATATTGCTTGCTTAAAACAAACTAAAACTGACCAAGTAAAAGAGGTCAAGCTGAGTTGTGCGCTACCAACGAGAAGGTTCAGGAATAGACTCTAAGTGCTATTTCCTGACCTAAGCAACGAAGCTGTCCTAGTCACTAGTTGACTAAGCCAGTGTCTTGCTGAGTGCTAAGCGCCGCTGTGAGATAAACCTTTCTTAAAGAAAAGAAATCTGCCCAAATTATCTTAAAAAGGAAAAATAGTTCCTAACCCCCCCCTTGGAACTATATTTGCAACCTTACAAGGGACCAACAAGTGGTATCAGAGCCTAAAAGCTCATTACTAAGGGTCTAACAACCTTGAGTTGATCCATACCATGGGCGAAAATAGCACTCGGTTTCTCCCTGGAAACCAGACAACTCAGATATTACCTGAGGGGCTGTCCATTACCAGGCCTCCCCTATTCTTCGGGTCAAACTATACCTTTTGGAAGAATAGGATGAAAAACTTCATTCAAGCTACAAACATGAGTGCCTGGCTATCTATAGTCCAAGGCCCGTTTGTACCTGTGAAAGTTGTTGCTGGCCAGTCAGTTGTTAAAGCTGAGGTTGAATGGACAGAGGATGATCTTAAGAAGCTTCAAAACCATGCTTCGGCTATCAATATGCTTCACTGTGCGCTCGATGCTGCAGAATATAACAAAATCTCAGGTTGTGAGTCGGCACAAGAGATCTGGAAAAAGCTGGAAGTCACCTACGAGGGAACAAACAAAGTAAAAGAATCCAAGGTGAATCAGCAGATGAGACTGTACGAGCTGTTCGAGATGAACAATGATGAGGGCATTTCAGACATGAACGCAAGGTTCACCAACATCATTAATGAGCTCAAGAGACTTGGGAAAATCTTCACTGAGGAAGAACAAGTCAAAAAGATACTCAGGAGTCTTCCAAAAGACTGGCAAGCAAAGAAGACAGCAGTTGAGGAAGCTCAGGATTTAACCACCTATAAATATGACGAACTCATCGGTTCATTGCTGACCCATGAGATATCAATGAAGAACTTTGAGATGAAGGAAAAATCTGATGACAAGAAGCAGAAGTCACTTGTCATGAAGGTTGACTCCACTGACGGGAGTTCAACTGATGATGAGGAGATGGCTATGTTCACAAGAAAGATGAAGAGGCTGTTCAGGAAGAACGAAAAATATTCCAAAAAGCCTTACAAAAAGTTTGATAAGTATAAGGCTGACTCAAGCGACATCAAATACAGAAAGGACAGCTCAAAGCCCATTACATGCTTTGAGTGCCACTAAGATGGCCATATTAAGTCAAACTGCCCCACGCTGAGGAAAGACAAGAAAAGTGGGAAGAAGGCAATGGTGGCTACTTGGAGTGACAGTGATGAATCTTCATCAATAGAAACTGAGGCCACCGAGTCAGCGAAGATATGCTTTATGGCTGACGAACTTGCTGAGCCATGCATTTCTGAGCATGCTGACCAATCTGATGAGTCAGATAATGAAGAGCAATCTAATGAGGTAATCTCACTCTCTCAACTCAGAAATGAAATGGGTAATGCCCTGAGTGATCTCTATACACTTGTTAAAAAGTGTAACAGGAAGATTAAAGCACTCAGCCGGCGCTGTGATGAAGTAGAAGAGGTCAAACTGAGTGACCTCAAATACCTTCTTCAAGACAACTCAGTTTTGCATGAAAATATGAAAATCATTCATGAGTCTGTCTCTGAAGTCCAGTCAGTTTCAAAGAAACTGAGGAAGGATGTCACAACCATTTAGAACCAATTAAAGGTTCCAAACAAAAACAATTTTCCGCTGAGAACTCAGTATCAAGGTACACAGTACCAAGGTACTCAGCAGAGAAGAAATCCCCAGCGAAAAGTCCAATGTGATTTTTGTGGGAAGTTAGGACACACTACTAAAGTGTGCTGGCACGCTCAGCACTGGGGTGCTGACAAGTCAGTAAAAAATCCTAAACAGAAGGTCAGTTGTGACTTCTGTGGAAAGAATGGCCATACTATCCATGTATGCCGCCACAAAATAAAATATGATGCTTTACCTGTTGAACCTAACAAGTCAGGACCCAAAAAGAATTGGGTACCTAAAGGAAACTGATTACAATGCAGGTAAGCCTGAGATGTGCCGAGAAGTAAAAAATGTGGTATATTGACAGCGCATGCTCAAGGCATATGACGGGTGATGAAACTCAATTCATCACGTTCGAACGTAAACGAGGAGGAAGCGTAAGTTTTGGAGACAACAAAAAGGGTAAAATAGTAGGATCAGGCACCGTTGGAGGTAATCCCACTATTGAATCTGTCTCCCTAGTCAGCGGACTCAAATATAACTTACTCAGCGTAGCTCAGCTATGTGATAATAGCAGAAAAATTATATTTGACGAAACTGGATGTAAAATATATGAGGGAAAATCAAATGAGTTAATTTTAACTGCCCCTCGGATAGACAATGTCTTTATGCTAAACCTCGAAAAGAAGTTTTCAAAAACTGTATGCTTAGTCACAAAGGAAGAAAATTCCTGGCTATGGCACAGGAGACTTGGTCATGTAAGCATGGACCTCCTGGCCAAATTAGCAAGAAAGCAATTGGTTGAGGGACTGCCTGAACTTAAATTTCAAAAAGATCAATTATGCCATGCCTGCCAAGCTGGAAAACAAACCAAGCAATCTTTTCAAAGTAAAAACATTGTCTCAACTAAGCGTCCGTTAGAAATGCTACACTTGGATCTCTTTGGTCCAGTCCACCCGCTGAGTCTGGGTGGAAGAAGGTTTTCCTTGGTTATTGTAGATGATTTCTCTCGGTACACATGGGTTATCCTGCTGACCAGTAAGGATGAGACCTTTGAGACATTTTCAAACTTGGTTAGAAAAATTGAAAATGAGAAAGACCTAAAATTAGCTCATATCCGTAGTGATAATGGTGGAGAATTCAAGAACCAAAAGTTTGTTGAATTCTGTGAAGCCAGCAGCATTGACCACAATTTCTCTGCTCCTAGAACGCCTCAGCAAAATGGGGTTGTTGAAAGGAAGAACGGAACTCTGGTTGAGATTGCTAGGACAATGCTGGATGAGCATAGGCTTCCAAAGTATTTTTGGGGAGAAGCTGTCAACACAACATGCTATATTCTGAATAGGGCTTTAGTTAGACCTATACTTAAGAAAACCCCATATGAACTTTGGAAAGGACGAAAGCCCAACATTGGATACTTTCGTGCCTTTGGCTGTAGGTGTTTTATTTTAAATACCAAAGATAGCTTAGCCAAATTTGATTCAAAAGCTGATGAGGCTATCTTTCTAGGCTACTCAACAAACAGCAAAGCATACAGAGTTTTTAATAAGAGAACTCAAGTATTAGAAGAATCTATACATGTGCAATTCGATGAAACTAACCCTGCAGGAAGATACCAGCCGCTGACAGAAGATGAACCAAACTCAGCACCTGCTGATCAAGAACCAGCCACTGAGTCCTTCATAAAACAGCTGACCAAAAGTAAGAGTGAACCTAAAATTACTTTCACTGACCCATCTACTTCTGCAGAGAATGTTGAAACACAGATAGATCAAGACACAAGTCTACCAAAGGAGATAAGAGTCCCAAGAGGGCATTCAGAAAATGCAATTCTTGACTCAGCTGGAAATACGCTGATGATAAGAAATCAACTAAGGAAATATCTCGGCAATGTAGCTTTTGTCTCAGTACTTGAGCCGAAGAACTTTGCCGAAGCTGAGGATGACGAATTCTGGATGAATGCCATGCAAGAGGAACTCAATCAGTTCAGGAGGAATAATGTATGGGAGCTAGTGCCACATCCTAGGAGCCAAAAGACCATTGGAACAAGATGGGTCTTCAGGAACAAGCTAGATGAGCAAGGAAACGTAGTCAGAAACAAAGCAAGGCTTGTAGCTCAGGGCTACAGTCAGCAAGAAGGTATAGACTACGATGAGACCTTTGCCCCAGTGGCAAGGCTAGAGGCAATTAGAATACTGTGTGCATATGCATCTTACATGAACTTTAAATTATTCCAAATGGATGTCAAAAGTGCTTTTCTTAATGGAGTTATAAACGAGGAGGTTTATGTAAATCAACCTCCAGGTTTTGAGGACCCTAAGTTCCCAAATCATGTTTACAAACTCAAAAAGGCTCTGTACGGACTCAAGCAAGCACCACGTGCTTGGTATGAGAGGCTGACCAACTTCTTACTGACTAGAGGTTACGTCAGGGGTCAAGCTGATACAACCTTATTCATTAAGAGAAAGGGTAAAGATACCCTGCTGGCACAAATATATGTGGATGATATTATATTTGGTGCTACTAATGAATCGATGTGCAAGGAATTTAGCAAACAAATGCAGACTGAATTCGAAATGTCAATGATGGGAGAACTCAACTTCTTCCTCGGACTTCAAATTAAGCAAGGAAAGAATGGCATATTCATCAGTCAAGCCAAATATGCCAAGGAGATCTTAAAGAAATATGACTTGGAAAATTGCAAGCCAATATCCACTCCTATGGGCACTGACACTGTCCTTTGTGCTGATGAGAATGGTAAGTCAGTAGACAGCAAGTTATATCGAGGTATGATTGGCTCTTTACTTTACTTAACAGCAAGTAGACCGGACATTCAGTTCTCAGTATGTTATTGCGTTAGATATCAAGCTAACCCTAAGGAATCCCATTACATAGCCGTAAAAAGGATCCTTAGATATTTGCAAAGCTCAGTAAATGCAGGTTTGTGGTATCCAAATACTCATGACTTTACACTTATCGGATACACTGACGCTGACTATGGACGAGACAAGCTGGAAAGAAAAAGCACCTCTGGAGGTTGCCAATTCCTAGGAAGCTGTCTTGTATCCTGGTTCAGCAAAAAGCAGGCGTCAGTAGCATTGTCTACCACTGAAACTGAGTACATTGCTGCTGGTCACTGTGTTGCTCAAGTCCTATGGATCAAGCAACAACTTGAAGATTATGGTGTTCAAACGAAGACAATTGAAGTCAAATGTGACAACAAAAGTGCAATTGATCTTTCCAAGAACCCAATTCGACACAGCCGAATGAAGCATGTCAGCATCAAACATCACTTCATTAGAGACCATGTACTCAAAGATGAGATCAAGCTGACCTTTGTCCCAACGGACGAACAGCTGGCGGATATCTTCACGAAGCCACTGGCTCGTGAGCAGTTCAACATACTGAGAGAAGCAATTGGTATGTTTAATCCTCTTCAGTAAATTCCTGTGCTAAATGAATATTGAATGCTGAGTGAATTACATGCTGAATGATTTATTGTTTGCTGAGTATCTCTTGAAACTGACTGAATATACAATACTGAGTAAACTTGCACACTGAGTAAATTAGTTTAGAACTTGAACTTAAAATCATCCTTAAATAATGCACTGACCTCTCAGAATATCAAACGCTTGACATTCTAAATACTGAGTGATTAATCCGTTGGCATAAATTCCAAGCACGCGTATAACCTAGGATGACGTATTCACCGTAATGTGTCATAAATGCCAGGATCCCTGTCGGTACATGATCCCAAGGCAACTGACACATGGATTTGGTTAAGATCCACACCGTTCAACTCGTCTATAAATCATGGGCATTTCCCCATCTTTTACTCACTCAATAGAACCTGCTCATCATACCACTCCACCACGTAGAAGGCGAAAACTGGTTAAGGCCAGTGAGGTAATGGTCAGTGACCCTCCTGTGCAACCACCATCCATTCCTCAACTTGTCCTCTCCAAGACAACAAAGGATCCTTCTACCGTCCAATTAAAATTTTTCAAACGGCCCTCAACTTCCTCTACTACAACGCCGTTGGAAAAACAAGCCTCTGTTTCTTCTCAACAGGAACATGCCGAGCATAACACTTCAACCACTTCTACAAGTCAGGTTAAACCAAGCACTGCCCATGCTGTTTCCTCAAGCATAATGCTGACTCCTCATCCCTCTGCCGTCAGCACAAACAGTGTTCGGGTTATGACTTCCATCATCAACAACCTCTCTGCTGATCAATCAAACTTACCTCCAACTCAAGTGCAGATTGAGCCAAGTCATCCAGTCACTCACCAGGGTATTCCTTTCACCCCACTTTCTTCTGGTCATACTGATGTACATCGGGATACCACTGAGTCCGGCCAAAAGCTCCTTGACTCAGTGCAAGCACTCATCCACGATCTTCAACATTCCGCTTCGCCTGCTACTGGATCTTCAATTCCTGCCGCAACTCAGCTCTCTCAAGTCACTCTACTTCTCAACGAAGTCAAGGGACTCAAGGATCTGCTGAATGTCGTCCTGTCATTACAAGCCCAGCAAGCTAAGCAGGATTCCATTGCTAAGTTGGCAGAGATACAGCTGTCAACAATTCAACATCTGAACTCACTCCATCAGCAAGTTCAGAAGTTATCTGCTGTGAACACTGACTATGCCACTTCCTCAGAACTCAAGATGCTCTTTGCTCAGCTTCATACTAAGCAACTTAAGACAAATGAGCAAATGGTATCCTATAGTCAGTGCTCAGTCGAGCAAATTGGTGAGGCCATTCAGCTCCTTAATCTCAACAAGCAAGAGATGGATACTGACTCGATGAAGCAAAATGAGTTGCTATCTCTTTCATGGCAATCCTTCACTCACATCCGTCATAACAATATCCAGCGTCATCATTATGACTCAGCACTCTTAAAAACCTTCCACCAAGTCTTTGCTGGTCTCACTGAAGCTCTCATTTGGCAAGCCAAAGCACAAGCCTTCAGTGTGAATATGCTTAGTGCTGCTGATCTTCATATACCAGTCGAAGTATCCGCTGATGGCGTTGGCATTTTTTATGGGGTCAATGAAAGTGCTGACAAACTCAAAGAGCTTTCACAAGAACTGACTCGTGCTGTCTTAACCGATGCGTTTAAGCTCCCTGAAGTTGACAAAACGGGGGAGAAAGCGCAAGCTGCTAGAGCTCAGCATGAGCAACGTCAGTACAAGAGAAGTCAGTCACAGGGGAAGAAAAAGAAATAGTTAGGCTAGGTCTTAATTTTTGCTAATTTATTTCTTTTGCTGTGCAACTGCTGACTTCTATCAATATATCATACTTCCTTTTCTTATTCAAATACTGAGTTATGATATATGCTATTAAGTACTGAGTTATTATGTATCTTCGTTTATATCAGCTATGTTTAACACTAATAATATTTATTGACTAAATGATATGCTGATAACATGTTTGACATCATACTATGATCTTATGAAACATTCTGATAAAGAACTCATTGAACAATAATTTGCTCAGCGCGCTCTGTCACTATACATTACTTTCGCTGAATTCTGAGTAAAATAGAATATGACCCATAAGCTGACCTATACCTGAAATCTGATCTTAGACTTATTCAGTTAAACCTTAGAATGTTTAGAATAAAACTAAGTCAGTAGTTCAGTCCTTACCGGGGAGTTCACTTAATTAAAAAGGTCAACTATCATGGGGGAGCTCATACTGAGTTCCTTGCTGAACAGTTTTGCCAACATCAAAATGGGGGAGTTTGTTGAAACACCTTTCCACATAATTTTGATTTGACAAAATTGTTTAAGTATAAATTAGAATACATATTCTAAACACACTAAGTTTAAATGCGTTGATTTATTCTACTAATGTGTTTGTTCAATGTTGAGTATAAATG
The DNA here is from genome assembly GCF_963576675.1 of Euphorbia lathyris. Taxonomy (NCBI): domain Eukaryota; kingdom Viridiplantae; phylum Streptophyta; class Magnoliopsida; order Malpighiales; family Euphorbiaceae; genus Euphorbia; species Euphorbia lathyris. The sequence continues at coordinate 75,027,880 of NC_088918.1, read as the reverse complement.
TTATAAGTCATAAGGATTGGAAGGCCCAAGCCCAATACGGAAGCCAAGGCCCAAGTCAAACAACTCAGTACACTCGGCCCGCGTATGTCAAGACGTTGTCGTTTTGGACAAAAACGCAACTCAGCATGACAACGACTATATGCAAGTCAGGATGACAACGACACATAGCCGTTTCCCTCCAACGGTTATTTCGAAATTCGAAATGACCGAATGGCCAGACGTCTCTATAAATAGTGCCATCACAAGCTTCACTATACACAGAACTTGATCAAGCCATTACGCTGTCCAAATCTCTACAAGTTCTGCAAGCAAGAAGCAAAGCAAAATTCTTACACTACATTTTCATATCTGTGTAAAAGTCTAGAGTGATTGTTTTTCAATCATCTAAGGTGTTCTAGCAATTGTTGTTTAGGACAAAATCTTTATCATTTCTATAAGTAGAAAGGAGAGGCTGAGTACTCGGTTTTAAGTACTCAGCGGAGAGATTAGGATTGAGTAGAAGTATAGAGGAAGGTACTCTTGTCATACTCAATTGCTGATATTGTAAAAGGTTTGAGGCTCTACCTTTAAAGAGCTCAGTAGAGGATTTGAAATCTCGGAGGTGTTCCGGGGACAGGACGTAGGCTTAGAAGAAGCCGAACTTGGATAAATCTGCTGAGTGAAGTATTTCTAAACCTTAACTCCTTATTCATATTGCTTGCTTAAAACAAACTAAAACTGACCAAGTAAAAGAGGTCAAGCTGAGTTGTGCGCTACCAACGAGAAGGTTCAGGAATAAACTCTAAGTGCTATTTCCTTACCTAAGCAACGAAGCTGTCCTAGTCACTAGTTGACTAAGCCAGTGTCTTGCTGAGTGCTAAGCGCCGCTGTGAGATAAACCTTTCTTAAAGAAAAGAAATCTGCCCAAATTATCTTAAAAAGGAAAAATAGTTCCTAACCCCCCCCCCTTGGAACTATATTTGCAACCTTACAAGGGACCAACATTTAGATGATTGAATAATCACTCTAGACTTTTACACAAAAGATATGAAAGTATAGTGTAAGATTGCTTTGCTTTTTGCTTGCAGAACTTGCGTAGAAATTTGATCAGCGTAATGGCTTGATCAAGTTCTGTGTAAAGTGAAGCTTCTGATGGCACTATTTATAGAGACGTCTTGAAGCATCGGTCATTTCGAATTTCGAAATAACCGTTGGAGGGAAACGGCTTCCTGTCGTTGTCATCCTGACTTGCTCAGAGCTCTCGGCCAATCAGATTTGAGTATCTTCTATCCTCGGTCAGCTTTTGGTCAGCTCGGCAGAATGTCTCTCCTTTTATGGTAAAGTCAACTGGACAGCATACTGTGTCATCTGAACTTTACCCAAAGTAGAAATACTTTGTCTGGAAGTTTTCCTTAGCCAGCTGCTGTCTTGTACGCTTTGTCGAATCAACTCAGCAGCTTCGTTCCGAAGTTGTTCCCAGAAGGTCTTCTAGATCCTTCTTTCGCTGAGTTGCATTTTGTACACAGCGACATCGTTTTGATAAACGCGGGCCGAGTTGTCTTGAGTTGTTTGACTTGGGATTTGACTTTCGTATTGGGCTTGGGCCTTTTAATCCTTATGTCTAATAAGCAATTTAACTCAACATTGAACAAACACATTAGTAGAATAAACCAAAGCATTTAAACTTAGTGTGTTTAGGATATGTTCTTAATTATACTTAAACAGTTTTGTCAAATCAAAATTATGTGGAAAGGTGTTTCAACAGCTAAGTCGTCCCTCTTGTTGTTGGCGGTTCAATTGGGCTACTTGATTTCCCAAGTCCCTACAAAAAGCTTCAGTATCAATAAGACGGGAAGATATTTCTTTAATGAAATTAATTACCATAGCATCTTGTGTGTTGTTAGGGAGGATAGAGGTTTCTCTATCGTGGACACCGGGTAGTGGGCCCGAATCCTACTCCATGTACCTGCTTCTATCATTATTGTGGTGATGGTATGTACTTGAGTTAGGGTAGGGGTAAGAATTAGAATTGTACCTTTGGTTACCTCCTACGTAACTTACATTGTTGGGATCACCGGCGAAAGGGCTACCGGTATAGCAATTATGTTCATTATGTGTTCCACCGCAATGAGTGCACATCAGGACTTGTGCACCTTTATAGACGCTCAATTGTGCTATCAAAGCGTCCGACTTGCTATTAAACTCGGCCATGGAATTTGTTGGAGCATCCTTCTCTATGGTGAGGGCTTGATGTCATGGTGGCCTGACAAGCCGATCTTCTTGCCATTGGATGCTTTTTCTTGCAAGTTTGTTGATGAGCTCGTGTGCTTCGGTTGCCAACTTCCTAAACAGATACCCACCTGCTGCGGAATCCACAAGTGCACGATTAGTGGTTGTTAAACCGTAATAAAAAGTACTTACTAGATCGTGCTTGGGGATATCGTGGTGCGGGCAACTTCGGAGCAACTTTCGAAATCTGCCCCAAGCTAAGTGGAGGGCTTCGCATTCGAGTTGTCGGAAGGAGGTGATGTCATTACGCAACTTCACTGTTTTGGAGGGTGGAAAGTAGTATGAGAGAAACTCCTTCTCGAGCTCGTCCCATGACGTGACAGTTCCGGCTTCTAAAGAGTGCAACCATTCCAATGCTCGGCCTGTCAAAGAAAAAGGAAAACGTTTTAAATGTACGGCCTCAATTGGAACACCATTTTGCTGGGAGGTGTTGGCACACATAAGAAATTTGTCAAGATGTTCATTGGAATTTTCGTGAAGTTCCCCTCCGAATTGACCGAGTTTTTGGATCAATTGGATCATGCTAGTCTTGATTTCTCATGCTTCGGCTGGAATGGCGGGGATGACGATCCGGTTGCGATTTTAGGGTCTATATGGGGCTAGGATCTCCATCATTGTTCTTATATCCCTGCCCCCACTAGCCCGAACATCATCCATGGTTATGTCATTGCGGTTGGCCATCTTCTTTTTTACTCCTACAAAGAAATATTGCTCCAAGATCGGGTGAGCGTAAACCACTAAAGGAGAAATAAAGTAAAGAAAAATATAAACTCAAAAGAATATTGTTAGTGTATAAACAAGATATAGACAATTTATACAAAAAGGATGCCTAGACTAACAATAAAACATTTTTGTCTAATATTGCAAGAAAGTATAAATCCCCGGCAACGGCGCCAAAAACTTGATAGCGTGGATCTAGTAGTGCGGTAAAATAAGTAAGATGTAACGTGTGTGTGTGCTTAAACTCTACTAGATGCTACTACGTAGGGGCAAGTGTACCCCGTCATATCAACTAATAATCCAGTTAAGACCGGGTATCGAATCCACGGGATTTATATCTACTAGTATTAAACTACTCGGTTCTATTCGTTATCTAGGCGGTGAATACTATAGGTTGGTTTGGGTGACAAGTACAAACTACTCCTAAACTATGGTGAGATAGACTTGTACAACCGAACTCTACGGACTATGATAAGTTATAATTATAATAAGCAAAGACTCCGAACGTATACGATTGGTACTTTACTCTTGCAAAGACGACTATGTGTAGACGGACCGCACCGTGAAGTACTTAGACGACGTTGTTCCTAGTCAAGATGTGTCTAATGTCGGGGATCAGAAACTATGGCCCGTAAGTTCCGTGATTTGTCAATTCCTACGGGTTCTGGAATGTTACTCCTGGTAAGGCAGCACCTATATGAATCCCTAAAGATAACCCGTCCCTACGGGTCACCGGAAATCGTGTCTCACCTACACAATGATCAATTAAGAATATCAAAATAAGTAGCAAATATCAACACGTATAAAGCAACGGGAATTGCAAATCATATATTATAATATGGAATGAAAAGAATATGAGTACAACCAAGCCTAGTACATAGGAAGAGTGCAAGCTAATTAGCAAGTAAAACGGAAGAATCGGCCCTTAGAACTAGCTAACCAGACTCAAGGCCGTCACCTAGGTCTTGGAGGTGGAACTTCTCGAGCTTGGTGGAAGAGGGTGGAACGGAACTTCGACGAGATGGCGGAACAAATGAACAAGCTCTCAAAGTGGTAGAGTTTAGCTATACAAAAGTCTGAATGATGAAATGAGTGCTAATCACTCTTATTTATACACATCAAGCTCAGGGTAGAATCGTAATTACACAAGTTACAAATAAGATTTCACATTATTTTTGCAGGTTTCACAAAGTACGCTTCGCGTAGAAGGTAGTACGCCCCGCGTATCTGCACGATTAGCCCATCCCGTTGATAATTTCTTCCACGTGGACCAGATTTAGACTAGTTGACTCAACCACGCCCCGCGTAAACTGGGATACTCCCCGCGTGGTTGAGCTCCTAGAACCCATTTGCTTGAAGTACGCCTGGGGCGCTCCGCGTAGACTGGTTTACGTCCCGCGTAGTTGGGTCCCTGGAACTTTTGTCTTCAATTCACACTGGAGACGCCCCGCGTACTATGGCTTACGCCCCGCGTAGTTGGGTCCCTGGATCTTTTGTCTTCAATTCACACTGGAGACGCCCCGCGTGGTAGATATTGACCAAGTGGGAATGCGCAATTGACTATCTTGTGTTGAGGGGAAGTGGCTGCGCCCCGCGTGCCATGTTTTGTGTCCCGCGTATCCGTGAATTAGTGCTTGATTGTTTTCTTCTTTGTACCTGAAAAGTACGATCTTCGAGAACCGAGTTAGCTTGACGTTTATTTTTCTGAATTTAATCAAAACTAAGGAAATCAACTGAAAACATAAAATTTATTTTTATTTTGTAATTTATTCGAAAACATATTATTTTTGTGATTAAACTTATTAAGCTCAAAATTATACTGTAAATCACGCTAAAGATAGGGACAAAATGCCCAAATCAGGTCCAAATCCAACACCTTAGGCCACGGCTTTAAAACGTGTCTGCATGTCTTACTAATAAGTCCTAGTCACTTTCTCTCTCCCTTTCTGATGTGGGATTCCTGCCCCCTATCGTCATCCTTTAGGACCGCTTCTTATTCAGACCTTCTATCCCGGCGCCACCCATTCCGGACCGGATCATTACAGGAATACCGGGAACCTTTAATCTATTGACTATTAACTAATAATATATGCAATACAAAACTTTAAAAAAAAAAAGAAAAAAAAAATAATTTTTTCATTTAAATTATGGATGTGCCGCAGAATATAATTGGAGTGCCGACTAGGGTTGATGAGGGTTGACATAATCTCTAGCTTGAATGCCACTCTAGCTAGCTATAACGTTGATTTGTTTCGAAGGCTACCTGTTTTGGTGTCTTGGTTTATTAGCTTTCGTGATTTGATTTACTACTGCTCATTTTTTCTCAACTAAAAAATTTAAACTGATAAATAAAATAAAGTTTTTTTTTTTATGGAGATAAATAAAATAAAGTTTTGAAATAATATAATAATTATTATTTTTATATACTCATTTACGTTGTGAAATTTTACTATAATCCTAGTCTATAAATATATTCTTTTTTATTAGTCAAATTTATTATTCACTTCATTCTCTTATATAAATTATTCTAGTAAATTAGTTTATTTTTTAAATATAAATCATTTTAGTTTTTCAAGATTTTTTATTTAGTTTTCCAGTCCAAACATTAAACTTTTTTTTTATCTTAATACATGTGTTTTTAATATTTCAAAATTTATTTTCCAATCATGATATAAGAGATAATTGTTTTTAGTTAACCAATATAAATTTATTAATTTGATTCTATATAATTTTTTTTAATTTATATGAAATATTCTAAAATGACTTATATAAGGGAATGAAGGAAGTGTACCGGATCCACCATAGAACTTCTCTATTCAAGTTAGTGTTTTTTTTTGTTGGATGAACAAGCTTAAACTATATATGTATAATAGAAGGATAAATGTTCTTTTCCTTTAAAAGGCTTTAAATATATGTAGAAAAAATCATTCAACCCAAAATATAAAACTAGTAAATACTATGGGCTTCCTAAAAACAACTAGGGAAATTCCTTTTAAAAACTTATCTAAATTAAGTCATATATCAAACTAATAAAATCATTATTTTTAATATATTTTAAAGAAGTCTAAAATATATTATATAGAATTTAAGATTTATGAATTGGGGTTTATAATTTTTAAATTAAAATATAAAAATATATTTTATTTATTAAAATAGTGACATATTAAGAATTAAGTTTGACAATATGATTTAGAGGGTGTTTGTTTCAGCTTTTCAGAGAAGCGTTTAGCGTTTCACTCCAAACCGCAGGAAATACAACATTTGATTAGGTTTATATAATCGCCACATTTAACATTTGCTTAGGATACTACAACATTTTGGAGCTTTTCATGAAAAACTCATTTTTAGAGCTTTTCATAAACAAATGTTTGTAGTTATTGATTATTGACAAAATTATCCTTCTTATTTTATAATTTATTTGTTGATTAATTTAAAACATTTCTATATTAGACATTTTAAATAGTAACAACAACAGTTCAATATAATTCTATTAAACACTAATAATTAGGGTTTGTTGGTTCAGGTGTTAGCTAATAGCTGTTGCGGTTGCTGTTAGCTGTTTGCGGTTGCAGTAAGCTATTAGTTGTTTGTTGTTAGTGTTTGGTAAAATTATATTGAACTGTTGCAATTAGTATTTAAAATGTCTAATATAGACATGTTTTAAATTAATTAACAAATAAATTATTAAAGATGAAGGATAATTTTGTCAATAATTAATAACTATAAATAGCTGTTCATAAAACGCTATACACAGGAGCTTTTCGTGAAAGGCTCCAAACCGCTGCAGTATCCTAGGAAAATGCTAACCGCTACGGTTATATAAATCTAACCAAACGCTATATTTCATGCGGTTTGGAGTGAAACGTTAAATGCTCATCCGAAAAACTAAAACAAACACTTTTATATAGCTAACAACAAACAGCTGACAGCAGCATCAATTACAACCACAAATAACTAACAACAACCGCAACAACTATTAGCTACCAACTCAAACAAACTGTTAGTTATAATTTTGTAACCATATTCATGTAAAAATCCCAAAAAAAAACTATTAGGCTAGAACTATTATTATTATTATTATTATTGTACACCCCAATTTCTGAACCTTGGCAACTGGGCAGTTTGATGTTGTCTTTCTCAGTTTGTGCACAGCTGTCAAAACTTCATGCAGATTATTTAATTTGGGATATTCTTATCCATAGTAGTTGTAAGTAATAATTTTGTGTGGGATACGATTTTTTTTATTTTTTATTTTTTGATATTCAATAAGAATCTAAATTAATGAGATGAAATTCGTCATATCCGAGTATGCATTGACTGTGCAAACTTAGCTAAGCACAACTTGGAGCACCATATATAAGGCATATGCATGCACATTCTTGCCTATATTTTTTTGTTTCATTTTGAATAATTTGGTTAGGGACAAAAAATGCTTAGTTGTATAATTAACTAATAATCTGTTCAAAATTGACTCCCAATTTTTTATTATATTACTTAAATTAGGTATCCCACCCTTGGAAAGAGATAAGTGTAGACATGTTTATAGGTTAGGTCCAGGGGCGGAGCCAACTTAGAGTTTGGGGGCTCCGACCTCTGGCTACTGGTTCCGCCCACTTCGGTAGATTACAGCTCTACTAATTTTTGTTCATATTAATGTTTTTATAGTATTATTATTATAATACTTTAAGATAGTTGAATTGGTTACTAAGAGATTATTTCAAATTCCATGAAACTCTTTCTTTTTTTTAAGTTTTTAATTATTTATTGAATTTTTTATGTATTTTTTTAACTTTTTCATCTTTTTAAACTAATTTATTTTTTCTAAATCAGTTTTTTTTTTTTTTTTTTACTTTTGAGACTAAAAAAACCACTAATGTTTTGGGTCGAGAGCAATTTTACCCCTCACATTTAAAATAGTACAATTTTACCCCTAACATTGGAAGCTAAGATCAATTTTACCCCTAACGTTGATAAATTGGGTGAATTTGAGAAATAATTCATCAAACTGTCTTCTCGGTCATGTATCTTGTCATATACACTTCACACGCGCGTCATTTTATCAATAACAAATCACAAAAAAAAACTATACTGCCTTTTGTACGAATCGGACAAAAAAAATTTAAAAAATTCACCGAATTCATAAATATTAATCTATAATTCTATTATTAAATGATAAAAAATATGAAATCATTTTTTTAAACGAATTGATATGCAATTCGTGCAGAATAAGGAACAAAAATATCTGTGTTTTATAATAATGCTTGAAATTGATCCAAATTATCAACGTTTGGGGTAAAATTGCTGTTGGATGCCAACGTTAGGGGATAAAATTGCATCATTTTAGACGTTAGTGGTAAAATTGTTCCTGACCCAAAATGCTAGGGGTATTTTTGCACCTTAACCCAAAAAATTTATAAGAAATTAGCGGTAGATTTATAAAACATTAAAGATATCTACTCCTTTTAAACCGAGCAATTTGAACAAAATCTAACTTATTGATTTCTCATTCCATTACAACAAAATTGTAACATACAACCAACATAATAATGAGCCTTCAATATAATGGTTATTCCATTATAAAAGTCATTACATCTTACTAAACAGGACCTAAATTGTTGACGAAAAAGACGTAAAAACCTTGTAATATATTTTTTACTAAATATAAAGATTGACTAACATAATAACTATGAAAAGTTAAAGATAGAGACTAGAATTGGGAATGGAAAGAATTTCCGTATCCACCAGTCTTATCCATAGAGGTGCAAACCATTTGCGAAACGAAATAGTGACTGTTACCGGCGATGGATATCCTTAGAAGCAAAAAAAATAAAATAGAGACTAGAATTACACCACTTTGCTAAGAATGTAAACGAAATGGCCGGAGGTTGGGGATAAAAGAAGTTTACCACCATGCAGATGAACTATTGGTAATCCATGATAAAGGCTTTCTTTTTAGAAAAAATAGACCATAGAAATTCACTCATAGAAGAAGTCTTCGTGGAGGGATGAGCGTTCAGTTCAAATCGAATCGCCTTCGTAGTGTGGCCCAACCGTGGCGAGGCTTGGAAAAGGTTCATACGTTGCTAACCTCTTATTCTCCCCCTCTCTCCGAGCTCTTCTTGAATCGAGGAGTTAAAGCTAAGCTCAGCTAGGACAGTTCCCTATTCTCGCTCCTTGATCTGTCAGGATTTCTCGTCCCCACCCTTGAATTCCAAATAGAAAGATTTTGTCTCCATCCCAATTCAAGGAGAATCCATTTTTCTATTGGAATTTCATGGGTTAAATGTACCACTGGTCACTGAAGTTATATGGTTATCATAAAATGGTTACCCAATTTCAATTTGTTTCAATAAAATCACTCAACTTTGAGTTTTGTCTCAATTAAGTCACTATAACGATTTTAATGATTAAAAATCATCGGAATGATGACATGATTGATACGTCAATATGAGACAACTCATATTTCTAACCAAAATGACACATGACATCCACATAAGCGTCATATGGCTATCACGTGTCGATTATTTTTATGGAAAAAAACTAAAATTTAGTTTTTTTCATAAAAATACCAAACATGCGGTTGTCACATTTCGTTCCGGTCAGATATTTGAGTTAACTCATGTTGACGTGTCATCCATGTCATTATTTCGATGCGTTTTAACCACTAAAATCGATGGAGTGATCTAATTGAGACAAAACTCAAAATTGAGTGATTTTATTAAGACAAATTGAAGTTGAGTGACAATTTTGAGACAACCATATAAGCTCAATGACTAATAATGCATTTAATCCGAAATTTCATTTCCCAGTTCATTTTATATTTATATATATATAATTTTATTATATTCTTTTTCTTCATTTTCTTAATATTTGGCACAGTATAACAATAATTAATAAGATTGAGTTTGAGTTTGGTGGTGGAAAGAAAGAATGAAATTGACCCAATCTAATACGTAACTTTAAAAAGAATCACAAAAAAATCAATAAAAATAAATGTTAAATGAAGAATTAATCGATAAATTTGTAGGGAATCCGATGAGGTTAATATCAGGGATGGGTACGAGGATACTATCCTCGCCCGCCCCGTCCTTGCTTTCGATGAGCAAAAAGATCACCATTTCCGCCTTGTAGGAATTCGAATTGGGGATTTTCTGTTTCCGATGGAGCGGATCCCCATCCCCGCTCTTTTACAACCTGACTCATTGCACGTGTGCCAATAAATCCTTGATGTTGTAATATGCTATAATCTCCATTGGCCCATGGGCCACAGTCTACTTCATCTTTTAAAAACTAGGGAAATTTACATGGAAATTCAACTTTTAAAAATTATTTATAACTTTGTCACTTAAAATTATGAATTATATTAAGTGAATAGTTGGCGATTTTCCACTACAATTTCATCAACTAAAACAGTTATAAAATTTGACATTTATCAAATAAAGACTTATACTTTTGATATTATATTAATTAAATTATCAATATTAACTCAATAATAAATATCATTATATATATATATATATATATATGAATTTCATGTAAAAGACCCTAAAAACTATTTATAATTATTTCAAGTCATAATTTTAGATTATGTCAAGCTAGTAAAATCAGTACTTTTAATATATTTTAAGGATTAAAATTTATAAATTAGAAGTCTAGAATAAATTTTCTCGAGTTTACGATTTATGAATTTGAGTCTAGAATTTTTAAATCATAATGTAAAATTATAATATATAAAGAATAATAACATATTAAGAATTAAGTTTGGTGATATGATTTAGTTGTAATTTTATACTTAATTATGATATTCATGTAATTGACCCTCATGTATAGTAGTGGTCTTTGAGAAAAGGGAAAATTACAGAGAAATTCATGTTTCAAAAACTATTTACAACTATGTCAAACCATAATTTTAGATTATGTCAAATTAGTACTTTTAAAATATTTTAAGGATTGGAATTTATAAATTAGAAGTTTAGAATATATTTTTTATGGTTTATGATTTATAAATTGGAGTCTAGATCTTTTAAATTATGGTATAAAATCATAATATATAGAGAATAATGACATATTAAGAATTAAGTTTGGTGATATGACTTAATTGTAATTTTGTACTTAATTATGGATATTCATGTATTTGACCCGAAAAGGGAAAATCTTTGAGAAATTTACATAGAAATTCATTTTTGAAAAAGTATCTACAATTATATCAAGTTCTAATTTTGAATTATATCAAACTAATAAAATCATTATTTTGAATCTATTTTAAGAATTAGAGTTTATAAATTAAGGGTCTAGAATATATTATTTAGGGTTTAAGAGTTATGAATTGGAGTTTAGAATTTTTTAATTAGAGTATATATAAACGTATATTTTATTTGTTATATATAAAAAATAATGATATATTTAGAATGAAGTTTTATAATTGTAATTTTATAATTAATGTAACTCACCCAAAATCCTTTCTGTCACAAGATTTTTAATTTTTAATTTTTTTGAAAAGATTTAAATTATTTGTTGTTCCAGAAAATGTACAAAACCATCTATCCAATATAAGGATAGTTCCAACAAGATTTGTTCGTGGGCCGAATTTCAAGAACATAATCCGTCTAACTAATTTTAATGCAAGCTTGTGCTTAATCGGACTTAAAAGGGAAATTTATACAGAAATTCATATTTTAATAATTATTTACAACTATATCAAGTTGTAATTTTGCATTATGTCAAACTAGTAAAATCAGTATCTTTAATATATTTTAAAGATTATAATTCATAAATTATAAATCTAGAATATATTTTTTAGGGTTTATGATTTATTTTTTTTTTTTGGTAGAATCAGGGTTTATGATTTATAAATTGGAGTCTTGATTTTTTTTAAACTATGGTTTAAAATTATAATATATAAAGAATAATAATATATTAAAAATTAAATTTAGTGATATGACTTAATTATAATTTTGTACTTAATATTAATTATGATATTCATGTATTTGACCCGACTTAAAATTCCCAAGATTGACCCCAACCAAGCCCACTTAAATATTTTCTATAAAAAATATTAATTATTTTTCTAAAAGAATCTATATTTTTAATTTATTTTGCATATTATTATTTTCAAAGACAAACTTTATATATATATATGGCCTGTGACCAACTTCTTCTATTGTAGTCCAAGCTCACTAATAGCAACCCAATGTGGCTAATAGAATTTAGACCTCAAGGCATAAAAGAATTTTTCGGAAACCTATGCAATAAAAGATTTCTCACAAGATTCGGACTCCTTATCCATAAAGATTTCTAAGGAGATGACAATCTTAAACCTAATCGAGCATTATAAATAGGCAGGTGTAAGCACAAAGTTTATTACGTTAACTAATATCATAAAATAAAAGGTAAGAATGATCATTTAACCTTCTTCAAAATGATTAGTTATTGGTAACTTTTCTAATAACAGAATTTAAAATAAGATTTGACATAACCATAAATTTTCATAGCATGTACATTTCTGTCGGTAATTTCCTCTAATTACTTTCATCTTTAATCTATGTATTAGAAACTTATTACACTTCCATAACAAAAAAATCTTATTATACTAATATTGTATCAGACAACTTCCAATAGATCAAATTACTGCTTTACATAATCCAACTATGTAATAAAATTCTTCAGCAAATTTTACTCTAGAATTCTTTTACAAATATGAATTTGATTAATTAAATGATTAAACGAAGTTTACTCCAATTAATTAATTTTTACTAATTGCAATACTACCTCCCACATTTCATAGTATTTGTTCTCTTAATTTTGCCCGTCTGCTCAGAACAACAGGTTAAATGTCCGTGCCCAACGATTCTCGACCATGCCGAATGTTCCTCCTTCTTGCTTCACTGGGTAAACCCTAATGGAAATATGCGATGTTTTGCGGAATAGTCAAGGTGATTTCTACAGAGTCTTCGCTAAATGTAAGCAGGGTTCATTCCAGGTTAGAATTGGGGGAGGCGGTGACCCTTTGTGAAGATTGAGCTGGATCAAACGTTTGGGGATCGATGGATGTAAAGTAAAGTCTGATACTAAAATGCTAGTAGACCACATTGGTCAGAATAACTTTCGATCTGCATATGGTTTTGTTTTAGAAGAATGTAAAAGTATAATTCGTTCTTTTAACGATATTTGAGTCTCTCTTGTTAGTCGTTATGTGAATGGTGTAGCTCATGTGTCATACCCGACCCTAAACGACCTCAATCGGCATCAGACGTGAAATAGAAAGATCACAATCAATACCTAAAAGTCCAAAAACAAATATCATAAATTTCAAACTTTTCAAGTATTCCTCTTAGATATATATTCTAAATAAATCAATATCTTTACTACATTAGTCATTCAAGAACCTCAATATATTTACCAACTTCATTACATTACAATTGAAATATCAAGGTTTTAATGATAATTCTAACAATAAGTAACAACTTCCAATCCTCGCCTAATCGGTCGGTAATCTTCTCTATATCTTGTACTTTCTCACCTAAAAACATTAAAACATTTAAAAAGGTGAGACAAAAATCTCAATAAGTAATTATCACCTAATTATCACTTACATAAAATACTTATACTCAAAATAACTATATATATTATAATTTCCAAAATGCATCATATAAAACTCATATTCTTAAAAATGAACATTTTATGGAATAAACCATAATAAAATACTCAAAATAGTACTTTTAATCAAATATATAATTTAAGTACCATAAACTTGTTTATACACATTATTTCTGAAATATCACACAATGTCAAAACAGAACCATTGTGTTAAAATACTTAATACCAAAACTTGTGTTCAAAATAGCTATATATATATATATATATATATATATATATATTTGTTAAAATCTCAACTACACAATATAAATAGGTTTGCAATTATCCATTTTCTCAAATTAACCGTATATCAATAAATATTTCGCAAACCGTATATCAATAAATACTTCGCAATCCATATATCAATAAATAATTCACAAACCGTATATCAATAAACACTTCGCAAACCGTATATCGATAAATATTCCGTAAATCGTATATTAATAAATACTTCATAAATCATATATCAATAAATTTTTCACAATTCGTATGCATCCGAGAGATAATCCCCGTATGTATCAATCCTCACAATAGAATCGAGATATCTCATTATTTTGTTTAATCCTGCATGGTCTTACTCAACACTTCTTTGCCATGCTCTATTGGGTCTTTCAACTGTGTACACAAGTCGTATTTCTCACTAAATACGGACTTTAATTAAAACCATCTATCCGAATTACTCTTGATGGATACTAAAAATATTATAATTTTATAATATAATTTAAAATCAGAAATATATATATATGTCAAAATATATATAACTCGTAAGTCAGCATCATAAAGTTTTCCAATAACATTTCTTCAATTTCATCCTTCAAAATATCAATTCGTAAATCATTATTGAAATAAAGTCACCAAATAATAATGTATTGATATACTTATCAATACTAACTACAATTTCTAAAGACATAATTCATCATATATATACTTTATTTCAATAAATCATAAATTCATCAAAATTACTATTTTAATAATCTTTAATTAAAACAAAAATTTACTTTGAGAAATAAATTTATAGAAAATCACTTATAATATATACTTATATTTTTGTTCATAAATCAATTATCAATAGATTTCTCAATACACTTCCCTTCTTTAAATTCAACTCTTCAAAATGTCAAATCTTACACAAATAGTAATCAAATATATTGAAGTTCATCAAACAAAATCCAAATCATGTATACATATATGCATATTATAAGTTGAAATTTACATGCAAAGACATATATGTATATATTCTTGAACATAGTTTAAACTCACTTTAAAAACTAATTTATAAAACCCCATTTAATCAAATGCGTGGTAAAAATCCCCATAAAAATTCAATTTTCTGGAAAATATAGAGTTATATATACCTATATATACATAAAAATTCAAAAGGGTTGTTGATAGTTACTTTAGCCATAATTGAAGGAAAAACACATTAAACCTCAAATTCACCACTATAATATGCCTAGGTCGAACCCCATGTAGAAATCTCCAAATCAAAATCACACCAACCACCATGTGTATTAGGATGTCCAGAACTTACTGTAAAAAAACATCAGCTCGATCCAACGGTTCAGTCTCTAGATATAAAGGTATGATCAAAGCTTGGTGATTTGGGTGTTTGAATGAAGGAGATGGGAAAATGGAGAAGAAATGAGGGTTCAAAACCAAATTCTGATTTTTCTCACTTTGGGCGTCCGAATTACAGGTTTGGGAATTGTAATTTTATGTTCCCAATAAGGGAAAAATATCCCTTTTGGTCCCTCTAAAATTTAACTTCTTTCAAAACTTATCCTAAACTTTTAATTTCTTCTAAAATCATGAAACTGACTCCCAAACTATATCCATAATACCCAATTAACTCTTCAATCAATAAATAAATATAGTGTAACATAATATTAGGGTATAATAATTAAAGTTAAGGACACGGATGTGACATAATGTGTTAGCTAGAGCTGCTTTTTCTTTGCTAGTAGTAATAGAGAGGTCTGTTAGGCCTCCAGATTTCATTTGTCAAGCTTTGTATGTTGATTCTCATTAATAGATCATTTTCTTTAAAAAAAAATATTTTCACGTATGTATAGATAATTCACAACTTTTTTCTAAACTCAAGATAAGGAAGTTAGTGGAGAAATGAAAAGAAGAAGAATGAAAAAAAGGTAAATACAAATTTGGCTCATTTGAGAGAACCGTTTACATATTTAGACTCATTACAACATTTCTTACTAAACTAGACACTTGCATTGTTCACAATCCTGTAATACCCCTATTTTGCTCAAATCTTATATCATGGACATGAAACAATTACGAAATCCTCTCACGGTGATAACACTTTCGAACAACTTCTGCAATTTTGGATAGACTTTTGCATCAAATTCAATGGCAAAGGTCGGATAGAATGTAAGTTTCAATCTCTTTGCATCAAATAATAAGAAATACCATCATATTTAGGGTTTGTTAGAGTATACGAGTTTAAGATTTAGGGCTTAGTTTTTCCGTATGGTTTAAAGCCTTATTAGGCTTAGAGTTATGTTTAGTAGCATGTTTATGCAGTAGAAACTTATTTTGAGATATATTTTTTATGATTTAATATGTTAAAAATCCTCTAATTGCAGTAGCAGGATAGTTGCACAGTCATGAAAACCTTTTGTAGTAGAAGCAAAGCAACTGCAAAGGAAATTCATATCAGTCAATTGAATTTCCTTCGCAGTTGCTTCCATTGCGGAAAGTTTTCATGACCGAGAAACAATTGAGTGGAGGAATACCTTTATAGTTTTATACACTACGAATGTATTGCGGTAACTGTGAAGACAAGTGTCTTCACAGTTTTATCATATATTTCGCATTTGCTTCAACTGAAAAATATTTTAAGCTTGTTTGTTTTTGTAGTTGGGTTAATTGCGAAGGAGTTTATTAACTGTGAAGTATTTTGTTTTCTTGTTTCCTTTACACTAAATGCCAATTTTTTTTTATAGTCTGAAGGTATCAACCAAGAATTCTTTTAAGAATGGTTCCAAGAAGAGAAAGAGAGGAGTACTTCTTGATGATAGTGTGAAAGGCATAAAAGGATTCAAGTATCCTTTCAGCTTTTCGTGCATCTTGACTAACTGTTTGTAACTGTGTTAATAACATTTGGCAGGTTATTTGTAACTGTATTAGTAATTAACATTTTTTGTTTTCATTTTAAGATACTTGTTAATTTTGCAGTTGTTGTTTTAAGATGACAGATAAATTTATATAGTTTCTTTCTTTGAAACCTAATTTATGTCCTTGGACTTTCGGAATTTACAAGTGAAAAATTACATATCTGATGTAAAATTTCAAATATAAATCATTTTAATCAGCTCCTGTATGTCATGACTTTTCCTTTTGTGCACCATTGGCCGTTCCACGTGATCACACATAAAACATGATCAATTGACATACTGCTATTGTTCAGAAACAAACACATTGTCAAAACAAATTAGATCAAAAGTATAATATCATTTCCCAGTTTAAACAATTGCAAAACATGCAAAAAACTGCGAAGACAATTTGCTTCATAATACTTCTTAGTTAATTTAACTGCGAAGATAATTTGCTTCGCAGTTACATTAACTGTGAAGCCAATTGCTTCGCAGTTTCTGATTCGGCGAAGCAAAATTGCAAACTTCGAACCCATCAGCTTGGATATACACTTTAACTTTCAATCTCCAAGGTGCAAACTAACTTAAAATACACAAAATTAAACTATATAAATTAATTTATGTATGTAAAATCAACAACATACTTACATAAAGAGCTTAGATCTTGGATTAATTTATGAAATTTTGAAGTTGGATTGCCAAGGGAGAGAAGTGAAGTAAAGTATATGTGGTGTGTTAAGTGATAATATATATAGTAAGGGTATTTCGAAAAAGTTAACAATAAAGTGTCTAGTTTGATAATAAATGTTGCAATAGGTCTAAACCTGTAAACATGCATCTCAATTGGGCTAGTTTCGAAATGCATAAAACTAAACTATTTTCATTTGAATTTGACATATACATCTTATATACGTCATCTTACACATTTGATATTGTATTGAAATTGAGATTGAAATGTAGGTAAAACTCAACATAAGACTTCCATGAATTTGGATTGGATTGTTGGATGAACAAAACTTTAGCTCTTGGATTGTATTGTTCACTTAATTGTTGTCTGAATTGCTGTAAAAAAAATGAAAAGAATAAAATGAGGGGAAGAAGGAAAGGAGTTGCTGCTTCGATGTGTCTGAGGGGGAAAAGGAGAATGAGGAAGATGATGGCATTTTTGTCTGAATGAAGTGAAAGTGTCTATATTTGTAAGAAATGAGAGAAGAGTGATTCAATGGGTTGTATGGTTTCGAAATGCATAAAACTAAACTATTTTCATTTGAATTTGACATATACATCATCTTACACATCTGATATGGTATTGAAATTGAAATGTAGGTAAAACCCAACACAAGAATTCCATGAATTTGGATTGAATTGTTGGATGAACAAAACTTTAGCTCTTGGATTGTATTGTTCACTTGATTGTTGTCTGAGTTGTTGTAAAAAATGAAAAGAAAAAATAGAAGGGAAAAAAGAAAGGAGTTGCTACTTCGATGTGTTTGAGAGGGGAAAGGAGAATGAGGAAGATGAGAGTATTTTTGTCCAAATGAAGTAAAAGTGTCTAGATTTATAAGAAGTGGGAAAATTAGACTTAATATATAAATGAGCTTTCAAAAAAGGTTCAAATTTGTAATTAACCCTCTATATATAGTTCTCAATTTTGCAATATAAGTACAAGTTAGGTAAATTGCATACGTGCTGTACAACATTTACTATATTTCATACTTGGTGTACAACTTTCATTTTTACACATAAAACTACCCCACTTTATCGGTGACCTCCCACTAAAATGTACAACTGCAAATTATGACTAGTCAACACGAGTCAATATACCACATCACCCATTTTAAACTCATCTTCGTATACAGCTTCAGGTCTTCATCTTAATCAACATAAATAAATAAAATACAAGATCTTCTTCCCAAGGCTAAATGATATGCAAACAAAAAACAGTTTCTCGTTTTTCAACCAAAGCAGAATATCTTGCACTAGCATGTCTTACATCATAAATTTTATGCTTCATATGTTACTAAATGAAATTGGCTTCGATTGTAAAGCTCTGGTTTTGTGCTGTGACAATTTGGGAGCAACTTACCTAACTACTAATCCGATTTTTAATGATATCGGTCGAAACATCTTGAGATAGATTTTCACTTTGTTAAAGATAAAGTTGCCAAGAAGGAGCTCCATATTTGCTACATTCTGAGTCTCGATCAAACTACTAATGTCCTTACCAATCCACTTTCCAAGGCTCGGTTACTTCAACTACGTGACAATTTGAAGGTTCGGCCACCTTCAAATTAACGGGGAATGATAGAGGAGAGTTTAGTAATTAACCTCTACTTTAATTATCTCTTATTATTTTGTTAATATTAATTAGCTTTATCTGACTATTTTGAATCATTCAAAATCTCAATCTCATGTATCTTAGAGATTGTTCTGTTATAACATCTCCCTGTAACTCTCTTCATATTCCAACGTTAATTAACGAAAATACTCAGACAAAGCCATAACACTTTCAGAAACCACAAACTTACATTTATCGGCTTTTTAAGCACCCAAATTTATTTTTGTAATCATCCCAATTAATAATATACTTAGAGGGCGTTTAGTTACCTGCTTTTTACCTACTGTTTGTCTTTTCATTTTAAAAGGCAGAGTTTGAGGTGTTTGGTTAGGTACATCCTATTTGTCTTTTACAGTTGAAAAGTAGTTTTTTTTATAAAAGCAAGAAATCTCCGCTTTTTGGAAAAACAACATTTTCCAAATACAAACAGCAAAAATGAGCAGAAAGCAGCAAACAACAAGTAGTCAAATAAACTCTTATGTTGTAAGAGAGATGACATAAGCATCACCATCAAGAAATTGTGAAAAATATGAAAAAGAAAAACATGGTCAAGAGTGGAGCAAAGTGAAAATGAAATATTGTTGAATTCTTAAATCAATCAAATGGTCAAAATCTGTCTACAAAAGCTTCTCTAATTATTGAATATATATATATATAAGATTCCTAATTTAATTAGTCAATAATTAATGAGAATTGAGTTAATTAGAGCCGATTCATTGGATTATCTTAATTGATTAGGTACAACATTGAAGAACAAGCTTTTGATTATCCACTTAAGTACTTCAATTAGCAAAACTTTCTTAATAACAAGACTTGAAAAAACTGTTATCTTTTTTCTTTTAATTTTCTTCAATGAATCAATTTTATATAGTGGGATGTCTATTTGAATATATAGTAAAATTAAAAGGATAAAGTGAAAAAAAAAATCTTTATCCTTGACTATTAACATCGATTTTAATTGGATAAATAATTTATTAGTTCCTAATGTTTTACCTAATATACTGTTTCATTCTTATATTTCAATATATTATTGTTTAGTTTTTAATTTTTTTTTTATGTTTAATAGGTTTGTTCTTCAAATGATTGAAGTTGTAAATAGTTTAGTCCCTCAAATAAATGTGGTGCCTAAAAAGCCCGAACCAACTATCGGAAAAAAAGAGCACATGACATCATCCTTAATGAAATAGAGTAGTACGATTGCGTATCAGGAACCTTGATTCGAAAAAGCCTCACAAGATCCAGTCAAGTATCCAGTTGTTACCATGGTCGCACCCAATCCGGAAAATCATGGGCCTAGTGAGATTGAAGAATATCAAACCCTGATATCTGGGCACACGTTCGCCTATCAACTAAGTGGCACGTGGCACGACCTTCTCCTCAACCCATAACCATCTTCTAAAGCTCGGTCATAGTATAAATAGAGTAAGCCCAGCCAAGGTTGTAAAAAACGTTATGCACTAGTTGGGCAGACATGGCCCTTGAGGATTAATCAGAGATTAGTAAAAGATTAATCGGATTTGTATTTTTGTATTTTTTATTTATTAATCAACAAATTGTTATATAAATTCAATTAAAATATATATTATATAATAATATAAAATTATTTAATATAGAAAGTATGTATATTTGTAATATATATCTTTAAAAATATGTAAACATTAACATTTCAACAACAATATCATTGAAACAACCCCAAAAGTGAATTATAATAAAAAAAATATATTCATAATAAAAAATGTCTTTATTCACCGTCATTTAGGTAGAGTCTAGACGGTTAAAAATCGCATAGGGGTAAAAACCGCTTAGAGGGACTAATCAGAGAGAACTGAGGCACATTCTTAATTTCGAGCGCCTAGATGAGGCCTAATTGGTCGAGGCGGCCTTAGTTTTGAATAACGAGCTCAACTCAAGGTACATTAGTTCATTCATTCTATTAAACTTAGATTACATATTTTATTTACTAATTGCGATCAATCTATATTCCTTTCATAAACTAAGTTAGGCATCAGAGTCATTTAGCCAGACAACGACCCCTCTTCTGACCTTGTTTCTATGCAATCACATGTTGATGAGTGAACCCTCAGAATTCAACCACATCAATCAATGAGTATTTATATACTTTATCCCTAAATTAAAGAGTAAAATATATTTATACCCCTTAACTATCGCTGCTAGTAATATTATGGACCATAAACTTCATTTCATTGTATAAAAATCCTTCAATTTTATATTATACTAACTATAAAGTCCAAATAAAAAATTAACGGGATAAATTTAACTATATCATATTGTACCATAAATGATTAAATACCTATTTTCATACATTACTTCGTTAATTTTTTGACGAATTTTCTTCGATTTGAATCTTAGAGGGTGTTTGTTTATCGACTTTTCACCTCCTATTTGTCTTTTCATTTTGAAAGGCAGCGTTTTAGGTGTTTAGTTAGACTCTTCATGTTTGCCTTTTACCGCTGAAAAACAGCTTTTTACAAAAGCAGAGAATCTTTGCTTTTATGAAAAGCAGCATTTTCCAAATGCAACAGCAAACAGGAACAGGAACAGCAAACAACAAGTAGCCAAACAGAATCTTAATAAGGTTACCATACTGTAAGGATTTTTATGAAATGAAATAATGTTTAGCATATTACCCCTAAATTGAACTAGCTATAGTTAATTGCATTTGAAGATTGAATGCTATAATTCCATGATAATTAAAGGTTTAATCATAGGATAAATCAAAATTGTGAAAATGAAGATTCAAAGAATTGATAAGGAAAACCATAAAACTGAATTCTTAATAAAGTTGATACATTTATAAATCATACTTACAAGAAATGAAAAGATTATATGTATCTTTTCACATGAAACGACATTTCTTGAACCAATTAATTACTTCAAAATTTGTGTAAGGAAAGCACTCAAATACAATTCTTATCCATCTTAAGCTTAATATTAATCCTAGGGGCCAATCACTCCAACAAATCAATGACTCTTTCAAAATTTGTGTGCTTAAAATAAGTTTAATAATAATAATTTCTAAAAAAATATAATAATAATAAAAAAATTATTATTCTAATATTGTTATTTATTACTCGATATTAATTTATTATATTTGCTTTTTAGGATAAAATTAGAGGTTTGAACTACTTTAGAGGTTTTGACTGGTCAAATTTCTAAGGCAAAAAGTATTATTAGGCCCCTGATTTTCCATTTTTTGGTTCATTAAGCCCTTGACCTTTTATTTGGATACATTAACTCCCTGATCATTTATTTTTCGTCTCATTAAACTCTTGATGACCAAATTAGTAAGTTGTGAACACCTAATTCGGTTAAAAATACGTTATTAACTTCATCTGTATTTGAAATTATTAAAAAAAATATTTTTTTATAGTTTGAATTAAAGTTTTTATAGTTTTCCTATAGTCATATTACACATCCAAAACTACTTTCAAACAGTGAAAAAAAATATAAATTTCAAATACAGGTGCATTGAATAACAGTATGTTAACATAATTGGATGTTCACAACTTGCTAATTTGGTCATTAAGGGTTTAATGAGACAAAAAAATAAATGATCAGAGACTTAATATATCCAAATAAAAGATCAAAGGCTTAATGAACCAAAAAATGAAAGATCAAGGGCCTAATAATGCTTTTTACCAATTTCTAATAATGATGTTTGGTGAAAAAAGTTTGAAAGAGTTTATTGGATCTAAAAAGCTAATTTTAAAAAAACTGGTTTTAAAAGCTTTTTTAATTAGCTTATTGCTAAAAAATAATCCGCTAACAACAAATGTAATTAGCTAAAACACCTAATAACAATTTGAAGAACAAGGCCTTTAACAAATACGGAAGTTTGACTAATCAAAACTTTTCCAAATTAAAGGGGAAGTAAAAATAAGAATAAATCCTTAACTTTCATAAACATTGCAATTCTTTTTTTTGGTGAATGATTTCTGTTTTTAACGTCTGCTGAAAAATATATCACGTGAAAACTATTATTTTAAATAAAAAAATCTAAAATTGTACAAGCAATATGCATACGAGAGGTGCAATTAGTGGCAAAGAATACAAGTAATTAATTGGTATTACTTCAAACAAAGAGCATACCTCCTAATTAGCATGATTAGTTAAATAACAATAATTAAATTAACATAAGTAATTAAAAATCATATGCTAGCTGTTTGTGATGGAGAAAGGAAAATGATTGCCTATTGTCCAATTTTAGAGAATATTAAGGAAACATCTATGGATAAAATGAATGAAATTATATACTCCAGACTTAATTTTTAGAGTATATAAAATGAATGAAATTATATACTCTTAACTTAATAAAATGAATATTAAGTCTGTGGCAAATGTCGGTATGAAAAACTGCATAACTACTGTTATCGATGTGGTATTATCGGTTATGTGATGGACGATTGCGAAGATGACCATAAGGAGATCCTGGAGGAGGACGGGCCATATGGGCCTAGATTATCAGCATCACCGGTTAAACTTTAAACTTTCAATTGTGGTTTTAAAGGCAGGACAAGTGGGGAAGGCGAACGCTCTCAGCCACAGTCCGATGGAGGTAGCTCTACGTCTGCTCGGAAGAACCTGTTCGGGCAGCATTAGGGCCAGCTGCAAACACAATCAACAAGTACATCTGTTATCCGAGTACAAGAGAGTAGAGAACCTGCTGAGGTGCCTGGTGGGGAGATGGAAGTAAGCAAACATCCTAACATATGTGCCATCGACATTCCACAGAGAGTAGGAAAGGCTTTGGTATTCCAAGTAGGAGGCCATGATTCAACGTTGACATCGAGTAAGTGCATGCAACAACCCCAGGGCAAGCCAAGGCTAAAGAAACTGGCTAGGGGAAAGCGGGCAGTACAACATGGAAGCATAACACAAAGTGATGTAGACCATGGTAAAAAAACGCCCCTTAGAGGAGGACATTGAGACGACTCATGTTGAGGAAGACAAAAGACAGAAGATGGAATACATGGAGGAAAACCAGAGGGTGGTGGTCGATAGCCGACCCCACCCTACATTATGAAACTTTTAAGTTGGAATGTGCAAGGTCTGGGCAATACCCGTGCATTCCACGCTCTGAAGCAACAGCTGGGAGCAAACTGTCCAGATGTCTTCTTCCTAATGGAGATGAAACTGTATGACGGGGAGCTAGGAGGACTGAAGATGTGCTTCCGTGGATATGAATTCTTTTATGTTCAATCGTAAGGTAGGCGTGGGGGCCTCATTCTGGCTTGGAAACGGGAAATTAAAATTGAAATACAGAATTTTGGGGATCATTGTGAGTATTTTTTCCTCCGTTCAGAGTCGAGGGAGGTGCTATGGCGCGACATTGTCTACTATGGATGGTTGATAACTCCCTATTTTATAGAGTTTATAGGATTAATTTAGATTGTTTTTACTTCATTTTTACTTAATTCTAGTATCATTTTGTTAATTTTCAGTTAAATTCAGTATTTTCCTTTCTTTATGACATTTTTGGTGTTTTTAGGGATTTCCAGGGACTATTCGAGCATTTCTGAACCAGACCAACACCCATTGGAGCATTATCGGACTATTCAGGGACCATCAGAGTACTTTTGGGATTTGTCAGGGACCATTAGAGCATCTTTTGGAAGCCTAGGGATTCAAAATGATAAAAACCGAAGCCATAATTCCCCAAATAGGACCTGTCTCGGCAAGACAAAGGCTGTCTCGTCGAGACAGGCCCTCATCTCGTCGAGACATGCCCTGTTTCGACGAGACGAGGCGGGGGAAGGCGCTGCTGAAATGCGCGGATTTGGGCTCTGGGCCCACTAAAACACTATGTAATTGTCTATTTTGCCCATGTGACATTAGGGTTTTGATAGCGTTTCGTCTAGCGGTGTGTATGTTAAGTACGGAATGTTGGTGATATGTGTGTGAGCTATGGGACTATGGATGTTATCTTTATAAATGCTCTAAATTCACTAGACGTCACGACTACTTAGGGGCAAGTGTACCCCGTCGTACCAAGTAATAATCCGGTTAAGACCGGGTATCGAATCCACGGGATTTATAATTACTAGTATTAAACTACTCGGCTTCGTAAGTTATTTAAGCGGTGATTACTTTGGGGTAAAGTAAGACACAATTACACATTATTCCTAGCTATTGGCGACACAGGTTTGTGTAGCTAAAACTCTATGAAGTGGGATGTGTACGATAAGTTATAACTACGATAAATAACGACTCTAAATGTATACGGAAAATGGTTTATTCTTGCAAAGATGACCAAGTATAATAAGACCGACCCGTGAAGTGCTTAGACTACGTGATTCCTAGTCAAGGCATCTCTAATGCGGGGGAACTAGAAATTAGGGCCCGTAAGTTCCGTGGCTTGTCAATTCCTACGGTTTCCGGAGTGTCAATCCCGGTAGGGCAACACCTATATAATTCCCTAAAGATTGGCGGATGGCGGCGGTAATCGCGTGCTCCTACACAATAGTCAATTATCAGTGTCAAAACAAGTAATAAACATCAACACGTAAAGGGAAATAGAGATTATGAATCATAAATTATAAACATGGAAAGTGTATAGATGAAATACAACCACGCCTAGTACATAGGAAGAGTACAAGCTAATTAGCAAGTAAAAAGGGAGAATCCGCCCTTGGAACTAGCTAACCGGACTCAAGGCCGTCTCCTAGGTCGTAGAGGTGGAACTCTCGAGCTTGGTCATGAATGATGGAGCGGGACTTCGATGGAACGTCGGAGCAACCGAACAAGCTCTCGAGGGGGAGAGTTTAACTACAACAAACTTGAATCTAAATTACAAGGAAAGAAAAGAGTATAGTATATCTCTCTAGTATGTAATTGGTGTCTTTTGGAGTTGGAGAGCTATCTATTTATACACATCAAGCAAGGGCAATTTGGTAATTTCACAAAGTACAAGCATGGAGCAACATTATTTAGTGCAGAAAACCCATGATACGCCCCGCGTAAATAGGTGTACGCCCCGCGTAAATAGGTGTACGCCCCGCGTATAGGTGGTTGACTATGGGAGACAATCTAGTCTGACTTTCAGGATTAGGCCAATTATTGTCGACAAATGTCATACGCCCCGCGTAAAATGTCATACGCCCCGCGTATGCTGAGTCAATTCCACATGGTGCTTGCGGATAAGGCAATTATTTCTGGCACCATGTTTCACGCCCCGCGTAGGGGTTTTTACGCCTCGCGTATGAGGTAGATTCTTGCTCATTTCTTGTACCTGAAATACAACACTTTAGGAGCCGAGTTAGCTTGACGATTTTATTTTCTAAACTAATAAAAAACGACGGATTTAAACTAAAAGTACGAGATTTATTTTTATTTCTTTATTTATTCAAAATACTTTTATTTTTACAATTAAACTTACTTATTTTATCCAAAATCATCCCGTAAATTACGCTAAAAGATAGGGCCAATAGCTCATGTTTGTTGACCTTGGTGGACTCCGACTTCCCCGTAAAGTAGAAGGAGATGAAGCGGTGAAGCAATTGGAGAATGGGGTCACGAATACTAGCCGGGTGGAGGTTGGAGACGTGGTATTTGCTGGATCCGGTAATCGAAGTCCAAAAGTCGGAGGCGGAGACACCGTCGGGCCAATGGGCAACACTCGGCTCCACTTGGTGAGTGAAGTGATTGCGGAGCCATTGGGTGTCAATGGTGAAAGGGAGGTTTTGGAGGCGAAAATTAAAGAGGGTGGCCCCGGGTACGTTATTGGAGGTGAGGGTGGTGAAGAACTCGATGACCAAAGATGGATAGAGATGGTATTCGGTGCTATACATGTCATACCACCCGAGGGCACGAAGACGGGCTTCAAAAGGCGTGCCCAAATCATGTTGATCGAGCACGCTGCGGGGGATGTATGGAAGCTCCATGACAGTGGCGGCATAAAGGGCCTCGTACCGGAGGGCTTCCTCCTCGTGGAGAAGGTGGAAAGGTGCCCGGTAGAGGCGGGTAAGCGGAGGAGTATCTTCCCGGTTGGGTGAAGGTGGTTGTTGGGATTGTGTGGACCGGGAAGAACGGGAGGAGCGAGCTCGACGAGCTTGCATTTGTTGGTCGAGGGGGGTGTTAAGGGCGGCGCGTTTACTTCGGGTCATGGTGAGGAGGAGAGATGGAAAGACTTGAGGGAAGATGGAAAAGGTGGGGGAATGGTTGGAGAGAATAGTGAGGAAAGAAGAGGAAGAAGAAGGTGTTATTTATAGGAGAGGGGTGGGGAATCCAAGAATAACTCGGATTCCCAGAGGGGACGCGGGGCGTGAATGGGATACGCCACGCGTAGCCTTCCCCCTGAAGTTATTTAACGCAGAGGTGTGGAGATACACCCGGCGTAATTGGGGTTACGCCGCGCGTAACTGACCTCCTGCTCTTTTTTAGGGCAAAAAGAGGGAGCAACGCGGGGCGTAAATGTGATGATGCCCCGCGTATGGGACGAATTATTATTATTAATTTTTTTTAGAGATTTATGAATGTTTAATGATTTTTAGTTGATTTTATGATTTTATGATTTATTTATGACTCTTTTTTTTAATTTTTTTATTAGTTTAAAATGGTGAGGTAGTTAATGGGAATTTATTGTGGTGGGGGGGGGGGGGTTAGAAATTTGAATTTGTGGAAGGTGATTGGATGGAAAGGAATGTGGAGTGTGGAAGTGGAAAAGGTGTATGGGGAAGAGTGGTGATTAGAGGTTTGTGAAGTGGGGAGTTGCCATGGGGAGTTGTGATTCACAACTCCCCGAGGATACGCGCGGCGTACCATGCGGTACGCCCCGCGTGTCCTTTATGAGGCATTTATTACCGAAGGGAAAACATACGCGGGGCGTAGATGTAGATATGCCGCGCGTAGCGTGTTTTATTATCAAAGGAAACGGCAGAGATACAGTTACGCGGGGCGCAGTAGTTTGTACGCCCCGCGTATTTGTAAAATTTTTTGGATTATCATGGGGTTTGTTTTTCTTTTGATTTTTATAAAAGAAAACGGAAGAGGGCAATAACAAAGATGAAAAAGAAATAAAAATAAAACCAACATAAGGCAAAAGAGAAGAAACAATGTTTATGTTACATATATACAAATGGTTCGAGGTATTCAAACCGATGCTACGTTTTAAGTCGACTCAGCTCGACTCTCTCATTGTGGCGGCTTAGTGCAAGACTTCCGAGCTGGAGCTAAACTGGTCCGAACTCCTATTGTTGAGGAGGGTCACCACGTGCCCGGACTCTCGGTTCTTTCCCCGCGGATTTTGTTCGGTATTTGCCGGGAGGGTTCCTAGTGGCCTTTCTTGTTGTTGACAGTTTAGGTGGGCCACTTGGCGGCTAAGGTCCCTGCAAAATACCTCACTATCGGAAAGACGGGTTAATATATCTTTTAACAAAGACGTGACCGATTGGTCATGCATATTGTTGGAGGATGGGGCGTTTTGATTCCCGGACGTGGCTTGTGGTTGCCCGAGCCCATTTTCCCGAAATTCTTACTCAAAGCTGGATGGGGGCCTCAACACATTGTTATTGTTGCCATAAGAT
The DNA here is from genome assembly GCF_963576675.1 of Euphorbia lathyris. Taxonomy (NCBI): domain Eukaryota; kingdom Viridiplantae; phylum Streptophyta; class Magnoliopsida; order Malpighiales; family Euphorbiaceae; genus Euphorbia; species Euphorbia lathyris. The sequence goes on along the minus strand of NC_088918.1, from coordinate 74,999,264 downwards.
AGGTTCGGGTGTTGATACTGAGGCCTCCATCCGCCATTATTATTATTGTTGTGGTGGGAATAGGAGTTTGAATGAGAATTATACCTTGGGTTACCTCCTATGAAACTTACATTTTCGGCATCGCCGTCGAACGGGCTACCGATTTGGCAATTGAATGCATCATGGTCCCCACCACAGTGAGTGCACAACAGGACTTGTATACCTTTGTTGAGGCTCAGTTGGGCGATTAACGAGTCAAGCTTCTTGTTTATTTCTGCCATAGAGCTTTTTGGAGCCTCTTTCTCTATGGCGAATGTCTGGTGCCGCGACGGGCCGACAAGCCGTTCCTCCTGCCATTGCACGCTCTTCCTCACGAGCTCATGAATGAGCTCATAGGCCTCACTAGCCGACTTTCGAAACAGATCCCCACCTGCAGCGGAATCAACAGTTGCACGGTTAGTGGGGGTTAACCCATGGTAAAAAGTACTTACCAAGTCGTGCTTTGGGATGTCATGGTGGGGGTAGTTTCGGAGCAACTTTCAGAACCGAGCCCACGCCGCGTGAAGAGCCTCGCATTCCAGCTGCCTAAAGGACGTGATATCGGTTCGCAGCTTGACTGTTTTGGATGGTGGGAAGTAGTAAGAGAGGAACTCCTTTTCAAGTTCTTCCCACGATGTGATAGATCCCGCCTCCAAAGAGTGCAGCCACTCCAACGCATGCCCTGTCAATGAAAAGGGGAACAATTTTAGTCTTACAACCTCAACAGGAACACCATTTTACCGAGAATTATCGGCATACATAAGAAACTTGTCTAAATGTTCATTGGGGTTCTCGTGGAGTTCCCCTCCGAATTGACCACATTATTGAATTAGTTGGATCATCCCGGTCTTAATCTTATATGTGTTGGCTGGAATTGTGGGGGCGACAATGCCGTTACGATTTTGGGGACGATGCGGTGCAAGGATCTCCATCATCGAACGCGTGTCGTTGGCCCCACGGACATTGTTTACATGTGGCCTTGGGTTTCCGTTAGGCTGGTTGACTTCGACGTTGGGGTTTGCCATCTTCTCTCTCCGTAACCTACAAAGAGTTCGTTCAATTTCAAGATCAATAGGCACGAGAGAATCACTCTTAGAGCGGGTGTGCATAAAGTAAATAATTAAAGAATTATTAACAAAAGAATAATGTTAGCCAATGTATATATAAACACTTTATACAAAAAGAATGCTCAAACTAACTATGAAACGTTTTTGTCTAATATTATAGGAGATTATAAATCCTCGGCAACGGCGCCAAAAACTTGATAGCGTTTCGTCTAGCGGTGTGTATGTTAAGTACGGAATGTTGGTGATATGTGTGTGAGCTATGGGACTATGGATGTTATCTTTATAAATGCTCTAAATTCACTAGACGTCACGACTACTTAGGGGCAAGTGTACCCCGTCGTACCAAGTAATAATCCGGTTAAGACCGGGTATCGAATCCACGGGATTTATAATTACAAGTATTAAACTACTCGGTTTCGTAAGTTATTTAAGCGGTGATTACTTTGGGGTAAAGTAAGACACAATTACACATTATTCCTAGCTATTGGCGACACAGGTTTGTGTAGCTAAAACTCTATGAAGTGGGATGTGTACGATAAGTTATAACTACGATAAATAACGACTCTAAATGTATACGGAAAATGGTTTATTCTTGCAAAGATGACCAAGTATAGTAAGACCGACCCGTGAAGTGCTTAGACTACGTGATTCCTAGTCAAGGCGTGTCTAATGCGGGGGAACTAGAAATTAGGGCCCGTAAGTTCCGTGGCTTGTCAATTCCTACGGTTTCCGGAGTGTCAATCCCGGTAGGGCAACACCTATATAATTCCCTAAAGATTGGCGGATGGCGGCGGTAATCGCGTGCTCCTACACAATAGTCAATTATCAGTGTCAAAACAAGTAATAAACATCAACACGTAAAGGGAAATAGAGATTATGAATCATAAATTATAAATATGGAAAGTGTATAGATGAAATACAACCACGCCTAGTACATAGGAAGAGTACAAGCTAATTAGCAAGTAAAAATGGAGAATCCGCCCTTGGAACTAGCTAACCGGACTCAAGGCCGTCTCCTAGGTCGTAGAGGTGGAACTCTCGAGCTTGGTGATGAATGATAGAGCGGGACTTCGGTGGAACGTCGGAGCAACCGAACAAGCTCTCGAGGGGGAGAGTTTAACTACAACAAACTTGAATCTAAATTACAAGGAAAGAAAAGAGTATAGTATAGCTCTCTAGTATGTAATTGGTGTCTTTTGGAGTTGGAGAGCTATCTATTTATACACATCAAGCAAGGGCAATTTGGTAATTTCACAAAGTACAAGCATGGAGAAACATTATTTAGTGCAGAAAACCCATGATACGCCCCGCGTAAATAGGTGTACGCCCCGCGTAGATGCCTATTTCGTCAGAAATCTCCTGCGTGTGGACCAACTCCATGTCTATTTGTCCCAAACACGCCCTGCGTAGCTAAAGTACGCCCTACGTGTTTGAGTTTCTGAAGTTTATTGCTGGAACTGGAGTGTTTTACGCCGCGCGTAGATGGGATGCGCCCCGCGTAAATGTGTCCCTGATCTTTTTGCGTTAAAGAACTGCCTTATACGCCCCGCGTATAGAATGGTACGCCCCGCGTATAGGTGGTTGACTATGGGAGACAATGCAGTCTGACTTTCAAGATTAGGCCAATTATTGCCGACAAATGTCATACGCCCCGCGTAAAATGTCATACGCCCCGCGTATGCTGAGTCAATGCCACATGGTGCTTGCGGATAAGGCAATTATTTCTGGCACCATGTTTCACGCCCCGCGTATGAGGTAGATTCTTGCTCATTTCTTGTACCTGAAATACAACACTTTAGGAGCCGAGTTAGCTTGACGATTTTATTTTCTAAACTAATCAAAAACGACGGATTTAAACTAAAAGTACGAGATTTATTTTTATTTCTTTATTTATTCAAAATACTTTTATTTTTACAATTAAACTTACTTATTTTATCCAAAATCATCCCGTAAATTACGCTAAAAGATAGGGGTAAAATACCCCTATCAGGTTTTCTCCTTAACTTTATAAATAGGGAGAGATCTCAGCTGTATCAGGGGAGCCGTCATTCACAATGTAGATCATTATTAGTTTTTGCTCAATTTTTAGATTAGATTTCCAGCTTTATTTCTTTCAGAATTGTTTCCCTTTCTAGATTATGTTTCAATTCTTTTCTTTGAAGAACAATTGACGGGTGGAGGCCGACCTTCATATCTTGTATTCCGATCTGATAAACGGGTTTTAGATTTCTTTTCCCCTATTTATCTTTTGCTTTTATATTTGATTGAAGATGTTTTCCATTAATCATATTTACCTTGCCTCTCTGATTGGTTTGTCTATGAACTAATCCCCATCCAATTTGGGATGAGGATGAGATTGATTATATGATTATGTATGATTAGGGACCTAGGGCTTATGTGTTTATCTTTAATTGATCAGATTATATATGCTTAATGCCTTGAAATTGCCAGGAATAGGATTGTTGCTAGAATGAGACTCGATGACGATCAACTAGCCTGTTTTGTATATATGTTTGTGCCTAATGCCTATAACTTAACAAAGACATGATTATAGATAAATAAGAACCTGACCATGGAATTATCTATGTTGAACTTGTATGATCACATCTCGCTAGAGACCACTAGGAGTACGGATTCGTGACTGGGCTACAACTTTAGTCTTAATTGCCAAGGAACCTAGTGCTTTACATGTCCTAAGTTATATCCCTAATCAAGCCGTTAGCCGAATGCATGTGAATAGGTTAGATAAATCTTGATTGCATTTGTCTTTCTTATCAGGGCAATTACTGTCAATTATTGGTAAAACATAAGTCTGAACTCTCTAAACCCATACATAGGATTTAATCAAAGGATTCCTCATCCTAGATTGTGCCATCTGTCAATCCATCTTCTACCATATTAATTGTTCACTTTATTTTGTTCACTTTATTGCTTTCAATTCAATTAATTAATTAAACAAACACCAATTCTTATTCAACCCTCTAAATAATTAGATCAACCTAAGTAGATTTACTAATTATAATGAATAGTCCTTGTGGTTCGATCTCGTGCTTAGCACATTACTACTTGTTGCGATATGATACAATTATCCTATTAACTGCCATATATTTTGCGAGCATCAATGGTCATAAGACGGAAATAAGTTTCGTACATGGGAGTTACTCAGGCATTTGTTAGAACTCCATAATTATCTGCTACTTGTTTTTGGTGACCTTAATGAAATCATGTACCCATCTGAAAAATTGGGAGGAAGGGAGAAAGAATGGGCTAAGATGATGGCTTTCACAAACTGTTTACAAGATCGTCAGCTCCAGGACCTTGGCTTTATGGGAAAAAAGTTTACATGATGCAATGGTAGACATGCCGAATGTTATGGATTGAAATCAAAATGAGGATTTTAATCCTAAATCCACAAAGAGTTTCTTTACAAGCCCAAGCTTGAAGGAGTAAATCCCAAGTATGAAGAACAAGCTTTCAATGGAGGCTATGTTTTTTATTAGATTGATAAAAGTTGCATTCGTTACAAAATAAGGAGCTTATATACCTCATTCAAAATGCAAATAAAAGACTAAAAAGGCCTCACTAGGACCACTAACAAATACTCAACCCTAGGGGTACGATTGGTACAAAATAAGGAAGGGATAATAGGGGAATAGAACAAAGTGGCAAGACAGTAATTTACAATGTCTTCAGCTCTTGTCCCCCCTTCACCTGAACTTGGCGAGGAAGTCTTCTCCAATCCACCTGGTTCCGCCTCACCTAACCCACGCTCCGTGTGGGTGGCACTCTGCCCCTGATCGCCCAATGCTAGATCTTCTCCCCTTCGAGCAATGACTACACATTCCGCGTCATCTAATCCATGCTCTGCGTGGGTGATGCTCTGCCCCTGATCATCCAAGACTAGCCCTTCTCCCTTTCGAACAACATATCCACTTGAAGCGTGATATATCGGACGCTCTGCGTGGGTGACTGCTAGTTCACACCTTCCTCCTACTCCCACATCAGTGTTGCCCCCAACATTCACTCTCTCTTGAAAAGAGTTGGACCCCAACTTTTCCCATGACGTCTCGAGGCTACCTTCCAGTTTCGATAAGCTCAGGTCAAGTACGTTGAAGGAGGGTGACATCTTCCCAAGCCAATTCGGAAGGGCAATACGGTAAGCATTAGCATTAACTTTCTTAGTCACATTGTAGGGTCCGTACTTCCTCGATTTCAACTTGCTACTCTAGGCACTCATGAGTCACTCATTGCTCAAGTATACCGTTACCTCGTCCCCCACTTCAAACTGGAGATCTCTTCGGTGCTCGTCTACTCTAGCCTTGGCCTTGCTATTGCTCACCTCAATACTCTATCTTACTTCTTGGTGCATCTGGTGATATTCAATGGCTAGGTGTTGGGCGGCCACACTACTCTTCTCCCCTTTCGGAATGTCTCTTAGATCAAGTGAATGATTTTGGGGTCTTCGTATACACTATCTCAAAGGGTGATTTCCCGATGGTAGAACTCGCGGCAGAATTGTAAGCAAACTCGGCTTGCGCTAACACGTAGTCTCACATTTTGGGCTTATCTCGACATTTGCTCCTCAATACATTCCCCAAAGTCTGATTGGTTCTCTCGGTTTGTCCATCCGTTTAGGGGTGAGCGGTGTTACTAAACTTCAAAGTGGTGCCAAGAATAGCCCATAAGGCGCGCCAAAAGTGGCTTATGAATTGTGTATCCTGATCCGACATGATACTCTTGAGAACCCCGTGTAGCCTCACCACTTCCCAAGAAAATAGTTTAGCAATGGCCGTTGTGTCATTGGTCTTACGACATGGAATGAAATGAGTCATCTTTGAGAACCGTTTAGCTTGAATATAAAGGCATCAATCACAGTGAGGGGTGATTGGGATGTGATGAAGATGGTGAAGGCCAAATGTTCTAATTTCTTTTGCTTCTGAACTTCTTAGCAAATATTCTGGAAGCACACTCCCTCCCAAATGTCCCGAAAGAACAATAGGGAGGAAGTGTGCTTCTAGAACATTTTGCTCATCGTTCCTCCTAAATGTTCTGGAAGCACACTTCCTCCATTGCTTGGGTTTAGGGTTTGAATTATTGTTGTAATCTTATTGTAAATTTTGATAATGTTATAATTTTAATGTTATAATTATTGTTGCAATCTTGTTGTAAATATATCACTTCGTATTTTTCCCAAACTGCGAAGCTTGTGAAGGTAAGTACTACTTTAGTATATGAATTTGCTTCGCAGTTTTCAAAAATTACGAAGAAAAACTCATTCTGCGAAGTAGTATTTACCTTCGCAGGCTTCACCGTTTGCGAAACTGCGAAGTAAAATCATATGCGGAAAGTATTATCCTGAGAAAAACGGAGTGTCAAGTTCGCAAGAAAAAAGATTTTACATATATATGAGTTGATAATTAAAAACGGAGTGCCAAGTTCGCAAATTAAAAAAGAAACGAAGAGAGAAATAAGAAAGAGTAAGAAATTTATAAGTTGTTATATATATATATGACGAACATTTTGGGAAAGTTACAAATAAATAGTCTAGATATGTAATTACTTAGGTAACGATCTAAATATGTAAATGAGTCTCCAATTTGATCCAATTTTATAATTTTCCTTTTTTATGGTCATCAAGATCTTAATGTGATAAAAAAAATTATGAATTTAGGTAGACACTATGATTACTTTGTTTAGTAGTGAAAAAAACAAAGTAATGGTTAAATAAAGTAACCGTAACTTGTTAGAATGTAAATTAGAGACTCAATACACCAAAATTTTAAAGATATTGTTTATTTAACAAAATAATTTTCAATTGAAAGTTAATTTGGAAAAGTAATTTAATATACAAATAAAAAATGATAACACGAGTTTTTGTTCTAATCATATTTTAATTAATTAAATCATTGATTAATGGTGTAATCTAATAGTATTAAGGATAAATTATACTGTAACGAACAAGTAAAAGGAAAAAAAAAAAAACTCATATAAGTGCACCTCAAGTTTAAATTCCAGCACATTTCTCATAATACTATTGCCTTTGTAAATGAAAATAACTATATAATATAACTAAATAATCACTTCACTCCACTATACTGTATAGCTTCAAATTCAAGAATACATCAGAAATAATAAACACTATTTTTTTTTTTGAACTTAACACTATTCTTATCTTAAAATTATATTTTGCCAAGAAAATAATAATAATAAAGGTAAATTTCAAAAAAAAAAATCTGCGTGGTTTCACTTTATTTATTTATTTTTTTTGCAGAAAAAAGGACTGTGATTTTTTTCTTTTCAAATATATGACTGTGGCTTATTCCATTGCAATATCTACGGGTTTGGTGAAGATGCCGCTTATCTGCTGACGTGGTTAAATGGCAAATATGAGTTTTTAAAAAAATTGACTATAAAAGGCCTTAAACAACTATGTTAGATTTGCGCTCATGTGAGATTTAATAGTCAATATTGTAGCCACAAAATAGTTATAAAAAATCAATTGGTCAATTTTTTTAAAAACCAATATTTACCCTTCTGCCACGTTAGCAAATAAATGACATCTTCACCAAATCCGTAAAAATAATCCATATGGTTTTACTTTTTACTATTTTCTCGTATTTTTTTATGAAATGGTATAAACATTTTCATTGAAAAAATAGGTGTGAATTTGAAGCCTAATTTTATAATCCAATTATACATTATTATAAGAACAAGAAAAAACAATAGTAAAAAAAAAAAAAAAAAAAGGGTCAATCAAAGCAAACCAAATCTTACTCAAATCTGTTTCTTTAGAAGTATTATTTTTGTTTGTTTATATAAACAAAGAATTTTATTTAAATTTGCATTTCTATTTGATAGTGCAGTTGTGAAAGTAACCCTTTGTTACACTCAATTTGACAACCAAATTTTTTTGCAAACAATATTTTAAAATTTAAATCATTCAACTTCATAGACAATTTGCCAAAAATAGACTAACATGGATGTACAATTTCTTATTTTTCCAAAATTTTCCTGTTCATTTTTAATTAATCTATAAAAAAAATTTATCTTGTAGGAATAAAATAATATTTTTGCTCTTTGCACATTTTGTTATAGGATTCTTAATTGATATGAACTTATAATTAATATATACATCATTATCAATAAAATGAGAATTAATATTTAAGTCAATTTTTTTTTGTTACATTTTTAAGTAAATCTAATTAGTAAGTTAAAGACTAATTAGATATTTTTTTATGCCTTACTTTCTAATTAATATATATGTATATCGTAGCTCGAAATCTGTAACTTATTATTTTGGACCATTAACCATTAAAAATCCTTTAAAATATAAAATTCCAAAATTGATGATATTCTATCAATTTTAGTTCTTCATTTTTTTTTAGTTTTGAGGTTATTTAGTAATTGTTTGGTTAAGATAAATAAAGTTAGTATTTAGAAAAAGAAAGCTAAAAAAATGACGATTTTGAAAAATAAAAAATATGGTTCTATGATAAATATGGTATACTAAACAAATTTAAATTTTAGAAAATTTATATTTTAAGGTTCTCAATGATAAAATTGGCAATAATAATCTAGAAGTCGTTGGTTTTGTAAATGATTGAAAACTTCATTTTTCCAACAAAAAAAACACTAACATTCATCTACAAATCCGTAAAAGCACATGAGTTATTTATGGAATTATCGCTATAAATTATTCATTAATCCTAGCTATATTTATTGTAAATCAAGCAAATATACACTACAAAAAATTTAACAACAAAATTTTGATTTTACTCTATTTTCTTACACTTTAAAAATTGAAAATGTCTTATTTTTACAGGTAAATAATTTATTAACCCTCACATGTTTACGTAACACATTGTTTGTTTAGTTCCCTATTTTGTAAAATATATTATAAGGTCCATATCTTTTATCAATATTAACCTTTTGATCCCTTTATCTATTTTTTTAGATTTTTAACCGAATATATCGTAACTTCCAGGACAGCTATAATACAGTATAAAATGACCATTTACTCTATTATTTTTTGTCTGCATGCCTTAGCCAAAAATGACGGTTAAAAGTCTTTTTTTTTTTTTTTTTTTTTGTCAAAAAGACCAAAAGGTTAACCCGTGACAAACCATAAGTATCTTATAATGGTTTCTATTTATAGGGAGACTCATTGTCTTAGTATTTTCATAAAGAGACAACACTTGATAGAAAGAAGGAATAAAAAACATTTTTTTTTAATGTATTTTGGAGAAACACATGTTTTCACACTTAGTCCTATGTTATCTTAAGCAAGCAATATATAGGAAGAGTCCTTGCATAATCTCCACTGTCATCTTTCTGAAAACTTGATAGTCAAGAAGTGTGAATAATGATTACTTCACCATATAATTAAATAATATAATATGTATATATATATATACACACTATGTTCAGATGAGCTAAATTAGAAGGAAGTTAAGGGATAAGAAATGGGGCACAGATGTTGTAGCAAACAAAAAGTAAAGAGAGGATTATGGTCTCCTGAAGAAGATGAGAAGCTTCTCAAATATATCACCACTTCTGGCCATGGTAGTTGGAGTTCTGTCCCTAAACTTGCTGGTAATTTTTTTATTACTACATTAATTATGTTTATTATTATCATGATCAGTGGCGGAGAGAGAGGGTACACGGGATCCGTTCCATCTTTAGTCATCAGAATTTATCCTGAGACTTTTAGTTCGGAAAAGGGTCTGAAACTGCTGCAATTGCATTCCCATACCTTCTTTTTCGCCTCCGTTTAGGGAGAGGTGCACGGGGTTCGTTGCACTAACTCATGTGAGATGGGTGGTTCTAGGCCGCTTTGTGTTTTGGAAGAGGATATAGAGGTGATGTATCATCTTCCCTGGCTCCGTCCCTGACCATTAGTGGCCGAGGAAAAGGTGCATGGGGTTCAATGCACTCCCAGTCATTGGTATCCATTTTGAGAGGGGTGGTTCTAGGTGGCTCTCTGTCTCGGAAGAGGATATGGAGATGCTACAATTGCACCCTCGTACCCTCTTCCCTAGTTATGTCTCTAACTATGAGTGGCGAAGGAAGAGGTGTATGGGAGTTCGTTGCACTCTGGGTCATTAAAATCCATTTTGAGAGAGGGATTGGAGTTCGTTGCGCTCCGAGTCACTAAAATCCATTTTTAGGCCCCTTAAATTCTTAGGTCCTATGCAGGCGTCCTACAAAACAGGACCTAAGAGTCGGGAGTTGCTACAATTGCATTCTCATATACTCTCTCCTCTGGCTCCATCTCTGACTATCAGTGCCCAGACATGCATGGGGTTCTTGCACTCCCAGTCATTGGAATCCATATTATGAGGTGGTATTTGTTGGAGCTTCTTGGGCGAGATGGTTGAGGATTCAAGTCTTGACAACTTTATTAATTGGTGAAATTAAAAATACACAATGGGATGAGCCTGTGTTGTGCACACTGCAAACCCATATAACATTTACGCGTAGGGTGTGTTAGAGATTAATATAAAATTTATTATTGAACCTTAACTATCCGCTTGAGCTGTTGGTTAAAATGTTTCCATAACATAAATAGTACTGGCAGCTCTCCATTTCAAAAGAGTATTTGGAGATGCTGCAATTGCGCCCTCCTACTCTCTTCCCTAGCTCCGTCCCTGACCATCAGTGGTGGATGGAGAGATGCATGGGGGTTCATCGCACTCCGGTCATTGGAATCCATTTTGAGAGGACAGTTCTATCCCTCTTTCTATATCGGAAAATGATACCGAGATGCTGTAATTGCACTCTCGTATCCTCTTTTCTGGCTCCGCGGCTGATAACTATAGTTAAGTTTTAATTGATTATACTTACTTTGAAAATGCAGGATTGCAGAGGTGTGGAAAGAGTTGTAGATTAAGATGGATAAACTATTTGAGACCAGATCTTAAGAGAGGCACCTTCACTGCTCAAGAAGAGCAGATAATCATTGATGTTCATAGGATTTTGGGCAACAGGTAACTTATTAATGAATTCCCATAATTAATTAACTTTATTAATCTTAATTAATCTCACTAATATTAGTGAAATATGTGAAAAACAATACTCTTACTTATAGTGTATTATACATTTTCAAAATGCATTAGACATGTATAATGCATTCTAAGTAATTTTTAACCGAATAATATATTTTGAAAAGTGTAATTATACTCTTAACGTTTTCGAGATTAGAAGCTGTTTTGCCTCTAGTTTAAGAGTATAATTGCACTTTTTTAAATATTTTTCTCTTTTGATACCATATGAAAAACACTTCGTACAAAACTTGTTTTGATTACTTTTTGAGGTGTTGAAACAGATTATCGTGTCATAATCATGTTATGCGATCCATATTTCTACATGATTAGATAATATAAAATGATAAGTTACAAAGTTAAGTCTTTTGTTTATTGGAGAGAACGGATTTAGACTTCACGTACAAAACAATGTAATCTTAAACCTAACGTTTACCAAACGACACAATTTCAAGTCTTATTAACATAAGATGAGCTTTTTCATAACATAAATTATGCAATTTCAAGTCTTATTGAGTTGCAAGAAATGTTGGAGGTTGGTCGATACATAGCTAGAACATGAAAAAAAGAATCATCGGAGATTGCATTGTTTGGTAAATGCTAAGCTTAAGATTATATAATTTTAGGCTTAATATATCATTTGCTTCACGAACTTGTTCAAAAAGCTTGATTGGTCCTCTGAACTTTCAAAGTGTCTCAATAGTCCGTTTCAATTTGCATAGAATGTTCAGATAGCCCCATCCATTTGCTTAAAATCTAATCAATTAATCACTCGGTTGCAAAAAAAAACAAGTTACATGCGGAAGATGTGTTGCATGCACCTTAGAAAAGTAAGACAACCAAGGTCGGGGGTATCCGGTTCTAATATTAGAGAAGATAGTAAGTTTTACAATTGAGCAAATAAGAACTTCCTTTCTAATATGTTTTAATCAATTCTCTGAATTGTACAATAACATTTTAAAGCGTATGCAATACATATTTCGAATACAACTTACTTTTTTTTTTTTTAAGTTGAATAGGTTATCTGAACATTTTATATAAGTTGAGAGGGCTATTAAAACACTTTGAAAATTCAGGGGCCAATCAAATTTTTTCGATAAGTTCAGGAAACAAATGATGTATTAAGCTACAATTTTACGTGGAAGCTAAATCCACTCTCCCTCAATAACAAACCATAGCTAAATTTATAATTTTTCTTTAATATAAATTAATAGCATAAAAATGATAATCCTCATGTGTCAAATCCTCGTGTGTCAAGTGGATTATATCTATAAATCATATTATCGTGTTAGAAGTATTAAAGTAAAAAAATTAATTTTTATGGCATTAACTGTAAGAATTTGTAACAGATGGGCTCAAATTGCAAAACATCTACCAGGAAGAACAGATAATGAAGTGAAGAATTTTTGGAATTCATGCATTAAGAAAAAACTCATTTCACAAGGATTAGATCCTAAAACTCACAATTTAATCCCTGCCCACCAAAGAACAACCCAAAACATCATCAATAACAACAAATTATTAACAAATAATAATCTCCCCCAATCTCATCATCAAGTTCCTTTTTCAATTATCACTCTAAATTCAAACATTACAACCACAAATTCATCAATGGAGATCATAAATTCACCATTTCTAACTCCCCCAAACACTCAAACTTCATCATTCCCTATTTTCAATTCTATTGATCAAACCCATAATTCAATTTTTACTAGTTTCGGTAATACCGACGAAAATTTTCAGTTTCCGTCGGTATTCTGTGACAATTCTGAAGTTCCTGGAGCAATGGAGGTTGTGGAAGGTCAAGAACAAGAACAAGAAAAGGAAGGGAAGGTTAATGGTGGAAGTGATGGAAATAAATTAGGGGCTAATAATCAAGATACTATAGATGCGACGTCGTTTGAGAGTTGTAGCTTCGGGCTTGAATTTTTGGAACCGATGACGTTTATGTCTTCTTCTTCTTCGTCATTGTGTCGGGAAATGGTTTATATGGATGATATTTCGTGGAACTTTTAGGGTTTGATTTGTGTACGGATAGGCGGGCATGGAGTCCGTTGCGTAACGGTTGAGCTAGGATAAAATGTATATAGGGTTTTGAAAGTGATAGCGGACTGAAGCGGTCATGATAACTCGGGTCCTAAAATAGTCCCCTCAATTCTCGGGCATTATCTCGAGAACATCTCCCTCTACTCATGCCATTGACTCGCGACTTCCAGGCAACACCCAAATGGCGATGTTTGCCGTAGGAAAGGCTCTTTCAGTATCCTCAATCATGATCAGTTTGATTCATCTGTTTTTGTTTGATGTTATTGTTAGGTGTTGTCTGAAATATCTTTAATCTTTTATTTAGAATTAAAAGGTAAAAGTAGTTCCGAAAATTGGAACCAAACTGACACTTAATCTTGTATTATATTTAATTGATTTGAGATTGTTTTTTTTTGTAGATAATTCAAAGAAAATATATTTCATGTTGATTTTTATTGATTCATAATTCTTGTAAGATTAAGCTAACTATTTGATTTATATATGCATTTCTTGTAACTTTTTTTAGTGTAAAAATGAAGATTTAAGGAAACATTGATAAATTATTAGTATTGTTAAGCCTAATCAATGGCATTATTATTATGATAATTACTAATAGCGTGATAAGAGAAATTGTTATGTTTGACTAATTAATTCCAAATTAACATGTATGTAATTATTGTACATAACTTTTTTTCCATGGCATAAATTAAGATATATATTTATCTATACGGTAAATAAAGGATTTTGCCATTTGTATGAAAAATACAAAATAAAATATACTTTATTTGTATTGGCTATTCATTTCACTCGCGTTCAAAAATTATATTCGTAATAAATCAAAACCATATCTTTTTTTACCTTAGATGTTAGACTTAGAAAAAATGAGCATTTTACTTTAACAATATCTCTGAGCAACCTCGAATCCATTTATTTATTTTTTTACTCGGACATTGTTGAAATACTTTTCCATTCTCTTTTGGAAACTAAATTTTAATTTCTGCCGATTAATGAGTTGTATATAGGTTTTTTTTGACAATATTATCAAATGAATTAGTTTTTTTTTAATAAAATAGGTTAACTACTTTAATTGTAAAATCAATTTAAAACATGATGTTTAATGTATTTTCTTGTTGTATGTATTGTGGTTCTAAAGCTCATACAAATAAGCCCAAGCTCTGAAATGCATGAGCCCAGTAGGAAAAGGCCCAATATGATATGACTTAGGGCTGGGCCATTACTATGTGGCTTATTACTGAGCTTAATTATGTTATTGGAAAAATTACACAGAAATTCATATTTTAAAAACTATTTACAACTATGTCAAGCCATCATTATGGATTATGTCAAATTAGTAAAATCATTAATTTTAATATATTTCAATGATTAAAATTTTTAAATTAGATTTTAGAATTTTTAAATTATGGTGTAAAATCATAATATATAGAAAATAATAATATATTAAAAATTAAGTTTGGTGATATGACTTAGTTGTAATTTTGTACTTAATTATGATATTCATGTAATTGACCCTATGTTATTTTGAAAATTTCTGAGTTTTATTAAATGTTTTGTTTAATATATATATATAATTGTAAATTTTCACATATACTTAGAAAACAAATTAAACCTATAAACCTATTTGGTTTAACTGTTGTTATTTATTGTTTATCGTTTTACTTGTAGATGTTAGTTGATTTTCCGTAGAAGAAGATGGAACCAATAATGAATCATCAATTCTTATATTATTTAGTATTGTATCGGTAGGTTTTTTTTTTTTTTTTGAATGAAAGAATTTGTATTAACATCAAAGAATCAATCAATACCCAATAGGCTTACAAAAGAATCGGGAATAGAGTATGAAGTAATCAGAATAGAGGTATTAAGGCTAAGTCTAGCAGCTTCATCTGCCACTTTATTGGCTAATCTCCTTGCAAAGTTGAAGGAGCAATTTGGTACTGCTGCTGCTAGTTCTCGGCAGTCATCTAACACAAGCCCAAGGCTCGAGTAACCTTCCCCCTGATTCTGACACAACGCTTTGATTACTAATAGCGCATCCCCTTCAACACAGATGGGACTAAACGAAAGGTCTTTAATCCAGCTTAGGGCCTCCCTACAAAGAACAGCTTCAGCTAAAGTTGGGTCAATACAACCCTGCACACAGCTGTACCTGGTAGCGATAAATCTACCATTGCTGTCCCGTATTACCGCCCCCAAACCTATACAGTTAGCTTCCTTCCGAACCGCAGCGTCGAAATTTATTTTTATGCCCTTACTTGGCGGCACCCAGCAGTCCCGCTGATTGTTGCTTGGAATTCCAGCAACTTCTGAGTTCAACAACTGGGCAACTTTCCAATCATTTATAAACGTCGCAGCTCGAGATGAAATTTCCCTTGGTTGAATGAAGTTTCTGTTCCAAACCTTTTGGTTTCTCCAGAACCAAGTATACCAAACTAAAGAAGCCCATTGACCGGCCACCTCTGCTGAACTGTTGTTAAGTGCGTTCTGCCACCAGGTACCGAAATCCTGAGAAAAAGCTTCGCGAAACCGAGATAGCAAGGAGGAATTCCATATTCTAGTGGTAACAGAACAATGTAGCAATATATGTGAAATCGACTCATTTTCCACCCTACAGAATGGGCATATGCCATCCACGTCAACCCGACGATTATAGAGAGTAACTTTTGTTAGGATAATATTCCAGGCTGCTCGCCAGAGGAAGTTTTTCACCTTCGGAGGACAAGATATTTGCCAGAGCTTACTCCAGGGAGCTTGTTGGATGTCCAACAAGGGACTCAGTTGAGCTTCCATTTGAGAATAGTAAGCCGTTTTAACACTATATAAACCTTTCTTATCCTTCTGCCAACTTATCTGATCTTTTCTATCATGTGAAGAGATGGGGATTTGCAGTATGCACCACCTATCGTCTTCAGTGAAAAAAGAACCCAGTAACTCTAAATCCCAATTACCGTCTTGTATGAAGTGGCTAACCGTCCAATTTCTGTTAAAGGGAATCTGAGGTTCAGTCGGTATACCACTAGGCGTGTCAATCCACTTGTCTAACCACACTCTTGTGTCTCTCCCGTTCCCGATCCGTGTTGTCAACCCTGTAATGAGCACCTGCTGAGTTTGCATTATGCTACTCCATGTTGCGCTCGGGTTGGAACCGATTATTGCTTCCCTAAAATCTGATCTGGGAAAGTAGCGTGCCTTGAATAATCTGCTTACCAAAGCCTGAGGGTTGGCTAAAAATTCCCATGCTATTTTGCCCAGCAGCGCGATATTAAATTCATGGAATCTACGGAAGTTTAAACCTCCCCACTCGCGTTTCTGACAGCCCTTTCCAAGCTTTCCATTTGATGCCTCTTCCCCACCAATACGCATTTAGGAGGACTTCTAACTTATGGCAGATAGTTTTTGGAAGGATGAATACCTGCATGATGTAAGCCGAATAGCCTGAGCCACCGCTTTTATTAGCGTCTCCTTACCACTCTAAGAAAGCTTCTTTCCTTGCCATCCCCTAATGCGTTTTTGTAGGCGGTCCACTACATATTGGAAGGTGTCGATTTTGCTTCGACCCATTGTTGACGGGAGCCCAAGGTAGAACTCATTTGTATCCGCCACCTGAACCTGTAGGAAATCCGTAATTTCCTTTTGCCTGTCATAAGGGACTTTGCTGCTAAAGGAGAGTTTTGATTTGTTGAAATTGATTTTTTGACCAGACGCCCCTTTATATCTCTCAAAAATATCCTTAACAGCCTCGCTTTTCGATAAGTTTGCTTTGAAGAAAAAGTAACTATCATCGGCGAACAGTAAATGCGAAATCGGTGGTGCTCCACGGCTTATTCGACACCCGTGAATCGACCCCAAAACTTCAGATTGTCTAAGTAACGATGTCAACCCTTCGGTGGAGATGATGAACAGGTAGGGGGATAGTGGATCCCCTTGTCTGAGCCCTCTCGATGGTTTGAAAGCTGGGAAGTCCGCATTTCTGTTCATGATCTGATACTCAACCGATTCAACACATGTCATGATGAGTTTAACAGAACGGCTAGGGAACTCCATCTTATTCAGAACCGCCTTCAAGTAGGGCCACTCCATCCTATCGCAGGCCTTTGCTATGTCGACCTTTAACGCTGTATATCCCTGCCAACCACCTTTCCCGGTTTTGAGGGCGTGTCCCACCTCATAGGCTATTAGAATATTGCCAGTTATTGATCGCTTGGGGATAAAAGCGCTCTGGTCTGATGAAATGAGAGGGTCGAGGATCATCTTTAAACGATTTGCCACAGCATTGGTCATAATCTTCATCAAGACGTTGCAGAGTGCGATTGGCCGAAGATCGGAAATTTCCCTTGGAGATGATTTCTTTGGAATGAGGATCAGATTTGTTCTGTTCAGCTGATTTGGGATGTTGCCCGTGTTTAGGCAAGTCATATAAAAGGTTGTGATATCCTCCCCGATCACTGACCAATGTTGTTGGTAAAATCCCGGGTTTAGACCATCCGGGCCCTGGGATTTATCAGGTTGCATATCAAATATCACTTGTTTGATCTCTGCTGAGGTATAATCTCGTAACAACTGACGTTTATCTCTTTCGGAAATTTTAGCCTGAATCATATCCACAGCTTCAAGTCTTAGGTGTTGTTGAGCACAAAAGATGGTACGGAAGTGTGTCTGTAATGCTTCTGCTAAGCCTTCCTGCCACGAACGGATAGTCCCCGAACTGTCAACTAATCTGCAGAAATCATTCTTTCTTCGTCGACCCTGGACCTGAGCATGAAAAAATCTTGAATTTCGATCCCCCTCACGGAGCCACTTCGTTTTAGCTCGTTGCTTCCAATATAATTCCTGCTCCTATCTAACTCTTTCTAATTCTGAACTGATCTGATTAAATTCTGGGCTTCCCACTGACCCCCGAACAACTTCCAATCGGTAGGTTAAGAAATATAAGTTTGGGTTTTAAAAGAGAAAATATCCTCTTGAACTATACATTTCCTAGAAATGACTATCTTTTTGTAAACAAGTCATAAATTTTATACCATTTCTTCTTGAGGCCAATGCAAAATATATATCCAAATGAGATCTAGGAACAAATTTTGTTGGATCTAGTAATATCTTATATAAAAGGCCTAATACACAAATAACCCCTGAACTTGTCCAAATGTTACAACTGCCTCCCTCAACTTTCAATTGTAACAACTTACCCCTTAAACTTGTTCAATTGTAAAACATAACCCCAAATTTGGAATTTTTTTACCCCGTATTTGAAGCAACAGTAAAAGCGTTTCTCCGGATTCGTATCACACCAAAGATCTGATTATCACACTCCACAAGCGTTACAGATTTTGCATTTCACGTGTTTCTTCAATTGCAGTCCATGTCAGCAATTTGTGGTTATATTTTACAATTGGACAAGTTGAAGGGGTAAATTGTTATAATTAGACAAGTTCGAGAGGTAAGTTGTTACAATTGAAAGTTGGAGGGGGCAGTTGCAACATTTGGACAAGTTCAGGGGTTTTTCTGTGTATTAAGCCTATATAAAACACTAATATCGAAAAATGAAAATATCAGTATATGAAAACTATATTCCATATTCTCACTTCCATCTTCATTTTATTATAACATCTGGCAGGAAAACTTGTATTGCGAAATTTACTACTAATATTGCTATTTTTATAATGCTTTATAACTCTTTTCCACCATTCTAGATACCCTATTATCTTGAAACATCCATATTTGAGATGTCCAAATGTCTTGAAATTTACAAAATTGATCTTTAACCTCATTCTTCTCATTTCTAAAATTTTATACTCTAATTTATATGGAACACTATGAGAACAAGTACAATTAGCTATCTTAATTGTTTATTCTATAGAAATCTCATCTTGTTTCTCAATCTTTAACACAACGGATTATCCTTCATTAACATCGGGTAACAAATCCACTAAAAGTATCTGATCTTTTACATGATCATAGTGTTGATTTAATCCAACCATAATATGAATGAGTTTATCATCTTCACTACAAACCTCGAAAATTAATCACAAACAAAATTTTGTGAAACACCACACCCATAGATGGCTAATGGCCTAATCAAAGTTAACTGATCAAAATTCATTCAATCGATTAAAACATTGCATAAGTTAGAGGTTACCTTGAGTAAAGAGAATTATTTGTCTTTTGACCTTGTGGAGCATAAGTCCATTGTGATCTTCAATTCTATGCTCAAATTTTTTCCATATATCTCTTGAAGATCCAACATATTTATGTCATGACCCAACACCGGCCATAACCGGCGTATAAATTAAATTAACTTTAATCTATGCTAGCCTTAATTCTGAACTAATAGAAATCCAAAAATTTACTAACAGAATATCAAGTCATCTCAATTACATCAATAAATCTTAAAAGAATCAAATGTGCAAGTCTAAACCTCAATAATCAAAATTCTTTAACGGATAAAATAAAGCAAAATTCTTAAGTAGTCTCCTTCAACAACAATCCAAGGTTACCTCACGAACAGGGACCTTAATCTGAAAAAAAATTCAACGTGGTATGAGATTTTCGTATATGCGAGCGAAAACCTCAGTGAGCAGTAGCTATAAAACACAACAGAAAAGGAACAGGCAGGCAAGCTGATACTTTTAAATTATGACAAATATAGTTCAAAATGTAATATTTCAAAATCAGCTAAACCAAAGGGTCAAAATAATATAATCAATTCAAATACTGGTAATCAATTGTCAAACATAATACTAAAGCCTTTCAAAATATCAAAAATTAGAATAATCAGAAAATAAGGCAAAAGCTTCAAAACACATGGTACAGTGTAACAGAGTGGTGATACTGCACACCACCAGGGCCAGATAAATGGTAAGCGCGCTACCAATAACAGATACAGATAACAGATAATTGCCTTCACCGATCTTATGCATGATTCTAATGTTGACACAACTGACGACAAAACTGACAACTGACATCATGACTCGAAGACAAATGCAAAGTCCTAATGTTATGAAGATCGGTGAGAGGCCAGATAACAGATACAGATATACTGAGCACTTGTACTACTTTGAAAACATATAGTATACATATATAAATCAGAGAATCATAACTGATTGAACAATTTATCATATTTCTAAAATAAAAGTAATAACGACGATAAATCGCGTATCAGAAAGTACAGATAATATCAAATTAAATTTTAATAACTTCTTTGTAACTGGTAATAAAACAAATCCAATATGAAGGGCATGTTCCCAGAATATACGCTCTAACACTAAGGATATTTAGAGGGTGTTTGTTTCAGCTTTTCGGATGAGCGTTTAGCGTTTCACTCCAAACCGCAAAAATATAGCGTTTGGTTAGGTTTATATAACCGCAGTGTTTAGCATTTTCTCTGCAAACTGCAGCGTTTTGGAGTGTTTCACGAAAAGCTCATATTTGGAGCTTTTCATAAACAGTTGTTTGTAGTTAGTTGTTATTCACAGAATTATCCTTCTTATTTCCACAAAATACGTTTATTCTTTAATATTATTTATATTTCTATAAAATAATTACCGAAAAAACAAGGTTTGTTGCGTTTAATAAATTTTTTATTTTTTATATAGATTCTTTTTATTAATTTGTGTAACACATTTTTTTTTATTTTATAATAGGATAAGGTGCAAAAATACTCTCAACATTTATAGCTATGAGCAATTTTACACTTAACGTCTAAAATGGTGCAATTATACCCCTAATTTTGGCAGCCAAAAGCAATTTTATCCATAACATTGATAAGTTGGATCAATTTGAGAAATAATTTATCAAACTGCCTTCTTGGTCATGAATATTGTCATCTACGCTTCACATGTGTATAATTTTATCATCGTTAGTAACAGATCACAAACATATGATTAGACGTGATTTTTTTTTAAGAAAATAAAAAATATATTTTCTTTTGTATGACTTGTACAAAAAAAGTTTCCAATATTTCATCGAATTTATAAATATTTATTTCCAATTTATTATTAAATCACAAAAAATATGAAATCTCTTTTTTAGAACTAGTGGTATGTGCAATTGGTGTATAATAAAAAATAAAATATCTATATTTTCTAATAATATCTAAAATCGATCCAGCTTGTAAATGTTAGAGGTAAAATTGCTCTTAGTTGCCAGCGGTATGGGTAAAATTGCACCATTTTAGATATTAAGAGTAAAATTATTCCTAGTTGTAAACGTTATGGATAATTTTTTTACATTTTTTCCTTTTATAATTTCATCGTTGATTAATTTAAAACATGTCCATTTTAGACATTTTAAATCCGAACAGCAACAGTTCAATATAATTTTACCAAACACTGGTAATTAAACAGCTAATAACAAACAGCAAACAGCAACATCTAACAGCTTAGTGCAACTGCAAACAGCTAACAGCAACCACAACAGTTATTAACCAACAGCTGAACCAAACAGGCCCTTAGTAAACAGAAGGTTCAAAATCTACGCTTTTATAGACGGAAACATATAATCAAATGTTAATTTTTGATAAACAGTTTAAAGTCTTGATATTTCAATCAAACAGTGTCGTGTACTATAATTACCACTCACCTGAATATTCAAGTAGACGCGAGCGTACTAAAAGTTCGGACTCAATCAACTTGTGGGTTATCGGAATTTCCTATTGGTTCAAGAAAAAACAGAATGAATTAACCGAATCAATTAAGTCGAAGCTAGTGGGGATAATTAATAAGACAAGGAAGCAAGCAATAAACCCAACTTAATTATATTAAGTACTTTCCAAACTACGTGTACTGATACTACCATGTTCATTAAGCAATTATTTAAAAGAACAATTCAATAAATAATAAAAGCAAAACCCAACCCCCCCCAAATTCTGATTTATATATATATAAATAAATGATTTAAATAAGTGAAGGGTTTGGGAAAAAGATGTACTATACACTAATATATTGAAAATGGATAGGGTAGGTAGGTAGTATGAAATTGTTTCCTGAACAAAATACAAGTTTCATAGCCATCATTATCCTCCAATCTAATAAATTAATATATAATGCTACTATTGGAGATACAGAAATCGAAAAAAAAACAAGGGTTCCATTCCCAATTATCTTACCTTTAAAAATAACTCTAAACAGTTCCTAGAAACATGGTTTTATATGAGTTTTTTTTTAAAGAATAAAAACTTACCTGACAATACTCAAAATTTAATAGTTGTGAGAAGAAGGAAAGCTTGATGGTTCCAACGGGTAAGGGAAGAAAATAATTTGATAAATGCAGCAGCCTTGGAGGACAAGAGTGGTGGCTCCTTGAAGACAACTAATAGAAAGAGAAAGACTATTTTTTATTTTCTTTTTAATCGTGGGCTAGGTTTAGACAAGGCCTTTTCTTTTCTTTTCTTTTTTTAAAAGTAAATAAATCCCTAAGCTGTAAATATAATTTGGTATTTTCAAAAACATTAAAAAGAATTAGAAGTTTATGATT
This sequence comes from Euphorbia lathyris, assembly GCF_963576675.1. Taxonomy (NCBI): domain Eukaryota; kingdom Viridiplantae; phylum Streptophyta; class Magnoliopsida; order Malpighiales; family Euphorbiaceae; genus Euphorbia; species Euphorbia lathyris. Next base: position 74,976,625 of record NC_088918.1, on the reverse strand, counting down.
GACTCAAATTAGGGTTATTACAATTTAAATCTCTTAGCTACTTCTTTAGAAATTTTATTCGGATCTAGGAAGTCACTAGAATATTATTTCCTTCCATTTTCGAAATTCAATTTTTTCTTCTTCCTTCGCAGGTTGTTAGAATCAATTATGAAATGTAACTTGTCTTTGAAGGCTGGCAAACATATTATAGAGTTCTTTTATGACAAGAGATTATTCTCCTTTAATTGGGTTGCGATAAACACTGAACCATGTTATCTAAACCAGAGTTCCTCTTATTTACATTTGCTAGTTGTTTAATTAAATTGTTTTTCATCTATGAACAATTCTTCTGATCCTATTTGAGAGAATTGAAAAATGAATCAATGAAAACAAAAAGGAGACTTCCAAGGGCCACTCAATTTTGTATCATATAGCAATCTTAAACTTCCACGAACACCATGTAATTATGATAAGTGATAATATACAAATGGTTCGAGGAAAAGGAATTGTATGAAAAATATTTCACATGAAATAAATGTTATTTGAGACAATTGACAAGTGAATCAATGGAAATAAATAGGAGAATTCAAAGGGCCACTCAATTTTGTATCATGTAGAATTCTCAAACTTCTACACACACCATGTAATTATGATAAATGATAATATACATATAGTTGGAGGAAAAGGAACGGTATGAGCAAAATTTCACAAGAAACAAATGCTATATGAGAGAATTGACAAGTGAATCAATCAAAATAAGGAAGAGACATCCAAGGCCAACTCAAGTTTGTATTACATAGAAATCCCAAACTTCCACACACAACATGTAGTTGTGATAAGTGATAATATATAGATGGTTGGAGGAAAATGAATGGTATAAGAAATATTTCACAAGAAACAAATGCTATTTGACAAAATTGACAAGTGAATCAATAAAAATAAAGAGAATATTTCCAATGGATATTCAATTATGTATCATATATAAATCTCAAACTTCCACACACACTCCATGTAATTGTGATAAGTGATAATATGGATATGGTTGGAGGAAAAGGAATTGCATGAGCAAAATTTCATAAGAAACAAATGTTATTTGAGAGAATTGATAGGTGAATCAATGAAAATAAAGAGGAGACTTCCAAGGTCAACTAAATTTTGGATCACATAGAAATCCTAAACTTCCACACACACACACCATGTAATTGTGATAAGTGATAATAAAAATATGGTTGGAGGAAAAAGAATGATATCAACAAGATTTCAGAAGAAACGAATGCTATTTGAGAAAATTGTAAAATGAATCAATGAAAATAAAGAGGAGAATTTCAAGGACCACATAAATCTATATCAAATACAAATCCCAAACTTCCACACACACCATGTAATTGTGATAAGTGATAGTATACAGATGGTTGGAGGAAAATAGATGGTATAAGTAAGATTACACAAGAAACAAATGCTATTTGAGAGAATTGACAAGTGAATCAATCAAAATAAAGAGGATATTTCCAAGGGCCACTCAATTATGTATCACATAGAAATCCTAAACTTCCACACACACTCCATGTAATTATGATAAGTGATAATATACATATGGTTAGAGGAAAAGAAATGGTATTAACAAGATTTCATAAGAAACAAATGCTATTTGAGAGAATTGATAAGTGAATCAATGAAAATAAAGAGGACACTTCCAAGGTCAACTCAATTTTGGATCACATAGAAATCCTAAATTTCCACACACACTCCATGTAATTCTGATAAGTGATAATATCCATATGGCTGGAGGAAAAAGAATGGTATGCGTAAGATTTTACAAGATACAAAACCTATTTGAGAGAATTGATAAGTAAATTAATGAAAATAAAGAGGAGACTTCAAAGGGCCACCCAATTCTATATCACATAGAAATCTAAAACTTCCACACACACACTACATGTAATTGTGATAAGTGATAATATACATATGGTTGGAGGAAAATGAATGGTATGAGCAAGATTTTGGAAGAAAGAAAACCTATTTAAGAGATTTGACAAGTGAATCAATGAAAATAAAGATGAGATTCTCAAGGGTCACTCAATTCTATATCACATAGAAATCCCAAACTTTCATAGACACCGTGTAACCGTGATAAGTCATAGTATACAAATGGTTTTTCAAAAGGAATGTTTTGAGTAAGATTTCACAAGAAAAATGTCATATGTGAGAATTGACAAGCGAATCAATGAAAATAAAGAGGAGACTTGCAAGGGACACTCAATTCTGTATCACATAAAAATCTCAAACTTCCACACACACTCCATGTAATTGTTATAAGTTGTAATATACATATGGTTGAAGGAAAATGAATGGTATGTGAAATAATTCACAAGAAACAAATGCCATTTGAGTGAATTGATAAGTGAATCAATTAAAATAAAGAGGAGACTTCCAAGGGCCACTCAATTGTGTATCACATAGAAATCACAAACTTCTACACACACTCCATTTACTTGTGGTAAGTGATAATATACATATGGTTGGAGGAAAAGGAATGGTATGTGAAATATTTCACAATAAACAAATGTTATTTGAGAGAATTGACAAGTGAATCAATAAAAATAAAGAGGAGATTTCTAAGGGCCACTCATTTTTATCACATAGAAATCTCAAACTTCCGCACACTCCATGTAAATGTGATTAGTGATAATATACATACGGTTGGTGGAGAAAGAATGTTTTGAGCAAGATTTCTTAAGATAGAGATGCCATATGGGAGAAAATGAAAATAAAGAGGAGACTTCTAAAGGCCACTCAATTATGTATCACATAGAAACCCCAAACTTCCACACACTACATGTAATTGTGATAAGTGATAATATACATATGGTTGGAGAAAAATGAATTTTATGAGCAAGATTTTACAAGAAACAAAACCTATTTGATAGATTTGGCAAGTGAATCAATGAAAATAAAGATAAGACTCTCAAGAGCCACTCAATTTTATATCACATAGAAATCCTAAACTTTCATAGACACCATGTAACAATGATAAGGATAATATCCATATGGTTTTTTGAAAAGGAATATTTTGAATAGGATTTCACAAGAAACAAATGCGATATGATAGAATTGACAAGTGAATCAATAAAAATAAAGAAGAGACTTCCAAGGGCCACTCGATTTCATAAAAGATAGAAATCCCAAATTTCCACACACACTCCATGTAATTATGATAAGTGTTACTCCCTCCATATCTAAATAAGTGACGTTCTAGCTAATTCACATAAAATAAGAAAACTACTTTTTAGCATGTCAAATACATCTATGCCCCTTATCAATGCCAAATTACAGCTTAATTTATCTTTCCCCTCTCTTCCCTTTCCGAGTTTTCTCTGTAGAATAAGCCGCCATGGTGATCATCTTCTGGATTGAATTTTTTCTCTCCATTTTCTATGGTTTTCAACAATTCGTTTTTATAAATATAAATTGCTTCTTCATCTTCCTCTAAATCTCCACTCATAACAAAAAAAAAAAAAAAATTGCCGCCAACTTTTTGGATGAAATTTTTGTTTCACCGTCAAAATGGTTCCACCATATTTTTGAAATTGAAAAAATCTGTAAAAAGTTCTGGGTTCCTGAAGTATAAATTGATGCTTAAATATGTAGAATTCAATCCAAATATTATGGACCCATTTATACAAAAAACACAACATAACGAAATGAATGATAATTCAAATATGCCTTTTGATCTTAACGTTAATCCTAATGCTCCAATTACCAGGAATTTTTGGTTCGATTTGAATATGGAGCCACAAAGAGAAGATGGAATGCATCAATTTGAGTTCAACTCAGAGCCATTTATCGAACAAGATGGAACTCATAACAACACTCAATTGGAAGGAGGACCGCAAGAAGGTATAATCTTAAAACCAAAGTATTCTGATTTTCTGAACTTTCAAAATTGAAATATACTTATGTTACCTCTAAAAGTCACACTTTTAACATCGTAATAGTTTTATGCAATTTATATGTGGAATTAAGGATTAATTTGGATTTACATGCTCTATGGTAACCTTCCCTTTTTATTAATCAGAAGCTATATGGGTCGAAATTGAAGATTTCTGTCATGTGAAAGTAACTAGGTTCCTCAAACTATATGGGTAGAAATTGAAGATTGTTGTCATGTGAAAGTAACTAGCTTCCCCTTTTATTTTTGTGTCTTAGATGTGGGTTAGATGGAAGCAGCCTATATTTGAGCAGTCCACTGCTATGAACATCTCGATAAATTAAATTTTTAGCAAACATTTTATATAAGCATTTGTTAATAGGTGTAGTAGGTAGGAGGATACATTCTAAAGACAATGAGAATAAACATCTTTTTATTTATTCAGGTGATAGGTTGTTTCTGGGATCAAATTATTATTTCAATTCATGGAAAAACCTTTTTGCTTCAAGTTTGTGTTTTCAAATTTATAAATTTCACTGTGTAGCAGCCATATAGGATTTAAATAGGGAGATAAATGAATTATGGCAAAGGAATGAGTGGAATATATTGATAGAATTTGTTTCCAGGTGAGTGAAATAGGGACAGAAATGAATTAGTATGGCATAAGGAATAAAAAGATGCATTATTCTCTTGTGATTTAGCATTCATAAAGTGATAGAAATAAAAAGAACTTGTTTATGTATTCTCTTGTGAGCAAAAACTATATTTTTGCTGAATATAGTTTTATCCATTATGTAAATAAAAATAAAGATGCAGTATGTACAATGATCTATGTGTATATTGTTGATATAAGCTTAATTTATTCTTTAATCGTGATTTTCTGTTTACAATGCTTTAATCAATTATTTTATGTACAATTTTGATTTTTTAAACTTTAATTGCTTATAGTTTGTGGATTAATAGAATCTTGTATATTCTTTGACATAGATAATGGTATGAACAGGAAAAAAAGAAATTTGACCAACCTTGAACGGAGAGCCGTGTATGATATGTTACTACAAAAAAAAGTGTTGACGGAAAGCTTAAAAAAAGAACGACAAGGGAAGTCGCATCAATATTATCGGTTCCAATTCGTACAATTCAGCGAATTTGGAAAGAATAAAAAAAATCTCCAATCGGTGATGTATCGAGTAAGAAAGCTAATAAATGTGGCCCTTAAAAAATTCATGTTGACTTGGAACATATTCGTGCGATTCCTTTACGTCAACGGACAATAATTGAGTCTTTAGCTTGTGCCCTGAATATTAGCAATACTAAAGTAATGAAATTTCTAAAAGAAGGATTAATACGGCGACATTCTAATCCTATTAAGCCGTTTTTTTTAAGATGAGAATAAAATATCTCGATTAAAGTTTTGCTTATCAATGCTCGAAGAAAATAGCTTACCTCATGAACCAATTTTCAAGAGGATGTATAACATTATTCATATTGATGAGAAGTGGTTTAACATTTCAAAAAGATCCGAGAAGTACTACTTGTTACCCGAGAAGAAGAACCATTCCGTACATGCAAAAGCAAAAAATTCATAGCAAAAGTAATGTTTGTAACTGCTATAGCCCATCCAAGATTTGATGGACAAGGAAATGAACTATTCTCAGGAAAAATAGGCCTATTTCTTTAGTCACACATGAACCAGCGAAAAGGAATAGTGTTAATAGAGCTACATGTACATTAGAGACTAAACCGATAACTTCGGTGACCAGAAATATTATGCGGTCGTATTTGATTGAGAAACTTTTACCAGCTATCAAGGAAAAGTGGCCAATAGAGGATATAATGAATCCAATATTTATTCAACAAGACAATGCAAAGACACACATTGATCGTAATGATATTGAGTTTTGTGAAGCGAAAAGGAATAATGTTAATAGAGCTGCAGGTACATTAGCGACTAAATCGATAACTTCGGTGACCAGAAATATTATGCGGTCATATTTGATTGAGAAACTTTTACCAGCTATCAAGGAAAAGTGGCCAATAGAGGATAGAGTGAATCCAATATTTATTCAACAAGACAATGCAAAGACACACATTGATTGTAATGATATTGAGTTTTGTGAAGCAGCTAAACTAGACGGATTTGATATCAGTATAATGTGTCAACCTCCAAACTCTCTAGACTTAAATGTTTTGGACCTTAGCTTTTTTAATGCTATTCAAGCATTACAGTCTAAGGAGTGTGCTAAAACAACTAATGAGCTTGTGCAATGATCTATGTGTATATTGTTGATATAAGCTTAATTTATTCTTTAATTGTGATTTTCTTTTTACAATGCTTTAATCAATTATTTTATGTGCAATTTTGCATTTTAAACTTTAATTGCTTATAGTTTGTGGATTAATAGAATCTTGTATATTCTTTGACACAAATAATGGTATGAACAGGAAAAAAAAAATTGACCAATCTTGAATAGAGAGCCGTGCACTACAAAAAAAATGGCTATTAGGGAGGTTAGATATTCTCACTAAAAGCTCAATTATCCTCACTAAAGTGTTTTTAATGAGAATCATTACTCTCATGGCTCGCTTCATTACTAGGGTCCCTTACTAAAAATATTAACGAGGATAAAGTGTTATTCTCATTATAAACTTACAATGATAATAATTTATCCCTATTAAAATATTTTTTTATAATTAACAAATATTCTCATTAAAGTATTTGCAATGATTTAAAATCTTCTCATTAAAATGTTTATAATGATAAATGAAATCATCTAATTAAAATGTTTACAATGATTAAAAATATTCTCATTAAAGTCTCTTAAGTGTTTATAATGATATTTTCTCTCATTAATGATATTATTTAAATTAAAATTGAAAATAATAAAATAAATAAAAATTTGGATTGAAGGGAGCTATGATAGCATAAAAATTCTACACACGAGGAAAATTTAAACAAAAACATAAGGAAAAGTTTAAACAAAGGCAACACAAAAAATGACTTGTTAAGTTACCAAGTCCTTTATCATCAATTATACATGAATTCATGTTCAAGCTCTCAAAATTGGTAAAACCTGCTCAAAATAAATAATAAAAATAAGAAAGCACTCTTAGAAATATCTATTGTCAGTTCAGTACACAAACCATCAAACGTTGAATTATAATTATTTCATATTTGTTAAACATGCTTAAAACACTTAAAATAGCTAATAAGGCTGTAAGTCGTTGTTTTCTATCACTTGCTGATGATGATGCTGAGTCAACAAGTCAGCATTGTAAGTCGTTGTTATTTTCTATTACAAGAATGATGCTGGGTAATCAAGTCAGCATAATTGTAAGTCAACCCGTCAGCAAGAGTAAAATCAAAAAGTCGGAATGCTGAGTTATCAAGTCAGCATGGCTGTGATCAGCATGGTACTAAGGTGATAATACAGGTCAACATGGTCTTGCTGTGTTACCACTGGTCAGTAGGTCTTGCTGAGTTTGTACATTTTTGAGTAAGGATATTTTGGGTATTTTCACAACTTTGTAAAGGCTATAAAAGGTCTGGGTTGGGAAGTAGTTTCATATGAGAGATTCTTAGACTAAGTCATAAGTGTACACTGTGATAATCCGAATTGGGGATTGGGAAAACACGAGAGTTTCTGGAAAAGGAGAAACTGTTTCAATCTTGTTGTAATCTCCATTGATTAGTGAAGTTGCTGGATGTAGGCAGTTAAGCCGAACCAGGGTAAATTCTGTGTGTATTCTTTTGTTTGTTGTTTCAAGATCCAATCTGTGATCTTTGTGTACTTTGTTTCTCTGTGTGGTTGATTGATCGTTCGAAGCGTAGTTCAACAATTGGTATCAGAGCTAATCAAGAACAGAGCAATGGGTTTTACAAAGATCGAGATCGAGCGTTTCAATGGTAAGGGAGATTTTGCTCTATGGAGACAAAGGATGAAGGCAATCTTGGTTCAAATGAAGGTTGCGAAGGCTCTAAAGGGCGAGAAGGAATTTCCGGCGACAATGACGAAGGAGGAGAAAGAAGATCTTCTTGAATTGGCTTACAGTACGATCGTCCTGTATCTTGGCGATAAAGTGCTAAGAGAAGTTTCGAAGGAAACCTCAGCTGCTGGGGTTTGGCTCAAGCTTGAACAGTTGTACATGACGAAGACACTTACCAATCGGGTTTATCTTAAGGGAAAGCTTTTCGGCTTCAAGATGAACGAGGACAAGCCAGTTGAAGACTATCTTGATGATTTCTCAAAGATCATAATTGACATAGAGAACATAGAGGTAAAGATTGAAGATGAAGATCATGCCATAATGATCTTGAATTCTTTACCCCAGTCTTTCAGTCATTTTGTTGAAACCATGAAGTACGCTAGAGAAACACTAAGTCTGGAAGAAGTTCTGATGGCGCTAAAGTCAAAACAGATTGAGGCCAACACCAACACTGAAGCTGCAGAAGGATTATTTGTTCGTGGAAGGTTTGAGAAAAAGGACTCTCACAAGCCAAAGAATAAGAACGGGAAAAAGTCCAAGACTCCATCCTCAATTAACAAAGAAGGCAAGGTCTACAAGTGTTTCCAATGCCATAAGGAAGGACACTTCAGGAAAAACTGTCCTGAGAGGAAGAAGAGTCAAGGTCAGCCTAAAGATCAAGGCGAAGCCGCTGTGGTAGAAGAAGGTTATGAGAGCGCTGAGGTCCTTGCTGTCACTGATAAAGATCCAAACACTGACTGGATCTTGGACAGCGGATGTACGTTCCATATGACTCCCAACAGGACGTGGTTCGAAGACTTTCAAGAGGAAGGTGGGAGGGTTCTTCTAGGCAACAACAAGTTGTGCAAGGTACTGGGTCAAGGCTCCATTAGGCTGAAGATGTTCGATGGTCAAGAAAGGATTATGACCGGTGTGAGGTATGTGCCAGAACTGAAAAGAAATTTAATTTCTTTGGGTACGCTTGATAAACAAGGATACAATTATAGAGCCGAAGGGGGAATCATAAGGATATCTAGAGGACCTTTAGTTGTTATGAAAGGTACCATGAGTAATGGCCTATACACACTCCTAGGTAGTACTGTGTTAGTCTCTACCGCAAATCTCACCGAGTCTAAAACTGATAGAACCAATCTTTGGCACCTTAGACTAGGTCACGTGAGTGAAGTTGGTTTACAAGAACTTAGGAAGCAGGGTTGTCTTGGTAAAGATCACATAGGAAAGATAGATTTCTGTGAGAACTGTGTCTTAGGGAAGTCCAGTAAAGTCAAGTTTCCTAAGTCAGCAATACATAGAACCCAGGACATTCTTGAGTACATTCACTCTGACCTATGGGGGCCAACAAGAACTAAGTCTCATGGTGGGAGGACCTATTTTATGACTCTTATTGATGATTACTCTAGAAGAGTATGGGTTTATATTCTAGCTCATAAGAATGAGGCTTTGCAAACGTTCAAGGATTGGAAAGTGTTAGTGGAAAACCAAACAGGAAAGAAAATCAAAAGGTTGAGAACCGACAATGGTTTGGAGTTTCTTGACAAAGATTTCATCACTTTGTGCAAGAAGTCAGGTATAACTAAACATCATACCGTTCCTAGAACTCCACAGCAGAATGGCCTAACAGAGAGGTATAATAGGACTATCCTAGAAAGAGTTAGGTGCATGTTAATCCAATCCAGTCTCCCTAAGTCTTTCTGGGCTGAAGCAGTGCAAACTGCGTGTTACCTAATCAATAGGTGCCCATCATCTGCTATAGGTTTTAAAACACCTATGCAAATGTGGTCTGATCACCCAGAGGATTATGAAAAACTTAGAGTGTTTGGTTGTTCAGCTTTTGCACACGTTAGACAGGGAAAATTAGAACCTCGGGCTCTAAGATGTGTTTTTATAGGCTACCCTATAGGAGTCAAGGGCTATAAGTTGTGGTGCCTAGAATCTGGTTATAAGAAATCCATAGTCAGCAGAAATGTTGTGTTCAATGAGATGGATTTTCCTTATCGGAAAAACCAAGAAAAAACTCAGTTAGAACCGAGTAGTCCTAAGTCCATTCAAAACCTTGAGAGTGTTAAGAATGAGGTGGAGCTTGAAGAAAATAGTGAAAACACCCGTAAAACCGAGCAAGAAGTTAGTGATGGTAATGATACTGAGTCCAGTCAAAGCTATAGACTTGTTAGAGACCGTGAAAGAAGAGTCCCTAGGGGACCTTGTAGCTTATGCATTTAGTGTTGCTAAGGAAGTACAAGAGTCTGAACCTGTAACCTATAGGGAAGCTGTGAATTCGGTTGACAAGGAACAGTGGCTTAACGCTATGAAGGATGAGATAAAATCCCTTGATAAAAATGAAACTTGGATTTTGGTAGATAAACCTTTTGATAAGAAGTTGGTCGGTTCAAGGTGGGTGTTTAAAAGAAAGGAAGGGATACCTGGTGTAGAGGAACCTAGGTTTAAAGCTAGGTTGGTGGCCAAAGGGTTTACTCAGCAGGAAGGTATAGACTTTAATGAAATCTATTCACCGGTTGTGAAACATAGGTCTATCAGGATTATTCTCTCTCTTGTAGCTCGTTTTGATCTAGAATTAGAACAGTTAGATGTCAAAACAGCTTTTCTTCATGGAAACCTGGATGAGGTCATATATATGCAACAACCAGAGGGTTTTGAAATAGGAGATAAAGACCAGCGGGTATGTTTGCTTAAGAAGTCTCTATATGGTCTGAAACAGTCCCCTAGACAGTGGTACATGAAGTTCGATGAGTTTATGATAAGTCAGGACTTTCATAGGTCTAGTTATGACTGGTGTGTGTATAGTAGAGACCTTAGTGATGGCTCTAAGATTTATCTCTTGTTATATGTTGATGACATGCTTATAGCTTGTCAAAACAAAGCAGCCATAAATCAGTTAAAGGCACAACTAAACACACGGTTTGAGATGAAGGATCTCGGGTCAGCACGAAAAATTTTAGGGATGCAAATTTCTCGAGACAGAGGAAGAAAGAAGCTATTCCTAAGTCAGTCAGTTTATCTGAGCAAGGTGTTAGAACGTTTTGGTATGACGAATTCAAAGGCCGTTCTCACTCCACTTGCAAGTCACTTCAAGCTGAGTAGCAAGCAGAGTCCTCAAACTGATGAGGAAAAGGAAGACATGGAGAGGGTGCCATATTCGAGTGTTGTAGGCTGTCTAATGTATGCGATGGTCTGTACACGTCCAGATTTGGCTCATGCTGTGAGTCTCATCAGCAGGTTCATGGCAAATCCAGGAAGAGCTCATTGGTCAGCGGTGAAGTGGGTGCTGAGGTATGTCAAAGGCTCACTGAGTAAAGGTTTGAGTTATGGTGGAGCTGAAGCCCTAGTGGATGATGTAGCAGGTTTTGTTGATTCTGATTATGCTGGTAGCATTGACACCAGAAAATCCCAAACCGGGTACGTATTCACTGCGTTTGGAACTGCAATAAGTTGGAGGGCAAGTCTACATTCAGTTGTGACTTTGTCAACAACCGAAGCTGAGTTTATTGCTGTTACACAGGCAGTAAAAGAAGCTATGTGGCTGAGAGGAGTCTTAACGGAACTTGGAGTGACACAGATTGATGGTTTGAAGATTTACTGTGATAGCCAAGGAGCTATACATCTGTCAAAACATCAAGTTTTTCACGAGCAATCCAAACACATAGATGTGAGAATGCATTTCGTCAGGGATGTGATTAGCACTGGTACTGTTCAGGGGGTGAAAGTGGGAACTGAGGATAACCCAGTCGACATGCTGACCAAATCTGTTTCAAGTAATAAATTTGAACATTGCTTGAAACTGGTTAGGATGGTCAGTGGTCCTTGAGTGTATTTTCTTCACTAGTTGATGGAGTGATTAGAAAGACAAGGTGGAGATTGTAAGTCGTTGTTTTCTATCACTTGCTGATGATGATGCTGAGTCAACAAGTCAGCATTGTAAGTCGTTGTTATTTTCTATTACAAGAATGATGCTGGGTAATCAAGTCAGCATAATTGTAAGTCAACCCGTCAGCAAGAGTAAAATCAAGAAGTCGGAATGCTGAGTTATCAAGTCAGCATGGCTGTGATCAGCATGGTACTGAGGTGATAATACAGGTCAACATGGTCTTGCTGTGTTACCACTGGTCAGTAGGTCTTGCTGAGTTTGTACATTTTTGAGTAAGGATATTTTGGGTATTTTCACAACTTTGTAAAGGCTATAAAAGGTCTGGGTTGGGAAGTAGTTTCATATGAGAGATTCTTAGACTAAGTCATAAGTGTACACTGTGATAATCCGAATTGGGGATTGGGAAAACACGAGAGTTTCTGAAAAAGGAGAAACTGTTTCAATCTTGTTGTAATCTCCATTGATTAGTGAAGTTGCTGGATGTAGGCAGTTAAGCCGAACCAGGGTAAATTCTGTGTGTATTCTTTTGTTTGTTGTTTCAAGATCCAATCTGTGATCTTTGTGTACTTTGTTTCTCTGTGTGGTTGATTGATCGTTCGAAGCGTAGTTCAACAAAGGCATTCTGAATGTTATACGTTATCTATGCTAATAAGGCATTGGTACCTAATAATGCTAGGCTTATCAAATGTAACAACCAATTTTCTCTTGTCTGGTTTGATGGGTTTTTCATGTCCAACACAGGGAACAAGAAAATTAGTATATGTTATCCCAGGATATTAACAATTTGTCACTTAATGAAAGATAATAGGAATAGAATCTGACTCTTTTATTTATCTCAACTTTAATTAAGATCCTATCAGGGGCTTAATGTTAACAAGTAGTCAATTACAAAGTAGCAGGCGTGAGAATGGTCGAGCAATAGAATGGTCCAATTCACAGTTCATAATTGGACTAATCAGAAGGCATCAATTGGGATATATTAAGGAAAACCAGAAACTCTAAATTACAACAAGGCTTACATGGATAACATCTAGGAGATGCAATGGAATTTTTCCGGCTTCTTCATCAGGGTACCTGCAACCATATAATACAAATTAATATATATCTACCTCTTCGTTCAATCTCACAATTTACATTTTCAAATGTTAAATTTGACTCTCCATATCAGAATACTTTCTTCTTTCACTTGGATAACATCTAGGCGATGCAATGGAATGAAAAATTTGGAAAATGAACACACAGGTTGTGTGAAGTGTGAGAAACAAGCATCAACAAGTAGTAAATTACACATCGAATTACTTATTATGATTATGATGTTTTCAGCATGTGAAACAGATGAAAAGGCCAACCACTTAGAGAACAACAACAACAACGTCCTCAATTTTAGAATTGGAGTGAAGTGTTCCAATTCAGCTGGAGGTACCTATAAGCAACTATACTGCAAAAGAGTGGAATCATATACAATATTCTTAATTTCTCAAGATTAGAAGAGACCAAAAGAATTGGAGTGATTAAATCACCTATTATGTCTTATATTTTATCAGTTCCTTTAATCTATCAAGCATATAGAGAAAACCAGTAGAATCAAAATAACAAATATCCCTAGTAACCAACCCTCTAAATACAAGGTTTCAGCAGTTGCCTTCTCGTCTCCTACATAACCTGCACGAACACGATTGAGACCTCATTAAAACAAAATAACTACTTCAATCTCATAACTTGTTGCAGAAAAATATTGTATGGCCTCATGTATTCTAACACTGGTTATATGATCAAAATATGAAAAGGCAAAAAGAGAAGTACTGAAGAGAGTAGCCAATTGTTACCTTTCATGGTGGTTGGTCCTTGCAACCAGAGCTCCCCTCACTGGCCAGGAGGAAGTCCTCTCCCATTGAAGGATCGACAATCCTTGCTTCCATATCTTCAGCAAAGCTTCCAACCGAACCATGCAACTTTATTTCTTCCTATGTTATTATCCTTATTGTCCCACCTCCCATCTCAGTCTTCATGATTAATTGTAAAGTTCATTTATTGGGTGAAGCTGCAATATAGATATGGAACTTGGCGATGAGTTTGTCATGAGGGGGTAAGCTTTGTTTAACGAAATGAACACTTATAAACTCTTCCATCCATGCTCATAAGGAAGGTAATAGTTATTTTTCTACCATTCCACAACTTGTTAGCAGTTCTGTTACAGGACTGGACCAGTTCTATAATTGTTCTGAAAACTGGACCAATTCTATTTCTATAATAGAACAGGTCATGTTCTATTACAAAACTGGTCTAGTTCTGTAAACAGAAACATGACTGGACCATTTCTGTAATTGTTCTGTTACAAAATTGGACCAGTTCTATTTCTATAACAGAACATGTCATGTTCTGTTACGGACATGGTCTAGTTCTGTAAACAGAAACAGAACTAATGGTGTTCTATTGCTGAACTGGTCCAGTTCTGTAACGAAACTGGTCCTAGTTGTTAGTTCAACTATATTTGGAGCTAAAGATTATGCCGAAGGTAATAAATACAAATGAATAGCAAGATGTCAAATTATATTCAATAAATAGCAAGATGTAGCAAATTCAGGTGAATTCTAATAGTCATTTGAGCCAAATTTTCATCATTCAACGGTCATTACCATATGAGAAAGAATTACATAATGAAATTTAGTAAACTAACTCTCAAGGTGAATTCTAATAGTGTAACAGAAGCACATAAAATCATATCAGCAAAGTACAAATAAAATTATATCTTAGAAGTTCTACCATTCCAACTAAGTCAGCCTGACAAGCAAACTATGAAACACTACCTAGACTAGAACATACATGAACTCTTTTCTTAAATGAATCTACTATCTATAAGAAATCTTGTCGAGAAATCACACTATAGCAATACAACCTTACTCCTCTTGTAAATGATGTTGGTCACCATTTACTTGGTCTTGTTGGACAATAATATACACCCACATAATTTTGCAAAACCAATATGTTGTAAGGTTTCCTTACGAAAAAAAATTGCAAATCCATTTACAACTTCGAGAAGACATAGTGACTTTCATTAAAGCAACTAGAGTCAAATTCATCAAATCTATAATTTTTGGGTGACTTTCACTTGTTATTTGCTACTCAAACTAGCAAGTCAAGCAGAATCAGAGATGTGAACTATGAATAGCCTGAAAATCCATCCACAACTCTCCCATCTTAAAATTCCATTAAAATGATATAATTAACTATATTATTTTGTTAACTAAAAACAGAGGAGGAAGAAACATAAACAAGAGTGGTAGACCCAGGCTTAAATAGTCAGTCAAGCAGGATCAAAGATACGACCTGTAAAAAGTTATGTATGAAGTCAACGTTTACCAAATTTTTGTGGACAAGTTTAGGGAGCTGGTGATACGAAATAAGCAAGTTCAGAGAGCTGGTGAGACACTTGTACCAATCTACTGTTATGGACAAGTTCAGGGAGCTACTAATGTATTAGGCCTTTTATATATTTCTTTGATCATATGTGCCATATTCTCACATCCATCTTCATTTTATTACAACATCAGTTAGTACTAACATCGTTATTTTTATAATGCTTTATAACTCTTTCCCCTTTATTAGGATCCTTCCACCATTCTAGATACCCTATTATTTTGAAACATCCATATTTGGGATGTCCAAATGTCATAAAACTTATAAAATTGATCTTTAACCTCATTTTTCGTATTTCTAAAATTTTACTCTAATTTATATGGAACTCTACGAGAACGAGTACAATTAGCTATCTCAATTGTTTATTCTATAGAAAGCTCGTCTTGTTTCTTAATCCTTAACACAACGGATTATCCTTCATTAACATCGGGTAACAAATCCACTAAAAGTATCTGATCTTTTACATGATCATAGTGTTGATTTAATCCAACCATAAATTGAATGAGTTTATCCTCTTCACTATAAACCTCGAAAATTAATCACAAACAGAATTTCGTGAAACACCACATTCGTAGATGGCTAATGGCCTAATCAAAGTTAATTGATCAAAATTTCTTCAATCGATCAAAACATTGCATAAGTTAGAGGTTACCTTGAGTAAAGATAATTATTTGTCTTTTGATCTTGTGGAGCATATGTCCATTGTGATCTCCAATTCTATATTCAAATTCTTTCCATATATCTCTTGAAGATCCAACATATTTAAATCCTTTAGCTACTTCTTTAGAAATTTTAATCGGATCTAGGAAGTCACTAGACAATTATTTTCTTCCATTTTCGAAACTCAATTTTTTCTTCTTCCTTCGCAGGTTGTTAGAATCAATTCTGAAATGTAACTTGTCTTTGAAGGCTGGCAAACATATTATAGAGTTCTTCTATGACAAAAGATTATTCTCCTTCAATTGGGTTGCGATAAAGACTGAACCATGTTATCTAAACTAGAGTTCCTCTTATTCACATTTGCTGGTTGTTCATTAAATTGTTTTTCATCTATAAGATTCTATTTGAGAGAAATAAAAAATGAGTCAATGAAAACAAAAAGGAGACTTCCAAGGGCCACTCAATTTTGTATCATATAGCAATCCTAAACTTTCACACACACCATGTAATTATGATAAGTGATAATATACAAATGATTCGAGGAAAAGGAATCGTATGGAATATATTTCATATGTAACAAATGTTATTTGAGACAATTGATAAGTGAATCAATGGAAATAATAGGAGAATTCAAAGGGCAACTCAATTATGTATCATGTAGAATACTCAAACTTCCACACACACACTATGCAATTGTGATAAGTGATAATATACATATGGCTGGAGGAAAAGGAATGACATGAGCAAGATTTCATAAGAAACAAATTCTATTTGAGAGAATTGATAGGTGAATCAATGAAAATAAAGAGGAGACTTCCAAGGTCAACTAAATTTTGGATCACATAGAAATTCTAAACTTCCACACACACACTCCATGTAATTGTGATAAGTGATAATATAAATATGGTTGGAGGAAAAGGAATGATATCAGCAAGATTTCACAAGAAACAAATGCTATTTGAGAAAATTGTAAAATGAATCAATGAAAATAAAGAGGAGAATTTCAAGGACCACATAAATCTATATCACATACAAATCCCAAACTTCCACACACACCATGTAATTGTGATAACTGATAATATACATATGGTTTAAGGAAAATGAATGGTATCAGCAAGATTTCAAAAGAAACAAATGCAATTTTAGAGAATTGACAAGTGAATGAATAAAAATAAAGAGGAGACATCCAAGGGCCACTCAATTCTGTATCATATAGAAATCCCAAACTTCCACACACACCATGTAATTGTGATAAGTGATAGTATACAGATGATTGGAGGAAAATAGATGGTATAAGTAAAATTACACAAGAAACAAATGCTATTTGAGAGAATTGACAAGTGAATCAATCAAAATAAAGAGGAGATTTCCAAGGGCCACTCAATTATGTATCACATAAAAATCCTAAACTTCCACACACACTCCATGTAATTGTGATATGTGATAATATACATATGTTTGGAGGAAAATGAATGGTATTAGCAAGATTTCATAAGAAACAAATGCTATTTGAGAGAATTGATAAGTGAATCAATGAAAATAAAGAGGACACTTCCAAGGTCAACTCAATTTTGGATCACATAAAAATCCTAAATTTCCACACACTCCATGTAATTGTGATAAGTGCTAATATCCATATGGCTGGAGGAAAAAGAATGGTATGCGCAAGATTTTGCAAGATACAAAATCTATTTGAGAGAATTGATAAGTGAATTAATGAAAATAAAGAGGAGACTACAAAGGGCCACACAATTCTATATCACATAGATATCCCAAACCTCCACACACACTACATGTAATTGTGATAAGTGATCATATACATATGGTTGGAGGAAAAAGAATTTTATGAGCAAGATTTTACAAGAAACAAAACCTATTTGATAGATTTGGCAAGTGAATCAATGAAAATAAAGATAAGACTCTCAAGTGCCACTCAATTTTATATCACATAGACATCCCAAACTTTCATAGACACCATGTCACAATGATAAGGATAATATACATATGGTTTTTTGAAAAGGAATATTTTGAACAAGATTTCACAAGAAACAAATGCCATATGATAGAATTGACAAGTGAATCAATGAAAATAAAGAAGAGACTTCCAAGGGCCACTCAATTTCATAAAAGATAGAAATCCCAAATTTCCACACACACTCCATGTAATTAAGGTAAATGTTACTCCATCTATATCTAAATAAGTGACGTTCTAGCTAATTCACATAAAATAAGAAAACAACTTTTTAGCATGTAAAATACATTTACACCCCTTATCAATGCCAAATTACAGCTTAATTTCTCTTTTTTCTCTCTTCTCTTTCCGAGTTTTCTCTATAGAATAAGTTGCCATGGTGATCATCTTCTGGATTGAATTTTCTCTCTCCATTTTCTATGGTTTTAAACAATTCGTTTTTATAAATATAAATTGCTTCTTCAACTTCATCTAAATCTCTGCTCATAACAAAAAAAAATTGCCGCCAATTTTTTGGTTGAAATTTTTGTTTCACCGTCAAAATGTTTCCGCTATATATTTGAAATTGAAAAATCTGTAAAAACTTCTAGGTTCCTGAAGTATAAATTGATGCTTGAATATGTAGAATTCAATCCAAATATTATGGACCCATTTATACAACAAACACAAACATAACATAACGAAATGAATGATAATTCAAATATGCCTTTTGATCTTAACGTTAATCCTAATGCTCCAATTACCAGGAAATTTTTTGTTCGATTTGAATATGGAGCCACAAAGAGAAGAAGATGGAATGTATCAATTTGAGTTCAACTCAAAGCCATTTATCGAACAAGATGGAACTCACAATAACACTTAATTGGAAGGAGGACCGTTAGAAGGTATAATCTTAAAACCAAAGTATTCTGATTTTTTGAACTATCAAAATTAAAATATACTTATGTTATTCTCCTCTAAAAGTCACACTTTTAACATTGTAATAGTTTTATGCAATTTATATGTGGAATTAAGGATTAATTTGGATTTACATGCTCTATGGTAACCTTCCCTTTTTATTAATCAGAAACTATATAGGTCGAAATTGAAGATTGTTGTCATGTGAAAGTAACTAGGTTCCTCAAACTATATGGGTAGAAATTGAAGATTGTTGTCATGTGAAAGTAACTAGCTTCCCCTTTTATTTTTGTTTCTTAGATGTGGGTTAGATGGAAGCAACCTATATTTGAGCAGTCTACTGCTATGAACATCTCGACAAATTAAATTTTTAGCAAACATTTTATATAAGCATTTGTTAATAGGTGTAGTAGGTAGGAGGATACATTCTAAAGACAATGAGAATAAACATCTTTTTATTTGTTCAGGTGATAGGTTGTTTCTGTGTTCAAATTATTCTCTTGTGATTTAGCATTGATAAAGTGATAGAAATAAAAAGAACTTGTTTATGTATTCTCTTGTGAGCAAAAACTATATTTTTGCTGAATATAGTTTTATCCATTATGTAAATAAAAATAAAGATGCAGTATCTACAATGATCTATGTGTATATTGTTGATATAGCTTAATTTATTCTTTAATTGTGATTTTCTTTTTACAATGCTTTAATCAATTATTTTATGTACAATTTTGCATTTTAAACTTTAATTGCTTATAGTTTGTGGATTAATAGGATCTTGTATATTCTTTGACATAGATAATGGTATGAACAGGAAAAAAAAGAAATTTGACAAATCTTAAACGGAGAGCCGTGTATGATATGTTACTACAAAAAAAATGTTGACGGAAAGCTTAAAAAAGGACGACAAGGGAAGTCGCATCAATATTATCGGTTCCAATTCGTACAATTCAGCGAATTTGGAAAGAATAAAAAAAATCTCCAATCGGTGATGTATCGAGTAAGAAATTTCCACACACACTCCATGTAATAAGTGATAATATCCATATGGCTGGAGGAAAAAGAATGGTATGCGTAAGATTTTACAAGATACAAAACCTATTTGAGAGAATTGATAAGTGAATTAATGAAAATAAAGAGGAGACTTCAAAGGGCCACCCAATTCTATATCACATAGAAATCTCAAACTTCCACACATACTACATGTAATTGTGATAAGTGATAATATACATATGGTTGGAGGAAAATGAATGGTATGAGCAAGATTTTGGAAGAAAGAAAACCTATTTAAGAGATTCGACAAGTGAATCAATGAAAATAAAGATGAGATTCTCAAGGGCCACTCAATTCTATATCACATAGAAATCCCAAACTTTCATAGACACCATGTAACCGTGATAAGTCATAGTATACAAATGGTTTTTAAAAAGGAATATTTTGAGTAAGATTTCACAAGAAACAAATGTCATATGAGAGAATTGACAAGCGAATCAATGAAAATAAAGAGGAGACTTGCAAAGGACACTCAATTCTGTATCACATAAAAAGCTCAAACTTCCACACACACTCCATGTAATTATTATAAGTTGTAATATACATATGGTTGAAGGAAAATGAATGGTATGTGAAATATTTCACAAGAAACAAATGCCATTTGAGTGAATTGATAAGTGAATTAATTAAAATAAAGAGGAGACTTCCAAGGGCCACTCAATTGTGTATTACATAGAAATCACAAACTTCTACACACACTCCATGTACTTGTGGTAAGTGATAATATACATATGGTTGGAGGAAAAGGAATGGTATGTGAAATATTTCACAATAAACAAATGTTATTTGAGAGAATTGACAAGTGAATCAATAAAAATAAAGAGGAGATTTCTAAGGGTCACTCAATTTTATCACATAGAAATATCAAACTTCCGCACACTCAATGTAAATGTGATTAGTGATAATATACATATGGTTGGTGGAAAAAGAATATTTTGAGCAAGATTTCTTAAGATAGAGATGCCATATGGGAGAAGAATGAAAATAAAGAGGAGACTTCTAAAGGCCACTCAATTATGTATCACATAGAAACCCCAAACTTCCATACACTACATGTAATTGTGATAAGTGATAATATACATATGGTTGGAGGAAAATGAATTTTATGAGCAAGATTTTACAAGAAACAAAACTTATTTGATAGATTTGGCAAGTGAATCAATGAAAATAAAGATAAGACTCTCAAGAGCCACTCAATTTTATATCACATAGAAATCCCAAACTTTCATAGACACCATGTAACAATGATAAGGATAATATACATATGGTTTTTTGAAAAGGAATATTTTGAATAAGATTTCACAAGAAACAAATGTGATATGATAGAATCGACAAGTGAATCAATAAAAATAAAGAAGAGACTTCCAAGGGCCACTCAATTTCATAAAAGATAGCAATCCCAAATTTCCACACACACTCCATGTAATTATGATAAGTGTTACTCCCTCCATATCTAAATAAGTGACGTTCTAGCTAATTCACATAAAATAAGAAAACTACTTTTTAGCATGTAAAATACATCTATACCCCTTATCAATGCCAAATTATAGCTTAATTTTTCTTTCCCCTCTCTTCTCTTTTCGAGTTTTCTCTGTAGAATAAGCCGCTATGGTGATCATCTTCTAGATTGAATTTTCTCTCTCCATTTTCTATGGTTTTCAACAATTCGTTTTTATAAATATAAATTGCTTCTTCAACTTCCTCTAAATCTCCACTCATAATAAAAAAAATTGCCGACAACTTTTTGGATGAAATTTTTGTTTCACCGTCAAAATGGTTCCACCATATTTTTGAAATTGAAAAAATCTGTAAAAAGTTCTGGGTTCCTGAAGTATAAATTGATGCTTGAATATGTAGAATTCAATCCAAATATTATGGACCCATTTATACAAAAAAAAACACAACATAACGAAATGAATGATAATTCAAATATGCCTTTTGATCTTAACGTTAATCCTAATGCTCCAATTACCAGGAATTTTTGGTTCGATTTGAACATGGAGCCACAAAAAGAAGAAGATGGAATGCATCAATTTGAGTTCAACTCAGGGCCATTTATCGAACAAGATGGAACTCGTAACAACACTCAATTGGAAGGAGGACCGCAAGAAGGTATAATCTTAAAACCAAAGTATTCTGATTTTCTGAACTTTCAAAATTGAAATATACTTATGTTATTCTCCTCTAAAAGTCACACTTTTAATATCGTAATAGTTTTATGCAATTTATATATGGAATTAAGGATTAATTTGGATTTACATGTTCTATGGTAACCTTCCCTTTTTATTAATCAGAAGCTATATGGGTCGAAATTGAAGATTGCTGTCATGTGAAAGTAACTAGGTTCCTCAAACTATATGGGTAGAAATTGAATATTGTTGTCATGTGAAAGTAACTAGCTTCCCCTTTTATTTTTGTGTCTTAGATGTGGGTTAGATGGAAGCAACCTATATTTGAGCAGTCTACTGCTATGAACATCTCGACAAATTAAACTTTTAGCAAACATTTTATATAAGAATTTGTTAATAGGTGTAGTAGGTAGGAGGATACATTCTAAAGACAATGGAAATAAACATCTTTTTATTTGTTCAGGTGATAGGTTGTTTCTGTGTTCAAATTATTATTTCAATTCATGGAAAAACCTTTTTGCTTCAAGTTTGTGTTTTCAAATTTATAAATTTCACTGTGTAGCAACCCTATAGGATTTAAACATAGACATAAATGAATTATGGCAAAGGAATATATTGATAGAATTTGTTTCCAGGTGAGTGAAATAGGGACAGAAATGAATTAGTATGGCATAAGGAATAAAAAGATGCATTATTCTCTTGTGATTTAGCATTGGTAAAGTGATAGAAATAAAAAGAACTTGTTTATGTATTCTCTTGTGAGCAAAAACTATATTTTTGTTGAATATAGTTTTATCCATTATGTAAATAAAAATAAAGATGCAGCATGTACAATGATCTATGTGTATATTGTTGATATAAGCTTAATTTATTCTTTAATTGTGATTTTCTTTTTACAATGCTTTAATCAATTATTTTATGTACAATTTTGCATTTTAAACTTTAATTGCTTATAGTTTGTGAATTAATAAAATCTTGTATATTCTTTGGCATAGATAATGGTATGAACAGGAAAAAAAGAAATTTGACCAATCTTGAACGGAGAGCCGTGTATGATATGTTACTACAAAAAAAGTGTTGACAGAAAGCTTAAAAAAAGGACGACAAGGGAAGTCGCATCAATATTATCGGTTCCAATTCCTACAATTCAGTGAATTTGGAAAGAATAAAAAAAAATCTCCAATCGGTGATGTATCCAGTAAGAAAGCTAAAAAATGTGGCCCTTAAAAAATTCATGTTGACTTGGAACATATTCGTGAGATTCCTTTACGTCAACGGACAACAATTGAGTCTTTAGCTTGTGCCCTGAATATTAGCAATACTAAAGTAATGAAATTGCTAAAAGAAGGATTAATACGGCGACATTCTAATCCTATTAAGCCGTTTTTTTAAAGATGAGAATAAAATATCTCGATTAAAGTTTTGCATATCAATGCTCGAAGAAAATAGCTTACCTCATGAACCAATTTTCAAGGGGATGTATAAAATTATTCATATTGATGAGAAGTGGTTTAACATTTCAAAAAGATCCGAGAAGTACTACTTGTTACCCGAGAAGAAGAACCATTCCGTACATGCAAAAGCAAAAAATTCATAGCAAAAGTAATGTTTTTAACTGCTATAGCCTGTCCAAGATTTGATGGACAAGGAAATGAACTATTCTCAGGAAAAATAGGCCTATTTCTTTTGTCACATATGAACCAGCGAAAAGGAATAGTGTTAATAGAGATGCAGGTACATTAGAGACTAAACCGATAACTTCGGTGACCAGAAATATTATGCGGTCGTATTTGATTGAGAAACTTTTACCAGCTATCAAGGAAAAATGGCCGATAGAAGATAGAATGAATCCAATATTTATTCAACAAGACAATGCAAAGACACACATTGATCGTAATGATATTGAGTTTTCTAAAGCAACTAAACTAGACGGATTTGATATCAGTATAATGTGTCAACCTCCAAACTCTCCAGACTTAAATGTTTTGGACCTTGGATTTTTTAATGCTATTCAAGCATTACAGTCTAAGGAGTGTGCTAAAATAACTGATGAGCTTGTGCAAGCTGTTGTGAAATCGTTTGAGAATTTTTCCGTGGTTAAATGTAACCGTATTTTTTTGGTATTATAGTTGTGCATGATTGAAATCATGAAAGTAAGAGGCTGCCCTAGGTATCAAGTTCCACATATCAACGAAGCAAAACTAGAAAGAGATGGCAAAATTCATGTTTATT
This sequence comes from Euphorbia lathyris, assembly GCF_963576675.1. NCBI lineage: Eukaryota > Viridiplantae > Streptophyta > Magnoliopsida > Malpighiales > Euphorbiaceae > Euphorbia > Euphorbia lathyris. The sequence continues at coordinate 74,952,491 of NC_088918.1, read as the reverse complement.
TGAATTGTGATGCTGCATTGTTACAAGATGTTCTATAATTTTTAAATTAATCAGTCTATTTCATGTTTTCCCGGTTTCATGTTTGTATCTGCTTTGTGCCTATGTCCAATACTCTTTTATGAAGATTTTTTTTGTTGGGAAACTTTTATTGCGTATGTGTCTATTTCATACACAATTAGCAATATCATGCACTTAAAAAAAACAAGTCCATTACCACTAATCTAATTAGCTTTCTTTTTTTAAAACAAAACCTACTTAAACATACCTGCACATATATATTTACATTATTGAACAACAACATTTTCTCATTTCAACAACAAAAATGTACCTGCACATATATATTGACATTATAGATTTTTTAAAACAAAATGTTTTCTCATTTTAACAGCAACATTTTCTCAATTTAAGTGCAAGTTGATTATCAAAACATGTTTCTTTTATATGCAAATAAAAACAAAAAGAGATATGCATGTGTTAAATACAGCTTTTTGTTCAGTACATGAATATGTATATAGCAGAAATGAAATTGCATGAACAATCTTAAATTCAGGAAAAAGCCGAAACGGAATAGAAACAACAAGACAAACATTAAACTGAAAATTAACAATAAAGAAAAACGATAAACAAACACAAAAATTGATCAGTCGAAGCACTTGGAAAAATATATTTTCAGCATAGTGTTGATTTTTTCTTTAATTCCTTTCTCCTTCCAATCATCTCCTTTCATCTGGAAATTTATTCAGATCAAACCCACAATCAGCGGGTAAATTCAAATTGAAGTCTAATACATTTTGACTCTTCTTCTTCATCTTCTCATTCTGAACTTTTATGGTTTCCATCTGCTTCAATTTAGTCTCTAATGCTTTAATTTCTTCTTTTTCTGGCTCCAAAAATGGAATTCAGTCCGTAATGTTTTAATTTCTTCTTCTTCAATTTATACCAGAATTCCATCCCAAACTCTTCATTTTCTTTTTGGTCTCTGTAAACCTGTGTAATTTCCCAAACTCTTCATTTTCTTTTATATGCAAATAAAAACAAAAAGAGATGTGCATGTGTTAAATACAGCTTTTTGTTCAGTACATGAATATGTATATAGCAGAAATGAAATTGTATGAACAATCTTAAATTCAGGAAAAAGCCGAAACGGAATAGAAACAACAAGACAAACATTAAACTGAAAATTAACAATAAACAAAAACGATAAACAAACACAAAAATTGATCAGTCGAAGCACTTGGGAAAATATATTTTCAGCATAGTGTTGATTTTTTCTTTAATTCCTTTCTCCTTCCAATCATCTCCTTTCATCTGGAAATTTATTCAGATCAAACCCACAATCAGCGGGTAAATTCAAATTGAAGTCTAATACCTTTTGACTCTTCTTCTTCATCTTCTCATTCTGAACTTTTATGGTTTCCATCTGCTTCAATTTAGTCTCTAATGCTTTAATTTCTTCTTTTTCTGGCTCCAAAAATGGAATTCAGTCCGTAATGTTTTAATTTCTTCTTCTTCAATTTATACTAGAATTCCATCCCAAACTCTTCATTTTCTTTTTGGTCTCTGTAAACCTGTGTAATTTCCCAAACTCTTCATTTTCTTTTATATGCAAATAAAAACAAAAAGAGATGTGCATGTGTTAAATACAGCTTTTTGTTCAGTACATGAATATGTATATAGCAGAAATGAAATTGCATGAACAATCTTAAATTCAGGAAAAAGCCGAAACGGAATAGAAACAACAAGACAAACATTAAACTGAAAATTAACAATAAAGAAAAACGATAAACAAACACAAAAATTGATCAGTCGAAGCACTTGGGAAAATATATTTTCAGCATAGTGTTGATTTTTTCTTTAATTCCTTTCTCCTTCCAATCATCTCCTTTCATCTGGAAATTTATTCAGATCAAACCCACGATCAGCGGGTAAATTCAAATTGAAGTCTAATACCTTTTGACTCTTCTTCTTCATCTTCTCATTCTGAACTTTTATGGTTTCCATCTGCTTCAATTTAGTCTCTAATGCTTTAATTTCTTCTTTTTCTGGCTCCAAAAATGGAATTCAGTCCGTAATGTTTTAATTTCTTCTTCTTCAATTTATACCAGAATTCCATCCCAAACTCTTCATTTTCTTTTTGGTCTCTGTAAACCTGTGTAATTTCCTTCTTCTTCTCCTTTGGAATCTGTATTTTTCTCATTATAAGTTGTGATATACGCTCAATTAAGGATGGAATAAATAGGGGCAAAAAAACCTAATTAGATAATAATGTGCATAACGTCATTTATTTAGGAATTTCTCCAGCTTTCTAGAACGTCACTTATTTAGATATGTAGGGAGTAATATATAGATGGGTGAGATAAATGAATCAAGTTGTAGGCTATTAATGGAGGGGAGATAATTTGAGGAGAGAGAAATGAGGTATAGGATAGTGAGTGAGTAAGAAGATTATTAAAAATTAAATTATCAAACAAATAAATATAAAGACAAAAATACCCTTTTGACCTTGGATTTTGACTATCATTTGGACTTTTTTAACACCGTTAGTTAGTTTAGAATGTCTTTGCTAATGGAATCAACTTCAAAATAGATGTTTGTCAACTTTTAAACCACATACAGTTTATGCTAGAAAAAGGCTCAAACCACAAGATTTATTTTTGTACTTTTTCTAAAAATAAATTGTCAAAATATTTCAAATGTTTACTCTGTTGCTAATATAGCTATAAATAATCAATAACAAAAATATATAAAAGTAATTTCGTTTATCGATAAACTTTTTTAAAAGGTTCAATATGATAGTCAAATAATATCAAGCCAATTCTTTTAAATTTTCTCTTAGATAAGGGTAAAATTGCTTATTGTTTTTAGGGAAAAGTACAAAAATAAACCTTGTGGTTACACCCATTTTCGAACAACACCCATGTGGTTTAAAAGTTTGCAAAGTGGTGTCATGTACTTCATTCCGTTAGCAAACATATATCAAATTGACTAACGGTGTTAAAAGTCAAAGGAAAAAGAGTTCATTTCATCCTTATATTTATTTATTTTTATATATTGACCCCCTTATTATCTAATTATCACAAACAAACCTAAAAATAAAAAATAAAAATCAAATATACCATCTTCTCCAACTCTCTTTAATTTTTAATTTTTTTTTCTTCTTTCTCTCTCATCTCTCTTAATTTCTCTCTCTAAAATAAAGCTATCCCATCAACCCTTTCAAAATTTATATATATATATTCAATCTTTCAACAAATTTCCCCCAATTTCATCATCGTCTCCTCCTTTCTCTTCTCTTTTCTCCATTTTCAATCCCATTTTCCTCACCTGTATCTGCAACTCATTCTTAATCGTGTCTCTCCATTTTCAATCCCCTTTTCCTCACCTATATCTGCAACTCATTCTTAATCGTCTCTGCCAATGCAACCGCCTTCACTTTCTTATTCCTCTCCTTCAACTTTCTTCAAGATTTCGGCTTCTCTTCCCCTACCTCCTCCCTCCTCCCTCCTCATTTCCGCCGCCGGAGCCGTAGTTTACTCCGTCATTCTCACGAATGCAATCATAATATCTAATTTGGCATTGGTTTTGTTGGGCAGATAACGATCCGGCAGGTTTCTACCATTTCTTAAGGTGTGTGTGATGATTCGGGGAAGAACTTCGACAGCACTATCAATTGCCTTGCCGGTAAACATGGCCATGGCCGGAATTGAAGCTCTGTTTCAATACCAGAGTGTGAGTTAATATCATATTGAGCAAACGTAAACAGATTATGAGCATTAGTCTCCAATAAATTTAAAATCATTGATATACATAATTTTTTTTTCATTTGATTATATTTTATTACTAGAAATTCATTCGAAGAAGAAGGCAAATAGTGACATTTACGTTTAAAAAAAATACCATCTAAACAACAATAAAAAGACATTAAAATAAACGAATCTGTCATCTGAAAATAAATCCATTGACATGATTAATTAAGACCTATGTCATCTCAAAAAAAATTATTATAAAAATTATCATCGTGAATGCCAATATGCCAATTTCCCAGATATCTACTTGACATTTTTAATTATTAGTATGTCATGTGATGACATTAAAGGTGACGTTAATAATAAATAAGATGCATCATAACAAGATTAATATGACAGTACACAAATAGACTAATGTCATATGTCGTATCTTTACATGACAGAACCTAACCGTTGTCTTAAGGTGCAACAGACGGCAGCGAGTCCCGTGACAGATTTATATCTCGCGGGATGACGGTTTTTAACCGTCATCTAAGAGGATATTTGGCGTAGTGTCATGTCCGACTATTGTATACAAACGAATTCAGTACATGACAATTCCTATACACAACCCATATGTTGTAGGCATGAACATTATTTCACTCAGTGAACATTCATAGCATAAGAGTATGGCCAATCACAATACTCAACCAAACCGCAACATGCTTCAAACAGTTCCAGTTTACTAAACAGAACATCAACCATAAACTCGAATCTCTTTTACTATGTACCTGCCACTTGGATTGTACATTTCATGAAAAGTGAGCACGGTGATGAAGTGTATGGTTCTAACACCACAAGCTTACTCATAAACTTATGGTGTTAGAACCATATAATTTCATCACCATGTAGCATTACCAAGCCAAGTGACATGATACATAGTGATGGAGATTTAGATGACCATATGACTATGCTTCACTGTACTCAAGTGACACAAAACATGCTATATATGTATATTCAAGTGACACAGATAGCAACAGTTGACTATATCACCATACTTCACTGATTAAGTGATATACAAGTATCACTAAGCATGTTCATACACATACTCATAGTCAGTTCTAGCTCCCTAAACAAAACATCAACCATAAGCTTCATAGCAATACATATAAACAACACCATGTTGCATGCTTTTCTAAGCATACCAAGCCACGTGACATGATACATGGTGATGGAGATTTAGTTAACCATATGACTATGCCAAGCACAATACTCAAGTGACACAGAACATGCTATATGTATATTCAAGTGACACAGATAGCAACAGTTGACTATATCACCATACTTCACTGATTAAGTTATATACAAGTAGCACTAAATATGTTCATAAACATACTCATAGTCAGTTCTAGCTTCCTAAACAGAACATCAACCATAAGCTTCATAGCAATACACATACACAACCATTGTTTATCACATACTCATATCTGACTATTGTATAAAAAAGAATTCAGTTCATGACAATTCCTATATACAACCATTTATAAGCATATTCATGTCTGACTAAGGCATACAACAACATCATACATGCAACCAACATAACAATACATGTACTCAACAAGTTAAAGAAATCTTCCTATATTTTGTAAGCATAAAACCATCTCTTCCATCAGTCGTCCTATATACTTCAGCATTCTGATAGGGGTAAAAAACCTCTATATTTTAGTACAGTTTTAGGGATTATTTTGTATCTTTTAGTATCTTTTTATTTGCTTTAATAGTAATTTATCATTGTTTTGTCAATTTTAGATTTTTAAATTACTTTTTATCGTTTTATTAAATATTCTTAACTTTTGTTAAGTATTTTGTCACTTTTAGTAAATTAATCTCTATATGTTATTTTGAGCTTTATCTGTAACCAAAATTAAGAAATTAACCTACCAAAAATAAATCAAATTTGACTTGGTAATTAAAAAGGATTTTTGGTAGGATAATTAATTAATTTTGGGTGAATTATCTAAATAATATTTTATGAGATTATGTGAAGATTTTTAGAGATAAAGGTGGAGATTTTTAAGGATCAGAATCAGGACCCACTCAAGAGTTCAAATTCAAATAAAAATCATGCATAATATTTTGGCAGATTTTTAGGGATTATCTTTAGGCTTTTTGTATTTAAATAATTGGATTTTCCATCCCAAAGATTAATTAGTTTTTATTAGATAATGTTAGAGTTATTTTTTCATTAGAATAGCTTTTTATTAATGATTGTTTCATTAGAATAGCTTTTTATTAATTAGTCTTTCATTAGAAATAGGTTTTATTAATTAGTCTTTCATTAGGAAAGCTTTTGGTTTTTCATTATAAATAGTTCCATTTGTTAGGAATAATCAGTCCAGTTTTTGTTAGACGGTTTTTAGTTTTAGTTTTGATATCTTTCATCTTTGTAAAAACCCTAGCTTTCCCCCTTGAAGAATCCTCTCCACCTCTTCCATCCACCATTGAAGAACATTCAAGCTCCGCTCCCCGAGGATTATTCAAGGTTCCATCCTTAAGTCCTAGGAAGACGTCTGCATTGGTAGACAGGTTCCCTGAAAGGGATTTTCTTTCTCTTTTATATTCTGTTTGCCTCTGATTCAGGCTATGAATCTTAGGCTCATTGTATCTTCGTGGCAATTTTCTCCAACTTTTATGTTAATACAATTCTTGTTTTATTCAATTGATTTGTCTGTTTAATTCTTTGTCTTACGCTTTGTCTGATTGGTTTAACTCATTCATATATCTGAATACTTGGCACATATTGCGAGCTGAATCTGACCTAGTCGGAACCTATAGGATTAACAACCCTATAGAAGATTAAGCCCAAATTACTGAACCTTAGAGCTAGTTTTGGCCTTACCAGGGAATCACGCGTTAGGAACCATAGAAGGATAAGTAGGGTTAATCGCCCTGGACACAAGTGACTTAGATTAGATTAATAATTGATTATTTAGACAGGTTGTGTTCATCATTATCGTATCATTCCATATCCCTTCGGGTAATTATATTGTTAAAAGATCACTTAGGAGTAGAATAACTTAATTAGGAGTAGATTAATATAAACAAAACTCAATCTCAAACCCCCCAAAGCCTAGATAACACTAGAAACCAAGTAGCTCGATACTTGCATGAGTAAATCCTGGCTGAACTTGTCCAGATTATTACTTGATAACGATAGGGTACACTTATCCCTTAGTGAGTCTCAATTGAGCGACAGCTCGAAGCGCATCACACTCATACTATCCCTGCAAATAAAAAGAGCAATATCTACCTATGTCAGCATCACCCACAATAGCATCACGAAGTATATATTGCCCTAGGTTAAAAAAGATAAAGACCAAAGATCCAACCTTTTCAACGATATAATAGATATCGTTTCCAGCTGCTGAAATCAACATACACAAGAGTAAATCGGGTAAGGAAAAGGAATAGTAAGGAACAATGAAACTATAATACATCCAGGAACAAAGTAAATATGGCTTACCATTACCTTGTTTCGACCTAGTGAGAAAGCAACCGGCCGGAGATAGCTAAAGAGAGGGGTGAGAGAGATGAAGACGAGCTGCGTGAAACCTAGTTAGGGATTTGGAATGAGAGAGAGGTTTATATATGAGCTGAAATTTCAGTCAAACCTATTGAGCGCGATAAATTTCACATCAGTTTTTGTTGGCCGCGTTAGTGAAAATTTCATTGCCGTTTTTTTTTCCGCAAACAATGACAGTTATTTATAACTAATGTAATCTAATGATTAACTAAATCTTGACTTAAATGCACACTTTTTTTATAGATGACAGAGTTGTGTCATCGGAAGGCCACATTTGAATTGAGCTGATTTAAACTTGCAGTTTCAGATGACAGAATTTTAATATACTGTCACGAAAAATAATCAAACGACACGGAAATAATTCTTTGTTATGTATTGTGTTATGTGAAAGGGAAAATGGCATAGTGACAAACTAATTTTGTGAAGCCATTTTTTGAAAAAAAGATGAAGATGAAACAATAGTTACCTAGCTTATTTCCATCTTTTGCCATTGAAATCAACAATAAATATATGGTAAACACAGAAGAACGTCAAATAATGATACCTTCGATTTGCACAAGAAGAAAGAAACCAAGAGACGAACATGAAACAATAAGATGAAGAACCATCATTCACAAAAATAGAGAGACAAATAGAGGAACAAAGAGACGGGATGATGAAGAAAATAGAGGTGATTCGCAAAATATAAAGGAAGGGGGAAGATGAACCAATACATAGGAAATGGGAGATGGAACGTTGAAACCGATAGAAAAGAAGGAAAAGATGTAAGGTTTGGGCATTTTGGAAAAGTCACGAATAAATAGTTTAGATAGCTAATTGATTGGGTAATTAGTCCATATATTATTGACAATATGATGATTAAACAATGTGTTAGATAACAATGTATGGACTAATAAATTATTGATCCTAATAGTAATTAGAAAAAATATATATAAAAAATGCCTTTAGTCCAATTTGCCCAATTTGTAAACATAACTATGTGGTTTAAAAGATTGCAAATAAAGGTTTATGGCATATTTTATTTATAAAACAAAGTACTTTAAATTACATGTTTAAGTTCTGATTACAACTATTGAAATTTTTATCTAAAAAAAAACATATATTCATATGAACAAAATGAAGTCTCCAAAAAACACAACCTCCTAAATCGAAATCATAAATGATATGATGGATATTTTACGATTTTTTTACTAGTTTGACAGTTTAAATTCATGCTTAATTTCATTTCACACAACTACAATTCGATTTGAAAGCCAATGTTTTGTCAATATGTGAATGTAATTTTTTCAAGATAAAAATGCTCTTTATTGTAATTAGAACTTAACAGTATAATTTAAAATATATATTTTAATAAAAAAAAACACATGAAACATGTCATTACTTTGAATAGCCAATTAAATGATGAGGAAACAAATCTACGTTTAAGTAATGTACATCGAGCCAAATTTGTATTTTTCTAAAAAAAAAAAAAAAAAGTTAGGAACAAATTTGATTTTTATCTAGAGGTGACAATTATCAGATTCGTGTGTTCGGATTAGTGTTAAATGAGTCATCTCTAACTCAACCCAAAAATTTATGTGTCATACTCATGCTAACCTAATCGGGTTAGTGTCGATTTTGTATCATATTTTCAGATCATATTTAATTTTACTGTTTACATATGTTAATAATGTCTCTTAAAATATGATATCATAATATTCTTAAATATTTAATGTTTTTTCGATTAGTATGTTTACACTAACCATCCAAAATTTCTCTAATATCATATTGGTGATCATGTAATATATTTGCAAGTCATATTTTATTTTATTATCTTTATTAAAGATGACTTATAATAATATAGACGGTTCAAGTCGTGTTTGCAAACAATAATTATATTTTTATTAATAAAGATGATAGGTAAAAATAAGAGAATATAATAACAATTTTAAATATTAAACTAAAACATATAGTGAAAATTGAATTCAAATAAAACGTGATAACTCCATTAAACTTGTAGAATAGTATTCTTATTCTTCTCCTTTTAATGTAAATTTCAATACATTAAAACCTCTATATATGAATACTCTATATAGGAATAACCTCTATTTTGTTATAAAAAAACTCGGTTTCAACTTGGTAATAACCTTTATTACCAAACTCTATTTAGTAATAACCTCCCAATTGTTATACAACTAGTCCCAAGTATATTCCTATATAGAGATTTTACTGTATTTTCAATCATTGAAAAGCATTTGCATGTATTTAATTACTGTTTCTTAACAATAATAACATAACTAGTCGAAAACCCGTGCACGAGATATGAAACTTTTATATAATTTAGCTAAATAAATAAATTGACATATTTACTTTTAAGTAATTTGATATCATGTTATGTAAAAAATTTATATTATGTATATTTGAAATTAATATATATTTTTTATTGATAATTCAAATTAAATTAAATTAATTTTGAAAATAATTGATTAACTTTTTATAGAATTTTAATTAAAAGTCAATGATTTATTTATTTTTATAAAATTCAATGTTTTGTACTTTTTAGTAATTTCAATATATTTTCATATTTTTTATAACTGGAATTCTGTGAGACAATAATAATAAAATAAGAGATTAATTAAGAAATATATTAGAATATAATGAAAACCCAAAAATTGAATTAAACTACAATTAAAATTAAATATTATATATACGATACAAAAGAATTACAATCTATGTTAAAATAGAAGCAACATCAATATATTATGTCATAAACTATTACAATCAATAGTTTTCTAATGCATGAAGAAACTTTATCAATTCAATATGTTACATATAAAAAATAAAATTCATAAGAATTAGTCACAAATTCATCTTGATGATAATCATTTTGCTTGATGGAATTTCATGATCACCAAGTATTCGAATTCAATTATGCATTATGCTACAACAATCCAATATATCCAATTGAATCAGCTTAAGATGGTGATTTCTCCTATTTTCATCTCGTAATATCTCATCAAGATGTTCAATCAATTTGTTCTTTATTCTTTCACTGTATAGAATATCAGTCATGCTCGCAGATATCATTCATTTGACTTCATTAATATTTTCTAATAATTATATATCCTTGAATTTCGTAAGCAATAAAAACAAACAAAAGAATATAAAACAAAAATGAAAGGACAAAAATGATAATTAGAAGAGAAGTATCTTCCTCTCGTTTTTTTCGAAAATAAGAGAAAATGTCAAGATATAAGCATATAAAGAGGAAAGTGGAAATATTTTTTGCCCATTAATGAAATTTTTTATTTTTTCTTAATGAAATATTAAGTCAATAAATTAATTTTAGTTAAACAGAATTAAACCACAATTGTAACCAATCAGTACAAAAAAATGTTTTATAATTAATATGTGAAATTAATTCTATTAATTAGAATTATTATGCTCAACATTTGAGAATTTGAAGAGCTTCAAAATAATATTTTTTAATTAATATTTTCCAACAACTTGTTCTATGATAATGCCCTTTGGGCTTGCAGCGTGCACAACACAGGTCCATCATGCCATGTGTTTTTTATTCCACAAACTAATGAGGTTGTCGGGACTCGAACCCTCGACCGTTTGGTCCTAGAGGTTCTGATACCATGTCATGGAACCGATTGAACTAAAAGCTCGAACCGATAGTTAAGGAGCAATCATATATCTTATATTAATCTCCGACAGTCTCCAACTTCAATGAACAACTATTGGGTGAAACTTTATATTTATTTGTATCAAAATGCATAAAAATAAAAAAATATAATTCATATCAGTTAGATAAACTCAAACTAAAAAAATGAGTGGATTTCAACAGGTTCCGAATTAGAAAAATTAATCTAACTTCAATTAAAGCTAACAATTGAGTTGATACAAAAAATCTAAATTTTAGTTAGAGTCAACAATCGAAACGATAACACCTAGCGACATAAACAAAAAAAAGAATGCAAATATACAAAATCTTAATTTTAGTCATTTTGAGAAAAAAAAAGACAAATAAAAAAAGAAAACATGGATAAGGTAGTGAGAGGTATGAAACTGGGTAACAACAGAAATGAAATTGTATCTCTGAAAGATGAAACGATAACAACATGCATTGTTTAATAAAAATAAAACAACGACACAATTGAGAATAAAAATAGCTACAACATATAAAAAAATCGAATAATTACCTTGAGAAATATAATAATTTCTTGTAATTTTTGACACCTTTGTGTTTTCCAATTTTAGTTGTACATGCATCCTCATTTCTATCGGATTTCTTCAATTGGAGATATCAGTTTAAAAAAAAGACAAATAAAAATGAAAACATGGATAAGGTATTGAGAGGGATAGAACCTGGGAAACGATAGAAATGGATCTGAAAGATGAAACTATAACAACTATTGTTTAATAAAAATAAAACAACACAATTGAGAACAAAATAACTACAATATATGAAAAAAAATCGAATAATTAGCTTCAGAAATATAATGCTATCTATCATGGCCAATGAATATAATTGTGTGATATTATCTATCATGCTTTATATAAAAATTTATTTGCGACTTTTGGATTTTCTGTGTTTTGTGTTTTTTCATCTTCGTGTAACTCTTACTTTCTTTATTATTTTAATTTATGGGCTAGTAATTGTTTAATATACTATAAATATAAATCTGTTATTTTTAATTAATTAAATTTTTTTAATTTTGATTTTTTACTACGTTGACAACTCATCAAAAAAGCTTCTAAAACACTTCTCCTTATTTCTTTCTGCTTCCGCTATTATATATATATATATATATATAGTACAGATTAGAACTTCAAAATTTATTTTATAAGTTTTCCCTTAATAATAATATAGCCCCTAAAGTTGACCAAGCTAAAAATCGATTTTTTTTTTCTAGAACTACCAAGAATCGTGGCTTTTATAAATGGAAGGTTGGTTGATTCATATAATCCAAATAATTCTTATATTAACCATCCGGTCTTCCATATCATTTGGAGGATTCCAATTCATATTTGTATATGTATATTATGATCTCACTTAATAATTAAAATAGTGAGATATTTTATAATATATATGGGTCCATATTACGTTTGACAAAATATATGTGAAAAATCCTCCATATATCAGATAGAGAACCGAATACTTCTGATAATTTCTCCATCCGAAGTATAAAAAGAAAAATTATTATTTCGATGAATTATGAAGAATGAATTCCATTTGTAAATATAATTTTTTTTATAAAGGAAGAATAGCCTGTATAAACAAACTAGTTTTTGACCCGTGCGATGCACGGATTCATCTTAATATATAAATATTAACAAAAATATAATTAATAATTACAATTAATGATATAAAAAAGGAGGAAGTGACACTTCAGCTCCATCGTTACTGTTTTATATTATATATAGATATGCAAAGAAATAGAGAGATTTTAGGGACTAATTTAAATTATGTATAACTTTTAGATATAGATATGCAGAAAATTAGAGAGATTTTAGAGATTAATTTAAATTCTGTAGAACTCTTAGATATAGTACGGATAAAATAATCTTTTTATAAATAAATATAATAATATAACTAAAGTTAATATATTATATTTTTTATTATATTTTTTATCAGTAAAAAAGGAGGAAGTGACACCTCAGCTCCATCGTTACTGTTTTATATTATATATAGAATATAGATATGCAGAGAATTAGAGGGATTTTAGGGATTAATTTAAATTATGCATAACTTTTAGATATAGATATACAGAAAATTAGAGAGATTTTAGGGATTAATTTAAATTATGTAGAACTTTTAGATATAGATATGCAGAGAATTAGAGAGATTTTAGGGATTAATTTAAATTCTGTAGAACTCTTAGATATAGTACAGATAAAATAATCTTTTTATAAATAAATATAATAATATAACTCAAGTTAATATATTATATTTTTTATCAGTAAAAAAGGAGGGAGTGACACCTCAGCTCCATCGTTACTGTTTTATACTATATATAGATATGCAGAGAATTAGATAGATTTTAGGGATTAATTTAAATTCTGTAGAACTCTTAGATATAATACGGATAAAATAATCTTTTTATAAATAAATATAATAATATAACTAAAGTTAATATATTATATTTTTTATTATATTTTTTATCAGTAAAAAATGAAGAAGTGACACCTCAGCTCCATCGTTACTGTTTTATATAGAATATAGATATGTAGAGAATTAAAGGGATTTTAGGGATTAATTTAAATTATGTAGAACTTTTAGATATAGATATGCAGGGAATTAGAGATATTTTAGGGATTAATTTAAATTATATATAACTTTTAGATATAGATATGCAGAAAATTAGAGAGATTTTAGGGATTAATTTAAATTATGTAGATCTCTTAGATATAGTACAGATAAAATAATCTTTTTATAAATAAATATAATAATATAACTAAAGTTAATATATTATATTTTATATTATATTTTTTATCAGTAAAAAAGGAGGAAGTGACACCTCAGCTCCATCGTTACTGTTTTATATTATATATAGATTTAAATTATATATAACTTTTAGATATAGATATGCAGAAAATTAGAGAGATTTTATGGATTAATTTAAATTATGTAGATCTCTTAGATATAGTACAGATAAAATAATCTTTTATAAATAAATATAATAATATAACTAAAGTTAATATATTATATTTTATATTATATTTTTTATCAGTAAAAAAGGAGGAAGTGACACCTCAGCTCCATCGTTACTGTTTTATATTATATATAGATATGCAGAAAATTAGAGAGATTTTAGGGACTAATTTAAATTATGTAGAACTTTTAGATATAGATATGCAGAGAATTAGAGAGATTTTAGGGATTAATTTAAATTATGTAGAACGTTTAGATATAGATATGCAGAGAATTAGAGAGATTTTAGGGATTAATTTAAATTCTGTAGAACGCTTAGATATAGTACGGATAAAATAATATTTTTATAAATAAATATAATAATATAACTAAAGTTAATATATTATATTTTTTATTATATTTTTTATCAGTAAAAAAGGAGGAAGTGACACCTCAGCTCCGTCGTTACTGTTTTATATTATATATAGATATGCAGAGAATTGGAGAGATTTTAGGGACTAATTTAAATTATGTAGAACTTTTAGATATAGATATGCAGAGAATTAGAGATATTTTAGGGATTAATTTAAATTATGTATAACTTTTAGATATAGATATGCAGAGAATTAGAGAGATTTTAGGGATTAATTTAAATTATGTAGATCTCTTAGATATAGTACAGATAAAATAATCTTTTTACAAATAAATATAATAATATAACTAAAGTTAATATATTATATTTTTTATCAGTAAAAAAGGAGAAAGTGACACGTCAGCTCCACCGTTACTGTTTTATATTATATATAAATTGCATGAATGTAACTGAAAAATAAAGTCCTTGAATTCCAAAGAAATAATACATTGCGACAATATAATATTATCAAACTCTTATGCAATTTGGACTTCTCCACCTTGTGCAAACAAATAAAGAAATAACAACAAAAATATATATCATAAAAAAAAATGAAGGCATTCCTTAGCCTATCACATATATGTATTTTTGTTGGATTTGGCAAAATAATCCCCTCTATAAATTTGGTTATTATGCCCGATCCGATCCTATCCGAACCAATCCAACCCAGTCCAATCCAATGCATTAACTAATTCTACCTTTGTATCATCAAATAAATCCCAAGTTAATAGTGTATAAAACATAAACTTAAATTTCTTTTTTTTTTCTTTTTTCTTTTTTATCACTTGTTAGTATAAATCCTTTAGCGACGGAACTAGTATCCTAAATCTGGGAGTGCAATTACATAATGTCCAAAACTCTCTTACAAGACAGAAAAGTTCACTTAAAACCACATTTTTCAGAATGGATTCTGGTGGCCGGGGATGCAACGAACCCTGTGCACCTCCCGCATCCGCGAGTTTACTCAGTCGTGCATGGAAAGGGCAACATTGGAATTGTAATCTTGAGAAGAACATAAAGAGAAAATCTCTTCTAATGTGCCATTCATGCAATCCTTGTATGTCATGTACTCATCCATGATTTCAGGCTTTGTTGATTCTGCTATGTTTATTTGTGGAAAGTCTTCTAATTCTAATGGTGGATATGGTAGTTGATATTGCATGCTTGAGTGGCTGGGAATCTGCATATCCTGTAATATTTTACACACGTAATACTGTTAATTTCTGACACGAAAATATGATTTATAGAAATAACACGTTTAACATGATCATCATTTTTATTACATTTATATTATATGTAATCAGGTGGAATATACATATAATATAACACGATTTATACCCTTAATACACGTAAGTTTTGAGCATATATGAGTAGTTAACTAAAAAAACATAAATACTCTTATTTTGATAGGTCTTGTTGGATAATCTTGACCATTCAATTCGGAACGAAGGATTAAAATTTAAATTTGAAAATTTGAGAAGTGATCACATATTTATCATATAACTAAGGTTAAGGGTTAATTATAAGTAATTGCTCTATGGTTACACGGATTTGCAGATGAGTACATGTGGTATTTTTCTTTACAAATCCAATCATGTAGTTTGCAAAATTTAACCGATAAACGACCTCAAAATGAAAATTTTCAAGAATTAAAGTTATTTAGTATCCTATTTACTATGAAACCATATTTTTAATTTTTCAAAATTATCATTTTTGGAGTTTTCTCTCTCTAAACATTAACTTTCTCTCTCATAAAAAAAACACCTAAATGACATCAAACCTAAAAAAGTTAAGAATTAAAGTTGCTTAAAATATCATCTAACTCTTGAAATTTTTCATTCTAAGGTCATTATTGGCCAAATTCTGACAAAGTGAACGCAAATGCAAAACTTTGCAAACCACATAGTTGACTTTGCAAAATTTTATAAGCCATAGGATTGTGTTTGCGAAAAAATACCACAAATACCCATCTGTAAATTGACGAAACCATAGGACATTTATATGTAATTAACTCTGTAACTAAACCTCTACAAATTTAATGGAAGTATTCTACTTATTCACCTACCTTTTATGGAAGTAATATACTTATAGATATTTAGAAGATAAAAGTTTGTAACAGCATTTCATTTAATACTATATCATCATTCATCTATTATTTATATAAAAAAAATCCATTTAAATTTTTTTGCTAACTATTAAGTGTAAGATTGTAAAAAAATGTTAAGCGCTAATCGGACGGATAAGGCATTTGTGGATTAATGGAATTTGTATTTTTATATTTTTTTTATATAAATACAATTAAAATGTATATTATACTATCTAAAAAAAATAATATAAAATAATTTAATATAGAAAAACGTGTATATTTGTAAACTATATCCTTAAAAACGTATATCCTTAAAAATGTATAAAAAAACATTTCAACAACAATATCATTAAAATATATGAAATAAGTAAAAAATAAATATCTATAAGTAATATAATTAACTGAAAATGCTTAAATTTTTCAACAATATCATATGAAAACAAGTAGAAAATGAAAATAAGTTATAATGTTCAAAACTTAAAAATAATAGTGAATTTTTTTTACTAAAGTTATTGAACATTGATGAAGTGAATTGAGTAATTCTTGAAATTGAAAAAAAAAGGCCTTTGTTGCATCATTTTAATGGCATAGGCATGCTATAAAAGAGGGGGGAATTTAAAAAGAAAAAAGAAAGAAAATGATTGGAAAAATACATTGGAAAATGTGAGATTTTGTGGAATAGTAGACCCAATTGAGGAAAATCAGGAAGAAAGATATTTGAACTTTGAATGTAGTTTTAATTTTAGTCAGTCAAAAAGAACTTATTGAAGATAGTGAACAGATTTTTGGAACTTCAACCTTTAAAAAAAGATCAAAAAGTATTTGTTTAATGCCCTTTTATTATTGGCTCTTCTATTTTTAATATTTATTGCATAAAATTACCATTAATTTTTGTAATTTATTTTAATAAAATACATTTAATTAAGGTGTGAACATGAAGCTTTTAGTGATAAAGAAAGAAAGAAAGAACAATTTGCTGGAAAAATGTAAAGTAAATGATCAAAATCATGTAACACAAAAGACATTATTATTATATGAATCTTTGTATGGCCCATTTTAATATCACCTTTACACATAATTAATTTCACTAATCAAATCTTAATTTTTTTTACTTAAGATAAAAAGAAGAGAAAATGGTTCGGTACGAGTTAAATCTGTCGTACGAAACGGTTCAATTTTATTCTCCTAGTAAAAAAAATCAGCTCAATTTTGACCTTATGATAGAAAATTGAGTTCATTTTTACCATTTTTAAGTAAATACTTATGGAAATTAGTAAAAAAAATCCTTTACAAAGGTTAAATTTAACTAACATTAAAATTAAATTTAACCCTTATTCCAAAACAAAAGCAAAACCATAATCTAGACCAACATTTTTTAATGTATAGTTTATAAAAAAATAGACTTAAAATAAAACCATTGTTCTCTAGAAAATAAATAAATAGGCAATGTGTATTTTAAGTCCCTCAATTTTCTAAAATTGTGTTGCTAATTAAGCACTTGAACTTTTATTTGTATATATTCAAATCAAGTAATATATAGTATAAGATCCCATAAAAAAATGACTCGATAAATCGAAAATGATTTATTCGAAAAGTTCAGAAACTTAATAATGCGTACCTGAAGAAGATTTGAGAAGTCCACATACATATTAGCAGAGCTATTAGCTTCATCAATGTTAATTACTGCTTCAATTGGTGTACTTTGTGTAACATCTGAAGAACACGTTTCCGACGGAAATTTCGAGTAATCGTTGTTGAAAATT
Organism: Euphorbia lathyris; assembly: GCF_963576675.1. Classification (NCBI taxonomy): domain Eukaryota; kingdom Viridiplantae; phylum Streptophyta; class Magnoliopsida; order Malpighiales; family Euphorbiaceae; genus Euphorbia; species Euphorbia lathyris. Next base: position 74,934,303 of record NC_088918.1, on the reverse strand, counting down.
TCATCTTCATTGTTACCTTTAGATGTTTCGACTCCACTTATATCGTCTGCCTGAAATTGTTCGTCGGAAACGCAGTTTTCTTCCTTGTTTACGTTAATCTTATCTTTGTTTTTCCCTTCTTTTGTTTTGGATATTTGCATTGTTTTCCTGAAAACTCTACACAATGCATATGAATCCTGCAATGGTAAAAAAAATATCAGAAATGTAGAATTAATACTAAGATGTATTTTAATATAGGGTAAATTACATTTATGACTTCTGAATTATAACATTATTTAACAATGTGACATATGTTGATATAAAAATGCTTGAATTTTGCAGTATTATAACATTAAAGCCTGAGTCTACAAAAATCCATTAAAAAATTAACGGAATGCTAATCTAAACAACTATCACCACATTATTTACTCTGGTCCTGTTTGGCAAATAGCTATCATCTTTTTGGTTAGCTGATTCGACTAGCTGATTGTGTAAACTTGTTTAGTAAAATTTAGCTGATTGTTAATAATTGTCTGTGTAAAATGATAAATAAGGACATGGTAAAATCTTTGTTTGAGGTTAGATAGTAATAAATAGGGGTAAAATGGTCATTCAAAAGAGATGGAGCAATAAGCTAATTGAAAAAACTCATAAAATTAGCTTTTTCAAAATTAACTGTGAGGGTGCCAGCATAGCTGGAAAGTTCGCCGCTTACCATTCTTCGCTAACCAATCTTTAATAAATAAAAAGTTCTTTCAAACCTTTTTACACCAAACACCACTACTAGAGGCTAGTCAAAACCTCTAAAGTAACTCAAACCTCTAATTTGACTCCAAAAAGCTCTTTATCAAACAGGGTCTCTCTCTTTTCTATCCGTGTCACTATAGATAGTGGTCAAATACCCATTTTACCCTCACGAGGTTACAATAAGTATTTGACCTTAATTTAGAGCGATAGGGTAAATTTGTTCAAGTCATTAAATCGTTAATTTTTTAACGGAATCTCATTGATATTGACTTTAATGTTATATCAAAGATTTTTATGTCGAAAAATGAAATTTAGGAGGTCGTATGACTGTTTAGCGTTGTAATTTTCGGGGTCATAAATGTAATTTACCCTAAAATTAGAATATAAAAAAGGCAAGGTAAGAAAGGAGGAAAACAAAATGAAAAAAGAAGAACAGATTAAAGATAGAAGTAAGTACAATATATTTTAAAGTATGTCTTTCATCATTTGATGGTGATAAGTTTTTATTTATTCTTTATTAAAGATGTAAAAGAAAGATCTAAAAATGACAACTATAAATTCATAATAAGAATATTATGGGAAAAAGAAGCATAAATCATCATGCTTTTCTTATACTCAATTTAAAGTCAGTCTTCCAACTCTATTTAAAACGTATTATGTTATATTATAATGTATTTTCTAAACTGGTCCTAATCATTTCCTAGTCAGAGCAAAGTTTGATCTTATATTATATAGTATTATTTACGTTATATAATATGATTACTGTTACATTTTCCGTTTGATTATCACTGATTTTATGCAGAAAAAAATGAAAAGAACGTAAATAATAATAATAAATAAGTAAATAAAGTTATCTGTAATCTATTATTATTAGTTCATTATTTCTAGGGTTTGGGTTGGCTGTTTTTCTTTATGTCAGCAAGCTGACAGTCTTTCTGACAGATTCAGACCAAATCTAAATTAAATATATTAAACCCTAAATTTTGTGTGATTTAAGGTTTAATCTATAGATTCCAAATAAGAAAAAAAAAACCTAATGGATCTAATGTAATGCAAATAAACTTAAATCCTTGCTAATTATATATAAACCAATAGGATATGGTACAAAATAGGCCTATCATTCTTTTTTGGAGAAAGCATCAATTTAGAGGATGCGCGTATAAAATAATTTGCCAAATTTAGGCCTCGATAACGAAACATGACACGTCATTATATTATTCTGGTAAGCTCTATCAATTTTACATGGAGAGAGATATCAGAACTTAACGGAGTAAGTTGAATGACGTGTCATATTTTGTTATCAATATCTAAATTGATACTATTTTTTAAACGTTAAACCTATATTAGTGTTATTTTGTACTCAGAACTTAAATTGGTACTTTTTAAAAACCATAAACTGATTTTGGTACCTTATCTTTAAAACAATTGAACTAGTATAGTTCAAGAATAGTTTTTATTATTATTTGTAAGATATCAACTTCTTAATTACCACTTGGACCAATGCAAATAAACCCGAAAAGAAAAATCGAAGAACAAAATGTTAATAAATCATTTACATCAAGAGTTCAATCCGATATTTAAGTTCTAAGAATAGTTTTTATAATTATCTTTGATACACCTGAATGTTCATCTTACCATGTGTTGAATAATGAGATTGTCAGAATTCGAACTTTCAGTCACTTTAAGAGTCGCTGATACCAGTTAATTGAAATAAAAAGAAGATAGGGTTTACCTTCAAAGTAGAAGAAGCAGTTGCAGACAAAGATCTGTATTCATGCATAACCCAGTTGGTTCTAATGCCATGAGGAGCTCTACCTTTGTAATAAACTAAAGTTTTCTTCATTCCAACAGATCTTCTTTGAGAATTAACTGATCTATCTTTACCTGTTGCTTTCCAATATCCATCTCTTGTTGCTCTATTTGTTCTTGATCCATTTGGATACTTCTTGTCTCTTTGACTGTAAAAATACCACTCCATATCCTTGCTTGGCAAGAATGATTTTTCTGCATTTATTCAACAACAATTACACGTCGATGATTCCTAACACCACAACACATAATTATGACACGATAACTCATTTTAATAAATCTGTATATAAATATCAGTTGATCTGAGAGTTCTTATACTCAAGAAAGTTACATATTCATCATAATTATTAGAGAACTTTTACGATGGACTGGATACAATGGATTCAACCAATGAATAGAGAGAAGTATGTTACCTCATTGGAAAATGATTGGTGTAAATAAAGAAATATTCAACCAATGAATAGAGAAAAGTATGCTACCTCATTGGAAGATGATTGGTGTAAAGAAAGAAAGTGCATAATTGTCATGTTTCTACTCGTAAGGTCCAATGGATCGGGACTATAGTAGAATTTTTCCAAACATCAATTGAACAGATGAATTGGACTCAAAAATAACTTTTATTATTATTATCTCTTGCAGTTACCTATGAATATATCACAATTGTACAATTTTTTTCTTTATAACTATCATTTCACTTTCACTTGATTAGTGACTGATCAAACTCCCTTTTTCACTGATCGGGTGTATTGAACTCACTCTAGAATATCTAGATAGTGATAAGACGGGATGGGGTGTCTATTAGCATCCAACTTGAGAAAGATAATTTCATACTAGTCTCTATAAGATTTTTTATTGGTTAGATGTATTACTATAGAACTTCTCGATAAAGAGAAGGGAATGCACCCCCAGCTGTCGGAATCCATCTCACAGAAAGATGATTTCAGACGGGTTTCTTTCTGGTGCAATTACACCCGCAAACCCTCCTCTCTGACTCAGCCACTATTGAATTAGCTATATTGCACAGAAACTCTTCGTTACTGGTGTTTCCGTGTTTTTGTTTCTGTTTCTTTTCGGTTTCCACTAATTTTTCGTACAAGGCAGCTATTGAGAATTGAAGAAACAAGAAATATAAAAGAATGAAAAGTATGGTACCTGGTAAGTCCCAAGGCTCACATTTGTAGAGATCAACTTCTGGAATAATTTCAAGTTCAATTGTTCTTCCATTGATTTTTCTATCAAGATAATAAGCAACAAGCTCTTCATCTGTTGGATGGAACCTAAATCCAGGTGGAAGACTCATAGGAGCCATTAATTTCTAATACAAGATCTAGAGAGAGAAAGTAATAAAGATCTAGAGAGAGAAAGAGAGAGAGAGAGACAAATTTTGCAGAATCAAATGGAACAGAAGAAGAAGAAGAACATGGTAATCTGAACAATCTTGTACGACAACATAGAACTATATAACCCACTGTTCTAGGCAGATTGTAAAGTTTACCCCTTGATTTTGTTATTATTTCAAAAATGCCACTACTGCAAATTTCTAAGTGGCTTCTCAGTGGCATAATGGTAATAATGGAGAATAAGAGGGTGAAAGTGGAAAGGTAATAGCTTTAGTAGATTCTAAGTGTGAAAACCTAAGAGAGAAGGATAAGAAGCTTCTCTGCTTTTGTCTGCTCAGAAACTAACAAAAAACAGAGCCTCTTCTTAAAAAGGCTGTGTGGGCCCACTCAACCGCCCATACCCTACTACACGCAATACTATGCCTTTCTATTACTATTATTTTAATCTTCTCCTAATTAGTATTTGTATAATTAAGGAAAATTTCATCTTTAAACCCCTCATCTTTGTTTACTTTTATTAATGAGTCCCTAGTGTTTCAATTTGGCATGTTATGTTAAGCTCTCGATCATGAGAAATTCTATTATGGATCAAGACCAGTAGTAGTTATTTCACTCAGATGATGTCATATCATCTCAATTATTGATGCGATGTTATCTGAGTAGAGAGACTAGTAATAGTCCTTTCACTCAGATGATGTCACGTCATCTCAATTATTGATGTGGCGTTATCTGAATAGAGGAACAACTACTGGTTCTAAATCCACGATAAAATATTTCCTCAAATCATTATAATCGCACATATTAAACTATTGCTTGCCACATTTGTTTATTGTAAATATGTAATTCAATTAAAATAATGTTATGAACATTTTACATGTGTTTTAAATTGAAGTTTTTTACAATAGAAATGATGTCGAAATGAAATTTCTAGAATTTATGTATAGATATATAAGATAGAAATATTAAAAGTGTAAATTTTGAATGTATAAGAATAAATATTGTTGTGTTAATTGAGTTTTATGTTCAAAACTAACTTTTTTTGTCACCAATGTTAACGCGATATATAGTTATAATTGATTAAGATTTAATGTATTAGATTAACAGATCAACAATTTAAATAGATAAAAAATGAAAAATACCATAATAACGGTAAATTGCTATTAAGAAGGTGAAATCAGCTGAAACTAATTGAAAGCAACATGTAAGATCACCTGAAACTAGTTGAAATTAAGTAACTACCACTAACAACTTTTAACTTAATTGATTCTTTTTTAAAAGATCAGTCACCATGTCATCAATCCTCCCGAGTTTAGCAACCAATTACAATCGAGACAATCACCACTACACCTAGGCCAATCATTGATGTCATCATGAGCCAGTATATCTTTTACCTTTTTTTTTCAATACCTAGAATCATGTATAGATTATAGTCTTAAAATTTAGGCTATTGGTTAGCCTTAAAATTTTCTGAAATGATGAAAAAGGTAGCTAAATTTCACTTAGGGCACATCATCACTTGCTTAACTGTTAACCTATGTGAACTTGATGTGGATGAATGCCCTTTGCATGTTGCTTGTCGTATGCTACCTTTTGATTTACAATTGTTAAAAGCCATGAAGAAAATCCGAACCGAGGAAGGAGGGTCTGTTTCTTTTATCCCTGCAGGAGACTTACCCCCACACGAAGGACAGATTCTCAGGAAATTTGCGTCTTCAGCCACACCTCCTCCAGAACAGGGACAGACTTCAGCTCCCAACCAGCAACCTGATGGCCCAGCCGAGCAACTAGTCTCCTTGGCCGCCGTTGTTGGCACTATGGCAGAGACCATTCAAAAAATTTACCAGAACCAGGCAACCTACTTCAAGGAAGTTAGATTCACTCCTCCGCATCCCTTCGCCCCTTGATTCAGTTGTTTCTCTCCTCCACATGGCAGTTATTCTTATACTTTCTCCACTCCATTTTCATTGATGCCCTTAGTTCTTCACAGTTCTGTTTTACACATCGAGATGATGCATAATAGTGGGGGAGGGACAATTGAGTCTTACATGAAGGGTTTGCTAATTTTTAGGATCTTGCTCTTTGTTTTTGTCTTTTGCTGAGTCCTGTGAATCTTTTGTGCTCAACTTGTGCAGATTTCTGTTTCTTGACTAAGTATGAGGTGCCCACCAAATTTTGTTTATAATTATAATTTTGACTAAGTGTGAGGTGGGGACTCAAATGAATGTTCCCAAGCGTCATTATCGTCTTTAATCCACACTTGAAATTGTTGACAAACGAAGCTACTCTAGTACTTAGACCCGCTCGTTTTATGAAATTCACCACCTTTGATTCGAAAAGATCCGGGATGAGTAGATAACTCATCATGCTTTGTTTAATTGTTTAATAGATTATGAAGTCTTTCAACCCGAACTTGAAAAATGTTTTGAAATCTATACCACCATTTTTTACCCCAATTTATGGAAAGTTTTTGAGGCAAATTGCAAGAACAAAAACATTACGCTTTGTTCTATTTTTCTGAGTGTTGTCCAATTCTAGTTTGGAATTCTAGAACTTGCCATGTTATGCATTTCGAGACCACATCGATGAATCCAAGTACTAACCATGATAAGGGCAGTAGGTTTTCTTGTTTTCAGCCACCACAAATAAATTTTGAACCCTTAGTCTTGCTCAAGACTAACAAAAAATAACAGCACCAGCCCTTAGTCAGCCACATTTGAGCCTTTTCCCATTCTTGACACACCTTTGTTTGAGTCCCTTGGCCAGGGACATGCTAGCCATCAGAGTCTGTACATGCTTTTCATTTGTTCTATTGTTTATTTGTTGTTTCAAGCAATTTCCGCATTCGAATTACCCACGTTTACATGTGGTCGTGCTTCAAGGTGTCTTAATGGTCATTGGCTTGAAAAGTGGTAGCTTCCTTATTCTAGTTTGAAGTAGTATCTTCCAAAAAAAAAGAGTAATAACTATGAGTTGTTTGTAAATAATTGTGTCTTCATTTCAGAATGTTTGTAATTACTTTAAGTTTGTCTTAAACATTCATTCTGAAGTTTAAGAACTGTGAGTCGTTTGTAAATAATTGTGTCTTGATTTCCATTTTAGCCATTTTTAGAGTAAATCTAACATTTTATTACTCTCGGTTTCCATTTCTTCCTCACTTCCTATCATTAACCCTAGCCAACGTTACACCCTGTTTTAAGTCCCTTTGATTTAGTACCTTGGGTTCATACTAAGTGGTGGAGATTTGATATATTGGCAAGCTTATGGTAATTCTATTCTAGGATTGTGATTTGAGCGATTCCCAAAAATAAATCATTGCCCAAACACTTGAGCGACATGAGAGAAATCCGGCGAGGGTGGTACGTTTTTCAAATTGTTTTTCAATAAGGGTTGATTACTTTATTCCTTGTCATACATAAAGCAAGCATGTTTAGGATAACAAAAATCTCTTTCTACTTGATTTGATGGTTTGTGATCTTCATAACGCTAGGGGGGGTTGGAAAGATTAGTAAGTGCGTCTCATTTGAAAAGGGGAATATTGACTTACACATAGACATGCGTAGGGACAAGCATTTGGCAAGTGTGAGGTAATTTGATAAGTGTCCAAAATGGCAAGTTTATTATGTTCTTTTTGTGAATATTCTATCATTGTTTGTGTCATTTTGGGACCATTTTACTTGTTTTGTTGCATAAGTGCTTTCAGGGATCAAATTGGAGAAAAGAAGGCTTGGAAGGCTGTTTTGGACCTTTTTCACTCGAAGTTCAAACTTTGCGGATGCAACTGGTCTAGTCTTGCCCAAGACTAAGAGGGTCGACTTATTCAAACCGCCAAGTCAGCAGAATCAGAAACCAACTTATCTCTGCAGTTTCAACAGCATATTCTGAACGAAGGAAATCCCTGAAATCAAGGGAGGAGTCCAGAAGATTGGGATTTTTGGAGTTAACATTATAAAAGAAATCCACCATTGTTAGGAAGGGATACTTTTTGAATTTGACATTTTTACTTTCCTTGTGAGGGTTTTAGAAGTTTTTAGCACAATTTCTCATTTCTCTTTGCGTTCATCATTTTTACCTTTGTAAGCTATCATAGTCGATTCATGACTATGCGTAGCTAATTTCCTCATTCGATTAAGGGATTAATCAAAGGCTACCATTATTTCCAATTGTGAGATCGTTGTTCTTAAATTCAGTCATCTAATTTAGTTTGATCTGTTTACACATCAATCTATAAAATCAGACCTTCAATGGAAATTTAGGCTGCAGTTCGGCCGGGCTTCACCCTTTTCATTCATTGAAACAACGTTAGGTTATAGGATTCATAATCATCTGAAATCCTAACTATAATCAAGCGTATGAAGGTGTAATTTGGTTTGAATCGGAATCGCTAAGAATCCGGTTAACTTAGATTGGGTCCTTCTAACCCCTAATGCTTTCGACAAATTAAATTCTAAGCGCTAAGCTAGAACTGTCTGCCGAATAGGAGCTTATCTTTAGGCGCTCTAGGATTAGCTTTACAATTAAGGAAGGATTAGGTCGGGAATGAGTAAGGAACGACTATAATCAATCCGGATCACGATAATTAAGATAATTTCTCACTTTCAGTGATCAATAGGAAATAAAGGACATGCCTGTAGATATCCCTTGATCGGAGTTTTTCTCATATTGGTACAAGATTTAATTTTCCATTTAATTATGGAGAATTTCATTCCAAGATAACTACCAAACCATCAATCTCCCCCCCCCCCCAATTTACATTTACTAGATTTAGTCGTAATACGAAAAATAATCGGTATTAATCCTTAGGGTACGATCTTTGCTCACCACTTCTACAAATTAGTAGTTGGTTCGTAATAATAATTTATTTGCTGGATTCGACACCCATCAATTTCCCATATTTCACTACGCCAAAACCTCCTTCAGATGACGGTAAAAAACCGTTGTCCCGCGATATAAAATTGTCACGGGGCACGCTACCGTCGTCCCCCTTTCAGACGATTAGGTTCTGTCATGTTACGGCACGACACATTACATTAGCCTATTTTCATACTGTCATCTTACTCTTGTTACGATGCATCTTATTTATTACTACCGTCACCTTTAACGTCATCACATGACATAATAATAATTAAAACCATCAGGTTGACGTGTGAGAAATTGGCATATTGAATTTGCGATGACAGTTCGTATAATAATTTGGAAGACTAAAAAGTAGTAAATTGTTAACAAATCTTCTGTTGGAGTAGGGTATGGCAGCATGGCCAATACTAGTTGTGAGTTAAACTTACTTATATATATGTTGGTAGTTTTTCACCTTTCTCTTTAACTCCTTGTCACGTTGCATTGCGACAGATAGTCGGTCATAACTTTGTCTGAAAATCCAGTCCAACATAAGCAAAAAAAACATGTAAATATAGAGTAGCACTTTATTGGAGATACAAAACATATTTTACCTTTCTACCATTTATCTTTACAGGTATAACTGCCAGCTCAACATTTATCTTTCTTACTTTTGTACTGCTACCGTTAGGTAATAGTGTTTTCTTTTCCTTTTCCCTGTAAGGCTATATATAGCCATTCCTTTTCTGTAATTGACTATGAGAAATAGATCTGATATTCCTCTTTCTCTAAATACGATTTGTTGCTCTTTATGGTATCAGAGCCATCGGTGACGATTATTCTCGTTTATGACTTATTTGCAGGCCTTGAAAATAGGCATCAGTCGTGTTGAGGGAGAAGAATCAGACGAGGAAGCTTCTCATAATTAGATCCAAATTCATCAAATTCCGAAGAGGATTCTCATCAATCAGATCCAAATTCATCAAATTCCGAAGAGGATTGCGATTCATCAAACTCACAAATGAATCAGAATTCGAAAGCTCATGGATCTGTCCAGCAAAATAACAACCAAGGTCTTGTTCTTGTCATCGTCTTGTTCAATGGTAAAAACTACATCTCATGGAGTCATGCTATGACTCAAGCCCTGAGAACCAAACACATGTTGGGTTATTGTTGAGCGATTTCCGCAAGTGCACGGTTTCGCTTGTAGTAATAAAAAGATATCGATCCCACAGAGAACGCTTTTTAACGAAAACTCATATTAATTCAGTTTAAATACGATTTAAGGTTTATAAAATAGATAAACGTTATTTGAAATTGGTTTGGTTTTGAAATTAATTGAACAAGAATTAGGGTAGAATGTGTAGAGTGTTAGAAATGTCTTCTGATTTAGGGATGAATTTACAAAACAGGAACATTTAGTTCTTTTTAGAAAAACAATTAAATGTATTCATTTACATTAAGCAAAGAAGTCAACTTTAAACTTTGTACATTATGAAAATGTAATATTATAAGCTCCTTCAATGTATTGGGCTTTGAACTGCTTTCGATCTTAATCCAAAGTATCGTGCCCTAATCAACCTGGTACTAATCTTTAACATTAAAAGTACCAACTTGTTTAGGTTGTTCAACAAAGTTTCCTTGTAATGATTTTGAATTTAACTACGTTTTAATGAAAACACCAGAACTCACTTTAGTGGATTGGTTACCATAAGTGCTACTTAAAAATGAATTGAAGAGAACCAACTTTATTAGATGAAATATGAATTGAAACAAGTTTACAGAGAACAGAAAGCATGGAAACTTTTGACGATTGCAAGTGAAAGGTTGTCAATTCTTCCCTTGGGCTTCGTTAGAGTTTGTCAGACTCCGGGACGGATCCTCTACTCAATCTTCTCGTTGTATCTTCGTTATAGGGATGCGGACGGCCTCTACCAAAATGTAAACTAATAAGACCGAATCTAAACGCTACTGTGTTTGTTATTATTGAATAAACAATGTGTGTACACCATATTGCTTTTTACAGAATCGAACTCTAATCTCTGACTCATTTCTGAGTCAGAGTTTCTACATAAACTTTGCTCTAATCTAACTCTCTCAATATTACATTACATAACATAACATAACCTCACAACAAAACACAACACTTTTCTCTCCATATCAACTCTTTATTTATAGATGTTGAAGGGTTGTGACTGAAGTGATGTGTCCTTTGTGAAGAGTCGTGTCCGTTATGAAAGGACGTCTTTATCCACTTGAACGAACGCGTTTTTTGGATTTCAGCATGTGTAAAATGCTCTTTGTAAATTTTCTGCACTTACCGAGGATGGTAATCCGCGGCCGTGAATGACGTAGCATTAAGTTAGGCGTCGGATGAAGGGGAGAAGTGGCTAAACCACGCGTGTCGCGGTCGCGGGTGGTGAATTGGCGGTCGCGGCATGCTGAGTTTTCCGTTTCTTTGCTTTCGTTCGTATCCTCGACTTGGCGCTTTTGATTTACGTCGTCTTTGACTCCTTTTGTAGGGTTTTTCTTCTGTTTTTGATCCTTTTTCGTTCCTATTTGGATTTTACCAAATATTTAGGTACCTTGCAAGAAAGAAAGATATTCGAGAGTAAAAGTAATCTAAACAGATATAATTAACACGAATTCATAATAAAAATGATATAAATATTAATGATATTTTAGGTATATTTTGGGCTTAACAAATCTCCACACTTAATCTTTTGCTAGTCCCGAGCAAAATTTCACTGAATTTATTCCTTAACTAATCTCTTTATGAAAATAAAACATATATCTTTGTGTTTACCTTTTAAATTAGTTAAGCCGAAAAGACTACCTTCGCATGGCAAATTTATACGCAAAATATCAAACTAACTTAGTATAAATACGATATATCATTCGTCTTGTATTTCAATGTTTAAATTGAAGTATTCGGGACGATGTAAGCACGCATGTTATTGAGTATTTCATCTCAAGGCATTTCAAAGCACCAAATTTCCTTTCCCAAACTTGAATTATTATATATGAGTATTAAGTTTAATTTATTTGCTTAGTTACGCCCGTGATAAGGGTGGTCTCGACCGTAACTTCATATGCATTTTTATTTGTGTTCGCTTAAGAGGTACCGACCATGCCATGGGTGGACGCAATCGTTACTTTAAACTTTAAACACGCTTAATTTTTTATTGTTTAAATGTTCCTTCCATACCTCGATTGTGATAAGGGTGGTCGCAACCGTGGCCAAAAATACGCTTTACTTATTAATTTCTTCCCTTTCATACCTCGATTGTGATAAGGTTGGTCGCAATCGTGGCCAAAAGTTAAGAATACGATTTATTGATTATAACTTGGGAAAAAGAAAAGTAGCACATTCATCCTATATTGACTTAAAATTCAACATGTATTATGGCTAAAGTTTCCTTAAAAACTTCAATTGGTGTTAACGTAAGACAAAATCAAAACCGAGCTAAAAATTGTTAGTTCAATTTAATGCCTATAAACCTAATTGAAAATTTAAAATAAGATTTATTGTATCATGAATTTCATGATATGAAATAGAGATTAAAAATAAAGAATTTATTACTTAAATACATTCACTCGAGACAATTTTTACTTAAAATCGTGTCGAAGATTTGTGAAAAATTTGAAAATATTACCCGTATAGAAATATATTATTTCTATTGATAATGATAACCTAAAAATAATCATAAGTTAAATATATTTTAAAATAATGTTAAATAAATTGTTTTGCAATATATGTTGCATTTGCATAAAACAAGTGTTGCATTTATAAATGTTGCTTTAAAATTATTCTTATACGTTGCATTTATTTGTACTAAAAATGATATATGCAATATCTCCTCCCACACTTAAATTGGACCATGTCCTCATTGGTGCAAAATTGATAAAACACGAAAAAGGGTACGAAAATAAATCAAAATAAATGAGTAAAGAAAAGATTAGATATAACCTGATTACGTGATCGTGAAACCGGTGGAGACGGTGTGGTCACTACGCCTGGACGACGGAAAAATGATAATGACCGATGTTGTGTTCACTTCGCAAAGTATGGATGTTGTCATCCACCGCATGTAATTGTGAACTCATCTCTTGATTATTCTCCATAATATCGTCGAACCGCAAATTCATTTGCTGATTGTGTGCATTAATTTGGTGCAAAAATTCCTTTACAAATCAACTTGATCATCAACATTGTGCTCATCACCAACATGCCTTTGTGCTTGTGTTTGGGTATCAACATGCCCTTGTGCATCCGCTTCATCGTCATAAGGCGTATCGTCATCCTTACCAAAAATGTGTCATCATTGGCGTAACCACTAAATGAATGTGTAAGTGGCATAATCCAGCATCGGAAAATAATTAGGAGTAAGTGATTGAAAACTGTTCATTGATACCCGTGGCATCCAAAACAATACCCGTAATCAAATGACCAAAGGATCTAGCTTAATGGTTGATACTGGAAACATGGACCTAATTGTCAAAAAGTAGTCCAAAGCTATCTACTATGAAATCCTTCAAGATGTAATCCAAATGGAACAAATCACTCCCGAATTCAAATCCTTTACCCTTGTGTTAACATGCCCAAAAAGAAAATAGGATAAAAATGTATTGAAATAAAAATTACTGTTATTCTTTAGGAGGCAAAATATGTCCAAACCGAAATGGTTTGAAAATTGATGGCTTAACAATAAATGATTATGTATGATATCCAAACCAAATAATCATCCCTTCATCCCCAACTTCATAAATTGGAACCTAATTCCTAAATGTAATCTGATCATTCCTTTTTAGCTCGGGAAAGAGTAATCTTCCTATGACGAGGCATTTTAAGCTACGGACGTTTTGGTTGGGAAGGAAGTATATTGGGTAGGTAAAAGTTTGGTTAAAGTAAAGGTGATATGGTGTGGATTTAATTGTACGGGGAAGAGTATGGAGTGTGTAATTTGGGTAAAATGGAAGGTGATGTTAGGTTTGTGTAAGGGATATGTACATATAGGTGTATTAGGAGTATTTGAAAAATTGTGCAAAATCAGATCGTAATTCCGTCCTACAGATCGTGTGTCGTAACCGAGATTCATGACTCTCGATCGCTGAAATACGCGAACAAAACTCAGTTTGTGCAATTTTTTGAGTAAATATGTCCTATAAATGAAAACATGTATACCTGAAACTTAAAAACACAAATGAAAACATTAAATGAAAGGAAAACCAAAGGTTTATCCTTAGTAAATTGTGGTGGAATGAAACAAATAAATGCCTTAAACAGATGTAATGTCGAATCAATGTCCATTAATTCACATAAGGTAAATTAATCTTCTAAAAGATAATGAATGTAAGTAGGTATTTATTCATATGAAAAATTTGTATGCTTTATTTTAATAAGTTCATAATGATATAAGTTCTTGATTTCATAATTAAAATTAAACTCAATGATTGCACGAAAAATGAAAATTTATTAGCATGTGCAATAATTGATAATGATCATAACTTATTAGTATTGAAGATATATATGAACAGATTCATTTGCTGATAGTTTATAAATTTTAACAGACATAAACCAGAACATAAGATTAAAGTATGAAAAGAATTTGAATTCTTATTGCATGACACATGAGTAACAAATCAAATTAATAATCACTTATTCACAAATGAACAAGAACATAAATGAACAATGCACGCTTAGGCAAATCTGAGTGCTTCAGATTAATGAAATGATAGACAGATTTAACATCATATACACATTCATATTGGAAGGTTATACTGTTTCGTTTTAATATTATATACAGATTCATTCTAATAACAGATATGCAGAACGAAACATTGAATCCAAGAATCAAAGAATCAAAGTTCATATGCTATCAAAATTGAAAAACAGATACACAGATCAAAACTTAGAATTATCATATAAAATGAATGTTAATGAATTTGTTCAATATTAACGATTATAATTTATGAGCATGTAATATATATGAAAAGTAAGATGTTCAAAAACAGCCCTGAAATGAATACAGATTCATTAAAAATAATGACAGATTCATGTTAAAAGTTATACTGTTTCATTTAAACTTAAATGTAGATGTATCCGTATAACTTGTATGGTTAACGTATGTTTAAGCAAAAAGAATCAGAGAATCAAACTTGATAGTTTTATTAAAATTAGAAAAACACATATACATAATAACACAAAGAACATACATATAAAAATGAAAACAAACCTATGTACAAACTACACAACAAACAGTTTTATTGTATCCTCGTTCTTCATTATGTGTGTAAATGGGAAATGGTGCACTGTAGCATTCTGACTCAGGGAAAAAAAACACAGGATGCTTGAAGATTTATGCTTGGAATTCATGGTTTTAAAGGAAGAAAAACTTTCTGTAACTTTGTGTTTTAAAGGTGTGATAACTGAGAAGAAATCAGATTTTGTCTGATAGAGATGAATAGAAAATGTAAGTAACATAAATCTGATCTTCGTCAATTATTTTATAAGCAATCCAAGAAAATTCAACGTGTCTGTTGGGATTGAAAAGGTGTAAATTCACACCATTTGAACATGAAGAAACTTAATTTTTCAAATTTTTCAGAGATGGTGCATGAACTGAAGAAGAAATAAGAAATACAGGTCTGATATATGCCCGTGCCGCGACCGTAAATTCAGGAGCCGCGGTCGCGGCACGCTAATTTTGGATTTTTTTTTAACGCTGAAGTTACAGAGAATTTCGATCCTCAGCCGATGATTTCAATCCTCGGTAAGTTCAAAAATTTTTTGTTTCTCTTCATTTCTCTTGAAATTTTGAAATTCTGAATTCTCAACTGAGAATTCAAATTCTCTGTAAGTTCAGAAACATTTAAGGCTTTGAAAATAAAATTCTCAACTGAGAATTCACATTCTCAGTAAGTCCAGAAATATATTTTTTTTTCCTTTTGCTTGGACAAACTTAGAACATGACTTAAATAAATTTTATTGGTTTTAAACTCGAAAAAAAAACTAAAAATTAAAAATCATAAACAAATGTAAATTAAACTTAAAAATCATAAACAAATGTAAATTAAATTTAAAACAAGTAAAGATAAAAATAAAACAACAAACAAGACTAAAAATAAATAACAAAAGGTTTGAAAACTTACTTGGAAATAATTTCAATTTGGAATCAAAAAGTAGAACTGCATCCCAAACTTTGAAATTATTTTTATATTTTTGTTTCTTTTGGGTTTTTTTTTGGTATTTTCTTTTTTTTTAGGCCCCCATTTTTTTTAGCGTTTTCTCAAATTAAGGATCTAATGATTTCGGTTAAATGCCCGAACTTTTGGTTCCGCGCATGAACAAAAACTACGCACATGAACCGAAACTTTCCAAACTATATTAAAACTATACAATTCCTTCCTGGAGGATAAGGTAATTTCTTCCTACTTCTGATATATCTGTCTGAGAAGAGTTGATCGGCTGTTTCTTAGAGAGATAAATGTAGGTGTTGAAGGAAGTGATAAAAAAGAAATTATTTGGGTTATGTGTAGGAATTGAATAAATTTCTTAACAAAGAGATATGATATTTTGGTGAAGGGTTAAGTGTATAGAAAAGAGGTAAAGGTGTTTGGGAAAAAGGTAAATTTCATGGAAAAATTATATCTGTCACGTCTGACATCCTGGTTCAAAAATTTCCTTTCCTTTCTGATGTATCTGTATACTGGATTTCTTTTCTGTAGACTCCTTCTGTGAATTTATACTGATGATCAAATCTCCAGTTTATTGTTGAAAAAACTTGGATTTTTATCTGCAAACATCTAATTACAAACGTTAAATAACAACGAGGATTTAGTCCTAGTGACCATCCTCAAAAACTAAATAAAAACTATAAATAAATAGATGTATAAACCAAAGTTCGAAATAAAACACGAAAAAACATAAATTTTTGTTAAAAATTTGGCGTTCCCCGGCAACGGCGCCAAAAACTTGTTGAGCGATTTCCGCAAGTGCACGGTTTCGCTTGTAGTAATAAAAAGATATCGATCCCACAGAGAACGCTTTTTAACGAAAACTCATATTAATTCAGTTTAAATACGATTTAAGGTTTATAAAATAGATAAACGTTATTTGAAATTGGTTTGGTTTTGAAATTGATTGAACAAGAATTAGGGTAGAATGTGTAGAGTGTTAGAAATGTCTTCTGATTTAGGGATGAATTTACAAAACAGGAACATTTAGTTCTTTTTAGAAAAACAATTAAATGTATTCATTTAGATTAAGCAAAGAAGTCAACTTTAAACTTTGTACATTATGAAAATGTAATATCATAAGCTCCTTCAATGTATTGGGCTTTGAACTGCTTTCGATCTTAATCCAAAGTATCGTGCCCTAATCAACCTGGTACTAATCTTTAACATTAAAAGTACCAACTTGTTTAGGTTGTTCAACAAAGTTTCCTTGTAATGATTTTGAATTTAACTACGTTTTAATGAAAACACCAGAACTCACTTTAGTGGATTGGTTACCATAAGTGCTACTTAAAAATGAATTGAAGAGAACCAACTTTATTAGATGAAATATGAATTGAAACAAGTTTACAGAGAACAGAAAGCATGGAAACTTTTGACGATTGCAAGTGAAAGGTTGTCAATTCTTCCATTGGGCTTCGTTAGAGTTTGTCAGACTTCGGGGCGGATCCTCTACTCAATCTTCTCGTTGTATCTTCGTTATAGGGATGCGGACGGCCTCTACCAAAATGTAAACTAATAAGACCGAATCTAAACGCTATTTTGTTTGTTATTATTGAATAAACAATGTGTGTACACCATATTGCTTTTTACAGAATCGAACTCTAATCTCTGACTCATTTCTGAGTCAGAGTTTCTACATAAACTTTGCTCTAATCTAACTCTCTCAATATTACATTACATAACATAACATAACCTCACAACAAAACACAACACTTTTCTCTCCATATCAACTCTTTATTTATAGATGTTGAAGGGTTGTGACTGAAGTGATGTGTCCTTTGTGAAGAGTCGTGTCCGTTGTGAAAGGACGTCTTTATCCACGTGAACGAACGCGTTTCTTGGATTTCAGCATGTGTAAAATGCTCTTTATAAATTTTCTGCACTTACCGAGGATGGTAATCCGCGGCCGTGAATGACGTAGCATTAAGTTGGGCGTCGGACGAAGGGGAGAAGTGGCTAAACCACGCGTGTCGCGATCGCGGGTGGTGAATTCGCGGTCGCGGCATGCTGAGTTTTCCGTTTCTTTGCTTTCGTTCGTGTCCTCGACTTGGCGCTTTTGATTTACGTCGTCTTTGACTCCTTTTGTAGGGGTTTTCTTCTGTTTTTGATCCTTTTTCGTTCCTATTTGGATTTTACCAAATATTTAGGTACCTTGCAAGAAAGAAAGATATTCGAGAGTAAAAGTAATCTAAACAGATATAATTAACACGAATTCGTAATAAAAATGATATAAATATTAATGATATTTTAGGTATATTTTGGGCTTAACAGTTATATCTTGAAGGACGATCTGGAACCAGCAAAAACAACAGATAATTATGCTCGATGGGAAGAGGTGGATAGCTTGGTTTTCTCTTAGGTAATCAATGCGATTTCGAAAGAGTATGCAGAGGGATTCATATATGCAACATCATCACGATCTCTCCGGAAGGAAATCAAGTAGAGATTTGGAGAAAACAATGGAGTCATGTTCTTCCATCTAAAGCAGGAGGTTAGTACCATAACCCAGGGAAATTTATCTATTACATCTTATTTCACCAAGCAAAAGAAGGTTTGGGATGAGATGGTCACTCTACGACCTATACATACTTGTACCTGTGGTGAGGCACGTATAATGATATAAAATTTTTATGATGAAGATTACCTTATGCAATTTCTAGCTGGATTAAATGATGAATATGAGCATGTCCGCAATCAAATACTTTTGTTAGATCCATATTGATGAATGATTATTGCCTGTTCACAAGAGAGAATGAGGGACATTTCATGTCTATTGTCATTTATGTAGATGATATGATGCTCATATGTTCATCCTTGCAGCAAATCACTGAGGTAAAAGAATCCCTACATCAAACTTATACTATCAAAGATATGGGAAGTGTAAAATACTTTCTCGGGGTTGAAGTACACAGATCATCAGAGGGTCTTGCTTTGTCTCAACATAAGTACATACATGACCTATTAACAGACACAGGTTACCTGAATGCGAATGAAGTTTCCAGCCCTTTTGCTTCTGGAATACAACTTGACAAACCAGACCCAAATGCAGAAGATTATCCACACCTTGAAATATATAGGAAGGTAATCGGTAAGCTTCTATACCTGGGATTCACTAGGCCTGGCATTGCCTTCATCACCCAACAACTCAGCCAGTTTATGCAGAAACCAGCAAAGATTCACTAGGATGCTGCTGTTCACGTGTTGAGGTATAAGAGATGGCATTGCTTCAGGTTTTATTCAAACCCTTTTTGTTTCCACTAAGTCTCAACTTGCCGATATGTTTAGTAAACTGGTAGTGTTACCATGTCATGATACCAACCCTAAATCACATGGATTTCGTTAATTTGTAAATTATTTCGGATAGAGGGAGACATGTTAAAATTATGAACTGTATGATAAGAAACTCATCAATTTTACATGCTAATTACCTCACTAGATCACAACCATCTTATGAGCAGAATTATCCAACTTTTATTCTTGGTGCCAAAATCAACTGTCATCATTTTCTTATACTTTCTTCTTTACAAACTCTCAAATGTATTTTTTTTCTCTATCTTTCATTCCCATTAAGCTCAGTATATATAGTGTCACGGGGTCAGAGTTTCCACACAGAGGCAACTCCCGTGCGGCACCTCAAGTCGGCCAGGACTCCTTGAGGTCAGCCTTGTCGTCTCAATGCTCACTGATTTTCTCCCTCCCATGGGCTCATCAGGGGAGCGGGATCAGCTCCCGAACCAGTTTAGTGCCTAGATGTACACCCTTCCGTCGATAACTCGGGAGAGGATGCAATCTAAATGGTACGTACTCAACCTTATCGCTAATCCTGCATCCTACATTTCAAATCCAACCACCAAGCACTCACACCGTCTGCGTCCCACGAATTTCGTTCATGACATTCTCACCCACTCAATTCGTGCAGCATCTTCGTGCACAACTTTTTGTTTGCCCGGATCAGTGTGCAGATTCCCTGTCTGCTCGTGTTTCACGCTGTTTGGCGAAACACCCACGTCCGACACCCCCGTCGAGATCGACCATGACTCGGAGGCATTGGGCCTCGTCAGCATCCGTGTAGTCTTTCACTCGAGGCGTGAGGTGCGAGCGGCTTTCGCGTTCACTCAATCTCTTTCGGTTCAGGACCCGGCAGTGTGGGATCCTCGGAGCGCTTGGCGAATCGTTTCGCTGTGGTTTCCTGCATACCCGTGCTCCTTTCGAGCACACCACTTGCGGTCGCTGGGTGGACTCACCAGCGTGGCCATGGGAGCGCTTGGTAAACATCACATCTAGCACACTAACGGCTCTGATACCATTTGTCACGGGGTCAGAGTTTCCACGCAGAGGCAACTCCCATGCGGCACCTCAAGTCGGCCAGGACTCCTTGAGGTCAGTCTTGTCATCTCCATGCTCACTAGTTTTCACCCTCCCATGGGCTCATCAGGGGAGCGGGATCAGCTTCCGAACCAGTTTAGTGCCTAGATATACACCCTTCCATCGGTAACTCGGGAGAGGATGCAATCTAAATGACACGTACTCAACCTTATCGCTAATCCCGCATCCTGCATTTCAAATCCAACCAACAAACACTCGCATCGTCAGCGTGCCACGAATTTCATTCGTGACAATAGGGTGAGTTTTCTTTTAGTTTGTAACTAAGATTTTAATGAATAAATAAGATTTTAGCTATAGCTTCATGATACTCCATGTGTCACTAAATTTTTAAGCAAGTTGAGGAACTGGAGTTTCAAGCAAGTTAAGGTAACAAAAAGATCATTTTTTAATAAATTTTAATGGTGAAAATCTCATTTTTAGAATTTAGGAGTCATTAAGCATTTGGGAATGTCACAGAAAATAATAATAAGAATAAGAATAAGTTATTCTTAAATCTTATTTATCAACTTAAAGTTAAATGGTTTTTTAACATAGTATTCAAGTTTCTTAGACTAAGTGATCAAGGATTCAAATATTGGCAATTCCATTTATCAATAGAATTTCAACATATAACAAGATGGGTTTGTATTGTCCACACTTCAAGTCCAATAGATATTGGCGTGCGTAGTGTAATCGGAGATAATAACAATACATATAATTATTAGATCTTCTCTACCAGTTTAAACTTCCAGATCAAATAATTCCTTAACAGAGTGTATGTAACAACCTGATCCAATACCATGTAGATATTTTCCACTTTGGTCCAAATCCAGCACCTTGGACCTCACGTATTTAAAACGCGTCTGCATGTATTGGATATAATACGCCTTACTAAGAAGCCTCAACCACACTCTATTTCATTTTTGATGTAAGATTCAGTTCATTGTTGCCCCAATTGTTATCCCTTAAGGACACTCCTTGCTCATGTCTTCTACCTCAGCACTACCCACTCCGGACTGGGTCATTATAGGCCCACCATCTTTCGCATGGTTCGTCCCCAAACCACACATCCTACGTAGATAGTCGGCTCTGATACCAACTATAACAACATGGGCCAATATGTAGATATTGTTCTCTTTGGCCCAAATTCACGACTTTAAAACGCGTATGCATATATTGGATACATACCTTACTAATAAGCACCATTCACTCTTTCTCTATTTCCAATGTAGGATTCGATTCATTTTTTCCCCATTGATCTTACTTACAGTCGCTCCTTACTCAAGCCTTCTACCCCGACGTCACCACTCTCAACTAGATCGTTACCATGCAAGTTGAATATGGACTAAGCTAGTTTATTACGTAACCATAAAATAATCAGCATCATTCATTGTAAACCCATTAATTAATGAAGTTTAATTACGAGGTAAAGTATGTAGGATTTCTTTTCTTTTGTTCATAAGTTTAATTAATATTAAAGTAGAGAATCAACACGGTATTTAATTTAAAATAATTAATGTGCTTTTCACACGTATAACACCATGGTTCTACATGCATCGAGATAATTAAGTATGACTTCTATTATAAATTAATTATCTTAATTTCTTTTAATAATTTTGTGTCTTTTGTCTTTTTTTTTTTTTTTTTTTCTTGTTTTGATGTAATATTTTCCAATGAACATATCATTTCACATTATGTAATTATACAATTGATTTACTTGTTGACAATTTAGGATTATCGCTTATCATCAAACACGTGGACCAATTGGGAGGCATCTGAGTCCAACTCGAATTACAGCTTGCCAACTATAATCCAAATAAGGTATAATACGAATTACCTAAAATATGTTCAGCTGTCTTCCAAGAAATATAAAGAGAGCCTTATCTGACGGATTTACCCTTCGACATCCTATAACTACAAACTAACGCCTATATACACGTACCTCACTGTAATTACTCTCAATTAATTAATACATATCTCATACTTCACTAACTTTAACATTAAAATGGAGTTGTTTGTCAACATTTTCCTGCAAATTATTCTCAATTATTTAGTACTTTATTTCATACTCTGCTAACTTTATCATCAAAGTGCAATTGTTTGTCAACGATCTTGCATTGATAATCTTTCTGTCTTACTCCAAGCACCGAAAAGATCAACTCAAACACCAAAATACTACGTTGTAGATTCTCTTGTAACACTTACTAATTCGCTAAGGATTATACATGTCATAATAAAATGACTTTTATGACCACCGATACTAATTACCCATCTGATATGATTATATATATATATATATATATATATATATATATATATATATATATATTTTCTATCGTTGAAAAGTAAAATCATTTTCGGTTTTCTTAATTAAACGGTTAGAATATATATCATGCTAATTAAGATGGTCTAGGAGTAATGTAGGCAGTTAAAGTAGGCGTAGGCAGCAGTAGCAGTAAGGTTAAAGCACGTGAAACAACAGAACTAAAGCTTATTTTTAACAGTTTAATCGGTTACTAACTACAGAATCAACGTGATTAACAACTCATTCTAACACTTAATTATTTATTTTTAACAGTTTAATCCGTTACTATCGCATTTTAAAAGCTAGTTTTTATATTATAAAATCAAACTACCCTATTCAAGGTATGTTTCTAGCTAGGGTACTATACAATGTTCTAATATATTACTATAAGCTAAGTATGTGCAGATCTATTCGTGAATCGAATTAAATCGTATTTGGGTTGGATGTAAACAAACTAATGCTTAAAATGGTCAAATCAAACTTAAACTCGAGTCAAACACAGTGACGGATCTATGATTCATTATCTCTCGTGATTTATGGGTACTAAATTGATATTTTTGTGTTTTTACATAAAAAAAATTAAAAACTCATACACAATTTCTATAAAAATTTTAGTGTTTTCTGCCGACCAATGGATGCTCAAACACCCTAATCCTCTCTCTGGATCTGTCCTTGGTCTAGCAGATTCGACTTTTGAGATTAATTGTTAGACTATATATATAATAGGCCGGGGTTAAATTATTTATATAATTTCAGTCCAATCTATGAAAGTGTTAGATTTGACCGGGTTTGAGACTAACCCTACTCTATTAGGTGTGGCAGGGCGAAAATTCAAGATCGTATACTTGTGGAAAGAGCGCATGATCGTGTTGAACACATCTAAAAAGAGGAATGATGCGGTTTAACTATGTCAATCTTAAAATAAATTTAAGTTTTAGTTAAATTGATTCTATGAGAAATTATGATTAAATAGTCAAATATCATTTGATGAGTCACTACTTAGATAAACTTATATTAGTATTAGCTAAAAGAGAATGAAAGCAAATTATTTGATTAGCATACTAATTCTTTGATTAAATAAATAAGATTAGCATTCTAATTCAATTAGGAGATGCATCCAATTTCTTTGGTTTCCATAATTTTTCAAAATTTAAAGCAAAGTTTATTTAAGAACATAAAAAATGAATTGAACAAGAATTAGAGTGATTGAATATGAAAAGTAGGATTACAATCATTTGGACATAAAATCTATGTTGAGGATAATAATTAAACAATTAATTATTTCGTACTTTTTGTGAGATATACGATTGATTGATTGATTGTGCTTTACTTTTCGATCTATCTAGGTGGCATTGCCATTTTACACTTGTTTATTTTTGTATGTTCACATCATTTTTAATTATTTATAGCATGATCATTTATTTTTCTAGCATATTGCAACTTTAGCATATATTGGGAGAGGGACAATGGTTACATTCAATTCAATTGTAGGAATGGAGAAAAAACAAATTATTTCATTATGTATTAGAGGATAATAGGTTTGGTGTTTTAGGGCTATTTGATTCAATTTTTATTATTTACTAGTATTAACTATTTATATTGGATGGGGTTGAATTGTTGTTAAAATTTAGCTTTTAGTAGAAATAATAAATTCTATTATGATAGTGTTGTATCAGGAGCTTTTAGTAAATAGGGGTTTAGAAGGGTTGAAGACAATTGAATACCGCACAATCGTGATATTAAGGGTTTGCCACACTTGCCTATTTATAGTCCTTGTTGGCCCACAAAATAAATTTTTTATTTGTAAGTTTATGTAAATAAAAACCATTTAATAAATTTAGAATAAAATTCAATAAATTGTACTTCACACGACGCGTGCCTAGCCTATCCGTCGTGTGAGTTATATGGGTTCATTGCAGCTAAGGTAAAAGCCACCTACACGATGTGTGGGACATCAACATGGCGTGTGGGTGAAAATTAGGAGCTTCTGCTCAAAATCAAACAATTCACACGATCTATGACTTAGGTCACATGTCGTGTGAATTATAAAATGATGAAATATTAGTGCATAAAATGGAGCTACATAGTGTATGACTTATCTCACACGCTATGTGGGATAGATCTTCAGGAACCATCATGCACGACTCGAAGATTTGGGACAATCGGGATGCACCAACAAGCCTCAAACCGAACCAATGGCTTACCTCTGAAGTCTGACACCTCATTTATATACATGCGCACAAGCCATCCATAACCCATTACTCAAGAGTGAGAAGAAATGGAAGAAAAATTAGAAGAAGTGGATGGATTCAAGGATAAATGTAAGAGTAGGAACAAGATGCGAGTGAATTAAGCAGATTGGCAAGAAGGGAAGCCACCCATATCCTATAAAAATTCTACAAATAAGAGACAAAATATCATTTTCAAACCCCAACCAATAATCCAAAAATACCTACAATATGCCAAATTCTTTTTAGAGTTCTAGCTTTGTTCTTCATAATTTTCAGTTTTATTTTCATTCCATAAGCCCTTTTCTAACCTCGATTTACCCTTTAGCAACTTGTTTCTCAAGTTTTATTACTCGATTTCTAATCCCAAGTCCAAAAGTTAACAATTTCATAGGTCAAAGTTCACTAAAATCATATTTGCTTTCGTTTTTATACTTCCCGATCAGTTACTTTGTGTTCCTATTTTCAACCCTTTTAAGTCCGCTTTTTTCTCTCTATTCTTGTACACACTCGTTACTAACATCCTAAACTTCACTTTAGCCTTTTCGTTTTGTGATTCCGTATTCATGAGCCTATTTTACTAGCTAATCTTTGTACATTTTACCATTCGTTTTGTTTTTACATTCCCAAGCCATTCCAATTTGTTTGTCCCCGATTTTTACATGAAATCATTCCTAACTTCATAAACTTCATTTTAGCCTTTCGTTTTACTCGATTCTATTTCCAAAAACTCATGTACGAGGCATCCAAAGTCCGACCCAAATATGTCCAAATACGCATTCCATTTTCAAGCCGTTCAATACCGTTTGAATCAGGTACTCAAAGATGAAATCAACCCCGCTCTGCGCCGATCACTCGAAGTGCTCGTGGATCCAAAGCCAACATCAATTCAACGCCTCGCCGAGATAGACAACTGTGGCTCCGAATTTCTCGTTTAAAAAAAAAACCTAAAAGACACATTTAGATTTAATTGAAATTATAAATAAATAAAACGTGGTATAAAATGTATTAGAAATTAATTAAATTATTGCTACACCTATTAATGACTTATTAAGTAAATTTTATCAGAAAAATTAATCTGGTGGGACATATATATGTTTAGAAATGGGTCCATGAGATGAGCCATTTTTTTTTTTATGATGAAGAGAAAAGAGCAACTTTTATCATACAACTGTTAATAAGCTGAAGAAGAAGAAGAAGATCCTTCTCAACAAATCTTCTTTTTCTTGATTATTTTCTTTTTCACTTTCCTGTCATCCAAACAACTTTTCCTACACTGTTTTCTTTTCCTTTTCTTTTCTTTTCTTTTTCTTTTGTTTTAGTTATTCAGTTCCATCCCACTTTAATTCCTTTCCTTAAAATATCATTTTCATATGAGTAAAGACACACTTATAACTTTAATCATTACTAGCCCTAAATCTTTGACTGCTCACTCACTCTCTCTCTCTCTCCTCATATTGGGAGAATTCTAGTCCATACCACTAAAATGACAAAACTGTTCAAGGGAATTATAATTCACTTCCGTCAATCATCATGCATATTTTGGTTCAATTAAGAGTTAATACACTCTGTGTAAAAATCGGTCAAGTCGGTGACTAATCGGTCAATATATCGGTGATTTTTACAACACTGACCGATTTTATATAACTATTCGGTATAAGTTGGGAGTCCGATTTTCTTCCGTCTAAGCGGTTCAAATCGGGTTAAGTCAAACAAGTTGGGTTAGGCAGGAAAAATCGGTCTAGGCGGAAAAAATCGGCTGAATCAGGTTAAAATCAGCCTAATTTATAAATTACAATTAGTAAAAAATAATACAAGTAATTAGTATTTAATAACTAATAACTATTTTGTTATTTATTTAAAATAAATATTTATATTTTTTATTACATAATATTTATTATTATTATTATTTTTAGATAGTATAATTTATATTTTAAATGTGTTTATATAATATTTATTTAATATAAATCTAAAAAATAGAAAAATACAAATCCGATTAATCACCAATTAATCTTCGATTAATCCCCGATTAATCTTTGGAGGTCTTGATTGACTCATTAAACTTACATTATATTTCTCAAGCTTTCTGAACTTGTTTAAAAATATCTATTGATCACTTTAATTTATTTACAGTGACCTATTAGCTGAATAAACTTATAATGACCGATTGCCCCCAAAATTTACTTCAAATGGTATATATTTCAATTTATCCGAATATACGAGTTATTTGATTACCTCTTGTAGCTCAGACACTCGTTGAGTTGATTACATCGAAAGAACAAAAACTAAGATCTCGTATTACTAATTATATTTCAACTACGTTGAGGTTAATTGGGAGAAGAAGCGATGATTCATAAACTAAAAACAACCGTTTGGGGGGAGAGAGAGAGAGGGCGACGACTTAGGGGGAGGGAGAGGGAGAGAGGCTCCCAAGCTTCTCATCTTGTGATACAGATCGAGAGTGGATTGAGGGAAAGAGTCGTGAGGTTTTGACTTCAAACCAACAAAGAGGACTTCTTAAGTTTTACTTGAAGGATTATGAGAATTGTTAGTGATGAATAAGCCTTTAAAGTAAGGTTAAACATTTGAAAAAAAAATATCACAATTGATAATAGGATTGATAATAATATGATTTATCCTTTTACAATCTGAAACTACATATTATCAGCTCGAAAAAAATTCCTAAAAGCATTATCTATGAATGAAAAATCCTATCGTCGCTTGATAAAATTACAATGGTCGACTAAATATCAACATGAGTCCTCAAATACAACATGGATGATTATTTGGATAAACGTATGAATTTGCCCAGACTAGATCCGCCTTCCTTGGATGGATGTTTGTGTATAATTACTAACACCTTTTTAACTATATTAGATATTCACAACTAACTAATTTGATAATTAAGATCTTAATGTGACAAAAAATAAAAGATCATAAGCTTAATGTGTTAATACACCAAAAATGAAAGATTAGGAATCTCATGGTACACGCGGTGAAGTTCTTAGCCTAGTGGTTGAGAGCTTACCTATGCCTTGGGAGGTCATGGATTCGAATCACATCCGAATCTGATGGAGACTTTTTTTTTTTTTTTGTCTTTTTTTTCATCATTTCCCATATATATAAAATTGAGTTCAACATAATCAACTAGGCTTAAATTTTTTGACATACACTTTCCATCTTTATTAACTTAATGACTTTTAGAAATATTTGAACATGAAAATATTACATATGAAATTTAACCAATTAAATTTGGAAGAACAACAAGAAGTAAGAAACATGTAGGGTATAGAGTGTCCTTAGCCGAAAGATCCTTTTATTCATCACTTATAAATTTTTCTAGAGAGAGAAAAGGGCAAAAAAGAAAAAAGAAATTTATTCAATTGAATCCCTATCAAACCTTATATTATATATGAATTTATGAATAAAAAGATAAGATAACCTAACCCTTCTTTCTCACCAATAAATAGGATTGTAAAAATGTTATACTCTCTTATCTAAAAGAAAACAAAGTAAAGATTTTTATATTAATAAGTTTGATTCTTTTCTATTTCTTTCCATAAATATCTCACATGGGTTTGGTCCATTCTTTACTCATTTATTCATTTCTTTTATCTACAAGATGTAAAGAGAGTTGTTATAGTAATGTATATGATTCTTCTAAAGCCATGCATCCTTTCACACCTATCTTAAGGGAAAATTTTTTATAGATAAAAGCAAAGTAGAGATCAATACTAAAAACAAAGGTTAATATACATATATGTCACTGTATTAGTCTGTTTTCTCACATATTTCCATATGTCAAATAAATAGCTGAATATGTCATCGTAATTGCTAATGACAGACAAATATATCCTTATTTGAACAGTAAGTTTATTTGGCATAATTTTGTTAGTCTAGTCGCCACACCATAAAAGATGTATTCGTCTGTCGTTAACAATTACGAGGATATATGTTGTTTATTTGATATAGGTGGTGTGGCAGGTGATGTGGAGGTGATATGGACGCATTTTTAGTATCATTTGAAAAATATGAGAATATATTTAATTGTTTATTTGATATAGGGATATATGTGACAATGTGAATAAATACAATGATATATATGTGCATTAACCTCTAAAAACAATATATAGGGTTAATACATATATTTTTAGCCCCTCTCATTCACCTAAACACCTAGTAATCTCTAAACCTTTTAAAATAACATTTTTACTACTTCAAATTGCTATGGTTAATCCTTTATTTATAAGTGGTGGTTGTACACATGCTACATGCTACTGGTAGTTTAAACAAATTGAGATGCCGAAAAAATCATTTTAAATAATTGAGATAACGATATCCATATCAACTATAGCGATATCCATATCAACTACCTTCTATTGTAGCTCCTTCACTGAGCCTCTGTCACTTCTTTAGTTCCCTTGAGTTGGGAGGCATCCGTCTTGGACGAAGCTAAATCGTTCCTCAACTTCTTATTCTCCTCTTTAAGTTTATTTAATCTATTTAAGGAGTTCTCCATTTCGAGAGAAATATATTTAGCTTCCTTACAGAGATTAATGATATGAAGAAATGGATGAAGAAGGGAAATAAAATGGCCGAATAAAGAAAGAAGGAAAATCGTCACCAAAGGAGTATTGGCATTTAGCTTTAAAGCTTTAGCATCCATTTCCTTTTCGAGTGCAATAGTCGGCTTCTTATTCGGTCATTGGATAGTTGGACTTCCTTGCTGTATTGACGGGTCTAGTAGTCCATCAAGGACAGTTCAAGCACCGCCTTTTAAAGAAAAGTGAAATGAATCAACCGAATGCCTTAAAATATAGAATGATTTATGATGAGTTTGTTGAAACTTACCTTGGTTGATCTCTTGTCTTTAGCTTAGAAAGAAAAGGGTTAGAGCTAGGTTTAATTTTTGTCAAAGATGTGTTAATTTCTTCCAGATCTTACTTCATCTAACAATATTTTTATTGACTTTTTTGCTACTCTTTTTTTCGTAAAGGATTTGGCAGCGAAGAAAATCATCCTCAAGAGACAAAGTAAATATGACTTATATTACCTTCCTGTTAAAGCCTCAGTTCTCTAGTCTCAATAAACTTTGCTTCTTTATCAACATGACATACTCGTCTAGGCCACGTAACAATTCTAGTTTTTTTTCAAATGTTATTTTAGCTTCAAATAATAAAATGCATTCTCTTTGTGAACCTTGTTCTTTGAGAAAAATCCATATACTTTCGTTTGTTAAATTCATTTTTGTTGTTAAACAACCATTAGAGTTAATTCGTTTGATGTTTGGGGTATTGCTCATATTAAATCTCATGATGGTTATCCATATTATATTCTCTCCTATTTATCATTACAAAAAATATTCAAGGATATATTTTCTCAAAAAGAAATACGATGTGTATGGCATCTTTGTTAAATTCCGCTTACTTGTGGAAAAAATACTTTAGAATCCCAAGTAAACATTCCAATCAGATTGGAGATGAGTTTCAGAATCTCACAAAATATTTTTCTGATAATGGAATTCTTCAGAGATCTTCATGTCCTTATACTTTTAAACAAAACGGTTGTGCTAAAAGAAAGCATTGTGATATTGTTGAAACTGGTTTAGCTTTATTAAATTATGCTCGTTTACCTGTTTCTTTTTTTTTTCTTATGCCTTTGATACTGGTGTTTATATAACTAATCGCTTACCTACATCTACAGTGAACTTTGCTATTCCATATCAGTTACTATTTCACAAACTTCTAGATTATACACAAATGCGTATCTTTGGTTTTCCTATGTTATTCTTGGTTGTGTCCTTATAGTCCACACAAACTTCCATCTCAATCTACTAAATGTGTCTTCTTGGGTTATAATAGACTTCACCAATGGTTCAAGCACTTTAAGAAACCCCTTCTCGTATTCATCAAATGGTCACTCAATCCCAAGTCGAGACATTAAAACCAAGGATTCTCAATGCTACAATACAGAAAGAACCTACTGCCTTTTTGCAAGCCTCAAAATCATATGAATGGAGGGAGGCTATGGAATCCGAGTAAATTGCTTTAATGAAGTATGGCATATGGAACTTAGTTCCCTTACCTCCAAATGCTAATCAAAATGGTTGTAGATGGGTTCTAAAATTAAATCGAAGGCCATCTACGAGGTAGGCAGATACAAAGCACGATTAGTGGTAAAGGCTATCATCATCGCCTAGGAATAGACTACTTCGACACTTTTAGTCCTGTGGTTAAACCTACTACAATTCGCATCATCCTTACACTGGTCTTGTCTCTTTTGGATACTCAACTAGACGTTTCAAATATCTTCTTACATGGTGAGTTACATGAGGAGGTTTATATGACACAACCACTCGGGTTTGTGGACCCTACACGCCCCATAGATGTTTGTAAGTTGCAAAGGTATTTGTATGGTCTCAAGTAGTCACCATGCACGTGGCATGAAAAGTTAACTTCTAAACTTGTTCTATTTCGCTTCAAAGGGTCTAAAAGTGGCAGTTCCTTGTATAATTTTCACCATTGTACTATTCGATTATTTTATTTTTTTATCTATGTCCATGATTTACTTGTCACTGGAAATGTTCCAAGTATGATTGCCAAACTCGTTCAGTTTTTGGAGTCTCAATTTTCCATTCGAAATATGGGACGATTGCATTACTTTTGGGCGTAGAAGTTGAATGGAATTACAAGGGACTATTTCTTCATTGGACCAAATATTGTAAAATCCACCCTTGAGAGATCGAAGATGCAAAGCACTAAAAATGTTTCGAGTCCGGCAAATCCAATCGAGAAATTAAGCATTGGGAATGAAGCTTTGTTAGACGATCCAACAACGTACAAAAGTATAGCAGACAATCTTCAATATCTCACCTTCACCCGTCCTAACATTTCCTTTACAGTAAATAAAGTCTCTCAGTATATACACGTGCCTCACACTGGTTGGCTTTTAAACGCATCTTGCGTTATTGAAATGGGACTTGTTCGTTTGGTTGACACTATATCGAGGTGGCCAGCTTAGCCAATTACACTGTTTTTCGGATGCTGGTTGGGAAAGAGATCAAATATATATATAGTTGGCTAAATAAAGAATAAAGGAAAAATCTAAGATTCCAATTAAAATGTCGGCTCTATATATATCTTCCATTTTAGTTCAGATTCTTCTTTAATATATCTGTAAGCTTTTCTTCTTAATTTTCTTTTATCATCTATTTTTCTTTTTGTGTTTCCTATTCACCTAGAAATCTTCAATTGTAAATCTAATGTATTTCACCGGACTGGAGAGAATCTAATATAAATTTATCTCTAACGTTTTTAAGAAGTGGAGATTTATTCTAACGTATAAAATTGCGTAATTTTACTATTAATGAAAATAAGATTAAATTTTCCCTTAACTACCCCTAGCAAACAATTGTTTTTGTTATTTAACTCGTTAATTAATTATTATATCAGACCTTTTAAATACCAATTATATTTGAAATATTTATTTTATTACAAACACAATTATAAATAACATGTCGAAATGACAATATTTAAGTCTGCTAGATATAAGTTAATCACAAAAAAATTTGCATAAAATTCTTACTATGTTATTAAAACATGTATACGCAACTAGTCAAAATACACATAACTACTTTATTTTATCGACAAACTTGTTTGGAGATTCGATGGGATAGTCGAATAACTGTTAAATCAATCAATTTAAATTTTCTGTTATGTATGAATAAAATTGAACTTGTTTGCAACATTAGAAATAAACTCGGACCATTTCATATATTAAGAGTAAATCTTCACTTTCCAAAATGTGAGGGCAAAGCTAAATTAATTAAGTATCTTTATGATGTTAACTAAAAATGAATGAAAATGATTAGAAAAAAAAATAAGAAAAAGGGTTAATTCAAATAAATGCCATTTTGTTTGTAAAATTTTTATTTTTTTATTGATTTTTTTAAATTTGGTCAATAACAACCTCAAAATGAAAGTTTTAAAGAATTAAATGATATTTTAAACCACTTTGATTCTTAAACTTTTAAAGTTTGAAAATCATTTAAGTGTTGTTTTTTTCTAAGAGATAAAATTAATGTTTAGAAAGAGAAAACTAAAAAATGATGATTTTAAAAAATAAAAAATTTGGTTCAATAAATGTTTATTTTGAGGTCATTATCGGTTAAATTTGGCAAAGTTAATAAAAAAAAAAAAATCTTGCAAACCAAATAGTCTGGGTTGTAATAAAAAAAAACCACAAGTTTGATCTGCATCAAAATGTAAAACTACTGGGTATTTATTTTAATTAACCCGAAAAATAATATAAAGATAAGGTATCAAAATATGCCTATGATTTTTAGAAAAGTATCAATTTAAATTTCACTTACAAAATAACATCAATGTAGGTATAATTTTTTAAAAAAAAATACCAATTTAGGTCTCCATAACGAAACGTGACATGTAATTCATATTACTCTGTTAAGTTCTGTCAATTGCACGTGAAGAGAGAAATCAAAACTTAACGGAGTAATATAAATGACGTGTCACATTTCGTTATTGATATCTAAATTGATACTCTTTTTTAAACGTTAAATCTATATTGGTATTATTTTATTTATACGTGGAGCTCGTATTTATGTATAAATTTGTTGGAATTTAGTGAACACATTCACAATTATTTTTTCTCTTGAATCCAGACAACTCAAGTGAGATTTGAAGGGACCATTTTGAACTCTCTACTTTAAATACAACATTAAAAAGAGAGCAATTTGATGATGTCAGGATTCTGTAATGGACCATTATTTTTGAAAGGGACCAATTTGTAGAAACTTTATTTGAAAGGGACCAATTTGTATTATAATAAATTTTTTATTGTGTTAACATAAATATAAATAATTATAAATAATATTATATTTATTTGTGTAGTGTTTGTAATTTAATTAGGTAATATTTAAAATTTTAATTTATTAATTTATTATTGATATTACTTTTCTTACTTAAGTTAATATAAGGGTAAAGTTCAAATAAAACTCATGTGGTTTCACTAATTTTCAGATAAAGGACTGTGGTTTACTTTTTGTCAAAACGAGGATTGAGGTTTCGCACTTTTAACAATGCTATTAAAACTATCTTTAACGATCTGGAAATGAAAATTTTCGAGAATTAAAGTTGTTCAATGTCATATTTGCTATGGAATTACATTTTCGATTTTTGAAAATCATATTTTTTGGAACTTTCTCTCTCTAAACATTCACTTTCTCTCTCATTACCAAAAATCATCTAAATAATCTCGAAATAAAAAGTTGAAGAATTAAAGTTGCTTAGAATATTAATATTTCTTAAAATATGTCATTTTTTAAGTCGTAAAGGGTGATTTTAATAGTATGAATCGAAAAAGTCCTTATTTTACTAAAGTTGAAAACCTCAGTCCTCGTTTTGACAAAAAGTAAATCACAGTCCTTTATCTGAAAATTAGTGAAACCACGGGAGTTTTATTTAAACTTTACCTTAATATAATAAACAAATCATATATATACGATGGTAATTTATGGTCACCACTGCATATTATATATAATAGGGATAAGGTGTAAAAATACCCCTAACGTTTACGGTCAGGAGCAATTTTACCCCTAACGTCTAAAATGGTGCAATTTTACCCCTAACGTTGACAGTGAAGAGCAATTTTACCCCTAATGTTGACAAATTGGATCAATTTCAGACATTGTTATAAAATATAGATATTTTGTTTTTTATTCTACACCAATTACACGTGTCTTGATTCTAAAAAAAAGATTTCATATTTTTATGATTTAATAATAGAATTGAAAATTTAAATTTTTAAATTTCGACGAAATATTTGAATTTTTTTTGTCCATCTCGTACAAAAATACGGTATATTTTTTTCTCGTTTAATCGTATATTTGTAACATGTTACTAATTAATGCTAAGATGACGCACATGTGAATTATAAATGACAAGATTCATACCGAGAAAGACAATTTGATGAATTATTTCTCAAATTAACTTAAATTGTGAACGTTAGGGGTAAAATTGCTCTTGACTGCCAACGTTAGGGGTAAAATTGCACCATTTTAGACGTTAAGGGTAAAATTGCTCCTGACCGTAAACGTTAGGGGTATTTTTGCACCTTATACCTAATAAAAGAACTTTTATATGTAAATTAATAACTAATCAGTGATAAATTTATCATTTTATAAAAAACTCAAAAACTATATAATGTATTTTTAAAATAGATAAACTAACTAATGTAATATACCGAAATAAATAAATAAAATAATAAATTATTTATCCAAATTTATTATAAAGCCTACACCTACGTTTTTCGTGCCAATATATTGAATAATTGATATGTACGTTAAGGACATGTTTGTTTTACCTACTGTTTGCTGTTGGAAAAATCTGTTTTTCTAAAAGGTAGGGATTTTAGGTTTTTGTAAAAAGCTGTTTTCCAGATAAAAGACAAACAGAAAATCACTAACCAAACACTAGACATGTTCATGAGCTCATTGGCCCGCTCAATCTCCCCAACCCCGCCATTTATAGAATAGGCTTGGACATGTAGATTTAACATTTGGCCCAGTCCGGCCAGAACCCATAAAAGCCCGAATGTAAAATAATTTGGATTTGAGATTTGTTTCAAAATCTATACCCTACCCGACCCGGTCCGTCTTTATAAAAAAAATGCTATATTTATCATTTTACGTTGCATTTTAATATTTTTTCTAATTGTTTATTTCAAATTATCCAGGTTAGTAGTAAATTGATAACTCAGGGCCCGTTTGTTTTACCTACTGTTTGTTGTTACTGTTTGCTATTGCCATTTGCTGTTACGATTTGTTGTTTGCTGTTACGGTTTGCTGTTTGCTTTTTGAAAAAACTGTTTTTTCAAAAAGCAGGGATTCTCTGCTTTTGTAAAAGGCTTCTTTTCAGGTGTGAAAGGCAAACAGGAGGTCACTAACCAAACACCTAATGTTGTTTTTCAGATTTAAAAGGCAAACAGGAGATTAGTAACCAAACACCTAAAACTCTCCCTTTTAAAATGAAAACGCAAACAGGAGCATGAAAAGTAGCAACCAAACAGGCCATCAATCTACTGAGTTAGAATTTAGTATTGCGTAAACAAATTTTTTTATTGTTTATTCTAATATTTTATGCTATTTGATCATAATAAATAATTAAAATTTAATGCAACAACAGCGTCATTTATTCTTTTTATACAAATCAAGGCTTAGGGGGTGTTTGGGTGCTCCTTTTCGTGCTCCTATTCGCCTTTTCAGTTCGAAATGGAGAGTTTTATGTGTTTGGTTAGTGACATTTCTATTTGCCTTTTACACTTGAAAATCAACATTAAGTGTTTGGTTAGTGATCTCCTGTTTGCTTTTTACACCTGAAAAGCAGTCTTTTACAAATGCAGAGAATCTCTACTTTTTGGAAAAGCAACATTTCCAACAGCAAACAAAAAACCGTAACAGCAAACAACAACTAGCAACAGCAAGCAGCAACATCAAACAGCAAACAGTAGGTAAAACAAACGGACCCTTAATTAGTTCCTGTTAACTCATTTTTACCTCTATAACAACTCATTCTATTTTGTAAATAAATTGGTCGAAATCTCATTTTCTTTCCTATTTAATGACTTATTTATTTATAGATTAAATTTTATTATTTCGTTAATTGTTTTTTGCTTATAAAAATCATGTTCATTATTTGCTGTTAATTTTTTTTTCATCCATTGAATTTTATTGAATCAGTTAACTAAATTTTATTTTATTAAATTTTTCTTATTTTTTTTTATAGAAACGGGAAAAGAAAGACAAAACAAAGACCAAACTAGCATGGGATTAGCCTAGAAAAGCTACCATCAACCATATCCTCGAGAAGGAGAGAAGAAAGAAAGATAGGAGGATCAGAAAGGGTGGTAACACCTCACATCCCCTCATGCCCAGCCGCCGCCAAGCGATCCGCGATCCGGTTC
This sequence comes from Euphorbia lathyris, assembly GCF_963576675.1. NCBI lineage: Eukaryota > Viridiplantae > Streptophyta > Magnoliopsida > Malpighiales > Euphorbiaceae > Euphorbia > Euphorbia lathyris. The sequence continues at coordinate 74,897,479 of NC_088918.1, read as the reverse complement.
TGTTCTCTGAAGATGTGGCTGAACTCTAAGAACTCAAAGGAAGAGCCAAGCCTTATAATAGCTTTGATAAGGTTCTTAAGACAAATAGCATGATTATTAGAAATCATATTCATGGCCTCTTTATATCAGACTTCACAGAAAGCCTCTTAATACCCAGATTTCTGGCAAGCTTGACACCAGAGAGAGTACCCCAAAGCTCCGGTGAAAATGACGAGCCCAACCCCAGGTTATGGGTGAACCCAGATATCCAGGCACCCCCTGCGTCTCTAAGAACACCTCCCGCCGCGACTCTACCATTCTTGAGGCAAGAGCCATCCGTATTCAATTTCACCACCCCATCCTTCGGCCTGCTCCAACCAACAAGGAGAACCTCTTTATTCTGGGTAGACTTGGCAAGGGGGTCCCCTTTGAAGCTCTCAGTAATAGTAAGAAGCTTCTTCGAGAAGAACTCAGGTAAATTCTGTATAAAAACAGTCTTCTCACTAAAAATCTCCTCATTTCTCCACTTGCAGATTTGGTGACAAATAAGAACAAAGAAAATCTCACCATGATCCATGTTAGCCAGTAACTTACCACAAACCCCATCAGAGAACCAGTCATTCTCGGAATGGCCAAGGAAGGAAGAGAGAATGTGGTGAGGAAGGACTTTCTTCCACACCTCCTTACTTCTAGAGCAATCCCTAAGGGCATGGCACAAAGTTTCAACATGGCCTCTGCATCTACTGTAAGCTCAAGAATCCGCCAAATGCCGTCTGTGTCTATCCGAATTAGTAAGCAACCTGTCCTTAACTCCCAGCCAGAGGAAGCTCCTAATACGGTAAGGGATTTTCAGGGCCCAAATGGATCTCCAAGTATCCGAGAGAGGGTCGGATCTATTGTGGGTAAAGGCTTCAAAGGCAGATTTGCAAGAGTAAGCTCCATTGTTAGTCAGGCCCAGCAATGCCTATCCTTATCTACCTCTTGGTTACTAATCTTAACTCCCCTAATTCTTAGGAGAGTATCCAGGCTAAGGAATTAGTTTATTTTTATAATCATGTTTATACTTATGTTTCTTATTTATAATCATGTTTTTTAATTTTAGTTTAATTTATTTTTTAATATAAATTTATTAGTTGGATGGATCGGGTTGGGCTTGGAAATTAGTTTTTGTAGTTTGGCCCAGCCCAGCCCGAACTCGATATAAATATAATATGGGCTAGGTTGGGCTTGGACAATGTAGTTAAGTGTCAAATCCATTTAGACCCGACCCAATCCATGAACATGTCTATCAAACACCTAAAACTCTTATTTTTGAAGTGAAAAAACATACAGAAGCATGAAAATAACCAAACACCTCCTAAATGTAGATTAGATTTGTACTACTAAAATTACATCGTATGAACTAAAATTACATTGTATCAATCAATTTTAATCCTACACTCAATATATCATTAAACAATTAGTAGTGTTCAAATGGACACCGAGTAATCAAATGAATTTGATCTAGACTTGTTAGAATCCTATGGTGGAGATTAAAATCACTTTAAGGCTTGTATTTAATAAGCGTAAATCTAACGTTAAATGACCAAATTCATTTTATTATTCAAATCCATTTGAACGGTACTGATTAAAGGGTACATTCCCTTAATTTAAGAAATTAATAACCCGGAAATAGCTTTTTATATATTTAACTTCTAAATTATTACTTTTTTTTTTTTTTTGTCACTCAACAATATTGTCTAGATCATCATTATTTCATAAGTATTTACTGATATCTTGTGAATCTGATATTTACAAATTGGAGATTGAGTAATGACCAAAATAATGAAAGTGTCATTAGAAAGTTATGAGTTAATCTGATATTTTGGCAATTATTTTATTCTTAAAATTTCAAATCCTTTTGTGGCTTTGATGGTTGATCCCTATGGGCTTATAAGCCCAGGTGATTTTTTTTTTAATGTAATCAATTGAATAAGATCATTACATAACGCGTCCTCTAACCAACTAGGGACGGAAAAAGCAATATAAGTATTAGCATTGGAAAGGACGTGTTGTGCTACAATATAAGCCACCCCATTTACTAACCTTGAAATAAACGAAACCCGAAAAAAAAGCTTATTAGCAACAATACATCTACAATACGATTTGGATTTCTACTAAGCTTACATTAAGAATTAAGAAGTAATTTAGCACTTATTATTAGGTTATTTATAAATTTCACTACGAATTTTCATCGAATTATATGATTTGTCACACGTTAAATAAAGGAAAATTTATAACTAATTTAATGAGGAGATTCATTTATATTTTTTTTATCCATTTCAACATATTTTACCAAATTATATATTTATTTAATATGTTTATATTAAAATATTGGTAAATTCTATAGCTACTTTGTTGGAAAACAAAGTAGTCATACTTTGTTTTAGTATCCAATAGTGTCCAAGTATTTGGACATGTGTTAATTAAAATTATGTTAATTAAAATTAATAAAAAAGATAACTTGCTATAGCAGGTAATATTTAATTATGGAAATTTTAAAGATTATTAATTACAAGGTAAATAATATATGAGTCCTATATTTTAATTTAATTACTATTTAGTTATTATATATTAATAATACACTATTCAGTCCTTAATTTTTAGCTCAATTCAACAGTTTAGTCCCTTATAAAGGGACTAATCTGTTCAATAATTTAAAAATTTAAGTGATAAAATTGTTGATCAAAATAAAAAAATCAGAACTAAACAATAAATTATTAAAATACGAGAACTAAACAATATGTTAGATATTTAACATAGGGACTGATAAAATAAAAGATTTACGTAAAATTCATAGGTTTTACGTAAAACTCTATTTTCATAAGGTTTATGAATTTTTTTCTCCTAAATAAAAAAGGTTACGTAAATTATCTAAAAATAAAAGATTTATGTAAAGTTCAAAGGTTTTACGTAAAATTCCAATTTTTACAAGCTTTGTAGATTTTTTCTCCTAAAATAACAAGGTTACGTAAATTTAGTCAAACCTTACGTAAATTATGTCAAAAAATAAAAGATTTACGTAAAATTCATAGGTTTTACGTAAAACTCTATTTTCACAAGGTTTGTGAATTTTTTTCTCCTAAAATAAAAAGATCACATAAATTTAGTCAAACTATACGTAAATTATATCTAAAAATAAAATATTTACGTAAAATTCAAAGTTTTTAAATAAAACTCTAATTTTCACAAGGTTTGTGGATTTTTTCTCCTAAAATAACAAGGTTACGTAAATTTAGTCAAACCTTACGTAAATTATGTCTAAAAATAAAAGATTTATGTAAAATTCATAGGTTTTACGTAAAACTCTATTTTCACAAGGTTTGTGAATTTTTTTCTCCTAAAATAAAAAGGTAACGTAAATTTAGTAAAACTATAATTAAATTATAGCTAAAAATAAAAGATTTACGTAAACTTCAACGGTTTTACGTAAAACTCTAATTTTCACAAGGTTTGTAGATTTTTTCTCCTAAAGTAAAAGGGTTACGTAAATTTAGTCAAACCTTACGTAAATTATATCTAAAAATAAAAGATTTACGTAAAATTCATAGGGTTTACGTAAAACTCTATTTTCACAAGGTTTGTGAATTTTTTTCTCCTAAATAAAAAAGGTTACGTAAATTTAGTCAAACTATACGTAAATTTATATCTAAAAATAAAAGATTTACCTAAAGTTCAAAGGTTTTACGTAAAACTCTAATTTTCACAAGGTTTGTGGATTTTTCATCCTATAATAACAAGGTTACGTAAATTATGTCCAACTTTATGTAATTTATGTCAAAAAAAAAAGATTTACGTAAAATTCATAGGTTTTACATAAAACACTACTTTCACAAGATTTGTGAATTTTGTTTCTCCTAAAAAAAAAGGTTACGTAATTTTAGTCAAACTATACGTAAATTATATATAAAAATAAAAGATTTACGTAAAGTTCAAAAGTCTTATGTAAAACTCCAATTTTCACGAGCTTTGTAGATTTTTTCTCCTAAAATAACAAGGTTACGTAAATTTCGTCAAACCTTACGTAAATTATGTCAAATAATAAAAGATTTACGTAAAATTCATAGGTTTTACGTAAAACTCTATTTTCATAAGGTTTGTGAATTTTTTTTTCTTAAAATAAAAGGTTACATAAAATTAGTCAAACTATACGTATATTATATCTAAAAATAAAAGATTTACGCAAAGTTCAAAAGTTTTACGTAAAACTCTAATTTTCACAAGGTTTGTGGATTTTTCATCCTATAATAACAAGGTTACGTAAATTATGTCTAACTTTATGTAATTTATGTCAAAAAAAAAAATTTACGTAAAATTCATAGGTTTTACGTAAAACTCTACTTTCACAAGGTTTGTGAATTTTTTTCTCCTAAATAAAAAAAGGTTACGTAAATTTAGTCAAACAGTACGTAAATTATATCTAAAATAAAAGATGTACTTAAAGTCCAAAGGTTTTACGTAAAACTCTAATTTTCACAAGTTTTGTGGATTTTTTCTCATAAAATAACAAGGTTATGTAAATTATGTCCCACTTTACGTAATTTATGTCAAAAAATAAAAGATTTACGTAAAACTCTATTTTCACAACGTTTGTTAATTTTTTTCTCCTAAAATAAAAAGGTTACGTAAATTTAGTCAAACTATATGTAAATTAAAATAAAAAATAAAAGATTTACGTAAAGTTCAAAGGTTTTACGTAAAACTCTAATTTTCACAAGGTTTGTGAATTTTTTCTTATAAAATAACAAGGTTACGTAATTTCGTCAAACCTTACGTAAATTATGTCAAAAAATAAAAGATTTACGTAAAATTTATAGGTTTTACGTAAAACTCTATTTTGACAAGGTTTGTGAATTTTTTTCTTAAAATAAAAGGTTACGTAAATTTAGTCAAACTGTACGTAAATTATATCTAAAAATAAAAGATTTACTTAAAACTCTAATTTTCACAAGGTTTGTGGATTTTTTATCCTATAATAACAAGGTTACGTAAATTATGTCCAACTTTATGTAATTTATGTCAAAAAAAAAAAGATTTACGTAAAATTCATAGGTTTCACGTAAAACTCTACTTTCACAAGGTTTGTGAATTTTTTTCTCCTAAATAAAAAAGGTTACGTAAATTTAGTCAAACTATACGTAAATTATATCTAAAATAAAAGATTTATGTAAAGTTCAAAGGTTTTACGTAAAACTCCAATTTTCACAAGGTTTGTACATTTTTTTCTCCTAAAATAACAAGGTTATGTAAATTTAGTCAAATCTTACGTAATTTATGTCAAAAAAATAAAAGATTTACTTAAAATTCATAGGTTTTACGTAAAACTCTATTTTCACAACGTTTGTTAATTTTTTTCTCCTAAAATAAAAAGGTTACGTAAATTTAGTCAAACTATACGTAAATTATATCTAAAAGTAAAAGATTTACGTAAAGTTCAAAGGTTTTACGTAAAACTCTAATTTTCATAAGGTTTGTGGATTTTTCATCCCATAATAACAAGGTTACGTAAATTATGTCCAACTTTATGTAATTTTTGTCAAAAAAAAAAGATTTACGTAAAATTCATAGGTTTTACGTAAAACTCTATTTTCACAAGGTTTGTGAATTTTTTCTCCTAAAATAAAAAAGTTACGTAAATTTAGTCAAACTATACGTAAATTATATCTAAAAGTAAAAGATTTACGTAAAGTTCAAAGGTTTTACGTAAAACTCTAATTTTCATAAGGTTTGTGGATTTTTCATCCCATAATAACAAGGTTACGTAAATTATGTCCAACTTTATGTAATTTTTGTCAAAAAAAAAGATTTACGTAAAATTCATAGGTTTTACGTAAAACTCTATTTTCACTAGGTTTGTGAATTTTTTTCTCCTAAAATAAAAAGGTTACGTAAATTTAGTCAAACTATACGTAAATTATATCTAAAAATAAAAGATTTACGTAAAGTTCAAAGGTTTTACGTAAAACTCTACTTTTCACAAGGTTTGTGGATTTTTCATCCCATAATAACAAGGTTACATAAATTATGTCCAACTTTATGTAATTTTTGTCAAAAAAAAAAAGATTTACGTAAAATTCATAGGTTTTACGTAAAACTCTATTTTCACTAGGTTTGTGAATTTTTTTCTCCTAAAATAAAAAGGTTACGTAAATTTAGTCAAACTATACGTAAATTATATCTAAAAATAAAAGATTTACGTAAAGTTCAGAGGTTTTACGTAAAACTCTAATTTTCACAAGGTTTGTGGATTTTTCATCCTATAATAACAAGGTTACGTAAATTTAGTCAAACCTTACGTAAATTATGTCTAAAAATAAAAAATTTACGTAAAATTCATAGGTTTTACGTAAAACTCTATTTTCACAAGGTTTGTAAATTTTTTCTCCTAAATAAAAAAGGTTACGTAAATTTAGTCAAACTATACGTAAATTATATCTAAAATAAAAGATTTACGTAAAGTTCAAAGGTTTTACGTAAAACTCTAATTTTCATAAGTTTTGTGGATTTTTCTCATAAAATAACAAGGTTACGTAAATTATGTCCCACTTTACGTAATTCATGTCAAAAAATAAAAGATTTACGTAAAATTCATAGGTTTTATGTAAAACTCTATTTTCACAACGTTTGTTAATTTTTGTCTCCTAAAATAAAAAGGTTACGTAAATTTAGTCAAATTATACATAAATTAATTTAAAAATAAAAGATTTACGTAAAGTTCAAAGGTTTTACGTAAAACTCTAATTTTAACAAGGTTTGTGGATTTTTCTCCTAAAGTAAAAGGGTTACATAAATTTAGTCAAACCTTACGTAAATTATATTTAAAAATAAAAGATTTACGTAAAGTTTAAAGGTTTTACGTAAAACTCTAATTTTCACAAGGTTTATGGATTTTTCATCCTAAAATAACAAAGTTACGTAAAACTATAATTTTCACAAGGTTTGTGGATTTTTCATCCAAAAATTCATAGGTTTTACGTAATATTCTAGTTAAGTTAATAGTGGAAAAATGGCCATTAAGGGCCATTTGCATCGACCATTGGCCGATGCAAAAGCACTCGATGCAAATGATGTAGCATTTGCCTCACATTTTTTAAAGGACCGACGCAAATGTTGTAGCATTTGCATCGCACTTTTTAAAGGCCGACACAAATGACTTTTTTCTGACAGAGTTGTGACGGATTTTTGTAAATTGTAAAATATTTAAATTTGTATTGAATGGAGCTCTATATAGACAATAATATCATCAGCTTACAAAAAAACATAAAATTTAAATTTTTGACCAATGCATTTGTGAAGCACATGAGCGATATTCACATATATTCTGGAATTGACAAAAATGCCTTGAGTAGGAACTCCAACAGGACAAAAATCCTAGAATAGAATTACGTTACTGAAATTTTCATTGTAGTTTTTGTCTTGTAGTTACTGAAAAAAAAGTAAACAATTAACCAAAGAAAGCTTCAGTTTCTAATGCAATTTCTACATTTTTCGATATAAATGGCAAATTCTGCAAGAGAAGTGGAAGATCTTTTTATCCTTGTATTAAAAAAAATGAAGTTGAAATTATGTCCTTGTGTGATTTTTTTATATGCAATCAAGAGAAACGTTATCCACACAAACTCCTATTATACAAGATACAATTGAAACTGCTTATAAGCAAATTTTCCTGCATAAATCATCTATGTTTGTATTGCCTTGTAGCATTCAAGGCTACACAATGGCAGTTTCTGACTTCGAATCCCGATATTTGTATGGATTACTACAGAATGGCCCGACACCTTTCTCCCGGGGCGGATAGCTGGAAGATCCAATTCGCATCAAAAATATATTAATCAGGGATGAGAACATGTATAAGAAGTGGAATTTTCGACAGTAGGAAAATGTTCAAGATGCATTATATGATACCTGAGCTATTTCTTCTTGCCGTTTCTTCATTTTATCGTCACGCTTCTTCCTAGTGGATTCTTGTCCCAGAATTTTTCTGATTGCCTCAGCCTACAGATGCGGCAAAGTTTCTCTGAGTTTGCAATAGTGCGAAAGGAATAATACACACAAAAAGTAATAGCAAAAAGTGTATTAACCTTGATTCTCTAGCTGCCTTCTCGACTTGCAGCTATTGTAACTACCCAATCATTTTGAAAATCACTACCTGACCATAAACAAACATGCAGCTATTGTACCCAGACATGCAATTTTCCACCATAGGCAGCCCATCAACCCTGAAAGTGTTTCCTATATCTTTATGTCTCAGTACAATTCTAAAACTTGTAATGGTAAATCTTTCTATACTAAAAGAAAAAGAATTGAAAATGAATAGATGAATTGGAAGACCTATTTTTGTAGTATGAAAAACATGCATGGAAATAGACTAAAATTTTAGGATAATCACTAACTAGATTAGATGTTCACTTGACATGTACTTAATATGAAACCACCGAAAATCTTAATCTAATTGACTACATGTAGAACTAACATCATCCATCTATTAAATTGTGGTCTCCTATGAGAGAAATGAGTCCTTTTGGCGATATACTAAATACTGAAAAACCAAGAGTAACTTGACTCGATACCTGCCAATACAATCTCAGTGCACATGGATGCTGATATGAAAGGAATCTGGATTATCGTATAAGGTTTAATAAGTTTGAGCATCACTTAACTTCAGGCATTCTTCAATAGAACCTCAATTTAATTTCATATAAATGAATCATCCATTACTGTATTGTTTCTCTGGAGAATTTTCTCAAACTCTAATATTTCGTATAAATGGAGCCTTTCTGATCCAGTTGCTGAGCTTCATGGGATTGGTATAGTAGCCTCATCAGTTGGTCCTATGTCTTTGTTTTGCCTTGCTACTTCTCCTACAAGAAGTGTATTGATTTCGACCATGATTCTTTCAACATCGTATCTTGTTATGTCAAAGTTCGTTACGACATTAACTCCCTGAAATTTTATTGATGCTGCATCATAAGCTCCAGCTGCTTCCTCTTGAGTGCCTAATCAGAAAATCACGTGTCAAACTCTTTAATTAAATGTCGAGCTTTATGTATATATTAAAAGAACAAGAGATGGTCATAGGTAGAATGTGAAAGTAACTTTCAATCTAATGAATCTCGGACTGATCAATCTGAAAATTAAAGTAATTTGAGAAGGCTGAATGTTCCTAGACATGAGTAAGAAAACCATAAATAAAAAAATGGATCTAAACCATTTTTAGCAGCCATGCTACAAGTTAAAGAATGAAGAATTGATTTTGGTCTATTAGGCGGAAGGACTTAGTAAGTATGATAACCAATGACCAATGTATAATCTAAGATATGGTATACATTATGAATATGATATAGACTAAGATCAATTGACATAAATATTATTTAGACTAATAACATCAGAAAATTCATACATGAACTTGATATTAGAACAAATGAAGCCAACTTGATAGCTGATTGGGACATTTTAGATTACTTATTCATGCGACTTTTGCAAACAGAGGGATAAGGAGAAAATAATTTGAGCAAATATTTACATAATAACACAAAGACCAATCGCAGATTCCCATGTACATATATTTACATACGAACTACATAGCTCAAATAGATTGAATTAATAGTTTACGCCATATCAATGTCATATTACATGAAAAGAGCAAATGTTGATATTAGTCTATTATATTAGGTGGAAACTTGCTAGTAAAGGGAAAATGTCATAAAAAAGAGACTACATATAAATGACCAAACAACAAAATAAATAGAAGAATTTAGCTTTCTAAAAGCGCCACGCGTTCCGCGCGCTCACCGTTTCGAGGACGCGCGGAGCGTGCATCTTTTCGTTTTTTATTCCTTGGCTCGTCGTGCACCGGGGTTTTGTTAGGAGGCCTCGGGTGAACCTGCGGAAGGATCATTGTCGAAACGCAAACGTGTTTGCAGAACGGGGGTTGGTGCGGGATCCATCCGGCATCCGCCCCCACCCCCACGGGGGCCGGGGGCGGGATACGGGTGCGGGCTCTCTGCATCAGTTGCGAATCCATGTATCTCAATTGCAAAAGAAAATAGCTAAATTGAGAAAGAATTGTATTTGGGTGTTGCAACAGGTGAATGTTGTACATTTTGTGACCATAATTTATCCTTTTTTTCTTTCTTAAAAAATCAAGATATATTAACCGAATGCTTAACCTTGACTAACATAAGCAAATCCAAAGACAAAGCAAAATCAAGACAAAAATTACAATCTACCAAAGAAAAGAAAGTGATGTAATTTTTCTACTGGTCCTAGTATGATCTACTAAAATAAGGAGTGTAATTGAACATTCAATTTCATTACAAATGAAGCCCCTACATTTTAAATTAATTGCTCACCTATGATTTTTTCTGTTGGAGTACGAGATGACTCAAAAGGGCCTTTTTCTGGCTGAAACTTTGCTTCAACCCCCAGTCGCGGTGGTATCATTGTCGAACCCTCTTTATTCCGGCGAATTTCTTCCTAGGAGGGGTAAAAGCTTTGGTTCTAAAGATTGATGGAAGATGAAGATAGGGTTCCAAAACTTGATAATTACTGGAGTTTTGGCGCTCAAGTCGAACGTAGAAGATGGAGATGTTTGGCGGTAGAGTTGAATGTTGAAGATGGAGGTGTAGAGGAGAGGAAGAAACAAAATGTCAGTTGGAGAGGAAGAGGCGTGCCAATAAAAATGGGAGAGAAAAGTCTTAAGACTGGAAGAAAAGGTAACCAGTAAAATCTACTGAAGATACGTTTACAATAATTGAATGGTTTATATTAAGTCTAACTGTGATGGACGGTAAATAAGGCAAAGTAACTCTCACTTTGTTTTTCAACAAAGGAATTGTAGCCTGCACCTAAAATATTTTTTATTATACATTTATTTAATATGTTTATATTAAAATATTCTTTCTCACACCTCTTCAATTCTCCTTGCGATTTGCGAAAAAGTGTGCGATTTGACAAAGTATTTTAAGGGCAAATCATAGTGAAATCCGAAAAGAAGATTGCAAAGCTTGATAACATCAAATTGAAAGTAAGTTTTCATCTTCTCTTCGCATCAAAATAACATGATTTAATTGTCTATTCATTAGGTTTTTAGTTTTTTTGCATTATGTATTTCAGATGTTTTAGGTTTTGGTTTTGTTGTGATTCAGAATTGATTTAATATGTTATGCTTGGTTAGTTTGATACTTCGTTGATTATGAGTTTGCTTCGCAATTACTAAATTGTGAAGCCATTTTTTTAATCGAAAACCCTAAAATGCGAAATAACTTTGCAATTTGGCATAGTGATCAGTTTGCATTTTGGCAATTGTGAAGCACTAAACCCTAGAGTTACTTCGCAATTGAGGTTTACAATTGTTAAATGCAAATCACAATTTTATTCAATTGGGTCGCAAAATTATATAAAATGTGAATGTGAAAAGTTAGTTCGCAATTGGGTTAAGAGGTTCACAATTGGCGATATGCAAAGTGAAGAAAACTAAATTAAATTACTTTGCAATTCATGAATTGCGTAGTAAAATCATAAATTATGAGCCTCAATTGCATAGTAAAATCGTAAATTGTGACTAACTTATGATTAACTTCAAATTACTTCAACTAACTTAGAATTTTGATTATTATGCATGTCTACCCATAGGAGCATTATGTTTAGCCCATTTACCTCTACCTCTATCTACCTTAGCTGCACCAACTACTATACTACCCAGTCTTATAGATTGAGGTTGAACTCCCTCTCCTATATCAGCTAACAAGGGACATTCATTACGATAATGGTCTATTTCTCCACATTCAAAACATATACCCATATTGAATGAACCATAATTGTCTCCTGTGTGAGATCGACCACATCTTCCACAAACCGAAGAAGGTCCCCAACGCTCACTTTTGTGTACCTGTCCACATGTCTGATCTTGTCCTCGCTCCTCCTCTAAACACGTTGCTAAATTGACCATATGACAACCTATTACTACCAACAGATGGTGCACTACTCAAAACATCTCCAAATTTGCCTCGCAATCTAGTCCCACCATGATGGATACTACTACCGCCTCTAAATTGTTGAGAATAACCTCTTGAAGAAACCAAGAATCCACTTCTCTTGGATGGCCTGCTAGACTATCCTTTTGTATCAAATATAGCCCTTTTGGATTCAAAAAGTTGTTTTCTGTCTTTCACAATTTCTTCAGCCCTAAGTGCAGATTCTATGAACAATCTAAAGTCAGTTGTATGTGCATGAATCCCCATTCTAATATTTGGGTGTAGACCATGTTCGAACCTATGACATTTCTCTTCTTCTGTAGCTGCATATTTAGCTAAGGTATTAAACCTAAGCTCATAATCAGCCACAGACATATCCTTTTGCCTAAGGGTTAAGAATTTTGTTTGTTTCTTATCTGTATATATATCCTTTGTAAGTATTTATCAGTGAAATCTTTCTTGAAAATATCTAATTTTATTTTAGTTCTTATTCTTGCCCTTTTTACAGATCTCCACCATTGCAAAGTATCCCCAGTAAATATTAACCACATATTTGACCATTGAGTCTAGTCGACATTCCATGCTCTCAGTACATTTTCAATCTTGGCCCATCACTAATCAGCTATCTCAGGATTTATAGTACCCGCAAACTTTGTAGCTCCCAACTTTTTAATCCTCTCAAAATTTTTATCAAAGGCTAGCGCAACTTGAGCTTGAACATGCGTCTGACCTTGAGCCAAATAAATCCCCATCATCTCTGTAAACTTGTGGAAACCCTTGGGTAACCTGCAAGTCCTGGAGCTCCTATTTTTTTGAGCCCCCAGAAATATGAACATGACCAACTAAACTATGATTAAACACGAAACCAACTTATCCCTTCTCACCATCAGACTCCATGACTCTACATGAAACATAACCATGTCAACATGCTTTAGAATAAGAATACATGATTATATGGTCTTAACCTAGGAATTAAAAACATGTCATACACATATCTAAACTCTATGAAGGTATACCCGCTCTAGTACCCACTAAGTGTAACTCCCTCACTAGGATCACATGATATCTCAACACACCATCAGTTACACATGTGTTTGAAAGTCTCATTGTCAACTACAATTCAGTTAACACATGATTATTTTTCTCGATTAATTTGATGTATGTCAACTTCAATCATATATAAATATTTTCTCACTAAAATACGTTGTCCTTTACATATTATACATATGAAAGGCTTTAAAATTACAATACATGTTTCAGTCATTATCCTACATTGAGGATTCATAAAATAAAATACATCAAAATACTCTAAAATTCCTAGACGAGAATGGACTGTCACTGTCGGTGCGACCTTAAACAAAAGAACTTCATCTATCCTGTAAAATTTGTTGGTAAAGGATGGGATGCCTACTCAATAAACATATTATGCATATATGTGTACAAAAATATATCATCATTATCAAGTTAGCATTTTCAGTATAAAGTTAGTCACTTGTTTCACTTATTACAGTAATTATTATTTTATTAATTGTGGCCCATATTATACTTAGATAATATATGTAAAATAGTCATCGGGCCCAATCTGTATCCCGACTCAGTGAATTCGAAATACAATCATCTGTACTGCGGAGGAGTTGAACTCAACGCATATAGTCCTATGGATATAACTCAACGCATATGCTTCTAGCTCACTAAATTCGGATATCGCTCTCAACCATGACCATTTCATATATCCCTCAAAGCAAGCTCATATTCTTTTCTTATCCAACCATTATTCAGTTCAATTATGTGCATAAGGCTCAACATGCCACATTTCAGTTTATAACATCGTAACTTACTCAATCACATAAGTTTAGTATCTATCACAACATATAACAAATACTCAAAACATTCTTCATATCAGATTTAAACGCATCTCACACTCAACAAGTCACAAGACACAATACATTCATACACATATATAAGCAATATGCAAATTGTTGCACTCAACTTGATATATTCTACATTGTTGGGTGTGCATTCAGTTGCACCTTGTCCTCCTAGGAAACTTAGCTTCAAAATGAAGGAAATTGGTTTTGGCTTCAGATTTGGTGAAAATAATTGACTTTTTAAACTGCATAAAGGCTAAAATTGGACTATGGAGGGATTCTAATGTGAGTGTTTCAAACTTGTCTGATAAGCTTGTGTATCATTGTTTAGGAGTTCTACGAACATATTAATGGGGCTTCAATTTTAAAATTCTTAAAGAAATTACTCACACATGATGATTCCAACATGTGGGTAAGGCATGCATGGCTTTGGGAAACATATGTCGGTACACTCCCCACTTTTATGGTTCATTAGTAAGTATGAACAATAATTGCTTTGAACTATGCTCATTTGTGTGAATGTCAAATATAGATCTGTTAGACATCGAAAAAAATACACACCGATGAAAGGAAGGAAAATCTTGCCTGATCTCACATTTTATTTGATTTCTTGGAAGAAATCATATAATTGGTCTTCTTATAGATCTATGTGTCGATCCAGATAAAATCACACAGAAGTTTGCAAGTTTTGCTATAAGATCTATAGAGCTCTGTTATCCTTCAGCTCTAAAGCTTCGTGGTTGATTTTTGGTGCCTAGTAATAAACATAGTTCTGTATCAGCAAATTTAAATTCTCTCACTTGTGTTTGTATAGATTGGAAAGGTTACCTACCATAAGGGTGCGTTATATAAGGAACTTAAAAGATTTATAGCCCAGCTAACAAATTTGTTACACACTACTATAGAATATAAAACTATAGCAAAAGTTGTTGGTGCATTAAGTAATATTGTTCGCAATTCTAACAAACTATGTGATGACATCGTCTCTAAAGGATCCATACAGCAAAAGTGAAGCATTAACAAACTATGTTGGTGTATTAAGTTTTATATTCTACGGTAGAGTGTAGCAAATTTGTTAGCTGGAGTATCTATCTTTTAAGTTCCTCATACAGTGTATCATTATGGTAGGCAACCATTCTAATCTGGCGAGACACAAGCAAGAAAATTTAAATTTCTTGTTATAGAACTATGATTTTATTACTAGGCACCAAAAATCAACCATGCCTAAAACATTTCTGATTAGAATAATACAAATAGTAAAACAAAACTTCGTAGCTGAAGGATAATAGAGCTCTGTAGATCTTACAACAGAACATACAAACTTTTATCTGAGTTTATCTGGATTAGCACATAGATCTACGAGAAGACCAATTGTATGATGCCTTTCCTAGAAATCAAATAAAATATGAGAACAAACAAGATCTTCCTGCCTTTCATTAGTGTGTATTTTTCCGATGTCCAATATATCTATATTTGACGTTCACACAGATGAGCAGACTACAAAGCAATTACTATTCATACTTACCAGTGAACCATAAAAGTAGGGAGTGTGTCAACACATGTTGCCCAAATCCATGCATACCTTAGCCCGTATGTTGGAATCATCATGGTAAGTAACTTCTTCAAGAATTCTAAAATTGAAGCCCCGTTAATATGTGCATAGAACTCCTAAACAATGATACACAAGCTTATTAGATAGTTTTGAAGCACTCATATTATACTCCCTTCATTAGTCCACTCTTAGCCTTTATGCAGTTTAAAAATTCAATTATTTTTACCAAATCTGAAGCCCAAACCAATTCCCTTCATTTTGTAGATGACAAAGGAAGTTAGCTTATAGTATGACATTCAATTTCGAGGCAGTCATGCTCTATGAAACTTAGCTTCATCTATATATTGAATTAAAGTCTCATATTTTTCAGAGAGTTAGTTAACACATAAATTCAAATGTTTTATTCTTTATGATTTTCCAAATTCGAACTATATCAAGATGAACAATATGCTACAAGATGGCTGAAAATGTCCCTATATTTCTATTTAGGGCACTTAATGCATACCTTTCAATTAGACGTCCTAAAACCAATTTAAAAAGCACCAGAACTCAACAAAATCAATTATAACTCATCCATAACAAATCCTATCATCATACTTAGGGGTTTCAGAATCCTAAACCTATAGAGAAAGATGTTAAAACAACCTACTAACTTTCAATTGGTGTCTTTCACCTATTATATTTCCTAACTTCACTTATTTAGCTTGAAAGTGGTAGAATATGGAAGAGTTTTCTTTGGAGGGATTCAGGGTATGAAAGATGAAGGTTTTCTATAAGTGGTCGAAACTTTGGGCATAAATGATAATAATTGAGTCATGTGCATCTTTTTGAATCAAAGAGGTATAACTTGTCCTAATTGAGTGACACCCCATGCTTAGTGAGATGCTTACTTACCAAACATTCAATTCCAACCTTTCATAAGTCTAATTTAATCAATTAAGGTCATATATGTTCATTCATGTAGGTCCTAACTCAATTAACTCTCACTAACCAACTGTTACATCTTAACGACGCACTAGTCATGCATTAGTCGCATTATGCATATGAAACTTCTAATGAAAATGAGATGAATCTAAAATATATGTATTTAGCCATGAAAACATATATAAATTTATGTGAGGACTTATATATTAGGATTTTAGGGATGTTACAGATCATCTCCATCTGCCTCTTTCTTCTAGAGTGTTAACACTGTGATTATTCATGAACTTTTTAAAACCCATTCATCAACTTCTCAAAGGGGTTCAACCATTCTCAATGCTTCAATGGTGATATCAAATTGTGGCAAAATTATTCTTTGGTGCCATTTATGTTTGCCTTTTTCCCTCTTCAAATTATAGATTCATTTCCTTAATCCAACCAACATTCGCTTAAGCAGATCCTTCATCAATGGCCTCTTGAATATGATGGCTAAGTGTCTGGGAGAACTCATCTAAGAGTACTGATGCTTGAAATGTGTATCGTGCAAAACTAAGAGAAAGTGCAGTCTATCATGATCAAGTAATAAAGTATAAGTAAAGAACATTCCTTCGAGAATTATGTTTATAGCTATTGATTTTTATTAACCTCCTATTATTTAAGTAATCAATTTTGAATTGGATGTTTACTAAACAAAAAATTAAAATAACTAAACTCAATTAATTAAAGAAAATAAAAATAATAATTATAACTCTTATAATAAAAATACTAGAGCAAGGCTTCACCTAACCTAATATATAATCCTCTCAACAATCCTATTCAAGTTCTTAAGTTTTAATCTGGGTGATAGTCTTCCCTCCTAAAGATGCCGAAGAGGCTCCCGAAGCTCCCCTTCTAGGAGAATTCCTGAATCCTTACTAGTTTCTTCTTTTTTTTTTGTAATGAATTTTTTATATATATGATACGATGATTATTTCCTAAGAAAATTAACCTAGCTTTGGCCCAATCAAGATAATCCTATTTCACATACAATTATCATAACTTTGGTCCAGTCAAGAATAAATGTATAATGAAAAAGCATTAGGTTCTCTGAAATAACCTCAACATTGAGTCGCGAAACTAAACCCTGAATAACAGCACCGCATATACACATGTCTAAACGATGTAATTCCGTTAATTATCTTAGTGTCAACCAACAAAGTAATTTAGCTAAATATTGGCCAAATATCTGACTAGGAAATTAAACTCCACAGTTTAATTCTCTAATTATGAACTTGAAATTGCTTTGTAAATGAATTATATACTTCGATTAGGATCTGACGTAACTCTAATTGGGTAGAAGTTAGTTCATGATAAATGGAAAGAAAATAAGAAAGTTAATAGAAAGCAAACTAGAAAACATAATTAATTTGATTAACAAAAATAATTAATAGAGAAGAAAAGATGAAGATGAAGAGAGAGTGAATTTTGAAATTAAAAATGAAAAGTAATATAAAAACTAGAATCATTTGCAAATGTTGAATTAAGAGTTGTGAGAAATAGAAAATGAACTAAAAGAAAGATACTGAAACTATAATAGGAAATTAAGAGATGTGATTGAGGTATGTTCCCTTCATGCTTCCCATGGATACTTATTTATAGTTGCAATTGTCTTCATGAATTCTTTATAACTTTCAACTTTAATGCTATTAAAGAGAAGATTAATGTAGGATTGAATTCTTTATTGTAACTTCTTAACTTTAATGCAATTAAAGAGAGCATTAAGTAGCGTAATTCCCCCTTAAACATTCAAAGGCTTTTTAATACATTATTAAATAGTCATAAAATTTCTTGGAGTTACTGAGGAATTAATTTATGATACTAAAGACTTATTAAAAGATTTATAGATTCTTCATTCTTGAAATTTTACGACGTTATCGACTAGATGAAGTTTTGACTAGGCAACTTTATTTACTTGAGTAATGATTCAATAGTTGCCTTTTTGCCCCCAAATAACGAGTTCTTATATTAAGCATCGGGTCTTCCATGTCACTCGGAGGACCCCCAATTCACATTTGGACACGTGTATTGTGACCCCACGTAATAATTAAAATAGTGGGGCCTCTTATAATATACGTGGGTCCATGTTACACGTGTCAAAATATGTATGGAAGGTCCTTCATTTGACATGGAGAACCGGATGCTTCTAATAATTTGCTCCAAATAACACATAAAACAACATGGAACAAACATTGGCTCTTAAAACATAAAACTAAACACAAAACAATTTTAAAATGTTAAAAACTATCTTAAAATGTATGATTAATAGAATAAAAATATGTTAATAACTATATGAAAATATAAGATAACAAGTACCAAATCCGCTAGGCTTTTTGGAAATAAAATGGTGCAGTCAGGGCTAAGGATATTGTGTCGTGATGTTCTATGTATATGAATGTAGCATTTAACATGTATGCATGAGATAGATAACATATGCGATGATGTGAATGGATATTCAATAATTGTGCTTGTAACCCCCTCACTTGGATCACATGATATCTCACACAATATCAGTTATAGACATGCTTTCAATACTCAATCATATAAACTTCAATCTCATATAAACTTTACATATTATACATAAGAGAAAGCATTTACAATACACGTTTAAGTCATGACATTCAATTTCGAGGCAGTCATGATCCATCTAGGTTTTCTTCCTCTATATATGGAATTAAAGTCCCATATTTTACAGAGGGTTTCATAACACATATAGGAACATAGTTTATTCTTTATGTATCTTCAAATTCGAAAAATATCAATATGAAAAATATTTTCCAAAATGACGGAAAGCAGTACCCTAGATTTCTGTTTAGGGCACTTGATACATATCTTTCATTTGGACAGCCTATAACCACTTCAAACAACACCAAAACTCAACAAACTCAATAATAACTCATCCAAAACAACTCCTATCATCATACCTAGGTATTTCATAATCTCAAACTCATAGAAAACAAGCTAAAACAACATACTAACCTTCAAGTTGTGTCTATCACCTAGTATGCTTCCTAACTTAACTTGTTTGGCTTGACAATTGGAAGAAATTGGAAGAGTTTTCTTTGGAGGATGGTAGGGTATGAAAAGGGAAAGTTTGCTGAAGCTTTGGTCGAAATTGTGGCTGGAAAGCATAAAGAATGAGTTGTGTACATCCATTTGAAATGAAGAGGTGCATTTTGTCTCAATCTTGGGTGACATCATGCTTAAGTGAGGTGCTTGTTCACAAAACTCATTTTCAGCCCTCCACAAGTCTAATTTAATCAATTAAGGACATGTTCATTCATTCATTTAAGTCCTAACTCAATTAACCAATCGTTACATCTTAATGACACACTAATCGTCTACTAATCGTATGATAATCGCATTATGCATACGAAACTTCCGATGCCAATGAGATGAATCTAAAATGTATGTATTCAATCATGAAAACATATATGAATGTGGGAAGATGTATATGTTAGGGTTTAGGGATGTTACAGTGCTCCTGGATATGATGTGGTAATGACCTAACATGGTATGACATACACATGTGAAAGATTGTAAAAAACGTTAGGCACTAATCGGACGGATAAGACCCTCGATGATTAATTAGGTATTAGTCGGGGATTAATTAGATTTATATTTTTTTTATTTTTTTATTTGTTAATCAATAAATTATTATATAAAAATATGTAAACATGATTTAGATTTGTATTTTTTTTATTTTTTTTATTAGTATAACATTATTTATTATAGAAGAATACATATATTTCGAATCTGTATCTTTAAAAATAGGGTAATTAATTTATTAGTCCTTATATTTTGATAAAACACACTGTTTAGTCCCTGTATTTTTAAAAACACATGGTAAGATCCCTAACCTTTTTTTCAATGAACTGTTTAGTCCTTCCGTTTGTTTGTTAGATTTTTTACCGTTTATGACTTCGAAAATGACTAAATTACCCTTTACTATTTACCTTCAAAATTCAGAAGAGGAAATCCAATTTAGAAGAAGAAGCTATTTGTATGGAGAACAAGAAAAAGAACAAACCCAATGCTTACGAATTTGAACGATTAAGAAGAAAATCAAGAAGAAAAACACTCAAAGTTGATTTCAGATGCATTAGAGTTTAAAGGAAAGAAAAATGAAGGAAAAGAAGAACACAAATCCAAATTGACTAACAGAATCTTCATGAGAGTCTAATGGCAGAGACTAAACAGTTCACCGAGAAAAAAGTTAGGGACTTTACTGTGTGTTTTTGAAAATATAGGGACTAAACAACGTGTTTTGTCAAAATATAGGGACTAATAAATTAATTACCCTTAAAAATATGTAAACATCAACATTTCAACAACGATATCATTGAAATAGCTTAAAAGTTAATTATAATTAAAAGAAAATAAATTCACAATAAAAAAATGTTTTTCTTTATCATCACTTAGGCGGCATTTAGGCGGTCTATGCCACTTAGGCTGTGTCAAGGCGGAGCCCAAGCGACTAAAAATCGTCTAGGTGCAAAAAAACTTTGAGGGACTAATCGGAAAAAATCGAGACAGATTCTCGATTTTGAGCACCTAGGCGGGGCCTAGGCGATCGAGGCGACCTTCGATTTGAACAATGCATATGTGTAATATGATATAACACAATGTACATATGGTGGTACGACATGTAATATCATAATATGGTACACATATATGTAATGATATAAGCTAGCGTACATGTGATGATGATTGAAGAGGAATGGAAGATTGGTTGTAGGGGATAACATAGAATTGAAACTAAATTATTGTAGTCCATGCATGACTCAACTATAGGGGGCACTATAGGATTCAGGCTACCTATAAAAGGTTGCAATTACTTTTTTATTGGAAATGTATGGAAAAGGACGTGAGAAATTGTGTTGTTTGCCGAGAATGTGGGTACTCCTAGACTACTACAACCACTACCAATTCCTGAGGGAATTTGGACAAAGATCAGCATGGATTTCAACGAAGGCTTGTCCAAGTCCAATGGAAAAGAGGTCATTTTAGTAATTGTGGAAAGACTCAGTAAATATGTGCATTGTTTTAGCATAAGCCACCCTTATATAGCAGCAATTGTGGCTCAACTTTTCTAAAACAACATTGTCAAACTACATAGGATGCCATCTTCAATTGTTAGTGATACAGACCCTATTTTCCTCAGTTCTTTTTGGACATAACTGTTCAAGCTACATGGAGTGGCCTCATTGAAATCAACAACATGCCATCCATAAATTGATAGACAAAGAGAGGTAGTCAACTAGTGCCTTGAAACTTATCTCAAATGCATGACCAATGGAAATCCTAAGAAATAGGAAGGGTGGCATCCCTTAGCTGAATGGTGGTATAACACCAATTACCATACTTATACTCAACTAACTCCATTTGAAATAGTTTATGGAACCCCACCCCCTTTGCATATTCCCTATTTTTTTTAGTGATTCTCAAATTGCATCTATAGAACATTTGCTTAAAGATAGGGAAGTAGCTTTCCACGTGATGAAGTACTAACTCCAAATGGCACAATATAGGATTAACCTGCAAGTATATAGCCATATGACTGGCATAGTTTTTACTGTGGGAGATTTAGTGTATGTTATGCTGCAACCATACATACAATTGAGTGTGGTTCAGCACTCAAATCAAAATTTTCCACCACTGTCTTATGGGTCCTAAGTGGTGGAGGACAAAATTAGGCTCATAGCTTATAGGCTTCAACTTCATGCAGGGCCCTCAATCCATCTGGTGTTTCATGTGTCTCAAATCAAGAAAAAGGTTCATGAAAACACACCACCTCTGCACAATTGCCAGAAATGGAGACCTAGGCATCCGTTCCACTAGTAATTTTCGATCGCAGAATATCAAACATGGAAATAGGGCAGCTACTAAGCTCATAGTCTAGTGGTCTGGGAAGAGTTCTAAAGAGGCAATCTGGGAATTCGCTTTCGATATTCAACATCGTTTTCCAGCATTGAGTTTGGAACCATGAGGATAAGGTTCTTAAGATGAGTGATTTGTTATATGATAAAAATAATTAATTGTCGTTTAATATTAAATATCTGTGTTTTGGTTATTTTATTAGTTTGCGAGTCAGTTAGAAGAGAGAAAGAAGTTTTAACACACGTAATCCTTGTAATCATCTTAGTGTCGTTTTCAAAATGCAACGACTATTTAGGTTGTATTTGTCATTGTGGCTGGTTATGAATGAAATATAATATTCTCTTCTTCCTTAATAGATTCTTATTTCTAAATCTCCCTCTATCAAACCCACAATTTTAATATTAAAACTAAGAATATGAAGATATTAATTGTAATATAATAAGAAAAATGAGAAGACCTTTATTAGGAGAAAACATATATGATTTCTAATCTAGGTTGTTACATGTAAATAGGCCGAAACATATTAATGCATCATTAGTCCCTGAACTTTCATGGTTATCTCAAAATTGTCACTCAACTTTAATTTGTCTCAATAAAATTATCCAACTTTGAGTTTTATTTCAATTAAGTCACTCAAGTAGGGGTGAGTATGTTAAGATGCGTATGTTAAGATGGATGTGTGGTCATACGAGAAATGATCGGGTGAGTAACGAAATAATTAGGACAAAGGTAGGGATTACATCTATTGAGAATAAAATGAAAGAAAACCGACTAAGGTGGTTTGGCCATGTGAGACGAAGAGCGCTTGATACGCCGGTTAGGAGGACTGAAGAGTGGCAAAGGGATGTAGTGGTGAGGGGTAGGGGAAGACCTAAGCAAACTTGAAGGAGGGCGATCGAGAGTGATATGAGTTTATTGGGGATTGAGGAAAATATGGTAGTGAATAGGACATAGTGGAGGGAGAGAATTTGTGTCGCTGACACGACTTGATTTCACGATTTTATATGATTGTTCTTGTTAGCAGATCCCGAATCATTTCGGGATTAAGGCTTTGTTGTTGTTGTTGTTGTTTTAAGTCACTCAAGCGACTTCAAGAGCAAAAATACACCAAAAAAGTGACGTTGCTACTACATCAGTAGTAGTAAACTTTAACCGTTGAACGAAAAGATACGAGGCTACCACCTAGCTGATTGAAACAACATGTGGCTGCTAAAGCTTCAAAAGATAAGACAAAAAAATTCAAATTAAACTGTTTACGTATTGATATCAAGTAAAAAAATCACATATAGGTACTTATCAAACGAAGATAGAACACATGTCGCAAGAAGAACCTTCAACTAAGCTAGGTTAAGATGAGTAACCACCAACACACATGGGCCAATCAAAAGAGTTTCACAATCACTATAGATTAGGTCCTTGATTCTACGCCTAGAATTAAGAATCAGTGAAAATGATATTTGATCACGCCTATTGAAACGGTCAATGTAAACAACTGATGCCAAAGGTCATTGGCAACAATTGTTAGCAAACAACTCACCCTAATGATACCTTATTAGCAATGGTTATTATAAACAATTGATGTCAAAGATCCTCCAAACTTTTGAAAGGGTCTTTAAGATCAATTTTTTCTATTGGCCGATGTTAATATCATTGGAATCGGCCCCAAATACAAACTAGCACCCATAATGTACATAAATAAAGAAACTTGAATTTTAAAAATAAACATTTAGAAATAAATATTATCAATAATGAAAGAATATTAAATAGAAATATTCAAAGTTTAAATAGAAAATGAATAAGAATATTAATAATTTGTCGTTAGTAAACGATGGACCCTAGTGATGCCTTATTGGCAATTGACATTATAAACAATCGATGTAAAGACCCTCTCGAGGTTTGAAAGATCCCAATTATGTAAATAAAAAGTGAATAGCCACTGCTGACGGTGGTGGATACACTTACGAACCAAAAAAAATGTTCAATTTACTAATTATTTAACTAGTTTAAATAGAAATTAAATAAAAAACCATAAAATAAAAATATCATTGGCTACAGTCGTTAGTAAATGACCGATGTGAAAACTCATTAGCAACGATCATTAACGAGTGACCACAATGATACATTATCGGTAATGGTTATTGGAAACAACTAATTACTCTCTAGATTTTTTTGAATAATTCTAATTATATAAATAAAGAGAAATTTAAATTTTTAAAAAATATTAATAAAAAATTATCAGAAAATATTAATAAAAAACTAAAATAAATATTTAAAGACAAATTATTAATAAATATTTAAATGAATATTGAATAGAAAATTCATCCTAAATTTGAAAATTGTGATACTTTGTATTTTTAACTTTGTTAGTAATAAAACCTCATTAATTAGGTTAAATTTGTTTGGTAATGTATCTGTCTACTGCATAAGATTTGTAAGACTTAATTTAGATTTAAAGTATTATTTTGGCTTTGATCTATTAAATAATGGATAAATTATAAAAATGGGTCAAATGAGAGGCTCATTTATATATTTAACCCATTTACTCAATTTACTACATATCTAGACTGATTTTGTGTGACTTTTCCATAATACCCTCAATATTTACGCGCGTCTGTCTCCCTCCCGTCTGACTTCGCAGATTCGATCTTATGTGAAGCATGCGAAGCTAATGTTTGGGTTTACTTGATAAATTTAATTAGCATATGCGAAGCCTGCGAAGCTAATGTTTGGTTTAGTTGATGAATTTAATTAGCATATGTGAAGTCTGGATGTGTTTTGAAACTAATTTGTGAAGTGGTATATAACAAAAAATGCCAAACAACAACGGATTCTAACATTAGAATCATAACATTATTAAAATTTATAACAAGATTGCCACAATAAACTCCTAACAAATCACTTCATAATACATAGGCTCCTATTCACTAGCGATGGATGGATGTGTCTCACGGTACAGAACAAGATTGCCACAATAAACTACTAACAAATCACTTCATTATACATAAGCTTCTATTCACTACCGATGGATGGATGTGTCTCACGGTACAGAACAAGATTGCCACAATAAACTCCTAACAAATCACTTCATTATACATAGACTATTATTCACCACTGATGGATGGATGTCTCACGGTACATAGGCTCTAATTCACCACATGGATGGACGTGTCCCACAGTGTAAGCTCTTATTCACGACCGATGGTTGGAAGTCCAGGCCTTTTGGAATGGATGTCTCTCATGGCACCCTAACACGCTGGCTCTAGGAATGAATATTATGTATTCAACCACCTTCAGAAAAATTTAATCTTGTTAGTCAGAAAAAAGGAAGATTTGGCTTCGCGAAACGATGATTCGCTAAGTATGTGAACATAAATGTGCAAGGAAGATGGTGAATTTACTTAGCGAAACAATGATTTTGCGACGTCTGCGAGGAGGAATGTGAAGCCCTGACTTCGCGAAACGATGATTTTGCAGAGTCTATGAGGAGAAATGTGACGCTTTGACTTCGCGAAACGATGATTTCGCGGAGTTTGTGAGAGAAATTTATCGAATTACCTCGCAAACTTCGCGTAATCATCGTTTTGCGAAGTGAAATTGATAAACTTCTACCCACAGAACTCGCGAAAACCGCATATGCTAAGTGGATTTATGGGAAAAACGCAGAAAAAATAGTATAAACTTACATTTTTCGACGAAACCAATATGATAAACTGGGAAAAACGATGAAAATAATGTAGAATCTCCATTTCTTCGAACGAGCAGGAAATGGAAAATGAAGAACCATGGCTTCGTTTTCGAGGATTAGGAAGTTGCAGAATCAAGAGATGAAAAGAGGAAGAAGAGAAATACATTATGATTTGGAGAAATGGTGCAGATTTCGTGCAATTTAAAGGAAGATAGGAAGATCAAAAGTGTTGGAATCATTAATGGAGGAGCTGCCAACCGTTTCGCGCAACCAAGGAGAAGAGGAGAGAGACCGTTCGCGTTTGGGGAAGTGGGAAGGTTAGGGGTACTATGGGAAAGTCACACAAAATCAGTCTAGATATGTAGTAGGTTGAGTAAATGTATTAAATGTATAAATGGACCTCCCATTTAACCTAGTTTTGTAATTTTCCCTTAAATAATATGGTAAATAATTTATTAGTTTCTAATTTTATGCATATTATATAGTTCATTTATTTTTAGAAATATATAATAAACTGTGAATCGATTTGGATGGTATTAAACATTTCATATTGTTAAATTGAGAAATTATATTACGAGACAATCCTCTTATTTTGAGATAACTTTTGAGATGAATTAGGTCGTTATATCCTATTTTCTAACTAAATGTATTATAATAGCACCTTTTCTTTAAGAAAAAATAATAATCACACTTTTAATATGCAGTTTTCTTTCAATATAACTTTATAGTAAAATAGCTTGTAAATAAGTTTAATCGCTAAATTTCTTTTCTTCAATTTTCTAGTGTGGCCACGTTTTCTTCACCAAATTCATCAATCAATTTTCTTATTAATTGAGTTTTCTTTTCTTTCGAGTTACAGTTTTCTATTTGGGGAGAAAGAATGCAGATTGTCTTCTTTTTTATTCCTTGAACCGTTTTGTTCTTTAATTTTTTTTCTTTTCTTTGTTCTATAAGTTTATATTAGTTAGATTTCATATATTTTACTGGATCTTTTAATCCGTTTAAATTGTATCTATTATTTATTATCTTTTCATTTATAACGTTTTCTAATTTAGCAAAAGCAGAAATGATAGATTTTATACGTAGATCACTATATCTATGTGGTTGCAAAAGAAATGACTTAGATCCAAAGATTCGGAAGAGTTTAAATGATGAAGGTGCAGATGTTTCTCTGTGAATTTGGAGTTTTAAGAAATATACGTTTCATCTGTTTGTGTTATTAGTACCTTTAAAGTTTATTTTGTTCTTTGTAGATTCTGTATTAGGCATAGTCTTTACTTGTCTAAGGTTTTATTCCTTACTTTTTTTATTCTTGTAATATTTTTATCAATAAAATGATGTATGTATTTTCATTAAAAAAAAAAATTAATTGCTAAATGAAATTTCATCATTATCCATGGAATTTTTCTTTTCATTATGAATAGTGATAATAATAAAACATTATTTAAAAAGTTTGATTGACTCCTGAATTTACATGGTGTCTCATTAATCTCTTCAACTTGCTTAAGATAATCTATTTGTCATTTGAATTGGTAAAGTAATCTATTGGTCTCATGAACTTGTTTGCAATAATCTATTTGGTCCTAAACTCGTTTAAAGCGATATAAATTGCAATTTGTCTAAATGAATAAAAAAAAATCTAAACTTAAAAAACAAAGGCATAAAATTCGTGATTCCAAATTTTTAAAACATCTAAAAAGGCAGTGATAAATAATTTAGAGACCATATTTAATAGTTTACCATTAAAAAAAAAATCACAACTTTAGATGGAGAAAAAAAAAAGTCGAGTGAGATTAACATTGAAATCAAAATCCCCAATTTTCTCAATTTTGTTATTCAGATCCACAATGTCAATGCTCACCATCACCTCCATACTCATAACTCTGCCGCTGAAGTCCATGAAGCTGTCTCTTCCTTCCATAAGCTTCTTCGCACGAAGCCCCAGCCTTCTGTAATCGAGTTCACTAAATTGTTGTCTTCACTGGTGAAGTTGAAACAATTTCAGACTGTCATTTCTTTGTCCAACCAGATGGAATTGGTGAGTATTAAACCTGATGTTTATACTTGTAACATCTTAATTAACTGCTTCTGCCATTTACAGAGTGTGGATTTGGGGTTTTCTATTCTCGCTAAAATTTTGAAGCTTGGTTTTGAGCCTGATATTATAACCTTCACTACTTTAATCAATGGATTATGCAGAGATGGTAAAATTGGTGATGCAGTAGATTTATTTGATAAAATAGTAGGTATGGGTCATCAACCTAACGTGCGTACTTATACTGTGATTGTGGATGGTCTATGTAAAATTGGAAAATTGCATGTGGCTATGGGTTTGCTCAAAAGAATGGCTGAGAAAGGTTGTGAGCCTGATGTGGTAACATACGGTGCCATTATTGACGGTTTTTGTAAGTGTAACCAAGTTGATGAAGTATTTGAACTCTTCAAAGAGATTAAGAGTCGAGGAATTTTGAATAATGTTGTCACTTACAATTCACTTATTCATGGTCTATGCAATTCCAGCAAGTGGAAGGAAGCTTCCGTGTTGTTTGAAGAGATGTTGGAAAGGAATATAGTACCGAATGTAGTGACTTTCAGTATATTAGTTGATGAACTTTGCAAAGATGGAATGATAATAAAGGCTCAATCTATTTTAAGCAGAATGATTCAAACGGGTGTTGAGCCTGATGTCATTACATATAGTTTGCTTATAGATGGATATGGCCTTCATGGACAAATGCATCTAGCAAGGAAACTATTTGATATGATGATGAGAAAGGGTTGCAATCCCAATCTTCACACTTATAATATCTTGATTAATTGGTATTGTAAGAAGAAACTTATTTATGAGGCAAAGCAACTTCTTTACAAAATGTCTTCCACAGGTTTAATTCCTAACAATTATACTTATAGCTCTCTTATTTATGGCTTATGTCATGTAAGAAGACCTTGGGATGCCTTGGAGCTCTTTAAAGATTTTTGTGCAACTGGCTATCTTCCAAATGTTGTAACATACTCAACTCTCATACATGGCTTTTGTGAAAATAGACATCTTGACGTAGCATTCTCCTTATTTCATGAAATGAAAGTGACCAAATTGAATCCTAATATAGCTACATACAATATCATAATTGAAGGCATGTGCAAAGCTGGAAGGTTTAAGGATGTAAAGAAATTGTTGTCTGAACTTTTTATTGATCGATTGCACCCTACAGTTCAGACATATAATATAATAATTGATGGACTTAGCAAGAGAGGATTCCTAGATGAAGCATACCAGATCTTCAAAAATATGGATAACAATGTCTGCTCGCCAGATAATTGTTCTTATAATGTGATGATCCATGGATTTCTTCGGTGCAAGAATTTGGCCAAGGCAGCAGAGCTTATTCGTGACATGCGTTGCAAGGACTTCTCTGCAGATAACACCACATTGGTGTTGGTAGCTGAGAATAAAGCCATTGTGAAATTACTATGAAAAGTCTCCTTGCATATCAAGGTGAGATGATGAGTTGAAATTTACATTTATTACACTGCCTTAAAAATTATGTTCTGCTGCTCTAAATACTTCAATTCAATTTATTCTAGTATGAGTCATATATAAGTATAAAGAGTCAATCAGAATACTTTGCGGGGAGTTGTGCTACGGATAGAAATTGTTGTGCTGGATGGATGAGAAATTATTTTGAAGAACATGTATGACGTGAAACCTGCTTGACTTGAATGCTCTGTGTAGGAATAACTTTTAAAATTGTACTGAAATGAATCTTTAGGTCAAATAGTTATATTATATAACTCAGCCTATGAGAAATTCATTAGTAGGTGGAGAATAACTTTTAAAATTGTACTGAAATGAATCCTTAGCTCAAATAGTTATTGAAGTTTCTTTTGAAACCCTTTCACCCTTTATGTTGTTTGTTATATGCATTCTTCTTATTGCTGGAGAAAGGGAAGTCTGCTGTTTGTTGGCTAATTAGATATCACATTTTTATCATCAATTTCTTTAGCATTTCTAACATGGAATTGAGGACTGGTCGACTGATTTCCTTATTCTGCCTTCTATATGCTGAAATGTCTTTTCTGAATATAACATCCATTGTAGAGGTAAAGGTTATAGAGTAGATATTTTGATAGTTATGGCTTCAGTATCTGAATTGTATTTATTTTCAACTTATCGCTATTTTCTTTTTTGGTTTTGTTATCTCATAATCCAAAAAGGTTCCATGCTTAGTGTCTTGAATGAGAAAGATAACATTTAATTCCGGGGTAAGGATCAAATTTGCTGCTAAGGTTATTGGGGATTATCAATCTTATTGCACAAAATAGTATAATTTTGTCCCCATAGTATAAAATTTAGCCTTACTATACACTAAAGGGCAGCCCGGTGCACTACGTGTCCCCGCTTAAGCGAGGGTCCATGGAGGGGTCCCACCACAAGGGTATACTGGGGCAAGCCTTCCCCTGCCAATTTTTTTGGCAAGAGGCCGCTCCTAAGACTCGAACCCGTGACCTCTCAGTCACACGACAACAACGTTTGCCGTTGCGCCAAGGCTCACCCATAGCTTTACTATACACTACAACAACAACAACAACAACAACAACAAAGCCTTAGTCCCGAAATGATTCGGGGTCGGCTAACATGAACCATCATATAAAACCGTGAAAATCAAGTCGTGTCAGCAACACAGATTCGCTCCCTCCACTCCGTCCTATCCACTACCATATTTTCCTCAATTCCCAGTAAACTCATATCACTCTCGATCACCCTCCTCCAAGTTTGCTTAGGTCTTCCCCTACCCCTCACCACTACATCCCTTTGCCACTCTTTGGTTCTCCTAACCGGCGCATCAAGCGCTCTACGTCTCACATGGCCAAACCACCTTAGTCGGTTTTCTCTCATTTTATTCTCAATAGATGTGACCCCTACTTTTGTCCTAATTATTTCATTACGTACCCGGTCCTTTCTCGTATGACCACACATCCATCTCAACATACGCATCTCCGCCACCGACATCTTATGGATGTGGCAGTGTTTCACTGCCCAACACTCCGTACCATATAACAATGCTGGTCTAATTGCTGTTCGGTAGAATTTTCCCTTCAATCTATTAGGCATGCCGGGATCACAAAGGAAACCCGTAGCACTCTTCCACTTCGCCCAACCAGCTTTAATCCTATGAGCAACATCTCCATCTACTTCTCCATCCGTTTGGATAATAGATCCTAAATACCGGAAGTAATCCGAGGCCTGAACAACTCTCCCATCTAGGGTGATTGTCCCTGCCTCCCTACTCCTACGGCCGCTAAACTTACACTCCAAATATTCTGTCTTACTTCGACTCAACTTAAAGCCTCTAGATTCTAGAGTTTGTCTCCATAGTTCCAACTTTCTCTCCACTCCTTCTTTCGTCTCATCAACCAACACAATATCATCTGCAAACAGCATGCACCATGGTATACCATCTTGAAGTGAACTTGTTAGTTCGTCCATAACGATGGCAAAAAGAAATGGGCTTAGTGAGGAACCTTGATGCACTCCAATCGTAATAGGAAACTCTTCAGTCTTCCCAACACTAGTACGTACACTCGTGCATACTCCCTCATACATGTCCTTTATGATGTCAATATATTTCCGCGAAATGCCTTTCCTTATCAAGGCCCACCAAAGTACTTCCCTTGGTACCTTATCATATGCTTTCTCCAAGTCAATGAAAACCATATGCAAGTCTTTCTTCTTATTTCGATAGTGCTCCATTAATTGTCTCATTAGATGGATGGCTTCCATAGTTGATCTTCCCGGCATAAATCCGAGATCTTCACCGTCCTCCTTAGCCTTTGTTCGATCACTCGCTCCCAAAGTTTCATAGTGTGACTCATTAATTTGATTCCCCGATAGTTGGCACAATCTTGGACATCGCCTTTGTTCTTATACAAAGGGATTAAGGTACTTTTCCTCCATTCTGATGGCATCTTATTGTTTCTCCAAATTTTGTTGAAGAACGTCGTCAACCATTCGATTCCTCTTTCTCCCAAACATCTCCAAATCTCAATAGGAATGCCATCAGGTCCTACTGCTTTCCTCAACTTCATCTTATTTAATGCCATTTTGACTTCACCCTTTTGAATTCTCCGTAGGCATTCATGATTTATCATATCGTGATGGATACTTATATCTCCAACATCTTGTTGGCGATCTCCATTAAATAAGTCATCAAAATAGGACCTCCATCGTTCCTTGATATCCTTATCTCCAACTAGGACTTTCTGGTCCACGTCCTTCACACATTTAACTTTTCCGAGATCTCGCGTCTTCCTATCTCTCATCCGAGCAATTCTATATATGTCTCTTTCCCCTTCTTTCGTATCCAATCTTGTATACAGATCCCGATTCACCTTTGCTCTAGCATCTCGTATGACCTTCTTTACTTCCCTTTTAGCCTCATGGCAGAAAATTTAATTCATCTTTACCCTTTTCTAAGTCAATGTTGACGAAACTTTGTGCCGGAATTCCTTAAAAAAAGGTAACATATAGCTAGGATTTTGACCATCGAGCAAAATTGAGCCGTTTTGCATGATGATTACAAAATATGACCTTATCCCTATAACTTATTTAACTTCATTGGTATGCTCTTCTTTCCTTCTTACCCTTTCCACATTATTGTGCAAATTACAATTGATCTTTATTTGCTTTACACTGTCCTTGTTGAGCTTGAGGTTGTGCTTATATCGGTTCAAATTATAGTATTTTTGGAGAAATTTGTATTTTTATTTTGCTAGTTATTTTTATAGTAGTTTTATACATTAATTAAGGACATATAAAATATGACTTGCGTTATTTGTTGGCAATGAATAGGTAGCTCTGTTTTGCTAGGTTCATAAGAGTTAAAGATTTTGATCCTATTTGCCTTGTATATGCTTATAGGTCGATAACAAAAATTTAAGTTCAGCAGCAAATTTTGGGTTAAATTTATATACAGTAGGCAGGAGTGCTTGTTATTTACTGTCTCTATGGTGGTTTGAAAGCAGGCAAGTACATTGAAAGCTAACTTCAGCAGCTGTTCATAGAGACCTATTATCATAGGATTGGATTCCAGATCAGGAGTTGAGGGTATAGCTCGAGCTAAAGTGAGAGGGAGTTCAAGCTGAGCCATGATTGAAAACAGGTATCCAAAGGCGAGAAGAGGTTCCTTTCTCGAGTTTACTGAGGATCATCTCATGCATCAGTGATCTCGCTTAAGCAATTCAAGTGACGGGTTGTTTACACATTTGCAAATTAGGATATTATAGTTGCTTACCAATGAATTTTTTGTTATTGGTACTACAATGTATTTTAATACGAGTCTAGTGCCTCTAGTCTGTATGACTTAGAATTCTTTACAGGAGATTTGTGCTAGGTAGACAGATCTACTTTTGTGCTTACTAAGCAATTGAACTTGCCAAATTGTGATTTCAGTTATAGATGGAGATTATATTGCCTTTTTTTTTTTTAATTTCTAATAAATTAATGATAATGACCGACAAAAATTTCATGTGTTTTTTTTTTTTCAAAATTTAATTTTTCCTAACAGGTCCCTGAACTTGTACTCTCCTTCACTCACATCCTCAACGCATCATCTGCGTAACAAACAAGCATCAGCTGCACATGTGGAAATGGTTGTTAAGAATTCAGTTATGTTTAACTAACTTGGCGCCATCTATTCATTCTATTTCATATATCCCTTGGATTTTGTCAGGTATTAATATGAAGTGGACCATATAAGAATTTGTCTAAGGGGATAGAGCTTATGCGTGAATATGAGTTTTCTGCATATAACACACTTGCTTTGGTAGTGGATTTGTCGTCCAAGAAGTGGAAAATTTGTAAATCCATCCTAAAGACACAGAGGTTACCATTTTATGATTATCTTGTCATTATATTTTTATTTTGTAGTTAAGTTTATAATTTTTTCAAATCATGTCTTAAAAATCATTTTTCAAATGAGAATTAGATTAGAGACTGCTGGTATGGTTTATCAATTTGATTGATGAATATTGTTATAACTCCATACTGAGGAGTTTTATTTTTCTTTTTTACATTTATACTATGTTTAGATGGGAGTATTGCTGAAATTATTTTTGTTAAGTCTTTCTACAGAGTTTTAATAAGAAGCTTTGATTCCAATTGCACACAGACCAATATTTCATTGCATACAAGATCTGTTGTAAAGACTTTACCTCTTCTATGAAAAGGCTTTTAGACCATCTTAAAATTCAGGTGCAATTCTCATTAACATCTCAGGGATGTTTCTCTGCCTGGAAATTTCTACAAGTTTTAGCATCACATTTTGCATAAGAAAAGTAGAGTTCATGTCAAATAAGGTGAATCCAATCCAAATCATCTAATTTCACCTTGCAGTGTTAGATGTTTGTTTTGAAATGAAAATGATGCAAATGATTAATGTTATCTCAAAAATATTCTTCATATTTATAGCGAGTGATGGTGAATCGGCTAAGGTTACATGACAGCTTTGTTTTGATGGTTTTAATAATGTGTTGTTATTATGTGTACAAAACAGGTGCAGAAGATGCGATAGGTAAAGTAAGAGGATTGACTTCAATCTCAAACACAGATGATAATTCATATGTGCAACTTTGGATTGGTGGCCACTGGCCACCTACCAAGTGTGATTACAGAACAGTGTCCATGGGGTGTTTTTGCATTTTAAATTATGATTTGCAAAACAACATCTTGGCTAATGCTAGTTGATTTTGGAATTTAATTGGATGGAAGTTGTAATTTACTCTCTGTTGTTGGGTTTTGCAGCATTTTATCCGTTGAGTCTGAGAATTGGAGGTGTTAGCAACCACTCACAATACTTCCCTACCTAAGAGAATATAGGGCTAATTACAAATCTAGCCCAATTAATTAAGAAGGGCATTTTACATATCTAACCCACTTTGCTTCCATCTTACCAAATTAGACACTTTTAACCATTTTGGACAAAATTAGCCTTAGTTCTATTCAATCATCGATCTTCTTCTTCTTCTTTTCCGCTTCTTCTTCTTTTCCGCTTCTTCTTCTGGTTCTTCTTCTTCTTTGGTTCATCTTCTTCAATTTTTGATATCAATCATTAGCGATTTTTGAGATTATTGACGTATTATGTTCAATTTCCCGTAGAAATAGTATGTTTTTAGCTTATACGTTTGCTTTTCTTGTTGGGCTTGCCTCTTTCTTCATCTGTAATTGTATCGTTTCAATTTTCTCAATTTTCCATAATTTTTTTCAATTTTCCTCCAAACACAGGCAGCTTCTCTTTTGGGTGCAGCAGTGTTAGGACCAAACAAGGCAAGATAAATTTGAAACCACTCAAGGTAAGAATATTGAAACTTGAGATCCCGAGCATGAATCCAGCGCTGGTTGATCCATGGACATCCATTTCTGTTGCTCGTTATTCGGTTGTATATGCTGTCATCCCAGATTTCAAGGCTCTTGCTTGTGGTTTGATTTAATTAGTTAGGATTCAATCCTTGTTTTCTTGTATGATTCATTTAGGCCAATTCAACTTAAAATTAGTTAAAGGGTAGATTTCAGGATCAACTTGATCTTCTACAGACATATGAATAAGGATTCATTAGATTTAGTCCAAATCAACTTGATCTTTCAGGGATCAACTTGATCTTGTGTGAACATATATGATATAGCAATAAGAATTCCTTGGATTTTCTCTTGTACAACTTGACTGATTTACAATTATATATATATATATATATATATATATATGAATGTATAGTTGGATTTGAAGAATATATATGCACCTTAGTGTCAGGTATAACAGCTGCTGCCTAGGCTGTTACATCAGTCACATATGCATCCCAGAAAAGAAAAGCGTATAGGTGGACACCCGAAACCCTCTTTTACTCCAATCAAGAGTCCATCGGAAGGAAGCCCCCAAATGTTTCAAGCCTTCAACCTGCAGATACAATACAAGCCCTCATAAAGAAATAGAAGCTGCAGAGAGTCTGACTTTACTAAACCTGACTTTCACAATATATATTGTTTCTCCTGGATTGTCCTTAACAGTTGAGTTGCAGGGCAGATAGGCCAGACATGGATTTTCTGGTGCCTGTCATTATCCAACTATATTGAAGAATTGCTTTTTATATATAATGGTTGAATTCTGTCAATAATCAATAACAAATTATAAAATATTCAAATCGTAATAGAAATCAATAATATGTAATGATGAGTTCTAGAATGATGGGTTATGGAATTGATGTAAGGGATCATTTAATGGAATAGTACTCTTAGATTGTGGTAAATATATTGATCCGGTCAAATTTTAAGGCCATTTTAATCCTTTGTTCATATATTGAATTACCAATATTGACAAATTGATAAGAATAGAATCAATTTTAATACTAAAAAAATTATAAAATTTGAATCAATATGTCAACCTTTACCAACTTGCGGGCCGAAATGATACGCGGATAAAATTTATCCTCAATATCAAATTTGAGAGCATTTTGACCCTTTATTCATATATTGAATTGCCAACAAGTATCCGGCACAATCAGAAAAATGATTTGCATCAACAAGAATATTTTTCATAAAGATTACTTTTTTATTAATTTAAATAAAATGAAAGAATATTGCTAAGAAATGGTGGTTGATATACTCATTCACTACTAACAGATACAAAATTGACCGCTTTTGCTAGAGCATGGATAACCAAATTCGCTGAACACTTAATAAAGGAGATAGAATACAACTCTAAACAGTATGACCATTGAACAATACACTTTTTAACATCGGTGGCCACTTAACGTCTCATACCGACAGTTGACGGCCTCAAAATAAAAAATTCGAAGAGTTAATGATATTCTAAGGAACTTTAATTCTTAAAAATTTTCATTTTGAGGTCATGCATGTGTTTTTTGGTTAGGAGAGAGAGAGTGAATTTGTAGAGAGAGAAAACTACAAAAAATGTGATTTTGGAAAATAAAAAATATCTCTATAAAAAAAGAAAATAAAAAAATATGGTTTTATGGAAAATGTCGTTCTGAACAACTTCTTGAATATTTTCATTTTGAGGTTGTTACCGGTTATTTTGAGGAATTAGTTAAAGTTCAATGGCCACTGGTGTTAAAAAGAATAAAATCCAGTGGTCATACTGTTAAGAATTGAAGTTCAGTATAAAGTTTAGTGGCCATTGGCGTAATTTATCCTAAAGATTACTTAATTTGATTTTCTTTCAATAAAAGGGTAAATTTTACCCATGGCCACTGAACTTTTCCTATTTAATATTGTGGCCACTGAATTTCAATTCTTAACGGTATTGTCATTAAACTTTACACTTTCTAACATCGGTGGCCACTCAACACCTCAAAACGACCATTGTCGGTCTCAAATTAAAAAAACTTGAAGAGTTAATGATATTCTAAGGAACTTTAATTCTTGAAAAAATTCGTTTTGAGATCATTTAGGTGTTGTTTGGTTAGGAGAGAGAAAGTGAATTTTTAGAGAAAGAAAGCTCCAAAAAAGGTGATTTTTGAAAATAAAAAATGTGGTTTCATAGTAAATGTCGTTCTGAGCAACTTTAATTCTTGAATATTTTCATTTTGAGATCGTTAACAGTCATTTCGAGAAGTTAGTTAAAGTTGAGTGACCACCAGTATTAACAAATGTAAAATTCAGTAATCATACTGTTAAAAATTGAAGTTCAGTGGCCATAATATTAAAATGGGTAAAGTTCAGTGGCCATGGGTATAATTTACCCTTCAATAAAATTATAGAAATTGATATCTTTTCCTTTTTCTTCTATCTTCCAAACCAAATGTTGTCTCATTTTGATTTAAAGCTTAATCAGTAACAAAAAGAAACTAGATCTTGAGGAGAAAGAAGGAAGATTGTCTTCCTTCTTCCTTCTTCCATCTATGGCTCTATTCCTACATTTTTAGCTTTTATTGGTGTTTTGTTTCTTTTTTTCTCAGTTGAAGCTCATACTTTTCTTTGGATTTTTTCCGCTTGATTTGCATCTGTGAACTATATCTCTTCCATTTACACTTTTTCCGTGTTTAGCAAAAGCGGAAGTGTCTTATCTTATATGTAGATCCATAGATCTACGGGGTTGCACCAATATAAAGGACTCAGATCCGAATAGTCGGAAGAAACTAGATGATGATGATAGGTTTGAAGCTGCTTTCAGGTGGATTTGGATTCGAGAAAAGTATGAGATTTGTTGTCCTGTTATTTTAGATGTACCTTTTATGGTATTTTTTGCTATTCGTAGTCTTTATATTCCCTTTGTGGTATCTTTTGTTATTTATAGTCTTTCTATTCCCTTTGTGGATCATATATTAGGCTTTGACCTATATATGAGTAAGGTTTTAATCCTTACTATTATCATGTTGTACTCGTATTTGCTTATCTAATGGAATATATATACATTATTATAAATAAAAAATTATATAGAAATTGATTTTAGCAAAGTCATTCCAATATATAAAAACTCAACACACAAAATATACAATTATCTATGTAACAATTAAATGCCATTTCGGACAAAGATGTGACATTGTAAGTTGAGGTTAATGTATGTAAATTCTGATAGTTGCCGTAAGGGTTGCTTCTTCTTCGTTAAGAGAATTATATGTATGATGGTCAGGCATCAAACATTTAGGAAGCATTTCATAAAAAAGTTGTTTTGCTCCGTAAATTTCTTTTTTCTTATAATACCAATTAATCAAAATGTTATAAGTATGTATATTGGGACTATAACCTTTTTTTTATCATCACATCAAACACTTTTTTTAACAAGACGCATTTACTCATATAGACCATATGTACCCTAATTCAATACCATGTAGGTATTGTCCGCTTTGACCCAATTCCAACACATTGAGTCTCACGGCTTTAAAACGTGTTTGCATGTATTGGATTCACATCTTACTAATAAGTCACAATCACTCCCTCTCCATTTCCGATGTGGGATTCAGTTCATTCCTGCCCCCATCTCCATCCTTAAGATCGCTCCCTGCTCAGACCTTCTACCCCGACGCCACCAACTCCGGACCGGATCGTTACAGGCCCACCAGCTTCCGCCTCGTTCATCCTCGAACCACACATCGTACGTGGAGAGTCGGCTCTGATACCAATTGTAACACCCTAATCCAATACCATGTAGATATTGTCCGCTTTGGCCCAATTCCAACACATTGGGCCCCACGGTTTTGAAATGAGTCTGCATGTATTGGATTCACATCTTACTAATAAGCCACAATCACTCCCTCTCCATTTCCGATGTGAGATTCAATTCATTCCTGCCCCCATCGCCATCGCTTAAAGCCGCTCCTTGCTCAGGTCTTCTATCCCGGTGCCACCCACTACGGACCGGATCGTTACACCATACCATCCATCAATGAATTGTAAATAACAACATTAGGTGCAACACCCTTTCGAGTCATTGTTCCAACTATACATTCAGCTTTTACTATCAGTTCTTTCTTAATAAGTCCATTAACCAATATTGTTACTCAATATTTCAATGAACAATGCCAAACTTTCCTTCTACTTACTCAAACTGACTATGCCATGAAGGAAAGAATTATACATAATAACATTAGGCAAAATGTCTTGACTCTTAGTTTTTGCGAAGAGATCAAATGCTTCGCTAATTAAGTTATACTTGCAAAGATAATATTTGCCACTTGAACTTATTTAAAGTGACCTATAAGCCTTTTGAATTTATTTAAAGTGATCTATAGGCCTCTTGACCTATAGGCTTCTGAATTTATTTTGTCCTATGATTTAGTTTAAAGTGATATAAATTGTAAAAGTAAAAAAAATGATATAAAATGTAATTTGTTTAAATTAGTAAAAAAATACGGAATTTTAAAAATAAAGACATAATTCATAACAAATTTAGAAATTAATGAAATACCGTGTAAATTTAGAAGGTTAATCAAAAAAAATTTACAAGCATTTGGAAAGTAAGAAAATGAAATCAGTTGGCGAAAAAAATAATAAAAAATAATAATCATAAAAAATGTGGATATAAAAAGGGTGTTGTTAAACATAGCGCGATTTCCCCACCCTTAGCCACCTGAAAGGAAGAAAATTCCCTTTCAGGTGTTGGGGTGGGAAAACCAATTTTTTCCCTCTCCCGCGGTAGGGGTGAGCATCGTCCGGTTCGGTCCAAAAACCGAACCAAACCAAATTGGACTGAACCAAATTACCTATATTTTTTAAGACCAAACCAAACCAAATTATAATTTGGTTTGGTCTGGATCGAACCAAATTATTTCGGTCCGATCCGGTTTGATTCATGGTTGGACCAAATAAAGTATTATGGACCTACTTTTACTTGTGTTTTGACTAAATAAAAATTATATAACGACAATAATCATATAATTAGTATTTTATTTTGTATATATAATTAGTTAAAAGAAAATAAACATGTTTATTTGTTTTTTCTTCTCTATATATAATTAGTTAATTGATTTAAAACTTTAAAACTAAAAATAGTACATATTATATTTCGGTCCGGTTTTATTCGGTTTTAGACCGAACCAAACCGAACCGAACCAGAGACCAAACTAGCTTAAAAATTAGGACCGAACCAAACCAAAATATAATTTGGTCCAGTTTGGTCTGATTTTTTCGGTCTTTGGATTTTCGGTTCGGTTCTGCTCACCCTTATCCCTGCGGGCGTGAGGACAGGTGAGGCGTGATAGCCACACGCCTCACCATGTGGAGGCGTGATGTCATCACACTCGCGTGTCGGGAGAGGAACAAAAATTGGTTTATTAGTGGTTTATTGCGGATTATAATTTAAATTATTAACCTTATAGTTTTAAATATAAATAATTTACATTACAATTAATTAATATACATGCATGTGGAGACGTGATGTCATCACGCCCGCATGTCGGGAGAGAAAAAAATTTGTTTATTACGGATTCTTGTGGATTAGTGGTTTATTGCGGATTATAATTTGAATTATTAACCTTATAGTTTTAAATATAAATAATTTATATTACAATTAATTAATATACATGCAGTATTATATATGTTTTCAAATGTGTTAAAAACAATAAGTTCTACTAAATTACAACAGATATCACTTCGCCTAGTTCCATTCCTCCATATCAGTTCTAACTGATGGAGCCTCCTCATCGGGCAGCCGTGAGATTGCCTGCCAAACGGCTAACCCACTGCAGAAAATTAAATATTAGAAAACAAACATAGGTAAAACAATAATAATAAACCTACATATTCGTTGTTGGAGCGAGAATGGTGGACCGGCGCATCCCCAGGGGCACGAAGCAAACGAGGATGTGAATATCGTCTGTACCACTCCATGTACCCAGCAACACAAGCACTA
Source organism: Euphorbia lathyris (assembly GCF_963576675.1). Taxonomy (NCBI): domain Eukaryota; kingdom Viridiplantae; phylum Streptophyta; class Magnoliopsida; order Malpighiales; family Euphorbiaceae; genus Euphorbia; species Euphorbia lathyris. Next base: position 74,856,185 of record NC_088918.1, on the reverse strand, counting down.
GGATCGGCTCCAACTGGCCGACATCTCCTTCGATCAACACCACGAGTATATGGAAATCTCCGCCAAGTATCATCAACTGTAACAGATGAATGCGCAAGTCTGTACGATAGAGACTTCCATGGTCGGAATGCAGTATCAAGTCTAATATGCTCAACCGGGATAGGTTGAACATAACCGACCTGACGCACGACTCGATCGGGCATATATGGCTCAACAATGTCTCTACACTGTATCCAACCGGGGTAGGATATATGATCATCATCGACGACTGGACCATAAGGCAACCACGTCACCTGCAAAAAAATATAAAATAACATGTTAATAAGAAATTACATGTATTTAAGTAAATTGTTGTAAGTTATAAAATATTATTTTACCTCTGCTGTCGTCATTTGGTCCAACTTGTTGGAAATTAGGCTAAGGTATAGTAGCGAAAATATAAAAAATTTAGCCTACTTCCATTTAACCATAGGATCCGTTAATCGTTATTTCATATTGTAGTTTGAGAAAACTCAATAGTGTATTATTGGAACAATAGGTATTTATATACAAAGTGGTATAGATGCTAATAGGTCCCTGAACTAATATCCTAATAGGTCCCTAAACTAATATCTATATGCAATTACATACATTACACTCCCCCTCAAGCTGGAGCATAGATATTTGACATGCCCAGCTTGTTACAAATGTAATTTACCCGAACCCCATTTAAGGCTTTGGTAAAAATGTCTCCAAGCTGTTCATTGGTGCCAATGTAGGCCGTAGCAATGATGTTCTCTTCTAGCTTTTCACGAACAAAGTGACAATCTATTTCAATGTGCTTAGTACGTTCATGGAACACAGGATTGGAAGCAATATGAAGCGCTGCTTGATTAGAGTGGTGACGTCGAAACCAAGTTCGGAGAGGAGATGACGAATCCACATAATCTCACACACTGATTGAGACATCGCTCGGTATTCAGATTCTGCACTAGAGCGAGAAACAACATGTTGCTTCTTACTCTTCCAAGAAATTAAATTACCTCCAACAAAAACACAATAACCGGTAGTGGATCTCCTATCATCTTTGTCTCCTGCCCAATCTGCATCGGAGAAACACTCAATCTGGGTATGACCATAATTCTTGTAAAGTAAGCCCCGGCCAGGAGTTCCCTTTAAGTAGCATAAGATCTGTTCCAGTGCAGTCCAGTGATCAACAGTGGGAGATGACATAAACTGGCTAACAACACTGACAGAATAGGCAATATCCGGTCTAGTCACTGTAAGATAGTTTAACCTTCCAACCAAGCGCCTATATCTTCTAGGGTCTTCAAAGGGCTCTCCTTCTGATGTGAGATGCGCATTCGGTGTCATAGGTGCACTGCATGGCTTACCTCCAGATTTTCCAGTTTCGGATAACAAATCAAGAACATATTTTCTTTGAGACAGGAAAATTCCTTTCTTACTCCTTGACACCTCAATTCCTAAGAAGTACTTCAAAGCTCCTAAATCCTTGGTATAAAACTGACCATGGAGAAATGATTTCAAAGACGAGATTCCTGAACTGTCACTACCTGTAATAACAATATCGTCTACATAGACGACTAAGAGAATGATGCCTGAAGTAGAATGTTTATAAAAGACAGAGTGATCACACTTACACTTCTTCATCCCAAAAACCTCAATTGCTTGACTAAACTTTCCAAACCATGCTCGAGGACTTTGTTTCAACCCATATAGAGATTTGCGGAGACGACAAACTTTGCCATACTCCCCCTGAGCAACAAACCCTGGTGGTTGCTCCATGTAAACTTCTTCTTGAAGGTCCCCATGTAGGAAAGCATTTTTGATATCTAACTGATGCAAGGGCCAATTAGAGTGGGCAGCCAGGGAGATAAAGAGACGAATGGAGCCCATTTTAGCCACTGGAGAGAAAGTGTCAGAATAATCAACCCCATAAGTCTGAGCAAAGCCTTTTGCAACCAGACGAGCCTTTAGTCGAGCAATAGAACCATCAGAGTTAACTTTTACAGCAAACACCCAACGACATCCAACAGGTTTCTTACCAACAGGTAAATTTACCAAGTCCCAAGTACCATTAGCATCCAAAGCATTCATTTCATCAATCATGGCCTGGCGCCAGCCCGAATGGGATAACGCCTCAGATACAGATTTAGGAGTAGTAGTAGAGTCAAGGGAAGCAACAAAAGACTGTGAAGGAGAAGATAAGCGCTCATAAGAAACGAAAGCAGAAATAGGATGGGAGCAAGATTTTTACCTTTAAGAAGGGCAATGGGGAGTTCATCAGTGGTTTGGCTTGACTCAGGAGCAGGATCTGAAGGCGGAGCAGAAATTGGTACTGGATCAGAAGCAGGAGGTCTCTCACGTCGTGAATATACCTGAGTAATAGGTGGCTTAGAGGGACAGCCATCCGAGACCTGGTGAACTTGATAGACCAGCCCATCATCAACATCAGTATCACCTGTGGGGATATCAGACGACATGGAAAAGAACGGAAGATGTTCCATAAACGTGACATCAGAAGACACAAGATATTTATCAAGAGAAGGAGAAAAACACTGATACCCTTTTTTAAGACGAGAGTATCCAAGGAAGACACATTTAAGGGCTTTGGGGTCAAGCTTAGTGACTTGTGGACGAACATCCCGAACAAAGCAAGTACACCCAAAAATACGAGGCGACACAGGAAACGCAGGTTTATGAGGAAAGAGAGTACCATACGGAGTCTCACCTTGTAACACGGAAGAAGGCATACGATTGATCAGAAAACATGCTGTAGAGACAGCATCAGCCCAAAATTGTTTAGGAACACGTGTTTGAAACAGAAGAGCTCTAGTAGTTTCAAGAAGATGACGATTCTTGCGTTCAGCAACACCATTTTGGGATGGTGTATCAACACAAGAAGATTGATGAAGGATACCATTCTGGATCATGAAAGACTGAAATTGTCCAGAAAAGTATTCTTTAGCATTGTCACTTCGGAGTATATGAACAGAAACATTAAATTGTGTTTTAATTTCAGCACAAAAGGTAGTAAAACGAGTAAATAATTCAGAACGACTTTTCATTAAATATAACCAAGTAGTTCGAGAATAATCATCCACAAAAGTAACAAAATATCTGAAACCAGGTTTCGACACAACAGAACAAGGACCCCAAACATCAGAATGAACTAATTCAAATGGAAAACTTGACCTTTTATTGACTCGAGGAGGGGAAAACAAACGGTGATGTTTAGCAAACTGACACGACTCACAATCTAAACTAGACAAATCCTGAAACTGAGGACATAATTTCTTCAACAGTGGTAGAGAAGGATGTCCCAACCGACAATGTTCATCAAAAGGTGTGGATACACTAGAGAGGGCAACCGGTCTTCTAACAGTTGTATCCAAGACGTAGAGACCGCTAGATTCCCGTCCACTACCAATAATTTGCTTCGTCATGAGATCCTGAAATAAGCAATGATCAGGGAAAAATGAGATAGAACAATTAAGTGAACGGGTAAGCTGACTCACAGAAATTAGATTGAATGTAGATCCAGGCACATTAAGAACAGACGAGAGGGAAAGAGAAGAAGTTGGGTTAATAGTGCCAGAACCAATAATAGGGGAATGTGTACCATCAGCTATAACAACATATGAAGGAAAATTTTTATTATGAGAGGTGAACAATTTAGAATTACCTGTCACATGGTCTGTTGCACCAGAATCAATGACCCATTTTGAAGACGAAGAGATGAGGCATTTATTAGAATTACCTGAATCAGCAATAGCAGTGATATGTGAAGTAGAATGTTGAGGAGCTAATGAGTCTTGATACTTAGCATATTCATCTGCAGTAAGGGTGTAGGTCGGGCCAGAGGATGTAGCATCACTAGTGACAACATGAGCAGACCGGTGCCTGTGCTGCCCCTTTGCCTTAAGTTTGGGACAAGTACGCATAGTATGACCCTGCTCATGACAGTAATAGCACTCAAAACTCTGTTCCCTTCAGTTGGATATTTGGTGTCCCTAAAGACTCTGTTCCCTTCAGTTGGATATCTGGTATCCCGAGTACCACCCTTAGTCGGACCCTTATAAGAGCGGTCAGATGAAGGCTTGTGACTGACTAGAACACTAGAAGCAGGAACAACAGGAGTGGGTGACAGAACCATCCCACTTCGCAAAACACGGCTAAGAGCTTCCTCAGCATCAGGAATGGTGGCACTAGAGAGAATCTGAGAAGTGACTCCCTCAAAATCAGAACCAAGTCCACACAGATAGCGAAGAACAAACATTTGTTCCCGTTGAGCTTGCAACACTCTTATATCAGTACTTAAAGGCAGCAATTCATTCAACTGCTGAAAAATTGCCCTCAACTGCATATAGTAATCCTGAGCAGATTGACCCTGACGATCAGTAGTATAGAAGGACTTATACGTATCGTATAAGCGAGACAAATTATCCTTCCCAGCATACATATTTTGCAGATAGTCCATAAGTTGTTTGACATACTCACAATGACTAACCAAACCAATAATAGACGCATCAATCAAGTTCTTGATACCCAAAAACAAACAGGCATCATCTGCCATCCAATCCTCATCATCTGCCTTAGGATCATCAGTTAAATGATGGGTCTTTCTGATGCTACGCAAATAAATCTTAATTATTCTAGACCAGTCTAAATAGTTGGAACCCGTCAATTTATGATCAGTAATCTTAGGAGAGACTGCCATAATGCTACTAACCACATTTTTACTAGATTCAACTTTCTTATCTTTGTCCTGAGCCATTTAGCAAAGAAGAAACACAACCCAATAAGTTTCAGCAAAAAGGAAACACAAAACAGGGACCAACCTTCGCGGGTGCGAAAACAAAAGTTGCCGGAACACAAAATTGACTGGACAGGGAGGCCGATCGGAGGGAGACGAAGCCAACGGTGTTGGTCGGAGTCGAAGCGGTGGCCGGACGCGCCGTCACGCGCCGGCGCGTGGAGGAAGGTCGCCGGAGTCAGGTGGCGCGTGCGGTGCACTCGCCGGTCGGAATGTTGTCGGACCGCCGTGAAATTGCCGATCTGAGGATGGGTAGACGGCTGGGCTAGGCGGTGAGACTAGGTGATGGCCGGAAAAATGTGAATCGGAAGAAGGTGGAACCCTAAATCAGTTTGCACACTAGGGCAAACACAAAAAGAAAAACACTGCACACTAGGGCAGGCTCTGATACCATGTAGTTTGAGAAAACTCAATAGTGTATTATTGGAACAATAGGTATTTATATACAAAGTGGTATAGATGCTAATAGGTCCCTAAACTAATATGCTAATAGGTCCCTAAACTAATATCTATATGCAATTACATACATTACACATATAAAGAGGGATAAGAAGAAATACCTTTTGATGAACTATCTACCGTTGTTTATGAAGTGCCCACAACTCTTCTCCGAGTTCCCAAGCACAAGGAAAAACACAGTGAGATTAAGTTAGAATCAACCGTGTGAGGTGCAACCAAAATAGACTGCATCTAATTAATCAACACAAGATCAAAGAGAAAAGAAGATGAATGAAATTAATCAAACCATGGAAGCCGTATTAATTCTCGTCCACGAACTAGGGGAGCCAAATTCTCTTTCTCTCTCTAGATGTAGGTTTCGCAAATCACATAGAGGGGAGGGTTAGAGCTTAGTCGAAATTCATGCTATAGAGGGGGTATATATAGTCACTTGTATCTAAACCCTAGTTAGATAGGAATAGGTTACTTAATAGGAATTTAATTCGAAATAGAATTCCCAATTATTATCTTACCATATATCTAATATATTTAGGACAATAATATATAACCTAATTGGATAATAATATGAGCATTTATAATCTAATTATAACTCCTAACTTATTTATCCTTTAATTAATTTAATTCACAAACCTAATCAAATTAGGATTAATGGAATTAAAATAATTCCTTATTAACTACATATAAATTTCGGCCCACTCTATCATAATGGGCCTTACTGGGTTCAATTGGGCTTTCATCTATTAATGACATCCATCTCCCTTTTGGTTCCAAGTCTTATGTGTGATCCATTAGGTTCTTACTACTTCTGGCCGTATGCAATTAAATTAATTTCTTCAAGAATTATATTTAATCCTTGCATAACGGAATGATGTACTGAGTATGTTATTAGCAAGTCTGTAATCATTCCCCCAGACTCCGTTAAGAAGACAGGTTGATTCTACCGTTAACCTTTCCATATTAGTTACAGTATAATTCGATCCTTTATCAACTACATCCTTGAACTGAATCTTATGACTATGGATGATGTCAAGTCACATATAGTGAGACGTTCTTTTTACTTATTCAGGCCGAGTCAACTCAAATAGATAGGTTAAGTGAAATCTGTATTTCTACTCTTAAACTATCACCTTGCAAGGATTTAGAGTCGAGTCTTCTACAAGCGATCCTTGGACGTATCTCCCATTAATCGGGAGTGATAAATGCTCAATCCAATGTATAACTACCCTGACATTACCTTCTGTGACACCCAACCTTTGCAGTTCACACCCTAGAGTCATCTCTGTTAAGGATCGTGGGGCCGCAGGATCAAAGTCTCACATTCAGTAATTCAGGATGACCAATTAACATTCCTTTGAGTCTGAGGATTACTTATACCTATTAATACCAATGAGATGAACAGGTGACAAAGATGAATTTACCCATCCTGTTATCTCAAATCGGATCCCCAATCCTAATGAACTCATTTCATCGGATCCATGTAACTGTCCAGATATCTATATATGTGAAGCTTGTGAGATCAGCTTTCTGTCGGACAGAAGACATTGTTACATGCAAGTCTCAACAGTGTTATGTCAATCCTGGACATATCACTTGACTTGGGGTGGTTTTAAGTTTATTAGTTTATCATAAAGTTTAGTCTCACTTCATGCTTGTATGAACACTTTATGATCACTTTAAACAAACTTACGGATTTCCTTTTATTAGACTTTATTTAGTTCATAAAAGGTATTGCCTTTATATAGTTATAAAACATATTAGGGAAGGGCAACCGATTTTAATAACTTGCTTATTTACTTAACTTTTTTTAATGGGGGATTTTTATTTAAGTCTTATAATCTAACTTGGTCTTGATTTGCTTTAGCATACATCAGACATACATACATACATACATTGGCGGTATGGACATATCATCTAAATTATTCCGTCGAGCCAGAGACGGAATAAAAGGCCAAACCTAAGGAAATACTAATGTAGGTGCCGCGGCCTAATCTCCCGGAAGACCCGGGGGGTGGACACCGTTGACGACAGATGCTGTGATTGGCGCCGAAAGCAACCAATCGCGGAATCAAGCTGCTCGGCAGGACCGGAGCTCGGAGTATGGAAGAGTCACCACCCACGAATGGGAAAATGAACACCGATCCCTTGCGGGAGACGAGTGAGGGTTCGAGAAACTTAGGTACGAGCCGAGAAGGCTAGCTCCTTTCCGGAGAAAGGCTACTAGGCACCCCGACATCGCCCGGTTATGAACCACCGGCCTCCTACTTAGCGTGTTAGGCGATAACAGACTAATCGTATATTTCTTTAAGTTTAAAATCCGTTTGAAACCCTTTTCTTTCTCGTTTTGAAAACCGTTTTGAGCATGTTATAGAAAGCCATTTTAGTAAAGAATCACCCATTTTGCATAAATTTAAAGCGCATAGGAGAGAGAGGGGGAAGGAAGAATAATTGTTTTATTTAGTGTGATTTTATGCTTTTAAACTACACATTAACTCTAAACTAATCTCACTCTCAAAAACAAGTTTATTACATGGTTCGTGCCTTAATCGCCGTTGGAACGATTTAGGCACGCTTCAAAACCCCGTTAATTTACATGATATCTACTCGAACCGCCGTTGGAACGTTTCGAACTTTTGAAAACTTGAAGTAAGAAGCCTTGAACCAAAAACGTAATTAAGCATACAAGTCCGTTTATTTTTGTACAAAATCGTTTAGATAGAAAAACGATTCAAAACTCTATTATTTAGAAGGAAAACGATTTTAATTACAAGGTTCGCTTAATCCGTCGTTGGAACGAATTAAGGTTTTAAAGCACGATATTTAGGAAATGGTTTAAAATGATGAATAGCCTTTTATTTACACTTTAGGAATATCTAGAAAAACTTTAGTTTGAATAACCAAATTGAAATCTCTTTTTGTAGTTCATTTTCCCCCTTTTCACTTAATTAACCTTCATAATTAACAAATTAATCCCAAATTCACCCAACCAAATACATTTGAAATATATACATATATACAAAAAGGGTAATAATACTTATTAAAACAAAATAGAGAAGATAATATATATTAATGGGTAAAAATAATGATGAAAATAATATTAGATATAATACATTTTTATTTTAATTAAAAACATGTAAAAACAATGAACAAGGTTCATAAATAAGAAAATAACTTTTAACTCCAAATTGTTTTTACACAATAAATATATAAAAAATAACCATGAAATGATTGTTATTAGTACTATTATTATTATCATAATTATTTATTATTATTACTATTATTATTATTTTTAAATGATAAAAAAAGGGAGCACATTTGGCTTTGGCCAAGTGCTATTGGGCTAGGCCTGGGCAGCCCAGCCCCTGTCACGGACCGTCTAACGGCCTGTGACGAACCTAGCGGCCCCCTAACGGGGCCGCATTTGTATATATAAAAAGATAAAAACATTTTTTTTTAAAAATCTAAAATTAACCAAAATTAATAACGATTTTCATTGAAAATGATTTTTGTCAAAACCGATTTTATAAAATTAGCTTTTATAAAATCGATCTTTTTATAAAACTACAAAACCATGTATATTTTTTGGATTGCTCGAATACCAAAACAAAACCATCATCGATCCGAGATTTTATTAATAATAAAATTAATAAGAAAAGGGCGTGAAATATCCCGAACTCGACGAGACGATTTAAGATTTCACTCGCGGAACCGATTCGCCCATCATCTCGTTCCAATTTCCGAATTCGATCAAACCGGTCTCCACGGTTCCTTCGAACAACGTTTTTTTTTATTTTTTATTGACTCACCATTTATTTCAATCGACTGATTTGGATCCCTTTTTATAATTTTTCTTCATTGGTCCTCCGACCTTGGTGTCTACAACTAACTATTACATATTTGTCTTTACGTCCTCCGTCTTCTCCATGGCGTCTTGAAATTACATATTAATTTCTATACTACTATAAGAAAGCTTCAACTGAATTGAAGGGAATTAGATGAGAAGAGAAATTACAATAGATAGTAGAAAGGCAGGACGCGCAGGCCCTATTTCAAAAATACCAAAAGACTAAAAGAGGGTCCAAATATGTCCATAACTCCAAACATGCAAAGACTCAATTAAATAAATTTAATTGGTTGATTACATAACCGTCTTACCTAATATTTAGGTTAATCACATTAACTTTTCAAATTAACTTTCATCCAATTTTACTTCTAATTGTTTTGTATCTTTATATTAATCCTTGGATTAATATAACCATATAAAACGTCAATTATGCTCGTCCCAATTATTTTGATTTCAATTCATTTAACGCTTTGATTTACAACTTGGTAAAAACAAACTTTTAAACGAATTTTCATTCGATAATCAAAACTGAAAACTATTAATTTCTGAAACATATATATATATACAAATTAAATTCAAGCCGATTTTAACAATTAAAATCAAGTGGGATTCGGGTCGGGGCCCGAAGCCGGGCTGCTTCCGTTTGGCAGCAGCCCCGCGGCTGCGCACGCGACTGCTGCCGCGAGGCAGCAGCCGCGCGACGGCGGCTGGTCGCGCCGTGAGGTGCGACCCGAGCTGCCGTCGAACTTATATTTTTTTTTAATTTAAAACATATAAACATATATATATATATCAGATTTTAAAAACGGTTTAAAAACGACTTTCAGAAATAGGAAAAACTGTAATAGATTTCCGTTTTATCTTTAGAATTAATAAAACTAATTTTATTAACCTAACCATAAAACTAATAGATTTTGTTATAATGATTATCAACCGAAATAATTAGGAACATACGCATAATCTATTTTAATTAACAATTAATTAAAACTTATTTATCTTTAGAATTAATTAACCAAACAATTTGTTAATTAATCCTAACCACAAATATTCATTCAATCCTATTGAAAACTTCTAAATTTCATATATGAAATAATGGATTTAACGATGGTTCTGATACCACTGTTGGAAATTAGGCTAAGGTATAGCAGCGAAAATATAAAAAATTTAGCCTACTTCCATTTAACCATAGGATATGTTAATTGTTATTTCATATAAAGAGGGATAAGAAGGAATACCTTTTGATGAACTATCTACCGTTGTTTATGAAGTGCCCACAACTCTTCTCCGAGTTCCCAAGCACAAGGAAAAACACAGTGAGATTAAGTTAGAATCAACCGTATGAGATGCAACCAAAATAGATTGCCTCTAATTAATCAACACAATATCAAAGAGAAAAGAAGATGAATGAAATTAATCAAACGATGGAAGCCGTATTAATTCTCGTCCACGAACTAAGGGAGCCAGATTCTCTTTCTCTCTCTAGATGTAGGTTTCGAAAATCACATAGAGGGGAAGGTTAGAGCTTAGTCGAAATTCATGCTATAGAGGGGGTATATATAGTCATTTGTATCTAAACCCTAGTTAGATAGGAATAGGTTACTTAATAGGAATTTAATTCGGAATAGAATTCTCAATTATTATCTTACTATATATCTAATATATTTAGGATAATAATATATAACCTAATTGGATAATAATATGAGCATTTATAATCTAATTATAACTCCTAACTTATTTATCCTTTAATTAATTTAATTCACAAACCTAATCAAATTAGGATTAATGGAATTAAAATAATTCCTTATTAACTACATATAAATTTCGACCCCCTCTATCATTAATGGGCCTTACTGGGCTCAATTGGGCTTCCATCTATTAATGACATCCATCTCTCTTTTGGTTCCAAGTCTTATGTGTGATCCATTAGGTTCTTACTACTTCTGGCCGTATGCAACTATTAAATTAATTTCTTCAAGAATTATATTTAATCCTTGCATAACAGAATAATGTACTGAGTATGTTATTAGCAAGTCTGTAATCATTCCCCCAGAGTCCGTTAAGAAGACAGGTTGATTCTGCCGTTAACCTTTCCGTATTAGTTACAGTATAATTCGATCCTTTATCAACTACATCCTTGAACTGAATCTTATGACTATGGATGATGTCAAGTCACATATAGCGAGACGTTCGTTTTACTTGTTCAGGCCGAGTCAGCTCAAATAGATAGGTTAAGTGAAATCTATATTTCTACTCTTAAGCTATCACCTTGCAAGGATTTAGAGTCGAGTCTTCCACAAGTGATCCTTGGACGCATCTCCCATTAACCGGGGGTGATAAATGCTCAATCCAATGTATAACTACCTTGACATTACCTCCGGTGACACCCAACCTTTGCAGTTCACACCCCAGAGTCATCTCCGTTAAGGATCGTGGGACCGCAGGATCAAAGTCTCACATTCAGTAATTCAGGATGACCAATTAACATTCCTTTGAGTCTGAGGATTACTTATACCTATTAATACCAATGAGATGAACAGGTGACAAGGATGAATCTACCCAACCTGTTATCTCAAATCGGATTCCCAATCCTAATGAACTCATTTCATCGGATCCATGTAACTGTCTTGATATCTATATATGTGAAGCTTGTGAGATCAGCTTTCTGTCGGACAGAAGACATTGTTACATGCAAGTCTCAACAGCGTTATGTCAATCCTGGACATATCACTTGACTTGGGGTGGTTTTAAGTTTATTAGTTTATCATAAAGTTTAGTCTCACTTCATGCTTGTATGAACACTTTATTATCACTTTAAACAAACTTACGGATTTCCTTTTATTAGACTTTATTTAGTTCATAAAAGGTATTTCCTTTATATAGTTATAAAACATATATCTCGGGTAAATTTCATCAATGGTGTACAACATTTGGTCCATTTTACACTTTGGTGTACAACCTTCAATTTGTCTCACTAATATGTACGAACTTATAGGTGACCTCTCATTTTGGTGTACAGCAGGTAAAAACGACCGGTCAACGCGAAGTCAACGCGCCACATCAGTAGTTTGACCGGTGAAAAAGTCAAAACTTAACCACCTCATATAAAATTACTTATATGCCCTCTTCTTCTTCCTCTTTCCTCTTTCCTCTTTCCCTTCTCTCTCTAACTCCTCTTTCTCTCTAATTGATTAGAATCCAAAAAAAATTCAATGCATATGAATCCCATCAAAAAACATGGAGGATTTATCCAGAAATATTTTAAAAAAATTAATCCCATACTACTTTATCTTTATCTTTCCTAATTAAACCAGCAACTATTTTGTTCAACAACCATGTCTTCTTCTTCATTTTCTTCGTCTGATCCATAAATGGGATTATTTTTTTTAAAATATTTCTGGATAAATCCTCCATTTTTTTATGGAATTCATATGCATTGAAATTTTTTTGGATTCTAATCATAAGGTAGAGAGAGAATTAGAGAGAGAGGAGTTAGAGAGAGAAGGGAAAGAGGAAAGATGATGGAGGAAGAAGAAGATAGCATATAAGTAATTTTACATGAGGTGGTCAAGTTTTGACTTTTTGACCGGTCAAACCGCTGATGTGGTGCGTTGACTTCGCGTTGACCGGTCATTTTTACCTGCTGTACACCAAAGTGAGAGGTCACCTATAAGTTCGTATATATTAGTGAGACAAATTAAAGGTTGTACACCAAAGTGTGAAATGGACCAAAGGTTATACACTATCGATGAAATTTACCCCATATATCTCATTAAAACAAATGCTATAAAGAACCATTCATTTACATTAAGTTTGTATCCCGGAACAATTATCTATAGGACACAAAACCCCAACACAACTATGCACGAAAGTTCTCGAGTCAGGCGACCTTCCTACTTGGAGTCCCGACCTCACATCTACACGCCCGGGGAGCATCATCTGGAATCTGGAGTGGTAGTCGATGGGGTCGGAACATCAGAAAATACTCATATATCCACGCATATAGGAGGGTCAAACATCCACATATACCCGAGCACTCTCCTCTACTCGCTATCCCCAGCTACTGATATAAGGTGGCAAGTGTAGCAGACCCCCAAGAACGTCCAAATTCCCCTCTGACACCTGCGTGAACCTCTTGAAGATGGGACGGTCTGATCCTATCGCCACTCTCATCATCAGATCCCTATCGTCGCTGCGCCTCGGCTAACTCCTGAAAGTGCTCATCGACAACCTCATAACTAGGATCTCGATCTCCTGAATCATCCGCCTCCTCCCCCCCCCCCAACTCGGGCTGATCCAACATAGGCCGATCTATCTGAGCTGCCTGCAATTGATGCGTCTCAATCGCTCTCTGTCTACGGCCTGATACATCAACACCACCCGCTCTCGTATGACGTGGTGTATCATCGGCATCCATATCTAGTTGTCTCGCTGCTGACAGGATAGATTTTCCGACTACACTCTCCCTCTACACGTATTGACCACATTATTTTATGAAATTCGAAACTGTATACAAATATTATTCGGCTAACTAAATATTCATCTAACTAAATATTATTTTTAAAAAAATAAATTAATTTTTCTGACTAAATATTATTTAATTATATTCCAAAAAATATTATTCTAACTAAATACAAATAATTTAAATTACAAACTAAAAATAAAAAAATTTAACTAAAATTAACAAAGTAAAAAAATTTAACTAAATTAATTAAAAATAAAAAAACTGTTTCCGCCACATGGGCGTATGAGCATCACGTCCTCACACATGTGAGAGTGTGATGCTATTACGCCTCACCACAGGTGACAGCGTATGAACATCACGCCGTCACCTATGGTGAGGCGTATGGCTATCACGCCGCCACCTGTGGTGAGACGTGATGTAAATGGAGCGAGGATTACCCGTTCTTGATGGGGCCCCATCCCGTCGAGGATGGGTAATCCCGTTGTAGACACCGAGTCGGAGGACCTGTGACGAAAACCTGAAACAAGACGGTCGAAGCGATTGATTCCGGAAGTTTTGAAAAATATATAGAGAATAATAAGTTGAGGAAAATTAACGGCACGGCGCGGGCACACAACGGCATCCCGCACGCGGACTACGATGGTCGAACGCCCGCTTGACGGCTCGAGACGTGCGCGCAGCGTCCGTCGGACGCACCGCGAGTGGCACACTCTCGACGCCCGAGCAATGCCTGGGACCGCTGGCGGTGCGCGCCCTCGTGGGCCGTTGAGCACACGTGCCTGGCAGCGCGGAGCGCGCGTTCGGCGGTCGCGACGTGCGAGCGTCTAGCTGCGCAGAACGCGCGCTCGGCGGCCACGGTGTGCACGCATTCGACGGCGCGGGGCACGCCCCGAGGGTCGCCGGGCGGGCACCCAACCGCGTCGGGCGAACGCCCAACGCATCGGGCGGACGCCCGACGAGGGTTGGGCGCGGGCGCCCAACCCCGCGTTGGGCGCTCGCCCCACGCCGTTGGGCGATCGCCGAATGAAAGTTGGGCGATCGCCCAACATTGTTGGGCGGCCGCCCAACTCATGTTGGGCGGCCGCCCAACCACAATGGGCGACGCCCAAATTTTTTTGGGCGTCGCCCATTGTTCCGGGATCCGTTTCCCTATATAAGGGCACGGATCCCAAGGCAAAAAAGAGAAGGAGGGAGGAAGAGGAGGCATTTTGGGAAAACTTTCTCACTCTAAACATTTTTAGAGAGAGAGAGTGGATTTTTTTGAGAAAAATATTTTTTTTCTCTCAAAAATTCTAAATTTCCTAAGTTCAATTTTTTACTAAATTTTCATTAAAAAACGGAAGCTCGGGGTTCGTGGAATCAATCGGCTTCGACTGTCAGATACCGAATTAAATGTATTATCCGAGGACTAGACTCTTTATTTTATTTAATTTATTTCTCTCCTTCTATTTATTTTTTTATGCTATAGTTTTTATTCCTTTAGTCATTTATTTATTTTGTCACGTTTTATTTAGTTAGTATTTATTTAATTTTCGTTTCGCGTTAGATAAAATTCGGTTTTGTTTTAAAATAAAAAAAACTCGTCTTGATATCCCAATACGAACCGTGATCCGATAAAAAGGTAGTTCGGGTGTCGAAAACGTTGTAATTATAAGTTTCTAATTTAAAAAAATATTTCCAAATAACGTTTTAAAATAAAAACATCGTTTTAGGAACTTCCTTTTTCGACTATGATCCATTTTTGGTAGTTCGGAAGTCCAAAACGATTGAATTAGATTTAATTTAAAGCTTTTGAACAAATCTGGAAAATATTGGAGTGCTGCTGTAATTTGCCAATTCTGTCCCTAAAGGCTGTTTACACGGATGTTCCGTCGGTAAATCTGCCAAAATGTAAAAAATGTCATTTCGGTCCCTTTTTCTTAACTTTTAGACTTTCAATCCTTAGTGTATATATATATAATTATGTAATATATTCTTTTCAAATTATTTTAGAATTTTAGCATCTATAATTATTTTAGGATATGTGTATATTATTATTTATCCCATTTCACAATATAAATATAAGTATATATATGTATTCTTTTTATTAATTTGGATTATGTTTTAAATATTAGTTATTTAGTATTTTGGGGGAACAATTAATATATATTAGCATATGGTATTTGTGGTATTTAAAACTATATTAGTTGTGTATATGTATAGTTTTGAAACATTTGGGTTATTTTGGTGATTATTGAATAAAACTGTTTTTGGTTAAGAATTATATCATTAATTATAGGATTTGTTTCCTATTTTCCTATTTTTAAAGTATATATATATATTGTACTCGTTATTTTTATATACATATAGTTCATTTTGTATTAGCTTTTATTCTCATATTCTATTACTCGAGTCGTTCCAACGGCGATTCGGGTAAGCTTCATCGAACGGGGTTTTAAAACGCACCTAAATCGTTCCAACGGCGATTAAGGTGCGAACCATGTAATAAACATCGTTTTGGAGAAATAAGTTAATAGACACACAACATAACATTTAAAAACGGTTGTAAATAAATTACTTCTTTCTTCCCCCTTCTCTGTGTATGTATAAATATAAATGGGTGATTCTTTACTGATGTGGCTTTTCAATATCATATGCTCAAAATGATTTCCAAAAAGAGAAAAAAAAGGGTTTCAAACGAATTTTAAACTTAAAGAAGTATACGATTAGTCCGTTATCGCCTAACATGCTGAGTAGGAGGCCGGTGGTTCATAACCGGGCGATGTCGGGGTGCCTAGTAGCCTTTCTCCGGAAAGGAGCTAGCCTTCTCGGCTCGTACCTAAGTTTCCCGAACCCACACCGGTCTCCCGCAAGGGATCGGTGTTCATTTTCCCATTCGTGGGTGGCGACTCTTCCATATCTCCGAGCTCCGGTCCTACCGAGCAGCTTGATTCCACGATTGGTTGCTTTCGGCGCCAATCATCGCTTACGTCGCCATGAGGTTTTCCACCCCCCGGTCCTCCCGGGAGATTAGGCCGCGGCACCTCGTCTAACAAGTGGCGACTCTGCTGGGGAAGCAAGAAATTTGATTCCGGAAGGCATGCACTAAGCCCTTAACGGGGACGGATCGTTTTACTTCTTTTCGTATGCATTCACGAGCATTATTGCAAACCCTTTGGGTAATTTCCGCGAAACCTCTAGCGAGAGTCCATTCGTCGCTCGAAAGAGGATAGCGTAAGTTCCCCCTTACAGTAAGGCGCCAGAGGGTCCCCATCCATTCGTTAGGGGCGAATCTGTGCGGTCCTGTGAGGTCCCGCGGTCAGCCGTGTCAGCATATAGTAGCCTTAGAAGTTTCCATAGGATTACCCGTTACTATTTTTGATGTGATAAATGAATCAGTTTGTGTTTTCAAACCGCCATGATACGTGTCTAATCCTAAACAATGTAAAGAAAATGAGACGATGCGTTAATATATACTCATGAATCGACATACTAATTACCCTAAAACATCGAAACGATTTGAACTAAAGACGACTTAGTCATCTCATATGAATGAACATGTGCGACCCGCCTTGTCCCTTTCGGTGTCCCGACGAAGGCACGTGTTCAGGAAATACGTTATGACGTAAGCACGTATTAGTATGAATCGGTTCGGTATTAAGGATAGTTACATTTCGATACAAGAGACTATATTAACGGTGGCCGTTATTCACATTCTTTAAATAAATTGGGATAAAACGAGATCACGACGAAACGAAAACGAAGAACATTTCTGTTTCGAACGACCTTGTTGTAACGTGAAAAGTTTCGCACAAGTAGCCCGTCCCTTCCGAATAAAAGACGAGCTTTTACGTTATGCCTTGCGTCATTCTTAAGAGAAATGGACGTGTCCGCAAAAGGTGACTAAGAAAAGAAAAATGAACTAAAAGACCAAAATCATTCCGAATCTGCGATATATGTCAAATCCCGAGAGTAGTTAAAGAAAATAAACTAATACCGTTGAATACGTGCCTCGAACGAGTGTATACCCCGTTTAAAATCTCGAAGCCGAATTAAGCCAAACCATATAATTGCGCCATATGGACGAGACTGCGGGTTTTGACTAACGACTCGATCATTTCGACCGTTACCAAAACTGCAAGAAATATGGCCCGATGTACGTGTTTGCTTAAATCGTGCCTAAAGGAAGGAAAACGGTGATATCCTTACTTCGAATAAACACGCGATTCAACGAAACGTTTATTTTCTATAACCACACTGAGATGATATATCCCGTGGAGTGGGAAGAACAAAGAGTTGTAATTAGCCGAAAGATTATCGTGCGCTCAAAATAAGACTCGCCGTCTTTTTACGTAGCAAAATGAGCAAACGGATCCTCGACGCTAAGAACAAACGCGTTACGCGATGAGTCCGTTCCCTAAAAATAAAATCCAAAAGTGATTCCGTCACTAAATAAACACGTGGTTACGTCTCTCGATAGATCCAAAAGGTCCTGTTGTAATCCAAAAATCGAGACACGAACCCACGCGAACAAAAGGGGAACGAGTCATTGACAATAACGAACGATTTGACTAGAAAAATAACTCGAACCACGTCTAAAAACTGAGATGCGCTCAAAGGGAGTCAAAACCCGAATTAACGCGTCTCACGAAAGGACGACAGACGAGTTATTCTGAAAGAACAATTCAACGTGGTCGATTTCTTAGTCACTGAACGTGGATACGTCAAAACGAACTGTATTGTCTGATGAATGATTTATTTTCCCGCAATAATCGACGGCATCACGCGTCCCCTGGACCGCAATGTGAGCCAAAAAAAACCAAAATCCTAGGAAAGAGACCTGGACCAACGAGTGTGTGGAGGAATAAGGGTGGAAGAGAGATGTTGTGATACATGTAAATAGAACTAACGTTTGTTCTTCTTATCTTATAATCGTAAATAAATAAACGCACACACCACGAATCATGCATATGAAATCATGCATACATACTAATGGATACCGTTCGCGCAGACATCATCATTAAGCGGTTGTGGTTTCGCGAGAGTAATCGGCTTGTCAGACAGTTTGATCAGCTGCGAGTAGACAGTTCTGAATCAGTAGTTGTGGCTCCTGAATCATCTTCATCCGAGTATACTCAGTCTTCCGTCAGTATGTCTGCAACCGACGAGAAGGTGGCTGAATTAGAGAATTCTGTGAACAATATCAACGACCAGCTGGCCGCAATCTTGGCCCAGCTAGCTGAGTTAGCACTGAAGGACAACAAGAGTGGTAGTAAACGTGCTGAGAATGAGGTGAACGATGGCCCTCGCTTTGGGAATGAGGAGGATTATCAGGATTATGTCCGAAAATAGTTAGAGAAGGAGAAAGCTAAGGAAGAGGAGTGGAGGCAACACATCACACAAGAAGTGCAGGACTTGCGCGGAGGAAGCTCCGGGAGTCAAGATTTCTATAACTTGAAGAATTGCTTGACAGCAACAGCTTTGCCTCTGAAATTTCGGCTCCCTGACATGAAAAAGTTCGATGGAACTGGAGATCCCACTGCTCACATGAATCAGTACGTTGCGGTGATGAAGCACACGATCCTGACCGAGGATCAAGTCTTGGGGCTGTTTAACACTTACCTGGAGGGGGCTGCCCTCACATGGTTCCATGCGCTGCCAATGGTGACAAAGAAGGATTGGAAGGAGTTAGCGAAGTCATTCATCGCTCAGTATAGTTTTAACACCATGTTGGAAGTCACTTTGAAAGAGTTAGAGAACACTAAGCAGCAGACTGGGGAATCCCTTTCAGACTTCGTGAAGAGATGGAGGGCTAAGGCCGTGGTCATGAAACAGAAGCCGCTTGAGCAAGATCAGATCCGGATGGTGATTGGCAATACGTTGTCGTATATTAAGAATGAGTTGAGATATATGCCGTTCACAGATTTCAATCAGATGTATAGTTGCGCCTTGACTGTCGAGGGCGATGGGGAGCCGAAGAAAGCTTATACCAAGTGGACGAAGTCGGGATATAGTGCCGGAGGGCCTAGCGCGAGTGCGGAATCTGCGACAGTGAAAGTGGTTGATCTTAATGCTATCGAAAAAGGCGGTTCGCCAAATTCGATCAGACTTACGCAAAGGTTTTTGAACGTCTGTAGAAGAAGGGATTGTTGAAAGCCCTTACCCCGTATAACAAAGCTCAACCTACTCCGCAGATTCAGGCTAGAGGGTATTGTGAATTCCACAGCAGTTATGGACATACGATTGAGAATTGCGAGAGGCTGAAACACGAAATCCAAGATTTGATTGAGGAGAAGAAGATAGCTGATCCTTCATCAGCAAACCCTTCCGTTAGGCGCAATCCATTGCCTAATCATAGGGTGAGCGTGATCGGAGTTGGTTTGACGGAAACTGTAGTGATGGAAACTTTTGAGGAAGATATAGAGGAGTTGTTGGACTCCGTTGAAAGAAGCAATGTGGGAAATGGTTTGTATGTGTCCTTCTTGGGTGAGGAACAAGAGGACGAACCAATGGAGGAAGGATCAGATGGTGGAGCACCATATGACGAGGATAGTGCCGAAGAGGCCGGAGAAGGGTCGTCTCGGACTATCGTGCCTAATTTGGGTTTGTTCAGTGGAGGAAGGGATCCCGAAGTGCACTTGCGTGAGTATATGCACGGCATGTTTATTGAATCCTTCGGGGTAGATGAAATTGCTCAGTGGTTCCACCATTCACTGGTAGGTGAGCCTTTGCAATGGTTCCATTCATTGCCCGACTCTTGCAAGCACGATTGGGATCAGGTGTCGGATTTGTTTCTTGAAAAGTATTAGAGAGCTGAGGATAGAACCGCAGAGCACTTTGCAATGCAGATTGGACCCATCAAGCGTCCATTGCCAAGGGTGAGCAAGTATAACGGCAATAAGGACCCTATGGAGCACCTTCACTTCTATTTGTCAGCTATGACAGCCTTGAGTTTCAAAGAGGAAGAGATCACTAGCTTGTTTTGTAATTCATTGATGGGTGAACCGCTGATGTGGTACATGTCGCTGCCGATGTATGTTAAGATCGATTGGGCAGCTATGACGAAGAGATTTATCAAGGAATATACGGTATGGATGCTAGCAGAGCAAACTCCTGATTCCCCATCTTACCAAACACCTGATGCGGTGTTAGCAATGCCTAGGTATGGTGGATACCGGGATCCTGTAGAGCATGCGAGGATATTCCGCGATCATATGTATAACGCTGGATTCCCACAGTGTGAGTTGCATGAACATTTTCCGGAAACCTTGATGGGTGAAGCCTTATTGTGGCATCAGGGTCTGTCAGAGGAAGAGATGTGTCATTGGATACCGCTCCGAAATGCCTTTGTGGCGAGATATGAAATGTACATTCCATGGACGGGATCCCTGGATGATCTGGACAGGATTAGGCAATTCCCCGAGGAACATTTTGTAGATTATGCTAGAAGGTGGAGGCACCGTTATGAGCAGTGTAATGAGGCAATGAGTGATAAGGTGCAGCTTATGTGCATACAACGAGGCGTTATTCCATTGGCCGCGAGAAGGATGAGTAGAGTGTCCCTCCGTGACTATGATGAGTTGATAGGTTGGGCCTTGTATGGATCGGCGGATCCCTTTTTCCTGAATCCGAGTGTTCCTCACGTCATGGATTTAATGGTCGTAGACATCTGGGCGAGTTCCTCGGACGAGGAGGATGCCAATCGGAAGATCCCTATCAACATTTGGGACGAGTCGGATGACGAGCCGGAAGTTGCGGTGATGACGAGATCAGGTCGTGTGGCCGAGGGAAAGGCACCAATGGTAGAGACTGAGATTGGAGAAGGTTCGGCTCCTAAGCCCGACGACCAAGTTCTTGAACAGTTGAAGAAGACGCAAGCTAAGTCTACGGTCTGGGAAGTTTAATGCCATTCTAAGTACCATCGTGAGAACCTGATGAAGGAGTTGCAGAATTTGGTGATCTCCACCGACACTGAGCCAGCAGCGCTAGTAGGGGCAATAATGGCCCGAAAGAAGACTGAGATTACGTTTACCGACGAGGATCTCCCAGAAGAGGGGAAGGCTCACAACAAGCCATTGTATATCCGAGCGGAAATTAACGGGAAGAAGACTAGCTGTGTTATGGTCGATGATGGATCGGCCATTAATGTTTGTCCTTTGAAGCTCTTGTCCAAGTTAGGAGTGGAGAGAGGAGATTTGACAGCTTCTGAAACAGTGATCAGAGCATACGATGACAGCCGTAGGCATATTGAAGGAGTTTTCAAGGCCAAGTTGAAAGTGGGGCCGTACGAGGAAGAAACTGAGTTCACAATGTTGGATATCCCAGTAACTTTTGCTGTGTTGTTGGGACGCCCTTGGTTCCACAAGCTGGGAGGTGTGCCCTCCACGCTCCACCAAATGATTAAGTTCCCCTTCGGGGAGGAGATAGTTATAATTAGAGCTGAAAAACTGAGCTCGGTGGCAGCATTGGGAATTGAGCCTCAACTTTTCTCCGGATTCCAAGTCTCTGGGATTTACGAGTCGAGCATGACCACCGATGTGGTGAAGATGATGAAAGGAGGTTTCATCCCGGGAATGGGCTTAGGAGCACACCATCAATGGTTGTCAGAGTTTCCAGATTTTAAGAGTCAGAAAACCCGGAGGGGTTTGGGATATGAGCAGGGGAGTCCATCCAACATGAGTGCAGAAGGAAAAATAGGCTGGAGGAAGCATTTTGTAAGCGAGGGGCATGGAAAGCCGTATTCGGGAACCTCCGAGTCGTGGACCAGCACGGAAGGAAAGATCCTGCCAGGGTTTGAAATCTTCAATGATGTCGCCGACTGGGGCAAGGGAAAGGCAAGCTGCTTTATCGAGGAGATTATGATGCTGGATTCAAACGCCGAGGAGCAGGTCATTACCATTGAAACGGCTACGGGAGCTGAAATTGAGCCTAGTACCTCGAGAGTATATGAGAAGTCCGAAGATATTGAGGATGAAAATTGTATTACTACTTTGTTTGAGTCAGATGATGTAATCACCCACGCTATCAATGAAATGAATTCTGATTTTGCTTACTTGCTTGATGTTGATCATGATCATTCCATGCATTCTCATTCATATAACATGCCTACATTTGAAATCAATACAATAGAAATGTCAACTTTCAATCTTGGTACGGATGAAAATCCTAAACTTATACAAATTGCTCAAGAATTAACTATTGAAGAGAGAAAAGAATTTGAGAGAATAATTAAAAAATACGAAATTGTATTTGCGTGGACATACGAAGACATGCCTGGAATCGACCAATCAATCGTAACTCACCGTATTCCAACATATCCCGAGGCGAGGCCCGTAAAGCAGAAGCTCCGACGTATGAGACCCGAATGGCCAGATAAGATCAGAGAGGAGGTGAAGAAGCAGTTAGAAGCAGGATTCATCGAAGTGATCGACTATCCCCCTTGGGTCGCGAATGTAGTGCCCATCGTGAAAAAGGATGGCAAAGTGAGGATGTGCGTGGATTACAGAGATCTTAACAAGGCATGCCCCAAGGATGAGTTTACCTTGCCTCATATCGATGTATTGATCGACAGTGCAGCATCAAGCGTCTTACACACAAATGTGGATGGTTTCATGGGCTACATGCAAGTTCAGATGGCCGAAAAGCACAAAGCGAAAACGTCGTTCACAACAGAGTGGGGAACATACTGTTACAGAGTGATGCCGTTTGGTTTGAAAAATGCCGGGGCAACCTACCAGCGAATGGCCACAGCCCTGTTCCATGACATGATACACAAGGAGGTAGAAGTCTACGTGGATGACATGATGGTCAAATCAGAGACAAGAGAAGGGCATTTTGCCGCCCTCGAGAAGTTTTTGGCCCGAATTGCAGAATTCAAGCTAAGGTTAAACCCGAAGAAGTGCTTTTTCGACGTTTCGTCGGGGAAAATCTTAGGCTATGTAATCGGAAATAAGGGAATTGAGGTGGATCCTGATAAAGTGAAGGCTATAAAGGAAATACCGGCGCCGAGAAATGAGAAGGAAGTGAGGGGGTTTCTGGGGCAAGTTCAGTATATCAGTCGGTTCATGGCGAGACTCGCCACAATCTGCGAGCCAATCTTTAAGTTGTTAAGGAAAGACCAACCCGTCATTTGGAATGATAAGTGTCAATAGGCGTTGGAGAGTGTCCGAAGCTACTTGTCTAATCCGCCAGTGTTGAGACCGCCTAAACTGGGAAAGCCACTTCTCCTCTATGTAGCAATTGAGGAGCGATCTATCGGAGCAATGTTAGCTCAAGAGGGAGACACCGGTGTGGAACACGCTGTGTATTATTTGAGTAAGAAGTTCCTAGAGTATGAGCTCAAATACAACATGATCGAAAAGACATGTGTGGCAGTGGTGTGGTTGACGAAGAAACTGTGGCACTATTTCCAATCGTATAAAGTGATCATTATTTCTCGGATGGACCCCGTAAAGTATCTATACCGAACTCCATCCTTGACGGGGAAGTTAGCCAGATGGTTGTTGCTTTTGTCCAAGTTTGACATTGAATATGTGACAAAGAAGGTTATCAAAGGAAGAGCCGTGGCAGAATTTTTGGCTAATCAACCCCTGAATACAGAAGAAGAAGAGATAAGCTATGATTTCCCCGATGAACATTTGAATGCAATCGAAGTTATACCGTGGAAAATGTTCTTCGACGGAGCAGTTAATTCGAATGGAGCCGGAGTAGGAGTACTACTTATCTCCCCGAAAGGAGAAAGAATCCCGGTGGCGAAGAAGTTATCCTTCCCCCTTACCAACAATATGGCCGAATACGAAGCATGCATTTATGGCTTGGAGTCATTAGCAGCACTGGGAGCGTCATATGTCGAAATTTGGGGTGACTCCAAGTTGATCATCGAACAGGCACAAGAAAACTGGGAAGTGAGAGAAGAAAGGCTACGTCCGTATCTAGATCAGCTAGAAGGGTTGGCATTGAGATTCCAAGAATGTCGCTTCTATCACATTCCTCGAGCTCAGAATCAGGCCGCGGATGCCTTGGCCACTTTGGTGTCAGTTTGGGACAATCCACGAAACCTTGCTTCGAAACCATTGGTATTGAGAAGATCTCACAAACCGTGCTACGAAGACGTAATGTTGTTAGGGGCAGATGAAAAATCGTGGTATTTCGATATCGTGAACTTCATGAAAGATGGAACATATCCGGCAGAGTCAGAACCTAGGGATCAAGCTGTGATTAGAAGGCTAGCTCGTCAGTTCGTCATCCATAACGACTTGCTTTACAAAAGGCACATTGACGGATTACAACTAAGATGCTTGGATGCGGGGGAAGCCCGCGAGGCGATGGAATCAGTACATTCGGGAATTTGTGGAGCCCATATGGGAGGAGCAGTACTAGCTAAGAAACTTATCAGACAAGGCTTCTATTGGCTCACCATGGAAAAAGATTGTAACGAGTATGCGAAGAAATGTCACGATTGTCAAATCCACGGCCATTGCAGTCATCTTCTGGCCATGGAACTACATGTGCTAGCACCTATTTGGCCATTCGCTGCCTGGGGCATTGACATCATCGGTGAAGTAAGGCCTAATGCTTCAAATGGACATAAGTTTATTGCAGTCGCCATCGATTATTTCACCAAGTGGGTAGAAGCAGAGTCGTTTAGCAAACTGGGATCCAAGCAGATGAGAAAGTTCATTGAAAAACACTTGATCACCAGGTTCGGAGTGCCTCATCACATGATCACGGATAACGGAGTCCAGTTTCAGGGGGAAGTAAGGAATCTTTTCCGAGAATATGGCATTGAACATCACAGGTCTTCTCCGTACCGTCCACAGGCTAATGGGGCAGTAGAAGCAGCTAATAAGAACCTTAAAAGGATCCTCGTAAAGACGGTAGAATCACATCGGAACTCGCATGAGCACCTCCCACTCGCGTTGTGGGCTTATCGCACGACAGTCAGAACCTCGACTGGGGCAACACCATTCTCTTTGGTGTATGGCACAGAAGCAGTTTTGCCGATTGAGATCGAAAAGCGATCGTTGAGAATCGCAGTAGAAGAAGAAATTCCCGAAACAGAATGGGTGAAGAGGCGATGTGAGCAGTTGGCTTTAGTTGATGAAAAAAGGATGGAAGCCCTTTACCATGTACAGTTATATCAAAGAAGGATGGCTCGGGCTTTCAATAAAAAGGTCAAGACCAGCCCTATCAAAGAAGGAGATTTGGTGCTGAAACAGATCCGTGTGACGCACACCGACCCGAGGGGGAAGTTCAGGCCTAACTGGGAAGGACCATTCGTCGTAAAGAAGATACTAAGCAAAGGAGAGGTGAGGTTAACCACAATGGACGGCATGGAGTTCTCCGAACCTACCAATCTGGATAGGCTTAAGAAATACTTTTCGTAAAAAAAAAAAAAAAAAAAAAAAAAGAGAAAAAAAAAATAAAGAAAAATTCCCGATAGGTTGAAAACCCGCAAAGGGCGACCTATGCAACAATAAGGGAAATCCCAGTGGGTGAAAACCCGAAAGGGCACTCACTTAAAAATTCCGGGATAGTAAAAGGAGAGGAGAAAAATCGCCGGGATCCGAAAACCGAAAGGCAGGTCCTGGTAACAATAGTTATAACTTGAGCAATTACAAAAACAATGTATAAGAGACTAAGTATTTCTGTTGTTTGTAAATAAATAAAGGCATGAATATATTTGACGAGAATGATTGGAATCATCATAATCTACTGAATGCATGGTAATATGAATCACGAGTTATACATTTCCTATCCTACTTTTCACAAAAAGCCTACCTACTATCCACCCCACTCCCTATACATCAGCTATACATAGGAGAAACCCTAATAAAAGCTACAAAGCAACAATGAAAGCTACGAGCCTAATACGGAGGGAAGTCCCAATAGTTCTCAAAATCTCTCAGGTGAGATGCCCGCTCCGCAGATAGTGTCTCCTCGGCAGCACGCGCTCTCTCATCAGAAACCCGTGCTCTCTCATCAGCAGCTCGTGCTCTCTCCTCCGCAGCTCGTGCTCTCTCCTCCACAGCAAGGCGTCTGATCGACTCATCACGCGCCCTCTCCTCGATGGCAAGGCGACCCTCAGTCTCCCGTCGCATCACCCCCGACCAATGGTCGTTCCTCTCTTGATACACACGACCAACTCGGGCATCAGCTTCCCGCACTAGCTCACTCTGTCTTCGCTCATGGGCATGAAGATCACTCTACAAAAAAAAAAAAAAAAGATAAGAGGCAGCATAGGCAAAAACATAAATCATACATACATGCATACATTTCACTACACTAAAGTACAATGATGATACATACCAGGTGATCGATGCAGCGCAAGCTGAGGCAATCTCGTAGGAAGCCGGATAGATCCACGTAGTCTGTACAGGTCTCCCTAGTGGTCAGTGAAGCGTCCGAGGGATCAAACGGGATCCTCGAGGAGAAGATAGGAGGGGCCGCCTCAAATCCCGCATAAGGTGTCCCAGACTCGTCATAGCGGATCGTAGCATAATCCCTCCCGTAGCCTGGTATAGGCACGCCTATGGACGATCTCTCCGGTCGGGCTGCGCTGGAGGACTCGCCGACGAAGTAGGGCTGCTCGCGCGCTGGTGTCTGAGTCTGAGTGCCATCGAAAAAATCAGATAAGTGGGCACTCCTCCAAGATCCCTCCTGCAAAAAAAAAACACACAATAAAACCTCCGAGCATATCATGAATAAAATGAAAAGAGGGCGGAATCACTTACCGAAATCTCCGCCTGACCAAAGACGGCCTCGACCGCCTCTCTCGAAAACACGTCCGCCACTGGATCCACCTCCATCGCTGCCGCCGGGGCATCCCTCGCGCTCAGTAAAGTAGACAAATAAGGCTCGCGGCCCCCGGCATGAATCCAGACCACTCTACCGACAAAATGGCGGGTCAGATCTCGACGAATAGTCGATAAGGGCAGAGTCCGTACAGCAAACATGGAAACGGGAATCTCCCCCGGCGTCCAGTGAACATCACTCACTCCGGTGATGCCTCGATCTCCCAAATACCACGCCCGCACACAAGGGCCGATGAGCACGCACTGCTGCTCCTGGATCATCGATGCGTATGCATAATCAGGGCCGAAGTCAAGATCATCCCACCTGAACTTAATCTAAAGAAAAATGAACAAGGAGAAAGTCAGAGGGACTCAAACAAAAATCTAGCTTGATTAGGCAAAATCTACCTGTCCCAGGGTCAGTGAGTCGATCCAATCCAGAAGCCGCGACACTGTCCGACTCCTTTCAGCGCTCAAGTCGAAGTCCCTCTATCGAGTCATAAATGGCGGCCTCGGCACTCTCGGTCGAGGTCGAGACCGGCTAGGAAGGATGTGTCTCTCGTATGCCCACACCTGCGGTAAAAACAAGGACTAGGAGTGTGAAAAATGCGAAAAAGATAAGACGGATAAGTCGAGAAGGCGCCACGTACCAACAGGGCAAAGGTATAACCGCCGAAGTCCTTGCGCTTCCGGCAAGTCAGATCCAAGAATTTGTAAAGAAAGGCTAAGCCTGCCCCTGCCCAATCATAAGAAGCCGCTGCATCCAGATCGCTAAGTGCCTGAATGAGACCTGCGTGTACCTTCCCGCCCTTCGTGCGAAAAATCGTCTCACTCAGAGCATACACTAAGAAACTACGAACCGCCAGGTCGGTAGCGTCAGTCTCGCAGAAATCGCGTCTACTCAAGAGGCTCGCGGTAGAGACAAACTTCGCCGGAGTAGACTTGGCGCATAAACGAACTCCCGGTCCAATCAAGGCGGCAAGCCTAGCAGGGTCGACCCGTGGTCGCATCATACCAAAGTGGAAAGGGACGGGAGTGTTGCTCCCTCGCAATCCTGTCAACAGCGAAAAATCTCGAGGCGAGATGGTCATCTCCCCAAAGGAAAGGTGGAAGGTGTGGGTCGAGTCAACCCACCGCTCGCATAAGGCCCGTAGGCCAAAAGGATCACACACCCCGTTGGTGCGGGGCAGCGCTGCAATAAAAGGCTCGAAGCCCAACTCGCGCACGCGGGCTCTCGCCGCGGCACCTAGCCTATCATACCATGAGAGAACCTCGGCGGTGGTCCCCAAAATCTCAATGAACTAAAAAGGAACAAGACAAGAAAATTTAAATACAACTCCTAAAGCCGGTAATTGAAAAGAACGCGTTAAGACTAGGTATTCTTCCATTATCTAACCTAGAGACATCCGGTCAGTTAGGACCAATTTTCGGTAAAAATCTCTCCTGTAGGGTCATTCACGTAAGGTTTAGGCAATTCTTTAATCCACCCTCGTCTGCGGTAACGAGGAGCGTAGATTAGGTTTACTATTCACGTTCTACTATTCACGTGCATTAGCTAAGTTTTTACTATTCACGTGCACTATTCACGTCGTTTTCACTATTCACATGCATTAGCTAAGTTTTTACTATTCACGTTGTCACTATTCCCGTGCACTATTCACGTTCTACTATTCACGTGCATTAGCTAAGTTTTTACTATTCACGTGCACTATTCACGTTCTACTATGCACGTGCATTAGCTAAGTTTTTACTATTGACGTTGTCACTATTCATGTGCACTATTCACGTTTTTACTATTCACGTGCACTATTCACGTTTTTACTATTCACATTGTTTTTACTGTTAACATGCATAAATTCGTAGTGTACTATTCACATGCATATAGCGCGCATTCTTACAAAAACAAACAAGTGTTACGTGTAAATAAAGGAATTCACGTTTTCTAGCTAAAGTCCTCTAAGGCAGTCTAAGAGTTAGCATGCAAATCATGTTCGTATAGGAATGCTAAAGCCTAGAGTTCAAATCAAATAAAAGTGAGAAGCCACTTACCTCGTTGCAGCGTGTCCTGCTCAAATGTGTCGTAGGGTCGTGGAAGGTATCCACTCTATCCAGGTTCACATAAACCTCGTCTATGCCTCTGGTGCCATCCCATTCGTCTAAATCCATCCCGAGAATAATCCAAATTGAAGTCTAGTGAGAGAAAGATGAGAGAGAAGGTGTGGGGTTGAAATGAAACCCCACCACCTTATATAGGAAAAGGGAATGGCATTCCCGTAAATAGGAAAAAAGTACGATTTGACATAAAGGTAAAAAGTAAATAATTAATTACCAGGTGCACAGACCTCCGATTTGCAGTCCGATTCAGCCTGCATTTCTCCCAGACAGCGACTAACATTGTCAAAACAACAATTCCAGACAACAGCTAATTTTTACAGAACAGTGACACCAGTCAAAATACAGACGACAGTCAATAGAAAAACAATTTAGTAGTCTATTTCATTTCGGACTCAGACGTGTGCCCATCGAATCGTCGAGATGATAGCTCTAGTGAGAAAATAACCTGCTTTTGAGCCATTTGACTCTCGGTCGCAGACCGGAGTTGCTTTTGAGCCATTTGACTCTCGGTCGCAGACCGGAGTTGCTTTTGAGCCATCTGACTCTCGGTCGCAGACCGGAGTTGCTTTTGAGCCATTTGACTCTCGGTCGCAGACCGGAGTTGCTTTTGAGCCATTTGACTCTCGATCGCAGACTGGAGTTGCTT
Organism: Euphorbia lathyris; assembly: GCF_963576675.1. NCBI lineage: Eukaryota > Viridiplantae > Streptophyta > Magnoliopsida > Malpighiales > Euphorbiaceae > Euphorbia > Euphorbia lathyris. Next base: position 74,826,074 of record NC_088918.1, on the reverse strand, counting down.
TTGAGCCATTTGACTCTCGGTCGCAGACCGGAGTTGCTTTTGAGCCATTTGACTCTCGGTCGCAGACCGGAGTTGCTTTTGAGCCATTTGATTCTCGGTCGCAGACCGGAGTTGCTTTTGAGCCATTTGACTCTCGATCGCAGACCTGAGTTGCTTTTGAGCCATTTGACTCTCGGTCGCAGACCGGAGTTGCTTTTGAGCCATTTGACTCTCGGTCGCAGACCGGAGTTGCTTTCGAGCCATTTGACTCTCGATCGCAGACCGGAGTTGCTTTTAGCCATTTGACTCTCGGTCGCAGGCCGAAGTTGCTTGTTAGCCATTTGACTCTCGGTCGTGGACCGAAATTGCTTTTGAGCCATCTTCACCGCAATTTTGAAATAGGGTAGCTGTTTAGCCATTATCCCCGTAATCTTAAAATATGGTAGCTGTTTAGCCATTATCCCCGCGATCTTGAAATAGGGTAGCTGTTTAGCCATCATCCCCGCAGTCGTAAACCAGGGTAGCTGTTTAGCCATCATCCCCGTAACCTTGAAACCAGGGTAGTTGTTTAGCCATCATCCCTGCAGTCGTAAACCAGGGTAGCTGTTTAGCCATCATCCCCGCGATCTTGAAATATGGTAGCTTTTTAGCCATTATCCCCGCGATCTTGAAATAGGATAGCTGTTTAGCCATTATCCCAGCAGTCGTAAATCAGGGTAGCCATTTAGCCATTATCCCCGCAATCTTGAAATAGGGTAGCTGTTTAGCCATTATCCCCGCGGTCGTAAACTAGGGTAGCTATTTAGCCATTATCCCCGAGGTCGTGAACTAGGGTGCAGCCCGAAGCAGAGTCTGATGCAGTCAGAGAGCAATGCCGGAGCGCGCAGCGCAAAGGTCAGGTATGTTTCCTCCTACTCGTTACGTGTCTTTTACTTTTATATGTTTTACATTGCATGTGTTACGTTAGCAAAAACGTTTTCGAACCACACACATCACTGTCAAAATAGAAAAGTAGGGGCAACTGTAGACACCGAGTCGGAGGACCTGTGACGAAAACCTGAAACAAGACGGTCGAAGCGATTGATTCCGGAAGTTTTGAAAAATATATAGAGAATAATAAGCTGAGGAAAATTAACGGCACGGCGCGGGCACACAACGGCATCCCGCACGCGGACGACGATGGTCGAACGCCCGCTTGACGGCTCGAGACATGCGCGCAGCGTCCGTCGGACGTACCGCAAGTGGCACACTCTCGACGCCCGAGCAATGCCTGGGACCGCTGGCGGTGCGCGCCCTCGTGGGCCGTTGAGCACACGTGCCTGGCAGCGTGGAGCGCGCGTTCGGCGGCCGCGATGTGCGAGCGTCTAGCTGCGCAGAACGCGCGCTCGGCGGCCACGGTGTGCACGCATTCGACGGCGCGGGGCACGCCCCGAGGGTCGCCGGGTGGGCACCCAACCGCGTCGGGCGAACGCCCGACGATGGTTGGGCGCGGGCGCCCAACCCCGCGTTGGGCGCTCGCCCAACGCCGTTGGGCGATCGCCCAACGAAAGTTGGGCGATCGCCCAACCACAATGGGCGACGCCCAAATTTTTTTGGGCGTCGCCCATTGTTCCGGGATCCGTTTCCCTATATAAGGGCACGGATCCCAAGGCAAAAAAGAGAAGGAGGGAGGGAGAAGGAGGGAGGAAGAGGAGGCATTTTGGGAAAACTTTCTCACTCTAAACATTTTTAGAGAGAGAGTGTGGATTTTTTTGAGAAAAATATTTTTTTTTCTCTCTAAAATTCTAAATTTCCTAAGTTCAATTTTTTACTAAATTTTCATTAAAAAACGGAAGCTCGCGGTTCGTGGAATCAATCGGCTTCAACTGTCAGATACCGAATTAAAGGTATTATCCGAGGACTAGACTCTTTATTTTATTTAATTTATTTCTCTCCTTCTATTTATTTTTTTATGCTATAGTTTTTATTCCTTTAGTCATTTATTTATTTTGTCACGTTTTATTTAGTTAGTATTTATTTAATTTTCGTTTCGCGTTAGATAAAATTCGGTTTTGTTTTAAAATAAAAAAAACTCGTCTTGATATCCCAATACGAACCGTGATCCGATAAAAAGGTAGTTCGGGTGTCGAAAACGTTGTAATTATAAGTTTCTAATTTAAAAAAATATTTCCAAATAACGTTTTAAAATAAAAACATCGTTTTAGGAACTTCCTTTTTCGACTATGATCCATTTTTGGTAGTTCGGAAGTCCAAAACGATTGAATTAGATTTAATTTAAAGCTTTTGAACAAATCTGGAAAATATTGGAGTGCTGCTGTAATTTGCCAATTCTGTCCCTAAAGGCTGTTTACCGACGGATTTTCCGTCGGTAAATCTGCCAAAATGTAAAAAATGTCATTTCGGTCCCTTTTTCTTAACTTTTAGACTTTCAATCCTTAGTATATATATATATATATATAATTATGTAATATATTCTTTTCAAATTATTTTAGAATTTTAGCATCTATAATTATTTTAGGATATGTGTATATTATTATTTATCTCATTTCACAATATAAATATAAGTATATATATGTATTCTTTTTATTAATTTGGATTATGTTTTAAATATTAGTTATTTAGTATTTTGGGGGAACAATTAATATATATTAGCATATGGTATTTGTGGTATTTAAAACTATATTAGTTGTGTATATGTATAGTTTTGAAACATTTGGGTTATTTTGGTGATTATTGAATAAAACTATTTTTGGTTAAGAATTATATCATTAATTATAGGATTTGTTTCCTATTTTCCTATTTTTAAAGTATATATATATATATTGTACTCGTTATTTTTATATACATATAGTTCATTTTGTATTAGCTTTTATTCTCATATTCTATTTTTGATTTTAAATGTATATATGTATGCACAAATTACTTTCTTTATTCTTTTGGGCCTAATCTTATGTCCATATTTCAAGTGGGCTTTGTTTGAATATGGGTGGTGGTTTAAATGGGTTGTTAATATAATTATGATAGTTAGAGAGTCCATTAAATAAGTGGGGAAAATAAATCACAAAAAGAGAGTTTTCAATTAAATTATTTAAGCTAATGAGCTGTCTTAGATTTCTAATGTAGATAAATGGAGTCATTTTTGTTGATATTTCAAATCGTCTTCAAAACACCACGTTTTAAAACCTTAGTCCGTTCCAACGACGGATTAAGCGAACATTGTAATCAAAATCGTTTTCTTTGTTAATAATAAGAGTTTTGAACCATTTTCTTAAAGAATTTTTACAAAATAAAATTGGCTTGTATGTTTAACCATGTTTTCTTATTAAAAGACTTTTACTTTAACGTTTTCAATTACTCGAGTCGTTCCAACGGCGATTCGGGTAAGCTTCATCGAACGGGGTTTTAAAACGCACCTAAATCGTTCCAACGGCGATTAAGGTGCGAACCATGTAATAAACATCGTTTTGGAGAAATAAGTTAATAGACACACAACATAACATTTAAAAACGGTTGTAAATAAATTACTTCTTTCTTCCCCCTTCTCTGTGTATGTATAAACATAAATGGGTGATTCTTTACTGATGTGGCTTTTCAATATCATATGCTCAAAATGATTTCCAAAAAGAGAAAAAAAAGGGTTTCAAACGAATTTTAAACTTAAAGAAGTATACGATTAGTCCGTTATCGCCTAACATGCTGAGTAGGAGGCCGGTGGTTCATAACCGGGCGATGTCGGGGTGCCTAGTAGCCTTTCTCCGGAAAGGAGCTAGCCTTCTCGGTTCGTACCTAAGTTTCCCGAACCTACACCGGTCTCCCGCAAGGGATCGGTGTTCATTTTCCCATTCGTGGGTGGCGACTCTTCCATATCTCCGAGCTCCGGTCCTGCCGAGCAGCTTGATTCCACGATTGGTTGCTTTCGGCGCCAATCACCGCTTACGTCGCCATGAGGTTGTCCACCCCCCGGTCTGCCCGGGAGATTAGGCCGCGGCACCTCGTCTAACACCCGTCCCGTTTTATTATGGAGCGGGGACGGAGATTAATATGTGCCCCGTTAACGGGGATGGGAAAGGGTATCCCCACACCGCGGAGATCCCCGAACCCACCCCGTATTATGCCCTGCGGAGGTTCCCGGCGGTTTAATCCCGGCAAAATGCTTAGTCAATTGATTAATTATTAATCAAATTCATGGTTGAAAATAGTTCTAGAAATATATTTCAACAGCAGTGAATTAAACTCACCTCATAATAATTTTTGAAATGTTGGATGTTTCACTTACTTATTCTTAACTTGTAATTTTTTTATAGGACTAATCAAAATTAATTAGTATATAAAAGATATGCATAGAGAAAAACTTCAACCTATAGTTAATCCAATCCGAATACTTTACCTCTATTTCACTCTATATCTATTTGTTCATCATATTTTTTTTCTCTATTCTTTTCATTTATTCCTTTTTTCATGTATTCTTTTAAACTTTAAATGGGTAAACGGGGATATCTGTGGGGTCGGGGATTCCCTGGGGGGTGGAGACGTGTCCCCGTTTGTTTCGCGGGACGGGTATGGGGATTCCTCGTTTAGTCGGGGAACGGGGATGGGAACTCCAATCCCCGCCCTGCCCCGTTTACATCCCTAGTGATGTTCATACGCCTCACCACAGGTGACAGCGTGATGTTCGTGCGTCCGGTAGGGGTGCACGTGGTCGGTTAACCAGTCCATTAAGGTTAATTCGGTCGGTTAAAAATTTAATCGGTATTTTAAAAACACTAACCATACACTAGTCCATTAAATTCGGTTAACCACTAATCGGTTAACCAATTATTTCGGTCGGTTAACCTTTTATTTCGGTTTCTAACCATTAGTAATGAAAATAAAAATAATAAAAGAATTCTAATTTTTATTGTGAGGGAGACAGCGGGTCAATGACGAGTTGAAGAGATTAACTGCAAAGAGGGAGATGTACGCGCATTATGATCCCTCATTTTTCATTCCATATTGTCACATCCGTATCCAAAATATTTTTTATACCCAGTATATATATTAATTAATTGGGCATTTTAACTATATTATTGGCTTAATTTAATATAAGGTACAGGAAACAAATGAGAGAAATCTAATAGATAATCAATGACCAATAATTTAGGTGTATGACAGAATTAATCCAAGGTTAACTAAATCATATTGAAAAGTTGAAATTCATATTTTTAATGATGTTGAATTTAACAACATCAAAGTTTAGAACTACAAATAATCATATTTAAATGATAAAGCGAAAGTAATTAAGGTATTGTATCAAATAGATACATACGAGCAAAGATAACTCGTGAAAGAAAGAACTTTTGAGGACAAAATTTAGAGACCTTATAATTAAATAATGGATTGATTAATGAGTTATGAAAAACTATAGGGACATAATTGTTTACCCATACAAATAAATTTATTTTTATATCTTTTTAATATTTAATTGAAATTCGGTCGGTTTCGGTTAACCGCGGTTTTTGGAATAAAGAAACCGTAACCATAACCATTAACTATTATTTTTAAAATAAAAAACCGTACACTAGTCAATCGGTTTCGGTTAACCTTATTTTCGGTTTGGTTTCGGTTTGGTTTTTCGGTTTTTGTCCGGATTTGAGTTTAGAATTTGAAAAGATTTAAAGAGTTGAGAGGATTTAGGTTTTGAGTAAAAGGTATTTCTATCTTTGTTAGAGGCTAAAGATAGGAAATTAGGGCTACCAATAGTAATCCACCGTATCAGTTAAAAAAAATAGTAATCCACTGTAAAAATCACACAATAGAACGCTTTGGATAGCGATAAAAGACGATTGAGTTTAACATTGAAATCAAAATTCCCAATTTTTTCAATTTTGTTAGATCTGACCTTCTGAATTTTCATGGTGTTTCATTAGTCCCTTCAACTTGCTTAAGATAATCTATTTATCATTTGATTTGGTAAAGTAATCTATTGGTCTCATGAACTTATTTACAATAATCTATTTGTTCATAAACTCGTTTAAAGTGATATAAATTATAATTTATCAAAATGAATAAAAAAATTCAAAACTTAAAAAATAAAGGCATAAAATTCGTGATTCCAAATTTTTAAAACAAAATAGGTAAGTTACATATACTTCAAAATTATGGAAAAAAAAAAGAAGGCAGTGATAAATACTAATTTGGAGGCCGTATTTAATAGTTTATTATTAAAAAAAAAAAATCACAACTTTAGATAGAGAAAGAAAAAAGTCGAGTGAGATTAACATTGAAATCAAAATCCCCAATTTTCTCAATTTCGTTATTCAGATCAGATCCACAATGTCAATGCTCACCATCACCTCCAGACGCCTTCTTCTTTCTTCCTTTTCTCTGTTTCATCACATTCCGGCTTTCATTTCTCCCCTCCATACTCATAACTCTGCCGCTGAAGTCCATGAAGCTGTCTCTTCCTTCCATAAGCTTCTTCGCACCAAGCCCCAGCCTTCTGTAATCGAGTTCACTAAATTGTTGTCTTCACTGGTGAAGTTGAAACAATTTCAGACTGTCATTTCTTTGTCCAACCAGATGGAATTGGTGAGTATTAAACCTAATGTTTATACTTGTAACATCTTAATTAATTGCTTCTGCCATTTACAGAGTGTGGATTTGGGGTTTTCTATTCTCGCTAAAATTTTGAAGCTTGGTTTTGAGCCTGATATTATAACCAATGGATTATGCAGAGATGGTAAAATTGGTGATGCAGTAGATTTATTTGATAAAATAGTAGCTATGGGTCATCAACCTAACGTGCGTACTTATAATGTGATTGTGGATGGTCTATGTAAAATTGGAAAATTGCATCTGGCTATGGGTTTGCTCAAAAGAATGGCTGAGAAAGGTTGTGAGCCTGATGTGGTAACATACGGTGCCATTATTGATGGTTTTTGTAAGTGTAACCAAGTTGATGAAGCATTTGAACTCTTCAAAGAGATTAAGAGTCGAGGAATTTTGAATGATGTTGTCACTTACAGTTCACTTATTCATGGTCTATGCAATTCCAGCAAGTGGAAGGAAGCTTCGGTGTTGTTTGAAGAGATGTTGGAAAGGAATATAGTACCGAATGTAGTGACTTTCAGTATATTAGTTGATGAACTTTGCAAAGATGGAATGATAATAAAGGCTCAATCTATTTTAAGCAGACGGGTGTTGAGCCTGATGTCATTACATATAGTTCGCTTATAGATGGATATGGCCTTCATGGACAAATGCATCTAGCAAGGAAACTATTTGATATGATGATGAGAAAGGGTTGCAATCCCGATCTTCACACTTATAATATCTTGATTAATTGGTATTGTAAGAAGAAACACATTTACGAGGCAAAGCAACTTCTTTACAAAATGTCTTCCACAGGTTTAATTCCTAACAATTATACTTATAGCTCTCTTATTTACGGCTTATGTCATGTAAGAAAACCTTGGGATGCCTTGGAGCTCTTTAAAGATTTGTGTGCAACTGGCTATCTTCCAAATGTTGTAACATACTCAACTCTCATACATGGCTTTTGTGAAAATAGACACCTTGACGTAGCATTCTCCTTATTTCATGAAATGAAAGTGACCAAATTGAATCCTAATATAGCTACATACAATATCATAATTGAAGGCATGTGCAAAGCTGGAAGGTTTAAGGATGTAAAGAAATTGTTGTCTGAACTTTTTATTGATCGATTGCACCCTACAGTTCAGACATATAATATAATAATTGATGGACTTAGCAAGAGAGGATTCCTAGATGAGGCATACCAGATCTTCAAAAATATGGATAACAATGTCTGCTCGCCAGATAATTGTTCTTATAATGTGATGATTCATGGATTTCTTCGGTGCAAGAATTTGGCCGAGGCAGCAGAGCTTATCCGTGACATGCGTTGCAAGGGCTTCTCTGCAGATAACACCACATTGGTGTTGGTAGCTGAGAATAAAGCCATTGTGAAATTACTATGAAAAGTCTTCGTGCATATCAAGGTGAGATGATGAGTTGAAATTTACATTTATTACACTGGATTACAAATTATGTTCTACTGCTCTAAATACTTCAATTCGATTTATTCTAGTACGAGTCATATATAAGTATAAAGAGTCAATCAGAATACTTTGCAGGGACTTTGTGCTAGGGATAGAAATTGTTGTGCTTGATGGATGAGAAATTATTTTGAAGAACATGTATGACTTGAAACCTGCTTGACTTGAATGCTCTGTGTAGGGATAACTTTTAAAATTGTACTGAAATGAATCTTTAGGTCAAATAGTTATATTATATGACAGCCTATGAGAAATTCATTTGTAGGTGGAGAATAACTTTTAAAATTGTACTGAAATGAATCCTTAGCTCAAATAGTTATATATTGAAGTTTCTTTTGAAACCCTTTCACCCTTTATGTTGTTTGTTATATGCATTCTTCTTATTGCTGGAGAAAGGGAAGTCTGCTGTTTGTTGGCTAATTAGATATCACATTGTTACTCTGAAGCATGGACACGCCGGCACCCTCACGTATCGCGTGTCCGATACGGTTCCGACACGGACACGGCCAGAAACGCCTGGGACACGGTGTCGGGGCCGTGTCCGTAATATCCGAAAGTTGGACACGCGTATCAGTGAAGGATACGCGTGTCCCAGGAAAAAAAAACTCTAATTCTTCAAATTGACGCTGTAGAAGACAATGGCGTCGGAGGAATTTTTGGAGAAAGGGGGTAAGACTTACGCCGCGTCTGTTCAACTCCAAAGGACAGTCATCGATTGAATTTTTTGAATGATTTCTTCTTCTGCTTATCATCTGTTCAACTCCAAAGGATATCGATTCTTATTTCCTAGCCTAGGTCATCGATTGAATTTCCTCAGATATTTGAAGAGCCAGAAACTCCAAAGGACATTGATTCTTATCATCTGTTCAACTCCAAAGGACATCGATTCTTATTTCCTAGCCTAGGTCATCGATTGAATTTCCTCGATTCTTATATTACAAAAAATCATATATAAAAATATGTTTTTAATATTTATAAATGTGCCCCAATATTTTTATTATTTACACGTATCCCCCACGTATCCGTGTCCTGTGTTTTATAGAAATGACGTTTTCCGTGTCCGTGTCGCGTGTCCGTGTCCGGGCAACATAGCATTGTTATCATCAATTTCTTTAGCATTTCTAACATGGAATTGAGGACTGGTCCGACTGATTTCCTTATTCTGCCTTCTATATGCTGAAATGTCTTTTCTGAATATAACATCCATTGTAGAGGTAAAGGTTATAGAGTAGATATTTTGATAGTTATGGCTTCAGTATCTGAATTGTATTTATTTTCAACTTATCGCTATTTTCTTTTTTGGTTTTGTTATCTCATAATCCAAAAAGGTTCAATGCTTAGTGTCTTGAATGAGAAAGACAAGGTTTAATTTCGGGGTAAGGCTCAAAATTGCTGCTAAGGTTATTCGGGATTATCAATCTTATTGCACAAAATAGTCAAATTTTGTCCCCATAGTATAAAATTTAGCTTTACTATACACTCATTCATGGCAGAGAATTTAATTCATCTTTACCCTTTTCTAAGTCAATGTCGACGAAACTTAGTGCCGGAATTCCTTAAAAAAAGGTAAAACATTGAGCTAGGATTTTGACCATGGACCAAAATTGAGCCGTTTTGCATGATGGTGAAAAAATATGACCTTATCCCCATAATTTATTTAACTTCACTGATATGCTCTTCTTTCCTTCTTGCCCTTTCCACATTATTATGCAAATTACAATCGATCTTTATTTGCTTTACACTGTCCTTGTTGAGCTTGAGGTTGAATGCAATTTATTGTGCTTATATCGGTTCATATTATAGTATTTCTGGAGAAATTTGTATTTTTATCTTGCTAGTTATTTTTATTGTAGTTTTATACATTAATTAAGGACATGCTGGAGTGATGGGCCAGTCTCGTATCTATCTCAATCCTAGGAGGTAGTTTACTCGCTTCGGTCCGTCTTTGACTGTGAATTCCTTTTTTCCAACAGCTTAATGAAGCTCGGTAGGGTTCTCGCGGGCAAGCCGTAGTCAGAGAAGAAGCTGTTGCAATATGACTTGCATTATTTGTTGGCAATGAATAGGTAGCTCTGTTTTGCTAGGTTCATAAGAGTTAAAGATTTTGATCCTATTTGCCTTGTATATGCTTATAGGTCGATAACAAAAATTTAAGTTCAGCAGCAAATTTTGGGTTAAATTTATATACAGTAGGCAGGAGTGCTTGTTATTTACTGTCTCTATGGTGGTTTGAAAGCAGGCAAATACATCGAAAGCTAACTTCAGCAGTTGTTCATAGAGACCAATTATCATAGGATTGGATTCCAGATCAGGATTTGAGGGTGTAGGTCGAGCTAGAGCGAGAGGGAGTTCAAGCTGAGCCACGATTGAAAACAGGTATCCAAAGGCGAGCAGAGGTTCCTTTCTTGGGTGTACTGAGGATCATCTCATGCATCAGTGAGTTCGTTAAGCAATTCAAGTGACGGGTTGTTTACACATTTGCAAATTAGGATATTATAGTTGCTTACCATTGAATTTTTTGTTATTGGTACTCTCCAATGTATTTTAATAAGAGTCTAGTAGCTAGGTAGACAGATTTACTGTTATTGGTACTCTTCAACGCTTTTAGTGCTTATATTGCACCTTAGATCTGGATGTGTTTTAATCTCATTGGTAATCTCATATCTAAGCAAGTTCAGGGGGGTCGCTAATGGACATCTCCAAAGTTTAGGATGATTGAAAAATTGTGAGAGCTAATAATAAATGAAGTTGTTGGATGTTGCTTGGAAACACAGTTTCTATTGCTTGTCTATGAGTTCAAGCTCTGGTTTCCGGATAAAAGAAGTCAAACAAAGGTATCTCATCGTTTGTTTGTTTTGTATTTTGCCATCAAAAATTGTGAATAGGAGAAGTTAATTGAAACTATAATTCTATATACTTGTAGTGCAGCTTGTGGAAGATCATAGATATCTTATTATCTCATCTTCTTTTTAGATGCATATCATCTGCAAATGAATATTGTTCTTTTCTACAGCTTATGTTTGAAGACAGCTTACTCAATGAAACTGAAAGAAACAACAGTTTGTGGAATGGTTATTTATTCAACAGAATGTTTCCATGATAGAGTACACAACAAGACTATGCCATTTCTGACAAAAATGTGATCTTTTAGAACTTTTTTACAACTTAGGATGAATAATAGTTAAGAGCATGCAGTACAAATTGAATTCATTTTGGAATTCTGACTGTTGCTTTAAGCATTGGTTCTTCTTCATCTCATCATCTGCAACTGCAACCTCCTCTCCTCTATACGGATAGATTCTTAATCCCAATACACCGCACTCAAGGACCTGAATGAAACCCAAATCAGATAATAACAAATTATAATTAATCAACTACAAAAACAGAGATTTCAATGTAACATAACACCAAGGCTGCATCTTTTATATCTAAATCCTTTCTTTGTGCCAATGGACTACAACACCAAACAAATATTTCAATGTAAAATAAGCCCTATCTAGCATCATTTAGTTCTAAATCCTTCCTTGTGCCATACAGTGCCAATGTTATCTCTTCTACTTTGAGGTTTGGTCCTGTATTTCATGAAAATCTCATACACAAAATTTAATTTTGGCAAACAATCAAGTAGAGTCATGCTCAACGTCAAAAATTACAATAGAAAATCGGGAAGCTCAATTAGATCATCCTTCTCTGCTCCTAGCATTTCTCAACGTCAAAAATTACAGTATGCTGAAACAATTACAGTTTGACTTTCATGATCCAAATGATGTATGTTTTCACATGCAGCATGTCCAGAGACAAGTGAAAGAATTACTCAAATAAATGTTAAAAGGATAAGGCAGCAACTTTCTATCTGCGGAATATTTTGAAAAGGCTACTAACCTCTCTCAAGGATGTCAATTCATCTTTTCTTCTGCATACCCTTCAAGACAATATTTATAGTAATTTCAGAATCGCATCATTCTCCACTACCAACGCAAATGTGGTGTTATCTGCAGAGAAGCCCTTGGCACGCATCTCCCGAATAAGTTCTGTTGCCCTTGATAGATCCTTGCATCGGAGAAATCCATGGATAATAATATTATAAGTGCAGCTATCTGGCGAGCAACCACCCTTTTCCATTTCTCTGAAGACCTCATAAGCTTTATCCATGGATCCTTCTCTGATAAGTCCACTGATTATTATACTAAACGTGTAAATAGTAGGCTGCATCCCATCAACAGAAAGTCTAGATAATACTTTCTTCACATCATTGAGCCTCCTAGCTTTGAACATGCCATCAATTAGAATATTGTAGATAGTCATACTAGGCTTCAACTTGTTGACTTGCATTTCATTAAATAAGTATAACGCAACATCAAGATGCCCGTGTTGACAAAAGCCATGTAGCAAAATTGAGTAAGTTATTGTATCTGGAATATAGCCACTTGCACACGACTCTTTAAAAAACTCCAGGGCTTCCCAAGGGCTTCTTGCATGACATAAACCCCATATAAGAGAACTATATGTATAATGGTCAGGAATCAAATTTTTACGAAGCATTTCATAAAAAATTGTTTTGCCTCGCAAATCCGCTTCTTCTTGCAATACCAATTAATCAAAATGTTATAAGTATGCACATTAGAACTACAACCTTTTCTCATCATCACATCAAACACTTTTTTAACAAGACGCATTTGCCCATGTAGACCATATCCATCCATTAATGAACTGTAAGTAACAAAATCAGGCTCAACACCCTTTTGAATCATTGTTCCAACTATACATTCAGCTTTTACTATGAGTCCTTCCTTGCAAAGTCCATCAACCAATATGCTAAAAGTAACTACACTTGGTGCTATATGGTTACTTAACATTTCAACGATACAATGCCAAAGCCTCCTTCCACTTACTCAAACTGAACATGGCATGAATTAAAGAATTATACGTAATAACATTAGGCAAAATACCTTGACTCTTAATTTTTGTGAAGAGATCAAATGCTTCACTAATTAAGCTATACTTGCAAAGTCCATCAATTATAGAACTATAAGTGACCACATTAGGCTCACAACCATTCTCAACCATTCTTTTGAGCAAACCCATACCCACGTGCAATTTTCCAATTTTACATACACCATTCACAATCACAGTATAAGTATGCACATTAGGTTGATGACCCATAGCTACTATCTTATCAAACAAATCTACTGCAGGACCAATTTTACCATCTTTACATAACCCATGTATCAAAGTAGTGAAGGTTATAATGTCAGGCTCAAAACCAAGCTTCAAAATTTTAGCAAGAATAGAAAACCCCAAATCCACACGCTCTAAATTGCAGAAGCAATTAATTAAGATGCTACAAGTATAAACATCAGGTTTAATACTCACCAATTCCATCTGCTTGGATAAAGAAATGACGGTCTGAAACTGTTTCATCCTAACCAGTGAAGACAACAATTTATTGAACTCGATTACAGAAGGTCGGGGCCTAGTACGAAGAAGCGCATCAAAGGAAGAGACAGCTTGATTGAAGTCAGAGGCAGAATGATGAGTATGGAGCGGAGAAATTATAGCTGTAATCTGATGAAATGAAGAAGGAATCAAAGATGAAACTGCAGAGGAAGAAAGAAGAAGGCGTCTGGTAGTCAGCATTGTGGATCTGGCAAAACCCTAACAAAGGGAGAAATTTGGGGCTTCGCTTCTTTTCTTTTGTTATGAAAGCAATTGGGGAAAGTGATTGCAAATGCTGAACAAAGCTTATGACTTAGCTATTTTATTTGCTGTCACATTTTATATTTTCAATTTAATTTAATTTTTATTCGAGTCCGGCTCTGTAAAAATTCGGTCAAATTTTGGCTTAATAGAGTTTGACTTAATTCCGAATTGACTCGAGCACTAAACTTTTTATATTCGGCTTGAAAGCTTGCAAACAAACTCAATTATTTTTTAATTACTACATATATTTCAATAATTTTTTATCATATATATATATATTTCATTGTTTAAATTTTTGTTCATTATTATTATTATTAGTTTTTCATCGTAACTCACATAAGCTTTAACACATCAAAAAATGACACAGAATAACTTTAATCTTTCATCCATCTATTTTTCAATATCTTCAACATGCTTGCTTTTAACTAGAAACTTATTTTTGATAAATAACAAAATATATTACAAATTTTAATATATATTTAAGTGTTTTAAATTTTTCTATCAATTTACATTTTCCAACCACAAATAGAATCTACTATTAAGAATTTTGTTTGTCTAATATGTTACTTATTCTATTTATGTATGATGAATTTAATTAAAACTTGTTAAAAGCTTAATAAAAGTTCGGCTTAGTCAAAGCTTGATCAAATTCAGTTAAAGTTTGGTTGATCAAAGCTCGATTCGAGATATTAACTAATCAATATTGAGCATGCTACATTTAGTTCGGCTCGGCTCATTTACACCTCTATATCAACTGAATTGATATGAATTGTGGATGTATACTCATTTAATTTTATATTTCCATATATTATAAATTAAAAAGATAAAAGAAATGATATCATTTTTTTAAGGGATAAGTTACCAAAATATGTCTAAGGTTTTTAGGGAAATACCAATTTAGGCTCAACGTTCAAAATAACACTAATATAGGCTTAACGTTTACAACATAATATCAATTTAGGCTTAACGTTTACAATATAGCACAAATTTAGGCATCACGTACACAATAGCACTAATATAGGTTTAACGTTTACAAAATAATACGAATTTAAGCTTAACGTTTACAAAATATATCCAATTTAAACTAAACGCCACAATTAAATTAATCATATTATATTCTTTTCCTATTAACTTTATATGTTATCTTTTTATTTAGTTATATTTTCTTATTTATTATAATACAATTAATTAGTATTCTTGCACATTAAAACCTTATATTTGTTTTTCATCAATTATTCCACGACTCCTAAATTCTATGACTCATATAATATATGCAAATTAAAAGTAATTGAATATTTCGAATACTAGTTAAAATAATATTAATATATGTCATTGACTATTCAAAATATTTCGAACACTAGTGTTCGAAATATTGTGGATATTCAATTACTAATTAATTGTATTGTAATAAATAAAAATATAAAACTAAATAAAAATATAACATATAAACAGGGCCGGCACAGGACTATTTGAGGCCCTAAGCGAGATATGAAATATAGGCCCTTTATATTCATGTGACACACAAAAAAATTAATATTTATCTAAAGTTACTTTAACTTTTTGAGATATAAAATCACTAATCAAATTTTTAAATTCAATGTCTTTAGTGTCTCAATTTTCTATAGATAATAAAGTTAATCCATGTTCTTGAGTAGTATATATAGCTTTTTTTTTTTATGTTGTTTAAAGTACAAAAAAGAAAAAGAAAACGTTGCAAGATTTTTGATAAATGATAAAATATAGAATTGATAGACATACATTAAAACCTTCATAAATTAATACTCGATAAATTAATAACCTCTTTAAAATAATAATCTCTACCGGTCCCGATTTAGGCCAGTTCAATAAATTAATACTCGATAAATTAATATTTTTATAAATTAATAAAGTTTTATGGTCCCAACATTATTAATTTAAATTTTTTTTACTATATGTATTGGATTTGGAAGCTACTAAATCTCTATCTTGAAAAGCAGTAAGATGTTTAGATGAGATTCAAAAAAGATGTAATTCAACATTCAAGCAATGCTTGAAAAACATGCATATCATTAACCAGAATTCATAAGAAACACAAATAGTTAGAAGAATATTTCTCATCACATATAGGGGCTGTTCTTGATTCTATCCAGCTTGATCCCATGTTTACAATTATGAAAAGGGAAGAAATCCTATAATAGCACATACATAATTATACATACTGGGTTTTAAAATGATGGATCATGAAATTGATGTTGGCATGATAAAGGAATCAGTAAATGGAATATACAGCACTCGTAAAATACATTTTTCCTTGTAGATATATTGAATTACGAACAAGGATCCAGCTTCAACGAGCACAAGATCCACAAGTATGACGCAACTCACAAAGAGATGGGCTAATCAGAAATTACACTTGGAAGAGCTCTATCATGCGGATAGGTGTGAGATCCCTTGTTCCTAACTCTACTTCATCTATCTACATACTACAGTCTACAATCTACTCACTTAACC
Source organism: Euphorbia lathyris (assembly GCF_963576675.1). NCBI lineage: Eukaryota > Viridiplantae > Streptophyta > Magnoliopsida > Malpighiales > Euphorbiaceae > Euphorbia > Euphorbia lathyris. The sequence continues at coordinate 74,809,848 of NC_088918.1, read as the reverse complement.
TTCGGAATGTCTACAAGTGCCCAACTCATCAGCTTTTCGTTGATATGTCATTGCCTTATGAGCTCTTTAGAATTCAAACTGTTGCTTCTTCTTCATCCCATCATCTGCAACCTCCTCTAGACAGATTCTTAATCCCACTGCAGTCAAGGACCTGAATGAAACCCAAATCAGATACTTAATAACAAATTATAATTAATCAACTACAAAAGCAGACCAAGGCTGCATCATTTATATCTAAATCCTTTCTTTTGTGCCAATGGACTACAACACCAAACAAATATTCCATAACTTGATACTACTATTTCTACTTGTCAGGTTTTGTCCTGTATTTCTGTAATTTAACAAATAGTTCTACTTACGTGCATGGTTACACAATCAGAGAAGATAACCGTCTGGCCCTTGCTTAAGGATTTATTCTCCAAAAAAAAATATATTAAAAGGATCATGCATCAACTTCATATTTGTTTTATTTCAACACTACATGTTCAATCATTTCCCAACACAACACAAAGACCTTCACAACAAAACCATCTTAAAATTACTATATGCTGAAACAATTACAGTTTAACTTTCATGATCCAAATGCTGTACGTTTTCACAGGTCTAGAGACAAGTGAAAGAATTACTCAAATAAATGTTAAAGGATAAGGCAGCAACTTTCTATCTGCTGACTTAGAAAAAACAAAATCAAATATGAAACTGTTGAATATTTTGAAAAGGCTACTAACCTCTCTCAAGGATGTCAATTCATCTTTTCTTCTGCATACCCTACAACAACAACAACAACAAAGCCTTAGTCCCGAAATGATTCGGGGTCGGCTAACATGAACCATCATATAAAACCGTGAAAATCAAGTCGTGTCAGCGACACAGATTCGCTCCCTCCACTCCGTCCTATCCACTACCATATTTTCCTCAATTCCCAATAAACTCATATCACTCTCGATCACCCTCCTCCAAGATTGCTTAGGTCTTCCCCTACCCCTCACCACTACATCCCTTTGCCACTCTTCGGTTCTCCTAACCGGCGCATCAAGCGCTCTACGTCTCACATGGCCAAACCACCTTAGTCGGTTTTCTCTCATTTTATTCTCAATAGATGTGACCCCTACTTTTGTCCTAATTATTTCATTACGCACCCGGTCCTTTCTCGTGTGACCACACATCCATCTCAACATACGCATCTCCGCCACCGACATCTTATGGATGTGGCAGTGTTTCACTGCCCAACACTCCGTACCATATAACAATGCTGGTCTAATGGCATCATTCTCCACTACCAAAGCTACCGTCGTGTTACATGCAGAGAAGCCTTTCTCACGCATGTCGCGAATAAGTTCTGCTGCCTTTGTTAGATCCTTACGTCGAAGAAATCCATGGATAATAATATTATAAGTGCTACTATTGGGTGAACAGCCATGCTTTTTCATTTCTCTGATGACCTCATAAGCTTTATCCATGGATCCTTCTCTGATGAGTCCACCAATTATTATATTAAATGTATAAATAGTAGGTTGCAGCCCATCATTAGAAAGTCTAGATAATACTTTCTTCACATCATTGAGCCTCCTAGCTTTGAACATGCCATCAATTAGAATATTGTAGATAATAATACTAGGCTTCAACTTGTTGACTTGCATTTCATAAAATAAGTGTAACGCAACATCAAGATGTCCGTGTTCACAAAAGCCATGTAGCAAAATTGAATAAGTTATTGTATCTGGAATATAGCCACCTACACACGACTCCTTAAAAAACTCCATGGCTTCCCAAGGGCTTCTTGCATGGCATAAGCCCCATATAAGAGAACTATATGTATGATGGTCAGGAATCAAATTTTTACGAGGCATTTCATAAAAAAATTGTTTTGCCTCGCAAATCCGCTTCTTCTTGCAATACCAATTAATCAAGATGTTATAAGTACGCACATCAGGACTACAGCCCTTTCTCATCATCACATCAAACACTTTTTTAACAAGACACATTTGCCCATGCAGACCATATCCATCCATCAATGAATTGTAAGTAACAAAATCAGGCTCAACACCCTTTTGAATCATTGTTCCAACTATACATTCAGCTTTTACTATGAGTCCTTCCTTGCAAAGTCCATCAACCAATATGCTAAAAGTAACTACACTTGGTGCTATATGGTTACTTAACATTTCAACGAACAATGCCAAAGCCTCCTTCCGCTTACTCAAACTGAACATGGCATGAATTAAAGAATTATACGTAATAACATTAGGCAAAATACCTTGACTCTTAATTTTTGTGAAGAGATCAAATGCTTCGCTAATTAAGCTATACTTGCAAAGTCCATCAATTATAGAACTATAAGTGACCACATTAGGCTCACAACCATTCTCAACCATTCTTTTGAGCAAACCCATACCCACGTGCAATTTTTCAATTTTACATACACCATTCACAATCACAGTATAAGTATGCACATTAGGTTGATGACCCATAGCTACTATCTTATCAAACAAATCTACTGCAGGACCAATTTTACCATCTTTACATAATCCATGTATCAAAGTAGTGAAGGTTATAATGTCAGGCTCAAAACCAAGCTTCAGAATTTTAGCAAGAATAGAAAACCCCAAATCCACACGCTCTAAATTGCAGAAGCAATTAATTAAGATGCTATAAGTATAAACATCAGGTTTAATACTCACCAATTCCATCTGCTTGGATAAAGAAATGACGGTCTGAAACTGTTTCATCCTAACCAGTGAAGACAACAATCTAGTGAACTCGATTACAGAAGGTCGGGGCCTCGTATGAAGAAGCCTATCAAAGGAAGAGAGAACTTGATTGAAGTCAGAGGCAGAATGATGGGTATGGAGCAGAGAAATGATAGCTGTAATCTGATGAAATGGAGAAGGAATCAGAGATGAAGGTGAAAAGGAAGAAAGAAGAAGGCGTCTGGAGGTGGTGGTGAGCATTGTGGATCTGAATGCCAAACCCTAACGACAGCAGATCAGAAATGCAGAAAATTGGGGATTTTGTTATCAAAATGCTAACCCTAAAGAAAAATATTAGCCATTTTATCTTCTGTTTCATTTATTTTTATTTTTATTTGTAATTATTTTCTGTTAACAATTCTAAGGCATAAGCCGGTGAATGTTGATAAAATGATAATGTTAATTTATTTATTTTTGGTAATAGGGGTCAAAAACCCATAAACAAAAAAAATCAAATCGTAAGCTTAAAACTAAAAGTGGACACGGCGACCGTAGCAGCACCATTAATATCAGCATTAATGATATTCTACTGGTCCGCAGGCGGCACAACACATTTGTAATCCTGCGGAATTCGTCAACCAATTAACAACTTTATTACCCCTTCTCTGAAAGTATAAACCACTTCAGTATCCCAATTTTGCTTCAGTAACGTTTGGTATTGCTCAATCAGCCAGTAATGGTGGTGAAAACAACTCCTAGTACTTGATACCAGCCTCACAGCCGTTTGGGAATCAAATTCAATAATAACTCGTCTAAAATCCAATTGCCAAACCATTTTCAATCCCCCAAAATTCCGCTAGAACTGTAGTACATATACTTAAGTTATAAACGAAACCCATTTTCAGAAATTCACTTTTTATATAAAATTTAAGCTAAAACTTTTAACTTTTTGTTTGAGCAAATTTTTTTAACTTATAAAATGAAGTGATTATTGACTTAATGTATTTTTTAAAAGAAATTCTATTACCAAACAAGTCAAACGCTAAAAAATACGGTTTTAGAAAATGGTAAAAAAATGTTGTTTCTTTTTTTTTTTAATTCAATCATTCTATTTATTCTGTTTTAGTTTTAGGTTTACTCTAACTCCTCTAATCTCATTCTCCAACCCCTAAGATTTTCCATTCCTTTTCTCTCTCTTACTAATTTGAAAATCTATCTTCTTTATAAAATTTTATTTTAGTCCCCATTTTATTTTTAATTTTTATTTTGATCTATATATTTATCTATTTTTACATTTTTTTAATTATTGGATTAATTCCACTTTTGATCTTTACATTTATATATTTTTTATTTTCCCCTCAAAAAATATTTTTGATTAAATTTTACTTTTTGATTTTTATTTTGATCTTTATATTTTTTTTATCTCTAGTCTAATTTCACTTTTAATCCTTATACTTATTTGTTTTTACTTTTTTACCTTGAAAAATAAATGACATATTTTAATTTTATCATATTATTCAGTTTTACTATTTATTTTTAAATTATTTTAAAATGATTATTTTCTTTTTGAAGAATGTTTATGTATTTTTTTATTTTTTTATTTCAGTTTCCTCTATTTCATCTATTTCATCGTATTTTGATTTTAATGGTTGAATAAATTGATTTTCATTCTTACATTTACATGTGATTAGTTTATTAATAGAGACACATATATGTATAGAAACTATTGTTAAAAACACAACTCTGATTTATTACATCATTTGAACCAAATAGCCGCAAAAGGAATCAGATGTATAGTATTCCCTTTGTGGAACTAAAACAAACAAATAAGAGAATTCAGAGTCATTTCATTTCTTTCTTTTGGTTTTTCTTTCTTGATTATATTTTGTTACCTCTGTGCGGACCAATCGCACCCTTTAATATCAAGTGATTTTTTTTATATTATCAAACATTACTTTATTGTTTTGTTACTTCTTATTGTTATGATTCATAAAAATGATTTTGTTAATTGCAAATGACTTTGGTAGTTCAGAATTAGAAATCTAGTTATACATTATATGTATTTACTTATTAAAATAAAAACTTAAAGTTTGTTTAGTTAAACTATTCATATCTAGATCTATTTCGGTTGGCTTGGGTCGGATTTAACCGGTTGTATATGTAAATACTTTATCCAAATCCAACTCAATCAACACTAATTTCATATTGGGCTCGGGTCGAGCTAGATCAGATTAAGAAAAATAATTGTCAAGTGCAATCCAACCTGCTCAATTAATATATTTATATTAAAAAAATTAAACTATAATTATCAACCATAAAAATGCATCAAATTAAACTTTAGTAAAATCAATAAGCATAATTTTAAAATAAACAAAAAAAAACATTTAATAAAATAAAAAATATAGGCTTAATACATACGGAGCCCCCTGTACTTGACATTTTTTTTCATTGTACCCCCTAAACTCAAGGGACAACCTATTGACCACCTAAACTCCCCAAAAGCCACCCAATTTACCCCCTCATCGCAAGCGTGGCGCTGACATGGCAAACGTTTGGTTCTCAAACGCCAAACGCGCGTGAGTCCTGGGATCCTATGCATTTCAACGGTAACATCTCCTTGTTATGAACGATTTCTTCGCCATTTTCGTTTTCTAGTCTTCCCCATCTTCTGCTCATCGATTTACCCAGTTCTTCTTCGCCTCCATCTTATGCTAATCGACTTATCTTCTTCTTCTTCGTCATTTTCTATTCTTCTTCTCCTCCATCTTCTGCTAATAGATTTCGTCTTCTTCGCTGCAAGTCCTAACGGTTCTGTCACGATGATTCCACACGGCTAAAACACATTCTTGATAAACGGCTCATTCTTCTCTCCATCCGTGATTTCTTCTGGTTCGTTCTTCTCTCCATCTGTGGTTTCTTCTCGCTAAACGGTTTCATTTCTTCTAGGTTGTTCATCTGAAGTCTGGGTTTCATTTCTTCTGGGTTGTTCTTCTGGGTTTATAAGTTGTGTGTCGAAATTGATTTTTCCTGGAAAAGGAAGGAAATTGAGTTGATGATGGGTCACGAGATATGTTTCTGTGGTGAACGTGCTGTACTGAAAGTGTCATGGAGACCTCGTATTCCAGGAAGACGTTTTTATGGATGTCGAAATTATGGGGTATGTGTGTTTAGCTTCTTGATTACCTACAATTCATTGATAATTGGCTTGAGTTAAATGTAAATGTTGAATTGCAGGGACCCAAATATTGTGGATTTTTCAATTGGTATGATAGAGAAGAAGTGCATTGCCAAAGTAGAAAAGAAATCACAGGTCTGCTGAATAGGGTTAAACAAGAGGAAGATGGGAATGGCAGGATGCAATTGAACAAGATATCAGGCAATAAAAGTCAATGGAAGAGAATGGTAGTCATTTACATTGTAGGGTTTTTAACAGGGGTGTGGTTTATGAGTAGTTGAGTTGTTATGAATGCAACACTGAAGTGTAATTGAGACCATTGTTAAGTTGTCAAATGCTTGAATTGCTTGAAATGTTAAGCCTGTAATTGTGAAGTTTGTAATGCTCATTTAACACGGTTATTTCATGTTTCAGACCTGTAATTGTTCTCTTTAGACAATTGAAATATAACCTAAAGCTTATATCAGTAGACAATTGAAATATAAACTGTGAGCTTCTATCAGTACAAACAATTGAACTTCAAACCTAAAATTTGACATATATCTTGAAACTTGTTCATTACAGGCAATTTGACAAACAAAATGCCAAATGAAATTGGCCAAAAAGGGCAAAGTACAAAGCTACTACCAATCCCAACTGACTGACTAGATTTTTACAAGCCAAAATGGCTAAAATATCAACATGTCCAAAATAAAAAAATGCCTATAATATCAAACATGTCCAAGATATCAATTTGGCCGCAAAATAAATCCAAAAAGGCCAAAAAACACAAAGCTAAAATATTCAAGGCATCCATCTAACAGTCCTAGGTGCATTTGGTTGTGAATTTGCTTGCTGAGCGGCTGATCTTGTAAGACGAGGACCTCTTGCATTTGGTTGTGAAGCTGCTATTTGTTGTGAAACTGATCTTGTAACTCTAACTGGAGCTGTATTTTTTGGTATAGGGGGTACAGGCTGAGCTGCACTTGTGGGTGCTTTAGGTACAGACTGAGCTGCACTTGTTTGTGCTGAGTTTCTAGCCCTTGATACCCTTGCCTTTGGCTGTGTTCTCTTATCCAGTTTTGCTTGCTGTAATTGTGTGGCAGGCATGGCTTGTTTTCCTTTCCATTTCAATTTATCAGGTTGGAATTCAAGGTTGCCTGTAACTTCAGATGAGTTCTTCAATATGCTTGGTCCAGTTGAAAGAACGGTCCTTTCACCAGCTAAATTCTATATACACCATACAAACATGTCAATCAAACATCAGAAACTAAATTCCACACACACAGTACAAATCATTTACTATAAAAACCGAATAAAAACACAACGTACCTGAGCACAAGTCCACCCAGTTCGTTCAGATATGAACACACCTACCCCTGAAAATCTGGGCCTCTTGTAATGAGTCTGTGTAACAGGAGTAACAGGACTACTGGGCCTCTTTCTTCCATACACTATCAAGCTTTCTGAATCAAATAGCGTAGATCGTATCACTGACGAGGTTGAGCCCTGCATTCCACTTTCACAAGCAGATTGCGTTCCAGTAGGGCCAGAACCCTGCATTACACTTCCATAAGCAGATTGCATGCCACTAGCACCAACCTCTTTTGTTATACTACAACCAGCTCCGGTATCTTTTGTTCCACTACACCCAGCTCCGACATCCTTTGTTCCACTCGGGCCAACACCTTGCATTCCACCAAAATATTATTAAAGATGTGCAAAAAGATCAAACAACATGACAATTTATTAAAGCTGTAATAAATGTACCTCTCTACCAGCTTTCTTTAATGCAGGACAACCCTTTCTGTTGTGCCCTTGGTTCTTGCAGTTTGTACAAGTCATTGTTGCTCCCCTCCTGCTTAGTTTGCCAATTTTCTTGATTTCATCTCTATCCTTCCTCCTATTCTTTTTAGGTCTCCCAGGCATTTTTCTGATCTCAGGTGGATGAATTGGAGGATTTGTGCTACTTGGCCACATTTTCATGTTCAACACAGGTTGAATGAAATGCCCATATGTCAAACCATATTTCTCCTTCCTATACCAATGACTAACAAAATTAATAGGATCCAAATTTTGTTTATGCAGGGCAGCAACTACATGAGCACATGGTATTCCCTTCAAACCCCAAGCCCTGCATGTACAAGTCTCTTTCCTCAAGTCAACTACATGCCTGTATTCCCCTTCTACTACTTCAAAACCTGCATCCCCATTCCACTCAATCCTACACCTCATAGAAGCACATGTATTGCGGGTTAGACACTTTAACGCCATAGGAGATATGTCACTAATCCATTTATTCTCACAAAACGCCCTCATCTCAATGTGCATGTGCATGCACTTGATCCTAATCTCTTCAAGCATTGATATGATAGTCTTGTGCCTAGCAGCTAGAATCCATCCATTAAACGTTTCAGACATGTTGTTGTCCACCACATCGATCTTGTTATCCATACTAAAGTACACCCTACACCATCTCTCTAAATCATAATTCAACAAATCACTAACAATCTTTTTCCCACCCAAAGTGTTCAACTCCTGCAGATTATCCTTTAACTGCGCCTCAAATGTGGACTTGCACACCTTCCAAAAACATTGTCTCCTCTCAACCCCCCTCCATTGCTTTCCCCAATTAGCCAGAACATGTCTAGCACACATCCTATGACAGACAGCAGGTAAGACTTCTTGAATAGCTGGAATCAAGCCCTGTATCAACATGTTAACACATTTTCAGGTCATTAAAGACCACAATCACTAAAGACCACAAAAACAGGGCATTAAAGACCATAATCACTAAAGACCATAAGAAAGACCACAAAACAGAACATTAAAGACCACAATCACAAAAAGCTAAATAAACATTTCAACATTTTAATACAAAACATGACATTGAGGATCACAATTTACCAAAAAACACAAAACATGACATTTGTGATATACATACCTTTTGCATATATGTGACTAAGGAGAATCCTGCTCCCTCTCCAAGTTCCAGGTCTTCTTGTACCAGCTTCAAGAACCACTTCCAAGTGTATTTTGTCTCATGGTCTATCACTGCCCAAGCTATTGGATACATTTGTGAATTTCCATCTTTTGCTATTGCAGACAGGAGCTGCCCTTTACATACGCCCTTTAAAAAACAACCATCCATTCCTATGAGCTTTCTGCAACCTGCTTTGAATCCCTCTTTTATTGCCTTGAAACATATGTAAATTCCTCTAAAAATCTGCTTATGAGGTAAATCTTTGGTGTCATAGTGGATGACACAGGTTGAACCAGGATTGGACCTTAGGATTTCATCCTTGTAATCATGTAGCCTTCTAAATTCCTCATTGTAATCACCCATAAACCTCTTCATAACTAGATGCTTGGCCCTGCACAGAATCGTCTTGCCCACATAAAGATCAAACTTTTCCTTCACAATTTCCTGTAATCTCCACAATCTTATGTTTGGTGTGTCCTATATTGTCCCTTTGAAATGTTGAGCAATGAACTTAGAATCATATAATCTATTCCTGTTAGTCTTCTCGCAGTGATGTGTAGGTATGTAAGTCTTCACAATGAAATTGTTACTTTTACGATCCAAGCTAGCCAAAATCTGCCATTTACACCTTACTCCACGACATCTAGCCCTAACTCTATCCCAATCATTAGGTTTCTTCTTCAGTTTTGCACCCCGATTCACTGCATATTTCTGCAAAGCTTCTCTAAATTGGTACACTTTTGAATACCATGCCAAGTTGAAACATTGGTACTTCACTATCTGGGTCATAGTGAACTCTTTTGCATCTCCTCCTATGGGGTCCATCTTCATCTTCAGTGTCAGAGGCAAAACTGTCTACATCTGAGGAGCCAATGTACTCCTCATCACCACCGAGTAGTCCATCCCTAGGTTGTTGTTCTACTTCAGCTTCTAGCCCTTTATCTGTGCCTAAAGCTCCAAGTTGAACTTCAAAAGGTGGCGCTGGCCTTTTCCTATTGGATCTATCTCTCTGTTGACTTACACGACTCTGCCTCACTTCAATTAGTTCTTCTGCACACTGACTTCCTTCAGATTCATAGTTGACGGCCTCAACATCAACTTCGCCTACATATGAATCAGGCTCTGACTCAGTCTCTGATTCCACTTCCCCATCTGCATATTCTTCGTCTGAAGATTCACCACTGTCTTCAATTTCTTCCCCTTCATTCGCTCCTTCTCTTTGTAGATCAGGTTGCACATTAACTCCCGCAACTTCTTCTCCCTCATTCACTTCTTGCCCTTCTTCCCCTTCTTGTACTTCATTCACTTCTTTAACTTCTTCTCTTTCTAGATCTGGTTACACATTAACTCCTACAACTTCATCTCCTTCATTCACTTCTTTTCCTTCATTCACTTCTTCCCCTTCATGTACTTCATTCACTTCTTCAGCTTCTTCTCTTTGTAGATCTGGTTGCACATTAACTCCTTTCTGTATATCTGTTTGCACATCCTCCTCATTTATGTCTTCTTCGTCCACCCCATTTAAAGGCTCCATGCGTGTAGGGACAGTGTTACTACTCATCCCAGCTATTACTTCCACTTTCACATTAGGATCTAGGGTCCCACAAGGTTGTGCATCTTCAGTTTTGTCCACATAAACTTCAGTAATATCCGTATTGCCCTTGTAGGTAAACATTTCCATTAGGGCCCTATCATTACCAAGTATCTTTAACTCACCACTCCTACCATCTTTGTAGTACAAAGACCCACATCTCTTGTATCCTAAATCCCACACAAACCAGAACAGATCAAGTACTGCTAACCTATCCATGTCAACCTGATTATATTCTTCAACAACACCACCCACATATTTGAAACCACTCTCACCTAGCACTGTCCTACCACCATGATGTAAAAATACACTTACATCCCCCATTTTGATAGCTGACAAATACAAAAAAAAAAAGCAAAACTATAAGATTCTTTTACATAAACAGACAAATCAATTGATAAAAAAGTACCCATCACAGCAAAAGCAACTAAAAGTAGCCATATCAGTTGACAACTGAACCCACATGCATATATTCTTTTCTCCCTTTATCATTTGCCCTCAGAGTTCAAAAAATATCACAAAAAAAACCTACTGATAAAAGCTAATATCATCCAAGCAAAGTAATAGGAATATGATAAGGTAAAGTTCAACACTAACCTGTATGAAGGATTTAAGCTTCGTATCTGAATCCAATAAACCCTAACTCACAAACGACATCAGTCCACGATCAATACCAGTTCACGATGAAAACCAGTCCGCGTTCAAAACCAGTATGCGCTCTAGCCCAGAAACCCTAACTCGCGATCGGAAATAATGGAGCTTTAGAAGAATAGAGAAAGAAAGTGAAATGAAGAGAGGAATCGATGGACATTTGCTTCCATTATGTCTGATCGATAATGAAAATAGCTCCAATGGAGAACTGAAGCGTCTACTCTTTCAGTGGAAGAAGGGCAAAAACGTCATTTCAGAAACATTGCTGACATGGCAATTGTATTTTAAGTCGAGAATGCCACGTGGATCAAAGTCAAGCGCATGTAATTTATGGGACATAAAATTTCACGGTCAAATGTGATGAGGGGGTAAATTGGGTGGCTTTTGGGGAGTTTAGGTGGTCAATAGGTTGTCCCTTGAGTTTAGGGGGTAAAATGAAAAAAAATGTCAAGTACATGGGGCTCCGTATGTATTAAGCCAAAAATATATATACAAGGACAGGTCGAGTCGGGACTTGGGCTTTTAAGATAAATTCTAAATGTAGTGCATTTTATGTAGGGATTTGAGTATGTCAACGCAAACATTAATATACATGTCCAATTCAACCCGTGAAAGGTGGGTTTAGGCGGATCGTGAGGGCTAGTGGTCCATGAACATGTATTCATGAACATGTATTCACAATATATACATGAACATGTATTCATATCTATAATATACATGTGAAATTATACATGTGAGGGCTAGCGGTCCATGAACATGTATTCATATCTATAATATAGATGTGAAATTATATTTTGCCACGACTCAAAATAATTTTTTTAATAGATAAAATCAAACATGGAAAAATTTAAAATTAATAACGCAATTAAAAGTTGACTTTTTATTACCATTAGGAGTTTAATATAATAAAAGAACATCAAGGATATAACACCATCATGTTGCTTTGTACTTGCCTACTTGATAAATATTATAAACGTAAACTGTAATTTGTATGTTCAAATGATTAATTCTCAATATAGCATAAGAATATAATAAGGAAGAATTTTAAGAAAATGAAAAAAAGATAAAAAATATAATAGAAACCTAACCTACCGGGAGAAGTTAAGAAGAGAATTATAGACTAAATAATAACAGCCCTCTTAAGCTGATAATCGAGAGTAGAGTTTTAAACGACTTCGAACAATGTCAGCAACCTGGTATTCGGTTGAAATGAATCTAACTGTGAGAAAACCACTTGATACTTGTTTGCGAATAAAATGATAATCAAGTTCAATATGTTTTGTACGAGCATGAAACACATGATTAACAGTTAAATAGGTTGCATCGACATTATGACACGAAAGTTGAACCAAGGAATGAGAAAATGAAGATCCTGAAGGTTATATCGAATCCGCAGAAGTTCAGATGTTGCATTAGCTACTGCTTTATATTCACTCTTACTTGATGATCGAGCAATGGTGGGTTGTTTCTATGTATGACACGAGACCAAGCTGTTATCCAGATATACACAAAATGCTCTAGTTGACCTTTGGTTGTCAGGACATCCACCCTAGTCACTATCAGAGTAACAATGAATAATCGTGATGGATGACGTAGAAAAAGAAATATTGATATCTATGGTGCCATGACTGTAACGAAGAATGTTTTTGGCTCTTTTCCAATGCTCATTAGTTGGGCAAGGTAGGAATTGACATAATTTATTTACAGCAGAGACTATGTCAGGGTGAGTGAGAGTCAAATACTGAAGAGTTCCAAGAAGACTGTGATAGTCATGATCAGAGGTCAATCTAGTACCTGCTCCCCAAAGATATTAGATGTGGTGTCCATTGAAGTATTGTAAGGCTGATAATCGGTCATTTTGGCATGTTCGAGAATATCCCGAGCATATATGGTCTTAGAGAGATGAATGCAATGAATGATGTAGTGAATTTCAATCCTCAAAAAAATAAGATGCACGTTCCATATTCCGAACGGGAAACTATTTCTCAATTGCTTGAATGGTTTGACTGATTATGGTAGCATTGGAACCAATAAGCAGAATGTTTCCGCATAACACAAAATAATAATAATAAAAATTTATCGATGTGCATGATTAATGCATAAAGAGGTATCTACTCCAGACATGATAAACCCTATATTTGTCAAGAAGCCTTTCAAGCGAGTGAATCATTCAAGAGGAGCTTGTTTCAAATTGTATAGATATTTTTACAAAAGACATCCATGGTCCGTTTATCAGTGTTGCGAAAACCCTACGGTTGTTGCATACATATTGTTTCAGTCAAATTACCATGAAGAAATGTATTCGAGACATCCAATTTGTTGATGAACCAATTATTTGCGGTTGTAAGAGTAAAAATGGCTCGAATGATCATGGTTTTGACATTCAGACTCAAAGTTTCCTTGTAATCAATCCCATATTGTTGTGTAAAGTCCCAAGCAACTAATCGAGCTTTATACTTTTCAACAGTTCCATTAGCCTTATGTTTTGTATGGAATAACCACCTATATGTATTTCAATTTTGAGGTCGGAGAACCAAGGTCCATGTATTATTATTCAGTAAAGCATAAATTTCATTGGACGTTGCTTTACACCATTTTGGATATTTGGTGGCTTTCGAGGAGCACGAGGGATCCTCGATGTCTGTGCTGACAATCGCTACAAGTCCGGAAAATCTGCCACGAGATTGTAAATTGGATTGACGAAACTGCATGGAATGAGTGCAAGGAGGGATGGTGTTGGGAACACAAGCAATCGAGTTATTAGAAGTGGATGTATGAAATAATTGACTAAACAATACCTAAATAACATCAAAATCAAAAAGTTAAAGAACTAAAGTTCTTAAATTATCACTTTCATTAGCTTTACAATAAACGGTAATCTATTATTAGAGTGATAATGATAGAGAACGGTCTAGCCATTAGGAATGTTGTGGAAGGGGTGAGTCGTAGGGAATGAGCTGTTTGGCAAATGTTGGTTATTTGGAAAGATGAGCTGGAGGGTAGTTTGGGTAATAGGTTGAGTATAAGTAGGAATTAGTTGTTATGTTTTAGTAGGATATATTTTGGTTAATTTGTGTTTGGCTGCCTTTGAGCAAAGGCTCAGCATCTTTGGATCAGAGAGGGCATATGTAGATTGTTCCTGTTGAAACACCTTTCCACAGGATTTTGATTTGACAAAATTATTTAAGTACAATTAAATATTCTACAACACACTAAGTTTAAATGCTTTGATTTATTTCTACTAATGTGTTTGTTCAATGTTGAGTTTATAATTGTTTATAAGACATAAAGATCATAAGGCCCAAGCCCTATATGGAAGTCAAGGCCCAAGTCAAACAAGGCCAAGACCACTCAGCCCGCGTATTTCAAAACGCTGTCGTTGAGTGATGAAACGCAGCTGAGCGAAGAAGGATCCAGAAGATCCACGTAGTCAACTTCGGCACGAAGCTGCTGAGCTGTCTCGACAAAGAGTACAAGACAGCCGCTGAGCACGAAGCAACTTCCAGACAAAGTATTTTCTCTTTTGGTAAAGAACAGAAGACGCAGGAAGCTGTCTGTTTGACATTACCAGAATTGGAGGAACATATTGCCACACTGACCGAAGACAGAAGATGCTGGAATCTGATTGGCTGAGGGAACTGTGCACAGATTGAGTGAAAGCGACATGTAGCCGTTTTCCTCCAACGGTTATTTCGAAATTCGAAATGACCAAATGCCTCACAGCTCTCTATAAATAGAGCCCTCAGAATCTTCATTCAATACAGAACTTTGAGCAAAGCCGTTACGCTGACCAAAAGTATACAAAAGTTCTGCACCAAAAAGAAAAGCAAATTCTTACACTACAAGTTTACATATCTGTATAAAAGTCTAGAGTGATTGATCCTCAATCAACTAAGGTGTTCTAGCAATTGTTGTTTAGGACAAATCTTAATCATTTCTAGAAGTAGAAAGGAGAAGCTGAGTACTCGGTTTTAGTACTTAGTGAATTAGAATAGAAGTGAGTAGAGGTATAGAGGAAGGTACTCTTGTTATACTCAGCTTCTGATTTGTAAAGGGTTTTTGAGGCTCTACCTTTAAAGAGCTCAGTAGTGGATTTGAAATCTCGGAACGTGTTCCGGGGACAGGACGTAGGCTTAGAAGAAGCCGAACCTGGATAACTCCGCTGAGTGAAGTATTTCTTACCCTTAACTCCTTATACATATTGCTTGCTTAATATAACCTTAAACTGACCAAGTAAAAGAGATCAAGCTGAGTTGTGCGGTAGAAACATCTGAGTTCAGGAATAGACTCCAAGTGCTATTTCCTGACTCAAGCTAAGAAACTGACCTAGTCACCAGTTGACTAAGCCAGTGTCTTGCTGATTACTCAGCGTAGCTGTCATAAACCTTTTTTCTTAAGAAAAAGAAGTCTGCCCTAAATTTCAAAAAGGTTAAATAGTTCCTAACCCCCCCCCCCCCGAAACTATACTTGCAACCTTACAAGGGACCAACAATTCCTCAGATCTATTTATCGTTTACTGTTTTCCATTTTCCGTTGTATTGTTTCTTTTATCAATACGAATACACATTATCATATTCTTTTCCATTTCCGTTGTATTGTTTCTTTTATCAATACAAATACACATTATGATAATGTGTATTCGTATTGATAAAAGAAACAATACAACGGAAATGGAAAACAATAAACGATAAATGGATCTGAGGAACAACCTACAGATCCCCTCTCTGATCCAAAGATGTAGAGCCTTTGCTCAAAGACAGTCAAACACAAATTAACCAAAAATATATCCTACTAAATCATAACAACTAATTCCTATTTATACTCAACCTATTACCCAAACTACCCTCCAGCTCATCTTCCAAATAACCAACATTTGCCAAACAGCTTATTCCCTACGACTCACCCCTTCCACAACATTCCTACTAATGGCTAGAGCATTCTCTATCAGATAATTTTGATCAAAGTTAAAAAGAGTTCTTATGTTAGTAAAGTAGAAAGTTCAGAAGCGATAACATTCGAGTTTAAAATTCATAGTCCATTACATTAGTAAAGTGCAAAGTTTAGAAGTTATATTGTTCGATTTTGAAATTCATGAGCCATAATTAAAGTAAGAGTAAAGTTCAAGCACCGTGAGTGTATTTTACTCGGAAATCAAATATTATATTTCAACCAAATAATATTAATGACACTAGTTCACTCTTTGTCAAATTACATTGTAGATCCTTGCCAAGTTTATCTCATTGTAAATGTAGAACAAGCAATAATTACATCAAAATTGGGGTAAGGATGAAAATTTCAAAGGGATTTGCTAGTTGAGTTGGAGGATCAACTCGGGATTTTAGCGAGGACAAAAATCTTTCCACCGCTATATTAAAATGTATTTTTAGGCTAGCCGAGGATAAAGCCCCCTTAACCATAATGTCGGTTCGTTCCTAACCATAATGTTAGTCCGTTCCTATTACACTCTGCCCGTGGTTACACGGATTGTCACTGGACTTTACTCATTGGGTTGGCCGAAGGCTAAAGCCCCCTTAGTCATAGTTTCAATCCGCCCCTTATTACACTCCGCCTTTGATTACACTGATTGCCACTAAACTTTACTCATTCTCACGGTATTATCACTAAACTTCAAAAAATTATATAAAAATCAACCAACTCTACATTTTCTAACTTTATGACCGCTAAAGTTTAACTAATGCCTCAAAATGACTGTTAACAATCTCAAAACAGAAATGTTTAAAAATTGAAGTTGATTAGAACTACATTTACCATGAAACTACATTTTTTATTTTTCAAAATCACAATTCTTGTGCATTCTCTTTCTAAAAATCACGTTCTCTCGTAACCAAACAACACCTGAACCTAAATTACCTTAAAGCAAAAAATTTGAAAAATTAAAGTTCCTTAGAATATTATCGATTTTTGTAATATTTTGAGGTCATCAACGTCATTTTGAAGCGCTTGATTAAAGTTTAATTACTATAATATTAGAAAGCGTAAAGTTAGATGATTTTTATGTTACCCTTTGAAGTCCGGTGAACCATGAAAGTATACTCCAGCTTGATTTAACAAACAGAGCAGTTTCACTAATTCCTCATGACACAATTTAAAAGGTCTCTTACCTTCATAATCATTAGCTTTCAAAACTTCAATAATCCTTTCCTTCTCCAAATTCACTTCTTCTTCTGAGCAGCAACCCTTTGGAATTGGAATTGGCATGCTTTCTTCTTCATCTTCTTCATCATCATCTTCTTCCATGGCACAATCACTAACCAAATGTTCACTTTCTGATCTCATTTTTATCTTAGATAATCTCAATAGCTCCAACACTTTCTTCTTCTGCTTAAAAATTGCACCCAATGTCTTATTTTTCTGCCCAAAACATGTCCTTGTGAAAGCCCTCCATTCATCCAAATTCACATTGGGGATTTCAGATTTGGGTCGGATTATCACCACAGAAGAATCAACTTTCGGACATGGAACAAAATCTCTCTTGCTTACATCCATCACGAACTCTACTTCTGCTACTAACTTCACATTTACAGCCAATCTATTGTATTCAGATTCACCAGGTTTCGCCACTAATCGCCGAGCAAACTCTTTCTGAAGCAAAAGTGTGATACTCCTGAAACTATTTGCTCCATAAACCAATTTAATCACAAGTGGAGATGAAATTCCATACGGAATATTTGCCACAACAAGATCAAATTGGGGAAACTTAGTCTTCAATGCATCTTCAGATATAATCTGCAATGCCAAACAAAACAAAACCCGCAAATTCAAAAATAAACTTCTTTCAGGCATTTCGACAAACAGTTGTTGAGTACAATTTAACTTACATCTAGTTTATCTCGAAAACCATGTTCTGATACCCGTTTATCTAGAATCTCTACCATTCGTTTATCAATTTCAACAGCAACAACCTTTTTAGCAACCTCAAGAAGTCTGAGAGTGAGATTACCTGTGCCTGGTCCAATCTCAAGAACTGTATCAGTGGGATTAATTGCTGATTTTCGAACAATTGCATCGAGAATTCGTGGATTTGTGAGGAGATGTTGGCCTTTGCTTTTGTTTAGATACAAATTTTTGTCAGGATCTTTCTCTGCAATTCTGATTTTGTCCTCGTTTTTACGAGCGCGAGGATGAGGAGATTTTGTGTGATAATGGTGAAGAAAATATTGGTGGAAAATGGATCGAATAAGGAAAGAAGGGAATGATTTAGGGTTCGTAAGCAGCTTTCTTTTCCATAGCGCATTCATCATAAATACACAGATTCTTCAACTTCAATTCAAGAGCAGTCGATTGAAGCTAAGTCGAAACGTTGAGCAGAAAAGCTTAGCTTTCACCATTGTGCAACGATGACTTCGGGTAAATTATAACTATGGTCACTGAACTTTAGCCATTGTAACATCGTGGCTACTGAAATTCAATTCTTAACGGTATGGTCACTGAACTTTACACTTGTTAATACAGATGGCCACTCAATGCCTCAAAACGATCATTGACGGTCTCAAAATAAAAAAATTTGAAGAGTTAATGATATTCTAAGGAACTTTAATTTTTTAAAATTTTCGTTTTGGGGTCATTTAGGTGTTGTTTGGTTATGAGAGATGGTGAATTTTTAGAGAGAGAAAGCTCCAAGAAGACAACGATGACTTCGGTTAAATTACAACTATGGTCACTGAACTTTAACCATTGTAACATTGTGGCAATTTAACTTCAATTCTAAAAAGTACGGTACTGAACTTTACACTTTTTTAATACAGGTGGTCACTCAACGTTTCAAAACGACCGTTCTCAAAATAAAAAGTTCGAAGAGTTAATAATATTCTAGGAACTTTAATTCTTGAAAATTCTCGTTTTGATGTCATTTAGGTGTTGTTTGGTTATGAGAGATATTGAATTTTTAGAGAGACAAAGCTCCAAAAATATGATTTTAGAAAATAAAAAAATGTGGTTTCATGATAAATGTCGTTCTGAACAACTTTAATTCTTGAATATTTTTATTTTGAAATCGTTAACTGTCATTTGAGGAGTTAGTTAAAGCTAAGTGGGAACATGTGTTAAAAATGTGAAGTTCAGTGGTCATACTGTTAAAAATTGAAATTCAGTAGTCACAATGTTAAAATAGATAAAGTTCAGTGGTGGGTGTAATTACCTGATGACTTCTTCATCTACAACAAACCGTGAAATCAAGTCATGTCAGCGACACAAATTCGCTCCCTCCACTCCGTCCTATCCACTACCATATTTTCCTCAATTCCCACTAAACTCATATCACTCTCGATCACTCTCCTCCAAGTTTGCTTAGGTCTTCAGCTACCCCTCACCACTACATCATTTTGCCACTCTTCGGTTCTCCTAACCGGCGCATCAAGCGCTCTACGTCTCACATGGCCAAACCACCTTAGTCGGTTTTTTCTCATTTTATTCTCAATAGATGTGACCCCTACTTTTGTCCTAATTATTTCATTACGCACCCGGTCCTTTCTCGTATGACCACACATCCATCTCAACATACGCATCTCGTATGACTTCTTCATCTATTTTTTTTTTCTTTTAGGAAACTAAGTATAATATTGTTTAAAAAAAAACAAATTCATTAATGAAAATCCGAGTACAAAGATTGAATAATAAAATTTGGAGGAATAGTAATCCACTTCGAGAATTTCAATAAAAGAAGACTTGTTTGAACTAGGGGTGGGCAAAAAACCCGATTAAACCGGTAACCGAACTGGAAACCGAAAAACTGAACCGAAAAATTCGGTTAACCGAACCGACGGTTTCGGTTTAGGTTTATAAAAACAGATTTTTTCAGTTTTCGATTTCGGTTTCGGATTTGAATATAAAAAACCGTCGGTTTCGGTTAACCGAACCGATATATATATATATATATATATATAATTAATATATATATTACATCAAACTTAAACCAACAAACCCTAGATGTAAAATCATCTCATTTGTTCTTCAGCAGCCACCACCAAACACCCACCATCCTCACACATCTCTTTCGATTTTTCACACCACCAAACACCCACCATCCTCACACATCTCTTTCGATTTTTCACTAGACATTAGCATCTAGATTACGCACCCATAGTCTCACTTCTCCTCCATGCTAATCGCATCGCTACCGACAACACAAAGTAGATCTCAATCTCTTTCGAAGCACATAAGAATATCGTATCGCAGAAGAGAAGTAGAGGAGCAGAGGACACTTCCCATCGCAGAAGAGAAGCAGCAGAAGAGAAGTAGAAAAAACCCAAATCTGATTTCAAAGAGAAAAAACCTCTTCTGCGATGGGAAGTGTTCCTAAATCCCTTTTACGCCTCCTAAATCCTTAAAACCCAAATCTGATTTCAAAGAGAAAAAACCTCTCATTGACCTTTCTTTTTCTTTTAATTTTAAATCCAGCTTTACCTGTTTCAAAATTAGTAACTCATGTTTTTAATTTTTAACATATATGTTATCCTTAGTGCTTTGTATGATCATATTTATTTTGCCATTATACTTTATGGATTGGCTATATAGTTAGGGATGATCAACAGAGATGATTTTTATGGACAAAATCTAGATAAACATGTTTGGATAATAACGGTTAACCGTTTATTTTTATTACCATACTTGGATAATGGTTAACAGTTGTTTTATTCTTAACCGTCTAGAAAATGGTTAAAAACCGTTAATCGAAAAACCTAACCGAAAATAGTGGTTAACCATTGACACGGTTAACCGATATTACTGGACCGGTTTTGGTTTTAATAGATGAAAAACCGATAGGTACGGTTTGGTTAATAAAATCACCTAATGGACCGGTTAACCGAACCGTACCCACCCCTAGTTTGAACTACAGCATAAGTCATACCATTCACAAATACTAATAGCTTCGTCTTCCCTTAGCAAAAGAGTTCTAATATTCCTACACGTGAAAGCACTGTAGGAATTCCAATAAAAATCACGTAGCACTACCAATACCAAAAAAACCTGCTGGGAGACACGACTAAATTATAACTTTAGTAATATGGTTATTGAAGGAGAGTCGATTTATCCTTTACATACAAAATAATATAATTTTAAACCTAATATTTATCAGACAGTGTAATTTCATACCTCACTAACGGAAGATAACCTCATTAATGGAAAATGAGTTTTTTTATTATTATTTTACATTAAAAGAAGATGTGTAATTTCAAATCCTATTAGATGGTTAGAACACGATAGTTTAAAAGGTAGCCAGAACATAAAATTACATCTAAAAAACTCATTTTTCATTAAAAAGGCTTAAAATTACACTATCTAATAAGCATTAGATTTAAAATTTCACTATTTTGTATGTATATGTGTAGACTAAATATGAGATTGATTACACCTATTGTCCCTAAATATCAGAAAGCAATACTAATACTACACATGTAAAGTTAAATGATTTTGATGTTTAGTAAAAAAAAATGATTTTAATGTTGAAAAATAAGTTTCATTATATTAGTGTTTCATTCCTAATACAGTTATACTTGAAAGACATGGATATAAATAACCCACCCGCTAAATATATGCTTCTCCAATTATCATACGGTTAAATTTATATCATGTCCTATAATAATATAATTGTTAATTGTTTCATTCTTTCCAAAAATTTGTACCGAAAGTTAAAGAATTAATTAAATTTAGATTTGTAAAAAAAAAAAATTTGAAAGAAGCCTTAGATATTTCTAAAATACTGGGAATTGTGTTTAAATGGATAATGTTAAGCGATTCTTTTTTAAATCGTATTTTCATGTTATTCGTCGCCCAAACAAACACAAATACATTTTTTCTTTTCTTTTTGGATTTAGGATTTTGAACAGTATGAATATGGATCTTTATTTTTTATTGCGTATGAATATGGATCTTAAAGATTCTTAAAAGGACTAAATATTCGAATACAAAGATCTAGAATTGAATTGAACCGTTAATTTTTTCTTTAGAGCCGAACTGAATTGTACCATTAGCTTAATTAGCTATAATTTTAACGATTTTTAAATTTCTAACATTACAAGTAAATATATTGAAGATTTTAAAACCGGACCGAATACCTAGAAAAAAAAATCTAAAACCAGGTTGAACCATTGGCTTTTTCATTAGGAACCAAACTGAATTGCAACGTTGACTTTATTTATTATCCAATTTATGAAACTGTAGCACACTAATGCTTTCTCCATTAGTCTTTCTAAACTATGGCAACTTGCACATCAATTTCCTATTTGATTATAACTTTATTTAAAGATAACAAATTCATATATAGATTAATGAATTTGTAAAATTTCAGACAAAGTGGTCACTTCTTTCTAGTGAAAAATAAATAAAAATAAAAATAAAAATACTCCTAACATGATTGTCCAATTCTGATTTTAGGCAAGGGTTACCTTCTAGAATAGAATCTTAAAATTTTATTCTCTTCTCATTAAAATAAGTAAATATAGAGAAAAAGTTTATTTCGGAATCTTTTTATTGTTCTAATAATAAATTACTCTTACAATTAAATCACAAAATTGATAGAGCAGAATCATACTCCATAATCACCAGATATTGATTCTGGTCTCTCTTCCTTGGCCTGAATGAATGCTGAAGCTGGAATTGAAAGAAAAGACTGATGACAACTTGCCATGGCAGATTCCTCCCTTCAAACTCCGCACAGTTATCTTCGAATCTCGACTGGATTCCAAATGCAGAAACCAATCCTCAGCAGTAGGAATATTTTCTAATTGTTCTTTGTTAATTTAATTCAAAAGGCTTTCTTCTCGTAAGAAAGCAGCCCGTGAACTCCACCTTCGACTTGCGCAGCACCAGTTCGAACCTTCAACCGAACAAACCCAAGAAAATACCATGTCATAACCGGAACAAACAAGTTAAATGAAGATAAAACTTAAACCCTTAGTTATCAAAGACGCGCCTCAGGCACAAAAGATTCTAGACATGTTGCCTGATGAGCTAAAAGGTGATACTCTGTTCAAGTGGCACTCCCCTGAGCGCGCACGCCTAGGCGCAATTTTATAAAGCAAATAATGTTTTTTCAGGTTCCAAGTTAAAAAGTGGTTGTTCTAATCTCAATCATTCCCTATCTATATCATCTATGGCTGAAATTAAATTAGGATAAAAAGATGTAAACAAAAGAGGAAATCAGAAGGCAGGCCATACCTCAAGCCTGAGAGTCTTTGATTTCAACAAATCATGAGCAGACTGTAGAGAGGAAGCTCCAAGATCCTGGAACCCTTGTTTGACCGCTTGCATTGTATAAGGTACAAACCTCAAAACAGAACCTTTATCAGCAACTGCTCCAACAACACCTTGTGCAATCTTTAGCTTAGCTGTATCTCCCAAGTATCTTTGATCACTCCCTTTAGTCATTGCTTCTAGAGATCCCATGCCACGGTACTTTTTAATCCGACAACCATCCTGGTATAGAAACTTGTTAGCACTCAATTGAAAGTCTAAAAGAACTAATCATTTGATAGTTTGTGAATATATTTCAGACCAAAGTGGCATATGACTGTTAGAAAACCATAGAACACATACATCATGACTCATAGTTTCAAACAATTTTGATGACTTTATTAGCACAATAATATCCAAAAAAGTATAATTGCAACAATGTTAAAACAATCATATTGCTAAAGACAATACATGAGCTTTTATGATCAATTCATGCAAAGTTCTCTGAACATTTGAACAATTTGACCATAAGAACATCCAAACAAGTTCCATGAAATATCTAAATTATCTAATACGTTCCCAACCAAACAATTTCAGTAACACCAATTTGAGAACATTATTAGAATATATCTAGCAACGGATTCTCATATAAGCCTCTTATCCAAGTAACACAGAAAACATTGGTTATGCATACACAGAAAACATTGGTTATGCATAGGATGATATCCATTCAATAGAACAGATCAAGATGCTAAACAAAAATACGAGGGTTCATAATTCGGTGCCATTTGACATGGCGCTTTAAATACCTTATACATATAAGTCCCAGGAGCTTCAACACTTCCTGCTAAAAAGCCTCCCATCATTACAGTAGATGCCCCCAATGTCAAAGCTTTTACAATTCGTCCAGAGTTTGAGATGCCACCATCTGCAATGACAGGAACACCACTTTGCGCAGCAACAGAAGAAACCTTGTAAACAGCAGTTGCCTGCAAAATTTAGAGACCACCAAAGAACTGAGTACTATTAAAAAAGAACAGAGCTAAAAAGTTTTACCTATTGTCATCTTGCAGATTAGATTGATGCTCTGTGAAAATAATTCCTAGTCTAGAAACAAGTTGAGCTTAAACCCTACTTCATGGGGTAATCATCTTTCATATTCTTGAAAAGATAACTTTGTCGCAATAAATGATTGAATATTTACTCTAGAAGGCATACTTTTCCCCTGTTAATAGCAGACTACCTAGTAACTACCCTTTTCACATCAGTAATAAATTGACAATGTTCAACGGCTTTCTGAGAAATCAAGGAAAAACAGTTCAATGTATCAGAAAGTTTCAAAATTTTCCAAGTATACAAGATACCCAACCTTATATCCAATAATAAGACATAATGGCAAAACTATTTTTTTTAAAAGAAGGAACTACCTGTCCTCGCCCAACTGCACAAACCTCCTGTGTGGTACAAATAGATCCAGATCCCATACCAACTCTCAATCCATCAACACCTGCATTAATCAGATTCTGTGCCTGATTCATTGTCACAACATTTCCACCAATCACATCCAATTCCGGATACGTTTTCTTTATATATTTGATCATTTCAATCTGATAACTAGAGTTTCCCTGCGAGCTATCTAACACCACCGCATTTATCCCTGCTTTGACTAAATGCTCCAACCTCTCCTTGTCAGAATCCCTAGTCCCAATAGCAGCCCCGACCATCCATCTCCCATCACTC
Organism: Euphorbia lathyris; assembly: GCF_963576675.1. Classification (NCBI taxonomy): domain Eukaryota; kingdom Viridiplantae; phylum Streptophyta; class Magnoliopsida; order Malpighiales; family Euphorbiaceae; genus Euphorbia; species Euphorbia lathyris. The sequence goes on along the minus strand of NC_088918.1, from coordinate 74,784,847 downwards.
CCCACTGTCCCCTTCCCAAACTTGGGATATCCCTTAACCCTCTCCACCTCTTCTTTGGTTATAAAATCCACAACCTCTCCCTGCTCCTTCTCCAGTAGCACAAAATTATTGTCTTCTTGTTTTAGATACGAATCAATCTCAGCCAATTCATAACTCCAAGGGACGCAGATTTTTGAATCAACAGGACGCATATAATCTGCTAACTTTGCTTCTTTATCACTTTGAGCCACCCAATCAGACTTGAATACATAGCCTACAACCTTAGACTTCGCAGTACCTGATTCAATTCAATCCTAATAAATCAACTATGAATTGAAGTAGGCAAACAAAACATACACACTGTAAAACCATAAACCAATAAGTTTCAAAATTGCAGTACCTGATTCAGTAACCAAAACACAAGGAACAGAATCATCCTCAAACTGATTCAATATACGAGAATCAGGAGACTTGAAAACCGGATTACATAAAATAGGAACACGACGGGACTTAACAGATCTGACCATATCAGCTTGTTCAGAAGGAATCATATTAGAATGAATAATCCCTATGCCACCCAAAGCAGCCATAGCAGCAGCCATGTAAGATTCAGTTACAGTATCCATCGGGGAAGAGACACACGGAATTGAAAGAGGAACATTCCGTGAAAGCTTAGTAGAAAGAGAGACAGCATCAGCTGGGAAGTCGATGTAGTGAGGAAGAAAGATAACATCGTCGTAGGTGTAGGAGTAGCCCTGATTAAAGAGCTTCTCCGCCGGGAAACCGTCTTCGAATTCTACAGTCATTGTTGGTCCGGTGAGAAAGTGGTGGTGGCGCCGCAATTAATTGGTTTAATGACGGTGGGGTTGGAGGGAACTAGGGTTTTACAGGGAAGAGAGTACAAATTAAAAATGTGGAGGGAAGTAAAAAAAGAGAGATTTTTGATAAGATAGTTGGTTGTTTGGTAACGGGAATATGCTGGCTGGTCCCGCGTGAGTTCCTATTCCATTTAAGTTCAATGTCCTAAAAGGTGTACTTTGAAGTTTGATTGTTTGAGATTTTGATAGGGATTGAATTTTGAACAGGTGGATAAGGCAAAACTCATTTAGAAATTGTTCTCTTAAAAAAAACAGATTTTTTCTTTATATAAAAGTGGAAAAAGAGGGTTGGTCTCTATCCTATAAATTGAAATCAATTGCATGATGATGTGTATCGTAGTGTATTTCTTTTTTTTTCTCATGTTTTACGTGTTTGGTTAGATATTTCTGGTTTGTTTTTAATAGTTAAAAATTAGATTTTTATAAAAACAAAAAATCTCTGATTTTTGGAAATTTTTCCAACAACAATAAACAAAAGTAAACCAAACTAACCTTTTATTTCATTAGTTCAGCATGAAAATAACAAGGAATAAACCTTATATAAGTATAAGCTAAAGCCTAATGCAAGATCTACGAATGAAATAAAATAAAAAGACGACAAATCGCATACTTCTCTTTATTCCTAATCCGCGTAAAAGCAATTACAAACTAATCGTCATCATTTAGTTTCTTCCGACCAATCGGATTTGAGTCCTTTCTATTGGCACAACTCATAGATCTTTGTATTACGCTTCCGCTCTTACTGAATCCGAAAAATGTAGATGAAAGAGTTATAGTTGACAAATGCAAATCAAACGGAAAAAAAAATTGATAAAAAGCAGAAAAACACTAAAAATGTGGGAATAGAAACATAGATGGGTGGAGGAAAAAGGAAGAACATCTTCATTCTCATTGCTCTAAGTAGATCTAGTTATTTATATTACCGATTAATAATCGGGGGCTTAAAAACCAAAGGAAAAAACACCTCCATAAGGCATCATACTCGACACACGCACCACTTAGGACGTCGACGCGTGTAGGTCATGCGTTGCTATATGGCACCACGTGATTGGGCCGCATGGAACTCACGAACCAATCTTGAACGTGGGCAGCGAGGTAGCACGTGTGGCTCACATGTCACCTTTCTAACTCCGATTCGTCCCTGAATTTATTCCATTTTAGAGTTTCTGGAGTCTCTAGTCACATTAATGAGGTCAAAAATTTCAAAACAACAAGCCGAATTTTAGATATAGACATCGCATGCTTTGTTTGGGACTGAAATAGTGCTTTAAAGCAGAAAAATAGACTCAATATCACATGCACACTGTATATTGTGATTTTCAATCTATTTTAACATAAAAACTATCTATAAAATGTACTCTAATCATATAAAAATTAACCCTAACATGTTGGCACACAAAATAAAAAAATTATTTTTAATTTTATATAATATGGTAAACTTAGAATAAAGTACAGAAAATAGTAAGTCACGCATCGTGTGATTTAGTTCACACACCGTGTAAGTTGCAAGATGTGCCAACAAGACATTACAAATGTCCCACACGACGTGTTGGGCTGCCATACTCCATGTGGAGGCGAAGAAAAGTCTCTGCCTATAAAAGATTTAATTCACACGATGTGTGAGACATTAAAATGGCAAGAAATGAGTATGTAAAAGAAGTTGCATGACGTGTGGCTTAATCCACACGTCATTTAGAATAAAAAATCAGCAACGAGACTTAAGCACAATTCGGGGATTTGGGACACTATAACACCGTAATGAACCAGTAATCGGACTAAGGACTAACCACTCAAGTTTGACACTTCATTTACACATGTGCAAAAAGGTCATTCACTACCCACCACCTACTAAGCCATGAAGTTAGGAAGATTGGGAGTGAAGTTAGTAGTAGTGGGGTGAAATGGCAAGTAGTGGGAGCAAAATTAGGAAAAGTGGGATGATTTCAAGTTAGTGGATAAAAGATGAGTGGTCAATATGTAACCATCTCAAATACTGTAAATAAGATTTCAAGCTTTCATCTCAAACCCCAACCAACAATCCCTAAAAACACTTATACATTGTCACATTCTTCTTATATTTCTAGCCTTGTTCTTCATAATTTCCAGCCATATTTTCAGTCCATAAACTCTTTTTAGCCTTAATTCAATTCTTAAACAACCCGTTTAAATTTTTTACGCTCAACTGTCAAATCCCAAATTCAAAAGTCAACAATTTCATAGATCAAAGCTCATTAAACTCATATATTGTCTATATTTTACACTTTCTTCCTAGTTACTTTGTGTCCCGTTTCCGACCATCTAAATTCCATTTCTGCTCTTGAATTTTATGCATACTCGCTCCTAACTTCCCGAACTTCAATTTAGCCTTTCGTTTTACCTGATTCCATATCCGAAATCCCATTTTACGAGCTAATCTTTGCACCTCAAATTCTTTTAGACAACCTGCCCAACTTTTTATACGTTATGCTGGTTGGTCGAAGTGGAAGAGTGCTACGGGTTTCCTTTATGACCCCGGCATGCCTAATAGATTGAAGGGAAAATTCTACCGGACGACAATTAGACCAACATTGTTATATGGTACGGAGTGTTGGGCAGTGAAACATTGCCACATCCATAAGATGTCGGTGGCGGAGATGTGTATGTTGAGATGGATGTGTGGTTATATGAGAAAGGATCGGGTGAGTAATGAAATAATTAGGACAAAAGTAGGGGTCACATCTATTGAGAATAAAATGAGAGAAAACCTACTAAGGTGGTTTGGCCATGTGAGACGTAGAGCGCTTGATGCGCCGGTTAGGAGAACTGAAGAGTGGCAAAGGGATGTAGTGGTGAGGGGTAGGGGAAGACCTAAGCAAACTTGGAGGAGGGTGATCGAGAGTGATATGAGTTTATTGGGAACTGGGAATTGAGGAAAATATGGTAGTGGATAGGAAGGAGTGGAGGGAGCGAATTTGTGTAGCTGACACAACTTGATTTCACGGTTATATATGATGGTTCATGTTAGCCGACCCCGAATCATTTCGGGACTAAGGCTTTGTTGTTGTTGTTGTTATTTCGGACCTCTTATGTCTCGTTTCTATCCTTGCCTTTTCACCAAGTTGTTCTAACACTCTAAACTTGATTTTAGGATTTTATTTTGCCTCATTTCGTGTTCGGAAACTCGTTTTACAAGCTATTCTTTGCACCCCAAATTGTTTTACACAATTTGTCCAACTTTTATACAATATGTCCACATGTTTTGTTTTTACATTTCTGATCCTTTAAAGTCTGTTTCTGTTCTCGATTCTTATACATGCTTGTTCCCAACATCTTAAACTTGACTTTAGCCTTTCGTTTTGCCTCACCCCGTACCTGAAAACTCGTGTGTACAAGCCATCCTAAGTCAGACTAAATTCTGCCGGATCTGCCCAGTTGTAATTACTCATCACATTGCCAATTCATTCAATAATGTTTGAGTCAGAAACATGTAGACAAAATCAGCCCTGCTTTGTGCCGATCGCTCAAAGTGCTAGTATATCCAAAATCGGCATCAATTCAACGCTTTGCGGAGATAGTAATTGTGATTCCGAGTTTGTCATTTGAATTTTCAATTTCATTTCCTTTATTGTGATTATTGTAATTCAATTCGTTTTCATGTTACATTCAATTCAATTGGTTTAGCTATATGTTGATCAATTGCATTCACATGAACCCTGATGACCACACGAATTTGGTCATTCACCGTTAGATCTAGGCTGATTAAATCTAAATCTTAGGATGTTTTAAATTACCACCTTAATATTTTAATCAGTCTAGATCTAACAATGAATGACCAAATTCAAGTGGTCATTAAGGTTCATGTGAATACAATTGATATATTGATATAGAACTATTTCAATTGTAATTATTTTAATTATTTGCCTTGAACACATGTATTCAAACCCATATTTATATCAATAAATGCAATTTTTTTACAAAATCTCGTATCCATTTCGCATCTTCATTTTTCTTTACTTACTCGTTCTTTATTTATCCGTAATAATTTAAAAATATTAATTATCTAGTAAAGTTTTATAACGGCGTTAGATATCCAAGAGAGATTTTTTCTATCCTTGCATCTCCCACCAACCGCTTCGATTAGATTTCAAATTTAAGCACACAAACTCCATAAACTTAACCAGATTTAATTGAGAACTAATTTCTCTGGCACGCTTGCACCCAAACCACACATCACAAAGTTGAAATTAGCAATATTCGCAAAATATCGCTAATAATATTAATCAATTTTTATATGAATATAATTATTGTTTCAACTATTACTTTTGAATTAATTAACTAGAACACAAGTTCTAAGGCCCTTGTACTAATGGAATTTTTTACTACCCAAATAATAAAACGGACTCAAATACGGATTTGAAGCTCACATTTTGAAGCTTTGATTAATCTTGAGTAGGTAGCGGAATAATCTTTTAGAACCACGAATTTGTATAGTCACGCTTTTCTTATACCAAAATTATTTGGGATGAAGAATGATTAATCCATGATCTAAGAACGATGTCTTGCTGAGTGAGGAGAATTAAGGAGAGGAGAGAGAGTGTTTTCTCTGATTTTAATTGATTTTTTTTATTATGCCCTAACCTAACCCTCTATTTATAAATTAAGCTTTCTTGTCCTTCAATGATTTAGACAATAATTAGTTCATATTTAGATACTGATTCTAATTCTTGATTAGATTAGTATTCCTTTGATAGAATTAATTCAACTAAAATTTCTAATTATCTAATTTCTTAATTGGCTTAATAGGCACCCAACCCCTTAAACTTGTAACTTTTTTTCACCTGGTCCTCTCAACTTAGGGGATAACCTCTCAGCCCCCTCAACTCTCCAAAAACATCACATTTACACCACTATGTTCGGTCAAAATATTGACTCATGTAGAAAACACGCTCGACTGTTGACCCCATCAATATCACGTGTTATTTTTTTATTAAATTTTTCCATATTCGTGCGAGGTGCTGTCGTTTTTTGTTGTCGCAGCCTTATCGAGGTACTGAGGTTGGCGATAGTGGTCGTCGAGGTGAAATATATTCAAGTGATTGTTACAAAAATGACACGTGGCATTGGTGTGGTCAACAATCAAGCGCATTTTCTATACGGATCAATATTTTGACCGAACATAATGGTGTAAGGGGTTGTATGTGATGTTTTTGGAGAGTTGAGGGGGTTGAGAGGTTGTCTCTTAAATTGAGGAGGTCATGTGAAAAAAAAGTTACAAGTTTAGAGGGTTAGGTACCTATTAAGCCTTCTTAATTAGATAAAGATTTGAATCCAATTTGAATTCCACTCGAATCCGACTTTAACTTGGACGGGAATTTCTACATAAATCTAGAACTTTGTGTAATAATAATAATACATGTATTTTTCTTAAATAATTTGATTACTCGTATAATAAGTTAGTATCTATATCTATATATAATATAAAACAATAACGATGGAACTGAGGTGTCACTTCCTCCTTTTTTACTGATAAAAAATATAATATAATATATAATATATTAGTTTTAATTCTATTATTATATTTATCTATAAAAAGATTATTTTATCCGTAATATATCTAAAAGTTCTACAGAATTTAAATTAATCCCTAAAATCTCTCTAATTTTCTACATATCTATATAGAATATAAAACAGTAACGATGGAACTGAGTTGTGTTACTTCCCCATTTTTTACTGATAAAAAATATAATATAATATATAATATATTAGTTTTAATTCTATTATTATATTTAGGGTTAATGTGCAAAAATACCCTTAATGTTTTAGGTTAGGAGCAATTTTACCCCTAAAGTTAATAAATTGGGTCAATTTCAAGCACTATTATAAAACATAGATTATTTTTTTCCTTATTCTGCACCAATTGCATAAAAATTCGTTCTAAAAAAATGATTTCATGTTTTTTATAATTTAATAATGGAATTTGAGATTAATATTTATAAATTCGGTAAATTTTTTGTCTAATTCCTAAAAAAAGACATAATATTTTTTTTTTATTTTTTTACTTTTTTTCATATCCCAACGTATGTTTGTGATTTGTTACTGATAAAATGACACATGTATGAAGTATAGATGAGAAGATTCATGACCAAGAAGACAAATTGACCCAATTTATAACGTTAGGAGTAAAATTGCTCTTCACTTCCAACGTTAGGGGTAAAATTGCATCATTTTAGACGTTAGGGGTAAAATTGCTCCTAACCCAAAATATTAGGGGTGTTTGTGCACCTTAACCCTTATATTTATCTATAAAAAGATTATTTAAAGTAAATGTGAAAATAAAATAATAATATTTAATTTATATAACACCTTTATATCATTAATTGTAATTATTAGATTATATTTTTATTAATATTTATATATTAAGATGAATCCGTGCATCGCACGAACCAAAAACTAGTTATTCTCTTAAACTTCACATGTTTCCACGATGAAAAATGGTGTAAACTTTTACTCAATGAATTCAATAACTGTAATTCTGGGCAAAGTTTATAAATTTTAGTTTCAACTTTTATTTGATAGAGTAACGTTCACGTAGATCCTGATAACTACGTGAATTTAGTAATATAAAAACCACATGAATTTGGTAATATAAAAATGCTGAGGTGGAGATTTATTAGTATACATATATTGAAATACATATTATAGGCTGAGGATAAAGATATAGAACATCATCAGTTTATCCACAATTATTTATTACTAGCAATTATGAAGTTGTTTCCAACAAGGATAGCAACATCAGAACACAAATCAATATAAAATAAATATAAATATTAACTAATAGACAACGTTTAATTCAACAGTGGTTGCGATTTAGAAGATGCATGCATTTGCGAATATTCACGACATCTCTTCTTATCAAATAATATCTAAATAATTTTAAAAATTAAAAAATTAAAATCATTTGAAATAAGTTTAATATATATTTGCATCTTTAAAATTAGCAAGTTTTGTCTATTGACATCCTGAATTTTTTAAATAACCTATCACACACTTATAGTTGGTATTAAAAACTTATTACACATCTATAGTTGACATTAAAAACTTATAACATACATAAAGTTGGCTCATTCAGACCTCTTTCACACAAAATTATTGGCCTGTCATCTTTGACAGACGAAGTCGTATGTGAGTGCTATAGAAAAAACAAAAATGTATTAGTTTGTTTTGTATGTCAGCTCACATGTCAAAGATGATAGATCGGTGATTTTGTGTGCAGGAGGTCCGAATGAGTCAATTTTTGGTGTGTGGTAGGTTTTTAATGTCAACTATAGATGTGCGATAGGTTTTTAAAGACTATAAGTGTGCGATATGTTATTTAAAAAGTTCACGGTGTCAATAGGTAAAACTTGTCAATTTTAAGGGTGTAAATGTGCATTAAGCCTTTAAAATATTATAAATCTTTGAATTTTTCAATTTTGAAATCGTATACTCATTTTAATTTTGAGGTCCTTGTTTTTAGCAAAAACAACAGTCATCTCCTAAGCAAAAAAAATACCCCAATCACTGTTTAAATAAATAAAAATTCACATGTGCCTGTTTGATGAAAGCATATAGTTTTTTTTTATACCCTATTTTTTAAGGGTAAAGTAGAAAAATACGTCCAGTCTTGATAGTTAAGAGCGGTTTTGCCTCTAACATTATAAATGATACAACTATATTTTCACTGTTTACAAATTGGACCAATTTTACTGTAAATATAATTATATTTGATACATACAACAATGATTTTCGTTATTTAAATTTACTTATGCATTATATTATCACTCATCAGCAGAATATCAAAGAGATGTGTATACACATGAAAATATAAATAAAAGAACATTAAAAAAAAAATGCGATACACATATCTTTGATTTATGCAGAGCACAAGATAATTTCTTTTATTTTTTATTTTTTATTTTTTTTCACGTATATACATATGCTTTTGATTTGTTATTAGTGACTGATAATATGACATACTGATGGAATAAAGATAACGAGATTAATGACCATATAGAGTGCTCAGCTAATAATGATTGAAAGTTGCACTATTTTTCAAACGCTAAGAGTAAAACTGATTAACTTTGAAAACATGAGAGTTAAAATTGTACAATTTTTATGTAAAAAGTAAAATTGATATTTGATAGCCAACGTTGAAACAATTTTATACGTTATTCACATTTTTATTTATTTATCCCAACGGTTAAAATATGATATTAAAGTAGTATTTGCCTCCCGATTCATCTAAAATATTGATTTTTTTTTCTTCCCGTTCTATTATCTTATAACATTTTCTCTCCTATTTATCCAAAATGTTAATCTTTATCTCTAACATGTTATTTGGTAACACTTGCCTCATAACCTATCAATTGGTGAATCTCAACCAGTAATTTATCGTCTACACTCGTTGAGATTTCACCAATTTTGATAGGTTATGGACAAATGTTACCAAGTAATATGTTAGAAGCAAAAAAACAAGCATTTTTTACTAAGCAAGGAGACAAAATTGACTAAATAATAGATCAGATAGCGGTTTAAGACATTGCTTTCTTAGATTTAGGCCTTGTTTGATAAACCACTTAATTGCTTAAATTAAAATGTTAAGCACTTATTTAATTTAAGTGCGTTTGATTACGGTTGTTTCTCCACCACTTAAATTAGTTAATTAAGTTAAAAACCACTTATTTTGATAAGTCAAAATATTTAACTTAATATTTTAAGTTAAATATTATCAACTAATATTTTTATATAAATTAAATCATTCAATATTTTCAGCACTTATAATATTCAGCACTTAAAATTCAGTACTTATTTTTCCAGCACTTAATTTTCAGTTTTATCAAACAGCACCTTAGAATCAGCTTTTCCAGCATTTCAGCTAAAAGCATCGTTTGGTAAATGCAAAAGTGTTTTTCTTAAAAGTTGGCTTTTAAGGAAAGTTAAGAAAATTGCTTTAAGGAAAAACTAAAATTTGTAGCTTTTTGAGAAAGTAGTTTCACAACTTATCTAGAAAAGTCGATATTAATTTTTTATTATAAAAGTACCCTAATTTTTAGCATAATATATATATATAGAGAGAGAGAGATCCGGTGTGACAGATTTATTTTGCTGTGACAAGTCTTATGGTATAATAAAGACCAATTTTATAATTAACCATGGTGATGTGGCAAATTTGTAAATAAAATGAAAAAGAAAATTGTTTTATTTCTTTTCTTTGAAATGAATTTTCTCAACTTTTCCAACCTCTTTTTTCAAAAACTTTAATACTGTTGGACTCGTCTTAATTAGACGGTCATTTTAAGATCCAGGAAGCTCAGGTAAAAAAAATTCTGGTGAACAGAATCCGACGATCTGTTTTTCCGTGAGAAACAAAATGCCTAGAAACTTTTTAAAAAATTCCAAAAAATGTAAAATATCATTCTGAGAAACTTTAATTCTTGACTCAAAGTGAGATTCCTTACGGTTTAGTCCCAAATCAACGGAATCCGGCGATTATATAGGCGTTTTTCAGTGATAAAACAGAAAGTGCCCAAAAAAATCTCAAAAAATTCCAAAACATGTAAAATATTATTCGGAGAAAATTTAATTCTTGGGTCGAAGTAGGATTTCTTATGGTTTAGCCCCAATAAAAAATTTTCCTTAATTTTATCTATTTTACATACTTCAACAATTTATTGGGTCAAAACCGTAAGGAATCTCATTTTGAGCCATGAATTAAAGTTTCTTAAAATAATATTTTACATGTTTTGAAATTTTTTGATAATTTTTTGAATAATTTTTGGTCATACCTTTCAACATTATGTGTTAGAATATTTTGTTAGAACAATATAACAATTCTGTTGGAACAATGTAAATATTCTGTTTTAACAATATAAATATTCTATTGAAAAAATTGGTACACTGATTTGAAACAATTGATACACAGATTTATTCTGGTGGAAGAATATAAGAATTAAAATTATTTTCTAAATAATATAACTAACATAAATTTGAAGATACTATATTAAATACTAAAAAACAAAAATAAAATTAAAGATACTATATTAAATACTATTAAATAGATAATAAAATTGATTTGGAACAATTGGTAAACTGATTTATTATGTTGGAATAATATAAGTATTATGCTGGAATAATATAATCATTTTGTTGGAAAAATTGGTATGCTGATTTATCATGTTGGAACAATATAAGTATTATGTTGGAACAAATGGTAGACTGATTTGGAACAATTTTTTACACTGTCTTAACAATGTAAGTAGGACAAAAAAACGTATCCAAAAAATTATTAAAAAATTCCAAAACATGTAAAACATCATTTTAAGAAACTTTAATTCTTGACTCAAAGCATAAAAATAGATAAAATTAAGGAAAAAGTTTTATTGGGATTAACGATTCTTTACGGTTTTAACCCAACAAATTGTTGAAGCATGTAAAATAGATAAAATTAAGGAAAAAGTTTTATTTGGATTAAACCGTAAAAAATCCCGTTTCAATCCAAGAATTAAAGTTTCTTAGAATAATGTTTTACATTTTCTAGAATTTTTGGAGAATTTTCTGGGCATGTTTTCTCTCACCTGAAAACGTCCACCCGGCTTCCGCTCATCGGAATTTTTGGTAAACTGATTTGGAACAATTGGTAAACTGATTTATTATGTTGGAACAATATAAGTAATATACTGAAATAATATAACTATTTTATTGGAAAAATTGATATTTTGATAGATTGGTAAAGATAGAAGTTTAAAAATTTGCAAATTTCTATATTTTTTTTTTCAAACCTAGGTTCTATGTTTTGTGTAGTTCACACACTTAGTCATTCCACATAAAATTATTATCGTGACTATTTATAAAAAAACGCGATTTGGAGCAATTATAGAGACTAATTTAGTCAATTGCGTAAAATACTGTCTTATTTTGTAAATTAACTAAACCACAAGTATTGTTTGACTGAAATTGACTCACCAAGTCCAATAAAACAATATCCACTCACTGGACTGAATTAATTAATTATCAATCGAAAAAACCAAACGAGAAAATTTTGATTGTAGTAAATAAGATGCGATGAAGCTGACAAACCGATGGAGGAGAAACTTTGGATTTGCAGTAAATAAGATGCGATGAACCAGACAGACCGACTGAGGAGAAACTTGGCAACAACTCTATAGACGGAAATGGAAGAGAAGAAGAGAACTAGTGTGGCAACAAGGTGGGGGGGGGGGGGGGGGGGTTTGCAATATTTTCGGAGAATCCCCAAAAAAATGTTCGGAGATTTTTTGGCACCTACACTCACCCGCACGGTTTCCTGCGGGTAAGAGGGAATCCCCAATCCCCAAATAAAATTTAAAAATTTATATAGAATTAACATTTTTATAAAAAAAATCACAACTTAATATTAGTTTTAGTATAAACGTAACACTAGTTTATACCAGCAGACTTTCAGGGGCGGTTTTTGCGGGCAGTTTTCGAAAGCGGTTTGCGGATCCCCACGGTTCGGGGATAGTAACACTTACTCCGCCTAATTTTAATGTTCGGGCTAAAATTTCCCCCACCTCTAGTCCCGCATCTAGAAATTTCGTTTTTCCTCAGCCCCGTCGGTTCGGATCCCTACGGTTTTCGGTTTTGTCTCGCCCCATTGCCACCTCTAAAGATAACAAATGAAAATATATATGCTATTAGCCACACAAATGAAGAAGGAAGTGTACATATATGATGAATATATAAACAAGAGTTTCTCAATTTTAGGGGTGGCAACGGTCCGGGACGGAGATGGGTATGCATTTATAACTCCATCTTCAAATATTTACGAGATGATTTCAAAGAATCCCTATTAAATGATTCAAAGATTTTTTCTGGTTACTCTTTAATTTGTAACCATCAATTATTGGTTACAGATAATATAACCAACAACAAGCTGGTTATATTGTCCATATACATTTTTTTTATATAAAAAATAATGGTTAGAAATTAAAATTAATAATTTTATATGGGGATCCCTACGAGAATTTACACGATAACAGGGCGGGGATCCCCACATGGTGGATATAGCAATCCGCATCTCCATTTAGGTTTCGGGGAAAAAAATATTTTCCATCCCCATCCCCATTTCCAATTTTTACGGTTATTCTCCATTCCGTCGGTTCAGATACCCATAATTTTTGGATAATCCCCTCCCCATTGCCACATCTACTCAATTTGTACAAATTAATTAATAAGTATCAAAATATGGGCTTTGCTTAATAATTAGGTAGGTTTTTAGGAAGGGTTAAATATCATAATTAAGTATAAAATTACAATTAAGTCATATCATCAAACTTAATTCTTAATATGTCACTACATATTATGATTTTACACCATAGTTTAAAAATTCTAGACTCCAATTCATAAATCATAAACCCTAGAAAATATATTCTAGACTTCTATTTTATAAATTCTAAGATATAATCTAAAATTATGATTTGATATAGTTATAAATAGTTTTTAAAGGATGAATTTGTGTAATTTTCCCTTTTACGAAATCATTGGGCTTATATGGGCTCTAACATTTATATGAGCTTTATCTTTATGTACAATTTACTTAGGTTTTTTACATGAGCATCACAATAATAATATTTTGGGCTTTAATTAAATTGATAATTTTTATTTATATTATATTATATTAGCTCATTTTTATTTTTAGAAATGTCTAAAACAAAAGGTAACCACTTTTTTTAATCCTTTTAAAAATAATTAGTTATTGATAACTTCCCGAATGACAAAATTCAAAATAAAATTTAACATAACCATAATTGTTTTTTATAGAATGTGCTTTTCTGTGTAATTTGCTTATAATATAAGTAAAATTTAAAATTATATTTTTTATATTTATAAATAATTTTTGTTTGGTTTCGGTTAAACCATTTTTTTTTACGAAATAATCGAACCGATAACTAAATACCAAATAAAAACAAAATTGAAAACCGAATCACTTAAACAAAATCACGGAACTATTTACTACTAATTGAGCTGATTCGCTCCTCTTTATTTACTTTACTAGCTTTGATCCATTTCATGGACTCTCTTTACTAGCAGGGAACGAGCTACCCAAATTATCGCTATCACACAGAGGTCACGACCAAACCATAATTTTAAAATAACCAAACCAAATAAAGATTTCAGTCTGGTTATTGGTTCGATTTTTGGTTTTTGGACTTTTTGCTCAGTCCTATTTACTCATAACATATATATGGTAAAGACTATAGTTGCTTTGTTTTATTAGATATTAATCTATTTTTTTTTTACAAAATACTAATTTTTTTTAATCTAGTTAAAAAAATATTTTATATATATGGCAGACTAGATTGAGTTGGGTTTTTTAAAATAAATTTCAAATTCCATCTATTTTATTTTATGTACATGTTTTGATGAGTACACACTAAACATAATGTATATATATGTTTAAAATATGCTACCTATAAATTAATTATATATATTTTTTTTGTTTGAAGAATTATATATATTTTTTAAGTGTCTAAAATGTTTAATGTATTACTAATATAATTATAAATAACTAATAATTTTTTTTATAAAATTGATTCAATTTATCGATAAATTTATTTGATAGATCCGATCTGATAATTAAATAAAAATCAAACTAATATTTTTAAAATTTTAAGGGTAAAGTTCAAATAAAACCCCTGTGGTTTCACTAATTTTCAGATAAAGGACTGTGGTTTACTTTTTGTCAAAACGAGGACTGAGGTTTTCAAATTTAGCAAAATAAGGACTTTTTCGATTGATACTATTAAAATCACCATTGACGACTTCAAAAATGACATATTTTAAAAACTACTAATATTTTAAACAACTTTAATTCTTCAACTTTTTTATTTCGAGATTATTTAGATGATATTTGGTAAAGAGAGAGAAAGTTAATGTTTAGAGAGAGAAAGTTCCAAAAAAGATGATTTTCTAAAATCGAAAATGTAGTGTCATAGAAAATATGGCACTGAACAACTTTAATTCTTGAAAATTTTCATTTTCGGGTCGTTAAAGATAGTTTTAATAGCATTATTAAAAGTGTGAAACCTCAGTCCTCGTTTTGATAAAAAGTAAACCACAGTCCTTTATCTGAAAATTAGTGAAACCACAAGGGTTTTATTTGAACTTTACCCAAATTTTAATAACATAAAATCAAAATTAATCATATTTGAAAATGTTAAAATTAAATTTATGTATAAAATTTGCACTTTCCAAAAATATTTAGTCTGATTTTTTTTTCAAAATAAAAGGACAAATCTTACCATAAATTAAAGGGTTAAGGTGTAAAAATGCCCCTAACGTTTTGAGTTAGGAGCAATTTTACCTCTAACGTCTAAAATGGTGCAATTTTACCCCTAACGTTTTTAGCCAAGACCAATTTTACCCATAACGTTGATAATTTGGGTCTATTTCAGAAAGGCAAAAAGCATATTTAAGCCCTTGAACTTTACCTGTTTTAAGGATCAAGCCCCTGATCAATTATTTTTCCACATTGAACCCCTGATCATTGATTTTGTTATGGATTTGGCCCTTATTTAACTTTTTTTGTCCAGTTTGGACTGGATACATCGTTAGGGCGATTCGGCTTGTTGACATGGACAAATAAAAAAAAGAATTCATTGACTAGGAGAGATAAAAATAAAAAATTAAAATGAAATTATAGTAATTAATTTTCAGTATATTTCTTCCAAACTCGATTTTCTTCTCTCTCATTTTGTGATTTTCAACATTAAAATCGCCAAATAGATTTTCTCATCTCCTACACTCGACAAAAAAGTGAAATAAGGGCCGAAACCATAACAAAATCAATGTTCAGGGGCTCAATGTGGAAAAATAATTGATCAGGGGCTTGATCCTTAAAACAGGTAAAGTTCAAGGGCTTAAATATGCTTTTTGCCTTTCAGAAATAATTCATCAAACTGTATGCTCAGTCATGAATCTTGTCATCTACACTTCACATGTGTGTTATTTTAACACTAACAAATCACAAATATATGTTGGGATGTGAAAAAAATAAAAAAAAATATAATGTCTTTAGTATAAATTAGACAAAAAAATTCAAAAAATTCACCGAATTTATAAATATTAATCTTCAATTCTATTATTAAATTACAAAAAAACATGAAATCATTTTTTTAGAACGAATTGATATAAAATTGGTGCAAAATAAGAAACAAAAATATCCGTGTTTTATAATAGTGTCTGAAATTGATCAAAATTATCAACATTATGGGTAAAATTACCCTTGGCTACAAATGTTAGGAGTAAAATTTTACCATTTTAAACGTTAGGAGTAAAATTGCTTCTGACCCAAAATGGTAGGGGTATTTTTGCACCTTAACCCTAAATTAAATAAAAAATACTCTTTCCCCAAATTACTCTTTCAAAAAATTCTCATTCAAAGGTCAGAAGAACCTACGCATTAAAATCTAGCAATTCCTTTCCAAAACTAGCCGTTGGCGAATGCTATTTCCACTCCTCAATTCCTTTCAAAATCCCTCCGATTCTATTAATTCAAAATCTATTTGATTTGATTCCATTTCAAAGAAAGAGAAACTCTCGCTATCATGGCTGCACCTCAAAGCAAGAGCATTTCTTCTTCATCGCCGTCACCGAGCAAGCCAACTACTCCAAGATATTCAGAGATCAGTAACCAGGTGAGGAGAAGTTTCACCGGCAATCCTTTTGCCAAAAAGCAGCCTTCGATTGTTCCAAACCCAAGATCTGGGTTTAACCCTAACACTCCTGCTAATAGGCCTTCAGGTTTTTTCTCCTTCCTCTTTTTCTTTCTTTCTTTCTTCCTTCGCTGTTCTGTTTTTCTTTTAAATTATCGATTGTTTAATTGTTTGATCGATGAGAAACTTGGAGAAAGTCACAAAAAGTGTTATGAATTGAATTTAGATTTCGGTTCTTTATCAGTCTCAATTTGATTTACTAACCCTATCGCCACTTACAGTAGTTAATATCATTAGGATTTATATTGTGCATAACAACTAGAACTTTTCTGTGTATTGTGTATATATACTGGTGTACAATCACGTTAATGTTCAAGCAATAATACAAGAGTTTATTGTTTTAAATACTTTCTTACTCGTTGTTCTTCTCTTAACTAGCAGATTATCCGCTGAGAAAGTCTATTGACAGTGAGAACAAGGAAAACAGTAAAGATGTCAATGTTAAATCACCACCCCCTTCCTCTTTGAAGGGCACAAAGCACTTCATGTCTCCAACAATTTCTGCAGCCTCGAAAATCAATGCAGCTCCAAGGAAGAAACTCCTGATGGAGAGGAATGAGTCAGTTCGCACCTCTGTTAATAGTAATGAAGATTCAGACTTCAAGCCGGAAAAAGGTTTGATCAAGAAGGAGGTCTCATTTAATCCAACAGTCACTTATTTGGAGGATAAGGAAGAGGAAATCATGACCAGTTATCAAGATCTTGACTCTGTGTCGAGTCCTGCTTTGGCACCCCTTGATGCTGATCCTTTAATGCTTCCTTATGATCCAAAGACGAATTACTTGGCACCAAGGCCTAAGTTTCGTCTTTACAAGCCTAACCCCCGACTTGAGCTGTATCTCAAGCAAAGAGATGGAAAGCAGCTTGAGGAGAGTTTTGAGTCTGAGAGTTCTTCTGATTCCGAATTTAGTGAACAAGAAAGTGATGAAAGTTATTTGGATTCACAGAAAGACTCTGAAGTTGCTGCTTCGGGTGATGTGGTGCCAGAAGAAGAGGAAGAGGAGGAAGAATCTGAACCAAATTCGATCGCCACATTTGAGGGGGCTATTGAAGGAAGAAAGGTGTCTAAACGACATCTCCTAACGAGACCAAAGTTCACTGCTTTGTTATTTGTTCTGGCTCTAGCCGGATTATGGGCCTCAGTTAGTAACTCACCAATCATGGACCCTTCTGTGCTTAATAATCTAAACTTCCCTAATCTGTATGTACCACCTGAGATTTCTCAGTTTACCAGAGAGAACTTAGAAGGCCTAGCTCAGAAGTTCAGGCAATGGTTATATGAATCATTGTCTTATATTCATAATCTGGTAAGCAGTTTCACAGAATGGCACAAACCTGGTCGCTTGCAGTTTCCTAACATGACCATCTTGCTTGAGGAATGCTCGATTGATAACTACCTGATGGGGGAGCACAGTACTTTTGTAGCAGAATTCATGCATAAAGAAAAAGGAGAAGTGGATGCTACACCAATTGAAGCCCATGAGAAAGATGAAGGTGGTCCAGAAATTGAAGATGAAGAGAGAGTTGAATTTGATGAGCTTATTGAAGAAGATGTAGAAGGAGGATATAAGACTGCAGCTGATGAAAGCAGTGAGGAAGTTTCAGATGACAAGGGTCAAGGATCTGAGTACCAAGAAGCAATAGTGGTACCTTATAGCTTTGTTGAAGCGTCAGGGATTATTATTGTTCCTGAATCAGATGAAGAAAGTATGACCACGACGACGACTGATGAGGCGAATGCTCATAGTATTTTAGCAGCAGAATTGACCCTATCTAGAGTTGAAATTGAAGCGTTATTTGGGCTGCCAAGCAACGCAGATGTTGCAGAGGAGTGGGTTGCAATCCTCAATGCTGAGCCAGACGTCGCCCATCCTTTAGCTGAATTTGTTTTTAGTCCAGTTGAAACTGAGTCCACAGTGCCTGATTTTGAAACAGAAAGCTCAGATTCAGATGCTCCAACAATTGAGACACAGAGAACGGGATCAGTGGACATGACAGTTGATAGGATTAAGAACCTATTTTTAGGACAGGCCGTGTTGGGGACTATCTCCTTGACTGTTTCAACTCTACTTGCTGTTATTGCTTTCATTTTTATGAAGAATCGAATATCCATGGCACCACCAAATGCAGCATTTGCAGTAGATCAAGTGCTAAGTGCTAAGAAAGCTGATCACAGTCCCTTGTCAATGAGGACAGGAAACACATTTCAGCAGACGGATGTTCATACGCTTGAAGAGTCGTGTTGCCCATCAGAAATGAGCAGTTCCCGCTACAGCTCATCTTATAGCAAGGAAGAACAGAGGGGTTCGAGTGAAGCTCAGAGCCAAGGGAGAAGGTCTAGAAGCAATACAAGGAGAGAATCCATGGCTTCATCAGATTGTTCAATGGGATCATCTTCTTATGGAAGTTTCACAACATACCAAAAAGTCCAAATCAAACATGTATGTGTGCATTTTTTTTTTTTATTCTGCTATACTTTAAACCATGTACAGAAACTAAGTTTAATGATTAATTGTTTGTGGTTATGTAGGGAAATGCAGAGGAAGAGTTTCTTACTCCGGTTAGGCGGTCTACCAGAATCAGAAAGCAAGTCACTTCTCCTTGACGTGAATGTTCTATATCCATATGAAAGTTTTCTCATCTGAGTGATGATACTATTTCTACCTCATTGTGTGCGGTGATTGTTTAGTTCGGGTTTTTAGTTGATGTTTATCTGTTAATCCTGCCTTTTGAAGTAAAGTGACTTACACTGAAACTGTTCAGCCTGAACTAAACAATCACTGCACACAATGAGGTGGAAATAGTATCATCACTCAGATGAGAAAACCTCCATATTGATATCGAACATTCATGTCAAGGAGAAGTGACTTGCTTTCTGATTCTGGTAGCATTATGTTATCAATTACACATCATAATTGAAGCAATTGGATTTTATTAAAAAGTAAGTCAAATTTGTATTTAAAAAGTTAAGCAGACCACTGCATCTATTAAATGCTCACAGAAATTCATCCATGGCCTTAAATTTCAGTGCAGCTTCTTCTCACTTTGTAATCCCAAAGCATAAACATCTGTTCAAGCTTCAACCATGTTCTAGAGCTCAATCAGAAGGTGCTGCTGAAACTGGACCAACTGACCAAGATAAACAAATTCCTTCTCCAATTTCTGGTATGTTCTAATTGTACATCTAAACATGTAATGTTTTGCCGAAACATTTCTATAATTATACTTGGATCTATCACACATACACTACTTTCTTACAGTTTAACATCCTCAACTTGTCATTTTAGAACTCTGATGTCCTTATTTAGAACTCTGATGTCCTTATTTGTTCATATGACCAACTCTAGATGAAATCTACTTTACCAAATTTGAAGTGTAACAAATCTAAAAGTCCAAATTGATAAGTTCACGATGTCAAACAACAAAAATTATAAATTTAAATGTGTGAGATATAAGCTATGTTGTACGGAAACTCCTGAAAACGAGTATGGCACCTTTCAGGATGCATTTCTGTAAATATAAAAAATAAAAAACACATTTTTGGTTCTTAGGATTGATGATAATTTCTAACTATTCCTAAGAGTACACGTGCCCATTTTCTTATTGTACTTTTTAATATTTATCTATATATTCTTATATTTTTAATATTTATATATTTCTCTATGCCTAAGTTTTTATAAATAACATTTTTGGGTGTGCGCGTTCATTTTTGTATATATTCGTATTCTAATTTGAGTGGTCAATAACCAATTTTTAAGTTTAATGTACAATCCTAAGGTAATTAAGTATGCAATTACGGAAGATTATATTGTTACATTATTTACATTCTTTCTTTACAATTGAGATTAACGAAAACTAGGACTTATGACAAACTCTACAGGTTGATATTCCCTACAGGTTGATATTCCCTCTTGTTTCGTGGCATTGGTGCTAGAGAAGTGTGAACTTCCATATGCAAATCATGGACATGTAATTCTGGCAGATCCATCACCCATCTTGTGTTATCCTATTAGTAGCACGGAGGTCCGCTGCTTAGTTGATACACCTGGCCAACCATTTCTAATGGTGATTTAGCTCAATATCTGAAAAGCAAGGTAGCACAGCAGGTATATGTTCTGAATTTGCTTGATATCTTCTCTATAACTAAAATCAAAGAAGTCCATTTGACATATGGTTTTACATTGCTTTCAGCTTCCCGCTGAGCTATACAATGCTTTCATAGCCGCGATTGAGAAAGGAAACATAAGAACAATGCCAAATAGAAGTATGCCAGCATCTCCTCATCCGACTCCAGGTGCATTGCTATTAGGGGATGCATTCAACATGAGACATCCATTAACTGGAGGAGGAATGACTGTTGCCCTTTCCGATATAGTTCTATTGAGAGACCTTCTTAAACCCTTACGCAGCCTGAATGATACGTCTACCCTTTGCACATACCTTCAGTCCTTTTATTCTCTTCGAAAGGTGACTTAACTTTATATATACGTATGTTTTGGCACTACAAGTAAGTGTGAATAACTCAGAGTTCTTTAATTTGTTGTATTTGTGCAGCCAATGGCATCTACCATAAATACATTAGCAGGTGCTCTTTACAAGCTCTTCTCTGCATCGTCTGAGAAACGATTATTTGAGACTTGGTGGTGCATTTTCAGATGGACCTATTTCTCTGCTCCCAGGACTAAATCCTTGCCCTTTGAATCTAGTGATGCATTTCTTTGCTGTAGCAATTTATGGAGTTGGGCGTTTGATACTTCCATTTCCTTCACCTAAAAGCTTTCTGACTGGAGCAAAATTGATTTGGGTATGCATCTTTCTTCATCACACCAATAACTTCAATTTTTCTTTATCACTTTCGGTTTCCATTTTTCAAGTTAGTTTGTCTATTAAGGCATATGTATTTGTGGGAGTGTCAAAATTCATCATAATCGTGTTATGTTATCTCTATATACTCCACATGATTATATATGATAAAGAAAATAGAACAAGAAGGATAATCGTGTCAAACAGGTTGTATCTTTAAATTGTGTTGTGTCATAAATTGATAGTCGTATGTATTTGTAATTGTTGTTTTCCCAGGGCGCATCGAGAATCATATTCCCAATAATGAAGGAAGGAGGAGTTGCACACATTCTCTTCCCCATATCCACGCCAAGATTTCAGAGAACTTGTTATTAGAAGTTTAAAACAGATCTAGCAATTTTTTCAATTTTCGATTAGTATATAGGCCTATTATTGGGAATTCATTCTTTTGTAAAGAACAGTCATTTTTATGTAATTATTCAATTTTGCAAATGAGAAAAGCCATTGTTTAGTGTTTTGCCATTAGGACTTTAATTTACGTGTTGAAATGATAATTGAAACTCTGACCGGAGAGAAAATAAGGAAGAGAACAAAGATTAAATGCAAGTTAAGTTGTTTGGTGTTGGATGCATATGGAGTAGGGGTGGCAATTTGGTTTATTATGCAAAATCGTGATATAAGTGAAAAAAAAAAAATGGTAACGGTTGTCTTTGTAATTGCTGTATGGTATCAGAAATTGTTATTCCCTACTATAGAGTCTAATGAATTATACAATTATTTGAGTGTTGTATACCGTAATTCAGAATCAATTGGTCTTTGACCAATGAGATTAAAAAAATTTGTAATCGTGTTAATCGGTTTGTCTTTATAATTCGTGTTATCGTATCAGAAGTTATTATCCATACTATTGAGTCCAGTGCAGTATACAATCATTTTAGTGTTACGTTCGGATTATTCAAGTGTTATACGTTAATAATTATACTCTGGAATAGTTCCGTAGATAATAGTTGAATGAATATAATGGAATACACATTTTTATTATGTGAAAGATCTGTTTTCAGAAACTTTTATGTTTTTTTATGAAGACTTTAATGGCATAAGATTCAAATTTCATATCAACGTTTCTTTGGAAAGTACAACTAAAATTTTACTATCAATATTTTTAACATCAAACAATTTTGACTAATCTGACTAACATTGAACTTGGTAAAATGAAATGGTTGAATAATTGAAAAATGAGATTATTCAGGAATACAAATTGAATGCTAAGATTACGCACATTTTGTACCGGAGAAACCAATGTATGAACAAGGATTAATTTTACTTCCCCACCTAGCTACTCTAGGTTGGGGGGTAGGTCCTGGTGGGGAAGTTCTCGACACCTTTCCATACTTTGTATCTGGTGTACTTCACTTAATTTCCTCTGTTTCCACCGCCTGTCCAGGGTTGAGCCCTGGGATTTGACGGCGGACTTAAAAAGCCTTTTGAAACTAAATAATGACAATCAACTGTTAACTCAGATTATATGGGTTTGATTGGGCTTAATATTTATTTTGGTCTTGCCCAATCAAAATAACACCATTTTAGTTAGGTTGAAAAAGGAAAAAGCTTATATACCACTTCATCTGAAGATGAAGACATAATGCTCGAATCAAATAATGACAATGTCAAACTTTAATGCAAACAGCAAGAACAAACAGTAGGTAAAACAAACGGACCCTTAATTTGTCAATATCAAACCTTCAATTATATCATTACGACATTAAAAATAAAATTACTCTTATAACAGGAGTATTTTCCAACAAATTATAAACAAGTTATTATATAAAATAAACAAAGAATGAGAGAATTAATGGTAGGTCCAATATACAAAAGAAAAATTAAAACTAAACTTAAATAAAATTAAAGCTCTAATATATCTATGACCCACCAAGCAAAATCTAAGTATATTTTTTTTAATTACAAAATTTTATGATTTTGTTGATTGATTATACCTTCGAATTAATTCTATCTCACTTATTAATTCATTAAAAAAATAAAAAAGAGATCCTTTGCTTTGCTTAAACTACTTGTTGATTCTTCATGTATCTGGCGGAGAGAACCTTGCCATCATATCTTCAGAAGTACACAAAATGACAACCATCGTAACCTGTATTTTTTCATAAAAATAAAATTATAAATATATTGGCCTTGTTTGGTAAAGAGCGTTTTGGGATAAAAAGAGCGGTTTTGACCAACTTTAAAGGTTTGACCACTGAAACCGCTGATTGGAGTGTTTGGTGGAAAGAGGTTTGGGAGAGAGATTTTTAGGATAAAAACTCTAATTTAGAAAAAGCTCTTAAAAGGAGCTTTTCCAATTAGCGTTTTGCAATATTAAAATTAATGGACTTCTTTAACCCTAATAGATAGACTCCCTCTTCTCCTGCACCAAAATTAATGCCCTTATTCGTCTTTTTGCACAAACCGCTATTATCAATCAGCTATTTTTTACCAAACAGGTCTACACAAACAGCTAGTCAAATCAGCTAATGTAATAAGCTATCAGCTAACAGCTATTCCCAAACTGGGCCATTATCTACCAAAATTACAATTTAAAACGTAATTGTTTTTAATTACGAGACCCAATTTGGCTTAATTAGCTTAATTTTGTTTTTGTTTTTTTTTTTTTTTTGCATTTTTTTTTACCTCTAACACCCTAAAATTTCGTCGTTTTGGTGTGTTCAATATTAAAAATTTAAAAGTGTTAAGCCTATATTTAATGTTTTATAAATTCAACACTAATTTTTTTAAAAAAATTATACAATTTTTTTTTAAAATCATGAATTTCTTATAATTTCCTTAGGATAAAATTTAATTCAATTTTTTTTAATACTAAAAGTTAAAAATTTGATTTAGAACAAAAAAAAATAGTTCAAAAAGATTAAGAAAATGTAGAACCAATACTATTCAAGGTGGAGCCAGCAGTCCAGCCCCCTGAAACCTGGGCTGACTCCACCCTTTTAAGTATTCGAATAAATTATATATATACCAAATGAGAAACAAGATGATAAAAATTTGTTGTGATAAAAATATAAGAGGAGAATTTATAAAAAATATATATATATATATATATAGGCATAATTAAGACAAAACATAAACCAAATTATGCATTTTGTTGTGGTTGTAAATAAGCTTTTCAAATACAATTTTTAAATATAATCCATTTGACACGAATTATTGACATTTTTATCCTTCAATAACATGTGAAATTCAATTTAACTAATAAAAGTGTCAAAGTTTTTTTTTCAAATATAATTTTTTTTTTCTTCCAATATATTTAATTAGGAGTAATAAATAAAATAAAATAAAATTCTTTCATAAAAAAAGAGTAAGAAATAAAATAAAAAGCTAGATAAATGTGGTATATGAAAACTTACTTGGATCCACAGTAACAAGCATGGCAGTTCCTCCAAAAGAGCAAGTTCCACCAGCCACTTTTGTCCTCTGCCAGTAGCTATTAAAAGCAAAGGAAGCATGTGCAAACAATGTATTGGGCTCAAAACATGACCCACTGGGCTGAATTGAGTCACAATCCGCCCCCGATCCACACGCATAGTTCATCGCCTCTTGAATAATCGGGTCCGGCACCGACGGCTTCGCCACGCACCACAATGCTTGCGGTGCGGCTGTGCTCGGAGGCGGTGGAACCGTCGGGGGAGGAAACACTATTGGCGGTAGGAAAATTGTTGGGCTCGGAATATACCCTGTCGGTGACGGGACAAAAATCGGTGGGCTTGGGATGTAGCTTGGTGGGCTTGGCTCGTTATATGGTGGGCTTGGGATGTAACTTGGTGGGCTTGGAATATAAGTGATTGGGCTAGGAGGAATTGCTTCGGGCGGGCTTGGAATGATTACGGGTGGGCTTGGAAAGAGAATGGGTGGGTTTGGGACTATTTCAGGCGGGTTTGGGTAGGGGATGATCTCGGGCGGAGTCATGACTTCACCAGACGGGGGTTGAGGCGGGCTTGATACTCCGCCGGATGAGGCGGGAGGTGGGGTTGGAAACGGAAAAGGCGGTGAGTCGGAGAAGGGTGAAGGAGATTGAGGGGTATTTGGGGGATAATCACAAAGTGGAGGGGCATTTTGATAAGGTGGGAAAGAAAATGGTGAATTAACGTAAGGGTCACTATTTGATGGATTCATAGTTTCTCTTTGAAGAAGTAATGAAGCTAAATCAAAATGCTTTGTCACTTTTAATTTCTTTATTTCTTGGATTATTGTACTTGTTTTCTTTGGGCTCCTAAATGATTTTCTGGCTTCTGCAAAATAAAATAAAATAAAGTAAATTTTTGGTATTAATTTAATATTTTTATTAAATTAAAATTAGCCCAAACTTGCGTGCTTCTAATAATTTCTCCCAAACATACATTGTATATTAGAGTATAAGAAAATTGATGCGTCAAAAGCTACCACGAATCATATGATAACATATGTCAAATTTATTCAATTTATTCTTTAAAATTGGCTAGTATGATCAATTTTATCCTTTTTACTTACAATTGAGACCAAATCAGTCCAAAATGACTCGTGTCAATATAAGAAAATAACATACATCAATCAAATATTGTGTTTTTTAGATTGATTTGAGTATAAATACTAAAGAGGAAATTATATCAAAAATCAGATTTTAATTTTTATTTACATTTATCAAAATCGTTTTTAAATATTATATGATTTTAAATCTTAAAATATTATAATATCATAACTTTACTTTTGTTTTTTTTTCAAATTTTCAGTTAGTAAATTATAGGGGAATAACGTTTTAAAAAACCCATCAGATTTAACATTTAAATAAATTTATTTAAAGGTATGAGAGACTTGTAAATAATTTATCAATTCTCGCTATTGTGTAATTTACCCAATACTAAATTGGTACTTAAAATTTTATTATAGATTAAATTGATCTTATTATCCAACTATAAAAACGAGGGTAAGTTTGACATTGCTTTGACTAAAAGTACACGCTGTGAGAAATAGTGATGTGAGGTGACGTGAAAAAAGCTAATAAATATTTGATAAGTACATGATAAAAAAATTATAAATCAAGGAAAAAAATATGATGTTATATTAAAAGTTAGGGCCAGTTTTGTTAAAATAATATATCCGTTTTTCTGGATAAGTTGTGAAAACTACTTTTCCAAAAATTACAAATTGTAGTTTTTCTTGAAAGCAGCGTTCCAAACTTTCCAATTAAAAAAAAAAACAGTTTTGCATTTACCAAACGCTGGAAAAAAATATAAAATACTTAATTGTTTAAATACATGAAATTCCTTAAGGTTTCTAAATTGCTACTTCCACCTTATCTATATCATTTGCCTAATTAATGCTTTGATCATTAATAGTTCATATCTTAATTATTTTCCATTAAATACAAGCAATAATGTTGAATATTCAATGGCCCAAAAAAAAAAAGCAAAAGGGAAGATTCCATTAATAGCACAGTATGATCATGACTCCGTATATAATGAAATAAATATTTAATAAGAGTTTTGATTGCATACTTAAACCCTAAGCAACATAAATTGGCCACACTATCATTAATCTTTTTGATTAATTACTTAATCACTCACATTTCCCCTTCCAACTCCCAATTACCCCTAAACAGTCGTTTCTCAATTCTAATCAAACACTTTAAAATTAAAAAAAACTGTAGACAGGAAAACCAAACGGGCACTTAATTACGTACCTGAGTAAGCGGAAATGCTAATTACGAGTACGAGGAGGAGGAAAAATCTGGTGGGATGCATAGTTTTGGGCAAGAAAAAGAAAAATTAAGGAAGAAAATTTGAATGAAAGTGTAATGTAAGGATACCTAAAAAAACACAAACAAAGATGAGAGTAAAGAGGGGGAAATTAGATATATATATAGAGAGGGGAAAATGACAGGAAAGGACAAGGTGGAGATGGAATGTGTAGTTGAAAGGGGAAGGGTGTGAATGGAAAAGTGGGTAGGTTGATTGGGTATAAAGATTGATGCTTTATGAGTTCTCACTTTGCTACACACTGCCACTTTACTTACAAATGTGATCTTGAAGAAATTCTGGAAAAAGGACTAAAAGGTACATATAATTGGTTTTTTATTTATTTATTTTGATAGTTTTTTTATTTTTTAGTCATATATTATAGTCCAAATATTCGTTAACTCTTTAAATTTAATTTAAATTCAATTATCCGAATTTGTTTATAATAACATATCACCTTCTAAACTGGCTTATATCAATATATTATGTCTTCTCGAATTTGTTTATTCTGCAACGTGAATTTATAGAGTTATTATATCATTTGTTCAGGAACTAATATTATAAATTCAGAGATCAATCAAATTTATGATCTCTTAATATACTAAGGTGACGTTTGATAAAACTTAAAATTAAGTGCTGAAAAAATAAGTACGGAATATTATAAATGTTGAACATATTAAATGATATAATTGTTTGATAAATACTAAAAATAAATACTGGATTTAAAAATATTAGTTATTAATGTTCAACATAAAATTTTAAGTTAAATCTTTTAACTTACGAGAATAAGTGATTTTGTAACTTAACTGAAATATTTAAGTCGTGTTATCAAACAATCTTAAACCAAATAAACACTTAATGTATTAATTTTAGTGCTGAAACGAGTTATCAAACAGGGCCTAAGTCTTGTTAAAATACAGATCTTCCATAAAAAAAACCATTAAGCTAGGGTGTGAACTCTATAGATGTAGATTAAAAGTCTGTTTGGTTTATTTATCTATATTTGCTGATTGTTGTTAGTTGTTACTGATAGATAGTAAATATTAGCTATTTTTTTCTATTAAAAACACTTGTTTTGAAATTTTACTAATTTTTTTTTTATCTTATGTTTAGAATTAAAAGATAAGAAGTAGTTCTGAAAAATGGAAACAAACCGGCACCAAATTTGTGAGAAAACATCTCAAATTGGATTGTTACTAAGGGTCGGTTTGGTTTACATGATGTTTGATGTTTACTCTTACAGTTTGATATTTGTCATGTTTTTTCAAATAAACAGAGATTACTTACTGTTGGGAAAAACTATTTTTCAAATGTAAAAGGCAAACAATGATTCATTAACCAAACATCTAAAACTCTTATTTTTAATATAAAAAAAAGTAAATATGAAGAAAATGTAAAGGCTATGGTTACTTTGTTTTTGACAAAGTAAGTCTTACTTTGTGTGTTTTCACCATTGGATTAATTTTATGCTCCATCATCCAATGGTGAAAACATAACAAGTAATGGTACTTTGTCAAAAACAAAGTAACCATAGAAGACATCGAAAAGGTAAAGGCTATAAACAAACACTCCTATATACATTAATATAAAAAAAATTAGATTTTGATAAAAATTATCTCAATAATATTTGTGTTTTAAATCCAAAAAGAAAATGATTTTTTTTTCATCCATTAAGAAATATATTTCTGCAAATGATAAGTATACCGGTTTGGTTCATAAAAACTATAATATAATTGAATTAAAATACAAATTTAGGTAATTATGATATATTAATATAATAATATGCATGGTGAAAATAGATGGCATATATGCCTTGCCTTGAAATTGGGAAAAATCCAAGTGTTAGTATATGTTTGAGGTCCTTTTGAATTGCTTGCTTTCCACTCAAACAAGACTCTCTCTGTCTTACATGGACACACATATCCATGACAAATCTTTTCTTAACTAGTTAACTATGTCTTAGAAGAAGGGTTTTGCTATTCATCGCCCCTATTTTCCTTACCGTCGCCTCCTGTTTGACATTTTTGCCCTTTTCATTTTTCATTCAAAAAATGAAATTCTCTCAACCCCGAAGAACAAAACGAAGAAAAATCATGCCTCCAAAACAATGAAAAATACTTGAACATCTAAGTTTCGTATTAACCAATAATCTGAAATTTAACGAATTGAACTTGAAACGAACTTTTTTTTTCCGTTGAATTTACTCTAAACGGGTAGCCTATACGGTCCGGTCCATGGACCGACCGTATGAACTACCAGTTTTCCCTAGGCAAAATCGGGTAGCATACCCATTTTTACCTAGGCAAAACAGGTAGGCTACCCGATTTTGCTACCCGTTTTGCCTAGGTAAAAAGGGGTAGGCTACCCGATTTTACCTAGGCAAAACTGGTAGGCTACCCGTTTTCCTTTAGAAAAACGGATTTATTTTTTTTTTAATTATAATAAATATTAAAAATTAATTAATTATTTATTGATTTGATAGAAAAAACGTATAGATAAATTATTGATTGGAAATAAAAAATACGGTATTAAAGTGTCCAATTAATTTTTATTTGGTAAATTATATTTATTTACCTTTTAGAACGTAAATTTAATTATACGTAAATTATGTATTGACTGGATAGAAAAAACGTATATATAAATTATTGATTGGAAATAAAAAAATACGTAATAACGCGTGCAATTAATTTTTATTTGTTAATTTATATTTATTTATCTTTTAGAACGTAAATTCAATTATTGATAAATTATGTATTGATTGGATAGAAAAACGTATAGATAAATTGGAAATAAAAAATACGTATTGAGGCGTCCAATTAATTTTTAATATTTATTATAATTAAAAAAAATCCGTTTTTCTAAAGGAAAACGGGCAGCCTACCAGTTTTGCCTAGGCAAAATCGGGTAGCATACCCCTTTTTACCTAGGCAAAAAGGGGTATGCTATCCGATTTTGCCTAGGCAAAACTGGTAGTTCATACGGTCGGTCCATGGATCGGACCGTATGGGCTACCTGTTTAGAGTAAATTCAACGAAAAAAAAAGTTCGTTTCAAGTTCAATTCGTTATATTTCAGATTATTGGTTAATACGAAACTTAGATGTTCAAGTATTTTTCATTGTTTTGGAGGCATGATTTTTCTTCGTTTTGTTCTTCGGGGTTGAGAGAATTTCATTTTTTTGAATGAAAAATGAAAAGGGCAAAAATGTCAAACAGGAGGCGACGGTAAGAAAAATAGGGGCGAAGAATAGCAATCCACAGAAGAATCCTTCAAAATGTTGGATTTCAACCCCCATTAAACTACTGTTAAAGTACCATGCACTTAAATGTCTATCAAAATTTTGGGATAAATTACATAGTTTGAAGTCTTTTATAAAAAAGTTACTGAATTCTCATTTTCTATCACGTGACTGGTTCAATCAGTTGAATTAAGTAAATAATAAATATAGAGGATCAAGAAGTCCTCGAATCTTAGGAGACGTTCGTGGCTGAACTCGAAGAAGGAGCAACTACTCAGTACAAGAGACACAAAAATGCTTATCTTGTAACGACCTGGTCCGGAATGGGTGGCACTGAGGTAGAAGGTTTGAGCAAGGAGCGACCCTAAGGGAAGATGGATGCATGAATGAACTGAATCCCACATCGAAAATAGAGAAATAATGACTGGGGCTTATTAGTAAGATGAGAATCCAATACATTCAGAAGCGATTTAAAACCGTGAGGCCCAATGTGTTGGATTTAGGCCAAAACAGACGATATCTATATGATATCGGTCCAGATGTTAGATATCTGGCATGAAAAAAAAATTCCATTGTCCACCTCGTCAGTAAGAATAATAAAAAACAACAATCTTTTCTAAGTATGTGCTCTTTGGAAAAAAAAATTAAACAATATAAAATTTCAGAGAAATTTGTATATATAGAACTCGAACGAACACGATTATTCATGAATAAAGACAAATGTTTAGCAACAAAGGTAACTGTTGCTGAAGTAGAAGTAAGCCATCCCAAGGACCTCTATTTCGGTGAACCATTCGCGTCGCCCACGTCATATGGGTGCACCTCTAATACGATGGTGCTTCGACTACACCCCGTGCGCATGAGAGAGTATTATCTCTAGTAATTGGTTAAATGCTTGTAAAAACTCTTTACTTATAAACTAGTGGAAATTCTCATTTCTTATATACGTGGGATGAGGAATCTTAATTTTTTTTTATCCTATTCAAAACCATTTCAAGTGGTTTATTTTGAGTATAAATTTCTCATTAATTATTTGTCTGTTTTGAGCTTACGATATACCGTTAAAAAGATCGCATGACATAGAATATGTTGACATATTTCAAGTTATTCAAAACTCTATTTATCTATTATATATTTAAACCTAAAGTTGACAAAAACTAACAAATCAAAATTGTTATTTTAACAATATTTGAGTTTGGTTAATCAAAATTAGATATAGACTTGTCAGAATTCCACTATAGGATTCATTAATTTCTCTTTCTAGAATTTTAATAAGTCTAGTTTTTGGTTCAAGGCTCATCAGACACCCTTTAGATGAATTCTCTCCCAATTAAAACTTTCTGTATATGCTTGGACTTCAACTCAAGATCTAGCTAAAATGACTTGAAACCCTTAACCACTCAATTTAACTTTAATTGGTCTAATAAATCTATATTTAACAGTGACTGATCAAATTCATTCGGTGAATATTATCGATTTATTACATATCTATAATAGATCGATAAATTATGTATTTGTTGTCACTTTAATTTGGAGGTAGTTTAATGCAAAGAATTGTTGTGAATTTGTTACCAAAAAACAAATAAAATGATAAATTCCACATTTGCTTGATTTCCAATTTCTATTATGTAAAAATTGGCTCCCTACTAATAAGTTTAGTATCCTGTTTTTTAGGAGTTTCAGTTTAATAAGGTTTACTTAGTCTGAGTTGTCCTATTCTTAAGGGAACTGCAGATTGAGTTATTTTGTTGTTAGCTATTTACGTGGCTTGCTATTTCTTCTCTTTTCTGTTCTGTAAAGGCTATTTATAGCCATCAGTTGAAGCTCAATAAAATACAGAGAATTACAGTCCATATTTATTTGTTTATCTCTGACTTGATTTTACATTTGGTATCAGAGCAAACATCTGATTGTGTGAGAGTGAAACACCTGTGAGAGCAGAGTGAAACACGAGAGGTTGTCAATGGAAGGAGAGGGACATAGCATGTTAACAATTCCCAAATTTGATGGGGATTATGAGCACTGGTCCATGCTTATGGAAAATTTGTTACGTTCAAAGGAGTGGTGGAATCTGGTGGAGACAGGCTACACCGGACCAGGGAGAGGCGAGATTCTGAATGGGCCTCAGAGAGCTGAACTAGCAGATCTGAAGCTTAAAGATTTAAATGTAAAGAATTACCTTTTCCAAGCCATTGACAAGACAACCTTGAAGACTATCACTGAGAAAGCCACATCCAAACAGCTGTGGGATTCTATGAAGACGAGATTCCAAGGAGATGCGAGGGTACGCAATGCACAGCTGCAGGCTCTTCGAAGAGAATTTGAGATCCCTGAGATGAAAAATGGTGAGTCCATCTCTGATTATTTCTCTAGAGTGGTGACGGTATGCAATAACATGAGTAATCTAGGAGAAATTATGGAGGATGCCAGGATTGTGGAGAAGATATTGCGTACATTACCTGAAAGTTGGAACTTTGTTGTATGTTCTATTGAAGAGTCAAAAGGTATCAGTAGTCTTTCGCTGAATCAGTTGTGGAGTTCTCTTTTGGTTCATGAACAGAAATTTCAGAAGAAGTTTTCTGGTGAAAAACACGTTCTGAAGGTTGAAAGTGGAAGGGGGTAGAGGTGCAGGAAGAAGCTTCAGAGGCAGAGGTCGAGGAAGAGGAAGATCACCTCTAAACAAAGCTACATTAGAATGTTATCGTTGTCATCAACTTGGTCACTTTGCATATGAATATCCCACTTTGGAGAAACGAGTCAATTATGCGGAGCTAGATGGGGAGGAATGAGATGTTGCTGATGGCCTATGTTGGTGAAATTGGTGAGCCAAAAGAAGATATTTGGTTCTTGGATTCAGGTTGCAGCAACCATATGTGCAGCAATAAGACTATGTTTTCTGAATTGAATGAAAACTTTAGAACTTCAGTTAAACTTGGAAACAACACACAGGTGCAGGTGTTTGGAAAAGGGAGTATCAGAATGGAGGTAGATAGTCTTACTTGTATTGTCAAAGATGTATATTTTATACCAGAGCTTAGAAATAATCTTCTGAGTTTAGGGCAACTTCAAGAGAAAGGTCTCAACATTCTTATAGGGTCCGGAAGGTGCAGAATATATCATCCTACGAAGGGTCTGATCATTCAAACCGAGATAACTGCAAATCGAATGTTCATCTTAGTAACTAAAAGGCTACCATTCTCGGATCAAACAAGGGAAGAAATCTGCTTCAACACTGAAATACAAGATTTATCTCAACTCTCGCATTGTCGACTTGGTCACATTAGCAACACAACTCTTCAAGCCTTGCAGCGGAACAATCTGGTACATGGCCTTCCTTAATTGACAATTTCAAAAGAAGTATGCGTTGATTGCTTGAAAGGTAAACAACATCATGAACCTATTCCAAAGAAAAGCCTGTGGAGAGCAACTCAAAGGTTAGAACTCATTCATGCTGACTTATGTGGTCTAATATCTCATATGTCAAATAATGGCAAGAAATACGTGTTGTGCTTAATTGATGATTATAGTCGGAAAGCTTGGTCTTATTTTCTTATTGATAAAGATTTTTGTTGAGAAAGAAACTGGTCTAGTTATCAAAGGACTTCGAACAGATCGAGGGGGAGAATTTACTTCCAACGAATTTAACAACTTCTGCAGAGAAAATGGAATCAAAAGGCAGCTGACAATGGCATACACCCCATAACAAAACGGTGTTGCCGAGAGGAAGAATCACACACTGATGAATTTAGTGAGAAGCATGCTTTCTGAAAAAGGGGTTCCAAAGACGTTTTGGCCTGAAGCAGTTAAATGGGCAGTTTATGTGCTCAATCGATGTCCTACAATTTCTTTAAAAAACACAACACCAGAAGAGGCTTGGAGTGGAATGAAGCCATCTGTAGGACATATCAAAGTTTTTGGGTGTGTGTGCCACAGACATGTACCGAATGCTTTGAGAATAAAGTTGGAAGATAAAAGTAAGAGTGGAGTGTTCTTGGGAATCAGTGGTCAATCAAAAGGTTATAGGATTTATGATCCTATAACCAAGAAAATAACAACCAGCAGAGACGTTGTCTTTGAAGAAAAGAAAAAGTGGGACTGGGATAAAAAGAATGAGCCAGAGATAGCTGCTGTTTTAGAATGGGAAGGAAGTGAAGAAGAGGAATTTCAAAGTGAAAGTGATTATGAGGATGCAAAAGCTGAAAATGGTCAAGAAGAAGAAGAAGTAGAAGCAATTGCAGAAAACAATAATGAAGGATCAACAGTTGTGGTAGCATGAACAAGAAGGGCACCAAGCTGGTTGAATGACTATGAAAGTGGTGAAGGATTGTCAGAAGAAGAAGAAGAGATCATAAATTTTTCTAACCATGTTTTTCTTGTGAATACAGATCCTGTAAGCTTTGAGGAAGCTGTAAAACATGATGAATGGAAGCAAGCTATGGAAACTGAAATGAAGTCCGTTGAGAAAAATGGAACTTGGGAACTCACTAATCTTCCAGCAGGAGCAAAGAAAATAGGAGTCGAATGGGTTTATAAGACCAAGCTGAATGAACGCGGTGAAATTGAAAAGTTCAAGGCCCGACTTGTTGCAAAAGGATATTGTTGGTCTCGTGTAATTAGTTCTAGGGGGGGTTAGGAACTAATATACCTTTTTCGTTAATTATTTATGCTGACTTGTATGTTTTAGATGAATTGGTCAACTCAGCTTTTGGTCAGCTTGGGCGAGCTTAGTGCCAAACAGCTTTAGTCAGATGTTGACTAAGGCTATCAAGCTTGTGAATTAGGAATTGACGCTTTAAGGGGTCAACTTCTAACTCAGCACCTTAATTTACTCAGGGCCAGTTTAGGCAATTTATATGCTGAGTAAATATGTCAAACAACACATGCAATGTATATATATATTTTGAGAGAGAGTTTAGAGATTACTGAGTATCACTTATCCTGGTTCGGCCTCTCTGCCTACGTCCAGTCCCCAGAGTCCTCCGGGCTTTTTGAATCCAATACTGAGCTCTTTAACAGTAGAGCACAAACCGATTACAAGGCAGTTGAATATGTAAGAGTATCTTCCTCTATTCGTCTACTCAACTCCTACTAAGTGCTACAACCCAGCACCTAGATTTCTCTACCACTGAATGTTTACAACCAAACACTCAGCACAACGCTCTCAATGTTACAATTGATAATCACTTGTTCCTTTTCAAATAAAGAACACTTTAGAAGATTACAGGTAATCACTCTAGCATTTACACAAAGAATGGAAGATGGGTGTAAGATCTCTTTTTGTATCTAAGTGCTTTCTTTTCTATCTTTTCTCTCTTGTACTTTTGTTTTTTTTTTCAATCGGCAATTGATCCAAGGATTTTGATTGTCCTTATATAGGGGAAAATCTGTGTTGGATCATTTTGAAATGATTTAGCCGTTGATGTTAAAATGGCTCTTTTAGGGGACAGCTTCTGGTCAGCTTCAGACTGTTCCAGCCATTCCCTTCCTCTGTTTTCCTTCAGACGTCAGGCTTGTCTTCTTGCGTCAGACTCGTCTTTTTGTGCCAGTTGTCTTTTACCAATAATCCATTGACCCATACATCTCGGAATGTGTCTTTTGTGTAATTTCAAGGTTTCAATTATTGGTGCAGAGGGTTGGCAATCTTTGTCTTGTAGCGAACGACTCTTTCATGCTATCTTGAGGAATCACTCAGCTTCTACTGCGTAAGTCTTTATCTTCGGCAATTTCCAAGCTGAGTATATTTTTAGTCAGCTCAGCTTCGTAAGACAATTGTTATTGCGGCTTCTTATGCTGAGCTTTATTTCGCTTCTCTTTGTTGGGCTTTTATGTCTTAGTCTTTTGATGCTAAGTTTGATTCCACTCAGCTTGATACTATGCTGACCTTCATTCTACTTAGCTTGTTTTGTTCCTCTCATGCTGACTTCGTCCTGTCTTGCTTTTTATATTTATCTTTATTTATATTTATACTCAACATTGAACAAACGGATTAGTACAATTAAAATAAAGCACTTAAATTTAATTGTCTCTTAATCATGGATGATTTTGTCAAATCAAAATCTTGTGGAAAGGTGTTTCAACAAACTCCCCCATTTTGATGTTGGCAAAATGCATAATTATGGAACTCAGTTTTGAAATTCCCCATGATTGATTTATTTTTCATATTTCTGAAATTGCTCCCCCGTAAGGGTTGCATCTGTTAATTTACCTCTAAACCTTCCAAGATTTATTTGAGACAAACTAAGAATGTGTGTACTGACTAGATTCAGTTCTAATTTATTTTGAGTCTAGGTCCGCTTTCAGAAATGCTTGAATACTCAGTTTGATTTATTCATTATTATGTATACTGAGTATTTGTTTGTTCAATTTGCTTATGTTAATGTGCATTGATAAACATGGTATTTGGACAGAATGAAAGACAAAGTTCATTGGATAGATAATGAGACATACAAAATGTTTGTGCCTACAGAATAGAAAATCTTAAGTTTCACTAGTCTCTCTTCTTTAGATTCACTTGTGCTTCATGCACAGCCTTACCCTTTCCTTTCTCTTTGCTCCCTGATGTGCCTGCCCTTTGTTGAGTTCCATCTTGAGTTTTCTCCCCCGTTTTGCCAGCATCGGGGGTATAGATAAAGGTGTTATTTCTCGCAGCAGAGGATAGAACATTTGAGTAGCACTGTAATCACTTCGTTCTTTCACTCAAGCCATCAATCACCGGAACACAATCATCTCGAACGTGTTGAGGAACTGGTATTGACCCAGTGATCAGGCTGATAATGCACTCATGGGACTTACTAAGCCAAGTAAGAGAGCTGGTAACCTGAGCAAAGGATTGGTGATACATCTTTAGTAGGGGAGAGTCATAGAAGATGCGTTGAGCATTGTCGATGCGCATGGCCTGCAGAATACCTTGTGAAAGTTTCGACAGATTATCATTGGTCAGTCATCTCGAACAGCTCATACAATCGCATGTGTTGGTTCACTTTGGATTCCTTGACCTTGCTGGTGCCTTCATATGTCACTTCCAGCTTTTTCCAGATCTCCTGTGCTGACTCACAACCTGAAATCTTATTGTATTCTGCAGCATCTAGAGCACAGTGAAGCATATTGATAGCCGAAGCATTATTTTGTAATTTTCTGAGGTCATCCTCTGTCCACTCAGCTTCACTTTTAACAATTTTCTCATTGTTAACAGTTATGTATGGCACATGTGGACCTTGAACAATTGCAAGCCATGCACTCATGTTTGTGGCTTGTATAAAGTTCTTCATCCTATTCTTCCAGAATGTATAATTTGACCTAAAGAATAGGGGAGGTCTAGTGATTGATAATCCCTCAGGGAGTATCTGTGTTGTTTGGTTTCCTGGAAGGAAACGAGTGCTATTCTCACCCATTTTTCGGGATCAGCTCAAGATTGTTAGATCTTTGAGTAGTGAGCTTAGGCTCTGATACCACTTGTTGGTCCCTAGTAATTAGTTCCAAAGGAGGGATAGGAACTAATGTAACTTTTTCGCTTTTAATTATGCTGACTTAATGTTATTTTAAGAGTTTGTTAACTCAGTATGTTGGTCAGCACGGCCGATTGATTAGTCAGACAGTTTTAGTACTAGGCTGACTAAGACTGCTTGACTTGAGAGTTGGGAATTGACGCTTGGGAGGTCAGCTTCCAACTCAGCACTCAGATTTACTTAGTTTCAGTTTTAACAATTTATAAGCTGAGTAAATATCACAAGCAACACATGCACACACACACACACACACACACACACACACACACATATATATATATATATATATATATATATATATATATATATTGAGAGAAGGAGTTTAGAGGTTACTCATCATGACTTATCCTGGTTCGGCCTCTCTGCCTACGTCCAGTCCCTAGTTCCTCCTGGGATTTTCAATCCAATACTGAGCTCTTTCAAGGTAGAGCACAAACCCTTTACAAGGCAGTGAGTATGCAAGAGTATGTCCTCTATTCGTCTACTCAGCTCCTACTAAGTACTACAACCCAGCACTTAGATTTTTCTACCACTGAAAGCTTACAACCAAGCACTCAGCATACACTCTCAATATAACAATTGATAAAACACTTGTTCTCTTTTCAGTAAAGAACACTTTAGAAGATTACACAGAATCACTCTAGCATTTACACAGAGAATGGAAGATTTGGTGTAAGATCTTTGTATTTGAGTGCTTTGAAGATTTCTCTCTTGGATTTTTCTTTTTGTGATTCGGCAATGATCCAAGGTTCTTTATTGTCCTTTTATAGATGGAAATCTGCAGATGGATCATTTGAATTGTTTTAGCCGTTAACACCAAAACGGCTCTTTTAGGGAACATCTTCTGGTCAGCTTCAGACTGTACAGGCCATTCCCTTCCTCTGTTTTCTTCAGGCGTCAGGCTTTGTCTTCTTGCGTCAGACTTGTCTTTTTGTGCAGTTGTCTTTTACCAATAATCCATTGACCCATGTTTCTTGGAATTAGTCTTCTGTGTATTTTCGAGGATTCAATTATTGGTGCAGAAGATTGGCAGACTTTGTCCTTTAGTGAACGGATCCTTCATGCTGTCCTGACTGTCACTCAGCTTCACTCGTTATCTTCGAATGTTCAACTTCCATACTGAGTTCCTTCTTAGTCAGCTCCGTTCTGTTTATTCAATTCTGAAGGAGTCTTCTAATTTAGTCAGCTTCGTTCTAGCAACTTTGAAAAAGACTTCTGAGACTGAGTTCTACTCCACTCAGCTTCTATTCTTTCATGCTGAGTTCCATTCCACTCAGCTTGGCTTATGCTGACTTTTGTCCTGTTTAACTTTATATATATATTTGCACTCAATATTGAATAAACACATTAGTACTATTAAATCAAAGCATTTACATTTAATTGCCTCTTAATCATGGATGATTTTGTCAAATCAAAATCTTGTGGAAAGGTGTTTCAACAGACATGACCAAGTCTTCTATGCAATAGCCAGGAGTTATCCTCTTTAGACACCAAGCATATATTTTTAGAAAACTGTTTTTCCAGACTCAGCATGTATACATTTTCTACACGAGGAGCAATTAATATCAATTCGTTTGTATTTCCCTCGAGTATTTGACACTTAGTATCATCAAATATAATCTTTCTGCCGCTCTTGCAAAGCTGAGCTACACTCAGTAGATTGTATTTGAGACCTTTGACTAAGGAGACAGACTCAATAGTTGGGTTACCTCCGATAGTACCTGAGCCGACTATCTTACCCTTCTTATTGTCTCCGAAACTTACACTTCCCCCTCGTTTAAGTTCTAGTGTGATGAATTGAGTTTCATCACCTGTCATGTGTCTTGAGCATGCGCTGTCTATATACCAAAGCTTTGACTTCTCCACGCATGTCAAGACGACCTGCATTTTAAACTATTCATTTTTAGGTACCCAATTCTTTTTGGGTCCTTTCTTGTTAGTGTAAACAGGTGCAAAATCATAGTTTAACTTGAGACGACATACTTTTATAGTGTGGCCTAATTTACCACAGAAGTCACAGAAAGTTACCCTTTGAGGGTGATACTGAGTGTGGTCAGCATTGTTATGCTGAGCGTGCCAACATACCTTAGTGGTATGTCCTTTTCTTCCACAGAAGTCACATTGGACAATCCGCTTGTTGAACCAACACACCTCTTTTGTGTGTCCCCTTTTTCCACAACATTCACATTGAGTGAACTGCATATGCTGACTAGTACTTGCATACTCAGCATGTGGTTTATTTCTTTTTGAGCCTTTTATTTGACTCTGTAAGATTGTGAGATCCTTTCTAAGTTTCTTTGACTCAGATTGAACCTCCGTGATAAGCTTATGCATTATTTGCATGTTGGTATGTAAATCTGAGTTGTCCTGGAGGAGATATCGGAGGTCACTCAGCTTGACCTCTTCAATCTCGTCACATCGCTTGCTGAGTGATTTTATTTTGTTGTTGCATTTTTTAGTCAGCTTATATAAATCACTCAGGGCATTTACCATCTCATTTCTAAACAAGTGTAAGGGTGTTACCTCATTGTTGTGTACCTCCTGGCCAGTTTCATAAGAGAGGTCAGCTTGCTCAGATTGAGAGTGGTCAGCATCATCAGCCATGAAGCATATGTTGGCTGTTTCATTTGCATCAGCTTCAGATGAGGTTGACTCATCACTATCACTCCATGTTGCTACCATAGCCTTTTTGCTTCCCTTATTTTCTTTCTTGAGGTTGGGACAGCTTGACTTGATATGCCCAGTTTGATGGCACTCAAAGCAAGTGACAGACTTGGAGCTGTCCTTCTTGTATTTGTCGCTGGACTCAGCTTTGTACCTGTCACTTCTTCTGAATGGCCTTTTACCGTTTTTGTCATTTCTTCTGAACAACTTCTTCATCTTTCTAGTGAACATAGCTATTTCCTCATCATCAGTTGACTCAGCTTCTGTGGAGTCAGCTTTCATCACTAAAGATTTCTGTTTCTTATCTTCAGATTTTTCTTTTGCCTCAAAATTTTTCATAGAGATCTCATGGGTCAGCAGGGATCCGATCAGCTCATCATATTTGTAAGTAGTCAAGTCCTGAGCTTCTTCTACAGCTGTTTCCTTTGCTTGCCAACTCTTAGGTAAACTTCTCAAGATCTTCTTCACTTGTTCTTCTTCAGTGAAGTTCTTTCCAAGCCTTTTAAGCTCATTTATAATATTTGTGAATCTTGAGTTCATTTCAGAGATGTCTTCGTTCTCGTTCATCTCGAACAGCTCGTAGAGTCTCATATGCTGATTGACTTTGGACTCCTTAACTTTACTAGTGCCTTCATAGGTCACTTCAAGCTTTTTCCAAATCTCCTGTGCTGACTCACAACCTGAAATCTTATTGTATTCTGCAGCATCTAACGCACAGTGAAGCATATTTATAGCCGAAGCATTATTTTGTAATTTTTTAAGATCATCCTCTTTCCACTCAGCTTCACTCTTAACAACTTTCTCATTGTTAACAGTTTTGTACGGCACATGTGGACCTTGAACAATTGCAAGCCATCATGTTTGTGGCTTGAATAAAGTTCTTCATTCTATTCTTTCAGAATGTATAATTAGACCCAAAGAATAAGGGAGGTCTAGTGATTGATAATCCCTCAGGGAGTATCTGTGTTGCTTGGTTTCCTGGAAGGAAACGAGTGCTATTCTCACCCATTTTTCGGGATCAGCTCAAGATTGTTAGATCTTTGAGTAGTGAGCTTGGCCTCTGATACCACTTGTTGGTCCCGTGTAATTAGTTCCAAGGGGGGGTTAGGAACTAATATATCTTTTTCGTTAATTATTTATGTTGACTTGTATGTTTTAGATGAATTGGTCAACTCAGCTTTTGGTCAGCTTGGGCGAGCTTAGTGCCAAACAGCTTTAGTCAGATGTTGACTAAGGCTATCAAGCTTGTGAGTTAGGAATTGACGCTTTAAGGGGTCAACTTCTAACTCAGCACCTTAATTTACTCAGGGCCAGTTTAGGCAATTTATATGCTGAGTAAATATGTCAAACAACACATGCAATGTATATATATATTTTGAGAGAGAGTTTAGAGATTACTCAGTATCACTTATCTTGGTTCGGCCTCTCTGCCTACGTCCAGTCCCCAGAGTCCTCCGGGCTTTTTGAATCCAATACTGAGCTCTTTAACGGTAGAGCACAAACCGATTACAAGGCAGTTGAATATGCAAGAGTACCTTCCTCTATTCGTCTACTCAACTCCTACTAAGTGCTACAACCCAGCACCTAGATTTCTCTACCACTGAATGTTTACAACCAAACACTCAGCACAACGCTCTCAATGTTACAATTGATAATCACTTGTTCCTTTTCAAATAAAGAACACTTTAAAAGATTACAGGTAATCACTCTAGCATTTACACAAAGAATGGAAGATGGGTGTAAGATCTCTTTTTGTATCTAAGTGCTTTCTTTTCTATCTTTTCTCTCTTGTACTTTTGTTTTTTTTTCAATCGGC
The DNA here is from genome assembly GCF_963576675.1 of Euphorbia lathyris. NCBI lineage: Eukaryota > Viridiplantae > Streptophyta > Magnoliopsida > Malpighiales > Euphorbiaceae > Euphorbia > Euphorbia lathyris. The sequence continues at coordinate 74,742,415 of NC_088918.1, read as the reverse complement.
AATTGATCCAAGGATTTTGATTGTCCTTATATAGGGGAAAATCTGTGTTGGATCATTTTGAAATGATTTAGCCGTTGATGTTAAAACGGCTCTTTTAGGGGACAGCTTCTGGTTAGCTTCAGACTGTTCTGGCCATTCCCTTCCTCTGTTTTCCTTCAGACGTCAGAGTTGTCTTCTTGCATCAGACTTGTCTTTTTGTGCCAGTTGTCTTTTACCAATAATCCATTGACCCATACATCTCGGAATGTATCTTTTGTGTAATTCCAAGGTTTCAATTATTGGTGCAGAGGGTTGGCAATCTTTGTCTTGTAGCGAACGACTCTTTCATGCTATCTTGAGGAATCACTCAGCTTCTACTGCGTAAGTCTTTGTCTTCGGCAATTTCCAAGCTGAGTATATTTTTAGTCAGCTCAGCTTCGTAAGACAATTGTTATTGCGGCTTCTTATGCTGAGCTTTATTTCGCTTCTCTTTGTTGGGCTTTTATGTCTTAGTCTTTTGATGCTAAGTTTGATTCCACTCAGCTTGATACTATGCTGACCTTCATTCCACTTAGCTTGATTTGTTCATCTCATGCTGACTTCGTCCTGTCTTGCTTTTTATATTTATCTTTATTTATATTTATACTCAACATTGAACAAACGGATTAGTACAATTAAAATAAAGCACTTAAATTTAATTGTCTCTTAATCATGGATGATTTTGTCAAATCAAAATCTTGTGGAAAGGTGTTTCAACAGATATGTCCAGGAATATGGAATTGATTATTCTGAGTTTTTTTGCACCAGTAGCGAGAATGGATAAGGTGTGAATTATCCTTGCTTTAGTTGCTGCAAAAGCATGGAAAATCTATCAAATAGACGTCAAATCAGTATTTTTACATGGAGAATTGGCGGAAGATGTCTATGTTGAACAACCCAAGGGATTCGAGAAAAAGGAGCAGCCCCACAAAGTTTACAAATTACAAAAAGCTCTATACGGACTGAGACAAGCTCCTCGCACTTGGTACAGTCGAATAGAGGGCTACTTCTCAAGGGAGGGATATCAAAAATGTCACGGTGAGCAGACTCTCTTTGTGAAATCAAATGGTGAAGGTAAACTTTTAATTGTTAGCTTATATGTCGACGATTTTATTTTTACTGGAAGTGGTGAGTTAATGATGAAAGATTTCAAAAGTTCGATGGTGAAGGAGTTTGAGATGTCAGATTTTGGAACCATGAAATATTTTCTTGGGCTAGAAGTGCAAAAATTAGAAGATGGAATTTTTGTTTGTCAAAAAAATATGCAAGAGATGTACTTAAAAGGTTTAGTATAGAGGAGTGTAATGAGGTTCTTAATCCAATAGTTCCATGTTTCAAAATTGAGCGTGGAACTGAAGTTGGCAGCACTTACTACAGGCAGCTGGTTGGTAGCCTAATGTATTTGACTACTACACGTCCGGATTTAATGTATGCAGTGAGTCTCATTAGCAGATATATGTCACAACCTACTGAATCTCATTTGATGGCAGCCAAGAGAGTGTTGAGGTATGTTAAGGGAACCATAGGATATGGCATCTTATACAAGAAGAAGAGCAGCGAAGGAATGGTTACATATACAGATAGTGATTTTGTTGGTTGTGTGGATGACAGAAAATCAACTCCAGGATATGCATTCATGATAAGTTTTGGGGCAGTGGCATAGTCTTCCAGAAAACAACCAATTGTTGCTTTATCCTCTACCGAAGCTGAATACGTAGCTACTGCTGCTTGTGCTTGTCAAGCGATATGGATGAAGAGAGTTCTTGAGATACTTGGCAGTAAAGGCAATGAATGCACAATAATATTCTGTGACAGCAGTTCAACAATGAAGCTTTCAAGAAACTTGGTTTTACATGGGAGGAGTGATAAGTGTCCAATTCAACGTTCAAATATCCACTTTAGTGCTAGGTTATTTAATTAATTTGGTGTTATTTTGGATATTATTGCTTGTTTTGGTTTGATTTGCCTCCACATGACTCAAACGATTAAAAGGAGCAGAATTGGACTTAATTGAAGCAAATTTGGACCAGAAGGGAATTTGGAGCTGATTCGGAAGAGCTGAAACGAAGATAAAGTTAGTCTTGCCCAAGACTAAGGATTTTGGGAATTGTAGATTCCAGAATTGTTCAGGACTCTCCCTTATTCTATCAAGAATGAACCTGGACAGTTGGGAATGACTAAGCATGCACGAAATTAGGAGATATGATAGATTAGAAAAGATATTGATTGTATTTTAAAAAACAAAAACTATCTTTTTGTTAGCTAATTTTTAGGAGAGGCTTTTCTCTACAAAAGGTCTGATTTACGTTCTTGGAAAAAAGGTTCTTTTTAGGTTTTATTTTTCAGTATCATTTTGTTCTCTTTTTGAAACAGAAACATGTGTTCTTCCATGGCTATTTGTAGCTAAACTTCTATATTCGGTTAAGGGTTAATTCAAAGGAGGTTTTCTTCATTATCGTGAGACCGTTGTGCTTTAATTATTCTTATTAATGTACCGTTTATTTGTTCATTGCATTTAGGGATTTATTCTCAATTGATTATTCAATCTTCGAATGATAACTGCAAGTCGTTCTTTGAATTGGATTGTCATACGGCTGAATTGGTAAAGTTAGAGTTTCACCTAAATGAACCAATCATAGTAGAAATCAATGATATAAATTAGGTTAGTTTTGTATTTGAAAGAATAGATTCAGATTTGACAACCTGAGATTGTCTTTCATGTGACATTAATACAAAATTAATTAGGTTTATTTCAGTCGAATGAACAAGTAATTTAGTTTTTGAATCGTCTACGCTGAGTGTCGGTTGGCTAAGGTCGGGTTTTTCTAATTCATCAGGCTGTCAATAGATTAAATCTTGACCGCTGAGGCAAGATTATTTATTGATTAGGAACTGGTTATTCGCGCGTGCTTGACCAGTTTAATATTAAGGAAGAATACTCCAAACCGATGTATAAGAGTCTATTTTATCTGTCTGTGATCGATACTGAGTGAATTACCTACCTGTGAACCCCCATGACCGGATTTCTCCAAACATTGTTTACATATTTACTCTTGCTGATTTTATTTTATTTGAAATTCTCTTCACAATTGGTTAACTCTCCAAATCAATACCCCATGTTTATTCACTTTGTTTATTTATCAAGTCATTATTGTTTTGAGTCAGTAATATTCCCTTGGGTTCGACCTTTGCTTACCCTTGTTACAAATCCATATTTCCGTCAAGTAAAGTTATATTTATCTTTGGTGGATTCGACACCCATCAAGGAGCAAACACATTCATGTGCGTTATCACTTTCTACGTGATCTATCAAAACAGAATGCGGTTCAGCTAGTGCATTGCAGGTCATAAGATCAATTGACGAATATCCTGACAAAGCCTCTCAAGTTGGAGCAGTTTCAGAGACTTAGAAGTCTGCTAGGTGTATGCGAAATGCCAGAAGTAAACTAAGCAATATTGTTTAGTTTAAGGGAGGGTTTAATAAGTTTAGTATCCTGTTTTTTAGGAATTTCAGTTTAATAAGGTTTACTTAGTCTGAGTTGTCCTATTCTTAAGGGAACTACAGATTGAGTTGTTTTGTTTTATTTTGCTGTTAGCTATTTACGTGGCTTGCTATTTCTTCTCTTTTCTGTTCTGTAAAGGCTATTTATAGCCATCAGTTGAAGCTCAATAAAATACAGAGAATTACAGTTCATATTTATTTGTTTATCTCTGACTTGCTTTTTACACCTATGCTCAAAAGAAAAATAAAAAATGGAAAATAAAAAAATTAGTTTATATTTTCTATATTTTCTTAAAAAAGAAAATATCACCTAATTCCCTATAAATCCTGTAAATATATTAATGGACATAATAGATTGTCCACATGGGCTTAAGCCCAGCTGGTATTTATGCAAATAAATTTGGGCTTTTTAAGAGTATGGACACCTTAAAATAGAGATATTATCGAGTGACTTAAAAAAGGAAATTTACATGAAAATACAAGTTTTAAAAATTATGTACAATTATATCAATAATTTTAATTATATAAAATTAAAAAAATCATTATTTTAAAGATTATGGTTTATAATTTATAAGTTTAGGATATATTTTTTAGAATTTATAATTTATGAATTTAAGTTTAGAATTTATAAATTAGGATATAAAAATATACTTTATTTATTTATTTATGACGTTCAGAAAATAATAATATATTTAGAATCAATTTTTTTTAATAGTAGCTCTGTAATTTAATGATTTTTAGGGATGATAATGTTAGTAAGGCAATAATTGAGGGGTGATTATATAAATTGTATAAATTGAGTGGAAGTCCAAGTTTGATACTTGTGCAAGCATACAAATGTGAATTTTCAAAAGCAACATATTCGATTTTTGTGGCATCATGAGAATGAGAAGCTACTTCAACACCAACAACATCTTGTAATCATGTCTTCATCTCCAGTTTCAATATATTCCATGAATTAGGGATTTATCCAACCGAACCGAACTAACTCAATTCGGGTTTTTATTTCGTTGTCGATTGAGAATCGGTTTTACTTTTAAGTATACTTCGGTCCAGTTTTTAGAGGAAAAATAAACTAAACTGATATACATATATAGTTTTACTTCGTCTATACACGCTATTCGGTTGGTAGTGTTGATGTTAATTATTTTAGTATTAAGATATTTAATTATTAATTCAAATCGGTTTTAAACCGATATACACCTGTACATGTTAGTTTCTCATATATCCAAAAATAATTTTAATATGCTATTTTCTTTCTTTTATAATTGACAATCTTCTTTTCATCTCTGTAAAATGGGATGGGGTATGAGGTGTCATTGTATTCCCGATTATTGAAACCACCTTTCCCGATTATTGTCATACATCCCAAACGATGAAAAATATAAACAGACATGTTGGCAAAAAAAAAAAAAAAAAAAAAAATTGCACCCCTAACCTTCAAAGCTGACTCTACTACCACTAGATGTAAATATATCATATCAAATATGAGATAACTAAGGGGTATTTGGTTACTCCATTTTTTGCTCTTGTTTGCCTTTTAAGCGTTCGATTAGACACCTTCTGTTTGTCTTTCATAACTGAAAAGCAGTTTTTTTACAAAAGCAGGAAACCTCTACTTTTTAGAAAAACAGTTGCAAACCGTAACAGCAAACAACAAACAGCAGATAAACCAAACAGACCTGCTATAAGCTTTCAACCAAATGTTGTCATTTTTCCTTCATACCTTTGTTTCTTGTGTTGTATAAATTGGCCTTCAAACAATCTTCAATGCATAACATTCCATCCTTCTCTTCTTCACTAAAACACTAAAAAAAATTTGCTAGGCCTTTTTGCTATAGCTATGGAATCTGAAGAAAAGGAAGATCCAAATGCTATAAATTTTATAGCATTGTTCGTAGAATTGGAAGTCTTGGAAAATTTTGTAAGTATTTTTTCTTTGTAAGGAAAATTTCTACTATAGACCGAGACCAGTACTAGTCTCTTCTGCTCAGATGATACCTCGTCATTCCAACTGCTACTGTAGCATTATCTGAGTGAATGAACTAATACTAGTCTCGGTCCAGAGTCAAATTTCTTTAGCTACAAGATATTTAATTGACTCTTGAATGATTTTTTGCTTCTTGACAGTTTTTGCAATGTAAGATCATGAAAGCCTCATGGAAGTATATGATTGCAAGAATAATACCAACAACAAAAGCTTTGATTATGAAAATGATATCATTTTCGGGCTTTAAAGTTGGGATTGTGTTACCAAATAATGACAGTTTAACAATAATTGCAACATAGACGAGAACTGGAGCAATTGAGCTTACTTTGTACTTAGAAACTGCAGCTTATTGCGGCTTTGTTTCTGTCTATGTTGTTGTCTGGATCAATTTCACGAGTGTATTCGCTGGATATGATTTGGGGGAAGCGACGAAGAGTTACAACAAGATATGTTTTCAAGATTACGAAGAAAGTTGATTCAAAATTATAAATCATAGTGTGAAGAAGAGAGTAGTTAGAGAGAGAAAAAGTTAAATTTGACGGTTTTAGTGTTTGTTTGGTTCTTCTTTTTTGTAGTTATTGTACATTTAGCTTCAAAAAGTAAAATAAAGATGTTTCAATATGATTGAGAAAACAATGACTATTTTTTATTTTAAAGAAAATCAACAAATAATTTACAAAAAAAAAACTTTGAGACATCCTAGTTTGATTAATGAAATGGAATAGAATACGTATTATCAAGTAATAGAATATGAGAGTATATAATATGTATTTTTTAGAAATACTTATTTATATATTTGGTTGATGAAATAACTAGTTTATAGTAAAAAAAGAACTTTACCCTCAAATATAATTTCTTATTTGTTTTAAATTTTAATTATTATCATTAATTATTTAAACATTTAATATATATTATTTAAAGAAAAATGTACAAAGGTAAAAAAAGGAAAAACGGAAAAAACGATTAAAAAGCAAAAACGGTTAAAATGATATAAACACGAAAAATTGAAAAACCTGGAAAACTCATAAAACATGAAAACACTAAAAATGGAAAAAAAAATATAAAGACGCGAAAACTATGAAATAGTGTCCTTAAACTCTTCAACCATACCATGAAAACAAGTAAAGAACGCAATTAAACAAAAACATCCAAAAATAATAAACACAATTAATAAAAAATAATGTCACAATGTTTAAAAGTGAATTATAATGAAAAACTTTTTTTTTTGTTTTAATAACTGCCAAGACAGTCTCAAATCGGCCAAAAAAACGCCTAAGGGGTCTAGACAAGGAAAATTGAAATGGATTTTCAATTTTGAGTGGCTAGACAGTCCAGATGGCCTTGTTCGTAAGCATTGGTAGTTAATAAATATTTTGATTTTCTGTTTCTTCTTTGACTTATAATAAATAGGCTAGTAGTTACTAAATATTCTTATTTTCTATTTCTTTATTCACATGTATATAGACTTGGTAAATTCTATGGTTACTTTGTTGGAAAACAAAAAAAGTAATCATACTTTATTTTAGTATCCAATAGTAATTGGACATGTGTTAATAAAAATAATGTTAATTAAAATTAATAAAAAGGGTAACCTGCTATAGCAGGTAATATTTAATTATGAAAATTTTAAAGATTATTAATTACAAGGTAAATAATATATGAGTCCCTATATTTTAATCTAATCACTATTTAGTCATTATATATTAATAATACACTATTCAGTCCTTAATTTTAGCTCAATTCAACAGTTTAGTCCCTTATAGAGGGACTAATCTGTTCAATAATTTAAAAATTTAAGTGACAAAACCGTAGATCAAAATAAAAAATAAGAACTAAACAATATATTATCAAAATACGAGAATTAAACAATATGTTAGATATTTAACATAGAGACTGATAAAATAAAAGATTTACATAAAATTCGTAGGTTTTACGTAAAACTCTATTTTCCTAAGGTTTATGAATTTTTTTCTCATAAAATAAAAATGTTACGTAAATTTAGTCAAACTATACGTAAATTATATCTAAAAATAAAAGATTTATATAAAATTCAAAGGTTTTACGTAACTCTAATTTTCACAAGGTTTGTGGGTTTTTCTCCTAAAGTAAAAAGGTTATAAAAGATTTAAGTAAAATTCATAAGTTTTACGTAAAACTCTATTTTCACAAGGTTTGTGAATTTTTTTCTCCTAAAATATAAAGGTTACGTGAATTTAGTCAAACTATACGTAAATTATATCTAAAAATAAAAGATTTACGTAAAGTTCAAAGGTTTTACGTAAAACTCTAATTTTCACAAGGTTTGTAGATTTTTTTATCCTAAAATAACAAGGTTACGTAAATTATGTCCAACTGTACGTAATTTATGTCAAAAAATAAAAGATTTATGTAATATTTATAGGTTTTACGTAAAACTCTATTTTCACAAGATTTGTGAATTTTTTTCTCCTAAAATAAAAAGGTTACGTAAATTTAGTCAAAATATACGTAAATTATATCTAAAAATAAAAGATTTACGTAAAGTTCAAAGGTTTTACGTAAAACTCTAATTTTCACAAGGTTTGTGGATTTTTTCTCCTAAAATAAAAATGGTACATAAATTATGTCCAACTTTACGTAAAATTCATAGGTTTTACTTAAAATCTATTTTCACAAGGTTTGTGATTTTTTTTTCTCCTAAAATAAAAAGGTTACGTAAATTTAGTCAAAGTATACGTAAATTATATCTAAAAATAAAAGATTTACGTAAAATTCAAAGGTTTTACAGAAAACTCTATATTTCACAAGGTTTGTGAAATTTTTTCTCATAAAATAAAAAGGTTACGTAAATTTAGTCAAACTTTACCTATATTATGTCTAAAAATAAAAGATTTACATAAAGTTCAAAGGTTTTACGTAAAACTCTAATTTTCACAAGATTTCTGGGTTTTTTCTCCTAAAATAACAAGGTTATATAAATTTAGTCAAATCTTACGTAAATTATGTCTAAAAATAAAAGATTTACGTAAAATTCAAAGGCTTTACGTAAAACTCTATTTTCACAAGGTTTGTGCATTTTTTCTCCTAAAAGAAAAAGGTTACGTAAATTTAGTCAAACTATATGTGAATTATATCTAAAAACAAAAAATTTACGTAAAGTTCAAAGGTTTTACGTAAAACTCTAATTTTCACAAGGTTTGTGGATTTTTCTCCTAAAGTAAAAGGGTTACGTAAATTTAGTCAAACCTTACGTAAATTATGTTTAAAAATAAAAGATTTACGTAAAATTCATAGGTTTTACGTAAAACTCTATTTTCACAAGTTTTGTGAATTTTTTTCTCCTAAAATATAAAGGTTACGTAAATTTAGTCAAACTATACGTAAATTATATCTAAAAATAAAAGATTTACATAAAGTTCAAAGGTTTTACGTAAAACTCTAATTTTCATAAGGTTTGTAGATTTTTCATTCTAAAATAACAAGGTTACGTAAATTATGTCCAACTTTACGTAATTTATGTCAAAAAATAAAAGATTTATGTAATATTTATAGGTTTTACGTAAAACTCTATTTTCACAAGGTTTGTGAATTTTTTTTCTCCTATGATAAAAAGGTTACTTAAATTTAGTCAAACTATACGTAAATTATAACTAAAAATAAAAAATTTACGTAAAGTTCAAAGGTTTTACGTAAAACTCTAATTTTCACAAGTTTGTGGATTTTTTCTCCTAAAATAACAAGGTTACATAAATTATGTCCAACTTTACGTAAAATTCATAGGTTTTACTTAAAATCTATTTTCACAAGGTTTGTGAATTTTTTTCTTCTAAAATAAAAAGGTTACATAAATTTAGCCAAAGTATACGTAAATTATATCTAAAAATAAAAGATTTACGTAAAGTTTAAAGGTTTTACGTAAAACTTTATTTTTCACAAGATTTGTGGATTTTTCACGTAAAGTAAAAGAGTTACGTAAATTTAGTCAAACCTTGTGTAAATTATATCTAAAAATAAAAGATTTACGTAAAATTCAAAGGTTTTACAGAAAACTCTATATTTCACAAGGTTTTTGTATTTTATCTCCTAAAGTAACAAAGTTACGTAAATTTAGTCCAACTTTACGTAAGTTATGTCTAAAAATAAAAGATTTACGTAAAGTTCAAATGTTTTACGTAAAACTCTATTTTTCACAAGATTTCTAGATTTTATCTCCGAAATAACGTTATGTAAATTTAATCAAACTTTACGTAAATTATATCTAAAAATAAAAAGATTTACATAAAGTTTAAAGGTTTTACGTAAGACCCTATTTTCCACAAAGTTTGTGGATTTTAACTCCTAAAATAACAATGTTGCGTAAATTTAAACCAAATCTAAGTAAATTATATCTACAAATAAAAAATTTACAAAAAGTTTCAAGGTTTTACGTAAAACTCTTTTTTTCACAAGGTTTGTGGATTTTGTCTTCTAAAATAACAAGGTTACGTCAATTTAGTCAAACTTTACCTATATTATGTCTAAAAATAAAAGATTTACGTAAAGTTCAAATATTTTACGTAAAACTCTATTTTTCACAAGGTTTCTGGATTTGATCTCCTAAAGTAAGAAGATTACGTAAATTTAGTCAAACTCTACGTAAATTATGTCTAAAAATCAAAGATTTACTTAAAGTTCAAATTTTTTTTTATGTAAAACTCTATTTTTCACAACGTTTGTGAATTTTTTTCTCCTAAAATAAAAATGCTACGTAAATTTAGTCAAACTATATGTGAATTATATCTAAAAATAAAAGATTTACATAAAGTTCAAAGGTTTTACGTAAAACTCTAATTTTCACAACTCCTAAAGTAAAAGGGTTACGCAAATTTAGTCAAACCTTACGTAAATGATGTCTAAAAATAAAAGATTTACGTAAAATCCATAGGTTTTACGTAAAACTCTATTTTCACAAGGTTTGTGAATTTTTTTCTCCTAAAATAAAAAAGTTACGTAAATTTAGTCAAACTATACGTAAATTATATCTAAAAATAAAAGATTTACGCAAAGTTCAAAGGTTTTACGTAAAACTCTAATTTTCACCTTTATTAATTTATAATAATTTTAGTTGCATTTTTATCTTTTATAATTATAATTAATTTTATTTTTAACTTATAAATTAGTTGGGCCGACTAGACTAGGTTTAGGAATTAGAATCTTTAACTCAACCCAGCCCGATATGAATATAGTTGTTGTATTGGGCTTGGATAAAGTAAATATATATCAAACCTGATTATGCTCGGTTCGAACCTGGCCCGATCCAGCCCACAAACATGTCTAGGTATTATAAGTAGATACTGAGTTGTAACATACTAATTTTAGGATGGACAGATTAGTAACTGCACCAATTATGTTTCATCTATAAATTGAGAGTTGTGGTTCCTAGGGCAAAAACATTCCATATTTACAGTGTCCCTCCATCAAATTATAGATGTGCTAGTTGCTTCTAGTATTAGAAGACTAATCAACAAAAGCGTTTTCGATTATGTTCAATCTGTTGCGCTATAGATTCAGGTACATTTCCACTTTTGATCTCGATAAATTAACATGAATTTAGAGGAAGTTTGGTATTTGATGGGGATAGGGACAAGGATAAATGTTGGAATACACATAAGGATAAAACATAGAGATAAGATAATAATAATAAAAAAAATAGTTGAGAATTATTATTCCATTTTGTTTTGTGGGATAGAGATGTGATAGAGATAAAAATAATATATTTTACTATATTACCCCTACTTAATCTAAATAAGATTTTAGGGTTAAAATGGATTTTTCCATCTCATTAAAATTGCAGGGCTTATCTCACCCCTCCCAAATATAAAATTTGAGGGATAAGTTATCCCTTCTTTATCTCATTGCTCTATCGCTAAAACAAATGTGAAATAATTAATTCTTGGATTTTTTTTATCCCTATCCCACCTCATTTATCCCTCATACCAAACGTCTTATCACGGTTTTCTAGTTGTGTTTGTGGATCTAATTCCAACATAAAACATTCACAATCTTTCTCTCAATCCGTATCTACATCAATTTCTATGTATTTTAGGAATAAAACGAGTGTTATCTTGTATATCTTTCGATACTCGATACTCACCATTTTATTATTACATCGGGACTAACTATTAGATACTTTAGTTTAGTAAAAACCGAAACCAAAACCGAAACCGAAAGAGCAGAATAATATTTTATTTTGATGTGAAATGAGTTGAATTAGGCCCATTTAGCTAAAACAGACATACAACCAGCCCCAAGAAGAAGAGAAACATTAGCACCTAATAAAATTCTGAAATTGTTGAGCAATTTAGGGTTCATAAAATCAGCAGCTAAAAGATCAACAAGTGCCATATATATTAATATTCCAGATGAAGTTGAATTCAAACTTCCTTCAACTATTAAAGCTGTTGGGCTGTTTTCCTTATATATTCTTGATATTGCCATTCCAATTCCAATCCCTATTGGTGTTGTCAGGGAGAAAAATATTGCCATCATTGCTGTTGATTTTGATTTGAATTTTGCCTGAAAATACCAACAAAAATTATTTCATTTTTATCGTAAGAAGTTCTACAGTAGACAGGATGCAGTGAAAAAAGAAATGGGAAAAACGTACACTTGTCATATTTCAATTGGTAAGGTTCAATAAACTGAGATCATAGTAGATTTCACGTTATACACATAAAACTCGGTTAACAGAGCGTTATTCATTTCGTTTGTGTCTGAAACTATATGTTTTACGGTTTGACATAAGATTTTTTACGGTTTTTCTATAAACAAACGTATAAAAAAATTATTTTCAAACTGTTAAAAATGTATATTCCAAACACAGATAGAATGAACAATATCAGGTTAACCGAATTTCATATTAATACTTAAATGACTTTAAAATGAGAATTTTCAAGAATTAAAGTTGCTTAGAACATAAATTCTTGAAAAAAAAATTAGTTTGAGGCTGTGAACGGTCAATTTGAAGTATTGATTGAAACTTAATAACCATAATATTAGAAAGGGTAAAGTTAAATAATTTTTTTGTTATGTTTTAAAATTTAGTGGTCATGCCGTGAACATGAGTAAAACTCAATGGTCATGTATAATTTAGGATTAAATACATGAATATCATAATTAAGCACAAAATTACAACTAAGTCATATCATCAAAACTTAATTCTTAATATGTTATTATTCTCTATATATTATAATTTTATACCACAATTTAAAAATTCCAGACTGCAATTTATAAATTATAAATCCTAGAAAATATATTCGAGACTTCTAATTTATAAATTATAATCCTTAAAATATATTACAAATACTGATTTTACTAGTTTGATTTAAGGAAAAATTATGACTTGACATGCTTATAAATAGTTGTTAAAAGATGAATTTTTGTGTAATTTTCCCTATAATTTACCCAAAAACATGTATTGAAAGCCCAAAAGTTCATATTTTTATTTACAGATGCTTTAAAAAAAACAATTTATTTTTGGATAAATGAGTTTTTATTTTTTATTTTCTAAAGTGATATGATCTAAATTTATATTTATCGTTTTTTTAAAAACTGTCCGTTACCTCTAACATATGAAATTGTACAATTTCAATTCTAATATTACCAAGCAACATCAATTTACCTTATTAAGCATAAAATTTGAACCTATTTATTTGATAGTTATTCGACTCAACATAGGATCTTCCAAATAAATTGTCAATAAACTAAAATAATTTCGTGTATTTTGACAAATTATTTATAAAAATTTCAATAACATAGTAAATATTTCGTGTATTTTACCATTGGATTAATTTTATGTTCCACCATCCAATGGTGAAAACACACCAAGTAATGGTACTTTGTCAAAAACAAAGTAACTATAGAAGGCACCACAACTTAAATATTGACATTTTAATATATTATTTATAAATGTGCTAATAACATAAATATTTTTTATATTTTTTATATTTGATATGACAATTAAATGGTATATCAAATAGATTTAATTAGTTTTATTTTTATTTTTTGGTTAAATAAAGGTAAAATTGATACCTGAAAAGTTGTAGTTATCCTTTTTAAAATAAAGTTAGGTTGGCAAATTAAAACATAATTAAGGAAGGGATGTTGTCATTATGTCAACATATTCCAACATTCTAATCTATGCCTTGTTTGTTTATATATTTACTTTATTATTTATATGTATCAATAGATCTATATATGTTGACATGATTTCAATAATTTTTTGGTAGGGATTCCCAATAATTTAAAAGTCTTATATATATAAATAAAAAAGTCTTATATAAATAATTTTTTAATTAAATATTACTTTATATCTTAAAATGGAGAAATATAGTAAAATTAGACATAAAGTTGGCAAAAAAAATAGTTAGTTAATTCATGGTCAATTTTGTCATTTTTTATGTGGCATGTCCTTTTACTTTCCCAACTAAATTAATCTCATATTTAACATTATAAATAAAATTAGCATTTAATTTATTACTATATTCTTATACATGTAGGAAAATAACTATAAATAAATAAAATGATGGCTAAAATGAATTTTTTGAAACTTTATGAATTAATTTATACAGTATGATATTTTCAAAAAAAAATTATAGTTTAATCTAAAATAAACATGCAATTACTTAATTAAATTAAATTAAACTATTAATTACCTGAGCAATGCAGCCACCAAGACCCATGCCTTCAAAAAACTGGTGAAAAGACAAAGCAACTAAGAGAGGCTTTATAACTTGAACACTGTTTGAAGCACCTAAAGATATTCCTATTATCAATGAATGTACCAATATTCCCAACTCCAACACCTGCACTTCACCAAACCATTCGTTACTATGTTTTTCGATTATCTTTTCGCCGAAATTGCTAATGTAATATTTAATTACTAACTAATGTGAAAGTAGATATTGTGTTTTATTATTAAAAAATATTATTCATCAATAAATTTATTTGAAGAAATGAGATGAAACTAATGTGAAAATTGATACTGTGTTTTATTATTAAAAAATAATATTCATCAATAAATTTATTTGAAGAAATGACGTAAAATGATAAAGAGATGAAATTTTAGATCAGAATATTAATTTTATTTAACTAATATTTTAAAATAAAATATAAATAATAGTAGTTATTATCTTTAAAATTATTAAACTTTTGTGACTTTTGGAGTATATTGTCCAAATTTTTCTGACTGTCAATACTAATTACCTGTGCTAGTATTAAATTTTTACACGTATAAAAAATTAATAATACTGTATATGTTTTATTTTTCAAAAACTTATCTGATAGATTACGTTAGAAATGACGACATCTCTAAGTAAAAGTCAAGTTTAGAAGAAAAATGATAAATTACTTACTTGCCATTGAATTTTATTTTTTTAATATTGTAGTTAGGGTTATTGAATTTCAATTCTTAATATTGAACTTTGCACTTTTTCACATTGATAGCTACGCAATTTTAACTAACTCCTTAAAATGATCGTTAAAGATCTCAAAATGAAAATATTTAAGAATTAAAGTTGTTCAAAAAGACATTTATTATGAAATCACTTTTTTATTTTTCAAAATCATTTTTTGGAGCTTTTTTTCTCTAAATATTCACTCGATTTCCTGATCAAATAACACTTATATGACCTCAAAACGAAAAATTTATAAGAATTAAAGTTTCTTAGAATATCATTACATATTTGAATTTTTTATTTTAAAACTATCAACCATCGTTTCAAAACATTGAGTGGCCACTGATATTAACGAGTGCAAAGTTACCCGACAAAAATACCCTTTGTCAAGAAAAAAAAAAATCTTACTTGTGAGATAATACGACGTCGTATTAGTTCCGAAGAGCTCAAATCTTGATTATCAAGAGAAGCAGCAGAAGCATGAGGATGAAGATGAACATGTGAATGTGAATGATCATCAACAACACTACTACTTCTTTCAACATCAACATCGTCTGCAACAACCTGCTTACGATGTTGCCGCTTATAAAACCCCGTCGCGAAAGAATCAACCATCAAAGTCCCAATCGAAGAAACCATAGCAATAAACCCCGCAAAAGGGAAATTCCGCCACGGATTTTGATCCAGACAAGGTGAAGTAAGATGATCAAAAGCTTCAGGAAGTATGTGGATGAAACTCGTCGCAAGAATAACACCAGCAGCAAAAGCTTTGATCATGAAAAAGATGTCATTTTCAGGTCTCAAAGCTTCGATTTTGTTCCCAAATAATGGGAGACTAACACCGACTGCACCACAGATTAGAATTGCAGCAATTGAACTTACCTTGTACTTAGAAACTGAGGAGAATTCGTTGCTGTCTATGTTGTTGTCTGAATCGATTTCACAGGTGCATTCGCTCAAAACGATTTGGGGGAAAAGGAGAATCAGAA
Organism: Euphorbia lathyris; assembly: GCF_963576675.1. Taxonomy (NCBI): domain Eukaryota; kingdom Viridiplantae; phylum Streptophyta; class Magnoliopsida; order Malpighiales; family Euphorbiaceae; genus Euphorbia; species Euphorbia lathyris. The sequence goes on along the minus strand of NC_088918.1, from coordinate 74,726,503 downwards.
AACAACATGTTGGAATGAAGATTCTGATCATGGTGTGGAGAAGTGAAGAGAGGTAGAGAGAGAAAGAGGAGAGAGAAATTAGGGGTTTTAGTGTGTTGTGTTGACAGAGAGGAGTGAGTTGGGTTTTGTATAGGAGGGAGAAAAACTATGAAACGGCATCGAATCTCAATGGTTGGTGATGAATTAAATGCGTTTTGTTTGTAGTATATATAATGTGCTCATTGCGTTTTAAATTGTTTATTTAAATGGGTGATCATGATGACCTCTATAAGTGTTTGGCTCGGTTGTGACCGGATAGGGGTTTGGGTGCGGAGTGTCACGGATAGAGGTGTTAATGGGGGAGGGTAGTTTGAGAATTGTTCGAGTTTTGTTCGGTCAAAGGTCGGGTTGATAGGGGGTTTTGGGTGTGGAGTCTTAAGGACAGAGGTGTTAATGAGTTAGATAGTTCGTAAACTGTTTGAGTTTAGTTTGGTTAAAACTCGGCTTTATAAGGGCTAATTGGGTGTGAAGTGTCATGGGCAAATGTGTTAATGAATCAGGGTAGGTCGTAAACTGTTCGAGTTTCGTTCGGTTAACGTTCAGCTTGATATGGGGCTTAGATTCGGAGTGTCACGGAGAGAGGTGTTTATGAGTCAAGGTAGTTCGTAAATTGTCCAAATTTCGTTAGGTCAAAGCTCGGCTTTATAAGGGCTAATTGGGGTGCAAAGTGTCACTGGCAGATGTGTTAATGAATCAGGGTAGGTCGTAAACTGTTCGAGTTTCGTTCGGATAAAGTTCAGCTTGATATGGGGTTTAGGTGCGGAGTGTCACGTATAGAGGTCTTAATGACTCAAGGTAGTTCGTAAACTGTTCAAGTTTTGTTTGGACAAAGCTCGGCTCGATAGGAGGTTTGGGTGCGGAGTGTCATAGACAGAGGTGTTAATAAGTCAGGGTAGTTTGTAAGCTGTGAGTTTAGTTCGATCAAAACTCGGTTAAATAGGTGCTTGGTTGTGGGAGTAGATCCATTTGAAAACCACTTCTGCGAGGGATGGTTAAACTCCCCGATCTTCATAAAAGGGGATTGTCGGTGTTCAAATTTGTACCTTCTACTTTTGAAGTTTGTATGCGTCTTTGGTTATAATTAAGGTGATCGGATGTGTTGGTTGTAATTAGATATAATAATAAAAGTGTTCTTGAGCCCTAAACTTTTCGTTCAATTAGTTTCTTGACATGTTATTATAGCCTCTTAGACCAAGTGGTGGATGGTTCAGATCACGACAACCTCATTTGGTGATTAAATTTCAACACATGGTAAGATGAATCTGTGTTGTATATGTTTTGTATAATTAGGGTTATTATATTGAATGTAATCATTACAAGTTGTAAAGTAAAAGGTTCTCTTAAATCTTATGTATATAAACTCTAATACAAAAAGAAAACCGAGAAGAATACAAAGATTGTGAGATGAGGATAAGAGTTATAACCAACAAGATAATTACAAAGAGGTTGAGACAGATAGTAACTCTAACTACACCCTCAAGTTATTATCGAGAACACATCGAGAGACGACTACAAAGTTAAGAGAAACGTGTACTCGGTAACGGTTTGGTTAAAACATCAGCCATCTGATCCTCAATAGGAATTATCCGAATCTGTAGAAAACTACAAACCACCTTTTTCGGAACAAAATAATAATTCAATTCAATAGTTTGGCTCGAGCATGAAATAGTGGATTGACATAGAGACTAATAACGTTAATATTGTTACACAACAATTAAATTGGAGAAGGTATCGAATATTGTATATCATGTAGGAGAGAACGAATCTATAGCAGTTCTTTGGTGGTATTAGCAACTGCTTCGTATTCGCTCTCAGTAGAGGATCTAGCAATAATGAATTTTTTCGTGTCTCTCTACCACATCAGTTATTTTTTCCTCTTAATGACGCATGCGTTCTACAAGCATGCCTCATCACCTAGTAACCATAAACTTTAACGCTGAAAACACACAAACTACTCATAACCAGGCACCACATTGGGTGCACCCTTGTTAACGACATCAACAACTACACTCTGTTCTCCCTTCAGGACTCCACATCAAGTGGTTCGGCCGCCACATGTTATTGGGGGCTAAATGATGAAGAATATGGGTCCAAAGGGCAAGCCCAATAGGAAATAGACCCTCTTGGCCAAAGCCCAATGGTACTATGGACGTTAGAACAAATGCACAACCCCTATAAATAGTAAAATCTCATTTATGGTAAAAGATTTTGAACTGTCTCTTTCTCACTCACTCACTCGTTAATTGTCATTCTTTATAATCTCTACTCGACTGTCAGAATGTTTTTAGGGGACCGGTCTCGATACAGTTGGAAACCAACTGCTAGGCAGTGAACAGAAATTTCACGTCTCCATTATACGTAATAACCAATAAATTTTACTATATTAAAAAAAAATACATCCAACTAATTAAAATAGTTATACATACCCTTCCAATGAAATGATTGTTAACTAGTTATGGAAATCAAGCTTAGTTCAATGACATTTTTTCTATGTGTGAATTTTTTTATTTTGTTTTATACTTGAAATAAAAAAAAATTATAATTTTTCTATATAAAACATGACTAAATTTTCAACTATTAAAGATATAATTTAAATTTTCTCAAAAAAATTAAATAAATATAATTTAAATATAAGATAAAATGATGTAGATTAAATCGATCTGAAGGTTTTAATCGTAAACCAATAAAGATTACAAACTTCTCAAGCTTAACTTGAAGGTTGAATAAACCCAAAAGGAATGAATTCTTGCTCCAATGGAGGCTTCAAAATATAATATTCATCAAAGTTACTCAACATTACAAAAGATGGAGAATATATACTCCTTCTAAATAAAAGATAAAGACTAAAAGGTCACCCCTAGGGTTACCAACAACTAAGGAGCCCTAGGGGTAAAATAGGAAATGCATAAGGATAGATATTAGGGTAAATAAGCTCAATGGCAAAGAGGTAAATAGTAGAGTGGCAAAACAATAATAAAGAAGGTGGCAGATCTTGTCCTCAACAAGAAGAACTTGGGGAGGAAGTATTCTCCAAGTCCGATACGCCCCGCGTGGCCTCCCTCACGCCTCGCGTGGATGTGTTCCTGAACTTGGGGTTGCTGGCTCGAACTCAAGACGCGATGCGCCCAGTAGATTACGCCCTGCGTCAAGATTACGCCCCGCGTCTTGCGACCTATGCCCCGCGTACTCGACCTCCCGATCTGAACTCTCATCCGAGGCTGGCTCCACGTCCCGCGCCTCGCCATACACGCCCTGCGTGTATGACCTCTTGGGTTGTTCCCACGACTTCGAGTCCTTCACGCCTCGCGTCCCAGCGGACACGCCCCGCGTGCTCTGTTCTTCGCTCTTTCCTTCCTCCCTCTCGGTTAGCTTTCTACGGGTCCCATCCTTCCACTCCGGTTCAACCTTTAGGGACCGGATGTCCTCATCATACTCTCCTTCTTTAGAGGAGTTGGACCCCAACTCAATGTTAGTACAAGGATGACTCTCCCCCAAGGTTGATGCTCCGCTCTCCCCACTAGCAATGCTCGTCTCTTGGGTTGGCTCACCCACACCTAACAACCCGATGGGCTGCTCAACGCAGGTCTCTTCTAGCGGCGTCGGTTCCCGACTAGGGTACGCAATCAAAGCCGCTTTCTTTTCTCCCTTAGTAGGACCCGTCAACGGTATGAGAATATACTTGACCCCATCTTTGAAAACGGTGTACGTGTTGTCCCGTCCCGCATGTGAGGCATCACGGTCGAATTGCCAAGGCCTCCCAAGAAGCAAGTGATACACATCCATATCAGCCACATCACACATAACCTCATCGTGGTAGGCCCCAATAGAAATAGGAACCTTGCACCGGTGAGTGACATTGAGCTTCTCCCCCTCTTTGATCCAGCCCACTCGGTATGGCTTCGGGTGTGGCTCGGGTACTAAGCCAAATTTGCTCAAAGCGGCTTTACTAAGGATGTTCTCTTGGCTTCCACTGTCAACAATCAATTCACATTTCAATCCGTGGATTAGACCTCTAGTTCTAAACAATTGGTGCCTCGGGTCATGCTCTTGTTCAACCGACATCAGTACCCTCTTCACTACATGGACCTTCCGCTCATCCCCGGAGGATCCACTATCAATGGGCTCACAATACAACTCATCATTACCTCCATAATCACCATCATCACATCGCTCAACCATATTAGCGCTCCTCCTCCTTGGACACTCATTCAAACGATGGCCCTGTTCGTTGCATCGGAAACACTTAAACGGAGCCGGTTTTATGTACGGGTTGTTGCCCTTAGGAAGGGCGGCTGTCCTAAAGGGTCGCATATCTCCGCTAGGTGATTTTCCCCCACTCAAAATCTTGGTTCCACTAGAACTAGCACCATTCTTATCCTTGCCCACCTCTTTGGAATCTTCCCCCTCTTCACAAACTTCCTCAATTCTCGGCCTCCGGTATCCGTCACTTGCCTTAACATTCAATTGAGACTCGGCCTTCAAAGCTAGGTTCCTTGCATCTTGAATTCGAATTACCATTTGTGTCCCAATTCTGTCTTGAATATTATACAGTAGCCCCTCTAGATACCTTGAAGTCTTTTGGCTTTCGGTTTCCGACAAGTTAGCCCTTACCGAAAGCCTTAAGAACTCCGAAGTATACTCGTGCACGCTCCTCGGTCCTTGTGAGCAATTCCGGTAGGAGCTGTAAATATACTGCTCGTAGTCGGGTGGTAAAAACCGCTCTCTCATCATCGATTTCATCCTCCTCCAAGACCTAATCGGTTCCCTTCCTCCTCTTCTCCTCTCTTCCTTCACATTATCCCACCATACCGAGGCTCCCCCTTTCAACCTATACGCCACTAACCGAACTCTCCTATCTTTCGGTATCCCCGCATAGTCGAAGAACCTCTCCACCTCAAGCAACCAATCAAGGAACCCCTCAATGTCAAGTTCCCCTCCAAATGAAGGTAGATCAACCTTGAGTTTGTAAGCATCATCCCTATCATAGTGTCCTCCATAACCCACTCTCCCATTCATTCCGGCTCTATATCCGCCCCTATCAATATCATGACCCCATACGGATCATTCATTCCATAATTTCCCCTTCCATGACCACCTACATCATCATCATTCAAAATATCCAAATTCCCGGCACGCACATGCACGGGACCAACAACATCATGCATATTCATATTATCCACATGCCTAACATTCAACACATCATCATCCATTCTAATCCCCATAGTTCTAGCAATTTTAGGCATCTCAAAATCATCAAATCGATCTCCATCGCTATCACTATCAACGTTTCTAACGGCTACGGGATTAGTACGTCTTACCTCTTGAACCCGAGGGTTCTTGGCTTGGGGTGCATAAGTTATCCTTGGTGGTGGTGTCGGTTGCTGTTCAAGTAGAGGGCGGGCTTGTTCCTCTTGTCTCCGGTGAGGATCTCCGGTTAGGAGGTTGTGATTTTCGCGGGTCACTATTGTGAGTTCTTTAATGAGGCGGTGCAAATCTCGGGTACTCGTCTCGTGTTTCTCCTCTAACGTTTTTAGAGACTCCGAAATATGTTTCATGTTGCTTTCTAGCGCCTCAACACGGTGCTCCATGGATCCGTTGGCTTCGGTGGTGATACGAGGTTGAACCATTTCCGAGAAGAAGTCTCCGGTCAAGGAAAACGACTCGGCTCTGATACCAAATGATGTAGATTAAATCGATCTGGAGGTTTTAATCGTAAACCAATAAAGATTACAAACTTCTCAAGCTTAACTTGAAGGTTGAATAAACCCAAAAGGAATGAATCCTTGCTCCAATGGAGGCTTCAAAATATAATATTCATCAAAGTTACTCAACATTACAAAAGATGGAGAATATATACTCCTTCTAAATAAAAGATAAAGACTAAAAGGCCACCCCTAGGGTTACCAACAACTAAGGAGCCCTAGGGGTAAAATAGGAAATGCATAAGGATAGATATTAGGGTAAATAAGTTCAATGGCAAAGAGGTAAATAGTAGAGTGGCAAAACAGTAATAAAAAAGGTGGCAGATCTTGTCCTCAACAAGAAGAACTTGGGGAGGAAGTATTCTCCAGGTCTGATACGCCCCGCGTGGCCTCCCTCACGCCCCGCGTGGATGTGTCCCTGAACTTGGGGTTGCTGGCTCGAACTCAAGACGCGATGCGCCCAGTAGATTACGCCCTGCGTCAAGATTACGCCCCGCGTCAAGATTACGCCCCGCGTCTTGCGACCTACGCCCCGCGTACTCGACCTCCTGATCTGAACTCTCATCCGAGGTTGGCTCCACGTCCCGCGCCTCGCCATACACGCCCCGCGTGTATGACCTCTTGGGTTGTTCCCACGACTTCGAGTCCTTCACGCCTCGCGTCCCAGCGGACACGCCCCGCGTGCTCTGTTCTTCGCTCTTTCCTTACTCCCTCTCGGTTAGCTTTCTACGGGTCCCATCCTTCCACTCCGGTTCAACCTTTAGGGACCGGATGTCCTTATCATAAAATGAGGTCATATTTCTGATAACTAGGATAGTCAAATATAGGGGTTTTGACAACAAATATTGAAAAGACCTAAATCATAAAGAAAATGACAATCATACCCATGAAAGAGATAAAATTGTGAGGGGTATTTTGGGAAAAAAGTGAACCAAAGAGCAAAATGTTGACAAAATGTTGTCATCCATGCAACTAAATTAGGAAGAAGAAGTTAAATTAATTACCTTTTATACTATAAATCCAACTTTGTGTAACAATAATGTCGAAATCATGTCTAATTAATTTGTTTTAGTTTTTAATTATTTCTGTTTAGTGACTATCACACACACCACACCTATCATTCTTTTTGCCCTTAATTTAATATTATTTAGTAAGGTTTAGTTTAAAAAATTTAGAGATAAGGTGTAAAAATAACCGTAAGGTATATAGTCAAGAGCAATTTTATTCATACTGATTAAAATGATGCAATTTTACCTATAATATTGGCAGTTAAGAGCAATCTTATCCCTAACATTGACAAGTTGGGTCAATTTGAAAAATAATTCATTAAATTGTTTTCTCGGTCATAAATTTTGTTATTTACGCTTTGTATGCGCGTCATTTTATCACGCATTAATAACAGATCACAAACATATGGCTAGACGTGAAAAAATAAAAAATAAAATTAACAAAATATAGTCTTTTGTAGGAATTGGACAAAAAAATAATTTAACAATTTTGTTGAATTTATAAATATTATTCTTCAATTCTATTATTAAATTACAATAAATATGAAATCTTTTTTAAAACCAACTGATATGCAATTGGTGGAGAATAAAGAATAAAATGTATGTGTTTTATAATAATGTCTGAAATTGACCCAACTTGCCAATGTACTGAGTAAAATTACATCATTTTAGACGTTAGGGATAAAATTGCTCTTGGTTGCAAATGTTAGAAGTATTTTTACATCTTATTCCAAATATTTAGAGGGTGTTTGGTTGCTCATTTTCATGCTCCTTTTTGCCTTTTCATTTCAAAATGAAGAATTTTAGGCGTTTGGTTAGTGATCTCCTGTTTGCCTTTTACATCTGAAAAGCAGCATTAAGTGTTTGGTTAGTAATCTTCTGTTTGCCTTTTAGACCCGAAAAGCAGTCTTTTACAAAAACAGAGAATCTCTACTTTTTGGAAAAACAGTTTTTTCCAACAGCAAACTGTAACAGCAACAACAAATAGCAAACCGAAATAGCAAAGAGCAAAGAACAACAGCAAACAATTAAAACAAACAGCCCCATTATGTTAGTAATTTGAAATATATCATGTTACGTCTTAAAATAATGCAAAGGTTGCCTATGAGGAAATGTTTTGAAGTGGAGAATGTTGCGTTGTTTTGAATAATTAAGGTTGTTAAATTGCGAGATAATGATGCCGCTTAAAATTTGGTTTGGAAGTTGATAAAGCAATTTAATAAATTTTAATATAAAGGGAGTTTTATAATTTCTACTAACTTTTAAGTTTCGGTTTGTGTTTTTTCAACTAAATTCATTCGTTTAGGCATCTATGCAAACACGCTCAAAACGCCTTCTAGCCGTTTTGGCGGTTTTTTAGTCAACCCGAGGCATCTATGCAAACACGCTCAAAACGCCCTCTAACCGTTTTGGCAGTTTTTTTAGTCAACCCGAACTGTTTTTCCAAACGTGTTTCTAATGGCTATTTTTTTCTTAAAAATATGCGCAATGCGCTTACATTAAAGAAGAAAGAAAAATCTCCACCAGACCCGGATGTGATTCGAACCCATGACCTCCCAAGGCATAGGTAAGCTCTCAACCACTAGGCTAAGAGGTTCACCATATTTCCAATGGCTATTAACCAGTTTTCCTCGAAGTACTGCATGGGGAGGTCCTGAAAGCGAACCTAGACTATTATAGAGCTGATTGCGGCTTTAGAAGGACCAAATTCAAGTGACCAAGTTTGGACTGTCAAGTAGTGACTCTGTACAATCCAAGGCCCCTCATGCATTACTTTCTCCCAATCAACTCTAATCACGAATTTCACAAGATAAAAGTCATGACCGATATCTAGAATGTCCACACTGCCTGCAGGTTTCCATAGTTCTAGAACACGGTTTCGAAGTGCAATATACTTAATGGTTCGCCCCAAAAGCTTTACGATTAAATTATCGTTCCAAGGTTGAGAATTTTGCTCTTTGAAAGCAAGGATGAGGACGATGTGAGACTTGAGCCGGTTCTTTTCGTCCGTAAAATCAACAGCAATAAGCCCCTCAGCATGGAAGTCAATAAATTCCTTCCGAGCAAAAGATTCTTCCAGCGCAGTCATACAGTCGCGGTAGGAAGAGGATGGGAGAGGGTTAGGTCGCAACATAGGGGAGAGGGTTAAGTCACAATTTTATTGTAATTGAAATATATTTTAGATTAGAGGCCCTTCAAAATTGAAAGCCTTAAGCGACTGTCTAGACCGGCTCCTCTTGGAGCTGGCTCTGATTATTGGTAACTAGGGTTTAATCGAGTTGAGTAGAGTTTTAGTCTACTCAGACTCGGCTTTTCAGAAAATTGACGAGCTCAAACTTAACATTCTGTTCGTAAGCTATTAGGGTTGTAATCGAATCGATCCGAGCTTTGGCATGTTCAACTTGACTCGTCAGAAAATTGACGATTTGATGAGGGCATCCCTCTCTTAGCTGCGGACCCGGAGCCAAAAGACAAGACCCGTAGAGAGCCAGTCGAGGAAGACGAGGGCAACGGCAACCAGCAGAGCACGCGGAGCGCACCTAGTAGGGCGCGGAGCGTGAAGAGCCCAAAGTCTGAAGGAAAGTCCAGAAGGTCATGCACGCGGGGCGTGCGTTTCGATGCGCGGAGCGTGGATCCAACGTCCGAAGAGAGTCCTGTCCAGGAGGTCAAGTATGCGGGGCGTACTTCCGGGGACGCAGCACGTGAGAATCCCCAGCGAGAACCACCAAGTCCAGGAGCACAACCACGCGGGGCGTGCTGAGAGTTACACGGAGCGTGCCAAGCTGGAGAATACTTCTTCAGCAAGTTCTTCCTGTCATGACCATGAAGAACCAGTTATCAATTTACTATTTAATCCTTTCTTTTGTTTATTGAATTACCCTTATCACTTTCGATTCCTATTTTATCCTTAGAGGTTTAACTATGCTTATAACCCTGATGTGGGCTTTTAAACATTTCATTTTAGATTTGAGGGAGTATATAAGCTCCTCATTTTGTAATATTTCCCAACTTTTGATGAATTACAACATAGCTTCCATTGGAGCCAAAGTTCTTCCTTGTTGGATTCATTCAACCTTCAAGTTTTAGCTTGAGAAGTTAGTAATCTTTGTGAGTTTACAATTAAAACTCTCAGTCGATTTCAATCTACATCACGAGCTCAAATTTAACATTCTGTTCGTGAGCTGCTCACGAGCTTGTTAACAAACTTTACTCGCGAGTAGTTCGTTAATTCAATTCATGAACTTCGGTCAAAATAAATATTTTTTAAAATATATATGTTTTGTTAATTTTATTTTTCTTATATGATATGATACCAAAAAAAATTTCCGAAGTCAATTATTTTAGATGTAGGCAGTATTTTCTTTTATTATATTATATTTCATTTTTCATACTCAAACAAGACATACATTATTTAATTCTATATGTCAAGATTCTCATTTTTTCTCTGATGTCAAATGTCAAATCAATTCAAATCTTATTAAATTTGTTATGTCGAGCAAACCCTCTCTGCATCTGGTTTGACCAAATCTTATGTTGCACTATTGCATATCAATTTGTTCATATAATGTTTTTTATAATTTAATAATAAAATTGGAGATTAATATTTATAAATTCGGTGAATTTTTTGAATTTTTTATCTAATTCGTACAAAAGACAATATATTTTTTTTTAATATTTTTTTCTTATTTTTTCCACGTCCCAACATATGTTTGTGATTTGTTACTGATAAAATAACGCATGTGTGAAGTGTAGATGATAAGATTCATGATCGAGAAGACAGTTTGATAAATTATTTCTCAAATTGACCCAATTTATCAACGTTAGGGGTAAAATTGCTCTTGGCTTCCAACATTATAGGTAAAATTGTACAATTTTAGACGTTAGGGGTAAAATTACTCCTGACCCAAAACGCTAGGGGTATTTTTGCACTTTAACCCTTCTTTTTATATCAAAAACCCACAAGGCAAAACGACGTTGTTTTGAGGGGAACTAAAACAATATCATTTTAGACTAAAAAGACTTTTTTTTTTAATTTGGGATGAAGGAGGCAAATGCACCTTTGACCCCACTAAACCCGCCCCTCAACCAAGCTGAAATTAGAGAATTAGCGAAACAGCTTAAACAATTCGGTAGTTTTTTTACCCCTGGCAGCGGCTTTGGGGTGTTCACGCTCCTCCTAAAGCTAAACACCTTGTTTGGCGTGGGCTTACAGATTGCTTACCTACGCGGGATGCGCTCAGAGTTAGGTACATCGTCGTATACAATGGGTGCCCCTTATGCTGTGGTGCAGTGGAGGATAATTACCATGCAATTATAGCCTGCAGTTTTTCCAAAAAGGTATGGAATCATACTTCAATTGGAGATTTAAGTGCCTATTTCAGTAGCTTTGACGAATTCTAGTCTTTTCTGCTGCTAAACAAGTCAAAGGAAGAGCTGGGATTAACCGTAGTGGTATGCTGGTTCATCTGGTCAAATAGGAATCAATATATCTGGAATAATTTGTTATCTACAGCAGAGGTCCTTGGGAATAATGCGGTCTCATTATTCGAAGCTTGTCCCGTGCTTAGGTACGTGTTTCTGTTCAAGGCTCCTGGTGTACATCAGACCGTTGGCATCTTCCTAAACCCGGCTGGGTAAAAATAAACTTTGACGCAGCTGTTTTTTCTGATACTGGCACTGCTGGGTGCGGGTTTGTGGCGAGGAACCAGTTGGGGTTCATCGCGGGCGGATTCGTATCTATAGGCTGGTGTACTGATTCGTTCCTTGCTGAAACTCTGGCATGCCGGGCCACACTGCAATGGATTATCTCCAATGGCTGGTCTCTAGTCGAAATAGAATCAGACTCGCAGCTGCTGGTCTGCACCATACAGTCTGCTCGGTCCAATTCGTCGGGGTTGGACCTTATAGTTGAAGATTGCACTTCTTTATTGATGCAAATTGATAGTTATTCTTTTAACTTCATTAAGCGATCAGCGAATAAAGTTGCCCACGAGCTAGCTCAGGCATCTCATTCAACGTCTAAGAAGTTTGGGTAAATATCTCGCCTCCATTCATTTGTAACGCGTTATACGCTGACATCTTTTGAATAAAGTCTCTTTTCCTTTAAAAAAAATAAAAATTCGGTAGTTTTTTTTTTTTGGAAACCAAATATAATTTTTCGGTAGTTCAATTTTGACAGAAGTTTTTTAAATAGTTTTTATAATTAGATTAGATTTTTGTATTATAATTAAAATCGCTCAAAGTAATTAAAGATAGGGATAATGTACTACAATAGGTTTAAGGTTTTTGAAAAATATCAATTTAGGTTCAATTTTCAAAATAGAACCAATATAGACTTAACGTTTACAACATAATATCAATTTAGGCTTAACGTTTACAATATAACATCAATTTAGGCTTCACGTACAAAATAGCACCAATATAGGCTTAACTTTACAAAATAATACGAATTTAAGCTTAACGTTTACAAAATATATCTAATTGGGATAAGGTATCAAAATAAGCCTAAGGTTTTGAGGGAAGTACCAATTTAGGCTCAACGTTCAAAATAGCACCAATATAGGCTTAACGTTTACAACATAATATCAATTTAGGCTTAACGTTTATAATATAGCATCAATTTAGACCTCACGTACAAAATAGCATCAATATAGGCTTAACGTTTATAAAATAATATGAATTTAAGCTTAACGTTTATAAAATATATTCAATTTAAGTTAAATGTCACAATTAAATTAACCCTATTATATTGTTTTCTTATTAACTTTATATATTATTTTTTTTATTTAGTTCTATTTTCTTATTTATTATAATTCAATTAATTAGTATTCTTGCCCATTAAAACCTTATATTTGTTTTTCATCAACGATTCCATCACTACTAAATTTCATTGCTCACGTATTATATGCAAACTAATCGTTGATGAAAAACAAATATAAGGTTTTAATGAAGAAGAATACTAATTAACTGTATTATAATAAATAAGAAAATAAAACTAAATAAAAAGATAATATATAAAGTTAATAGGAAAAGAATATAATATGATTAATTTAATTGTGACGTTTAGCTTAAATTGTATATATTTTATAAACGTTAAGCTTAAATTCGTATTATTTTGTAAACGTTAAGCCTATATTGGTGCTATTTTGTACGTGAGGCCTAAATTGATGCTATATTGTAAACATTAAACCTAAATTGATATTATGTTGTAAACGTTAAGCCTATATTGGTGCTATTTTGAACGTTGAGCCTAAATTGGTACTTCTCCAAAAACCTTAGAACTATTTTGGTACCTTATCCCTATCTAATTTAAGCTAAACGTCACAATTAAATTAACCATATTATATTCTTTTCCTATTAAATTTATATGTTAACTTTTTATTTAGTTCTATTTTTTTATTATAATACAATTAATTAGTTTTCTTTCCCATTAAAACCTTATATTTGTTTTTCATTAACCATTCCATGACTCCTAAATTTCATGGCTTTCAGTGTTCGAAATATTGTGGATATTCAATTACTTTTAGTTTGCATATATTACATGAGCAATGAAATTTAGTCGTCATGGAATCATTTATGAAAAACAAATATAAGATTTTAATGGGCATGAATACTAATTAATTGTATTATAATAAATAAGAATATAGAACTAAATAAAAAGATAACATACAAATTAATAGGGAAAGAATATAATATGATTAATTTAATTATGACGTTTAGCTTAAATTGTATATATTTTATAAAATGTTTAGCTTAAATTCGTATTATTTTGTAAACGTTAAGCCTATATTGGTGCTATTTTGTACGTGGAGCCTAAATTGATGTTATATTGTAAACGTTAAGCCTAAATTGATATTATGTTGTAAACGTTAAGCCTATATTGGTGTTATTTTGAACGTTGGGTCTAAATTGATACTTCCCCAAAACCTTAAGCCTATTTTAGTACCTTATCCCTTAAAGATATAAAAATACAAAAATATATTAAAAAAAGGCTTTATACATAATTTACTGAATTTCTGTCTTTTACTTCTTTCTTTCTCTCTTCTAAACTCTTGCTTTAACTCAGGTTTGAAGCCTAATCTAAAAGTAATAAAAGTAATTAAGGGTCCGTTTGATGACTTGCAATTTATTGCTCCTGTTTGTTGGTTATTGTTCCTGTTTACTGGTTGTCTTTAGAAAATGCTGCTTTTTCAAAAAGCAAAGATTATCTGCTTTTGTAAAATATTACTTTTCGGTTGTAAAATGCAAATAGAAAGTGTCTAACAAAACACCTAAAACTCTGCATTTTAAAGTGAAAAGGCAAACATGAGGTAAAAAGTAGATAAACAAACCCCCCCTAAATCTAATTGGTTCTTTCTTCCTCCTCCCATTTATCATTCTATCCCTATTTTTTTGGTATCTTTTCAATGTTATTGTTTTCATTTTAGTTGAAATCCATACATTTTATCGAACTTTTTCCGTTTGATTTGTATTTGTCAGTTATAACTTTTTCATTTATATTTTTTATAGGTTTAGCAAGAGCGGAAGCGTCTTATTTTATACGTAGCTCCATAGATCTATGGGGTTTCACCAGTATAAATGACTTGGATCTGATTAGACGGGAGAAGCTAAATGATGACTTATGTTAAACATCTCACATTGCTAAATTGGAAAACTATATGACTCTTTAAATATACGAGGCAATCCTAACCCTCCAAGGTAACTTTTAAATGAGTTAGACTTTTGTTTACATGGTATCAGAGTCATGGTTCAATGTTTGGGACCCTCGCTGATATTAGTGTCATACACCAAATGAATTGGACATGACGAGAGTGTGTTAAACATCTCACATTATTAAATTCGGAAGCTATATGACTCTTTAAAAATGTGAGGCAATTAATCCTTTAAGGTACCTTTTGGAGTGAGTTGAGCTTTTGTTTACAGTTTATAGTTGCTTTCATGCGGATTTGGATTCAGGAAAAGTATGAGATTTGTCGTATTTTTTTTAATTGTACTTTTTTTTTCTCTTTATAGCCTTGTTTTTCCTTTATAAATCTTGTATTAGGATTTAGATTATACGTGTGCGATGTTTTATTCCTTACTATTTCCATGATATTCTTTTACTTTTTCAATCTCACGAAATAATACAAACATTTTTATATTAAAAAAAATACATCAAGAATATGCTTAAAAAAAAGTATTTTTCATCTTGATGTATTATTATTCATAAAACCCTGAATTTAAGGGTTTTAGAAAAAATAGTAGGGATTTTAGAATTCAAACCGTTATATTTAAGTATTTAAATAAAAAATGTTATTTCTTCTAAATTTTATACCAAAGAAACGCTCATGCTCGTTGCATGTTGCACGCTTGATGACACATCAAACGCAGGGATCCATTCATTACCGTTTTAAGCAGGTTGAATGAGTTATCGTGAAAATCAAATTTTATAGATAAGTGATTATGTCTTTTTAGATAAGTGATTACATTTTAGGCAAGTTGATGGGTTTCTCGGGACAACATGAAAATTCAAGAGGTCAATCAATTTTTTAAAACAAGTTCAGATAGGAAGCAACCACCTGAACTTGTCAATTTTGGTCATTTTGTCCTCTGAATTTACGGGACGACCTATTAGCCCCCTCAACTATTTAAAAGTGATATTAACAACCCTCTATTTTCATTATAACGGAAACAAGATGAAGTTCCAACATTAGTACAAGTCTTCATGGAAGTATTGGAACCAGCCTGAATATATGTAGATGATTTAGAAGGAGTTAAAGCTATATGCAATTTTTACGAGAGAACTTGTGTACGGTCTATACTAATCTCATTTGCAGCTTGTTTTAGTAGCTGGACCCAGACTTGGCATAAGAAACATTATAGGGGGACTATCCTCCCCGAGACTTGACGCTAGGATTGGCCTAGGATATCTATGTCTCCTCCTACTGCTAGTGTTAGGATGTCGAGGGTGTAATATAGTTATCTTATGATTAATAAAAGTCTTCGTGCATTATTCATATACTGTGTTCCTTTCTGTATGTTGTTGCTTACTGTTATATATGACTAGTGTGGATTGTCTGTGTGATGTTACTGTGATACTTGTCCCTTTTATCTAATCGATATATAGCTGTCTATTGCAGATATTGTAAGGTGTGACTCTTGGCTGGCTTGGCTTTCGGGGAAGAAGCAAGCACCACACGGTCTCAACTAGTTGGCCCCGACCCTTTTTATTATGACCTTGGTGCTTGCAATGAGAACATGTAATGATTGTTTCCGTTGTAATAAAAATAGGGGTTGCTAATACCACTTTTAAATAGTTGAATGGGCAAATAGGTCGTCCCATAAGTTCATGGGGCAGAACGACTAAAAGTGACAAGTTCAGAGGGCTGCTGCGTATGGTTTAGGGCAATAAATAATGTATTAAACCTTTTATTCTTTGTGTCTTCTCATAAGAGAAAGAGCTGGGTTCTATAATCAGAGAAAAAACAAATGAATCAATCTCAATGGTTGCCTTTTCATTTTTTGTTGTGTCACACCATTCAGTTTAAGAAATCAAATATTCTCACAACTTGTAGCTTTTAGAGAAAAAGGTATAAAATACTAAGACACTGTTGTAGGTTTTAAGGTAATACCCTAAAATGTTTTAGTGCCCTTTTATGTGAAATACCTTTATAGATTAAGATTCTCTTAATTTAGGGTTTTTTCACTTAAGAGATCAAATTAAGGGTATCAAAGATCTGTTTAGGCCTTGAATCTTTATACCTCATTAAAGGTAGGGAGAATATCACAATGCGGAAAAATTTGAGCTTTAAATTATAGGTCTAATACACAAATAACTCTCTGAATTTGTCCAAATGTTGCAACTGTCTCCCCTCCCTCCAAACTTTCAATTGTAACAACTTATCCCTCAAATTTGTCCTATTGTAAAACATAACCTCAAATTGCTGACATGGACTGCAATTGAAGAAACACGTGAAATACAAAAGTTGCAACGCTCGTAGAGTGTGATAATCAGATCTTTGGCGTGATACGAATCTGGAGAAACGTTTTTTTTACGGTTACTTCAAGTACAGGGAAAAAAATTCTCAATTTGGGGTTATTGTTACAATTGGACAAGTTTAAAGGGTAAATTGTTACAATTGAAAGTTGGAGGGGGCAGTTGCAACATTTGAACAAGTTCAGAAGATTATTTGTGTATTAGGCCGAAATTATATGTAGTCTTGGAAGAGGGTAATTAGTATATACCGTCAGCTAAAGTTTGAACAAGGTCACAAAAGTTCGAATTGTCTTAATAAAATTACTAAGTTTGTTTTATCCCAATAATATCAATTTAAATGTTTTCCGGTCATCTTTTCGCCGAAACTACTGACGTGACATCTCAACGTCATGTAAACGCCACATGGCATATTAAAAAATGTAACTACACATTTTAATTGACAACTGATATGTCACGTGGTTGTGTTAAAAATTTAATTGACAATCCTTATTTTTATGTTAATTTGTCATTAAATTTTATTATTATTATGTCACATGGCGTTGAGATATGTGATTAGATGTTATGTAATCAATTCCGGTGGAAAAATGATTGCAAAATGTCCAAAGTGACTTTATTGTGACAAATTCAAACTTAATTTTATTGAGATAAATTAAACTTTTATGACATTTTGGGGACATTATCTAAACTTTTATGACCACCGATGCTAATTACCTCTTAGAAGAAGGTAGGAATTCCAAAAAGATAAATGTCCCCGGTTTGGTAATTTCTAAGCTCAACAAGCTCAAATCAAGTCGGACCTTGTCGATGCTCGAGTCGAGCTTATCTAGGTTCGGTTTTAGTTCGGTTCGTTAACACTACTAACTTTATGAAGATTACAGAGAGACAAAGTAGAGAGAGAAAGAAGGTGTGAGAAATGACTTTTATTTGTGCCCGAGTTATAAACTTTATGACGACGGCTCATAAAGTTTATAACTCAGGCACAAATAAATGAGTCATTTCTTACACGCTCTCTATCTATTTTCTCTCTATATAATCTCTACAGATTTAGAAGTATTAACAAGCTGAACTGAGACTGAGCCTAGATGGGATCGACTCGAGCTTGAAATTACCAAAAAAATACTTTGCTCGAGAAAAGCTCGAGAACTACTCAATTCGAATGTACTCAAATTTACTGATTTGAACATTTTGTTATTTAATTCCAACCTTCTAAAAGTTTAAACTTCATAAAATAAATTTAACATGCATATTATAACAACTTAAAATGTTATAATTATAAATTTAAAAACTGAACTCATTTTTATTTTAGGTTTAAATATGGTGACTTTATCACCCAAGTTTGGGAACATCCCTAACACAAATTCGAGAATGAATAGTTATTTTAGCCCTTATCATAAAGTAATGTTGGATATTAAATTAGGTGTCTACTATTCTTACTTTATTTTTGACAAAGTAAAATTATTTTTGACAAAGTAAGTTTTACTTTGTTTTTTTCTACCATTGGATGAGTTTACTTTGTTAAAGTTCATCCTCATCCAATAGTAGAAAAAACAAAATAAGACTTACTTTGACAAGTATTCGTAAACAAGAGTATTAATGAACATCCGACTATATTGGAAAGTGAAGAAATGGAGGTAAATAAAAGGTAAACTTACTAAACTAGCATGAAATCAAACAAAAATTCTCCTACATAATTGAAAATAACTATAAACCTATCAAAACTAAGGGTGGCAATTGATGCGTCACTGTGTTCATCTTGTGTCAATTATCAAATTAATGTCAAACGACTCATATGAATCTAGTCGAATCAATATTATTGTCATATTGTATCCATATGTCACATATTTATCATCTTTTTACATTAGTAGGTTAACTATGCGCATTCTAAATCTATTTAACAACGGCTTATTTCATATTAGTATTTGATGGGCTTGTTTCATATTAAAGTCAAACAAATATTCATAGTTTTTTTTTTCCAAATGATGCCTAAGATTTTTATATTATTAAAAACAACAATCTATTCATTTGACATTATAAAAACTAATTTTAAAATTATAAAAACTAATTTTAACATTATAAAAACTAATTTTAACGATCTCAAAATACACTCCCCATTTAGATCAAAAAAAATTCTATAAATATTTATTTGAATAGACACGGAAACACAGAGGTCTTTTATTTGAATAGACATGGAACATAGAAGTTTTTTTTAAGACTTTACCCTTTATATTATTTTTCTAAGTTTAATTTTCAAAGCAACTTTTTACTATTTTATCTTTATTAATAAATTTAACAGTGCTTAGTGCTTACTCTATCCTTGTATCAATTAATGAGGTGTTTGCTAGAAGAGATATATAAGGTAGGATATGGATAAAAAAACACAAGATAAGTTATCCCATGTTTGTTTAGGAGATAGAAGAGTGAGAGAGATGAGAGATAAGCCTCCTAGCCTTCAAATCATATACCATGGTTGGGATAAGGATAAAGATTGGGATTGGGACAATGATAAATGACCGGGATAAGGATAAAAATAAAATAATCGAGAATTATTATTCAATGTTTGGTATGTGGAATAGTGATAAAATAATACATTTTTACTATTTTAATCTTATTTAAACTACATAAGGTTAATTTGGAGATAAGATAGACTTTTCCATCATATTAAAATCGCAGGAGATTATCCCACCTCCTTATACCACCACCTTCTAAAATGTGTTATTTTATCTCTATCCCTATCCCACGTACCAAACGTTGAATAATAATTCTCGACTATCATATTTTTATCCCTATCCCAACCTTTATTCTTATCCGTATCTCAATACAATACCAAACGCCCCATGAGGGAATAACATAGTAATCAGAGGCGCAAGATTATGGATTCCAACCCATCATCTTACAAACAAAAAGAAAAAGAAACATACTAACCAACTAAATTCACATTGGATTTATGTCATCATGAAAAGTGCCTAAATCAAAGCTAAAATATCAATTTTTGGGAGTAATATGTGCAACAATCAGAATCAAGACATTTAAAGGAAAAATTTAGCATCTGATCAGACAGGCTAAACCAGGTTTGACAACTATAGTAAGAACAGCAAAATTTGTGCATTTTCAAAAGAAAAAATATATTTTTTTCCCAAAAACCACATCGAACAGAACAGACATTTACATCAGTCTAGGTATTTGCTTGACAAAAAATTTAACCTGATTCAGATTTCAAACAGTCTGCTATCTGTAAAATCATTCCCCCAATGCAAGATTTATTTTCAACTGCAAGATATAAAAACAGAGAAATACGTTAAATATTTCAGTTTTGCACATAAAGATTCCTCAAAGACAGTAATATTTAAACCTAAGCCTTCTCGATAATATAATTTAGGCAAAAAGCATCATTAGACACCTGATCTTTCATTTTTTAGTTCATTAAGCCCTTGATCTTTTATTTGGATACATTAAGCCCTTGTTCATTTATTTTTTGTCTCATTAAGCCCCTGATGACCCAAAAAAAATAATTTTGAATATAAAATTCAGTTAACATACTGTTATTAATTAAACCTGCATTCGAAGTTTGTATTTTTACACTATTCGAAAACAGTTTTGGACGTGTAATATGGATATAGAAAAACTGTAAAAACCTTAATTCAAACTGTAAAAAATATTTTTTTTAATAATTTTAAATACAAACGAAGTTAATAATGTATTTTTAACAGAATTAGGTGTTCATAACTTACTAATTTGGTCGTAAGGGCTTAATGAGACTAAAAAAATAAATGATTAGGGACTTAATGTATCCAAATAAAAGATAAAGGACTTAATGAACCAAAAACTGAAAGATCAGGAGTCTAATGATGTTTTTTTGCCTATAATTTAATACACATAATAGAGATCAATTACACTATACCCTCGATATGACCATATTTACGAATGAATCCCTGTATTTGTTTTAAATCGAACTATACGACATAGTCCTGATTTAGTTTTATTTTGTTGGTCGAATCCAGATCCGATAAGTACAAAATCTTAGGAGTGCGATGAAATAGAAAGACCGCTGATATTTTTGTTTTAAAAGTTTGACACATCGGTAAATTTGAAAAAATTTAATTGAAGTCTATTTTTTTAAATGGATTTTAAACAACGGGAACATCTTTGTAAATGCGTAAAACTAAAAATATAAAAAAAAAAAAAAAAAAAAAAAAAAAAAAAAAACAGTTTTCTTTGCCTATTCCTTTCCCTTTTTTAATTTAAAAACAAGAGGCTAAGGTTGTACAACGATCTAGGTAAAATACATTCATGGCCCCAAAAACTATAGTGCTACTAAAATTATAGCCCCTAAACTGCATCTCGACATAAAGATTCTTCAACTTCACATTCTCAAAATTAAAGTCCAAATCAACAAAAGCCCTTTAAAAAAATTAAAGAACTGGGACCTAGATAAGTTTATTTTACACTCATCATTTCATTAATTGTTTAATGGTTTTGTTGATTTAGACTTTAATGTTACAGAAAATAAAATTCAGGGATTTTTATGTCAAGAAATAAAATTTAGAGGCCATATGTTAGTAGGAATATAGTTTAGGGGCTGTGAATGTAATTAACCTTTAAGATCCTCATAATAATTTAATCTTCACAGTGAAAACTCTTTTTATAATATGCTCAGACCACTTTAATCTTCATTCAGAAAAAAATCATTTTGTAAAATGCTCAAGACCAAATGCCATTTTTGGAAGTGATTAAAATTAACACAGAAAATACTACCTTCCTTCAAGAGGCAGCAACTTCTCAATCTAGCTTCTTCGCGACACCTTTTTTCGTTTCCTGTTGGCGTTCTTCTTACCATTGTGATTCTCATTACCAGATTGATCATCATTGCTGTCATAATCACTGCATATAAAACATAACAAATCTCTGTCATTATAAATTAAAAGGTTAAGTTGAAAGAACACTTAGGTAAGTACTCATGTCATGTGAACCCACAAGGAATAAAGCCTTGAAACCCCACAACGAGATTTGAATCTCCAAGAACAACGAATCAAGATCGGACAGATAAAAATCCTTGCAAAACAAAGTTGCGAAGACCCATATATAGTCTCCAAGAATTGAGAATAGAATTCTAAATTGTTTAGAATGTAGTGCTCCAAAGAACACAAAGAGAAGCTCCACAAAAAAAAAAAAAAAAAAAAAAAACCAAGAAAATTCAATTTGATTGATAATAATTCATAAACTCCAAACAATTTGAGTTTTTGTAGGGTTTAAATACCCAAAGAAAAAAAACAAATAAAAGAGAAAAACCACCCAAAACATTAAATCACTAAACTTAACTCCCAATGACTAAAAGGTGAATGTGCAAACTAAAAATAACAGCAAACCTAATAAAAACTAGTACAGCCACAATCAGGATTTGCATGATTTGGCCCCGGAGTAAGATCCAGAGTGAACGCAACTCTAGTTTGCATGATCCGGTCCTCGGAGTGAAGCAGAACACTCACTATTCCGATCTTTGATCCGTCCCCTGAAGTGGGACTTGGAGAGAGAAAAATTTGTACATTTTATCTTAAATTTTGCATGCTTTGTTATATTCTCAAACAAAGAATTTTCTTTGACCCCATTCACATCAAGTACTACTTTCAATATACAAATGCCAAGATACTTGATGAAATGAAGGAATTCAACTATTTGTCTAATCCTTCAGAATTGTATATACTTCTGTTATCTGCTATTTTCTACCATAAAATAAAGTTATAAACTAAATACAAATATCATCTTTACTACTCCAAACTATTGGAGTTTGTGATCCCTCTAGATCTTTTGTTATAATATCATCCCATAGCACAAAACCTGGGTATGAATTCTAATATAAACAAAAGGGCTACATGATGGCATCAATTATCAATATAAGTTAGCAGAATATTTCAGAACAGAGGAACTCTCACGCTTTAATTGTTTGCATCTGATTTTGCTCATCTTTTGCTGGGTTTTTTCTTTTCTTCTTTGGCTGTGGAACATTTTCAAGGCCAAGCACAATACAAGGCCACTCCAAGACGGCATTCCTGTTAAAGAAAATAACATGAAGCAAACATGAACGACAAAAACAAATAATAATAAATAAATAAAATTCCAAATTTTCATTATTAAAAATATTTTCGAACTAAAGTAAATGCTGAAGATGATAATATAGGTGTTGCTCCATTGTCCGCAGAAAAAGAACTGAAAAATACTAACCCATCATTTGCTTGCTTTTGATCTTCTTCGTTTTTCAGCATGTTGTCTTGCACTATGTTTTCACACCTAGCCTCATTTGGCTGAGCTTGATCCTCTCCATTAAAATTACTAAAAGTGCCATCAGCTCCATTAACTTTTTCCTCCTCCGCCTGTTTTTTCTTTCTTTTCCCAGTCTTTGCAACAATTCCATGTACCAATGCATCAGAACGCAATGGGTTCACTCCCCTTCTGAAAAATAGAACATAATGAGTTATGAAACTGGATTTGGGAGTTTAAAGAAAGAAATCCCATTTCGGGATAACATTAAAGTCATTATGTACTAGCCAACCATGGTAAATACTATTACTATTAGTAAAAAGTAAGATTAAGGGGCTGGTTCATGCAGAAGGAAATTCCAACTGCCCAGTGAAGAACTAAAGTGGATATCAAGACAATGAATATCCCACTCCATGTATTATTCTGAGATGTTCCATGTATGATTCTCTCCAAACAGGACATAATCAGATTAAGGAAACACAAAGATAAGAAAAAGAAAAGTAACTTCATTTCTGAAAAAGCTCTACAAAAAACTTTAGTAGCAAATGCTAAATGTTACAGCTATGAATTTATGTTGGTTCACATAGAAAAATAAAAATACTAACTCATCAGTTGCTTGCTTTTGATTGTCTTCACTTTTCAACAAGCTGTCTTGCTCTATGTTTACGCACCTAGCCTCATATGTCTGAGCTTTATCCTCTCTACTAATGTTGTCCAGAGGAATGTCAACTCTGAGACTTTTTTCCTCCTTTGCCTGTTTTTTCTTTCTCCTTCCAGTCTTTGCTACAATTCCGTGCACCAACTCATCAGAAGGCAGTGACAAATGCAACGGGTTCTCTCCCCTTCATAAAATTAGAAAATGTTGAGTTACAATTAAAAAAATTAAATTTGGGAGATTTTGGGTTAAGAAAGATATCACGACTCAAGGAAGTTTTGAAGACATTATTAGTAGACAACTATCACACTAAGATTGTCATTATTAGCCACCACGAAAGATTAATGGGCTGGTTCATGAAGAAAGTGCATGCCAAAACAACCTTCTTAATAAAGACATAATAAAATGAGAAAACACAAATAATAAGGGGTGAAAACAATCCTGTTTTAACTAACTTCGCAAGAAACATGAGTGGTAAATGCTAAAGATGTGAATACAAGTCTTGGTCCATTTAGAAAAAGAACTGAAAGTACTAACTCGTCATTTGCTTGCTTTTCATCTTCTTCATTTTTCAACAAGCTGTCTTGCTCTATTATTTCACACCTAGCCTCATCTGGCTGAGCTTGATCCTCTCCAGTACCATTGTTAAAAGGACTGTCAGCTCTCAGAGTTTTTGTCTCCTTTGCCTGTTTTTTCTTTCTCTTCCCAGTCTTTGCAACAATTCCATTGACCACAGCATCAGAAGGCAGCAAAATTTGCAATTGGTTCCCTCCTCTTCATAAAAATAAAATAAAATCAGTTACAAAATGACACATTTGGAAGATTAGAGTGAAGAAAGATGTCATGTTTCAGGATCATACTAGTGGGCATGTACTGTACATAAATAAGAAGGAAAAGATAAGATAAGTTCCCCTCTTAAACTTTTGCAAGGAACTCTGTCAATAAATACTAAACATGTGTATATATGCCATGGTTATAGAAAAAGAACTACAAATACTAACTCATCGTTGGCTTGCTTTTGATTTTCTTCATTTTCCAACGAGCCATCTTGCTCTACATTTTCACATCTAGCCTTGTCTGGTTCAGTTTGATCCTCTGTATAAACATTGGTA
Organism: Euphorbia lathyris; assembly: GCF_963576675.1. Lineage (NCBI taxonomy): Eukaryota > Viridiplantae > Streptophyta > Magnoliopsida > Malpighiales > Euphorbiaceae > Euphorbia > Euphorbia lathyris. The sequence continues at coordinate 74,701,760 of NC_088918.1, read as the reverse complement.
AAAGCACTTTCATCTACAGTCTCCTTTGTCTGTTTTTTCTTTCTCTTCCCAGTCTTTGCAACAATTCCACAAATCAATTTATCAGAAGACACTGTCAAGTGCAATTGGCTCTCTCCCCTTCATAAAACAAAATTTGATGAGTTACAGAAAACTAGATTTGAGTGAAGAAAGATGTCATGTTTCAGGATCGTACTAGTGCGCCTGTATTGTATATGATTTAAGCCCAAGGGATATTTGCGTGTAGGGATGTGCCAATAATAATATATATCGCGAGCCTTACCTATTAGCTTAACCTTTTAGGTCAATTGGTTTCTTAATATGTTAACAGAACTTCTTAGACCAAGTGATCAAGAGTTCAAGTCATAGCAACTCCCTTTATTTTAATGAAATTTAAGCACATGGTTGGATGGCTTGTGTCATACATGCTTCCAGCCCAAGGGAATTTGCATGCGGGAGTGTTCAAAGATAATATACAAAGGCTATTCTTGAGCGTTACCTGTCAACTTAAGCTTTTGGGTTCAATTGGTTCTTTCACATGGTATCAAAGCCTCTTACTTAGACCTAGAGGTCGAGGGTTCAAATCCTAGGAGTGCAGGGGAATCTGTGATAATATTTAAAAGTTATTCTTGAGCCTTACCTATTAGCCTAAACTTTTAGATCAATTGGTTTGACAGTACTAAAGTCCTTATTTAGTAGCTAATTGCCATAGTAAGATTATTATTATTAGAGAAAGTGAGATTAATAGGTTGAATCATGAAAGAAGGTGCATTCCATGAAAGACCCCTAATAAGATGAAAACACAAATGAAAAGGAAAAGATAAGGTAAGATAAGATAAGTTCCCCTCTCAAACTTTTGCAAGGAACTCTATCAACAAATACTAAACATGAGTATATATGTCATGGTCATAGAAAAAGAACTAAAAATACTAACTCATCATTCTCTTGCTTTTGATTTTCTTCATTTTTCAACGAGTCATCTTGCTCTACATTTTCACTAGCTTTGTCTGGCTCTGTTTGATCCTCTCTATTAACATTGCTAAAAGCACTTTCAGATCCAACAGCTTCAGTCTCCTGTGTCTGTTTTTTCTTTCTCTTCCCAGTCTTTGCAACAATTCCACAAATCAATTCATCAGAAGGCACTGTCAAATGCATTTGGCTCTCTCCCCTTCATAAAACAAAACTTGATGAGTTACAGAAAACTATATTTGATAGATTTTGAGTCAAGATACACGTCTTGTTTAAGGATAGAAATAACAAAGAATATTTCATAGCTATAGCCATAGTAAGATAATCATTATTAATAAAAAACGACATCAATGGGTTGGTTCATGAAGATACTGGAGAAATGGATGCAATATTAACTTCTATGAATCAACTTAAGAATCTGCAAATACAGATACTTGTTAAAGGTAGGAATTGATATGCTATAGGGACTTTAAACAGCCTTTTGCCTAAAAAGGTTTTATATGGCAATTAAATTAATTCATTAAAATGGAAGGCTCCTATTGATTGTTTATTTAAACATAGGGGCAAGAAAAGAATCTCACTTATCATTTCCAATCTTTTTGGCATCTCCATTTATCAAAGCCATATCTTGACTTGATTGATCAACTTTTGTCTCATTTTGCTGCAATTTATACCATGTAAGGACTTGGCCAGGGAAAAACTCGTCTTCTACTCTGGCTCTAACCCCCTTCTGCTCTTTGGGCTGCTTTTTCGTTTTCTTCTTTGGCTTTGCATCATTCTCTACAGTAGAAGGCAGAGAACTATTGTATTCATGTGGCTTCCTACAAGAGCAGATCAGAAGAGTTAAGCACAAACAGATATAGCCAAGAGGAGGGGGGATGATAGTGATAGAAATTAAAGAAAATTTCAAAATATTTAATAAATTGAAAATACAAATTAAGAGTATATTTTTAGGAAAAAATAATTAGAGTAATATTATGAAAATCGCAGCTTGTGGTGGGTGGAAGAATGCAATAGTTTCAAAGATGAGTTATGAATACCATATTTTGGTCTCCACCCTTTATAATTTCTGCTTCCATATATTTTCTTGAGACTTAATTCCTTGAATGAAAAGTGATATGACATTCTGGTTGGAGATTGAAGAGATTATGGTTAATTCTATAGATAGCTAAAAGACAACTATATATATTGGTACTACAAATCTTCATGTAATTTCACACAGGGTTGAAGATGCATTTCAATGTTGTTTATATATATTGATTAAGCTGGTTTTGATATTTCTCAAACTGATATTCGATCTCAGAGAAAAAAATTTACTGAAAATCTGGCCTGATCCGTGGCAAATCCTACTTAACAATACTGCACTTTACCTTTTCGGTTCACTATCTAAGATAGCATCTATCTTTCCTCCAGTTTCAGCAGAATTATCATGGCCAGCTTTCATCTCTTTGACAATTGTTTGGCCTGTATCCTTTTCAGCTTTTTCTTCTGCTCCTGGTTTTCTTGTCCTTGCAGCAGATTTAACGAGAGATGAAATAACAGCCATGTCTTCACCTTCGATGTCCATTACATCCGTGCCACCATTGGAAAATGCTTGTTGCTGAGAGGTGCAGTCATCATCTTCATCAGCCTGACTTGATTGGTATTTCTTCCTAAGTCGTCTATTCTTAGTCTTAGCATCCTCTTTTCCACCTTCCCCTAATGTCTCCTCGGCCACTGATGAAATCATCAGATTAAATTGATGAACTATATGTATAAAGAAACAGCTAATAATCTTTCGGGAAAAAATAAAATCTATTTTCCAGGTCCCTATCATGCATCCAATGCCAACTTATAACAACTAGAAACATTGAAAACATGAGCATCATAACATAATATCAAGAACAATCACTAGATATTGAAAATAGAAAACGATCTAAGAACTATAGATTATAAGTTTAATACAATACCTCCATCAGAGAAAGCAGGAGAGGGTGCAATGACCTGTAGTTCATCGTCATCGATAAAACTATCCTCGTACTCTTCTTCGTCACTAACACCAGGAGATTTTTCTGTGTCTGTATCTACAATATCTTCCCCATACGATTCTCTATCCGTCGAAGTAAAGGAAAATTTACCAACATATCAAAACAAGAACACACACACACATACATACATACATGCAAAGATGTATACACATGTTCTCCTTCTTGTTTCACTCTTTTCCATGTTCGATCAACAACCAGTGGAAGCTAAAGTAAAGCATAACATGGTTGTGCAAAAAATTACAAATAAAACTTTTTTTCTTATGATAGTATATATAAATCAATTGTGCTGAGTTTCGAATGAGATTCATATATAGTTAAAATCTATGCAATAAATAGAAATTAACAAAACAAATGAAGGATACGACTCGTCATCAAGCTTGTAATGCCTACTCGCACCTAGATAATAACCAGTTAGGTGAACACTTCGGGGACCAATAACTGAGAAAACAACTTCATCCGCCTCTTCAAATTCCAAATTCAACTGGCATGATTCCGATTGCTCAGGAAACAACGAACAAAGAAAAACAGGACATTTGGCTCCTACATTACACTGAACCACACTATTCTTCGTACCCGTACCGAATCCTAACGTCGCCTGAAATCATCAATCGCGCACAAAAACATCCAAATCAATAAAATAATACAAACACGGTATAAGAATTGAGAATCCCTAACATAAGAGCAGAATGGAGAATATAAAGGAAATATCGAATAGAAAAATACAAAATGAAAATGAAATCAGAGGACAACAATTAAGCGAGAAAAGCTTACCTGTGAAACATGTAACCTTCCTCCCTTGCTATCAGACAGATGAGTAAATGGATTCCCGGGTTTCACTTCCACTCCCCAGAAAGCCATAGCTGGAGAGAACTTCCGAAACCCCGAAAGGAGCGGTAAACGATTATACTTCCACTTTCAAATAAAAGAGGTTTATATAAACCCTAACAGCGGATTCAATTTGGAAAAATAGAGCCTTTCCACGAGTCCTAAATTACATTTTAGTCCTTCAAATAGGTTGTTGAGCATTCCAAACCTTTAAATCAGGGTTTTTTTCTTTTCTTTTTTTCTTATAAAAAAATAAATAACAAATTTAAAGGCTTAGGAAATGACATTATTCTAGTACTTGTTCATCACCAAACTTTAATTAAAGGCAATGTCAAAACACTCAGCTTTCGAGACATTTTGCTACGGCTAATCACAATCAGCATTATACTATGGATATCAGGACTACTCTTCATCTAACCTCAAAACCAGGGGATCTTACAATCAAGGCCCTAAAGAAGTCACCATCGGTAATGGTTTTAAATTTCATATTCATTATGTTGGTGCTCTTGATTGTCAGATGAACGGTAAAAATCTTAAATTCAAAGATGTGTTGTTTTTTCTTTCGACTTCTCAAAATTTGATTTGTGTTAGATCTCTTACTTTGTCTAACAATGTTTTTGTTGAATTTTTTGTTAATTCTTTTTTGGTTGAAGGAAATCATGCTCAGGAAGTAGAGTAAAAATGGTCTCTATTATCTTCCAGTTAAAGTTTCAATTCTAGTTTCAATAAATTTCGATGCACTATCTACATGGCATGCTCGTTTAGGCCACACATCTCTTCCAATTGTTAAGAAATTAGTTTCCTCCAATGTTATTTTAGCTTCTGATAATAAAAAGAACTCTATTTATGAATCTTATAATTTAGTCTAGAGAAAGCTTTCTTGCCTCATCTCTCTTATTACGCTATTCTGCTTACTATGATATAGTTTATAGCAGTCGCTGTAACAGCTTACCTTACCTTACTGTAAGACTATACTTACCTTACCTTTAAGCAAAATTCATGAACCTTTGTTTATTAAATCTAATTTTGTTGCTAAACAACCATAGGAGTTTATATATTATGATGTTTGGAGTCCTACAATAATTAAATTGCATGATAATTATTCATATTATATGCTCTTTTTTTTTTATCATTGCACTAAATAAATACAGATCTACTTTCTTAAAAAGAAATTGGATGTGTACAAAACCTTTATCAAATTTCGCTTAATTGTAAAAAAAAAAATTGGTTTAACAATCAAATTCTTCCAATCTGGTTCATAAAATATTTTTCAGAACACGGGATAGTTCGGCGATTAGCTTGTCCTTATACACCAGAACAAAATGGTTCTATAGAAAGAAAACATGGTGATAGTAGGGGGTATGTTTATGCTTCAATACAATAAAGAATCTGAAGTTAATGGTAGTGATACATTTATGAGTTATGATTATGTAGAGAGTTCATGTGCTGGAGTAGGAGAAGTTACAGCTGCTGGGGATGATGAAAGGGAAAAGGTGAGGATGATGAACATACAAATGTTGGGGATGATGAACCTGCACATATCGGAGATCCTGAAGGTACAAATGTGGGAGAAGAGCAAACTACAAATGCACAACAACGTGAAGCTACACCTGCAGTGGAAGAGGAAGATTTTGTTGATCCAGATTATATTTTAGAGCATGATGATAATGATTTGATACAATGAGTTGAACATGTTAGAAAAGGGAGACCCAATATTATATCATTTGTTAACACTAGTGGGAGGGATCAACACAGAACTTTAATTTAGAAGAAAATTCATCAAAATATGTCGACTCAGTATATTTTGAATTAGATTCTAGAAATAGAGGCAGAAGAAGGTATTCAAAATTCAATTCTCCTGAGAATATGGTTGATCCAACATTTAAGATAGGAATGTTGTTCAATGATGATGAAGAATTTGACCAATTCATTAGTGGTCAACCAATAAGCATTTTTTACCTAGTAACACCCTAATTCCAAATCATAAGATCAACATAGTCAAACCACCTCATCAGTGTTCTATAAATAACACTAGTCTCTTGTTGTGTGAAGAGTTCATGGAGTAACTCAATATCCCAATCAAACGAATTAGGAATGAAGAGATCACTAACCTTGAAGTTTTCGAAACCCGAAGTAATCGAAAAGAAGATTCGATAGAGCTGTTTATCTCTCACCCATGGATCCTGCCACACACTGATAGATTTTTCATTACCAACCTTCCAGTAATCCAAGAGACGATCCGACGGAGTTGTTTATCTCTAACCCATGGGTTGAGTTCTGCCACACACTAATAGATTTTCCATTACCAACCTTCCAACGATATCCAATAAATGAAGTAAAAGTTGAAAATTCCAGACACTCCTCCAAATATAGCGAGGTGAGAAACCCAACCTAACAAAATAAATCCCCATTCGGATAATATTTAACTTTAAAGATGTTATTGACAAAAGAATTTAGATATGACGACTAATATTTAACTTTGAAAATGTTATTGACAAGAGAATTTAGATATGACGAGAGAGAATCGTCATCCCTGTTTACCTATCATAACTAGATTGAAATCACTAAGTTTCTAAAATTCAGGTCACCCCCTTTATGGGGAATACACAAACTTCTCATTAAGAGTGAAATAAAAAGATGCTCTCTTCTCTTTGAATGATAACAAGACACTAAGTCCGGATGCATATAATGCTCTATTCTTTTAAAAAGAGTGGTATATTGTTGGAAACGTTGTGGTGTGGTAAGTGCTATTAAGTCTTTCTTTACCACGAACTGTGATCACTCACACACTGGGTTAGATTGGAGCAATATTTTTTAAAAACATGTTACCCATCTTGAGAGATAACGGGCGGAACGACCTCTCAATCTACTTACTGTAGCTCAGGAATAAAAACGTCTGTCTAGACACTCCCTCTTCTTCCGACCCCCCTACACCTACTGCTACATGAGATCTCATTTGTCACTTCCCTCGCTCGTCATGTGAGAAAGAATGGACTTTCTTTAACTCACTTACAGCTTTACAGCTCCACAACTAAACAAGCAGGAATTTATCGAAATTTGTGACGATCTTACATAGATGATAAGATCTTCTACCCTATCTATGCTTGTTTCTTCTACCAAGCCAATCCATGAGGAAAAGAGTTAACCTAATAAAAACTACTGCAATGCAAGAAATAATTTAACATTCTCATTTCGCTCCAACTACAATCTCCCTTGCATGAAAAAGAAAAAAACTTTACCATAATACGAGTAATGAGTAAAATTAATTAAACAACATTCTCTTATTAAGACTGATGCCTGACAACGCTAATGAATCCTCCTACGATAGCCCGTTGATTCCACATATCCTAATTTTAATATTCCTCTATCAGAGCAAATTAAACATCTGAAACTGTTCAACAATTGCAACAACAAAAACACTCGTGAAATAAAATCGCTTCCAACTATACGAATCATTATTAGTAAGTCCGTAAGTCCTCCCATGATAACCAATTGATTCCACATATTACATGATAACCAATTGATTCCACATATCTTCGTTTTAATATCCCTCCACCAAAACCCTCCACCAAAACGTAAAATAGAATCACTTAACCAGTTGTACGAATCAACACTAAACAGTTTATCACACCAAAGTTATAACTTCTCCCAAAACCGTGTACAAATCAAAACCATTATTCTTAAAATTTTAAATTTTCCACAAATTAAAATTATTTAAAATATTAAATTATAAAAAAAAATTATTTTTAAAACTCCAAATTCTCTCCAAATTAAAATTATTTAATAATTATTGAATCCTTAAATTTTTTTATTATAAAATTATTAAACGCTAAATTCAACTATATCAATCCAAAAATTCTCAACAATCCAAAAATTAAATTTGACAATATTAACACGAACCCAAAAATCCTCAATTTGAAAATATACAAATATCTTTAACAAAAAAATAATAATATCAACCACCATAAAACATAATCCTCAGTTTAGAAGATAATATAACCCCACCTGCAAAACAATATAACAAATATAAAAAAACAGTCAATCCTATTAATAAAATTAAAATATAAAAATATCCCGAAGGTTTATATTCAAAACAATTTTACCCAAGGAAAGTATTTTTTTAAACAACAAAATATTTAACCCATGAAGGTGGATGTACCAATTGAACTAATTCAATTGGTAATTATTAATTTTCTTTTACATATATTTACATAAAAGATATAAATAATATTTACACAAAACATCAATGATATACATTAACGAACGAGCTAAGCTGGACCGGTGCCGGTAACACCCAAATCCTTCTTATCCTCATCTTTTCCGGCGCCGAACACTGGACCACCTTTGCCGGCTGCATCAGGGACTTTATCCTGGATTTTATCAATCTGAATCATCCCCTGATCCTCCCTTGAACGCAGCTCTGCCTTGGTTTTATTCTCTCCTCCACCGACCGACGAGTACGTGGTCGCCGTCGTTGATCCCGGCGGTTGTGCTCCTTGCGCTCCCGACATCTCTATCCAAAATATGCTTCAATTGTGCAAAACGGCCATCTGGCTCACCGTTTTTATAGTATGAGCACCGCTTCACACAGTCCTATCGTAATCCGATAGGACTGTTTGTTTTTGTCCGCTGATATACGGATTTCAAATCAGCGGTTGACGTGTGTGTAGTAAGGATTTGATTACAGCCGTTGATGATTGAAAGTTTCATATCAATGGTTGAGATGGACAGTGTAATATAAGAGAGAATATATATAGAATTGACAGTTTGACACGTTGGCAGTTGATGTGGCATATTCTGGCATTTAAGCTTGCAACGGTGTAATATAAGAGAGAATATATATAGAATTGACAGTTTGACACGTTAGCAGTTGATGTGGCATATTCTGGCATTTAAGCTTGCAACGTGGTATCCATGCATCATTACACCTCCTTTCTTTCTCATCCAAATGATTTTTTTCCATCGTCCATCTCTTATGCCACCTAAGCTATCCATTTTTTTTGTGAACAAAAAACCTATCCATTTATTTATTTGTTTATTAAAGTACCGTATCAAATAAATGATATATATATTTTGACACGTGTAATATGGATTCATAATTATTATAAAAAAATTTATTATTTTAATTATTAAATATGGTCATAATATTTGTATCTCAATATAAATTAAATAATATGAAAAAAACTTCTTAAATACCTTTCAATTTGTTTAAAACGAGAATAAAATCTAAAATTATTTCGGAGTCTTTCAATCTAAATGTAAGGTTTGATAGGTTGGCTCTTAAGTTAACAGAATGTTAGACCTTGTTTGATAAACCACTTAATTGCTTAAATTAAAATATTAAACACTTATTTAATTTAAGTGCGTTTGATAACGGTTGTTTTTTCACCATTTAAATTAGTTAATTAAGTTAAAAACCACTTATTTTGATAAGTCAAAATATTTAACTTATCATTTTAAATTAAACATTATCAACTAATATTTTTAAAAAAATTAAATCATTCAATATTTTCAGCACTTAAAATTCAGTACTTATTTTTTCAGCACTTAATTTTCAGTTTTATCAAACAGCACCTTAATGTACAATGTCCTTTTATTCAGATGATTAAGTTAATGATGTTACTGACTATGATCTAGAAATGATTTAGAAAAAGGAGGAGTGAAGTAAAAATAATATGTACTTTGTGTTTTTTTGGAATCACTGTTTATAGATGTGAGTGAATATTACTTCTACGCGTCATATACTTTCGTATCTCTTCCTTTACCATAAGTTACAACACTTTTTAGGAATTAGAAGCATACATTTAGAATTTAGTTATATGATTGTGCTTTTTGTATAAGGTCTTTCATTGGTCCATGTGTTCAACTTCTTCTAGCTTATTATTTTGAAGGTATTTGATTGCTCATTTTCATACTTCTGTTTGTATTTTCATTTCAAAAATAAGAATTTCAGATGTTTAGTTAGTGACCTCTTGTTTGCCTTTTACATCTGAAAAATAACCTTTTATAAAAGCAGAGAATCCTGCTTTTTCAAAAAGCAACTTTTTCGAACAACAAACCGCAACAACAACAACAACAACAACAAATTCACCCTAAGATTTTAATCCATCTTAAAATTTTAATCCGTCTAAATCTAACGGTAAATGATCAAATTCATTTGATCATCATCATGGTCCATATAAACACTATTGCTTTAATATTACTATCATATTTTTATATATATATGATCACATGTAGTGACAGATTTAATCAACTAAAGCAAGGAGTATAATTTTTTTATCCCAGTACAAGTTAAAACAACATCGTTTTAGACTAGATTGGGCACCTTTCTCCATTTGCAGAAGTGCAATTAGCATTCCTGCACATGAAGATCGAAAGGAGAAAAAAGGAGTGAAATCACAAGAGTGGTTCCTGGCGTCTAAGGTGCACCATAATCTCCTATCTTCTATCTCCGTCTTTACTCGGATAGAATTTATAGATCACATAACATAATTATGAAATTGACACATCAAACTTTTACCGTTAAATTTGCATATAATGCAAATCTATAAAATCTGATATTAAATAGAAATATGTATAAAATATTACATTTCATGCGGTTAAGTAATTTTACATTACTTGCTAACAAAATTGAAAATAGGAAAAAGCTAAAAAAGGAGGAAAATACAAAAAAAAAAAAAAAAATTTGTATTTTCATCAATTTGTAAGAAATCTAGTTTTCCAAATCGATGAAACATAAGGTTTTTTTTTTTTACTTTTCCAAGAAAATATCATGTGGTTTTTTTACACTTAAACACTTCAAAGGACTCTGAAATAAAGTTAATCTTTTCCATAAGATTGAGGCAAATTTGACTCTTATCCATATATATAAGAACTAAGGGTCAAAATAGCTCTGAAGTTGGTAGTTAGGGTCGGTTTATCTCAAATCGAAGTTTAAGTATCAATTCAGTTCCAAAATTAGCAAAACTTGACAAATTAGCCCAAATTTGACAAACTTTCAAGTATTAAAACCGACAGGAATTTTCACATGCACCTTAATGACTGTAAAACCAATTGTTTTTGGGCTAATTTGTCAAATTCAGAGTTGAGTTGATACCTAAACTTCAATTTGACTAATTGAACCCGCCTGCCAACTTCAGGGTCATTTTGACCCTTAATTCCCATATATAATATCACAAAGTTGCATAGACAGCCAAACTTACAAAGAAGCCCAAGAAAGCACCAGCAATGACTTCAAGTTCAGTGTGTCCAATTGATTCTTTCAATGGATTGAAACTATCCAAAGAGTTTTCTGATTCTTCTTTGGCATCAATGCTTGGAGATATCAACAACTGAGCAGCTTGTCTGGTTCTGTTTTCTGAATTAACTAAAAAAGGTGTAGCATTTGGCAGTTCATTTACATAAGGTCTTCCTTCCTTTGATGAAGAAGTTTCCAGTACTTGAGAATCATTTACTGAGTTAACTTGCTTCTTCTTACTTACCAGTTTGTTCATAACTCTTGCATGATTTCCAACTTCTCTTCTTACACCCTGACAAAATCATAATAATAATAGTGAAGAACAAGCTCTGTTGATACGATAGCACGATTTATGGAGACAAATTGACTAACACAACAACACGTTTGACGTGATTAACATTTTGTTGCATGTATACAATATTTAATTGTATAGAATATATGATTATAACACAACAACCCGTGTTGCCACTTAATGATCATACACTGCCAGTGAAAGCATGAACATGACGTATAAATCTTGAGATGAAGTTAACTGTTGACCTAAACATCCCTAGCCCCTTGAAGCTGCTTAAAGTGACATGATTAGCCTGCTAAGTCCTATGTGCCAGAGTAAGTGGAGATTTAGTTGAAGCATGTATCACTTTAAACAAGTTCACGGAACCAATAGATCACTTTAAACAAGTTGGAGGGCTAATAGATATCCAGAATTCAGAAGGCCAATCAAATTATTTGCCAAAATACAAGAGACTCTTGATGTATTCTCCGTTAATTTTTAGTTTGTTTGTTTGTTTTTTCTTCATAGATCAAACCTTTTATTCGGTTGAATCCAGATTTTGTTAAAAAAGATTCTAGGGTATCAACACGTCGGTACTAGTCCAAATTAGCTTTGGTAACCAAATAATTTTCCACCTTTAATTTTTGAACCAATTTTAGTGCAACTACTGGGTTGATTTGGTGTTTAAGTATGTTTTGTTTTGTACCAATTGGGTTAGCTGAGTCGACTTGCTAGTTGGACTAAATTGGTTAATAAATGAATGATAGAGTAGTTATTTGGACTAAGTGAATGCTAGCATAGCATGTCTCTTCTTCATGTCCCATTGTCATTCTTGTCCTCCAATCGGAGCTTGGCGCTAAATTTACAGCATATAAAACATTGTCTTCCAATAGTCTACTCTGCACTATAATTTTCAAACTCTATAAGCAATCTAAACCTACCAAATGATCTTCTCCTCAAGCAAGAGAATTGAGTTAGAACCTCAATGAAAAGCGGGTTCATTCTTGAATAGGCACCATTTATTCAAATTTAGTGAATTATGGGTCAAAATGGCCCCTAGAGGATATGAATTTAACCCAAATCAAAGTTTACGTATCAACTCAACCCTAAACTTGGTAATATTTGACAAATTAACCGAAGTACAATCAACTCTTCTCCACGTAAGTCAACCTCTAGACTGTGATCGATTGAGTTGTTTTCAAGCAAAAAACTTCACGAGTATTTCAGAAGGTAAATACTTAGTCTATAAGGTACTACATTTGCAAATTAGGCTGCAACAAAATGGTTCTTAATAGGGTTTATGGCTCGGCAAGGAAGATGGAGAACAAGACAAGGATCTAATGGTAAGGCTTAGGAATTGTCAAATAAAAAATGAAAGAGACAATAGAAAAAAAAATGGTGTTGTACCCATGAAAAGCATAATCAAAAGATTAAGCAAAAGAAAGTTTCTCCAAGTCAAAGTTTGTTGACTCAACTCAACTGTATGAGATGTAACTTTTCCAAGTGCAGCATAGTGTAGGGGGATGTAGTTGGCCTGTAGGCTAATTGGCCCAAGCATCGGTACTGCTCCAAGAATGGGAATGATGAACGGAACATATCAATGGCTGTTCCTCCCAGAATCAAAGCTAGTATACGGATTACTACAGGGGACAAAACTCATTGGTGTAGGATCTCTGCTACCCCTGGGCTAGTGAACATGCACTTGGCTTAAGTGGTCTACGCTTGTCCATCAGGGACTAGGAGGCAAGCATTCTGTCCTTGGGAAAGAGATGTCTCAATAGGGAAGGAGCCTATGGACATTTTGGGGTCGTCGGGCCATAGTGTGCCGGCGCTCCTACGAGGTACGAGGTTTTATACACAGGGAAATCTTGTGGGAAAGTATTCAGAAGTGACTAATGAGTATTGGCTTAAGTTCGCCTATACTCCTGAAAGTCAGACTTGGCAGAATGATTACAGGGGTTGAAAAATTGCAAGCAAGAACTTAAGTCCTAATTCATGTTTTACATATGAATATTTCTTTTTTGGTTACAATTTAACATCATAACATTACCCGGATATCTTCTTTGTCCATAAGGAGAAAACAAAACGTAAAAGAACATTTCCAAGCCTATAGCAAACTAAAATCCAATGCATGAATCAGTATCACTCAAATCTAGTAAAGAATCCTAAAAAATGAGGAAAAACACATGGCAAAAAATGCCTCATACATAAACATTCCCTCCATGTTGGCCATAAAAGTTTGATTGTCTCTCCGAACTGCGAAAACAACCGATTAACTGCTCAAACTTGCTTAAAGTGATTGACCTATTGGCACCCTAAAATTACTTAAAGTGACCTATTGACTTTCTAAACTTGCTTAAACTGATGTATGCTTCAACTTGTCCAAATTTTCTCTTGCTTTGCCACATAGGACTTAGGGGGGTTAATCATGTCACTTTAAGCAACGACATGGAGCTAAATAGTCGTTTTCAAAGATGGAGGGTCATCAGTCTTTTCTGGACAAGCTTGGGGGCCTAACATTGTATTAGGCAAAAACAAAAACAAACCAAAAAGGGTTCAAAATATAAAAGACGCTATGTTGCACGGATACGAAAACAGACACCGAAAATGTTATTTCTAAAACATAACCTTCAAACAAAAATAGACACATGACATGGAACAAAGAGGGACACTGACACTGACACTGACACTGTACGGAATGCAAAAACGCTACTAAAGAGAAGTGTCATTGCAACATAGAAAAGACATACGGAACAAGTATGGTATATTGTAATAAAACTTTATCCAACAAAATGCATTCTTAGTTCATGGTTCTATTGAATTTCCTTTTGACTATGTCGCATTATGCTCAATTATATTCAATCAGACATTCAATGAAATTCAGTACCTGAGCATCGTACATGACAAGACCAGCATAAACCACAGTAAGGCCAACAATTGAATCCGAAAAGCCCCTGAAATGAAATATAGAAGTCCATTAGTTCACAAAGCTTCCAACTTAGAAATCGGTATTTAATGAAGAAGTAAGGAGGAGGAAAAACAGATACAAAAGCAATAGCAGGAGCAGATTACCTCTCTAAGGCAAGAGAAGTAGCAGACGCAACAACAGCCTACATGCAACCAATTAATCAACTGTAAATCAGCTATACAATTCGAAAAGAAATGGAAAAATTAAGGCTGTCAAATTCTGACATGACAACATGATGTGCATAGACAACCGGCCTGACATGACTCAATTATCATTTTTGTTACATTTATATCATATATAATCATGTAAAACATATATATCGCATAACACATTATGACATGGCAGCCCATTTCGACACCCTTAACAAAATTCATATTTTTAACCTTGTACTTGTTAAATTTTTTACATTTAGCCCATATACTCGGCAATGTTAATCCCACCTCTAGCTAATGGCACCGTCAGGCATGCATCATATGCGCCATTTGGAATGTCTAATGTGTCATGTAGCTAATGCCACGCACCACTTAAGGGTGCATATGACGCACGCTTGATGGTGCCATCAATCAGGGGTTGAATTAAAGGTGTCAAAACGGGTTGTCGTGTCTTAATTGTCTTACGTGATCTATGTATTCCAGTTCACATGATTATATATGACAAAAATTACAATCCTGTCAAACAGGTCATGTCAGGCGAGTCATCTCTACAAATCGTATTGTCATGTCAGAACAATAATCTATGTATATGGGTGAGATGTCACCAGATTAAAAGTCTTAAATATCAAATTCTTGACAAGTGCTAAGGCCAAAAATATGATTGTGCCAAGATGTAAGCAGAATAAACAGAAGTGCAATAAAAAGAAAAAGTGAAGAAACAAAGGAAGAAAGATGTTGAAAAAAACATACAGAGGAATGGGTAGAAGGGAAGCCACCAGCCTGAAGAGCAACCTTAAGATCAAAATCTTTGCCATACAATATCACAGAAGTGAAGGGCTTGGATAGTTGACCAACAGCTGCTGATACACCAGCTGCTATTAATACCTACAATAAACCAATAATCACAAAATTATCAATTAAGAACACAAACACCAAATCAAGTCTTAATACATCAGAGGCCTCCTATACTTGGCCAAACAATCCGATTGCGCTCCTTAACTTTGGAGATGTTTAAAGTGGCCTATTAGCTCACTGAACTTGCTTAAAGTAGGCCTACCGACTACTGAACTTGCTTAAAATGATTCTCACTTCAACTTGCCCAAATCTTCCACTTACTCTGTCATGTAAAGAATATGGTGTTAATCATGTCACTTTAAGCAAGTTCGGGAGTCCAATGAGACGTCTAAATTCAGAAAGCCAATCGGATTATTTGGTGAAATACACAGGATTCTGATGTATTAAGCCCCAATTGAAATTCTACGTATAACCTAAAAAGGAGTTGAAAACAAAAAAACCTTGTTCTGAGCAATCCCAGCAATGTCTTCAAGGCTCAATTGGAAGCAAGTGATTTTAGGGCTAGTACTAGTCTTAGATGACTTTTTGGGCATTCTAAAAAGGGAAAGACTGCACTTACTAAAACTGTAAAAACGGTGGTTTTTGGAGTCTGAGAAGCCAGATAAAATTGGTTTTGAAAACAGAGAATTCGAATTGCAATAAGGTGCATAACTCCAACACTGTGACACCATTTTTCTCCGATGAATTTTCAGCTACTCCACCCAACTGGAAACTTCACTGCATCTCATTTCCCCTTCAAATTTTCAACGGAAAACACAATCTCACATTAAGAAATACATACATAAAAAAACCTGTTTCCCCTAAATTAATCAGAGAAAGATGAATTAAATTCAACAATTGTCAATGAAAATGAGTTGACTACCATTAACTTGAAGCAGATGATGAAATAATGAGGTACTCTGAACAATACTAATTGACAAAAGCAGTAGAACGTTTTCGGTTACCTTAATCGGACTAACTAACCTCGCAGAATTCATCGTCTGAAGATTCCGTAAGCCTATCTGACTCTGTTCCTTCCGATGAAGCCAAAATGGTCGGATGAAAGGCAGAGGAAAAAACAACTGAAAAAACAAACGATAAATATACTCTTTCTTTTCCATATGTTATTCTGTTTAATTTATCATATTTATTAACCATAAATTTTGTAATTTAGAGAATATACTAGTTTTTGGCCCGTAATATATAAATATTAATAAAAATATAATCTAATAATTACAATTAATGACATAAATGTGTTATATAAATTAAATATTATTATTTAATTTTCACATTTACTTTAAATAATATTTTTATAGATAAATATAATAATAAAATAAAAACTAATATATTATATAGGGTAAATTCTAAAAAAAAACCCTGTAGTTTGATGTTGTTCCAAAAAAACCCTTGTGGTTTGTTATTACAAAAAAAAGGACTGTGGTTTGCGCCGTTACCCAAAAAACGGAAATTGGCTTAACACCGTTAAAGTGCTGACGTGGCACATTGGTAAAACGGGAAAATCGAATTTTTTTTATTTTTTTCCCTCTTCTCTCTCCTTCTTCTTCCTTTTCTTCTTCTTCTTCTTCTTCTTTCTTCTTCCTTCTTCCATTCTTCTTCTTCTTCATCCCTCTTCTTCTTCCTTTTTTTTTCTTTTTTTCAAGTTTTGGAAATTTCCAGATTTCTTCGGAAATCTGGAAATTTCCAGAAATCTGAAAATTTTCCAGATTTCCGACGGTACCATTACGACTTGATCTCCACTGCTTTTCCCAAGTTCACAACATCTTCACTGCTTAAAGATTGATAAGTATTATAGAAGTTCATTACGACTTGCTCTGTACCTTGGAAAACTTCGTCCGTCAATTTCTCAGTATTAGCAAAGAAA
Source organism: Euphorbia lathyris (assembly GCF_963576675.1). Taxonomy (NCBI): domain Eukaryota; kingdom Viridiplantae; phylum Streptophyta; class Magnoliopsida; order Malpighiales; family Euphorbiaceae; genus Euphorbia; species Euphorbia lathyris. Next base: position 74,684,595 of record NC_088918.1, on the reverse strand, counting down.
TAGGATTTGGTTTCATTTTTAAAAGCCACAAGATTCAAAGTGAGAGCATCTAATGCTAGAGTCACAGGAATTGAACCTAGTTTTCGTTGTTGGAATAGATCAACGATGCAATAATGTTTTCCTTGAACATCGAATTCATTGCCCATAAGTAGTACCTTGAAATTTCCAAACGTGTAATATCGTACTGTCAAAATTACTCGTAAATCTGCCAAGAATTCTGAGTATTTTTCAGCAGTGGATTCATCGATGTAAAATGCCAAATTTGCAGCCATTTTGCTGAGGATTCCAAATTTCACCTATCAAAGTTACCAACCTTAATGAGTTTAAATAATTAAATTTCTTTTTCATATATATGAAACTCAATAAATATGTCAAATATACATACTGGGAAATTAACTTAAATTAATATGCATATTTTGCTGAATTTTCCAGATTTTCAGATTTCTGGAAATTTCCAGAAATCTGGAAAATTTTCAGATTTTCGAAGAAATCTGAAAATATCCAGAAATCTGGAAATTTCCGAAACTAAAAAAAAAAAAAGAAAAAAAAAAGAAGAAAGAAGAAGAGGGATGAAGAAGAAGAACAATGGAGGAGGGAAGAAGAAGAAGAAGAAGAAGAAGAAGAAGAAGAAGGAGGAGGAGGAGGAGGAGGAGGAGGAGGAGGAAGAAGAAGAAGAAGATGAAGAACAAGAGGGAGAAGGAAGAAGGAGGAGAGAGAAGAGGGAAAAAAATAAAAAAATAAAAAAAAATCGATTTTCCCATTTTGCCCCTGTGCCACGTCAGCACTTTAACGGTGTTAAACCAATTTCCGTTTTTCGGGTAACGGCGCAAATCACAGTTCTTTTTTTTTGTAATAACAAACCACAGAGGTTTTTTTGGAACAACATCAAACCACATGGAGGAAGTGACACCTCAGTTCCATCGTTACTGTTTTATATTATATATAGATATATAGAAAATTAGAGAGATTTTAGGGATTAATTTAAATTCTGTAGTACTCTTAAATATATGGGATAAAATAATCTTTTTATAGATAAATATACATAATAAAATTAAAATTAATATATTAAATTTTTTATCACTAAAAAAGGAGGAAGTGACACCTCAGTTCCATCGTTACTGTTTTATATTATATATAGATAGATGTGTAGAGAATTAGAGAGATTTTAGGGATTAATTTAAATTCTGTAGAACTCTTAGATTATAGTACGGATACAATAATCTTTTTATAGATAAATATATATAATAAAATTAAAATTAATATATTAAATTTTTTATCACTAAAAAAGGAGGAAGTGACACCTCAGTTCCATCGTTACTGTTTTATATTATATATAGATTAGGAATAATTAAATATTTATCATCGAACCAATTAAGGTTGGTTTGAGTGATTAAGGATCTCAAGTTATTTAAGTTGAGATTTCAAGTCCGAGTCTTAGTATAAGCAACAAACTTTAATTGGGAGAGAATTCACTTATTAGACGTCTCATAAATCTCGAACTGAAAAATCCGACAAACTATAAAAAAAAATATTTATTATCCAACTATTATCTAAAATTAATTACTTAATTCACTATTAATGGTCGAAACGATAAATATATTCATATAAAAATTAATTAATATATTAGGGTTAAATTTTTATATGATTTAACATGTTTTCTAGATAGTTTTTACATTAAAATAGATTAAAAATTGTAATATACAGTTTTTATTAAGTCTTTGCCATTAATAACATTCATACTCTTAATCCTTTTGCTATCAATTGAAGATGGCGAGAAACTCAACATCATTTGTCTCGAGAATCCGCCATGACGATAAAAATAATTTATTGATGATGTAAACGTTGGATAATAGGACGTTTTATGACTTAAAGATTTCATATTTATCTCTAATGATTTATTAAGTGATCCATATAAAAGTAATATCGATGATAGTCGTCAAAACGGCCTAAATTCATACCTTATTATATTTTTTGTTGGGGTATGCTTTTGTTTATGGGCATTTTGGTGACCAACGAGATCTTGAGATATCAAGAATTTTCTCTCACAAAACTTGCGTGAAAAAACCTAGAGGGGTTGATTGGTTGCTTCCTATGCCCATGAGTTTCATCTCATTAGCATGAGATGAATCACTATCCATAGGGCTATGCAGATTGAGTTCTAGTTTCGATCCGTGTATCGAGTTCTCGCTAGAGAGGTTCAAATCAAGGAAGTCTTATGAACTTGATTTATGAATTTTAGATTTGTTTTCACTCATGATTATGTAGATATGATAGATGAATCAAACCTAGCAGATATGACTGATTATTGGTAAAAGAAAATTAAAAAAAAAATTGTGAATAGAAATGGGATGAATGTAGTGTTTATATAAAGGGTAAATTAAACAGAGTATTTAAAAAGAAATGAAATAAATCTCATTATATGACTAATGTTTTAGAGATTTTTGTTCTATTTATTTTAAATGTAACTGTCCACACTGAAAAGGAAAAATCTATAAAAGTATATCCTGTCATTTTTTTTTTTAAGTTACAAGTTTGAATTACTAATAATTATAATACGATGGAACTTAAAATTTTGATTGTAATTTACTTGTAAATCCATAAAGAAAAGAAATCCATAATGTATTCCATCTATTAGAGATTAATGTAATAGAGATTTTTGTTGTATTTATTTTTGAATTGCTATGTTGATAAGGTTTGAGAGGGCGAGCCTTGGCGTAATGGTAAACGTTGTTGTTGTTGTTTAAATTAAATTTTCTCTTTGAGTTTTATATATGGCTTTATATTTTTAATCATTCTTCTCTATTTTTGAATCACATAAATATCATAATTTCCTTATAATGAAACCTATTATAATTTCTATATTATTGCCACTAATTTAAAAAATGTTATGTATATGCCAGAGGCATTGCGAAATACCGCACTAATGCCGGCATGGCCATGCGATGGAAATGTTGTTGCATCGATATTGCATTTACCGAGCCATCTAGCGAACATACCATAAAGCACACGAAGGACTTGTTGCTGGACAACCCCTGTTTTAGTGCTTCGAATCTGATGTATCCGAGTCCAATCAAATAGAATTTCCTTAGCTGCCGAGATCGTGCTAAAGACTGAAGCCACTGTGTTTCTCGATAATTTAAAGTGAGGTATTTTGTGTGGAGGGCGTGTCATAACTGTCTGCCGATGCGAGTCAAGCTACAACATCATGGTATCCCTGTAGATCCTCTGTAATGGCGACGTTGAAGACTCGTGACACTTGTTTTGGGACTGCCCGTTTGCACGAGAAGTCTAGAGGGAGACGTATCTTCTACAGCTGATTCGGAGACAAGCAAAATCAGCTGTGAACTCAAGAGGGTTGGTGTTTGCGGTATTGCACGAGGCCTCTACCAGAGATTCTTCAAGGTTCACAATGCAACTGAGCTAAAGTGGGAAAAAAAGATCCCACTTTCACAAACTATGCTTGATCACGGGATTTTACTTCCTGCTAATAATCCTGCTTTATAACTGGCCGGTAACCCCACCTAGGTAACCTACCACTCCAATTTGAAGGGCTTACCTTTGAACAGAAAGTGTAACAACCTAGAGGGAAATTGATCTAGAAAATGACTATTAGTTAGACGAAATAGTCATTTAATTGAAACTCTTACGAAGACTGTACTAGAGCAGGCTGCCATGGAACACAACTACACTTGGCTTGAAAAGAAGCATTAGATGGGCGAAGATAAGAAACTAGATTAGATATGTTTTTTCGCTAAATTCAATGCGGGAGCTTCCCTTAGGACTGCAAGACTGGAAATAGAAGCCTCTAGCACTAAAACTATATATTCATCCTCAATAAGTTTTTTTCCTATAATATATCAAGTCAAGTATATTAAGAGGTAATAAACTTAACTGGCAGGGCTTCGACAGGATGAGAGAGAATCAGTCATGTAATTGGCTCGCCATTAAAAGAAAAGCAACTCCCACTTCCACTAGCTTATTTGCTAGCTAGTCTATAAACCCGATATCCTCCTTTGCCCTTGTAGCATAACCTTACTTAATCAAAATAGTAAATATAAGTTCTAATGAGAAGAAAGAATTGAATAAAGAGGAAGCCGCAAACGAACTCAAAAGGGATCATGTGTGGCACGCGCTGTCTTTATCTTTTTATCGAGATTGGCTTGGTATTAGTGTACCGGTCTAATAAAAAGGATAGGGGGAAGAAGCGGGTCAGTTGATTGGTAAGCCGACTTAAAATCACATAAATATCATAATTTTCTTATAATGAAACCGACTATAATTTCTATATTATTGTCACTAATTTAAATTTATTATTCAAACATACAATAAATAATAATTTTGTTATTTAAATTTTATTTTATCTCATTTAACAATTGAATTAAGTCAAAGGACTATAATACAAGGTACAATATCTTATAATTGTTTACCGAGTAAAATAAATATAAATGTCTTGTTTTTCTTTTTTTTTTCTTTCTTTCTTTTTTTGGTTAAACCATCTGGTACTCCGAACCACATTGGTCGACTAATCCGAATTCGGGGCGGGTCTAAGGATTAGAGTATTTAAATACCTCCCAATCGTCGTTGTGGGGGATCGATCCTGAGACCTCCCTACCAAACACAGCCCCATGCTACCACTGCCCCAACCAACAATTGGTATTTTTTTTTTTTTTCAATAAATGCTTTGTTAGAAATAAGTGATTTAATGTTAAAATAAAACTGGCTAATAAAAGAGGTGTAACATTTTTTATAAGCTTAGGATTTGAAATCAAAATCACTAATTTTCTCCCTTTCTGATCTGCTGTCGTTAGGGATTTGGCATTCAGATCCACAATGCTTACTACCACCACCACCACCAGACGCCTTCTTCTTTCTTACTCTTCACCTTCATCTCTGATTCCTTCTCCATTTCATCAGATTACAGCTATCATTTCTCCCCTCCATACTCATCATTCGGCCACTGACTTCAATCAAGTTGTCTCTTCCTTTGATACGCTTCTTCGTACAAGACCCCGACCTTCTGTAATCGAGTTCAATAAATTGTTGTCTTCACTGGTTAGGATGAAACAGTTTCAGACTGTCATTTCTTTGTGCAAGCAGATGGAATTGGTGAGTATTAAGTCCGATGTTTATACTTGTAGCATCTTAATTAATTGCTTCTGCCACTTACAGCGTGTGGATTTGGGGTTTTCTATTCTTGCTACAATTTTGAAGCTTGGTTTTCATCCTGACATTATAACCTTCACTACTTTGATTGATGGGTTATGTAGAGATACTAAAATTCTATTGGTTATCAACCTAATGTGCCTACTTAAAATATGTGATTCTGAATGGTCTATGTAAAATTGGAAAGTTGCATGTGGCTATGGGTTTGCTCAAAAGAATGGAAGAGAAAGGTTGTGAGCCTAATGTGGTCACTTATACTTCTATAATTGATGGACTTTGCAAGTATAACTCAATTAGTGAATCGTTTAATCTTTTCACAAAAATTAAGAGTCAAGGTATTTTGTCTAATGTGGTCACTTATACTTCTTTAATTCATGGCATGTTCACTTTGAGTAAGTGGAAGGAAGCTTTGGCATTATTCATCCAAATGTTGAGTAACAATATAACACCAAGTGTAGTTACTTTTAGCATATTGGTTGATGGACTTTGCAAGGAAGGACTAATAGTAAAAGCTGAATCTATTGTTGGAATAATGATTCAAAAGGGTGTTGAACCTAATGTTGTTACTTACAGTTCATTAATGGATGGATATGGTCTACACGGCAAAATGCATCTAGTTAGAAATGTGTTTGATGTGATGATGAGAAAGGGCTGCAATCCTAATGTGCATACTTATAGCATCTTGATTAATTGGTACTGTAAGAAGAGAATGATTTGTGAGGCAAAGTAATTTTTTTATGAAATGCTTCGTAAAAATTTGATTCCTGACCATTATACCTATAGTTCTCTTATATGAGGCTTATGCCATACAAGAAGCCCTTGGGAAGCCTTGAAGTTTTTTAAGGAGTCGTGTGCAAGTGGCTATATTCCAAATGCAGTAACTTACTCAATTTTGCTACATGGCTTTTGTGAACACGGACATCTTGATGTTGCGTTATATTTATTTCATGAAATGCAAGTGAACAAGTTGAAGCCCAATATGTTTATATATAATATCCTCATTGATGGCATGTTCAAAACCGGGAGGCTCAAGGATGTGAAGAAATTGTTGTCTAAACTTTCTATTGATGGGTTGCAGCCTACTATTCCCACGTTTAATATAATAATCGGTGGACTTATCAGAGAAGGATTCATGGATAGAGCATATAAAGTCTTCAGAGAAATGAAAAAGTATGGTTGTTCGCCAGATAGTGGCACTTATTATTATCCATGGATTTCTCTGACTTAAGGATCTATCAAGGGCAACAGAACTTATTCGCGAGATGCGTGACAAGGGCTTCTCTGCAGATAACACCACATTTGCGTTGGTAGTGGAGAATGATGCAATTCTGAAATTACTGTAACATTGTCTTGATGGGTATGCAGAAGAAAAGATGAACTGACACCTTGAGAGGTTAGTAGCCTTTTCAAAATACTCAACTTATTCATATTTAATTTTGTTTTTTTGAACTCAGCAGATAGGAAGTTGCTGCCTTATCCTTTTACATTTATTTGAGTAATTATTTCACTTTTCTCTAGACCTGCATGTGAAAACATACATCATTTGAACCATAAAATTTAAAATGTAATGGTTTCAGCATATAGTATTTTTACATATATTTGTTTGTAGAACAAATTCTTAGCAGTTGCTGTCTATAAAAGCAGAGTTCTATAGAGCTCATGAGACATTCAGGAAGTTAAGTGAGTAGATTGTAGAGTGTAGTATGTAGATAGATGAAGTAGAATTTAAAGCAAGGGATGTCACATCTATAGATTGTTGAGCGCTAGACGGTTAAACTATTTTTTTATGATTGTGTAACCATGCACAAAAGTAGAAATATTTGTTAAATTACAGAGGCCAAAACTGAAATACAGGAGAATTAGTAGTATCAAGTTATGGAATTTTTGTTTGGCGTTAGAGTCCATTGGCACCAGGGGCGGAGACAGGGAGGGCCTCCGGCCGCCGGAACCATCATGGTTACGAGTAGTTTCGCCCTCCCTAATATTAGTCTATATAAATTCTATATAGTAATATTTCATTGTTTAAAGGTAGATGAGATGTTTAAAAACACTTAGATCTATTAGGTACTCCCTAAATCCAAATTTCTAATTTTTTTTTAGCTAAATCCAAATTTCTAATTTTTTGCCATGTTTCTAAATCCAAATTTCTAACTTTTTTGGCCTGTTAGGCCTCCATAAATCCAAATTTCTATTTTTTTTGGGCTCTTAGATCTCCTTAAATCCAAATTATTTTTTTTTTTGCCTGGTAGGCCATCTGAAATCTAATTTTTAAATTTTTTTACATGTCCAACCCTCCTTAAATCCAATTTTTTTTATATGTTAGGACTATTAAACGAGACCTAGCTTAATTTTGAGAAATTGTACATTAGTACTTAAAATTAGTTCTTGACCATTCAAATTATAACATTCATATATAAAGGGCGGCCCAGTGCACTACGCGTCCCCGCTAAGCGAGGGTCCGGAGAGGGGTCCCACCACAAGGGTGTACTGGGGCAAGCCTTCCCTTGCCAATTTTTTGGCAAGAGGCCGCTCCTAAGACTCGAACCCGTGACCTGCGGTCACAGGACAACAACGTTTTATGGTTGCGCCAAGGTTTATATACCAAAAAAAAAAAAAAAAAGCAAGTTCGATTTAGCAAATTTTTTTTTTTACAAACGCACGTGTAAAATCGCCCCCTCCCCTCCCCTCCAACCGAGTAATCCTGTATTCGCCACTGATTGGCACTGTTATTTATTTTACATTGAAATCTCTGTTGGAAGTTCTATTGCACTGGGCAGAATTTTTATAAATTAATTTGGGAAATGGTAGGAGCAGAGAAGGATGGTCTAATTGAGCTTCTGATTTTCTATTGTAATATTTGAAGTTGAGCATGACTCAACTTGATTATTTGCCAAAATTAAATTTAGCAAGTGGGATTCAAGCATTTTCTTTTTCCTAGATCGAGGTCTTTTTGCAATTCGAGGAAAGGGGGCTTCTTAAAGCACCGAAATCCTATGGGTCAAGGGGTGAATTAACTCAACGTAGAGTATGTTAGTTGTGTTCTATGAAAAAATAATAAGTCACAGGCTTCCTACACCATTCATACAGGACCAAAGGATCAAACCTCACAAGTAGAAGAGATAACATTGGCACTGTTACGTTTAGATCTAAATGATGCTAGTTTGGGCTTATTTTACATTGAAATCTCTGTTTTTGTAGTTGATTAATTATAATTTGTCATATGTATGATAAAAATCTGATTTGGGTTTCATTCAGGTCCTTGAGTGCACCGGGATTAAGAATCTGTATAGAGGAGAGGAGGTTGCGGATGATGAGATGAAGAAAGGGATAATGGAGAAGAGGAAGATGATGGGAATAAGAGAGGTTTTAGAGAGAGAAATTAAGAGAGAGAAGAGAAGAAGAAAAATAAGAAATTAAAGCGAGATGGAGAAGAGGGTATATTTGATTTTTATTTTTTATTTTGGAGTTTGTTTGTGATAATTAGATAATAAGAGGGTTTAATTAATAAAATAAATAAATATAAGGACCAAATTAACTCTTTTTCCTTTGACTTTTGTTAGTCAATTTTGTATGTGTTTGCTAACGGAATGAAGTACATGGTACCACTTTGCAAACTTTTAAACCACATGGGTGCAGTTCGAAAATTGGCCAAACCACAAGGTTTATTTTTGTACTTTTCCCTAAATTTAACTGCTGCTACTTTTCCAAGCGAAACGGTAAAAGAAAGTGCTTTTGTTGCTGTGGAATAACATGTGACCAATAATGTCTTTCGTTGCCACACGTGAAGAGTATAGGCTCAAAGAAACGTCAAGAATGATTTTTGAAGCTCTGATATATACACTATTGAACTAATAAATTAAGTGATGCTTGGTTTAGCTTTTTGGAACGAAATGGTAGTTGTTTGACTCGTTTCTGTCCCAAATAACTATCAGTAGACTAGTAGACTGTAGATGTTGAAACAATCTGTTTCAAAATATTGAAATGATTATAGCACTCCAAGTTTATTTCTTGAAAAGTGTCTTTAACATAAATAAAAAAGAATTTGTACTATTTCTGGTTGAAATGAGAATTAAATAATGCTGATTTGGTTAAACTCAACATATCCTACAAATCTACTATAATGATGTATAATAAGCACAATATAACACAAGAAAATAATTTTACTTTTGAAACAACACAGAAGTATTACATGAGGCAAATAAATACATTATCATATACATCTAATTTAACCATATTACATGCTTGATGACTATGGTCTAGATATAATCAAACTCGCCCAATGTTTGGCTTTAAGGATATCAATCGAGTCTCTCGTAACGCGGCTAGGCTAACAAGTGAATCCTCTAACTCAAAATGCCTCCTGCCAAACATTTTTTCGCCCTTCTTGGCATAATCAACAGACTTACGGTTATTCTCAATGGATAAAAGCTGGCCAATGTCAATAAAATCTCTTTTCGGAACACAAATTGGAGTCCCAACCTGTAAAAAGGGAGCATTCCTATAACAAAGAATTCATCATTTGTCATTTGATAAAATAAGTCCGCAATAAAAATCTTCACACCTAGATCATCTGCGAGTTCCCGAGCCTCTTGTGTCGCTTTGACATCAAATGCCAAGATAGTGCATACTCTTTTTTTCTTCTCAAACATTGCACTAGCCTTCATAACGTCCTTTTTGTGTATTGGGCCTATGCCTATGCCTATGCCTATGCCACTGACAGGAATTTTTAATGCCGGTGACTTCAGAAACTCCACGAGTGCTTCTAACGACCCAAGGGCTGAAGCTTGAACATAGATCCCCTCACCACTTTTGTCAATTCAGATCATCACTGACCTCATGTCTTCCATAGCTGATTCCTTGACATCATCCGCACCATCATCTAGTCCTACAAAAATGGCTTGCTCAAGGTTCTGCAAAAGATATATAGCAAAAGAAAACCAGAAATCCTTTTCAATAGGAATATATATGAGTATGAGAATGCAGAGGTTCAATCCATGCACACAATGCTACATATTAGCTTCATTCAGCACTTTATTATGATCATCATGATACTCTCTGCAGCTTTGATTTCTTTATGGTGTATGTACGCTACTTGAAATCAGACAACCACTAAATCACCATCTACAACTAATTTCAGGTCAGATCATACATTTTTGGAGCTTAGTGCCACCAGTAAAATGCACCAAATCTATAATTTATGCAATCTTTCAAGGATTCTTTGGTATTTTATTCCTCACATATGGTGCAAGAAAACGATACATAGAGCAATTTTGGCCTCAGGTGACAAAACTAATAAAACGAGACTCTTACCTAAGCTCAAGGGTGGAGGCAGGGGGCACTGGGAGTCGTCGAAAACCACCCCAACAAATAAAGGGTTGTGCATTTCATTTATTTATTTGCCTCAACCTAGGCCAAAACGATGTTGTTTTGTCTTGGGAAGGGGCCAATAAAACTTTAAGCCCAACCTATATAGGTTGGATTTATTTTTTGCACTCCAACTAGTCAAAATGCTCACTCCGTCACTGCTGCAGCTCAAAATTGCTGGCAGAAGGCTCACTCCGTCACTGCTGCGGCTCAAAATTGCTCCACGTTGGGGCTATATCTGTTCTTCTCCAAAATTGTTAGGGGCAAATTTAGAAAAAAAAAAGAAAGAAATAAGTGTTTTGGTGGTGCAATCTTTTTCAGATAATATGAAAAAACAAAGCAAAAGAGAAAAGGAAAAATGTCATCTGAAACAGTAGAGATTGCATTTTAAATTTTATAAGAGCTAAAGATTTAAAGAAAAAAGTAGAGATTGCATTTTAAAGTTTAAATTACAATATAATTGAGAGACAGGTTAGCTTAAACAGGTTAGCAAGTGACAATAACCCCAGGTGCATGACTTATATGAATCTATTACCTGTGTTGAATATGATGTACTGCCTCTCAGGAACATGTTGTGTAGCAACAATCCCCTCAGGGTCAGCAGTTACTAAAAGTACGAATTGCCCTGAGAAGGAGAAAAAAAGAAAGAAAAAAAGAAAAAAGAATTAACTAAAATATATAACTGGCTATATAATAAGATCAAATGTAACCAATTACTAGCAAGTTTTGACTGCTGAGAAAGAAATGTGGAATAAAAGAATACAACCGATTTTCAAAGGGGTAACATAAAAGTTTTGACGGTTGGAAAGGGATTAAACTTTTACGAATTATTAGGCTATGTAAAAGGATCATGCATCAACTTCATAATTGTTTTGATTCAACAGTATATGTTCAAACATTGCCCAACACAACACAAAAACCTACACAACAAAACCACCCTAAAAAAACTATACGCTGAAACCATTACATTTGGACTTTTAACATCCATATCTGCTGAGTTAAATAAACAAAATCAAATACGAATATGTATACGTATAATATTTTGAAAAAGCTACTAACCTCTGAGGTTCAGCCATTGCGTTGCAATATATGAAAATGTCAATTCATCTTTTCATCTGCATACCCATCAAGACAATATTATAGTAATTTCAGAATGGCATCATTCTTCATTACCAACGCTATGTGGTGTTAGAGAAACCCTTGTCACACATCTCGCGAATAAGTTCAGTTGCCCTTGATAGATCCTTACGTCGGAGAAATCCATGGATAATAGTATTGTAAGTGCAACTATCCGGCGAGCAACCACCCTTTTTCATTTCTCTGAAGACGTTATATGCTTTATCCATGTATCCTTCTCTGATAAGTCCATTGATTATTATATTAAATGTGTATATAGTAGGCAGCAACCCATCAACAGAAAGTCTAGATAACAAATTCTTAACATCTTTGAGCCTCCGAGCTTTGGAGATGCCATCAATGAGGATATTATAGATAAACATATTGGGCTTCAACTTGTTGACTTGCATTTCATGAAATAAATAAAATGCAACATCGAGATATCCATATTTACAAAAGCCATGTAGCAAAATTGAGTAAGTTACTATATCCGGAATAAAGCCACTTGCACACCACTCCTTAAAAAACTCCATGGCTTCCCAAGGGCTTCTTACGTGGCATAAGCCCCAAATAAGAGAATTATAGGTACAATTATTAGGAATTAAACTCTTACAAAGCATTTCATAAAAAAGTTGTTTTGCCTCACAAATCATTGTCTTCTTACAATACCAATTAATCAATATGCTATAAGTATGCACATTAGGATTGCAACCCTTTCTTATCATCACATCGAACACTTTTCTAACAAGACACATTCGCCCATGTAAACCATATGCATCCATTAATGAACTGTAAGTAACAACATCGGGTTCAACACCCTTTTGAATCATTTTTCCAACTATACATTCAGCTTCTACTATCAATCCTTCCTTGCAAAGTCCATCAACCAATATGTTAAAAGTAACTATAGTTGGTTCTATATTCTTACTCAACATTTCAATGAACAATGCCAAAGCTTCCTTCCACTTACTCAAAAAGAACATACCATGAATTAGAGAGCTATAAGTAATAACATCAATAGAAAGGCCTCGATTCTTAATCTGTGTGAAGAGTTCAAAAGCTTCACTAACTAAGTTATTCTTGCAAAGTCCATCAATTATAGAACTATAAGTGACCACATTAGGCTCGCAACCTTTCTCAGCCATTCTTTCAAGCAAAGATATAGCCCCATGCAAATTTCCAATTTTACATAGCCAATTCACAATCATAGTATAAGTACGCACATTAGGTTGATGACCCATAGCCACTATTTTATCAAAAAAATCTACTGCAGAGTCAATTCTACCTTCTCTACATAACCCATCAATCAAAGTATTAAAAGATACAATGTCATGCTGACAACCAAGCTTGTAAATTTTGGCCAAAATGGAAAATCCAAAATTCAATTGCTCTAAATGGCAGAAGCAATTAATCAAGATGTTCAAATGACAAACATCTGGTTTAATTCTAACCAATTCCATCTGCTTGGACAAAGAAATGGCAGTCTGAAAATGTTTCATCCTAACGAGTGCAGACAACAATTTGTTGAACTCAATGACGGAAGGGCGGGGCTTCGTGCGAAGAAGCTTATCAAAGGAGGAGACAATTTCATTGAACTCAGCGCCAGAATTACAAGTATGGAAGAGAGAAATGATACCTGTAATCTGATGCAACGGAGAAAGAGTGAGAGATGAAGCTGAAGAGGAAGAAAGAAGAAGGCGTCTGGAGGTGGTGGCGAGCATTGTGGATCTGAATGCCAATAAACCCCTAACGACACCAGATTAGAAAGGGAGAAAATTGGGGTTTTTTATTTGAAATGCTGTGTTAGCGTTTTGGAATTGGGGAATTTTTTCTGAATCAGTCAGAGACGAACCGAAAAATGTATAATTGGGGTTATATTTGTTTAATTGGCCCCTGTACTTCAATTTGGAGTCTTTTAGTCCTTGCTTTTCTATTTGTCACTCAATTCAGCCCCTAACCTCTAAAATCTTAATTTAACATGCGGAAAGTATGGGATAAAAAACTTTTAAAGAAAGTGTAAATTTAACTTTAACCGTAATTTAGCACTAATATTTTCAAGTATGATCAATTTTAGTCATATGTTATCAAAAAAAATTAATTTGACTGGTATTTAATTGTTACTTCAGAGATTCCAAATATCAATTATATCTAAATATTTAGTGTATTACTAATAAAATTATATAATAAAATTATAAAAATTATGTTAAAATGCTAAAAACTAATCTGTTACATATAAGTTAATTACGCTTTTATTTGTCAAACTGTTTAAAATATTTATTAGGCTATTAATAGTTACAAAAAAATGTACGAAACTGCTTCAATTTATCGACAAGTTTGTTTGTTTTTTCCGAAAAGACAATAAGCTTGTTTGAAAGGTCTGATATGACAATTAAATAATAGTCAAACCAGTCTTTTCAAAATTTCGATAACGCAAAGCTAAAATTGATTTCACTTGGAAATGTTATGATTAAATTTACATCATTTCCTACTGATAGCGATATCCTCTATAAGAGATTGAACTGACGAAACAATATATTGTTAAAATACGAAGAATTGTTAGGTAAAAATGTAGGAACTAATGAATTATTTATCTTTTATGTAAAGTAATTTAAATAAGGATATATTTAGTAAAAATTTATTAGTGTATATGAATAAAATCAAAACGTCATATATTAACCTAAAAAAAAATCTAGAAAACCATTTATTTTGAAGCTGATGAAGTATTTATGGAATTAGAGTGATTTTTTTTTTTTGGTTACAAGAGGAAGGCGAAGAATCAATCGGCTATCAGTCAAACCGTAGTATAGTAGTATTCGTACAAAATATCTTAGATGCATGCGGGACACATACTACACTTATAATAATCCAAAGTAAAAAATCCTACAAAACTCGTCTTCCAACTTGTTGCTCTAGTTTCCTTCCGATACGAATATCAATTTGTATCCCTCAACCATTGTTCGCGTAATCAACAATTTGCGAATTCAGTTTCACAGTAAGATTTCAGAAACCTTTTATTCTAAGCCAAAATTAGCCTATAGCATAAACCCTAAAGTTCCACAAGAGTAATAGAGCATATCTCGAAATTCATTACACAACCTCGTAACCACATGCCGTTCTATTGCGCAAAAGGCTTTTGCGCACCAGATGAAGCTAAATCCTTTAAACGACTAAAAAATTATTTACTTTTTAAATGACTCTATCTCTCAATCAAAATTGTGTACTAAAATAGAAAACGACTTACAATCCTTAAAACTGCACAAAGGAAACTTTCAAACTGTCTTTCACCGGATGCTGAGGGATTGTCAAACAATGAAATACAAAACTTATCAAACTGTCTTAATTGCTGATAGATGTGATTATCAACTTCATACTTTCAAAATGAATAGTGACAAGACAAGCTCAACTTCAGCCTTGAGTTGAGCATTTTGATAAATCAATCTCCATGGCTGAATTAAGAGGTGCCGGCAAAGAGCATGTGCATTGAAATTTGCCCATTTCACGGTATAATTACTGAACTTCAAAATGTAACATAAAAGTCACTGAACTTTACACTTTATTACACCCGTAACCACTAAGTTTTAACTAACTCTTCAAAATGACTGATAACTCGTAACCACTAAGTTTTAACTAACTCTTCAAATCAAAACAACATTTACCAACATTTTATATTTTCCAAAATCACCATTTTTGGAGCTCTCTCTAAAAATCCACTTCCTCTCCTAATTTTAATTCTTGAATATTTTCATTTTGAGGTCGTTAGAGTCATTTTGAGGAGTTACGGATCTAACAAAGTGTAAAGTTCATTGACTTCTATATTACATTTAGAAATTAAGTGATCATACCGTGAAAATGGGACATCATCTCATCTTCAACAGAATAAAAAACCCATATTTGATCTACAACCTCCTCTCTCTCGGATGACCAGATTCTTAATCACAAGTAGTTTTCAGATAGTGAGAAGTTGATCAATCTCCATGGCTGAAGAGGTGCGTGAATCACATCCATGGCGACATTACTTTTCTTTATGGCTTCTAAACTTCAAAACTGGATATAAAAGTTGATAAATTTACTCTTTACTAACATAAAAAGTAGCAATAATCATACTTTATAGATGGGATGGCCACACATGCTTAATCCCATTGCCGCCGATTACCTGAAAACCAAATCAGCATTATTTAGTACTCATTCCAACCAGAAATAGTACAATTTCATTTTGGTTTATGTAAAGGACACTTTTCAAGAAATAAACTTGGGAGTGCTTTTAAGGAACAAGTAGCTATAATGCCTTAATACATCCCTAGACCCCTGTATTTGTCTAAAATAGTCAACTGACCCCTATACTTTTAAAATGTCCTATTACTACTGGACTTGTTTAAAGTAACCTATTAACCCCCTAAAATCTAGGTGGCAAAAATAGATAATTGTGCAGCTAACTGTATAAAGGCAAGTGCAGATCTATGAATAGGGGATGTAGCATAGAATCAGATTCCAATACCACGAAAAGGTTTTCAATTCAAAAATGAAATAGAATGAACAAAAACAATCAGAAATTGAAAAAATAAAGTGAACAAAAAAAAACTTATTAGATGGCATCGATTCTGATATCTAATAAGTTCTACCTACTACGGAGAGATTTTAGAAAAGTTGAAATGTGTACGCTTTAAACAAGTTCAAGGGGCCAATAGATCACTTCAAGAAAATTCAGGGGGCTAATAGGTACCTTTTAGAGAATCAATGTGCCACTTTAAGCAAGTTTAGGAGGTAAGTATTTGATTTTTTGGACAGTAGAGAGGGCTGAAAATATATTAAGCCTTAATATTTTGAAACAGCAGTTGTTACTCATTCTGTGATATTGTTTGAACATCCATTGTTTACTTGTGTCAATGAAAGGCATATCGGTTAAATGCAATAAGATACGAAAGCCTCTTATTCCACAGCAAGAAAAGCACTTTTTTACTCTTTCACTTGGAAAATATGTAGCACTTCAATTTAACAATATACATACGCATTAAGAATCCTCAACAGAAACTACTAATGCCCAAATTGAATATACGTATAACAGATCAAATACCTCAGTGTTGCAGCACAAATTATTGCAGCCATTCAATTACAGTGTTGAAGTATAGAAGCCAAGCCACTAAAGTTCATCCCTGCTAAATTTGATCTGAGAAGAAAGAATCGATAACGGTCAAATAATCACTTCTTGCCCTTATTCTTTTTCCCATACTGACCAATATTGAGCTTTACCCTCTATAATTGTTGACCACACTTTCTTAAGACATTGATTCCTTTTTTATAGTCATCTTCAATCTCAATTCAACCGCCTCCAACCGCTGGATCAGACTCCAAATATGTCTTTATATCAGATTTTTTTAACTCCGATTAGACCACACGACAGAATCCTCTTAGAAGCCTTAAGCAAAACCTCAAGTTTAGTTCATCATACTTAATAAAAAATTATAATAATTAATCAATAATAAAAGAAGAGCAAGAAGACATATATACCTCTTTTCAAGCCCAAGCCAGCATCATTTCGATCTAAATCCTCCCTTGTGCCATAGGGGTGACTACAGACTATAACAGCAAACAAAAAATTCGATAAATTGATACTACTAATTCTGGAAAAAACAGATATTCAAGTTATCTCTTCTATTTGTCAGGTTTGACCTGTATTTCAGTTTTAGTACATTTGGCCTTTGTACTTTAACAAATAGTTCTATTTCCGGGAATGGTTACACAATCGGAGGAAATAGTTTAACTTTTAGAATTTCTACAAGTGCCACTACATTAGCTTTTTGTTGATATATCAGTCTCTCACGATTTTTTTTATTTTTAGAAGTCAGCTTTTATAGAAAGTATGCGGATAACAACTGCTTAAGACTTCATTAAGGGCGGCCCGGTGCACTACGCGTCCCCGTTGAGCGAGGGTCCGGGGAGGGGTCCCACCACAAGGGTGTACTCGGGGCAAGCCTTCCCCTGCCAATTTATTTGGCAAGAGGCCGCTCAAAATTAAACAGATAAGGCATCAACTTCCTATCTGCTGAATTCAAAAACAAAATCAAATATAAATCTGCTCAATATTTTGAAACAGCTGCTAACCTCTCAGATTCAGGCATTGCATTGCAATATGTGAAAATGTCAATTCATCTTTTCATCTTCAAGCCCACTAGGACAATTTTATAGTAATTTCAAAATGGCTTCATCTCTGCTACCAACGCTAATGTAGTGCTATCTTCAGAGAACCCCTTGGCATGCATATCGTGAATAAGTTTTGTTGCCCGTGATAGATCCTTACGTCGGAGAAACCCACGGATAATAGTATTGTAAGTGCAACTATCTGGCGAGCAACCATCCTTTTTCATTTCTCTGAAGACCTTATATGCTTTATCCAAGAATCCTTCTTTGATCAGCCCACGGATTATTATATTAGATGTGTAAATAGTGGGCTGCAACCCATCAACAGAAAGTCTAGATAACAACTCATTCACATCTCTGAGCCTCCCAGCTTTGAATAAGCCATCAATTAGGATATTATAGATAGATATATTAGGTTGCAACTTGTTGACTTGCATTTCATGAAATAAGGAAAACGCAATATTAAGATGCCCATGCTCACAAAACCCATGTAGCAAAATCGTGTAAGTTACTATATCTGGAGAAAAGCCAATTGCACACGACTCCTTCAAAAACTCCATGGCTTCCCAAGGACTTCTTGCATGACACAAGCCCCATATAAGAGAATTATAGGTATAATGGTTAGGAATTATACTTTTACGAAGCATTTTATAAAAAAGTTGCGTTGCTTCGTAAATCCGTTTCTTCTTACAATACCAATTAATCATGATGCTATAAGTATGCACATTAGGATTGCAACCCTTTCTCATCATCATATCAAACAGTTTTCTAATAAGATGCATGTCCCCACGTAGACCATATCCATTCATTAATGAACTGTAAGTAATAACATTAGGTTCAATACCCTTTCGAATCATCGTTCCAACTATACATTCAGCCTCTACCATCACTCCTTCCTTACAAAGTCCATCAACCAATGTATTAAAAGTAACTACATCTGGTGCTATATTCTTACTCAACATCTCTTTAAACAATCCTGAAGCTTCCTTCCACTTGCTCGAATAGCACAGACCATGAATTAGTGAATTGTAAGTGACAACATTAGGTGAAATTCCAAGAATCTGAATCTTTTTGAAGAGGTCAAATGCTTCATTAACTTGCATACACTTGCAAAGACCATCAATAATGGCACTGTAAGTCACCAAATCAGGCTCACAACCTTTCTCAACCATTCTTTTGAGCAAAGACATAGCCAAATGGGAATTTCCTATTTTACATAGACCATCCATAATCATAGTATAAGTATGCACATCAGGTTCATAACCCATAGCCACTATTTTGTCATTCAAATCTACTGCATGGCCAATTTTACCTTCTCTACATAACCCAAGAATCAAAGTATTAAAAGTTACATCGTCAGGCTGAAAACCAAGCTTATAAGTTCTGGCCAAAATGGAAAATCCAAAATCCACACGCTCTAAGTGGCAGAAACAATTAATTAAGATGCTACAAGTATAAAGACTAGGTTTTCTCACCGATTCAATCTGCTTGGAAAACGAAAGGGCAGTCTGAAAATGGCCCATCCTAACGAGTGCAGACAGCAATTTGTTGAACTCACTGATGCGAGGGCGGGGCTTCGTACGAAGAAGCTTATCAAAGGAATAGACAACTTGATTGAAGTCGGCGCCAGTATGATGAGTATGGAGGTGAGAAACGATGGTTGTAATCAGATGAAATGGAGAAGGAATGGGAGATGAAGAAAGAAGAAGGCGTCTGGAGGTGGTGATGAACATTGTGGATCTGATCGGCAAAACCCTAACAACAGCAGATTAGAAATTGGGAAAATTAGGGGTTTTGATTTGAAATTCTAAGCTTACGACTAGTCAAAATGTTAAACCCGTCTTTTATAATAGGGATAATACCCATTTGGCTCCCTAAACTATGGCTTCAAAGTTAATTAGAACCTTAAACTATCAAAATTATTAATCAACTCTCTAAACTAATAAAAAATTATCAATTGAGTCCCAATTCTAAACAAAAATCATCAATATAGACCTCATCGAAAATCATTCAGTTAAACAGTTTCAGACCTCTTCCACAAATCCATGTTGAACCAACACATGGATTATTTTATTACGTCTATATCAAACAGTCACTGTTTCTGATTTTAGGATAATATGGTGATTCAATTGATGATTTTAAGAGTTTTGGATCCTATTGATTTTGAAGCTTTAGTTTAAAGATCCAAATGGACATAATACGATTATAATAATATGAATTAGCTCTTGTAAATTGATATATTTATTTACATTCCTCAAAAAAAAAAAAAAAAGAAATTACAGAATAAGTTTAATACACAAAACCTCAACCATATTTGCTCAAAATTATTTGCATATGAACTAAACATAAGATTTTAACAGAAAAAACAAAATTTGTTATTAATTACGATAAAGGTTGTAAAAAACGTTAGGTGCTAGTCGTGTAAACAGAACCTTCAAAGAGTAATCGAAAATTAATCAAATTTGTATTTTTATATTTTATATTTTTTTATCAACCAATGGTTATATAAATTCAATTAAATTTCTATGGTAAACGCTATGCTTACTTTGTGTGTTTTCACCATTATAACAAAAAATTATTTAATATAAAAATACGTATATTTGTAATAAATATATCTTTAAAAATATACAAATATCAACATTTCAACAACATCATTGAAATAACCCAAAAGTAAATTATAATAAAACAAAAATATAAATTCATAATAAAAAATGCTTTTGTGGATCGTCACTTAGGCGGTGCCTATACGATGTTGGCGACATTGAGGCAGCTAAAAATCACCTAAGGACTATAATAAAAAAAATCGAGACGAATTCTCGATTTTAAGCACCTAGGCGGGATCTAGAGGTACATGCGGCCTTGTTTTTTTTTAACATTTATGACATAATAATGTAACAATTTATTAAATTTATAAAATCATAAAAAAAAATTAAGTACATGATTTATGTGATTGTGCAGTTTAAGCCTAATCAGATACCTTTTAGGTGCTAATTAAAGTCCTTTGCATAAACTATGATTCAAACTCGAGATTTTAATTTAAGGGACTTGAACTCATTGACCACTGAATTAATCTTAATTGGTATTGAAGTACATTGTTAAAAAGAAACTCTATGTATAAAATCTCAATCATATTTTTTATTCTCGAAGTTGGAACGAGAGAGAGAAAAAAAATTCCCCCTTACGAATATTTGATTTCAAAAATTATTAATATAATTAATTATATACTTACATTACTCATTCAATACTAATATTAAGTTTTTTTTATAGATATAAAAATTTATACATATTATTTATTTAATTGAATTATTGAGCTATTAGTTATCTTTTATTAATTTGATGTTTTATTTTATATAACATAATGCAACTATTTTCAAAATATTTGGATTATCCAAAAGCCAAGCGACGCCTCGAAGTCCACAACCAAACAAGATCAAACATTTGGTGTGGCCACACTACAACTACATTCGCGTCTCATTAATAACCTGACATATGACGTCATGCATAAAAAGCAAATGCTTGCACTTATATGACTCACGGTTGTGTCCCATCCAACGAAGAAAGCACACAACCTATACAAGGCACACTCACTTCGCCCTGCAAACGCCTACAAAACGCAACAACATGACTCACTGCCCACCTCAACCATCAGAGCACGCCTTTCAAACGTACACTCTCGAGCGATCGCTCTCCACCCATCGGTGTCTAGCATCTAGATGATAGCGTCCGCATGACAACATGCCTCGGCACATTAGATCACACCATGAAGACAAAGGTAGACAACTTGCGTCAAATGGTTCGATGGGAGGTCTGGCGATAAACATGTTTGGATTTGCTCTCACTATAAAGGAACCTCTAGCCTCAATAAACATGTTTGGATTCTCTCTCACTACTTTATACTCGAACTCTCTTTCTCTCTAAGTTTACTAACTTGGACGTTAGAATGATCATAGAAACCCACACATAGAAGAGAAGCGCTCCAAAGATCCACTGCTACTCCACATCTCCATTACCTAGTAATGTATTTTGAAAAGAATAATAAATTATTTATCCAATCTCAAATTGGCAGTCAAACTTAGTTTACCAAATCAATTCATTATTTTGAAACCTAGGATTTTAACCAAATGAATAATTTAACCAAATGAAGGCTAAATTCACGAGGAACCTCAATCCTCAATACTAAGCCAAATAATTCAATTAACCTCCTAAACTTTAAAAATATCTCATTACATCATGACTTTAAACGCTTAGAGTGAGTTTTCGGCACCTTGAACTTCCCCATTATCCTTACTTAAAGAGATAAGGGCCTTCAATTTGTCCAAATCACCACTTTGTTCTATCACATAGAACTTAAAACATCTCCAATACAAACAACCTAAAAAATTATTACAACTTAACATTTAAATATATTTTTTTAAAGTTGATAAAAAAGTTGTTACTATGGTTCCAAAAATTTTATAATCTATTGTAATTATAAATATTATCATATTAAATAATAGAATATTTACTTAAAAAAATTGAGATAGCAAGAATATAAAAGACGTACCAAAAAATGTCAATATTACCATAAAAGACAAGTAATCCTTATCTCCTCAATACTACGCAACCTCCACCTCACTGAACACTATTCCAAACACTCCTCATTGAAGAAATTAACTATAAAAAAGCATAGAAAACTAATTGGACACCTCCAAAGTTTATGTTGCCAATCAAATTATTTGCTCATCTCTGCATTAACAAGTGTCTCGATAGCCCCTTCAACTTGCATAAAATGTTTAGTTAACCTCCTAAACTTGCATAAAATGTAATCAATTGATCACTCAATTGCAAAAAAGTAAGTTAAATGCGGAATATGTATTGCATAACGAATGTTATTACATAATTCACAAAATAGATTAAAAAAGAAGTTCTTACTTACTCAACTATAAAACTTATCTTCTCTAATGTTAAAACCACATATCTCAAACTTGGTCATTTTTTTGTCAGACACGTGCGATACACCTTCTCCACTGAACATTTTATATAAATTAAAGGATCTAAAACACTTTAAAAGTTCAAAGAGCCAATTAACCTTTTTAAACAAGTTCAGAGAGACAAATAGTGTATTTAGCCATTATATTATTAAGATAGGGAAAATTACAAAACTAGGTCAAATGGAAAGGCCATTTACATATTTAACCCATTTACTCAACCTATTACATATCTAGACTCATTTTGTGTGACTTTCCAAAAATACCCCTGACCTTCCCACTTCCCCCCATCTCCGCAAATCACCGCTCCCCCCTATCTCCTTGGTTATGCGAAAAGTTGCTCCTGCATTAATGATTTCAAGACTTTTGATCTTCCTTTCTTCCTTTAAATTGCACGAAATCTGCACCATTTCGTCAAAATCACAATGAATTTCTCATTTTCCTCTTTTCATCTCTTGATTCTGCAACTTCCAAACCCTAGAAAACGAAGCCATGGTTTTTCATCTTCCTATTCGTTGCTTGGTTTCTTTCTTCTTGTTACCATCAAAGAAATGGTTTTTCTACGTTATTTCCTTCGTTCTTCCCATGTTATCATATTGTTATTGTCGCTTTTGGGGGTGAAAGGGGCGAAAAATGTAAGTATCTGTTTTTTCTTCTGCGTTTTATCATGAATTCACTTCGCAATCCATGGTTTCGCTAAGCTTTGCGAAGAGAACGAGCCTTGAAAGTGATGATCTACTTCGTGTATTGATGATTTCGCGACGTTCTGCGAAGAGAAAGAGTCTGAAACATATGGATCTACCTCGCGAATCTATTAGTTCGCAAAGTCTGCGAATAGATCCTCAAGTTTCAGACCTCGCAAACTTCGCGAAAGCATCGATATGCGACGTAGATAGTCACATTTCAGACCTCGCAGACTTCGCGAAAAAATCGATATGCGAAGTAAAATCACCTCTTCCCCTGCACATTTACCTTCGCATGCTTCGCTAATTTTCATTTCGCGAATCCAAAATCGTCCTTTTTCATAACTAACACGGTTAATTTTTTCTGTAGATGGTTGAATACGTAACATCCCTTTCTGGAAGGCGGCGTACTGGGCTGCAGGGAAGATGATTTTCCTTCCTGTATAGGGATGAACTTCCCCAAGATTGACACATTCACTCCTGAAATGATTCGTTAGGAGGGGTTGTTTCAATCTCCGGGTGCACCATGGGACACGTCCATCCCATGGTGCCAATCTTCAAAGTGGACCTAACTTAATCCGGTGCCAATTTTAAAGAGGATGAGTAATCTTCGTTTCAAAATTGGTACCGGATTAGTTATTGTGGCAATCTTGTTGTAAATTTTGATAATGTTATGATTTGAATGTTGTTATTGTGGCAATCTTGTTGTAAATTTTGATAATGTTATGATTTGAATGTTAGAATCTGTTGTTGTTTGCCCTTTTTTGTTATATACCACTTCGCGAATTAGCTTCAAAACACATCCACGCTTCGCATATGCAAACTAAATTCATCAAGCAAACCCAAACATTTACTTCGCAGACTTCGCGAAACCATAGAATATGCGAAGTCAGACGGGATGGGGCGAGCCGCGCGTAAATATTGGGGGTATTTTTGAAAAGTCACACAAAATGAGTCTAGATATGTAATAGGTTGAGTAAATGGGTTAAATATGTAAATGGACCTCCCATTTGACCTAGTTTTGTAATTTTCCCTATTAAGATATTATTGGATCATAACATTTATTTACTCACTTCTCTTTATCACTTCCATTCACTTACAATGTGAGATGGTACATTCTTCAATTTCGGCATCATCAATGTAGGATTCAAAATAGTGACGAAACATGATCTTTGTTTGGTCTCATGATCCTGAATCCCATACCCATCTCCATATATGGATTGTGCCATCTGAGCTATGTCAATAAACGCTTTGGAGAGTAATGGAGAATCCACACGCCCTTATTTGTTCATCTTCTTCCATGTCTCTCTAATTAAAGATCGAATATGTTGCCATGCTTCTTCTGAAGCTCCACTTTCATCTTTGCAACATTGTATTAATTTTGGTATATCACCTCTTTAATTCATCCTGATCAGTCAATCATACACAATTATTTTATGAATGTGAATATATACAGATTAAAATCATTCAATTTTGAATTTTGTCTCAATTAAGTCAATCCGGGGATTTCAGTGGTTAAATGTATCGGAGTGATATCATGGCTGACACGTGAGCATGAGTTAACTCAAATGTCTAACTGAAATGACATAACTAAAATAACCAACATGTGGCTGTCAGGTGGCGCATAAATACTAGGCATTCGATCAAATATGTCATGTCATAGTTCCGATCCCTTTAAATCATTGAAATTGCCGGAATAACGCAATTGAGACAAAATTCGAATTTGTGGGATTATATTGAGACAAATTGAAGCTGAGTGACCATTTTGAGACAACTATGTTACTAGATCATCTGCTAGTCGAACAACCAAAGGTGGCAAATTCATATCTTTGTGCATAAACTGAAGACTCAAGACATAAAACCGAATTAGCTATTAATACCAGCAGTTGCTGGAGATAGATAAGGTATTAGACCAAACCATACTTTGAATAAAAGCAAAAATTAGGAGACAACTTGAAGCCATGAGATATCATGGTGAACTTCTACAAAATAGAGACAACAATCCATACTCATTCGAGTTGAGGAAAAGAAAATGTTAGAAGGTAAAAGCGAAGAAACAGTTAAAAATGACATCGGAATCACAAGGCCAACATTTTTATCCTGTAAGGCAAATTCAACGGCCACAATAATGACCAAACAACAACATCAATCCAACTGTTGAATAACATAGACCAGTTCATGTCCTGAACTGCTCATCAACATAAAGAACTTCGGGCTAAATGTACCATTGGTCACTCTGAACTTATATGTTTTCTCAAAATGGACACTCAACTTCAATTGGTCTCTCAGTAAAATCACTCAACTTTGAGTTTTGTCTCAATCAAGTCACTCCGGCGATTTCAGTGATTAAAAAGGTATCAGAATGAAGACATAGGGGACACGTCAGCATGAGTCAACTCAAAGCTCTGACCAAAACAACACGTGGCATCCACGTATGTGCCGCCACCTTACTGCCACGTGTCAGTTAATTTTATGAAAAAAAACAAAATCAAGTTTTTTTCATAAAATAATCGACATGTGGCTTCCGCATGTCGTTTTTATTTAGACAAATTAAAGTTGAGTGGCCATTTTGAGACAACCATGTAAGTTCAGTGACCAACGGTACATTTAACCCAAAGAACTTCCCTCCTAAGTTACAAAAACATCAAGCCGAATGTTAAAGAACTTCCAACCTATGTTACAACATCAACCCGACTGTTGAATAAGATGACCTTTGATTTACAATCCCTTGTTACAACATAAAAGAACAAAAAACAAACATATGACTTAATTCGAAGTACACTGTACATCCCTTAACTAGATTTACTCAAGTAATTCTCCAACTTAAGGCAAACCAATACCAAATCAAAATCACAAATGAAAACCATCTCAAAAGAGCAAACCTGTGCGCATGGAGAGCATTTCTTTTTATAATGTACGATCATCAGCAGCATGTTAATCCACCCCCTTGCTTTTGCAACATCTCAGCCTTTATAGAAGGAACAGAGGCTACACAAACAAACAAAAGGCAACATTTAAACCCCGCATAAGAGGAGAAAAAAATTTGATACAAATAGCAATTATGACATCCAAATGAGTTGAGAAACAACTAAATTCCAGCAAATGATCTATATTGATGAATTTCAAATTCCAATCCAACAATATATACCCTGATATAAACAATGAAGTTACAAAAAGAATGAATTTCGACCTCTGCCCTCCTCTGGTGTAATTACATGTACAGGTCATTCACAAAGACGTCGATCAATTATAGAACTACATGTGCAAAACAAGTGATTTTAACCAAAATTAAAAACAAACAAGGAAAATTATGCAGCCAAGTCTACGAGGAAATTTTGTTATCATTCTCTATAGATTTTTATAGCAACTAGGGAAAATCTTATGGACACAATCCGGTGAAGTTTCATCCCACATTCAATGTCGACAGCAGAATATATCAAACAGAAAAAGTTCCAACCAAAAAGAACGTGAAAGAAGAGATCAAGATGACAAACGGGAGGAGAGAAGACATTAAAAGTCTAACTCCTGTTTATTTTATTTATTTTTCATTATTTTGACTTTGCAAACAATAATTCTGTCACTAAGTCATTCTCTAGTCGTAAGCTTTGCAACTACAGAAATTTTGAGACAACTTTGTGGTCTCCAATCTCTGCAAGTGACAAAATTACTCAAAATGAATGTAAAAAGATAAGGCGTCAATTACCTGTCTGCTGAGTTAAAAAAAATAAGCAAATAAAGCAAATAAAAATCTTTTGAATATTTTGGAAAAACTGCTAACCTCTCAGATTCAAGCATTGCAGTGCAATACGTGAAAATGTCAATGCATCTTTTCATCAGAATACACATCAAGTCAATTTTGTAGTAATTTCAGAATGGCAAGTTCTCCACTACCAACTTTAACGTGGTGTCATCTGCCGAGAAACCCTTGTCATGCATGTCACGAATAAGTTCTGTTGCCCTTGATATATCCTTACCTCGGAGAAATCCACGCACAATAATATTGTAACTGCAACTATCCGGCAAGCAGCCATCCTTTTTCATTTCTTTGAAGACCTTATATGCTTTATCCATGAATCCTTCTCTGATCAGTCCACCGATTATTATATTAAATGTATGAATAGTAGGCTGCAACCCATCATCAGAAAGTTTAGATAACAAATTCTTCACATCGTTGAGCCTCCGAGCTTTTGCCATGCCATCAATGAGGATATTATAGATAAACATACTAGGCTTCAACTTATTGACTTGCATTTCATGAAATAAATATAACGCAACATCAAGATGTCTGTGTTTACAAAAGCCATGTAGCAAAATTGAGTAAGTTACTACATCCGGAAAAAAGCCGCATGCACACGACTTCTTAAAAAACGTCATGGCTTCCCAAGGGCTTCTTACATGGCACAAGCCCCATATAAGAGAATTATAGGTATAATGGTTAGGAATTAAACTTTTACGAAGCATTTTATAAACAAGTTGCTTTGCCTCACGAATCCTTTCCGTCTTACAACACCAATTAATCATGATGCTATACGTATGCACATTAGGATTGCAACCCTCTCTTATCATCACATCAAACACTTTTCTAACAAGATCCATTTGACCATGTAGACCATATCCATCCATCATTGAACTGTAAGTAACAACATCAAGTTCAACACCGTTTTTAATCATTGTTCCCACTACACATTCAGCTTTTACTATCTCTCCTTGCTTACACAGATGATCAACCAATATGCTAAAAGTAACTACATCCGGAGTTATATTCTTAGTCAACATTTCAATAAACAATGTCGAAGTTTCCTTCCACTTGCTCAAACCACACATACCATGAATTAAAGAAGTATACATAATAACATCAGGAAAAATGCCTCGACTCTTAATTTCCATGAAGAGTTCAAAAGCCTCCTTAACAAAGTTATACTTGCAAAGTCCATCAATTATAGAACTATATGTGACCACATCAGGCTCACAACCTTTCTCAGCCATTGTTCTGAGCACACACATAGCCACATGCAAATTTCCAATTTTACATAGACCATTCA
Organism: Euphorbia lathyris; assembly: GCF_963576675.1. Classification (NCBI taxonomy): domain Eukaryota; kingdom Viridiplantae; phylum Streptophyta; class Magnoliopsida; order Malpighiales; family Euphorbiaceae; genus Euphorbia; species Euphorbia lathyris. The sequence goes on along the minus strand of NC_088918.1, from coordinate 74,656,125 downwards.
GAATCACATTATAAGTACGGACATTAGGTTGATAACCAATAGCCACTATTTTGTCAAACAAATCTACTGCAGGGCCAATTTTAGATTCTCTGCATAACCCATTAATCAAAGTATTAAAGGTTATAATGTCAGGCTCTAAACCAATCTTGTAAATTTTGGCTAAAATAGAAAATCCAAAATTAAAATTCCCTAAATGGCAGAAGCAATTAATCAAGATGTTAAAAACACAAACATCGGGTCTAATTCTCACCAATTCCATCTGGTTGGACAAAGAAATTACAGTCTGAAATTGTTTCATCTTAACCAGTGCAGACAGCAATTTATTGAACTCGATTAGAGAAGGCATGGGTCTCGTACGAAGAAGCTTATGGAAGGAAGAAACAACTTGATTGAAGTCAGCGCCAGAATGATGAGTATGGAGGGGAGAAATGATAGCAGTAATCTGATGAGGAGTGAGAGATGAAGGTGAAGAGGAAGAAAGAAGAAGGCGTCTGATGTTGGTGGTAGTAAGCATTGGGGATCTGAAAAACCCTAACAGCAGCAGATTAGAAGCGGAGAAAATTGGGGGTTTTGATTTGAAATAGTATGTTTATCTCTACGGCGTGGTGGCGATGGTGATATGACTGCGGCCGAATTTGGGCTGCTGCTGTGAGCGAGAAATCCTTAACAAAGGCCACGTTTTTACAGGGTAATTTGCTTTCATGCCACTGAACTTTATCCATTTTAACACTTTAACACTGAACTTCAAGTCTTAACGAGGTTAAATGAGCTGATGGTTACTGAATTTATATAGTTGTCTCAAAATAGTAACTCAACTTTAATTCGTCTCATTCAACTTTGAGTTTTGTCTCAATTAGGTCACTTTGACGATTTCAATGGTTAAAATGGAACAAAATGATGTCGTGGCTAACACGTGAGCATGAGTTAACTCAGATGTCTAACCGAAACGACATGTAACAGTCATATATTGGTTAATTTTATGAAGAAAAAAACTAAATTTTATTTTTTAATAAAATTAACCGACATGTGGCTGCTAGGTGGCACATAAATGGATGTCATATGTCGTTTGGATCAGATATGTGAGTTGAGTTATGTTGATGTGTACATGTCATCATACCGATCCATTTTAATCACTGAAATCGTCGGAGTAACCTAATTAAGACAAAACTCAAAGTTGAGTGATTTTATTGAGACAACTTGAAGTTGAGCGACCATTTTGAGAAAACCATGTAAGTTTAGTGACCAACGACACATTTAACCCATTCTTAATGGTATGACTACTGAACTTTACCGTCGGTGGCCACTCAATGTCTCAAAACGACCATTGACGGTCTGAAAATAAAAATTTCGAAGAGTTTCGTTCCGAACAACTTTAATTCTTGAATATCTTCATTTTGAGGTCATTAATTTGAGGAGTTAGTTAATGTTGAATGGCCATCAATGTGAAAAAGTGTGAAGTTCAGTGGCCACAATATTAAAATAGATAAAGTTTAGTGGCCATGGGTGTAATTTATCCTGTTTTTCCATTATACTTGTTAAAAAGAAAATAATATAAGTTGTTCGATTTCTACGGAGACTCGTCGTTCAAAACTTTGAGTGAATCCTCCCACAATTAAAACTACATGTTTTTTCATTATACTATTTTATTTTATTTTGTTAGATTTTAAACTAACGTTTATAATACGTTATTCGCCCCATGAACTTATTCAATGGTTAATACGTTATCCGCTCAACATATCGGCGTCTATGATTAGAAACTCTATTTCTGTTGGCCAAATGGTCTGGGAGTCCCCGATTTTTAATTTTCATGAGCACATTTTCCCAATACTGAGTATTCGAGTTTCTCTCAATGGAGCTTTCGTGTGAGTTAACTTGTTGGGCTCGAAGCGAAGTACCTCATAGGCTTTCTTCGTGATGATGTTAGACTAAGCTCCCAATGTCTACCAATACCCTACAAACCTTGAAGCCCTCAATCTGGACTTCAATCACGAGCGCGTCATCATGCGTTATCCTTGTGGTATGCCTTGATTCGCCGAATGAGAAGTCGAACCTCAGTAAATCCAGTTTCTCACTCTTGGAGAACCTTCTTTTGGATGATGCCCTCAGACTCAGTCCTCTAGAGACAACGTTGATGACACCTCGTGGGGATCTATCCTTCCCTTCCCTTTCCTTTTCTTCGGGATCAGGCGTAATGGGCCTGGTGAGACTTTCCAAGTTAAGCATCCTGATATGTAGTTGTACTACTTAATTTCGCTGAGAAAATATCATGTATTCTCTCTTCCAAAGTTGATTTAGACCGTGCCATATGACAGAATTATATTTGTCTAATATCACCAACTTTCCACTTTTATTAAAAATAAAAGTGTGTGGTTGAAATGTTTGAAATTTATAGATTTTGTAAAGGTGATTTCAGAGTCCAAATAACACTACTGCTCACCCAGCCGTGAACTTATCTAATCACTTTCTTACTAATCAAATTCAAATTTTTATTATTCTCAATTCCTCAAACCTCTAATCACTTTCTTACTAATCAAATTCAAATTTTTATTATTCTCAATTCCTCAAACCGGCAAAGTTAAATCCATATAAAACATGGGAACTCAATACTAAATCTTCAAAACAAAACATAATGATTTTTTTAATAACACTTTCCAATAAAAAAATATACCCAATTTTTGTAAGGGAAAATTACAAAACTTGGTCAAATGGGAGGTGTAACCATACAAGGGTTATTTGAAAGTATATTTTGTTATATTGCTCAAAGGTATTACAAGATATATATATACAATCAACATTTAATTCCTAACTCCTTACTTCCCACCTACTTACTTAAATACCAACTACTAACAATATCTATTTAATACTGTAACACTCCCCCTCAAGCTGGAGCATAGATATTTATCATGCCCAGCTTGTTACAAATGTAATTGACTCGAGTTTCTGGTAAAGCCTTGGTGAACACATCTGCTAATTGACTTCCGGTTCTGACATGTGGAGTTGTGATTGTACCATCCTCCAACTTCTCTCGAGTAAAATGACAGTCAACTTCTATATGCTTTGTTCTTTCATTAAACACATAGTTATTTGAAATATAGATAGCTACTTTATTATCACAGTATAACTTCATTGGTTTTATCTGGTCAAACCCAATTTCGCCAAGTAGACGACGTAACCACACAAGTTCACACGTAGCCTGTGCCATAGCTCAGTATTCAGATTCTGCACTGGATCTAGAAACTACACTTTGCTTCTTACTCTTCCATGAAACTAGATTTCCCCCAACAAATACACAGTACCCAGTAGTAGAGCGTCTGTCTGACAAATCTCCAGCATAATCTGCATCAGTGAAGCCTTCTGCGATGTGATGTCCATGATTTTGATATAACAAGCCTCATCCAGGAGCTCCCTTTAGATACCTTAGGATGTGAGTAACAGCATCCCAATGCATTGTTCTAGGTGAGGACATGAATTGACTTACCACACTCACAGGAAATGAAATGTCAGGACGAGTAATTGTGAGATAATTCAGTTTGCCAACAATTCTCCTGTATTTCTTAGGTTCTTTGAGTAATTCACCATCATCAGACTTCAACTTCACATTGGGCACCATTGGAGCATCACACGTCTTTCCCTCAATTAGACCTGCATCTTTCAGCATATCTAAACAGTATTTTCTCTGATTTAAACAAATTCCTTTCCTACTGCGAGATACCTCTATTCCCAAGAAGTATTTCAAAGGACCAAGATCCTTTGCCTGGAAGCAAGTACCAAGGAACTTCTTCAACTCCTTAATCCGAGCAACAACACTTCCTGTAATTATGATATCATCAACATACACAACCAGTAGAATGCATCTAGAGCTAGAACTGAAGTAGAAAACAGAGGGATCATATGCACTTCTGTGTAAGCTGAATTCCATAACTGCAGCACTGAATTTACCAAACCATGCACGAGGAGATTGCTTCAAACCATACAGAGACTTTCTTAATCTGCACACCTTTCCAGACTCCCCCTGAGCAACAAATCCAGGAGGTTGCCCCATATAAACCTCTTCATTCAGGTCACCGTGCAAGAAAGCATTTTTAACGTACAATTGATGAAGCTCCCAATTGTAAGTGACAGCTAAAGAAATGAACAGACGGACAGAGGTGAGTTTGGCAACAGAAGAGAAAGTATCAAAATAATCAAGACCATAAGTCTGAGCATAGCCTTTAGCAACCAAGCGAGCCTTCACTCGAGCAACAGTACCATCAGGATTCATCTTAACAGTCCAGATCCACCGAGCACCAATTTTCTTCCGATCTTTTGGTAAGTCCACAAGGTCCCAAGTGTGATTTTGTTCGAGTGCATTCAGTTCTTCTTTCATTGCCTCTAGCCAATCAGGATGATCCATACCTCTAAAATGGATTTTGGAACTGCAATGGAATCTAAGGTAGCTACAAAACACTTGGAAGAGGGTGATAAGGCATTATAAGAAACAAAGGAGGAGATAGGGTAAGTGCAAGACCTTGTACCTTTTCGAAGAGCAATAGGGAGATCAAGACTGGGTTCAGATGAAGGTGTAGGATCTGGAGCCGAAACAGATGAGGTATCATTGGTGACTGGTCCTGGAGCAGGTGCCGTAACCGCAGGCTGCACACGCCTAGAATAAACGTGACGAATAGGAGGACGAGGGACAACTTGTTCACTTACAGTATAGATCAACAAATCATCATCAAATGTATCAGCAGGAGAAGAGGGTGAAGGGGAAGATGGATGGAAGAAAGACGTATTCTCAAAGAACGTGACATCGGCCGACACAAGATAGCGCCCCAAGGATGGAGAGTAACAACGGTACCCTTTTTGACTTCGAGAATATCCCAAAAATACAAACTTGAGAGATTTGGGGTCAAGTTTGGAGACTTGAGGACGAATATCGTGTACAAAACAAGTACACCCAAAAATACGAGGGGCAAGAGAAAATAAAGATTGAGAAGGAAACAAGATAGAGTATAGAATCTGACCCTGAAGAACAGCGGACGACATACGATTGATGAGGTAACAGGCAGTGGAAACAGCATTTGCCCAGAATATTTTCGGGACTTGCATTTGGAACATGATAGCCCGGGTGACTTCAAGTAAGTGGCGATTCTTCCTTTCAGCTACACCATTCTGTTGTGGTGTAACAACGCATGACGTTTGATGAATAATACCATGTTGGAGAAGGTATGACTGAAAAGTAATGGATAAGTATTCTTTGGCACTGTCACTTCGCAAAAGACAAATATTTTTATTAAATTGAGTTTTAATCTCAGCATGAAAAGCACAAAAAACTGTAAATAAATCTGAACGGTGCTTCAAATGATAAAGCCATGTAACTCGAGAAAAATCATCCACAAAAGTCAAAAAATAACGATAACCAAATTTAGAAACAATAGGACAAGGACCCCACACATCAGTGTGAACTAAATCAAAGACAGACTCAACACGTTTATTTATCCGCGGAGAATATGGGACACGATGGTGCTTAGCAAACTGACATGCTTCACACTCCAAAATAGAGTTCCTTGGAAGACTCGGACACATTTTCTGCAAGACAGGAAGAGATGGATGACCAAACTGACAATGAAGCTGCAACAGAGAGGAGCTTGTACAGGCAATTCGTCTTGGCACCGCTTCAGTGGAGTCAAGAACATACAACCCATTCACCAGTTTCCCTCTACCAATATTCTGTTTCGTCCCAAGATCCTGAACAAGGAAATAAGTTGGGAAGAAAACAACACAACAATTAAGGGCTTTGGTGAGTTGACTAACAGATAACAGATTAAAAGGAAATTGAGAAAGACATAAAACAGAGGATAAAGAGATTTTGGAGGTAGGATGAGCAGTTCCATGACCATTTACAGAAGCGGTGGCTCCATTAGCTAAAGTAACAGATGGCAGATTGATATTAGAATCAAAAGAAGAAAGAATACCTGTGTTACCAGTCATGTGATCGGTAGCACCAGAATCAATAACCCAACTACGGGATGAGGTGGAGAGACAAGCAACTCGATTACCTGTATTAGCCAAAGCAGTAGTGGCGGACTGGGAGGCACCATGATCAAGAGACAGTTGCTGAAGTCGAGCATATTCATCAACAGAGATAGTGACAGTAGGAGTAGAAGACGAAGATTGAGGGGACGGTAGGATACCATCACCAGCAGCAATGTGAGCAAACTTTCGATTGGTACCTTTCTGAGGCCGACCATGTAGCTTCCAATAGTTCTTTTTAATATGTCCTTCTTTACCGCAATGATGGCATAACTGAAGATTACTTTGAGAGATACGGTGAGTAGTGGAATTATGAGGACCCCTTTGAACTCCATGTGTCGTATTGCTCACCAGAGCCATTGTCTCTTGAGACATCACATCAGACGTTTTTTCAATATCCTTACACACGGGAAGAAGTCGACCATAGAGGTCAGCAAAGGAGGGAAGTGTCCCACTGGTCAATATCTGGCTGCGTGCTATTTCAAATTCAGGACCAAGGCCCTCCAGAAATCCAAGAACAAATATACGATCATCATCCTCTTGCATCTGCTTAACATCAGCTGTCATAGGAAATCGAGACCGCTTCTCCTCACAAATCTGCTTACATTCATTATAATACTGAAAGAAGGTGCGACCCTTTCTCTGAGGACGATAATATGAAGACAACAAGTTATGAATAGGAGTTAAGTCTTGTTTACTAGCATATATAGACTCTAAGTATTCCCACATTTCTTTGACAGTATCACAATGAGTCACAATGTCATCAATAGTAGAGTCCAAGGTATTCTGAATCAGATTAACAGTTTATAGTCTACCATCATCCATTTCTTCCTACTTCCTTGATCATCTCTAGGTGGAGGATTATTACTCAAATGATCCCCCAAATCAACACTATTAATGTACCGAGTAATAGTACGTTTCCACTGAGTGTAATCCTTAACTCCGGTCAATTTTCTGTCCGTAATTCGAGTGGTACCAACAGTAATTTCAGTCATGATTTTCTTATCCCTTTCCTCACTCATTGTCAATCCAAGCAAATGACAGTGACCACCAAAAAATTCAAAAAATTCAAAGAACAGTAAAGGCACTACTGATAATTTTAACAGGACCAAGATAAAGTAGGGCAAATATAGCAACCTCTATTGTAAAGAAAAAATCAGATCAGATCAAAAAGAAATGGGAGGAAACCGAACACAAGCCGAGTAACCACAAAGAAGGAGACTGACCGGAGTTACCACAATGAGAATCTAACCACACAGACACGCCGGAGATACCGAGGCGAGGCTGACAGAAGAAAAACGGCGGCGAACGGAGCAGCCACGCGCCCCCATGCGCCGGCGAGTGGGCGGCGCGTCGGAGAGAGAAGCAGCGCGTGAGCCTTACGCGCGGACTTTCTGCTTGCCGGAGTTCAGCGACCCGACAGATCGGCGGCAGGGGAATCCAATGGAGGGGGCGGTGAGATGAACAGACGTGTTTGAAAAATCGACTTCCAACCCGGACCGTCGTTTATCGTTCAACCTCAGAGAAATACTTTCCTAAGCCAAAATGTTTGGCTCTGATACCATGTAACCACACAAGGGGTATTTGAAAGTATATTTTGTTATATTGCTCAAAGGTATTACAAGATATATATATACAATCAACATTTAATTCCTAACTCCTTACTTCCCACCTACTTACTCAAATACCAACTACTAACAATATCTATTTAATACTGTAACAGGAGGCTTAATTACATATTAAACCCATTTACTAATTCTACTATATATATAGACTGATTTTGTGTGACTTTCTAAAAATACCATTGACCTTCCCACTTCCACCACTTGCGAATTGTCGCTCCCTCTATCTCCTTGGTTATGCGAAAAGTTGCTCCAGCATTAATGATTTCAGGACTTTTGATCTTCCTTTCTTCCTTTAAATTGCACGAAATCAACAACATTTAGTCAAAATCATAATGAATTTCTCTTTTTCATATCTTCATCTCTTGATTCTGCAACTTTCCAACCCTAGAAAACGAGTAAATGGTTTTTCATCTTCCTGTTCGTTGCTTGGTTTCTTTCTTCTTGTTACCATCAAAGAAATGGTTTTTCTACGTTATTTCCTTCGTTCTTCCCATGTTATCATATTGTTATTGTCGCTTTTGGGGGTGAAAGGGGCGAAAAAAGTAAGTATCTGTTTTTTTTCTGCGTTTTTTCATGAAATCACTTCGCAATCGATGGTTTCGCTAAGCTTTGCGAAGAGAACGAGTCTGGAAAGTGATGATCTACTTCGTGAATTGATGATTTCGCGAAATTCTGCGGAGAGAAAGAGTCTGAAACTTATGGATCTACCTCGCGAATCGATTAGTTCGCGAAGTCTGCGAATAGATCCTCACGTTTCAGACCTCGCAGACTTCGCGAAAAAATCGATATACGAAGTAAAATCACCTCTTCCCCTGCACATTTACATTCGCATGCTTCGCTAATTTTCATTTCGCGAAGCCAAAATCGTCATTTTTCATAACTAACACGGTTAATTTTTTCTGTAGATGGTTGAATACGTAACATCCCTTTCTGGAAGACGGCGTACTAGACTGCAAGGGAGATGATTTTGCTTCCTGTATAGGGATGAACTTCCCCAAGATTGACACATTCACTCCTGAAATGATTCGTTAGGAGAGGTTGTGTCAATCTCGGGGTGCACCATGGGACACGTCCATCCCATGGTGCCAATCTTCAAAGTGGACCTAACTTAATCCGGTGCCAATTTTAAAGCGGATGAATAATCTTGGTGTGCACCGTGCGATACGTCCAGACCTTTTGGGATGGATGTGTCACATGATGCACACCAAGATTACTCATTCGTTTCAAAATTAGCACCGGATTAGTTAGTTTCACTTTAAAATGATTGGTTAGTAGAGTTCATTGTGGCAATCTTATTGTAAATTTTGATAATGTTATGATTTTAATGTTCGAATCCGTTGTTGTTTGCCAATTTTTGTTATATACCACTTCGCGTATTAGTTTCAAATGATATCCAGCATTCGCATATACGAACTAAATTCATCAAGCAAAACAAACTTCAGCTTCGCAGGCTTCGCATATGCGAACTAAATTCATTAAGTAAATTAAAACATTAACTTTGCAGGCTTCGTATATGGGTGAATATGCGAAGTCAGACGGGATGGAACGAGCTCCGCATAAATATTGAGTGTATTTTTGAAAAATCACACAAAATCAGCCTAAATATGTAATAGAATTAGTAAATTGATTTAATATGTAAATGGACCTCCCATTTAACTCAATTTTGTAATTTTCCCTTTTTGTAATAGAAAAATAAATTCAAACTGTACACAAAATTCATTTAAATTTAGCCTAACCATTTATCAAATTCATGGACCAAATTGACCTTCTATGGACACTATAGAGCCACCGAGAGCTCATAGTACATGCCCATTTTAGGAGAAGGTTTAATCACAAAAAACCCTTCAAAACGGAATATCGACATATACATTGACAGGACGCTTAAAGAGAATAGCTCCCTTCGGTAGGAGTTGATTGATAAAGACTTGGGAAAAATCAAGGCATTACATGGGATTTTGACCTGGCTTAGACCTCGATTTTAGCGCATAAATCATGGAAAGATATGGGTTGATTGATGAGTGCATTTGCAGTATTCATCATCTGATTTGAAGTGAATCCATCATCCTTCAAGTAAAATAAGTTCAATACTTTCATCATTTTCCAGAACAAATCCTTGCAGGGTCTTGCTATATTACTTTCCTTTTCCTGCAAAACTAGTCTCAGCAATTCTCTCCTTTCACTTTCTATTAATCCCTTTATCTTTTCGATAGCTTCTTCTTCCGCAACCGCGCCATTTCCGTAAATCATATGCAATGAGACAGCGTTGAGCTTCCCTTCTTCGGATTCCCTCTGCAATGTAGGAAAAAAACACTTTAGGGATAATTGCATCAATACATTGCTTATTATGGGGGCGTTTGGTTGTTGCTTTTTGACCTCCTGTTTGTCTTTTCAAGTGAAAAGAAAAGTTTTAGTTGTTTGATTAGACATCTCCTGTTTGCCTTTTCTAGCTGAGAAGTAGCTTTTTATAGAAGCAGAGAATCCCTGGTTTCTTTTTTCTTTTTTTTTTTTCTGAAAAAAAGCATTTTCAAACAGCAAATAGGAACTGTAACAGGAAACAACAGGTAAAACAAACGGGCCCATGTTTCATTGTGTCTAGTCTACCTTGAAGCTTCTCCAGTCGTTGAGTAGGCGTCCGCAAGTGCTCATCGTCTTGAATAGATCATGTAATTCATCGCTACTGACATCTTCGTCTGTTAGTTTAGGCCCGACGAAGAAAAGAGCTGGAAGGACAATAGGTCCTAAAGCAAAAGATGTGTATCCGTTGGTCATATATTCGTTAAGCGTAGGTGTTGAGTTGCTTTTCAACCAGAGCGCTTCGGTCAACATTGATTTCAGCAAATCTAGCCACTGCAATGCTAAAACTGGTTAGCCGCTGCAACGCAAAAACAGGTTCGAAAAGATTCAATGAAGCAAGGGATTTGAATTTTGAGCTCACAATCTTAATAACATGACTTGTCATTCTACGGCCTTGATATGCAAATGCTTTCTCTCCAATCTCACAAATGGTACTGTGCAATGCTGAAAATATTATCTCGACTTGCTCGGAACAGAAGTGAGAGTTCCCGTCGACATCCCACCTGTGTTTCGGTTTTTATAAACTGTGTTTTCAAGTTCCGGAGGATTAACTATTTGGAGTACGCATATAAAAGAACATACCTCTCAATCAATTGAACTAGGTTTATCAGTTCCTCCTCGGAACCTCCAACGTCGAAGAAATCATCTACAACAGTAGTAAGCACACTGTTTTTCGCCCAAGAAATACGAGCATCGGACATTTCAGGAGCAAAGAGAGAAGCAGCAGCAGAAAAGTAACAATAGCTCAGCTTCTGCCTGGCAAACTTTAGCGTGTCCAATCTTTTCTCCACAATCCATCTGTTAATACATATTGCATCGGAGATGCATCATCAGCGTAATTTGAAGCGGAAATTTCATGAATACACCATATCAAGATCCAAGAAAAGTGTGTAGATCAAGTACCTTCCAAGATGTTTAAGCTCTTCCCGATGCATTGATTGGCACGTGTTGAAATCTTCCACGGCCAGTTTAAGGAAATGTTCGTTCGTAATGTTTGAACAACTAGTATCATGAAAGAAAACGTAAACAAAATAAGCAACAAATATACGGCTAAAATACCGAAAATGATAAAGAAAACATTAGTTTAAGTATACCGATATGATGTTTTTAGCATCTTTGTTTCATCTACTCGGTAAAGTGCAATTCGCCTCCAGTTAGTTAAGCGTTCCAAATCTGCATATGAAGCAAAATTGAGAACATCATGCACCTGAAAAGACGAAAGGTAGCCAAGTTAGACATTCCAGAGCAGCGGAAAATGGCCACATTAGCCAACGAGTCGGGAAAGGGAAAAGTACCTCTTCTGTAATATGTTTATTGATTCCATCAGTATGCCTTAAACCAGAAGAAATTTTTTGTTTCAAGAACTGGCTTGTCCATGAAATTTGTTTTTTGAGAAATAGTTCGTCCGGTAAAATTATCTGTGAAGCTTTATATAACTCCAAAGCAGGCCTTATGTCGTCCAGATATCCTCCAAGTGAATTAAAGAAGTGATCTTCAGTGAATTGATTCAATTTTTCTGCATCAAATGTTGATCTGATTAAAGCTTTATTACTGATCATTAAACATTTCTTACGAAGAACCAAAATCGAACCTATAGGGATACCTGAAGAGACATTGTATCCGTTAGCACGTAATATCCGAAATGCCATTACACAAGTGGTACAATCTTGAAATATCTCTTCATTTCCCTGCAACCAGTATCTGTTTGTTCGCAAAAGTTCGTGGTTTTTATTTATAAAAAGTCATAGACACTAAAATTGTACGAAATGTAGTAAAGAAAACGGAACATTACTTGTATGTGTCATCTAGAACTGTTTTTATTTCTTCTCGAAAATGTCGGGCAACTCCCAAACTTTCAAGTGTGTCAACCATGCTTAGTCGAACATATATATCGAAGGGATAAATGGTAGGAACTGAAAGATCAACGAAAAGTCATTACTACAAAACATTAGAGAGACAAAAGAGTATACAGAGTTGAACGAACCTGCATTTCCGAACTTTTTCAAAGCATGCTGCAGGTAACTAAGACAACTAGGATCATGAAGATGAATAGAAGCAGCTGCAGTGGCGGATGGTGAATCGAAAAGCGACCCATTCTTTCTTTGATATTTCATCACCATATTCCAGTCCTGTAAATTTCCAATTCCTTCAGAAATGTATGCTAAGTATGCTTTCCTTCCCTCCGTTTTGCTGCCACTGCCGCTACAAGATGGCAAAAAAAGAGACACTTTTCAGTGTCCGAAAACAAAGACGTTTTTTTTCTTTTATAGAAGTTATTATCTTGAGGGCTAGCCTTGGCGCAACGGTAAAACGTTGTTGTCGTGTGGCTGAGAGGTCACGGGTTTGAGTCTTAGGAGCGGCCTCTTGCCAAATAAATTGGCAAGGGAAGGCTTGCCCCCAGTACATCCTTGTGGTGGGACCCCTCCCCGAACCCTCTCTTAAGCGGGGACGCGTAGTACACCGGGCCGCCCTTTTATAGAAGTTATTATCTTCCCATAATGATTAAAATCAATGATGAACATTAGTAGATACATACGTTTTAAGATCGAAATCTCGGCTGAGAAGCATAGAATCGACATATTTGGAATCCAAAGGAAGGTTCAAACCGAACTCTTTAGCATGCTCAAGCATACCGGAAAATATTATATCGAATCCGACAGGTTCATATTGCTTCTGATCATTCAATGAAGCTGAATTTAGCTCAATAAACTCGAGACCTGCAACGAAAAGAAAGCATATCTCTTCACATTTTGTTTATTAGTGAAATTATTGACCAAAATCGGATAACATACCTTTGTTGACTTGTTTTTCGCCAATACCCCATCGCTTCAATGCGAGAACACACGCTAATGTAGATGATATAGAATCCTTAACTATCAAAGGATCGCGATTATGAAGACCCCAAGACCCGTCATTGAGTTGATTATCAACTATCCATTTCGAGCATTCTGGAAAACAAGGAGCTTGTAATGAATTTGCAGAGGGAACCATTGCTACCCAAGCAGTATCATAAGGAGAAACCGAAAGTTCAGTCTTATCAAACATGCTCTTAATCTTTTCTTTAGTTCCATCAAGCTGCAACATTTGACACAGAAAGAAATAACCATTTGATACAATATTAGCCTCTCTTTTTTCCGAATGCGAACATAAAAAGGAATAACGACAACATATCGGAAGATTCAAGTTAGACACCTGAATTGCTGTATTGCTTTCTGCTACTGATTTTGACTTCTGATGTCCTAATTTTGCTTTGGGAGAAAATTAGGCACAGAATAGAGAAAGTTAATTAAATGAATCAAAGACTAAAACACTAATATATTTGATGAATTTATCTCAAAGAAACAAAGCTACATGCCTTCATGTTTATAGTAGGAAAGCAAAAGTGCAGGATTGAATAAAAATTTGGCCTTTTGAAGGGGAGATATGAAACCAAATTAGTACAAGTTTGCATCTAACAGTCTCTTAGTTTGGCTCTTAAATTAAAATTTGAGAAGGGAAAGTTAAGAATCAACTCCAACAACCTCTTAGTAACTCCTCAAATCACTAGGAACATCTTCGTCCTCTTTATTAATAGAGAGCTCTTTATTTCATTTTTTCTGTCCTCTCACTATTGGTAAATATAACAATAACAACAACAACAAAGTCTTAGTCCCGAAATGATTCGGGGTCGGCTAACATGAACCGTCATACGAAACCGTGAAATCAAGTCGTGTCAACGACATAAATTCTCTCCCTCCATTCCGTCCTATCCACTACCATATTTTCCTCAATCCCCAATAAACTCATATCACTCGCAATCACCCTCTTCCAAGTTTGTTTAGGCCTTCCCCTATCCCCTCATCATTGCATCCCTTTGCCACTCTTCAATCCTTCTAACCGGCGCATCAAGCGCTCTTCGTCTTACATGGACAAAATTGATAGCCTCTGAACTTTGGAAATATCTCAACTCAATAGCTCCTGAACATGCATAAAGTTACATGATAACCCACTAGTCCTATGTGTCCAAGCAAAGTAGAGATTTGGACAAGTTGAAGTGCATATCGCATTAAGCGAGTTTAGGGGTTAACAGGTCAAGTAAGTTTAGAGAGCCAATACGTCACTTTAAATAACTTCAAGGAGCTAATGAGATATCCCCAAAAAAAAAAAAAAAAAAAAAAAAAAAAAAAAAAAAAAAAAAACAGGGCATAATAGGTCACTCTAAGCAAGTTCAAAGGGTGAAGAAGTTACTTAAAAGCAAGTTCGGGAGTTAATGAGACATCTCCAAAGTATTGCTTTCTGGAACTGCTTTTGACTTAGTATGTCCTAATTAGGCCCATAATAGAGAAAGTTAATAAAAATTAAGAGAAAAGTACAAAAATTAAAAGTTCGCAAACAGTCTGTGCTTTTATGCAGTTTACAAACTCATTAATTCAATAAAAATAATTGTCAACAACAACAACAACAAAGCCTTAGTCCCGAAATGATTCGGGGTCGGCTAACATGAACCATCATATAAAACCGTGAAAATCAAGTCGTGTCAGCGACACAGATTCGCTCCCTCCACTCCGTCCTATCCACTACCATATTTTCCTCAATTCCCAATAAACTCATATCACTCTCGATCACCCTCCTCCAAGTTTGCTTAGGTCTTCCCCTACCCCTCACCACTACATCCCTTTGCCACTCTTCGGTTCTCCTAACCGGCGCATCAAGCGCTCTACGTCTCACATGGCCAAACCACCTTAGTCGGTTTTCTCTCATTTTATTCTCAATAGATGTAACCCCTACTTTTGTCCTAATTATTTCATTACGCACCCGGTCCTTTCTCGTGTGACCACACATCCATCTCAACATACGCATCTCCGCCACCGACATCTTATGGATGTGGCAGTGTTTCACTGCCCAACACTCCGTACCATATAACAATGCTGGTCTAATTGCCGTCCGGTAGAATTTTCCCTTCAATCTATTAGGCATGCCGGGATCACAAAGGAAACCCGTAGCACTCTTCCACTTCGACCAACCAGCTTTAATCCTATGGGCAACATCTCCATCTACTTCTCCATCCGTTTGGATAATAGATCCTAAATACCGGAAGCAATCCGAGGCCTGAACAACTCTCCCATCTAGGGTGATTGTCCCTGCCTCCCTACTCCTACGGCCGCTAAACTTACACTCCAAATATTCTGTCTTACTTCGACTCAACTTAAAGCCTCTAGATTCTAGAGTTTGCCTCCATAGTTCCAACTTCATCTCCACTCCTTCTTTCGTCTCATCAACCAACACAATATCATCTGCAAACAGCATGCACCATGGTATACCATCTTGAAGTGAACTTGTTAGTTCATCCATAACGATGGCAAAAAGAAATGGGTTTAGTGCGGAACCTTGATGCACTCCAATCGTAATAGGAAACTCTTCAGTTTTCCCAACACTAGTACGTACACTCGTGCATACTCCCTCATACATGTCCTTTATGATGTCAATATATTTCCGCGAAATGCCTTTCCTTATCAAGGCCCACCAAAGTACTTCCCTTGGTACCTTATCATATGCTTTCTCCAAGTCAATGAAAACCATATGCAAGTCTTTCTTCTTATTTCGATAGTGCTCCATTAATTGTCTCATTAGATGGATGGCTTCCATAGTTGATCTTCCCGGCATAAAGCCAAACTGGTTTTCCGAGATCTTCACCGTCCTCCTTAGCCTTTGTTCAATCACTCGCTCCCAAAGTTTCATAGTGTGACTCATTAATTTGATTCCCCGATAGTTGGCACAATCTTGGACATCGCCTTTGTTCTTATACAAAGGGATTAAGGTACTTTTCCTCCATTCTGATGGCATCTTATTGTTTCTCCAAATTTTGTTGAAGAACGTCGTCAACCATTCGATTCCTCTTTCTCCCAAACATCTCCAAATCTCAATAGGGATGCCATCAGGTCCTCCTGCTTTCTTCAACTTCATCTTACTTAATGCCATTTTGACTTCACCCTTTTGAATTCTCCGCAGGCATTCATGATTTATCATATCGTGATGGATACTTATATCTCCAACATCTTGTTGGCGATCTCCATTAAATAAGTCATCAAAATAGGACCTCCATCGTTCCTTGATATCCTTATCTCCAACTAGGACTTTCTGGTCCACATCCTTCACACATTTAACTTTTCCGAGATCTCGCGTCTTCCTATCTCTCATCCGAGCAATTCTATATATGTCTCTTTCCCCTTCTTTCGTATCCAATCTTGTATACAGATCCCGATTCACCTTTGCTCTAGCATCTCGTATGACCTTCTTTACTTCCCTTTTAGCCTCTTTGTATTTTTCGTAGTTCTCGTCACTCCTACATTTCCCCAATAGTTTATAGGATTCTCTCTTACTCTTTACTGCTTGTCGTACTTCTTCTGTCCACCAAGATGTGTCCTTACCCGGTGGCATGCTACCTTTAGATTCCCCTAGAACTTCCTTCGCTACTTCCCTTATACTATGCTCCATCTTATTCCATATTGAATCTATATCTGAATCCATATTGCAAGTCCAAATATCTTTTTTGGTCATCTCATCCACAAATTTTTGTTGATTCTCCCCTTGCAATTTCCACCACTTAATCTTAGTCTCTACTTGAGGTGTTTGTTTTCTTATACATTTCCTACTTCGAAAATCTAGCACCACTACTCTATGTTGGGTTGTCGTACTCTCACCAGGGATCACCTTACAATCAATATAACTCTTTCTCCAAGCACTCCTTACTAAGAAGAAGTCAATTTGGCTCGCATTACCGCCACTCCGATAAGTCACTAAGTGGGATGTTCTCTTCATAAACCATGTGTTCATGATACTCAAGTCATAGGCTGATGCGAATTCCAAAATATCATTTCCTGCTTCATTCTTATCTCCAAAACCATACCCTCCATGAACACTCTCAAACCCATCTCGCCTAGAACCCACGTGTCCATTGAGATCACCCCCTAGTACCATTTTTTCATCCCTAGGAACCTGTTGCACCACTTCCTCTAAGTCATCCCAAAAAGCTTGTCTTATAGACACATCTAATCCTATTTGTGGCGCATATGCACTAATGACATTCACAACCTCATCCCCTATCACTAGCTTAACACTCATAATTCTATCGCTCTTCCTAGACACCGCTACTACCTCATCAATATACTCCCTATCAATAAGAATACCTACTCCATTTCTACCCTTATCCTTTCCTGAGTACCAAAGCTTATAACCCCAAGGAGCTATCTCTCTAGCCTTGGCTCCAACCCACTTGGTTTCTTGTAGGCATAATATATTTATTCTCCTCCTCTTCATAACATCTACAATTTCAGCTAATCTTCCTGTCAAAGAACCTATGTTCCATGTCCCAAAGCGTAACCTACTACCCTTACCCCTACCCCTACCATTACCGTGGACTAGCTTATTTACCCGCAACCCTTGCATATTTGACACCACCCCCGGGTCCTGGGGTGGCGCGCCGCTTCGGGGCGACGACCTAGCAACCCTTGCACATTTATCACTACACCCGGGTCTAGGAAGTGCAGCGCGTCGCTGAGTAGGGAACGCCCCAACGGTATTTATATTATGGTTCATGTCATAAGATGTGGCTAAGTTTTACGCTGGCCGCCACAAACCTACCGCAACCCTCCTCCTTTGTCCGGGCTTGGGACCGGCTGTAAAGGCCACCAAGTGACCCTCACAGGCGGAGTTAATAAAAATAATTGTCATGACTATTTATTCAAAAGGGAGCGACTTGGTGCAATTAAAAACAACAAATTTGCAAATTACTCAAAATACAAGGTTGACTTTCCAAATTATCTTAAATCACATGACCCATGTTTGCGAACTTTTAAACCATGGGGCTGTCCTTGCAAATCGGTGAAACCACAAAGTTTATTTTTGTGATTTTCCCTAAAATTAATCCAAAACTAAAGCACCAATATATTTGATGAATTTATCTCATAAACAAAGCTACTATTTTCATATTGCCTTCATATTTACAGCAGAAAAGAATAAGTGCATGACTGAATAACAATTTGGCCTTATATGAAACCAAATTAGTACGAGTATAGTAGAAGAACTCAATTTAGAGGGTGTTTGGGTGCTCCTTTTCTTGTTTGTCTTTTCAGCTCGAAATGAAGAGTTTTAGGTGTTTGGTTAGTGATATTACTATTTGACTTTTACACTTGAAAAACAGGATTAAGTGTTTGGTTAGTGACATCCTGTTAGCTTTTTAAGCCTGAAAAAAGTCTTTACAAAAGCAGCAAACAACAACAACAAACAGTAGATAAAACAAACGGACCCTTAGAGCCCTTTGGTTTAACTGATGTTTACTGTTAAATTTTTTGCTGTTGGAAAAAACTAAAAGCATGAATTCTCTAGTTTTGTAAAAAACTCGTATAAAAGTCAAATCGGAGGTATGTAAACAAACATCTAAAACTCTCATTTTAAAAAACGAAAAAAAAAAAAACAGAAGGATAAAAAAAAATTAACCAAACACGCTTAAGATTTTGGGTTTGACTTTTCATTTTAAGATTTCAAAGGTTCAAGGTGTTTGGGTAGACAATCACATCTTTTTGCCTCTTTTGCCTTTTGTAGTTGGCAAAAAGCAAATGGTAAATAGTAAACAGCAAAATAAAATCTAGAAACTCAGTGCGTTTGTTTTTTTCAATTTTCGAAACTATTTAAAAATTTGAAACCGATAGGAAAATCAAAAAGTATCTCGCAGGTGAAACAGACAGGTCTCTGTTTCAGTGTTTCTGATCTTTACTCACCAAATAAAAAAAAGTATATATATATATATATATATATATATATATATATATATATTTCTTTTATTCCTCGTAACTACACAGCTTGATTAAAAAAACAAAGAAAGAGTCAAATTAGAGCCAGTTATCCCGAGTGAGTCCCTATCCGATACTCAAATTAATATAAAATTGCATTGTCTTCTTCCTAGTTCCACTTAGCATGTGGGAATCTAAAATAACAATTAGAAAAGACTGAGAGAAAAACTAAATCCTCTACGCAGTACATATTTCACAAGAAATCAAACCATAAATTGAAAATTGAAAAACAAGTAAAAGGTAAGAGAGAGAGAATTAGAACCTGAAATCGAAGAAGTGAAGAAGGAAGAAGCAGCAGAAGACATGGTTGCAGGGAGGGAGAAATGAAAGAAAAAAGGTAGGTGGAGAAATGGTAAAGTTGGAGCCTCTTTAATTTATAGAGAGAGAAAAGAAAAGCATCAAAAGGTGTGAATGAATGTTGTCTGTTTCTGCCTTATAAGGAATACCCAAATTGACTGCTGTGTCTCTATCTTTTGATTGTCTCACCACCTACTACACCTGTCTAACTAGGAATCAAATTAGTGTCCAGTGTTTTTAAGGGTAAATTACACCCATGGCCACTTAACCTTATTCGGTTTCACCGTATCGCCACTAAAAATATTAGATCATATATTGAAGACGTTTGGTATTGTGTTGGGATGAGGATAAAGATAAAGATTGAGACATGGATAAGGATAAATGATTGAGATGAGGATAAAAATATGTTAGTGCAGAATTATAATTCAATGTTTGGTATGTGGGATAAAGATAGAGATAAAATAATATATTTTATTATTTTAACCTTATTTAAACCACATAACATTAATTTGAGGGATAAGATGAACTTTTCTATCCTATTAAAATCATAGGAGCTTATTCCACCTCCTTATACCACTCCCCTCTTGGGTATAGGATTTGAGGAGTAATTATCTCTCATCTGTCTTACTCTTTTATCTTCCAAACAAACACGAGATAACTTATCTCGTATTTTTTTTATCTCTATCTCACCTCCTATATCCCTTCTAACAAACACTATGTAAATACAGAAAGAAGATTCGGATAAAAGAACATTAATAATAGAAAAATGTAATGTAAAACTCACTCAATTTTATATTTTCTAATACTGTAAACACTAAATGTCCGTTTACGTACTGTTTGCTGTTACGGTTTGTTGTTGCTGTTTGCTGTTTATTATTACGATTTGTTGTTTGCTATTGGAAAAAACTGCTTTTCTAAAAAGTAGAGATTCTCTGATTTTGTAAAATACTGTTTTTCATGTGTAAAAGGCAAACAATAGGTCACTAACCAAACACACAATGCTTTTCACGTGTAAAAAGAAACAGGAGGTGACTAACCAAACACTTAAAACTCTCCCTTTTGAAGTGAAAAGACAAACAGAAGCATAAAAATGAGCAACTAAACACCTCCTAAATTTCAATCAAGGCCTCAAAATGACAGTTGATGACCTCAAAATATAAAAATTGATGATATTCTAAACAATTTTAATTTTTCAAAAATTTCGTTTTGAGGTCATTTAGGTGTTTTTGTTTAGGAGAGAGAAAATAAATTTGTAGAGAGAGATCCAGAAATGTTGATCTTAGAAAATATAAAATTTAGTTTCATGGTAAATATCATTCTAAACAACTTTGATTTTTTAGCATTTCCATTTTGAAGTCATCACGGTCAAATTTAGTAGTTATAATATAATAGTAGAAAATATAAAGTTAAGTAGCTTTTGTGTTATATTTTAAAATTTTATATTCATATCATGAAAATAAGTAAAATTCAGTGGTCACGGGTATAATCAATCCGGTGTTTTAATCATATTCTAATTGTATGACCTAATCGGCTTATTGTTATTTTGTGTCATCCACGCATATAATTTATTATATATAATATTTAAAAATATAAGATGATATAATTATAATTTTATTAATTAAGTTTCATATGTAAAACATGGGGTAAATTATGCGTATGTCTACTGAACTTTATTATTTTGATCATTAAATTTTAATTCTTAATGGTATGATTACTGGATTTTACACTTTTTTAACACTCGTGGCTACTTAATTTTAATTAACTGCTACAACCGACAGTTAACGACCACAAATAAAAATATTCAAGTATTAAAGTTGTTCAGAACGACATTTTATATGAAACCAATTTTTTTTATTTTCCGAAATCACCTTTATTAAAGCTTTTTCTCTCTAAAAATTCACTCACTCTCACCTAACCAAACAACACTTAAATAGCCTCAAAACGAAAATTTTCAAGGATTAAAGTTCATTCGAATATCATTAACTCTTTGAATTTTTTATTTTGAGTCCGTCAATGGTCGTTTTGAGGCATTGATTTAGCCACTGAATTTCAATCAACGCCTCAAAATGACTGTTAACAGACTCAAAATAAATTTTGATGATATTATAAGCAACATTAATTCTTCAGAATTTTCGTTTTGAGGTTATTTATGTGTTGTTTGATTAGAGGAGAGAAAATGAATTTTTAGAGAGAGGAATATCCAGAAATTGCGATTTTGAAAAATAAAAAATTTGGTTTCATAGTAAATTTCGTTGTGAACAACTTTAATTCTTGAACTTTTTCATTTTGAAATCGTTAACCGTAACTTTGAGGTATTAATTAAAGTTTAATGATCATAATGTTAGAAAATATAAAACTAAATTACTTTTATATTACATTTTGAAGTTCAATACTGTTAAAAGAGTAAATTTCATTGGCAGTGGGTATGATTAACCTAATGTTTTAATCATATTCTACTCATATTAACATAATCGGGTTTGTGTCGTCTCACCGGGCACATAATTTTACTGTATACATATAACATTTCAAAATATAAGAAAATATAATAATACTTTTAATATAGCGCTTGATTATGTTTATATAACAATAACGTTTAACATTTTCTCTGAAAACTACAATAATTTGGAGTTTTTTTTTACGAAAAGCTCACATTTGAAACTTTTCATATTTGTTATTGACAAAAGTATCATTCTTATTTCCACAAAATATGTATTTTCTTTAACATTATTTATATTTCTATAACATAATTACCGGAAGAACAATATATATATATATATATATATTATTTTTATTAATTTGTGTAATACATTTTCCATTTTATAATGCGATAAGGTGCAAAAATACCCTTTCACATTTATAGCTAGCTTAACGCTTAAAATGGTGAAATTATACCCCTAAAGTTGGCCGTTAAGAACAATTTTACCTCTAACATTGACAAGTTTGGTCAATTTGAGAAATAATTCATCAAACTGTCTTTTTGGTCATAAATCTTGTCAACTACATTTTCACATGTGTGTCATTTTATCATCATTAGCGTGTGGGAATAAAAAAAAAATTATAACACAGTAAAACTACATTTTTTGCTCCTGGCAGTAATAGGGGCATTTTAAATACGAACAACAACAGTTCAATATAATTTTATTAAACACTAATAATTAAACAACTAATAGCAACAACAAACAACTTACTGTAACTACAAACAGTTAACAACAACAATAATTATTAACTAACAGTTCAACCAAACAGTCACTAAATATTTGATATCAAGTTTTGACGAGAAAGTTAATTATGACCACAATAAGTTCACTAATATCATGCTTGTTTTGTATTTTTTTAGTTAGCGTATCAATTCTAATTCAACGTGAATCAATTTCGCGTCAACTCAAAAATAACAGATTTACTATTAAACTAAATTGAAACACTATAAGTATATGTGGATTTCATATTAAGAGCTCCTTTGTTTTACCTGATGTTGCTGTTGTTGTTTGCTGTTTACTGTTAGAAAAAAAAACTGTTTTTTCAAAAAGCATGAATTCTCTGCTTTTGTAAAAAAACTACTTTTCAGGGGTAAAAGGCAAACATGATGTCACTAATCAAACACCTAAAACTCTTCATTTTGAAGTGAAAATGCAAACATGAGCATGGAAATGAGCTACCAAACACCCCATAAGTAATCGGGTTGTGTAAATTTATCATCCTTAGGGCTCGTTTGGTTCGCGGAATAGAGCGGGAATAGAATAGCCTATTCCTAAAGAATAGCTATTCCCATCTTTGGTTGATTTTTTTTATGGAATAGCTATTCCATGGAATCCCTGTTCCTTGATTTCATGGAATAGCTATTCTTCAATTTAGGTTAGGAATAGCCTATTCCTAATATTATATTTTTGTAATTTACAAAATTATCCTCCATTAAATCCTCAATCTTCTCTCTAATCACTTTCCCAAATCTTATAAATTTTGGTCAATCCATAATTTATATCATATAAAACGTGAAAAATGGAAAAATGACGAAAACGTTAAAAAATGTAAAAATACGAAAAATATGAAACACGAAAAATGTGAAAATGTTACAAACACGAGAATATGCAAAAAATAAAAAACGTGAACAAATGCGAAAAACACGAAGACGCAAAAAAAGCGAACACACGAAAAACACAAAATAGGAATAGCGCGAAAAAGTGACAAAACACGAAATATTAAAAAACGTGAAAAATAAAAACACGAAAATGCGAAATAATACGAAAAATGCTAAAACACAAAAACGTGACAATATGTGAAAAACATGAAAATGCGAAAAACGCAAATAACACACGAAAACGTTAAAAACACAAAAATATGAAAAAATACGAAAAACATGGAAAAACGTGAATAACACGAAAAAGTAACAAAATACGAAAAATACAAAAACGCGAAAAAAAAACAAAAAGGGGAAAAACCGAAAAACTAAAACGTGAAAAATCGAAAAAATGCAAAATAAAACATTAACATGACAAAACGTGAAAAATACGAAAACGTGAACAAACGGAAAAAACAATAAAACTTGGGAAACACGAAAAAACATAAAAAAAACCGTTATAAACGCATTTTTCGTGTTTTTAACACTTTTTCATGTTTTCGTGTTTTTCGATTTTTTCACGTTTTTCATTTTTTTTCACATTTTCGTGTTTTTCACTTTTTTCATGTTTTTGTGTTTTTTACGGTTTGCACATTTTTTGTGTTTTTTCATATTTTGCATGTGTTTTTTTTGTATGTTAACACGTTTATATGTTTTCGCGTTTTCACCTTTTTCCACTTTTATCTCATTTTTTTCTTTTTTTTTTTGTGTTTTTAATATTTTTTTGCGCTTTTATATTTTGTTTTTTTACCTCTATTTTTCCGTGTTTTTACAATTTTTCCATTTTCATGTTCTTATTGTTTTTTTCGTTTTTAATGTATTTTTCGTGTTTTTTCGTGTGTCGTCTGTCGTCTGTCGTCTTTCGTGTTTCCCATTTTCTATTTTTTATATATTTTTTAAAATAATATATATTAAATATTTGAATAATTTATAGTAAAAAATTAAAATTTTAAAAGAAATAAGAAATTACATTTGAGGATAATATTGTCTTTTTAATAAAAAAATTATCTATTCTATTCTACATTATTCCACCAACCAAACATAGGAATAGTAATTCCTAAGAATTTCTATTCCATTCTTTGTTATTCTATTCCTTTGGAATAACAATTCTATTCGATTCTATTCTATTCTGCGAACCAAACGGCACCTTAGTTGCTTTGATTTAGCGTGTGGGAATAAAAAATAATATTATAACACAGTAAAACTACATATTTTACATGGGTAAATTATACCCGTGACATTAGATTTTATTTATTTTCATAGTATGACATCAAATTTCAAAATATAATATAAAAGTATTTCAATTTACACTTTTTAACATTATGGTCACTAAATTTTAACTAACGTCTCAAAATGACCGTTTACGATCTCAAATGAAATATTCAAGAATTAAAGTTTTTTAGAACGATATTTACAAAAAAAAACCATATTTTTATTTTCCAAAAACACAATTTCTGGAGTTTTTTATTTTTAAAAATTTACTTTTCCTCTTCTAGCCAAATAATATATAATTGACCTTAAAACGGAAATTTTAAAAAATTAAAGTTGCTTAGAATTTAATTAATTATTGGGATTTTTTTTTATTTTAAGGCTGTCAACGGTTGTTTTGAGGTGTTGATTAAAGTTTGGTGTCCATAATATAAAAAAATGTTTAGTTAAATAACTTTTATGTTACGTTTTTAAGTTTAGTAGCCACGGCATAAAAAAATAGATAAATTACACACATGGCCACTGAATTTCAATTCTTAACGGTATGATCACTGAACTTTATACTTTTTAACAGCGGTGACCATTCAACTTTAACTAACTCATCAAAATGACTGTTAACGACCTCAAAATGAAAATATTCAATAATTAAAGTTGTTCAGAAAGACATTTACCATGAAACCACATTTTTTATTTTCCAAAATCACATTTATTGGAGCTTTCTCTTTTTAAAAAGTCGGACTCTCTCCTAACCAAACAACACCTAAATGATTTCAAAACGAAATTTTTCAAAAATTAAAGTTCCTTAAAATATTATTAACTCTTCAATTTTTTTATTTTGAGACCAACAACAATCGGTTTGAGGCGTTCAATGACCCCCAATGTTAAAAAGCGTAATGTTCAGTGGCCATATATCGTTAAGGATTGAAATTCAGCGGCGACAATGTTAAAATGAGTAAAGTTCAATGGCCATGAGTGTAACTTACCCTATACAAAAGGCTTAATACATCGTTTGCCACCTGAACTTGTCCAAAAATTTTGATTGGCTCCCTGAACTTTTAAAGTGTCCCGTTAGCCCCTTGAACTTGCGTAAAATGTAATCAATTGATCACTCTGTTGCAAAAAAGTAAGTTAAATTCGGAAAATGTATTGCACTCGTCTTAAAAAAAGTAAGACGACTAAGGTCGAAGTATATTGTTCTATTGTTAGAGAAGAAAAGTTTTATAGTTGAATAAGTAAGAACATCATTTTTTAGTTTATTCTATGAATTATTCTAAGACGTGGGAAATACATTTTGCATTTAATTTACTTTTTTTTTTTGCAACCGAATGATTAATGGATTACGTTTTATGTAAGTTCAGAAAGCTATCGGAATACTTTAAAAATTTAGGGGGCAATCAAGCTTTTGTGACAGGTTCAGAAGATAAAAGAAAATGATGTATCAAGCTTAAAAAAAATGAGTAAAGTTTAGTGGTGATGAGTGTAATTTACCCTTACTTTACACAGTACAGTAAAACATCTATAAATTAATACTCGATAAATTAATAAACTCTTTAAAATAATAATTTCTTCTGGTCCCGACTTGGTGCACTTCAAAAAATGATCAATTTTAATAAATTAATAAGATAATACCCCTTATAAATACATTGTATTATTACCTCTATAAATTAATAATTTCTCAAATACATATGCGAAATATATATAGATATACATACTTGGGATAATTTAGCAAAATATGAATCTATAGTATTTTGTTTTTTCTTGAAATTTAAATCTAGTTGAATTTCATCTCTAATTATTCTCAATGCATTCAAAAGTTCTGGTGTATCCTTGTCAAAATTTAACAAAAAATTGTAAAGAGTGGATGATGCTATAATTGTTTCCTTTCTTGTGACTAGTTTTAAAGGTATCAGATCATCTTCAGCTTCATCCTCAATTGAACTTTGCATAACGTTTGATACAATTTCTTCTAAATTTTGGACTTGTGAGCATTCATTGTTTTCACCTGGATAATCCAATATTTGATTGACATTCGTTTGATTGCGGTAACCAAGCTGACTAATCATTCCCTCAAGTTCATGAATATCTTCTTTCGTGATTGTTTCCTCTAAATTCGTTGTGACATATTCATCCCCTGTACGAATTTTGCAATGTTTGAAACAATTAATAATTAATAATTTATTTTTAAAAAATTTAAAATCACTCTATAAATTAATAATTATTAATTTATCGATTAATTAATATCTCTCTAAATTAATAAAATTCCATGGTCCCAATATTATTAATTTATAGAGATCTTACTGTATATATTTTGCCAGTGTTATAAATTCAAAATTGAAAAACAAGTAA
This sequence comes from Euphorbia lathyris, assembly GCF_963576675.1. Taxonomy (NCBI): domain Eukaryota; kingdom Viridiplantae; phylum Streptophyta; class Magnoliopsida; order Malpighiales; family Euphorbiaceae; genus Euphorbia; species Euphorbia lathyris. The sequence goes on along the minus strand of NC_088918.1, from coordinate 74,629,120 downwards.
AAGGTAAGAGAGATGGAGCATTTTGAGTGATATATTTTTATATATTTGACTTGTGTGTATTTGTATATATTTGACTTTATATATATATTTTTAAATGTGGACTTGTATATATTTCACTTTTATAATATGTGGAAATTGATATACATTATGTTGTGTAATAAGTTTAAGTATATAAATAAGTTTTTAAATTCGTCTAGATTTATAATTTATCCAAAAAATAATATCATAACACAGTGTAAAACTACATACTTTATACGGATAAATTACACTCGTTCATTTTCGACAAAAAGCATCCTGAGGTTCCTGATCTTTCACCATTTGGTGCACTAAGCACTCGATCTTTCATTTAGACACATTCAACCCTTGATCTTTCATATATGGGTGTACTAGGTCCTTCCATAAATCAATTAATATATAGGTTTATTAAGGGCATGTTTGGTGTGACAACAAATGATGTTCTAAAAATAACAAATTCTAAAATAAAAAAAATATTATACAAATTAATAAATAAATAAAAAATAAAAAATTTATTGAACACAATAAAACCTTGTTTTTCGATAATTATGTTCTAAAAATAAAAATAATGTTAAAATTGAAGCATATTTTGTGGAAATAAGAAGGGTAATTTTATCAATAGCAAGTAACTACAAACAACTATTCATTAAAAGGGTAATTTGTATAATATTTTTTTTATTTTAGAATTTGTTATTTTTAGAACATCATTTGTTGTCACACCAAACATGCCCTTAATAAACCTATATATTAATTGATTTATGAAAGGACCTAATACACCCATATATGAAAGATCAAGGGCTGAATGTGTCTAAATGAAAGATCGATGGCTTAATGCATCAAATGGTGAAAGATCAGGGGCTCAATGTGTCTAAATAAAAGATCAATGACTTAATGCACCAAACAATAAAAGATCAGGGGCCTCAGGATGATTTTTGCCTTCATTTTCACAGTATGGATGCTATACTTCAAAATATAATATAAAAATATGTTAACTTTACACTTTTTAATATTACGTTCACTAAACTTTAATTAACGCCTGAAAATGACCGTTAACAATATTAAAATAAAAATATTTGAGAATTAAAGTTTTTTAAAGGCTTAATAGGCATCCAACCCCCTAAGCTTGTAACTTTTTTTCACCTCACCCCTCAACTTAGGGGACAACCTCTCAACCCCCTCAACTCCCCAAAAACATCACATACTGCCCCTTACGCTCCTATGTTCGGTCAAAATATTGATCTGTGTAGAAAACGTGATTGACTGTTGACCTCACCAATGTCACGTGCCACTTTTTTATTAAAATTTTCCATTCTGGCATAAGAATTCTAATCGAAATCCATCTCTGGTAGTTGCTCGTCGAGCACAAATGGGCTTGCTCGCCGAGCAGGGATCTCAATGGAAAAATTTAATAAAAAATGACACGTGGCATTGGTGTGGTCAACAGTCAAGCGTGTTTTCTACACGGGTCAATATTTTGACCGAACATAGGGATGTATGAGGTTGTATATGTTGTTTTTGGAGAGTTGAGGGGGTTGAGAGGTTGTCTCCTAAGTTGAGGGAGCCAGGTGAAAAAAAATTACAAGTTTAGGGGGTTGGATGCCTATTAAGCCTTTTTTAAATCGACATATACAAAGAAAATACATTTTTTATTTTTTAAAATCACAATTTCTAGATGTCCTTCTTTAGTTTAGGAGATTTTTGAGTTGAGCAGCCCTCTTCGAGTAACTTATGATGAATCTTCAGTAATAGTTTATGAGCCCTAAAAACGATCTTAGCTCTTTTTATCTCTAAAAAAAATCATTCCCTCCTAACCAAATAATATATAAATGACCTTAAAACCAGATGCAGATATAGGGGTCCGTCCCTCCAGCCACCGAAACCACCATGACCATGGTTCTCTGTGTCCATAAAATTTGAGGTTGTATTTAATTAAGGTTTGGAGTGATTAATTAACTCATTGAGTTTGTATTTAATTACAAAATTCAACTAGACTAATATGCGATAGGCGATAAATTTCTCAAAATTTGTTGAAAACGACTCAATCTTACTTTTGTAGTCCAATTCCAGCTTAATTTTGCAAAATTTTACATTGTTATATAAGAATTGGTTCTGCACCACTCAGATGATAACACGTATATATTAGGAATTTTTTTTGAGTAAGTTCGATTTAGCAAAAAAAAAAAAAAATGACATATGCAAGTGTAAAATCGGCCTCTAACGGATCAATCTTGTATCCTCCACAACTTAAAATTGTGAAAAATTAGAGTTGCTTAGAATTTAATTAATTATTGAATTTTCTTAAAGCCGTTAATGGTTATTTTAAGACGTTGATTGAAGTTTTGTAACCATAATGTAAGAAAATGTAACGGAGTGATGGTTATATATTTTTTCACAAAGTGTTATAATTCAAACTTGCAAAAAAAACAAAAAAAAAAAAAAGTAAAAGGGAGAAAATCAAATCCAAGAATTTAGAGTAAGGCATTTATTTGGGTTCACATCCAAGTCAAGTCTTTTTTAGGCTTGTTCACATAAATGAATACTTTAGCTTTGAAACTAGGGTATCAATTTGACTAGCTGTGTTTGTTGTTACTTTTGTTGTTTCCACGTTTTGCTGTTTGAAAATACTAGTTTTCTATAGATTCCCAGTTTTTTTATAAAAAAAACTACTTTTCAGCTATAAAAGGCAAACATGAGATGTTTAACCAAACACCTAAAACTCTAATTTTCAAAATGAAAAGACAAACAGGAGGTCGAAAAGCAGCAACCAAACACCCTCTATATGTATGTTGTTAACATATACCTCTCTCTCCGGTTCGGATTATTTGTTCGATATATAAGACTTTTATTGGTTTATATATTTGCCATTTTAGATTTTTAATGTTTTTTCTTTATCCCTGTTGACGAGTTTAGCATCAATCATGTTTTTGTCATTTTATGTTTTCAATGTACGAAAAGTGATGTAATTTAATGAATGTTACAAAAATGAGGATCATTAATAAAAAGAGATATGATGTATTTTAGTCTATTCTCTATAAATTTAATACAATCAATCATTTTCTTAATAAGCGTGATTAAAAAAACTAATGTATTAAAAAAACTTAATATGTTATTTTTTTCTTTTTAAATAAAAAATCAATAAAGTAACATTTAATTATTTTTAAACTAAAATAGTATGTATTAAAGTTCGAGTTCTAATGTACAAAAAAAAAAAAAAAAAACTTTAATTGGGAGATGATCCATTTAAAGGGTGCCTAATAAACCTCAAACGAGAAATTAGATAAATTATAAAAAAAAAGATATCTTCATTATTGATAACAATCCAAATTATTCTTTCTAGAATGAAGAATAATGGAAAATTAATAGAAATAATGACAAACAATTATTCCTTATAGAAAAGGGATTAATGACGACTAACAGATGATTAATGTGGAATTAATAATAATTGATACATGATTAATGCAGAGGTGAATATGCAATAATGAAGAAAAAAGAAGGAGTCTCTAGCATTATGTCATGCTACGTGGACCATGACGAGACACACCATAACAAGACACGCCCGATGAGAGCAAGTAAAAGAGACCCGCAATTGTTCTCAAGGAGAGCGTATATACGTCTCGATGGTTCTAAGAATACCAAAATAGGTCTTATAACCACCAATGAATGAGAATAAATACAATTAAATGACAATTAATAGCCATTAAGGGACTGTTCGAATACCCCCACTCTGAGGTATTCGAGGATGAATGATGGGATTGATGGAGAATTGATGACAATTAATAGCAATTAAAGATAAGTAATGACATTGTTGTTTATCTACATCTCCATTTGATAACATCCAAAGATTATACATGGGGAAAAAGCATAATTAGAGGATAAGGGAGTCGTCATGAGCAAAGATACGCACCAAGAGGGATTAGACATCAAATGATCCGCCATCCATACTCTTATGGATAAGGATCCACCGTCGAATTTCCAGGACAGATACAAAGATGCCAAACAGACAAATCGGCACTAACATCCGTAATTATGAGAACTGTTACACAACGGTTAATAACCATCAAGAATTCATTTATTAAACATGACTCTTCACTTGCTTCCCCATCAATGCTAAAGGTTACAGAAATCTATACAAAATACCTCAGCTTCCTATGATCAAAGGTACACTTACTGATTCCCTACTTTTGTGCTTATAGTTTATTCTTAGAATTATTACTAACTTAAGCATTGGAGTGTCTCTGGCCGAACCCAATGACATCTCACAGAGAAGAGTCCGGTTAAAGATTTTTTACAAGTTATCAACTATTATTTAAATTAAAATACTAAGTTATTATTACTTTAAAAAAACTAGGTTATTATAAATTTAATTACTATTTTAAATTAACAAATCACTAAATAATATAATCTTATCATTGATATTAATTTTTTTACTTATATTAATATAATAAAACAATTTATTATAATTTATTAAAATGATATATATATTTAAAAAAAATAATATATAAATTAATTAATGATAAAAAATGAATTTATTATTTATATAAAATTTTAATCATTATTTAATAAAAAAATTGATGAAGGGGATAAATAATTAATTTTATTAAAACTCTGAAAATAAAGGAGTCATCTCACAAGTTTATTTTGTATTGCTATCTGATAAGTTTGGTTTTTATCTTGTTATTTTACAAGTTTCTTCTTTTCTGTTCAATTTTTGGATCAAGCTTTTTTTCATCTATGACATCATCAACTAATTGGTTTGTCTTGTCATTTGGCAAGTTTCTTCTTTTCTTTTAAATTCTTGCATCAAAACTTCTTTTCCATCTATTACAACATCAAGTAATTTTGAATCGATATATATGTTGATCTCTCATTGGAAGATGCGGAGAATGGTGAGGTTATTGTACCGGATGAAGATCTCAACATTAATCATCTTGATTTCCATTGGTCCTTTATTGGAATGGTTTCCCAAACTAGATGGAAACCTCAGAATATGAGCGCTCGCTGGCATGTCAATGATGCGGGTGTTAGAGGTTGTGGCAATAGTTCCCCAATGGTGGTGGACGACTCGGGTCGAGCCAAGATAGTCCATGTAATTGATAATTATGATGGTAGTAACTGCTTAATCAAAAGAGTAATTGATAATTATGATGGTAGTAACTACTCAATTCAAAGCGGAATTGATAGTTTTGATGGCAGTAACCACTCAATTAAAAGTATAATAAGGGAAGAAATAAATATGACAGTTACTATTATTAATGAGAAGTTATTTAAAGAAGGGAATCAAGTGGGAGTTTTAAAAATGGAAAGAATGGTTATCTCTGATTCAAAATGACGAAGGATGGAGGTCTGTGAGTATTGGAATATCATTTTAGCTATTTCTCTATTTGCCAATGAAGAGACAGAGTCTTCATTCTAGGCTCCGGAGCATTATGAGAAATATAGGATAAAGAGTGGATATAGTATGAGCCTAAATCAGAGTACACACCATTCAACTAGTTTTTGGAAAAGATTTTTGGAGTTAAATGTGTTGAGCAAGATGCGAAATCTCATGTGACATGCCTGCAAAGGTTGTGTTCTTCGCAACTCATCTGATAGTTTTGTGACAACAAGGAACATTACCATCTCTTGTCATGTGGACCATTTACTTGTCGAGGGTCTTAGCATAAGGGAAGTCCTTAGTTGGTTAAAAAATTGTGGTCTCAACGATGTCATTATCGAAACAGACTCACAACTCCTAATAAATGTTTTACATTGTCAAGATGTTTCTGTATCTAGTTTTGGTGTGATTGTATTTGATTGTAAATCCATACTATTGGATCTTGAGAATAGTAATGTATCTTTTATCAAGCGGTTTGCAATCAATGTCGCCGATGTGTTAGTCATAGCGACTTGTTCTATGTCAGATTGGTCAGCGAACAATGTAAACAAAAATTGGGGTTGTACTTCGTAATAGTGGAAGCTAGTTTTGTAGTACGTTTTCTAAGCTTCTCTCATGCAACTATCAAGTCAGAGATTGAGAAGCAGTGAGTATAAGGGAAGCGCTGAGTTGGTTAAAAAATAAAAGTTTAGGAAGATGTGAAATTGAATCAGATGTTGCTATGGTAGTTAATCTTAGGAAATTACTTTTAGGTCTGTTTATGTTTTTATATAAGAATAATGCAAATTTCTTTATAAGTTCTTTAAATGATATTAATGTCAATTTTGTTAGCTGTTATGCGAATAGTGTAACTCATAAGTTTGCTCGGATTGTCTACTTTATGTTAGAACTGATAGAATGATGTTTAAAACCTTGTTATTTGAATTGTTTTTTTTTTTTTGGTTTCAAGAAAAAGAAAATAAAGGAAATTACTAATATAATATGCGGAAATAAAGGACTTGTGGATTACTGCCTTTATTACTTTGACTTCTTTTAAATGTGGACTTGCATATATTTGACTTTTCTTCTAATTTCTAGATTTGAATATTTGATATTGTATTTAATGAATTTACCATTATTATTTTTAGTTTGAGTTTTTCCTAGTTTAGTTTTGTCTTTTCTTTTTTCTATAAAGCAATAATATTGTCGTAAATGAATACTAACAAATAAAAAGAGTATGAAAATAAATACTTTAAGGACATATAATGTTTTTTCATCTGAAGAAAAAAAAAACAATAGTACTCCCACTTTTGTCAAATTGATATTTTAAAAAAAGAGTTCAAAGAGGTTTTTGTTTGCAACTCAGTTTTACTAAAAACAAAAACAAAGATTCAAGAGTATTGACGACTTCAAATTTAAAAAATTCAAAGACTTGATGATATTCTAAATAACTATAGTTTTTTTTTTTAACTTTTTAATTTTAAAATAATTTATACGTTGTTGGGTGAGGTGAGAGAGAATGTTGTTTAGAAATAGAAAACTCTAAAAATAATGATTTTGGAAAATAAAAGATTTGGATCCATAGTAAATGTAGTAATAAACAACTTTAAAAAATCATTAGTACATTAAACCTAAGAAATATGACGAAAGAGAGAGAGATTCCTAGGGCGAGAAGAACTTTGGAGGGGGGCGGCGATGGCGGCAGATCTGGGATTGGGGTGGCGGATCATGCGGCTAGGGAGGGTCGGCCTTCGGATCTTGTGCCGGAAGGGGTGTCGGCAAGGGGCAATGCTATTTCGGCAGGGGTTTCTAGGGAGAGAAGGGTGAGTGGCGAGAGGGTGAGGGATCGATCCCGGGAGCAGAATCGGGGGGGCTCGGAAGGGGGACGAGGGGCTGGATCCGGCAGGCAGCGGCGTCGACATAGGGGATTGGGGGGCAGATGTGGCCTGGGATCGCGGGGTGATGGCTGCGGTGCCTGGAGCTGTGGGGGGAGGTGCGTCTCTCACAGATCCGCATGGGGCGCAGGTGATGATGAGGGATGCGGTTGTGCCGGCTGGGTTGGGGGACGCTGTTGCAAGGTTTTTGGGGGGTGGGCATGCGGGATCGGCAGGAGAGGTGTCTCGCGGCCCGCTCCCCATTATCCCAGACGGCATGGGGGGCAAGATGCCGCTGCTGTGTGCATGGCGCCGGTCATCCCTACCGACAGCGCCGGGCACCACACGGATCCTGCCGATGCTGGGTCGGGGCGTTGGGCTGGAATTTCTGGTACGGTGCCCGACGTTGGTTGTCCTATCCCGGGCAGTGAGGGGCAGGCTGGGGCAGTAATTAGTGGGTATGGTGCCTCGAGTCAGAGGCCTTTAAGGGCTGGGTGTGAGGTTCAGGGACAGGGGAACAAGGCTTCCCCCAGGACTGTAACTGGCATTAATGGGATAGGTAAAGGGTCTTGGAAAGACACAGTTATGGGGGTTGTTAAGGAGGAACTTTGTTTAGAGGAAGTTGAGATGGTAGGGGACTCTGCGGATCTTTTCTCTGACTCTGATGAGGAGGAGGGTGCCCAGGATGATCCACTTTGTCCGGTGATTAGACTGTCCTCAGAAGAGAAGCGGGAGCTCAGAGAGAAGTGGAAAGTGTCTTTGATAGTGAAGGTGCTGAGGAAGAGGATCAACTTTAATTATTTTACCCAAAGGATTCAAGCCCAGTGGGCTAAGAAAGGGAAGGTCAGTATTACTGACCTTGAAAATGACTACTATGTCATCAAGTTTACTAGAGTTGAGGATTACAATTCTGTGATCAAGGGGGCCCCATATATTATTTCCAACCATGTTCTGGCTTTACGGCCTTGGGTTCCAAATTTTAATCCTCATGATTCTACTGTTAATAGGATCTTGACTTGGGTTAGGTTTCTGGGCCTTCCCATTGAGTATTACAGTGAGAAATTTCTCAGCAAATTAGGAGGCATGGTTGGGAAGGTCCACCATGTGGATAAGACTACTATTGGTGCCATTAGGGGCAAGTTTGCTAGGGTTTGTGTGGATGTTGATCTTGCGAAACCCTTATTATCTAAATTCTGTGTTTAAAACAAGGTGTTTTTTTATTGAATATGCAGGCTTACATAACATTGTTATGATTGTGGCATGTATGGTCACTCTCAGGAAGGTTGCCCCAAAAGGGAGAGTGTTGTGAAGGAGACTGTTGTGGAGAGTGGAAGTAAATCTGTAGGTAACCAAGGGAATGGAGGAAACTTTGGTCCCTGGATGGTGGCTAAAAGGACTACTCGTCGTAGAACTCAACCCCCCCCCATTGTGCAGAATCTTCCTCCGGATACTATCAGTAAGGGGAATTCATCTATTTCTAAGCCTATTATTGCTCCTAGTGTGAAGGAGAAGCCTATCCCCAAAGCTATGGAGGAGGCTGGTTCCAGCTTAGATCTTAGGTATGGATCTAGGTTTGGTGCCCTGTCTATTGAGGATGTTCATGAGGCTATCCAGGGAGATGAGCTTATGGAGCACAGTATGTTTGATCTGGAGTCTGCTGAACCTTCTGAGCTTATGGTTGATTCGGTTAACCCCCTCTTTGTTTCTAAAGATGAAGCTCAGGGGGATCCCCTGACTCTGGCAGGCCTTAAGATGAAGGAGACTAATGAGGTTAGTTCTTCTACTCCTAGTGGTGATCCTGGGATTGGGAAACCAATGGGGCGATTAAACCTAGGTTGAAGAAGACAAAGGGTAAACAAAGAGCATCCAGAATTCTTTGGCTTTGTCAGAGAAGAGGGGACCTACGGGTACCTCGGTGAGGCTCTCAGGAGCCCCTGCTAAATACATGGCTTATGTAGGGTGGTGCGATCAGTTTTCCTCCTTTCGATGGACTTGTTATGCTGGAATGTTAGGGGAGCGGCTAGCAAAGCTACTCGTATCCATATTAATGACCTTATTAAACAGTTTAACCCTTCGTGTTTGCTTTACTTGAAACTAAGATTAGTGGAGAGAAAGCAGATGAAGTGGTTAAGAAGTTTAAGAACTAGAGGTGTGTTAGATCGGAGGCAACTGGCTGTGCTGGTGGGATTTGGCTTTTTTGGAGGCCAGATCGGATTCATTTTGATATTGTTAGTATCGATAAGCAGTTCATTCACTGTAAAGTGAGTTTTTCCGGCAATAAGCCCTTCTTGATTACCCTTGTGTATGCTGATCCTATCTTAGCTAATCGAAAACGGCTGTGGGAGGTTCTCTTTTCTATGAGTGTCAGCATCTCTGATCCCTGGTTTATTGCGGGTGATTTTAATGATATCGCCTTTATGAGTGATCAGAGAGGGGGCTCCAATCATTACATTAATCGGTGTCTTCATCACAAAAAGAATATGGATTTATGTGGGCTTTCCGACATGGGGCTTCGAATCACAGATTCACTTGGAAACGCAATAGTACCTTTGTTCGGTTGGACAAGGTCTATGCTAATATGTCTGCCCAGACTTCTTTCCCTGAGAGTTTTGTTTTAACGTTCCGTCATTCAGATCATTGTCCTATTTTATTTAGACTTTTGAGAGGCAACCGCCTTAGGGGGAAGAGACCGTTCCGGTATCAGCTGGCTTGGGAGTCCCATCCTAAGTTCAAGGATTTCATCCAAGAGAATTGGAAACCTCATTCGAATGTCCTGCAAGCTGCTGAGGGGTTCAGGAATAATGTGCTGGGGTGGAATAGGAATGTCTTTGGGCATATTATTAGAAGAAAAAATAAGTTGTTAAATAGGATGGAGGGCGTTCAACATAGGTTGGAGGTGAGGTTTGATCATAGTTTGGATGGTCTCCTCAGTACCCTTCAGAAGGAGTTGGAAGCTGTGCTTAGGCAGGAGGAGCTTCTTTGGTTTCAGAAGTCTAGGAAATCCTGGATTAGAGATGGGGATCATAATACCAGGTACTTCCATCTGTCCACTTTGATCAGGAGGCAGAGGAATAGAATTGAGGCCATTAAGGATTCTAATAGTGAGTGGGTGTATGAAGACGAGGTGATTCGGAATTTGGATCTGGAGTTCTATAAGGATCTGTTCAAAGAGGATCCTATCCAGCTAGAGAGGGCTCACTCATTTGCTACCTTTCCTTTGATTAGTGAAGATATTAGTCAAAGTGCCTTTCTTCCTATCTCCCGAAAAGAGATTGACCGTACCATCTTCAGCATTGGAGCGTCTAAAGCTCCAGGAATTGATGGTCTTCCTGCTGGCTTCTACCACAAGCATTGGGGTGTTGTGAAGGAGGGTATATATGATTTTATCTTAGGCATTTTCAATGGGTCTAAGGATATTGAGGTGGTCAATAGAACCCTCCTGATTCTTATTCCTAAAATTGAGAAGCCTTCTTCCTTTTTGCATATGAGACCCATCAGTCTTTGTAATGTTCTTTATAAGACGGTTACAAAGATTGTGGCGAATAGAATCTGGGGTATTCTCCCGGAGATCATTTGTCAGAATCAGGGTAGTTTTGTTCCCGGTAGACAAATGATGGACAATGTGGTGATTGCCCAAGAAATGGTGCATACTATGAAGATTAGGAAAAGGGAAGAAAGGCATTGTGGCCCTAAAGCTGGACTTGGAGAAGGCCTATGATCGTATCAACTGGAACTTCCTAATGGAGAGTCTGGAGAGAGCTAGGATCCCTAACAGTTGGAGAAAGCTTATTGAGGTTTGTATTACTTCTCATGTGTTTCAGGTTATGGTGAATGGGGATATGTCGGAGGAGTTTTCTCCGGGTCGGGGTATCCGTCAGGGTGATCCTATGAGTCCCTTCCTTTTCATCATTGCTATGGAGAGGCTTTCCCACCTTATTCAAGATGCCATTGATATTGGGAGCTTCCACCCGGTGGCCATCAACAGCTTCTGTCCCCAGGTGACTCACTTATTCTTTGCTGATGATGTTCTCATCTTTCTTGAAGGTAATGAGGAGCAGTTGAGTGTCATTATGGATATTCTGGATTGTTTTTGTTCAGCCTCTGGTCAGAGACTTAATATCTAGAAATCTATGATGATGTGCTCTAAGAATATGAATCCGAGAATTTGTAAAAGATTAAGTGATTTGTCTGGTATTCCTCTTACTAATTCTCTTGGAAAGTATATGGGTATTCCCTTCCACAATGAGAGAGTGTCTAAAGTTTACTTTAAAGATACTTTGGATAAACCCAATACGAGGTGTGCCACGTGGAAAGCCAAGACTCTCTCCCTCGCTGGCCGCCTGACTTTAATTCAATCTGTGAATTGTGAAGCTCCCAACCACATCATGCAGGCTTGTCAGCTTTCGGATCCTGTGCTTAATGATCTTGATAAGATTAATCGGAGATTCCTGTGGGGGGAGGCTATGGAAGGAAGAAAGATCCATCTGATGCCTTGGAGTGAAGTTTGTCAGCCCAAAGATTCAGGTGGCTTGGGTATTAGGAGAGCCAAGGATAATAATAAAGTTTTATTAATGAAACTCCTTTGGCGTATGTGGCAATGCCCCTTTTCTCTCTGGGTTCGCCTTCTTTGTGGTAAGTATCAGAAAGATAAAATCTTCGGGGGCCCGAAGGAGAGAGTTGTCAATTGTTCCTTCCTCAGGAAAGGGCTTAGCGCCGTGTTTGCTGAGTTCTGTTCGGGGGTGGGTCTAGAGGTGGGTAATGGCAAGTCTATTAGCTTCTGGTTTGATACCTGGATTGGGGATAAAACTTTAGTGGATGTGTGTACTCCCCCCCCCCCCCCCCCCCCCCCCCGCCTAGTGATATCCACAACTGGAGGATTGCCGATGTGGTGGACTCAGAAGGGGACTGGATCTGGCCTATGTTCGATTCTTTCTTTAGTCTTGAGACTCTCCTTATAATTCGGGGAGTGAAGGTGAGAAATCAAGCTGAAGACTTGGATAGGCATTGCTGGGCGCTGACGAACAATGGAGTTTATTCTTGCAAATCTGCCTTTGAAGCTTTTTCCCTCAATAGGTCTGATCATCCCTCGGATATTTGGAAAACCATTTGGGCCCTCAAAGTTCCCTACCGTATTAAGAGCTTCCTGTGGCTGGGCGTTAAGGACAGGTTGCTTACTAACTCGGATAGGCACAGAAGGCACTTGGCACACTCGGGAGCTTGCGGAAGATGTGTAGGCCATGTTGAGTCTTTATACCATGCTCTTAGGGATTGCCCTAAGAGTAAAGAGGTTTGGAAGAAAATTCTCCCACATCACATTTTCTCTTCCTTCATGGCCCATTCAGTGGACGACTGGTTCTCTGTTGGTATTAGTGGGAAGTTACTATCTTATATGGAGCATGGTGACATCTTCTTTGTCATTATCTGTCATCAGGTTTGTAAATGGAGAAACGAGGAGATTTTTGGTAACAAAGCGGTGCTTTTGCCTACCTTAGCTGAGTTTTTCTTGAAGAAACTCTCCTCTATTATTGATAGTTTCAAAGGAGAGTCCCTTGCCAATTCTTCCCAAAGTAGTGATATCCATCTTGTGAGTTGGAGCAGGCCTAGAGAGGGGTTTGTGAAGCTGAAGACTGATGGCTCCCGACTCAGTAATGGTAAGATTACTATCGGAGGAGTTCTTAGAGATGCGGGAGGCGTCTAGCTTTCTGGGTTTACCTAGAATTTGGGGTTGGATTCTTCCTTCTCTGCGGAGCTCTGGGGCATTCTATCAGGAATCCAGCTTGCTAAAAGGCTGGGTGTTAAGAGGCTTTATGTGGAGTCCGATAACATGGAGGCCATCAATATGATTTCGGATAATCATATCATGGGTCTTCATAGTCGCAACCTTATTAGAGCTATTAAAAGGCTTAGCGGATCCTTTGAGACCTTAGAGTTCAGCCACATTTTCCATGAGCAAAACCGTGTTGCGGATCACTTGGCGGCGGCTGGCCATGAGGGGGAGTTAGGTGTTTCTACCATGTCCGTTCCCCCTATTGCTCTCTCTCCTATTCTTTTAGAGGATAGGATTGGGGTTAGTTTCCCCAGGCTAATCTCTGTATAATTGTTTTTTTATTTGTTTGGTTTTTCCTTTCCTTTTTCTACCAAAAAAAAAAAGTAATAAACAACTTTAATTCTTAGAAATTTGGGCTAATTACAAATCTAGCCAACTAAAAGGGGCCATTTACATATCTAACCCACTTTGCTTCCATATTACCAAATTAGACACTTTCAACCACTTCGGACAAAATTACCCTTAGTTTTATTCAATCGATTGATCTTCTTCTTCTTCTTCTTCTTCTTCTTCTTCTTCGTTTCAACTTCTTCTTCGGTTCATCTTCTTCAATTTCTGATAGCAATCATTAGCGATTTTTGAGATTATTTACGTATTATGTTCAATTTCCCGTAGAAATTGTATGTTTTTAGCTTATACGCTTGCTTTTCTCGTTGGTCTTGCCTCTTTCTTCATCTGTAATGGTATCGTTTCAAGTTCCTCTATTTTCCACAAATTTTCTCAATTTTCCTCCATTGTTGTCGCATTTGTGACGAAATTTATTGCATTTCATCATAAATGCAACAACAGTTGCCACATTTCATCGTAAATGTGACAACTCTTGTTGCAGATGCGACAACTCTTGTTGTTTTTTTCGCATTTCATCACAAATGCGACAAGAGTTGTCGCATTTGCGATGAAATGCGATAAATTTTGTCACAAATGCGATAACAATGGAGAAAAAATATGGAAAATAAAGGAAATTGAAATGATACCATTATAGATGAAGAAAGAGGTAAGATGTCACGTCCGGGTCTAAATTTCTAGAATTTATACCTTGATAGTAATATATATTATAATTATTAGGTGTGTGATTTTTATTTGGTGTTATAAGAAAAATTTGGAGTTAATTTGATGTTTTTATGTGTAAATTAAAAGTTATGATAATTTTTAAAAGATTATAGAAAGATGAAGGATTAAATGTGATATTTGTCAAATTTGATATATATATATATATATATATATATATATATATATATCAAATCAGTACGCGGTGATCATATCATCTTGTTCCTTTTCTTTTTCTTTTTCTTTTTATATTTATTATCCGTTTTCTCTGAACCGTTTCTTTGATTTACGGAGATTCGACCGTCTAAATCACTCGAAATTTAAAATATAGCATCCTTATGTATAGATCTAAGTCCTAACCGAAGAGTTTTTGAATTTCGAAAGTGTTTGGAGGGGAAACATCTTAGATAGAATTTAGAGGAGAATCGATCGGGTGTATTTTCTTCAATTAGGGACCAAGGTAAGTAACTATCAACTATATTTTGAGTTTTATGTATATATATATATATATATATATATATATATATATATATAATCAAAGAAATTTCAGAAATTGATATTTTAGGGTTATGCATGAATTTTGTAAAATTGAGATTTTTCATGATTTTGCTTTTTATTGTGAAATTACGGTTTAAATGAATCTATTGATTATGCTTCTATGTGAATTTCATATTTTACTTGATTATGTTGATTTAAGGCTTAATTTGGTTGACTTACATATATACATATATGTTTTTGGTTTCAATATATATCTATATTGAACAAAATGAATTTGAAGATTTCTTACGAATTGTTTTTGGATTGAGAAATCTGTTGCGGTTATTGTTGTTATTATTTTGGGTTGAAGTCCAAATATGATTTTTATGATACAAAATGGCTAATTGAAGCCAAATGATTTATGGTTATGAAATAGTTTGGAATTTGATTGTGAAAGAAAATTTGAGCACGTTATGATTTTATGATTTTATATCCATTTATATTTGAAGACCATGTGTAGTGAGGGACATGGCCTGTGTACACAGTCTGAAGACCTATTGAGTATGGCAGTGAAGTGTTGGGTAAGACCATATGGGATAGGCAATGTTAAGAGACGTCTCGACTATATATATGGTTATGGATTGATACTTAAGGGGAGAAACTCGAGGATGGATACAATGTTTTAAGTTCATTTGGATTATGTTTTCGGTTATGATTGATTTTGATATAAGGTTTTACGTTTGATTAAATACGAGTTGGTTTGATAAAAACACTTATTTGATTACAATATTTTATAAGGTTTTGAACTCAAGAATGGATACAAGATTATATATTTTTATGGTTTTGTTTTACTACTTTGACTATATTATGAACTTACGTTTTGAGTATATTTTATAAGGTTTGGATTAAATTCCTTTATAAATGTATATATGTAGCTATGTTAAATAAAGTTGGTTTTTTTTTATAGCTGATAGTTTCTTACTGAGATTTTTGTCTCACCTTTTTAAATGTTTTAATATTTTTAGGTGAGAAAGTACATGATAGAGAGAAGGTTACCGATCGATTAGGCAAGGATCGGAAGTTGTTGCTTATTATTAGAATTATGGTTAGAACTTTGGTATTGCTATTATGATATTTGGATAATTGGAGACTTCTAAGTATTGATTATAATCTTTCTATTTCACGCCCGATGCCGATTGAGGTCGTTTAGGGTCGGGTGTGACACAAGACCAACGAGAAAAGCAGGCGTATAAGCTAAAAACATACCATTTCTATGGAAAATTGAACATAATACGCCAATAATCTCAAAAATTGCTAACGATAGATATCCGAAATTGAAGAAGAAGAAGAAGAAGAAGAAGAAGAAGTGGATGAAGAAGAAGCAGGAGTAGATCGATCGATCGAATAGAACTAAAGGTAATTTTGTCCAAGTGGTTGAAAGTGTCTAATTTTGTAAGATGGAAGCAAGGTGGGTTAAATATGTAAATGACCCCTTTTAGTTGGGCTAGATTTGTAATTAGCCCTAGAATTTTTCATTTTGAGGTTGTTAACGATCATTTTTATAGTGTCAAATTAAATGATCCTCTTTTTTTTAGCAAAATGAAAATTCTGGTCCCCATTTGGACAAAAAATAATAATTCAAGTACCAGTTTGACAAAATTTGAAATCAAATGGTTTTTTTGTTGGACTTTACTCATAAAGACATGGGATATGAAGGCTTAGTAGTTTTCACTTGGTCAGTGATTAACCAAGTACATTTAGCCAGTCACCGTTAGATCTAGAAAGTGTAAATCTAAGCCATATGATTGTTTTAATCTCCACCATATGATTTTAAGAAGCCTAGATCAAATGGTGACTGACCAAATTCACTTGGTCAGTCACTGACCAGGTGAAAATCACGATTTTGAGAGGTGTTATTGAGCGATTTCCGCAAGTGCACGGTATACGCTTGTAGTAATAAAAGATATCGATCCCACAAGGAACACTTTTCACAAAAACTTATTTTAATACAGTTTAATTCACATCTTTAGGTTTATATTATAGAAAATCGTTGATTTGATTTGTATTGGTTAGAATTAGATAAGAAATATATGTTGAACTTTAGAAAACAATTCTGTCTTGAGATTCGATTACAAGACAGAAACTTTTCTGTTTAAAATAAGAAGTGTATAAAACTTGTCCGCATTAAGCAAAGAAAACAACTTTAACTTTGGTAAGATTATGAACATGTAACAATTCATAAATTTACTCAATTAGAAGGCTTTGAATCGTAGAAATCTCTTTGGATCGGAGCAGATTTCCACCTTAATCAAATTGGTATATTATTTCTGATAAGCCAACTTAACGATTATATCATCCATAAAAACTAATTCTTTTAAGTGTTCAACAAAGTTTCCTTGTAATTATATGAAATATATACGTTTTAATGAAAACACCAGAACCTTACTTCGAAAGTAACATCAAAGTAGTAACAGAAATATTTATTGAATAAAGTAAATGTATTATTATAGAATTGTGAATCTTCACAAGTTAACAGATAAGAATAAACATGGATAGCATTTTAACTAATTTGAGTTCCGAGTTGTCAATCCTTTCCTCAAACTTTGTAGATTTGTCAGACCCTGGGGCGCTTCAACCGTTAGTTCTTCTCGCTGAATCTTCGGAATAGAGATTGTCCGATCTACTACCAGAATGTGAACTTGTCTTCGAACAACTCTTAAATGTAAACTTAATCGCTAATGTGTTTGTAATTAATCTAAGAACAATCTTGTGTACAACGAGTTTTCTTTATAGAATTGAAAACTAATCTCTAGCTCTTTTCTGAATCAGAATCTCTAGCTCTCTAAAACTTTATTAACCAACTCTTTGAACTCTTAAATAAGCTCTTTATTTATAGATGTTGAAGAGTCGTGTTTGAAGGGTCGTGTCCATTGTGAAGAGATGTTTCTATCCAATCGAATAGACGTATTTCTTGGAATTTCGACATGTGAAATCACTGCTGAATTGGCTGCTGGTCGTACCGAGATTCTGGAATCTCAATCGCGACCTGGGGAGCAAAATTTTCCTCAGAACGAACTTGTCCTTCGTGCCTATTTTTAGCATGCCGCGACCGAGATATGGGAATCTCGGTCGCGACACATGTTTTAATTCTCAGTCTCGCCTCGTTCCTGTCTCCTCGAATCGGTCTTCTGAATTTCTTGTACTTTTAGCTCGTAACTTGGGGTTTTCCCTTGTTTTTGCTCCGTTTTAGTTCCTATTTGGATTTAACCAAATAATTAAGTACCTTGCATCAAAGAAACATATATAGACGTAAAAGTACTCTAATCGAATATAATTAGCACGATTTCACGACAAAACTAACGTAAATAGTAATGATATTTTAGGTATATTTTAGGCTTATCAGGTGTGCTATGAAAGACACGATTTGAGCTATGTGAATAGTAGATGTGTTTTTATAGAACAAAAGTGTTGAAGCGAGATGAGGTGCATGTAAATATTTCAATAGGTTAATGATCTGTTGTAATTAATAGGAAAACCGAGGCCATGGCTATATACTCTGCTTTAGAGAAAGTCCCAGATACAATGATTTGCTTATTGGATCTCCACGAGATCAAAGCATTTCCTAGAAACACTACATATCTTGTAATAAGTCGCCCAATGTCTAGACATGTAGCCCAATCCGAGTAAGAAAAAGCCTGAACTTGAAATGCATTGGTGACATGGAAGAATAAGCCAAGGCCTAGAGAGCCTGTGTGATATCTCAAAATGCGATGCGCTCGGGAAATGTCATATGTGGAAGAATGACTAAGATGTTGAGAGAGATTATGAACAATCTAGGATATTTCTGACCTTATGTGAGTGATATAGAGCAATTTGCCAATAAATTTTTTTGTAAGGTGACATATCAGTGAAAACGGTAGGAGATGGGGAAGGCTTGTAATCTGGAATGGCATGGGTAAGAGTAAAGCTGGTTAAATAAAGGTCTAACTCATTTCGAAAGGCATCTCAAATGAGAAGATTATCTCATATATATATATAAAGAGTCATATATATCTTCGTAATTTAATTAGTAATGTGGAATATTTAACACATTCGTCTCACGTCCAATTTATTTGATGTGTGTGATGCTAATATCAACAAAGCCAATATTAAGTCACGACGTCATGAGAAAAGAGCATTGAGATGAGTGCTGAGAGAAAAAGGGAGAAGCGAGAGACATAGTCTTCATTTGTAGTGTACTCTCTTATGAAACCGCAGGGGAAAGATTGAAGGTTCTAAGAAAATAAGATTTTTTCTTTGGTACCATGTAAATAAACGCATAACTCGATTTAAAATGTACCTCAAATGAACAGTATTGCCTTATATATATATATATATATATATATATATATATATATATATATATATAAAGCACCCTATAACTTCTTAATTTAAGAACACGATATATTTAACATCATTTCCAGCAATTCTATAATTGAAGTTTTACCTATTATTAAAGTGGTCAAGGTTGAATAATCTTTATGTTAATAAACGGTAAATTTGAGAGACTTTTATATTATGTATTGAAATTGAATGACCATAATATTAATAAAAGTAAAATTTAGTGACTATAGATGTAATTTATCACCAAAACCGCAAAGAAAGAGTCAAATTTCTGCCAATTATCCCCAATCCCTTTTCGATTTAATTTGACTAATTATATTCATTTACTTTGACTTTTCATTGCTTCAGTTTAATCAAAGTGTTTTTAAATTCAAACTAAAGTGTTTTAGAAATTCAAAATTGAAAAATTAAGCACTCGTCTTTTTCAAAATAATAGTCGTATTTCATTAATTTTTTTTTTTAATTTCATATTGTTTACCAAATATAATTTTTAAGACAAATTTTTTTCTATTTTATCCTTATTAATTAATTTAATATTAATTGTATTTTTGTAATTTTAAGTTTTCAATGAATAAAAAGTGGTTCAATTTAATATGTCGTATAAAATAATCAATAAAGAGAGATAAATGTCATATTTGACAAATAGTTGCTAACTGATTACCCTTTTAGTTAACTGATTGTGTAAACTTGTTTGGTAAAACTTAACTTATTGTTAATAGTTGTTTGAGTAAATGATAAATAAGGATATGAAAAAGCATTCATTTGGAGTTAAAGTGTAGTATTAGAGATAAAAATGTCATTCAAAAGAGATGAGACGACAAGTTAATTGAAAAAGCTCATAAAATGATTTTTTCAAAATTAGTTTTTTTAGAGCCAATAAGTTTTTTTAAAAATCTCTTCAACAAACACTAATATTAGAATCAAAACCTCTAAAGTGGCTCAAACATTAATTTTATTCTAAAAAACTCTTTACCAAACATGATTAAAATATATTTTTAGTTAATATTTCATAAATTTAATATATATTTATAAAAAAATAAATAAATTTAATACAAAATCAATTATTTATGATTTGGTCAAATGTAACGAATTAAAAGGGAAGAGAGATAGACAATGAAATCAAAGAATTTGCAGTGATTAAGACATTTGGCTCCTTCATAAAATAAATAAATAAATAAATAAATAAGACATTTGGCTTCACATAAGTAAAGTCTTTTTACGTGCTTTTCACATAAATGAATACTTACGGATACTTTTGTAGGTTTGAAATTAGGGTATCAAATTGACTATAGTTCCATTGATGGTGCGGTAATTTTCATCTGGTTAGTAAGATTCATTAAGTAAATTTGGTTAGTCATCGTTAAATTTAGATTTATTAAAATTATGTGGTGAGGATTAAAATCATCGTAAGATTTAGATTTAATAAGTCTATATCTAACGGTGACAAACCAAATTCATTTGGTCAGTTACTGACCAGATAAAAATTGACCAAGTGGAAACTGTAAGTTGGAGCAAGCAGTGCCTCTGTATTGATGTAAATCGTTAATATATACACAATGATACAAACCCTAGATAAGAGTAATTACAAGAAAGCCCTTAATATAACTATTATACACTATTACCCTCCCTCAAGTGGAGCCGGGGTTCTACATAGGCTCAACTTGGAACACAAAAATTGAAAGCGAGCCTTGGTGAGTGGCTTAGTAAAAACGTCAGCGATCTGATCCTTGGTGGGAATATACTGGACCTGCAGTAGACGTTTGGTAACTCTATCCTGAACGAAGAAAAAATCAATCTCGATATGTTTACTGAGGTGATGGAAAATGGGATTGACCGTGAGATAAGTGGCTGAGATATTATCACACAAAAGACGTGGAGGGTGAGGAAGAGCAACACCCAATTCATGTAATAGAATCTGAAGCCAAACGATTTCAGAAGCACCGGTAGCTATAGCACGATATTCAGCTTCAGTGGAAGAGCGAGCTACTGAACGTTGCTTTTTAGATGTCCAAAATATGAGAGAGCGACCAAGGTAGATTGCATACCCGGTGGTAGACTTGCGATCATCCAAGCTACCAGCCCAATCAGCATCAGTAAAGCCATATAAAACAACTGAAGACTAAGAATGAAAGAACAGACCCTGGTGCTTCATATGCTGAAGATAACGAAGTAACCGTTTGACCCCTTGCCAATGAATTAGAGTTGGAGCATGCATAAATTGAGCCAATTTGTTGACAGCAAAAGAGATATCAGGGCGAGTGAAGGATAAGTATTGAAGACTTCCCAAAATGCCGTGATACTTAGTTTGGTCTGTAAATTTGTCACCTTTACCCAGATGAAACTGCTCTTTGACACACATGGGAGTGGAAATACCATTACACGATTGCATATTGGTTTTGTGGAGTATCTCAGTAATATAGTTGGCTTGATTTAAGAGTAAGCCAGTCGGCATCCAATGTGCCTCGAGACCAAGAAAGTACTGAAGTTTGCCAAGGTTGCGAAGAGCAAAGTGAGTCTCCAACTGTTGAATAAGAGATTGAATAATAGTGGGATCAGAACCCAAGAGAACAATTGTCGTCAACATAAACAACACAGAAAACAGTAACAGCAGTAGTGTGCAAATAGAACAAAGAGGTGTCAGCCTTGGAGCCTTTGAAGCCGCGAGAAGAAAGGACCTCAGTTAGACGACGATTCCACATACGGGGAGCTTGCTTGAGACCATACAGTGATTTATTGAGTTTACAAACATAGTTTGGATGAGCAGAATAAATAAACCCTAGTGGTTGGTCCATGTAGACAGCTTCATCAAGAGTGCCATTCAGAAATGCATTGGAGATATCCAGCTGAACAATAGAACAAACATGGGAGACGGCAAGGGCAAGAAGGAGCCGAATGGTAGTCGGTTTAACCACCGGACTGTATGTTTCAAAATAGTCAACACCGGGACGCTGGGTGAAGCCCCTAGCAACCAGACGGGCCTTGTACCGTTCAATAGAGCCATCTGAATTTTGTTTAAGATGAAAAAGCCAGCGACAACCAACTTTGTTAACTTAGGGTGGCCGGGGTACAAGGGTTCAGGTTTTATTTCGAATGAGAGCAGTATATTCCTCAAGCATGGCTTTGCGCCAATGAGGATCTTTAGATGCCACGGTATAGGAGCTCGGAACTGTGGGTAGAGTGGAGACTAGGGCACGGGGTGGTTTGGGTTTAGGGTGGCTAGTTTTGGATCGGGTGAGCATAGGGGGTGTTGGTTAGCTATGGTGAGTAGGTGGATGTGATGGGTCAGTGGTGGCGGTGACGGGTCAATGGTGGCGGGAATAGGGCTGGATGATAAGCTATTATGAGTAGCAGTAGAGGTAAGGGAAGGAAAAGTAGGCGAAGGTGTTTGCTGGGTTGGGGAAGTACTATTATGGCATAGTCAGCTCGGCGAGCTGGCCTAAAATAGGCCAGTTCGTCGAGCAGTCTTGCCCGATACGCCCCCGCACGGTCACTGAATGCCAAAAATGTGTTTTTCGCCCGAACTTATCCCTGCGCATACACAAAAACTCCAGATAACATTAGTCCAAAGGCTAAATTGACCCGCCAATCGCTTATTTTGAGCAAACGCTTCATTCAGTGCGACTTTTGACGGATCAATTAGCTTCAAAAGATAACGGAATTATAATACGCATGCCATTTTGGCCGTATTTGCCTAAATTGATCATAAAACGAGCCTAAACAACGAAAAGTAAATAAAACGTTTCCAATTTCTAACTAACTCACACAAAAGCATTTAAATGCGAGAATTGCTCGCTTATTAACTAAATAACGCTAAAACCCGTCCTAAAACTGTACCCAAAGATAGGGGTTTTTGACCCCTATCAAACCTCCTCACACTTAAAGCTTTACTTGTCCCCAAGTAAACTAAAAAACTAAACCCGCAATCACAAGCAAGCTAGAAAACCTCTCGGTTTGACTAGGTGCTTGACACAATTTCGAGCATCTGTAATCACATGCATTCGGAAATACAAAGTAGAGACACGATATCCAAAAGCCGCATTTCAATTATCATAGGTCATATGTTTTAAGAAAAGGACACATGTTCAATTAAATGAGCTTGAGGGGATCGCTAAGTAAAACACCTCACCATAGGTAGTTCACTCATTTCACACAATTTTGGTGGCTAAAGTGTTTACTCTCGGCTTATGTTCTTGCTTAGGATTACGTTGATTTTGCACGTTCATCCGAGTTCATCTACTATGCTATATGACTCCGATGATATCAAAAACAGCCTCGAATTGGGGTTGTAATGTGGTTAGAGGGTTAAAGGTACAACAAGGGTTAATAGTTCTAGCGCTGAAAAAACAAAGTTCAAATGACTTTAGCAAATATGAAGTGACTGAGCTTTTTATTCATTCATTATTCTCTTTTTAGGACGTTTTCTTGAGACGCTTTTGATTTTAAGAACTGGGGAATGAAGTTTTCCCCTTTTTGTTCGTCTCTTTTCTTTCCTTTTCTTTTTCTGTTTTTTTCTCTTTTTCTTTTTTTTTTCTTTTGGGATAGTGATGCTCATTCACTTCTTAGACTTTTGGCTTGCTACTATGATACCATAAACAAATATAAAGCGCTAGAAACGACAAAGGCTCGATATGAGCTTTGCAAAAACTGAGGGTTAAGTAGCAAACCAAGTGATGGTTTGCAAAAATTGGGTTAGAACGAAAGAAAAATCTATAAACTACAAAAATAAAGGCTCAAAAGGGCTTCCTAGAGTGGACGAAAAAGAGAAAATAAGGTAAAGAAAAGGGTTAATTCTAATGAGGCTGATTTCATCGTTTATCATCTCAAATCATTGCATGTAGGTTCAACACAACATTAGGTGCAAAATCTGTAATTTTTCCACAAGTCAAAACATTCACACAAAAATGTCAAGAAAAATAGCTTTTTGATGTTCGCTCTTAGGCTCAAATTCAACTCACAATTCTTTAGGTTTCAATTTTGTGTTTACTAGTTCTCCCCAAACTCAAGTTTAACATCACATGCCTTCAATTCTTAAGTTATCTACCTAAGTAATGATTTTAGCATTTCTTCAAAAGTAGGATCTAAATGCAAACTTTAGCTCATGCTTTTACAAATACAAGGATTGTGTCCTACACCTAAACTAGTTGTCATGCAATCTTAGATTCGGTTCTCAGCCCTCAAGGACAAATAACGAAGTTTAGATTCGAAGGAGGTTCACGGTTTTAGGTCCTAAGCATGCAAAACATAAATAAAACCCAAAAAACGCAAAACTAAACTAGACACAACGCAACAAAAATTTAAAAATTATACAAATTTTTGTAAGTTTGTCTACCCCTCCTCCTCACACTAAAAATATGCAATAAGTTCCAACATTGCATCACAAACCATAAAGAACAAGTGTAAAAAGTTAGGGTGGAGAAGACAACTTATTGATTTTATCGCAATCGCCAAAAACTTGATGATTTGCGGTGCCATTTTTTTTGTTTTTTTTATTATTTATTTATTTCAGCTCCATTCGGAAAAAAAATACCGAACCGTTGCTTATCTCGGCCGAGCAACGGGCTAGGTGGCAGTGCCCATCGGCGGGCTGGGCGCAGTGCCCAACAGCGGGCTGGGGGCAGTGCCCAGCGGCGGGCTGGGTGGCAGTGCCCAGCAGCGGCCTGGGCGGCAATGTCCAGCGAGCTGGGCCGCCCGGGGCAATTTGTTTTTTTAGCTTGGCAGGCAGAAGGTCCGAAAAAAATATATATATATATTTTTTAAAAACCCGAACACTTTAAAAAAACGTTAAAGAAAACTAAAAAAAAACTAAACTAAAAGAGCAATGTATAATCTAAATAAAATAAACCTGAAAAGTTTTATTAAAACTTGGGTTGCCTCCCAAGAAGCGCTAGGTTATAGTCGGTGAGCTCGACATAGAATTCCCACCTAGGTGTATGCTGACATTCGCGTTATGAATTCAAATTCCTGAATAAATAATCCGTACCTGCAAAACAGATTATCAGTTTCAACGAATTTTAATGAAAACAAAGGATCAAATTTAAATAAATTATGAAAAAGTTTAGTTTGCTCCCTTTTTTATTCTCTAGGTAGATCAAAGAGAATGAAATTTTCTGGACATGGAGCAAAACCGAACTCTTCTATTTTTGGATTCTTCTCTAGAGGCTCAATTTCAACTGATTCCTCAATTAATATTGAAACTTTTGGTTTCTCATAATCAGGGATCAGTTCTTCATTGTTAATGGGAAAAGATATTACCTTATCAACCTGACTTACCAAATTAGGTTCTTTAATTGATTCTTCCGCGGTTGAATCAACTAGGATCCCTTTTTGTATGCATAAATTTTTAATTGAGGCATACAAATCGTCAGTTTGATCTTCGTGAGTAGATAGAAAGTTAAGCAAATGCGTAATAGACTACTTATTTCCATTGTTTGTAGCCATTTTCTAAAAAAAAAAAGAATCATTAGAAATAACAATAAAAAATTAAAAACAAATATTCACAAAAAGAAAAGTATAAAGGATTATATATAAACAAGTATAAACGATTATAAACAAGTATAGATGATATTCACAAAGATATTCACAAAGGAATGCCTAAACTAACAAATCAACCTTTGGTTCGATATTGCAAAAGAAATAAATCCCCGGCAGCGGCGCCAAAAACTTGATGCGCCTCACGGCATTGTCGGTACCGCAAGGCTCACTAACGGATAAGTGCACCCGGTCATTATCAAGTAATAAATCTGGAAAGTCCAGGTATCGAATCCACAGGACTTATTTACCACAAGTATCGAATTACTTGGTCTCAGGTGTTATCTAAGCTTTGCGGGTTTTGAGTTTGTTTGTTTAAGTTAATCTACTCCTAGGTTGAATTATACTACTCCTAGCTAAGTTATCTAATTCTAGCTAAGTTATTCTACGCCTAATTAAGTTAAACTACTCCTAATTAAGTTATACTACTCATAGGTGATCTTTCACTAATGCAATTACCCGAAGGAAAATGGTATGAATGATAATAATGAAGTTAGCTTATTAGGTCTATTGATTAAAAACCTAATCTAAGTCAAGGCGATTAACCCTACTTACCCTCCTGAAGTTCCTAGTGCGTGATTCCCTTGTAAGGCCGAAACTAGGTCTAAGGCTCAGCAATTTGGGCTTAATCAACTAAGAGGTCGTCAATCTCCTAGGCTCTGACTAGGTCAGATTCAGCTCGCAATATGTGCCTACTAGATTTTGGGGCTTTTGAATGAGTTAAACCAATTGAATAAAGCGTAAGACAAAGATTAAACAATTAAGCATAGAACAAAATAAGAGCTAAAATATTATTAAAGATGAAGAATAATATCACAGGATACAATTAGCCTAGGATTCATTGACTGTATCAAAGAGTACAAACAAGGAAAGGTAAAAGGAGATACGAAAATCCCTTTCAAGGAACCTGTCTACTCTGCAATCGACTTCCTAGGTCTTAAGGACGGACCTTGAATATTCCTCGAGAACAGTTTTGAAGGAGCTTCAATGGAGGTCGAAGAAGATGGAGGAGATGGAGAGGAAATTCAAGGGGAGAGCTAAAATAATTTACAATTAATGAAAGAAATCTAATTTACATTGGAAAAATCCTATTTATAGACGCGGTTCGGGCCCTCTTCTTGACCTATTTTGTGTCCTTATACAGGTGGGAAGTCATGGGACCGGTCGTGGAGTCGTGGGGGCAGAATTGGTCTTTTTGACCAATTCCCGCAGGTCTGCTCGCCGAGCAGGGCGAGCTGCTCGGCTAGCAGGCACTGCTCGTCGCGAGCAGGCTCCCTGCTCAGCCAGCTCGGCGAGCTGGCCTACGAAGGCCAGCTTGGCGAGCTAGCCTAAAATAGGCCAGTTCGTCGAGCAGTCTTGCCCGATACGCCCTCGCGCAGTCTCCGAATGCCAAAAATGTGTTTTTCGCCCGAACTTATCCCTGCGCATGCACAAAAACTCCAGATAACATTAGTCCAAAGGCTAAATTGACCCGCCAATCGCTTATTTTGAGCAAACGCTTCATTCGGTGCGACTTTTGATGGATCAATTAGCTTCAAAAGATAACGGAATTATAATACGCATGCCGTTTTGGCCGTATTTGCCTAAATTGATCATAAAACGAGCCTAAACAACAAAAAGTAAATAAAATGTTTCCAATTTCTAACTAACTCACATAAAAGCATTTAAATGCGAGAATTGCTCGCTTATTAACTAAATAACGCTAAAACCCGTCCTAAAACCGTACCTAAAGATAGGGTTTTTTGACCCATATCATATACCCAACTGTATTTAGTGCAATGATCATGAAATAAGACATAATAACGATAGCCATCCATGGATATGACAGGTGCAAGACCCCAAACATCAGCACAGAGCATATCAAGAGGTGCAGTAGTGGTATGATTAGACATGGTAAATGGTAACTTATGACTTTTGCTGACACAATAAGATGAGCAAGTAGGAATTTTATTATTCAAAAGATCAATATTATTCAAAGCAACAAATCATTTAACAATTGGAAAACTGGCATGTCCAAGACGATCATGCCAGCGAGATAAACTAGCTAACTAAGCATTGAAATTGCTAGAGCTTGATAGGCACAAAGAATACAAGCCTTCATTACTCCAGCCTTGAGCTCTCACCCGGCCCGTCTCCAAATTCTTCACAAAAAAACGATCAGAGAAAAATTCCACAGAGACATGATTAGAGTTAGTTAAAGCAAAAACGGATAACAAATTGTGAGATGACTTTGGAATGTGTAAGATATTACGTAAATTGACAACATACGAACCAAGCGAGACAAATGAATTACCAATGCGATGAATAGGGAGAGTGGAGCCGTTACCTATTTGAACTTCATCACTCAGAGTGGATGTTGAGGTTACCCAAGTCCAACGTGACATGATGATTTTCCCTGGAGTCCAGTACCCACGGTTGAACATGAGATGATGCAGTAGCGATGTGAGATTGAGGTGGTATGGGATTGTCACGATTAATCTTTGGTGAGGAGCAGTTCCTAGCAACGTGGCCAATACTGTGGCAGTTGTGACATGTCAAGTGAGCTCTGTTGAAACATCTTTCCACATAATTTTGATTTGACAAAATTGTTTAAGTATAATATTCTAAAACACACTAAGTTTAAATGCTTTGACACAAGGATTAAAAGGCCCAAGCCCAATACAAGAGTCAAAGCCCAAGTCAAACAATTCAAGACAACTCGGCCCGCGTATGTCAAAATGTTGTCGTTATGGACAAAACGC
This sequence comes from Euphorbia lathyris, assembly GCF_963576675.1. Classification (NCBI taxonomy): domain Eukaryota; kingdom Viridiplantae; phylum Streptophyta; class Magnoliopsida; order Malpighiales; family Euphorbiaceae; genus Euphorbia; species Euphorbia lathyris. Next base: position 74,600,875 of record NC_088918.1, on the reverse strand, counting down.
AACTCAACAAAAGAAGGATCTAGAAGACCTTCAGAGAACAACTTCGGAACGAAGCTGCTGAGTTGATTCGACAAAGCGTACAAGACAGCAGCTGGCTAAGGAAAACTTCCAGATAAAGTGTTTCCACTTTGGGTAAAGTTCAGACAACACAATATGCTGTCCAATTGACTTTACCATAAAAGGAGAGACACTCTGCCGAGCTGACCAAAAGCTGACCGAGGACAGAAGGTACTAAAATATGATTGGCCGAGAGCTCTGAGCAAGTCAGGATGACAACGACAGGAAGTCGTTTCCCTCTAACGGTTATTTCGAAATTCGAAATGACTGATGCCTCAAGACGTCTCTATAAATAGTGCCATCAGTTGCTTCATTCTACACAGAACTTGATCAAGCCATTACGCTGACCAAATTTCTACGCAAGTTCTGCAAGCAAAAAGCAAAGCAATCTTACACTAAATTTCATATCTTTTGTGTAAAAGTCTAGAGTGATTATTCAGTCATCTAAGGTGTCTTAGCAATCATTGTTTAGGACAAACACTTATCATTTCTAGAGATTAGAAAGGAGAGGCTGAGTACTCGGTTATAGTACTCAGCGAGAGATTAGGATTGAGTAGAGGTATAGAGGAAGGTACTCTTGTTATACTCAGTTGCTAAGATTGTAAAAGGTTTGAGGCTCTACCTTTAAAGAGTTCAGTAGAGGATTCGAAAGCTCGGAACGTGTTCCGAGGACAGGATGTAGGCTTAGAAGCCGAACCTGGATAAATCTGCTGAGTAACACATTTCTTACCTTAAACTCCTTATATATATTGCTTGCTTAAATAACCAAAAACTGACCAAGTAAAGAGGTCAAGCTGAGTTGTGCGCATCGAACATCTGAGCTCAGGAATAGACTCTAAGTGCTATCTCCTGACTCAAGTTAAGAAACTGACCTAGTCACCAGTTGACTAAGCCAGTATCTTGCTTTTTACTCAGCGCCGCTGTTAAAACCTTTTCTCTTAAGAAAAGAAGTCTGCCCTAAATTAAAAAAAGTTTAAATAGTTCCTAACCCCCCCTTGGGACTATACTTGTAACGTTATAAGGGACCAACAAGCTCTCCTATTGGAAGCAAAATATTGTGTCGAAGTCGAATAACTAGAGGAAAGCTGCTGTCCTTCAGAAGCAGCCCCTCGGCTAGCAGCATATGAATTCTATCCAGCAGAATGACATCTGCCACCACGACCGGTTCATCCACGGCTACGACCTCACTGTCCCGAATATCCATTAGAGGGGTGTCGGCCACTGTATAGGGATGTTGGCGGGATCAAGGGTACTGGATTTTGGCGAGTCAAATTTCGCTCTTCCGACAAGAGCAAGCCAAACAATTCATCATAAGTAATTGGTTCCCGAATGGAATGAAAATGTCAAGAAAAAGCATCATAAGTATCACCAAGGCCTTGAACAATAGCTTCATTGAGATCATCCTCGGGCAAGAAAAATTGATGAATCGCCAATTGATCAGAAATAGCTTTGGCACAAAGCAAATAAGTAGAGATATCATCGGTAGCTCTAGTAAGCGTGCTAATTTTAGCACGAAGAGAATGAATCTGAGAGCGAGAGCCTAAAGCATATGTGGTTGTGAGTTTTCTCCAAGCCTCAAGAGCAGTGGTAACAGTAGCAATGTGAGGCAAGAGAGATTCCGAGACGGAACTTAGCAGAACATTGAGAACTTGTTGATCCTTACGGTACCAGGATTGATAATCAGGGTTGGGGGCTTGATCGGGAAGCAGTGGAGATGGAGTAATAGCTCGAGGATCAATGTGATCCGAATAACCACTACCACGAATAGCAGATAAAGCTTGTGCACACCATAGAATATAATTCGATGATGTGAGTTTCACGGTCAATTGACTGTGAAGGGACTGTTGATGGTGCGCATAAGTGGGAGGCGGTGGGTTGTTTGAAGAGGAGTGGAAGGGATTTTCTATAGAGGTTTCGGGTGAGTGGGAGGAGTTTTCGTCGGCCATGAGAGCAATTGAGGAAGACAACGTGGAGGGGAGCGTCTAGGGTTTGGGATACGGCTCTGATACCATGTAAGTTGGAGCAAGCAGTGCCTCTGTATTGATGTAAATCGTGAATATATACACAATGATACAAACCCTAGATAAGAGTAATTACAAGAAAGCCCTTAATATAACTATTATACACTATTAGAAACCACTGTAATAGCATATATTAAGTTTTATTTGTTATCAGTCAAATTAATTAATAAGGAAATATAATGATTTTTATTTTTTAACTAATATTTTTTTTGGGATAATACATTTCCAATTTTTTAAGTTGTTCAAAAACTGCAGCCGACATCTAAATGTCAAAATGTTACCACTAACTTTCCTAACTTTCTTATTTGGAATAAATAACCATTCAAATTCTATGTGGCAACACATGATTCAAACTTCAAAATATTACAACTAACCCCCTATTATCACGCGCTGCTACATGAAATTTGAGGGGTTACTAGGGACTAGTTGTAATGTTTTGAAGTTCAAGAGGTCAGTTGCAATTTTTGGACAACTTAAGGGGGTTGATGATGTATTAGGATTTTTTTGTTTAAAATCGAACCAAATATTTCAATTTTTATATAGTATTTGGTTCGGTATCAGCATCACTTATTCTGATTAATTGGGTTTTTGTAGTTCGGTTTTAATCGATGCACTGCACACCCTTATTTCTATAATTGAAAAACTGAACTTACATAGCTTATAGTGGACTAAAGCTGTAGGAAAGCAATGCTCAGATGTGATGAAAAAGTCATAAGAGATTTCTTTAACGAGTAAGATCAAAACATTATTCTTAGTTTGCCGCTTTTTAGTAATTACGTTTAAAACATTTGGTTTTGGAGTTTAGAGAATGGTGGTTCTTTTTCTGTGAAGAGTGCTTACAATTGGTTATGTAATAGGACCATCTGGTTGGTAATAGTATGTGGAAAAAGATGTGGAGTTTGAAAGTTCTCCCTAAAATGCGTAATATATTTTGGCGTGCTTATAGAAATGTTTTGCCTACAACTGCTGCGGTTACGGATAAACGTGTGGCCGTCAATCCTGTTTGTGCTATCTGTAATTTAGATTTTGAGTCTATTTTACATGTGTTTAGAGATTGCATTCACGATCAGTCTGTTTGGAACGTGTATGATTTAGGTAGAGTGTTGGGTGGCGTTTTTCTTTACTTTAAAGATTGGTTACAATTCATTCTTGCGAATTTTAGTGCTGAGAATTGCTGTTTGTGGACTATGGTTGTGTGGAATATGTGACTGAATAGAAACAATTATATTTGGAATAATTCAAGGAATTCTGGAGATGTTTGTTTTCGTCTTGCGTGCATTGGGTTGAAGGAGTGATGGATGAATGTTTGTGCCCAGATTGTTCCAGGTGGGGAAGTTTCTACTTGGGGCGCAATTCGATGGTTACAGTCTCCTCCACCTCGCTTTAAACTGAATATGGATGTCTCTATTATCTCAGGGTCATGTCTGCTGGGTTTAGGGACGGTGTTACGAGACTGCAACGATAAGTTTTGTGAAGCTTTTTTCAAACCTGTGCAAGGTGATTTCTTGCCTCGTGTAGGGGGAGCTATGGGCATTCAGGAAGCTCTAAGTTGGCTCAATAGAAAGGGTATGGACGACTGTCTTGTTGAAGCCGATGCAGAGGTGGTGGGTTTAGATCTTCAACTTGCCTCCAAGTCTTATTACAACCTTGTTCTTGATGATTGTAATAGTGTATGTTGATTCATTCGTTTAATGATGTTAATATCATTTTTTTATAGTCGTTCTGAGAATAGTGTTGCTTATGAACATGCAAGGACATCATATTCTATGCCAGGACTGTGGAGTGACATACTAGTCCTCTAGATTTCATTGTTCAATCTTTGTATTCTGATTCTATTTGATGCATGGTCTCTTTCTTAAAAAAAAAAGCTCAAATACTAAGCAACTCTAAAAGTGGTCACTATGGTCCTGCAAAATCATTATTTTATATATAATTTATTTTAATTATAAATATTGCTATAAAATTTCACCAATAGTAGACAACTAAATCATTTTTGTATTAAAAAAGAAAAGAAAAAATAAAGGTGTCAAAAATTGGCAACATTGTCATAATCATTTAAGCAACATTTATTACCTTCAATGCAAGACACTCTTTCAAGCACCCTCCACCTTATCAAGCATCATTCCGAGCACGTTGCATTGGAGATACTCTAAGAGTGTCTACATCATCTCTATTAATAGAGCATCTCTCTCCACCTTTTAGTGCATCCTTATTGGTAAATATAAAAGGCAAAAAACATTATTAGGTCCCTAATCTTTCATTTTTTGATTCATTAAGCCATTGGTCTTTTATTTGAATACATTAAGTCACTGATCATTTATTTTTTTATCTCATTAAGCCCTTTATGACCAAATTAATAAGTTATGTACATCTAATTCTGTTAAAAATACTTTATTAATAAGGTTTTTACAAGTTTCCTATAGTCACATTACACATCCAAAACGACTTTCAAACAGTGAAAAAATACAAATTTCGAGTGCGTGTGCACTGAATAACATGTTAACTAAATTTTATGTTCAAAATTACTTTTCTGACCATAAAAGGTTTAATGAGACAAAAAAAAAATGATCAGAGGCTTAATGTATACAAATAAAAGATCAATGATTTAATGAACCGAAAAATGAAAGATAAGGACATAATGATTTCAACAGCTGGAGGGGCATGGCCCCCTCCAAGTCCTTCCCTATTTTCGCCTCTGATTACATACTCCTTTTTAAAAAGTTTTAGGTTTAACTCCCCCAAGCTTGTTTTATTTTAAAAAGTTTTTATTTATTTTAACTTTATTTTTCAATAATTATAAAAACATATTATCATTATTAATTAATTTAAATAGATTCTTTATTTTGATAACACTTTTAAATTCATTTTTATTATATCTTTACCATTAAAAGAATTAATTTTTTATTTTTAAGATTCAAAAAACTTAGTTTTTAAACTAAATTTTAATTTATGAAATATAAAATTAAAAACTATAAAAATGTTATAATTTTTTAGAAACTAGCATTGAACTAATAAAAAATTAAATATATTTACGATTTTCACGTTGGACATTTTTAATGTTTTAGCAAACACACCGTCGGCCACTTTTAATGTTTTAACGAACACACCAAAACGACGGTGTGTTCGCTAAAACATTATAAGTGTCCAACGTAAAAAGAGTAAACATATTTAATTTTCTATTATTCAATGCTAGTTTCTAAAAAATGATAACATTTTTACAGTTTTAATGTATTGGACATTTTTAATAATTTTGCCTAGCCCTAACGGCCTAGACTTTGAAAATTTACCCTTTAACCCCACATCTAAAATTAGCCCTCCAAAACTAAATTCCTAGCTCCGCCACTAAAATGATACACATGTTTGATAAATACAACAACAACAACAACAAAGCCTTAGTCCCGAAATGATTCGGGGTCGGCTAACATGAACCATCATATAAAACCGTGAAAGTCAAGTCGTGTCAGCGACACAGATTCGCTCCCTCCAATCCGTCCTATCCACCTGAACCATCATATAACTCCGCCTGTGAGGGTCACTTGGTGGCCTTTACAGCCGGTCCCAAGCCCGGACAAAGGAGGATGGTTGCGGTAGGTTTGTGGCGGCCAGCGTAAAACTTAGCCACATCTTATGACATGAACCATAATATAAACATGTTTGATAAATAAATACTAAAAATGATATACCGAGTTAAACAAGCCAACCATTTAATTAATGGATCATGTTATATCAATCCATTTATTAAATGGTCATGTCAAGATTGACCCTTAACCACTCACCAAAGTAGATCATCACAATCCGTTTATGACCTGCCAACTCATTTTAACACCCCTAGTTACTATCAAGTCCGTGTCTCTATCTGTGCCTGTGCCCCAATATACGCAGTCAAAATTAATTGGGAAGCGCCAGTCTAAAACGCGCCTTAACATCCTTAAATTGATTAATCATGCTTTATTATTACAAAAAATAAAGTAGTATCCACATGTTTTATACTTGGATAATTTTGACCTGCAAAAAATTCCAGTTGAAGATAAAACATAGTACAGTTCTTTTGATTCCCTTGACTAATTATAAGGGCTCTAACATATTACGAAAATGTGACAAAGATTTAAACACATACTATCTGGAAACAATGTTGTATAAACACAATCCATTTGTATCAACGAACTGTCAGTCTATCAGCGAAATCCAAAAGTTGTACAAACACAAATTGACGGCTTTCTTTCAAATAATCAAAATTTGAACAAACAAACAAGCTAAATACTCCAAATTCTTAGCAACTGCAATTTTGCACCATTTGCAAGTAGCCTTTTATTTATTTATTTGCCAGATAAGAACAAGGAAGCCACCATTATGCTCGAAAGGCATCTGTTTATGACTTCTGTTTCTTCTTTTCTTCAAGAACTGATATTAACTTATAGCTGTAAAGGATTAGAGCCAAAAGTCCAATACCAAGGACAACACCTGAGACATATACCCGAACAAAGCTACGTTAATAAGAGGAATTCACTTTATGAAATCTTTTTAATAGATTTGCTCTTCATTTTGTTTATAGATTGATAATAACTATTTACTATCATTACTTAAGCTTATTTCATAAAACTTAAATCAAGATCAGAAATCATGTATTCATATACATGGGAAATAAGTATCATAAACTCATTTCGTAGCTTGAGAATAACACTAGATGCTCAACTATCATGCAAATGAAAGAAAATTTTAAGCAATTAACTACCGCTTTTATTTACCTAGTAACCTCAGATTCTATTATACCATTCCTATTTTACAGATTAAATTGTTTACTAAGCTGCTGCCTGGGCAATAAGAGATCAATCACTAATTATACAACCCACTGAACAAAGTTGAACAACTTATCAAAGAATCACACATTTTTTTCATACAAATTCTCATCTACCACAGGAATCTCTATCCCTAGCAAAAACTCCCAATGTATTTTGACCAACTCTTTACACTTTTATAGTAGGCATCAGACTCATACTAAAATGAATTGAGTTGGAGTACGAATAATTCAGAGCAGCAAAACATAATTTGGAAGCAGGTGAAATAAATGTAAATTTCAACTCATCATTTTACCTTGATATGCACGGAGACTCTTTATAGTAATTTCACTATAGCATCATTCTCAGCCACCAACTCCACTGTGGTGTTATCTGCAGAGAAGCCCTTGCCACGCATGTCATGAATAAGCTCTGCTGCCTTGGCCAAATCCTTGCACCGAAGAAATCCATGAATCATCACATTATAAAAACAACTATCTGGCAAGCAGACACTGTTTTCCATATTTTTGAAGATTTGGTATGCTTCATCTAGGAAACCTTTCTTGCTAAGTCCATCAATTATTATACTATATGTGTAGATTGTAGGCTGCAATCCATCAATAAAAAGTTCAGATAACAATTTCTTTACATCCTTAAACCTTCCAGCTTTGCACATGCCTTCAATTATGATATTGTATGCAACTATATTAGGCTTCACTTTGGTCATTTGCATTTCCTGAAATAAGGAGAATGCTATGTCAAAATGTCCATTTTTGCAAAAGCCATGTATCAGAGTTGAGTATGTTACTACATCCGGAAGATAGTCAGTTGCACACAAATCCTTCAAGAGCTCGAAGGCTTCCCAAGGTCTTCTTGCATGACATAAGCCGTAAATAAGAGAATTATAAGTATGATTGTTAGGAATTAAACCTCTAGAAGACATTTCGTAAAGAAGTTGTTTTGCCTCGCTAATACATTTCTTCTTACAATACCAATTGATCAAGATGGTATAAGTATGGACATTAGGATTGCAACCCTTTCTCATCATCACATAAAACACTTTCCTAGCTAGATGCATTTGTCCATGTAGACCATATCCATCTATAATTGAACTATATGCAACGACATTGGGCTCGACACCCGTTTGAATCATTCTGCTTAAAATAGATTGAGCTTTTATTATCATTCCTTGTTTGCAAAGTTCATCAACTAATATACTAAAAGTAACTACATTCGGCACTATATTCCTTTCCAGCATCTCTTCAAACAACGTTGAAGCTTCCTTCCACTTGCTTGAATAGCAAAGACCATAAATTAGTGAAGTGTAAGTGACAACATTTGGCAAAATTGCTTTACTCTTAATCTCTTTGAAGAGATCAAATGCTTCATCAACTTGGTTATACTTGCAAAGACCGTCAATAATGGCACTGTATGTCACCACATTAGGTCGGCAACCTTTCTCAACCATTCTTTTAAGCAAACCCATTGCCACATGCAAATTTCCAATTTTACATAGACCATTCACAATCACATTGTACGTTTGTACATCAGGTTGATGACCTATAGCCACAATCTTATCAAATAAATCTACTGCATGATCAATTTTACCATCTTTACATAAACCATTAATTAAAGTATTGAAGGTTACAATGTGAGGTTGAAAACCAAGCTTGTAAATTTTGCCGAGGACAGAAAACCCAAAATCCACACGCTCTAAGTGGCACAAGCAATTAATTAAGATGCTACAAGTATAAACATTAGGTTCAATACTCACCAATTCCATCCGCTTGGACAAAGAAAGGACAGTCTGAAACTGCTTCATCCTAACCAGTAAAGACAACAATTTAGTGAACTCGATAACAGATGGTCGGGGTTTGGTACGAAGAAGCTTATCAAAAGAAGAGACAACTTCATTGACCTCAGCGCCAGAGTAATGAGTATGGAGGGGAGAAATTAAACCACTAATCTGATGAAATGGAGAGAGATTGAGAGGTAAAGTTGAAGAAGAAGAGAGAAGAAGGCGTCTGGAGGTGGTGGTGAGCATCGTGGAGTAAGATCTGACTCTGAGAAGTGATTTTGGGGTGAATCGAAAAAAACCTAACAGCAGCAGATTAGAATTAGGGATTTGTTTGATTTGGGAATTTGTTTATCTCTTGGTTGAAAAAGTCATTCGGACCCTCTCAGTTTTGCAAAAGACCCAAATCGCCTTCGAAGATTTTTAAATTTACATTAATAGTCACTTCAATCTTTAACCCTGATCATTATAATGTATCTAGTGGATAAGACAGCACGTTAAAAATTTACAAGTGTGCTTATAATTTTTATCAGATAAATTGAGAAAAAAAAAAAAAAAACTCATCTATCTTTATCCGCATACTACTCACTCAATTTCAAAATTATGACTAATGGCGGTTTGGTTCAGCTTTTAGCTGATAGTTGTTGCAGTCGCTGTTAGCTGTTTGTTATTAGCTGTATAATTACTAGTGGTTGGTAAAATTATATTAAACTGTTGTTGTTCGGATTTAAAATGTCTAAAATGAACATGTTTTAAATTAATCAACGATGAAAATATAAAAAGGAAATTATGAAAAAATACCATAGAATTGATTTTGGCTACTAACATTACGGGTATAATTGCACCATTTTAGAAGTTAAGATTAAACTTCCTCCTAGCTACAAATGTTAAGAATATTTTTAAACTCTGTCCTATTACAAAATAAAAAAAAAATGTGTTATATAAATTAATAAAAATAATCTATATAAAAAAATTATTGAACACAATAAAACCTTGTTCTTCCGGTAATTATGTTGTAGGAATATAAATAATGTTAAAGAATAAACATATTTTGTGGAAATAAGAAAGATAATTTTGTCAATAACATACAACTACAAATATCTGTTTATGAAAATCTCCAAATATGAGTTTTTCGTGAAACGTTCCAGAATATTGCAGTTTCCAGAGAAAATGTTAAATACTGCGGTTATGTAAACCTAACCAAACGCTATATTTCCTGCGGTTTGGAGTGAAACGCTAAACGCTTATCTGAAAAGCTGAAACAAACACCCTCTAAGAGTCTGTTTATTTTACCTGTTTTTTAAATAAAAAAGCAACTTATTCGAATTTTTCTAATATTTCTTTAACTCCTATTTAGATTTAAAAGACAAAATACCGTTCCGAAAATTGAAAACAAAAGGACACTAAATTTCATTTTATTGTAATAAAGTTATTAACTTTGTTTTTCATTTCCATAAAGTCATTTCTATTAATTCAAACCGAAAAAAAAACTGAAATAGTGACAAGTCAACCGCATTAGAAATAACTGTGCTACATATAATATGGTAGTTATATGTATGCTACATAACACTTAAAAAATAGAAATATATAGTTTTTTAGTCACATAACGGTTATAAACATTTTTTGCTACATTAGATTATCATATCATACTGTTAGCCCAAAAAAATAAAATAATTATTTTTATGTATATAAATGCTTAGGTTATGTTTTTTAGGATATAGTTTATATTTTCTAGAAATAATACACGTGTAAGCTAAGCTTCAACCCGTGAGAAAATCCGGCACCACGCGGGACGTGTCCTCAAAACGCAGCGCGTAAACAAGGCGTCCGGAGAAATCAACGTCAAAACGCAAACACGCAGCGCGTCCTTCATCTTACGCGAGGCGTAATTGCTCACGCACGACGTATTTGTCAATACGTCGTGCGTAAGACGCATTCGCAGAGCATTCCAAGATCAGAGGCTTGAATACGCGGGGCGTATCCACCAGTACGCAGGGCGTATTCCTTCACGCGGGACGCGACACCAGAGACACCACGCGTGGAAACCATCAATGAAACGCACTAGGCCTAGTGTCCGCCAACACGCAGGGCGTAGCAGAGCATATGCGGGGCGTGTTGTCTCGTCCAGAAGCAGTCAACGGCAGTTGAGGAAGTTAAGTTAGTTGGTTAGAGTTAGTTAAATTAGTTGGTGACTATTTACCAAAAATACCACTGACTATTTACCAAAATACCACTGACTATTTACCAAAATGCCACTCTAAAAAAGTATAAATAGACCCTTATTGCTCTATTTTTCCATAATTTTTTCCATTTTCCTCCATTGCTGTCGCATTTGTTACGAAATTGTCGCATTTCGTCGAAAATGCGACAAGAACTGTCGCATTTCGTTGCAAATGCGACAAGAGTTGTCGCATTAACAAATGCGACAGTTCTTGTCGCATTTGCGATGAAATGCGACAGTTCTTGTCGCATTTGTGACGAAATGCGACAATTTCGTCACAAATGCGACAACAATGGACGGAAATGAAAAAAATTTATAGAAAATAGAGGAAATAGAAACGATACCATTAAAGATGAAGAAAGAGGCAAAACCAACGAGAAAAGCAAGCGTATAAGCAAAAAATATACCATTTGTACGGGAAATTGAACATAATATGTCAAAAATCGCTAACGATTGGTATAAGAAATTGAAGAAGATGAAGAAGTTGAAACAAAGAAGGAGAAGAACAAGAAGAACAAGAAGCGGATGAAGCAGAGGAGGAAGAAGAAAAACAAGAAGCGGATGAAACAGAAGAAGAAGAAGAAGAAGAAGAAGAAGAAGAAGAAGAAGATTCATCAAATAGAACTAAGGTTAGTTTTGTCCAAAATTGGTGAAAGTGTCTAATTTGGTAACTTTGAGATAATGTGGGTTAGATATGTAAATTGGGGTCATTGGTTGGGTCAGATTAGTAATTATCCCTTTCAAATGTCTAAAATGAACATGTTTTAAATTAATCAACGATGAAAATATAAAAAGGAAATTATCAAAAAATACCATAAAATTGCTTTTGGCTACTAATATTACGGGTATAATTGCATCATTTTAGAAGTTAAGATTAACCTTCCTCCTAGCTACAAATGTTAAGAATATTTTTACACTCTCTCCTATTATAAAATAAAAAAAATGTGTTATATAAATTAATAAAAATAATCTATATAAAAAAATTATTGAACACAATAAAACCTTGTTCTTCCGGTAATTATGTTGTAGGAATATAAATAATGTTAAAGAATAAACATATTTTGTGGAAATAAAAAAGATAATTTTGTCAATAACATACAACTACAAACATCTGTTTATGAAAAGCTCCAAATATGAGTTTTTCGTGAAACGCTCCAGAATATTGTAGTTTCCAGAGAAAATGTTAAATACTGCGGTTGTGTAAACCTAACCAAATGCTATATTTCATGCGGTTTGGAGTGAAACGCTAAAAGCTTATCTGAAAAGCTGAAACAAACACCTTCTAAGAATCCGTTTATTTTACCTGTTTTTTTTTAATAAAAAAGCAACTTATTCAAATTTTTCTAATATTTCTTTAACTCCTATGTAGGTTTAAAAGACAAAATACCATTCCGAAAATTGAAAACAAAAGGACACTAAATTTCATTTTATTGTAATAAAGTCATTAACTTTGTTTTTCAATTCATTTCCATAAAGTCATTCAATTAATTCAAACCGAAAAAAAACTAAAATAGTGACAAGTCAACCGCATTAGAAATAATTGTGCTACATATAATATGGTAGTTATATGTATGCTACATAACACCTAAAAAATAGAAACATATAGTTTTTTAGTCACATAACGGTTTTAAACATTTTTTGCTACATTAGATTATCATATCATACGTAAAAATTAAATGTGACTGTTATATCATTATTCTGGTAAAAAATTATCTAAAAAAATATTGAAATACTTTGTTTAAATAAAAATAGAAATAGAAGTGTTTCAAAAAAAAATCGAAGTTTAAGTTCAAAAAAATCTTGAATTACTTTTTAACTATGTATGAGAAAGCATCAGACCAGCCGATAAACTTCAACCAGTCTTCCATTTTGTTTAATAGGAACTGTCCTCAAGTTGTGTGTAATACTGTGAGTTCCTTGTTTAATATCTTCATGCTTGCGGTCCCTATGAAATATTTGGGGCTCTCGTCATTGGTTGGGAAAAATAAATTCCAAGTGTTTCGGTTTGTTGGGGAAAGAACTCGGGCTCGTCTAAATAGTTGGAAGGCAAATTTCCTTTCTCAAGCGGGTAAGGAATTTTACTGAAATATGTCATCCAAACTATGTCGTCATATGCCATGAGCCTATTTCTATTACCCAAAATCATTTGTTCTGATTTGGAGAAGTTGGTGAACTCCTTCTGATGGGGTTCAATGGGACATAATGGTACATATATTCATTGGAAAGCATGAGATAAACTTTGTATTTCTAAAGAGGAAGGGGATATGGGTTTCAGACGAATGCATCAGTTTAATCTAGCTTTATTTGCTAAATAGAGATCGCGGCTACTCTCTAATCTAGAGTTGCTAGCTACACGGGTCTATAAAGTTTGCTATTATCCTGATACTTCTTTTCTAGATGATGAGTTCGGTAACAACCCGAGCTTCATATGGAGGAGTATAATGGCTACTAAATATATCATCAATACTAGTGTAAGGAGGGTGATCAGAGACAGTAGAGGGATAAATATCTGGGACGAGCCTTGGCTCCCGGATGAGAAGCCATATGTGGAAAGCACTCGGTTGACGGGGGTAGAGTGTGAGGTGGTGGCTAATCTCAGGGTGCATGGGGCATCGGATTAGGACTCGGAGCTAATACGAGGATTATTCACGGATCGGGACATTGGTCTGATTTCGCGAGTGTAGTTTAGTCTTAGATAGATAAATGACTCGTAGGATTGGAAGTGGACGTCTTCGAGACGATTCTCGGTCAAAAGCACTTACCTGAAGTTGATGGAGGCTGTGGCAGACCCGTTTCATAGAATTCCTAGGGTTGAATGGACGTCATTATGGAACCTTCAAGTTCCTCCAAAGGTTCAAAATCTGATGTGGAGGTCCTTGTCAGACGGCTTACCAACCTGAGCTAATCTTCGTAGATGGCATGTGCCGATAGATCAGTCGTGCCCTTACTGTCAGGTCCAAGAGAAGACGTTATTTCATGCGTTAATTTCCTGTAGGTCTGCTCGGTCTCTTTGGGATTTTTTGACTCTTGGAGATATTAGTGTGAGGGTCACATCGTTCTTGGATTTCTTGGCGTATGTTGTAGCGTCGAAACCAGTGGTGGTTGTGGAGCAGGCGGTGGCGGTCTGGTGGGAAGTATGGATGGATCGAAATGAGGATTTTTGGAATGGTGTTATGTAAAAACTTTTCATAACCAAAGAGCCAAAGAGCTTTGAGAAATCTCTTTTTATCGAATTGATTTTTATTAAAGTGAGGAACTGCTTATATAGCAGATTACAGGGAAAGTTGAGCTGAGTAAAGCCTAAGCTGAGCTGAGCTGAGTAACGCCTAAGCTGAGTAACGCCTATGCTGAGTAACGCCTAAGCTGAGCTGAGCTAGGCTGAGTTGTAAACAAAATATAAAATTGATTCTATATTTCTAACACCCCTCCCTCAAGTTGGAGATGTTATGCGGACCAGTCCCAACTTGGATAAACTTGGCCACATTTGATTAGAACTCAATGGCTTAGTGAGCACATCAGCCAATTGTGATTGTGAAGCCACATGTGGGGTGGTGATGAATTTTTCCTCCAAGTATTCACGAACAATATGGCAATCTATGGCAATATGCTTTGTTTGTTCATGAAATACTGGATTTGAAGCAATGTAAATTGCTGACTGATTGTCGTAATTGCACTTGAATCTGGAACTCAGCAAGGAGGTATGTTAACCACTTGATCTCATATACGGTGGTTGCCATTTCACGATACTCGGCTTCAGCAGACGATTTTTTCACCGTTCCTTATTTCTTTGATTTCCAACTTATCAAAGAACTGCCTAACATTACACAATAACCGGTTACAGATCGTCGTGTAATTTTGCATCGTCCCCAATCAGAATCGCAATATGCGAATAACTAGAATTCTGCATCCGCAGCATAGAACAACCCCATGGACATTGTTCCCTTCAAATACTGAAGCACATGTTGAGCAATTTTCATATGGACCTGTGTGGGAGAATTCATATGCTGACTAAGTTGCTGTGTGATATAGGCAATGTCAGGACGAGTGAAACCAAGGTACAAAAATCGACCAATCAGTCTCCTGTATTGCTTTGGTTCTTCAAAAGGATCTGAAATTGCATCAAATTGTAAAACGGAAGGGAAAGGACTACTGGCTACTTTAGCATTACTCATGTTTGCATCTTTTAACATATCAAGAATATACTTCTGCTGAGTGAGTAATATGCCAGAATCTGATCGAGCCAGTTCCACACCCAAAAAATAACGAGCAATTCCCAAATCCTTGATGGTGAATGTGCGATTAAGCTCTTCTTTTATCTCTTGGATTAACTTTTCTGAAGTTCCAGTAATGAGGATGTCGTCAACATACACAATAAGGACAATTAAATCAGATTCTTGTTTCAAAATAAACAAGCAATAATCATGAATGCTCTTTTTGAACCCCATACTTTTCAATTTGTTGCTGAACTCTAGGTTCCATTGACGCCCGGCCTGTTTTAAACCATATAAGGACTTGTTAAGTTTACAAACATGTCTAGGTTTCTCCACATGATATCCCGCTGGAGGCTCCATGTACAAATCTTCATCAATATGTCCATGAAGGTATGCATTATTTATGTCAGCTTGATGAATTGGCCAGCCTTTACTTGCTGCAATTGCAATGAACATACGGACAGTTGTTACTTTTGTAACATGAGCAAAACATTCATTGTAATCCACTCCAGCCTTCTGTGTGTATCCACGAGCTACTAGTCGTGCTTTATAACGCTCCACAGAACCATCAGGGTTGTATTTAACTTTAAATAACCACTTTGATGAAATAGTTTGCTTGTCAGGGGGTAAAGGAACCATAACCCAGGTTTGATTAGCTTCAAGAGCATTTAATTCCTTAGTCATGGCTTCTAACCATTTCGGATCAGATTTAGCTTCAGAATAGGATTTGGGTTCATGAATTTTGTGAAGGTTGACAAGGTATGCTTCATGAATGGCTGTGAAAGTAAAACTGGCTTCTGAATCTGCTACCACAGTATTCAAAACGAAGTCATTGTATTTTGTTGGCTTTTTGATGATTCTAGAGGTGTGTCTCTGAACAGGTAGAATTTGAACAGATGGTGGAGATATAGGTACATCAGAAGGAGTTGAGGGTTGGATGAAAGGACTGTCATTAAGATCTATATCTTGATTGACATCTTGGTTTTGTTGAATTGGTTATGGAGAATGTGATTTAAGAGGTCTAGGGGCAGATTGATAATGACAATCAGATTCATCTGTTACAACAGATGGGAAAAGGAGTGTATTATTGTTTTGAACATCAGTATCAGCAATTTGTGTGAGATTTTTGTAGGGAAACATCTCCTCTTGAAAATGTATGTCACGAGAGACGACAAGCTTTTGTGTAGATAAATTATAGGTTTTAAAACCTTTTTGATGTGGAGCATTGCCAAGGTAAATGGCCGGAAATGATCTATCCTCAAATTTGGACTTATGAGGATTAGTATTGGTTATATAACATGAACATCCAAACACTTTCAACTGATCATAAGGTGGTGATTGATCGTAAAGTTTTTGATAAGGACTGATCCAACCAAGTACCTTTGTAGGCATGATGTTGATCAACACAGTGGCTTGAAGTAATGCTTCCCCCCAAAACTCAATGGGAAGACCAGCCTGCATAAGCAATGCTCTGCCAGTCTCTTTAAGGTGTCTGTGCTTGCGTTCCACTATGCCATTCTGCTGTGGAGTGTAAGCACAAGTTCGTTGATGAATAATCCCATGAGTATGCAATACATTCTGACAAGAGGTACGTACAAACTCAGTCCCATTGTCAGTGCGAATGTTCTTGATATTGATCTCAAACTGAGTTTTGATCATATTAATGAAAACAGAAATCAAGTGAGGCACTTCAGTCTTATGCTTGAATAGCATGGTCCAGGTGTTTCTAGTATAGTCATCAACCAAAGTGAGCATATATCTATCCCCTGTGAGTGAATGTTTATGAAAAGGCCCCCAACAATCTATATGAACTAGTTCGAAAGGTTTATGTGTTTGAGAAGTACTAGTAGGAAAAGGTTTTCTATGCTGCTTGGACCTTAGGCAAATATCACAATCATCATGCTCATTACAATTGTCAAATATAGGGATATATTTCTGTTTATGAACAAATACATGGCCTAGCCGTCTATGCCATAAACTGCCATTATTTGTAGCACTAGTAGTATGTAAAACAGTACTAGAAACAGGACTAGAAATGACATTATTGGAAATGGAATCAAAATGACCATTGGACAAATGGTATAAGTGGTCTTGTTGTGTTCCTTCAGCTAGAATATGTTTAGAGATAGGGTCCTGCAAAATACATTTATAAGGTGTAAATGTCATTTGCAAACCAGTATCCTTCGGTAGTTGTGCAACTGAAAGCAAGTTATAATCAAAACAATCAATGAACAGGACATTATGCAGTATGAGATTAGAGCCTATCTCCACATCTCCAATCTTGTTAACAAGCTTGACTGAACCATCAGGTAGGTAAACCTTTCTTGCTTTGTCCAAACTTCTAATGCTAGAGAAGTTGTTTATGGAGCTGCTCATATGAGTGGTAGCTCCTGAATCAATTATCCATACAGCTTGACTGTTGTGGCAGTTATGATTCACAGATAGTAAGTAAGTCTTAGGCATACCTGAGCTGGATGCATAATGGCTATTCTCTCCTGTATCCTTGGTACGAGCAAAAGCAGTGAAATCAACCTGGTTTTTGCCTTTATTCTTCTTGTATTTCTGAATTTCTTGTTGAATCAATTTCTGCATCTCTTTCTCATCATCTGAATCAGTGGAGCTTTCATCAAATGGAGTCTGTGCTTCATGAGTAAGAAGAGCTTTTGCTGGAGGACCAGCTGGACCAGTCTTCTTGGATCCTGTCCACCAATCAGGATATCCATGGATGCGAAAGCATGTGCTGCGATCATGCTTCTTGCGTTTGCAATAATCACAGTAGAGATTACTTTTGTCTTCTTTTTGTTTGTTGACAGATCTAGGAACTGCAGGTGCAGTCACTGCATTAGGTTGTTTGTTAGCAGTTGCAATATGAGCAAAATCCGCCTTGCCATCAGTTGTTGACTCCTTTTGTTTCTCAATTCGCAATAGCATAGAGAATGCGCGATTGACATTTGGCATTGGATCCATCAGGAGTATCTGATTGCGAACATGCTCAAACTCAATGTTCAATCCACATAAGAATTGCAAAAGTTTATCCTCATCACATCTACTCTGTATCAATTCTCTGGCACCACCACATTTGCAATTGAGAATCGGTTTGAGAGCCAAAATTTCATCCACAATCGCTTCAGTTTATTAAAAAAATGCAGTTACAGTCATCTGTCCTTGTGTGATGCTGTTTAATTCCTTTTTAAGATGAAAATACAAATGACCATTGTCCTCTACATATCCATGCTCAAGTTCTTTCCACAGAGCCCGTGCAGTAGGAGCAAATAGAAAAGTATCCTGCAATTCTTTACTTAAGCAGTTCATAATCCAGGAAAACACTAGATTATCCACCTGTATCCAATCTTCATATGCATCAATATTAGTATCAGGATCTGGTATTTCCTCATCCTTAAGCACAAAATTAGTGCGCTTCTTAACACTGAGGGCGATAAGCATGGATCGACGCCAAGAAATATAGTTAGATCCATTCATAGGTGTATTCACAAGTATAGAACCTGGATTATCATAATGTCGCACAGATTTGAAGATTTCTGGTGTCGAATGAATTTCACTTCGTCGATCAGGACGTTGCGTTGATGGATTTGATGGATTCAGTCCGACTTGAATCAAATCTGCTTCAGCTTCATGATTACGACTGGTTTCAGCATTAGGTTTTTTATTTTTCTGTTTCGAAGACTTAATCGGTGGTGCTGTAATTTCTTCATCTTCTTCAATATCATCGAGGAAGAAATCATCTCTACCTCGTACAACATTGACGTAGCTTCTTCCTTTCGTCATTTGGATAGCAATTTGGATCTAATTTCCTTCTTGCTCTGATACCATGTAAAAACTCTTCATAACCAAAGAGCCAAAGAGCTTTGAGAAATATCTTTTTATCGAATTGATTTTTATTGAAGTGAGGAACTGCTTATATAGCAGATTACAGGGAAATCTGAGCTGAGTAAAGCCTAAGCTGAGCTGAGCTGAGTAACGCCTAAGCTGAGCTGAGCTAGGCTGAGTTGTAAACAAAATATAAAATTGATTCTATATTTCTAACATGTTAGTGTCCCCACTGGCATAACATTCAGTAAAGCTGCTGCGTTTTTATCCTAGTGGCAGTCAGCTCATGTTTGTACCTAGCAACGTCACCCACATATGCAGATTGGGGCGGATCATTAGTCTCGCCCTCAGGCGAATCGATATAAGATAAATTTGGATGGCACGCTGTTCAGGGAGTTAGGTATCGGGGGATACGACTTTGTCGTGCGGGACGTGGGAGGAGTCTTTGTGGCAGCTGCAAATGGTATTTTTTGGTGTCCGCTAGATCCTCTGCTTATCAAAGCCTTGTCCTTCAAGGAAGCCCCGAGCTGGTTAAAGTCAAAAGGTTGGGTGAATTTAGAGCTCGACTCGGACTGACAAATACTAGTGTACGCATTTCAATGAAAAACTAGTGGCAGTTCGACATTGGAGCATGTTATTGGCGACTACCAGTCTCTATTTTAAGACCTAGCGACTCCTTCGGTCAAGTTTATTCGTCGGTCATTATTATTAAGGAAAAATAAAAATTCCATAAATCATGATGGATTTTTTTTGATAGAATCGTGGTGGAATTATATCTACATATTTTTAGTAAACTCTCTTTTTTTCCAATTGCAGTAAACTTTTTTTTCGAAAAAAGAGGAAATTTATTTGAATAAAGCGTCTGGAGGTGGTGGTGGTGAGCATTGTGGAGTAGATCGGACTCTGAGAAGTGATTTTGGGATGAACTGCAAAACCCTAACAATAGCATATTAGAATTAGGTATTTGTTTGATTTGGGAATTTTAACTTTATTAAAAAAGTCATTTGGACCCTCTCAATTTAGAAAACGACTGAAATAGGCCACGAAACTTTTTCAAATTTATATTAACAGTCACCTCAATCTTTAATCCTGAGCATTAAATAACTAGCAATTATTGGGTTTTTATCATGTCAACTTTGAGATAGTATCAAAATGAGTCAATCCTAAGTCCAACTCAATAATCTTCGTGTCATAATCATGTTACCTAATCGGGTCAGTATCGATTTTGTGTCATGTTTTCAGATCATATGTTAATACTAACCATCTAATATCATGTTGATGGCTCATATAATGTGTTTATAATAATATAGAGGTTCAAGTCGTGTTTATTATAATTGTAATTTTATTACCTTTATTAATAGTGGTGATATGTAAAAACATGAGGAAATATAACAATGGTTATAAATATTCGTATAATTTAATGTCAATTTCGAGTTAGCATGTCAATCCTAACCCAACTCAAAAATTTACGTGTCAATTTTCTATCAATCAAAAAATGATATAGTACTTACTAAGCTAAATGCAAATACAATTATATGTGGATTTCGTATCGTGTAATCAGGTCGTATGTACTTTTACCACCTGTAAACATTATAATGTATCTAAACGGTCTACCGCAACAAATTAAAAATTTAAATGTGTACTTATAATTTATAATTTTTTGTCAACTCAATTAAAAATGTCCCCGAATCTGATTCTATTGTAATAAAGTGACTTTTATATCATTATGATAGTTTCAAGTATGTCCTACCCGGAGGGCGCATACCTAACTAACATTTTAGTTTGATTATCCTAACGAAATACAACAATGGGATTCACATTTGTACATAACATTTCATAAAAAAAGTTATTTTGTTTCTGTTTACATCTATTTTTAATTATTTGTAATTGAACTTAATGATAATTTGATTGATCATGGCCTAAGCCGATCATGGCCTCAAACTCTTCTTCCAGCGATGCACCATTTGCAATAGCTCATCTCTTTGATCGATCATCATTCACCCGCTTCCTCTCTCCGGAGTCTGCAAACTCAATTAAATCTGATCAGCCCAAGAAATCCACCTTTGCGGAGGTGCTAAGAGAATCGATCTCGATCCCTATTTGTACTCCGACGACAGCTCTGCCAATGGTCACGGAGGAGGGAGGATTTAAGGTGATCAACGTCCAACAAGACATCTATGATGCGAGAGTCATGTCCTTCCAACACTCGGTTATTGGGCGCATTTCACTGAATAAGGGTGATCGTCCCTGGAGACATGCGGAACTGAAGGAAAAACTAAGTCAAGTATGGAAATGCAATTTAAATTGGAAGCTTATTTCTCTAGGGAAGGGTTTTTATCAGATAATCATGCCTAATGAAGATGCAATTCAATCTATTTGGGGAAATGGTGCCATTTCACTTAAGCCGGGCATCATGAGGTTTTCTCCCTGGACTCCAGGATTTAACCCTGATTTGCACAAATCCTCCTCTGCCCAAGTATGGGTAAGGTTCTATAATTTACCCTGGGAGTTTTGGGATACTAGAATAATTGCTAGCTTGCTAGAGTTGTGGGAGTTCCTATCAGATTCGATCAAAACACTGTAAACGGCGAGTTTGGGCACTATGCTAGGGTCCTCATCGATGTTGATTTGGCTTGTGATCTTCAATCAAAGCTTCGGGTGGATATTTACAATCACAAACAATGGGTCTATTTAGAATATGAAAGACTTCCATCGCTCTATGGAACTTGTTCTTCTATTGGACACTTGTCGACGTAATGTAGGCGAAATATCGAGACTATAAGAATCCAGCCCTCAAAGGGAAAATAGTCCAAAGATCCCAAAGAACCAGTGATTCGTAAAAGCCAAACAACAGCTGAGGATAAACTCAAAGCCGTGAAATCGGTCAATACTAGTGAGAATTCTATGCAAATCATAGTTCATCACTCGGAAATACAAAATAAATTTGATCAAGGTAAGCTGCCAAAATCATGGGATGATTATAGTGAAGGAGAGGGTCGATCGGCTTCAGAATCTGAAGGAATTGCTATGCAGTTAACAACAGCTCTGCCTAAAGACTTTCTCGCAAAATCTCCCGAATGGGCACAACATGTTCTCAGAACTAAGAACAGAGAGATCAGTTTGTTAAACAGAAATGAGGGAACCGAATGGATTACAACGAGAAAGAAATCGTGTGCAAGAGATCCGATTCTAGTGCGAAGGGAGGGGCCAACTCTGTTATCAGTTCTCCATGATAGTTCTATACTGGAATTGTAGAGGCATTGGTAACTTGGGCACTCAACAAGCTTTGAGACTTCTCTGAAAAATAATAATCACCCAGACATGGTTTGTTTATCGGAGCCCATGGTTGATTTAGGCAGCATTCCTCGGAGGTTTTGGAACTCCATTGATATGCAGCTAGTTGCTAAAAATGATTGCAATTCTATATGGATCTTCTCCAGAGTCAGTTTCGTGAACAAATGCTCTATCATCTCTAGCCAGGAACAACACATCACAATCTTATACCGATCTGTTGGTAATGAATCCCAAATATCCTTTGTCTATGGAAGTAACTCATCGAGTAGGAGGCGGCATCTCTGGGAGTCAGTTTTGGCTATCAGAAGTTGCAATAAGAGGTTTTTTCTGGGGGACTTCAATGCGGTGACCGGTGCTCATGAAAAAACTGGGACGCCTCCTGCTGCTAGAAGTTGTAGAGATTTTCGAACCTTTATAAGTGAGGGGGAGCTGACTGAAGTTGACACCTCAAGGATGCAATACACCTAGTCTAATGGAAGAATGGGTGATGAGCATGTTGAATGCAAACTGGATAGGGCTCTGGTCAATGAAGATGTTTTGGATGGTTGGGACAGGGTTAGTTGTACCATTCTCCCTCGCAACAAATCAGATCATAGTCTGATTCTGCTTTCGTGTGCTTCTGGGCTAGCTAGAAAAGCTCGTTTCCATTTTCACACCATATGGATGACTCATAGCGGAATACACAAAGTCATAGCTGATCATTGGAAGGATAGTCACCTCTCACTTCCCCCAGCTCAGTTACTGTGTCACAAGCTCAGAACGCTAAGGCCCAAGCTCAGGCATTGGAACAAAATGGTCTTCGGGAATGTTGACAGAAACATTGAGGCTGCTATGAGAAAATTAGAGAATATTCAATCAGATATATCAAATTATGGGATGAACGAGGAGCGTCAAGGGATTGAGACTGAGGCTCAGCAGGAACTGGATCTGCACCTATATAGGCAGGAATTACTGTTCAGAGAAGAAAGCAGAGAAAAGTGGTTGGCAGCAGGTGATAGATACTCCAATTTTTTTCACAGGGTAGCCAAAATAAAAAAAAAGGTACAATCCTCTCTTAGCTCTCTATTAATCAATGGGTCTCTGGTGAGTGATGAAAATGCCATCTCCCAGCATGTGGTGGAGTATTATGCTTCTTTATTTACAGCATCAAGAAGAAGAATTGATTATACAACTATAGAGTCTGTCATCCCTAATTCTGTGACTGCTATGGATAATGACCTTCTCATCAAGAAACCGACGATGGTAGATATAAAGTCCGCAGTGTTTAGCATGAATTGTGACAGCTCCCCTGGGCCTGTGGGTTTGGTGGGGTCTTCTATCAACACTTTTGGGATATCGTAGGGCCAGATGTGTGTCAGATGGTTCATAGCTTTTTTGAAACTGGTTGTATGCTGCCTGGAATGAATTCTAGTCTCATTGCTCTCATTCCGAAGTTAGCTGGAGCAAATGAAATTCAAAATTTCCGTCCTGTGGCGATGGGAAATTTCAACTATAAAATCATATCCAAGATTTTATCTGACAGGCTGGAGCCCATTGCAGCGGGATTTATTTCAAACAATCAATTTGGTTTCATTGCATGCAGGAGCATTCACCACTGCATTGCTGCAGCGTCTGAGGGTATCAATATGTTAAAGAAGAAGTGTTTTGGTGGTAACATGGATGTGAAGATTGATATCAGGAAGGCCTTTGACACCCTCGTTTGGAACTTCCTTCTGGCAGTCTTGGACGCTTTTGGATTTTCCCTTCAATTCAGAAATTGGATTTTAGAGATCCTAAGGTCAGCTAGAATTTCCATTGCTATTGGAGGAGGAATCAAAGGGTATTTTGGATTCTCTTGTGGTGTTCGTCAAGGAGACCCTTTATCGTCAACTCTATTTGGGATAGCTGAAGATTTCTTGAGCAGATGGCTGTCAAAATTGGTTAGTGAAGGAAAGTTTGACGCAATGGCTTATACTGGAAACGACAATTTTCCCACTCGTCTACTGTATGCAGATGATATGATGTTGTTTGGTCAGGCTTCTATAAAAAACATGAAATGTATCAGGGACCTGATTGAATTCTATATGAATACTTCGAGGCAAGATGTTAATTGGGACAAATCCCAGGCACTTTTTGGTAATTTTATCAGTACCACCCGCAGAAATTGACTTCTTGGAATTCTGGGAGTCAATTTAACTAGCCTTCCATTTAATTACCTTGGGGTTCCGCTTTTCTAAGGAGCTCCAAAATCTCGTCATCTTCAGCCACTGGTTGACAAGTTTCTAAGCAAATTCAGTGCCTGGCGTGGCAAAGCCCTTTCCTTTGCATGCAGGCTTACTTTGATCAAATCATCTCTGATAGGGGCGCTCATTCACTCCTTTTTGGTTTACAAATGGCCTTATGATCTTATATCTCGGGTCAATAAGGAAGTTAGGAATTTTCTATGGACCGGAGACATAGATAAAAGGAAGCTAATCACTGTTCCTTGGAAAGTTTGCTGTCAACTGACTAAGAATGGTGGTTTGGGTATTAAAGATTACAGAACGTTTAATGCAGCATTGCTTGGGAAATTCTCTTGGGAGCTTATTCAGGGTCGAAGCCTCATCCCCTCTCTCTTGCGCAAACGTTTTCTGGAAAGATTGGGGATACCCAGAAAATTCATTTCTAATTCTTCCATTTGGACCTCTTCCAAGGCCATGTTTGATCAGATTCAGCTCAAAGTCATCTGGTGGTTCAATGATAATTCAAAACTGAATTTTTGGACAGACAGGTGGATTGATCCTACCATTGCTTATCAGGTAGAATTCCAAGGAAAATTCAGAGGAATCTATATGCACCTATTCATGAGTTTAGAATTAATGGAGCATGGAGGAACCTGAGTCTACTGCCTGATAATGTTCAGAATAGTGTTGAAGTCGTTGACAGCATCAGCAACGACGAGGAGGATACATGCATTTGGAGGCCATCGGAGTCTAGGAAGTTATCGGTTAAGAGTCTTTATCACTCGCTTCTTCCGCGAACCCCTGTGGACTGGCATGGTATGTTGTGGAATGTTTTATTCCGCTAAGGAGAGCTATCACGCGCTGGTTGTTGATCCATGGTAAATTAGTTGTTCAGGATCGTCTGCAATCGAAAGGTATTCTTCTAGCTCAACGATGTGAGTTGTGCAAGGAAGATGGCGAAAGCATGAACCATCTTTTCGTTTCCTGCAGAAAAGCCCTAGCGCTATGGAATATGGTATTCAATCTATTCGGTGTGGAGGATTGCAGAGGAAGTAATTTCCTGCATTTTTTCACCAATCTTCGAGCTATACGGATCAGGAAAGGTGTGAGAAAGGCTTGGATAAGAGCTGTTATAACCTGCATCTGGTTTATCTGGGCTACGAGGAACAAAGCCATATTCGACTCCGATCTCCATTCAATCCAAAATTTGTGCAGCAAACTGCTATATCTCGTTAATGACTGCAGGATTTCCTCATCTAGTAGCAGCCCGACATCTGAATCGGACTGCGTCACTATGAGATGGTTAGCCCCGCCTACCTCTTGGATTAAAGTCAACACGGATGGTGCTGCAGACCAATCGGGCTGGGCTGGTGCGGGAGGAGTGTTCAGAAATTGTAGAGGATTTGTGGTGGGCTGCTACGCCTTCCCTCTTGCAGATGCATCAGCTCCGATTGCTGAACTTCAGGCCATAATCTTCGCTATCAATGCGACTTGGGACAGAAATTGAAAAAAGCTATGGATTGAATCTGATTCTAGTTATGCAGTTCAACTGATCAGGAAAAAATCGATGGAGGTTCCATGGAAAATTAAGCGTGCTTAGATCCGATGTCTGCCCAAGCTCTCCAATATGCAATGGAGCATCACTCACATTTTCAGGGAAGGCAACCAAACAGCTGATCGGCTAGCAAGCTTCGGGAAAAATGCTAATGATTTGAACTGGTGGAGCACAGCGCCTCCATTATGTCAAGCTTTCATTTTTGACGATATTTGTAATGTGGCTCACATTCATTTTCTTTAAGTTTTTTCTCTCCTCTTCCCTCTCTTTGTACAAATTTTTTTTTTTTTTTTTTAATAATATTGGGTTGGTTGCTGCGCTGAGGGTGCCAACATAGTTGGGATGTTTAGCCGGCTTCCGCGTCCCAATATTTCATTAAAAAATGTATAATTTGATTAAATTTTTATTATATAGGTAGCCTAATTAAATAATGTCAGCTAAGAGGGACGGTTTTCTATTGAGACCTCCTATAATTTGATTAAATTTTTATTATGGATAGACTAATTAAATAATGTCAACTTATAGTTTAATTTGATTTAATTAAATTAAGTTTTATGTTGTTAGTTGGGTGGTTTTCAAATTGGTGACCTTCTGGTCAATAAGAAGACCGAAGTCAGTTAAGAGGGACGGTTTTCTATTGAGACCTCCTAGAAGTTAGTGGAAAGTGATAGTTGAAGATCATGTGTAGTTATTTAAGAAGTGGACATCACGGAGAGTGGTTGCCAAGACTTCAAAGCTATAAAAACCAAATTAATCTTCATTTTCAAACACAACAAAACCTAATTAAGACTGAACTCTACACAAGTTTATTTCCAATCATAAATTTCTGCACTTTTCTTTATTTCAACACATTTCCTCGTAATTTCTAGTTTATTTAAACAATTCAAATTCTTGCACTTTTTATTTTTGGCCTTCTTACAATTTCGTGACCTTCGTGCAATTTATTATTTTTTTTCTTTAGCTAAGCTCTTAATAATTTGGACCTTATGAAATTATTTTTCCTAACAATCATTTGACAGTCAGATATGACACATTCCAAAATTCGCACGTAATATAAATCGCTGACACGATCTTAATTTCATTTTCACCACAAAAGGGCTACAACAATTTCATAAATCTTTCTCTTTTAGATTGCATCTTTTTTCACCATCACATCAAACACTTTTCTAGGTTAGAATTGTATTTCTCGTATAGACCATGTCCACCTATTAACGAGATTAAATAACCCTTTGAATCTCTTTAAAAAAAATAATGATAAATTATATATATATATATATATATATATATATATATATATATATAATAAATAATGATAAATTGTATGCAAAATAAATTATAAATTATATATAAATTATATCAAATAATAATAAACTATATATAAATAATTATAATTATAATAAATAATAATAAATTATTGAACTGAAATTGTTGATACTGAATCTAAGATTCGAATACTAATAAATAGATTAAGATAAATAGATTTAACTAAATTAAGTGAAATTTTAAATATCAAAGAATACCATGATTTAATATATTATTTTATTCCTCAAAGACATGTATATTTTTTTAATCATTTTATTCGCGAGGAGCTGGACTCAAAAGCTCACGAGCAGGTGCAATTATAGATTCATGAACAAAATCGATTA
Source organism: Euphorbia lathyris (assembly GCF_963576675.1). Taxonomy (NCBI): domain Eukaryota; kingdom Viridiplantae; phylum Streptophyta; class Magnoliopsida; order Malpighiales; family Euphorbiaceae; genus Euphorbia; species Euphorbia lathyris. The sequence continues at coordinate 74,573,271 of NC_088918.1, read as the reverse complement.
TAATGTTTATGAACATGCTCGTAAGCAAATTTGGTTCAATTTCCTTTTTAATAATAATTTTCTATGAAGAGGAAAATGTAAAATAACTTAGTTTTGTAGATTGTGTTAAAAGAAATTTCAAATCAATATAACTAGTGAAATGTTTGCGAACGAAGTTTATGAACTGAATTAATAAACTGTTCACGAGAAAAACTCATAAACAAGCTCACAAAGAACTCATGAGCAGCTCACGAACAGAATGTTAAGGTCGAGCTCGTCAATTTTTTTTATAAGTCGAGCATGAACAGGTCAAAGCTTGACTCGACTCGGTTACATCCCTTCCAACATGCAGGCAGGTGTTTCCCGTCTCCCAGATAGATAAACTCTGGAAAAATTCCCATGTCCTGCCATCCGTCCAATTTCAAAGAAAAAAAAAAAAAAAAGCATAAATTGGATAATCAACACAAAAACCTTCACTAGAAAGGCCATCTACTGCCCTTTAAGCAAATACAAATATATAATGATTCAATTACAAATTGTTTGACAAACCTAACACTGCCATAAACAGATGCTTAATCGGGAACTGAAATCATGTCATCATCCGCATGGTAAACAAGTTACGTGAACTCATTTCGTAGTTTGAAAATAACACTAGATGCTCAACGATCATGCAAAAGCAAAATAACATTGATGAAGAAAATGAGAGCGCCCCAATATAAAACATTAATTGGGAAGCGCAAGTGCCTGTTCTTGTTCCTGTGCCCCAAAAGTTGTATAAACACAGATTGACGGCTTTCTTTCAAACAATCAAAACCATCCGTTTGAAACAAAGCTGAAAAACAAAACTGTGTAACTAAATCAATTTGCATCACCAACAATATGAATCATTCACTCTACTGATGAAGTTCTCATGTAAGGAAAAAAACAAGGAAAAGATCAAAAGATTTTGGGACTAAGACCTGTTCCAAGATTTTGGGACTAAATCGTTAAAAAACAATAGCTCAAATTGAACAGTGGCCCAATCTTAAGATTTAAACGTCTCACAGAACAGTCTAGCCTGAGATTTGAACAAAGAAACACTTCTATGACCACTCAGAAAGCAAAATTTGAACTACATACTCCATTTCTTACCAACAGCAATTTTGCACCACTTGCAAGTAGCCCTTTTATTTATTTATTTGCCAGATAAGAGACGTTGCCGCAACAAGGAAGCCACCATTCTGCTCGAAAGGCATCTGTTTACGACTTCTCTTTCTTCTTTTCTTCAAGAACTGATATTAACTTAAAAGCTGTAAGGGATTAAAGCCAAAAGTCCAATACCAAGGACAACACCTGAAACATATACCCGAACAAAGATACATTAATAAGAGGAATTCACTATATGAAGCCCAGCCCTTATCATCTTGTTTATAGATCCCAACAATACACCCTCGAATCAAGATCAGAAATCATGTAATCATATGCATGGGAAATAAGTATCATAAACTCATTTCGTAGCTTCAAAATAATACTAGATGCTCAACTATCATGCAAATGAAAGAAAATTTTAAGCAATTAACTACCACTTGCTTTACCTTAGTAACTTCATATTCTACTTTATAGATTAAATTGCCTACTAAGCTTCTACCTGTGCAATAAGAGATCACTAATTATACAACCCATTGAACAACTAATCACAGAAATCATACATTTGTCATCCAACACAACAATCTCTCTCTAATACAAACCCCTATGTATTTTGACCAAGTCTAAACACTTTTATAGTAGTATCAGACTCATAAGTAAATGAATTGAGTTGGAGTACCAATAACTCAGAGCAACAAAACATAATTTGGAAGCAGGTGTAATAAATGTAAATTTCAACTCATCATTTCACCTTGATATGCACGGAGGCTCTTTATAGTAATTTCACTATAGCATCATTCTCAGCCACCAACTCCACTGTGGTGTTATCTGCAGAGAAGCCCTTGCCATGCATGTCACGAATAAGCTCTGCTGCCTTGGCCAAATCCTTGCACCGAAGAAATCCATGAATCATCACATTATAAGAACAATTATCTGGCAAGCAGACACTGTTTTCCATATTTTTGAAGACTTGGTATGCTTTATCTAGGAATCCTTTCTTGCTAAGTCCATCAATTATTATATTATATGTGTAGACTGTAGGCTGCAATCGATCAATAAAAAGTCCAGATAACAAATTCTTTACATCCTTAAACCTTCCAGCTTTGCACATGCCTTCAATTAGGATATTGTAAGTAACTACATTAGGCTTCACTTTGGTCATTTGCATCTCATTGAATAAGGAGAATGCTATGTCAAGATGTCCATTTTTACAAAAACCATGTACCAGAGTTGAGTATGTTACTACATCCGGAAGATAGTCAGTTGCACACATATCCTTAAAGAGCTCCAAGGCTTCCCAAGGTCTTCTTGCATTTCACAAAGGAGTTGCTTTGCCTCGCTAATACATTTTTTCTTACAATACCAATTGATCAAGATGCTATAAGTATGAACATTAGGATTGCAACCCTTTCTCTTCATAACATCAAACACTTTCCTAGCTAGATGCATTTGTCCATGTAGGCCATATCCATCTACAATTGAACTATATGCAACCACATCAGGCTCAACACCCGTTTGAATCATTCTGCTGAAAATAGATTGAGCTTTTATTATCATTCCTTGTTTGCAAAGTTCATCAACTAATATAGTGAAAGTCACTACATTTGGTACTATATTCCTTTCCAACATCTCTTCCAACAACGTCGAAGCTTCCTTCCACTTACTTGAATAGCAAAGACCATGAATTAGTGAATTGTGAGTGATAACATTAGGCAAAATTCCTTGACTCTTAATCTGTTTGAAGAGATTAAATGCTTCATCAACTTGGTTACACTTGCAAAGACCATCAATAATGGCATTGTATGTCACCACATTAGGTCGGCAACCTTTCTCAACCATTCTTTTAAGCAAACCCATTGCCACATGCAAATTTCCAATTTTACATAGACCATTCACAATCACATTGTAAGTTTGTACATCAGGTTGATGACCCACAGCCACAATCTTATCAAATAAATCTACTGCATGACCAATTTTACCGTCTTTACATAAACCATTAATTAAAGTATTGAAGGTTACAATGTGAGGTTGAAAACCAAGCTTGTAAATTTTGCCCAGAACAGAAAACCCAAAATCCACACGCTCTAAATGGCAGAAGCAATTAATTAAGATGTTACAAGTATAAACATCAGGTTTAATACTCACAGATTCCATCCGATTGGACAAAGAGATGACAGTCTGAAACTGCTTCATCCTAACCAGTGAAGACAACAATTTAGTGAACTCGATTACAGATGGCCGAGGTTTGGCACGAAGAAGCTTATGAAAGGAAGAGACAACTGCATTGACCTCAGCGCCAGAGTAATGAGTATGGAGGAGAGAAATTAAACCAGTAATCTGATGAAATGGAGAAGGATTGAGAGGTAAAGTTGAAGAGGAAGAGATAAGAAGGCGTCTGGAGGTGGTGGTGAGCATCGTGGAGTAGATCTGACTATGAGAAACGATTTTGGGGTGAATTGCAAAACCCTAACAACAGCAGATTAGAATTAGGGATTTGTTGATCTCTTGGATAAAAAAAGGCATTCGTTATGAACTTGCATAAAACCTAAATGGCCCTCGACGTTTTTCAAATTTAGATTAATAGCCACCTCAATCTTTAACCCTGGTCAATGTAGGGATAATAAGCTGCCAAAAAAATACCAGAAATTTTACATCTAACGTCTATAATCGTACAAATTTGTCTTTAACTTCAGCAGCCAAGAGCAATTTTATCCCAACGTTATCAAATAAGGTTAATTTGAGAAATAATTCATCAAACTGTCTTAACGATCATGAATGTTGGCATCTAAACTTCATACGTGTGTCATTTTATCACTTATTAGTAACAGATCATAAATATATGGGTAATTAATTTATTAGTCCCTATATTTTGACAAAACGTATTGTTTAGTCCTTGTGTTTTAAAAAACACACGGTAAGGTCCCTAACTTTTTTCTCGGTGAACTGTTTAGTCCTTCTGTCTGTTTGTTAGATTTTTTTACCACTTATGAATTCGGAAATGACTAAATTACCCTTTACTATTTATCAGTCAAAAGCAATTCACACTTCCATATCTTTCTCTCACAACTCGCACTAAAAAAATAGAGAAAAGATTGAATCATTAACCCATAATCGACTCAAATCAACTAGAAGAACGCATAGATGAGATACAATGAAGATAATGTCTTATATATTTGATTTTGTAGTAAAGAGTAGTTAAGGCATTACATTTTTTTAAATAGATTTTGACTCAAATCCAAATCGACTAACAGAATCTTCATGAGAATCTAACGGTAGGGACTAAACAGTTCACCGAGAAAAATATTAGGGACTAAACAGTTCATCGAGAAAAATGTTAGAGACCTTACCGTGTGTTTTTGAAAATATACATACTAAACAATGTGTTTTATCAAAATATAGGGACTAATAAATTAATTACCCTAAATATATTATTAGATATGAAAAAAATTAAAAAGTGTACTGTCTATTGTACGAGTTGGACAAACAAAAATTCAAAATACTCCACCAATTTATAAATATTAATCTCCAATTTTATTATTAAATCACAAAATATATGAATTTTTTTTTAAAACGAACTGTTATGCAATTCGTGCAGAATAAGAAACAAAATATATGTGTTTTATAATTATGTCTGGAATTGACCAAACTTGCCAACGTTAGGAATAGAATTGCTTTTGGCTGCAAATGTTAAGGGTAAAATTGTACCATTTTAGACGTCAGGAGTAAAATTGCTCTGGCTGTAAACATTAGGAGTACTTTTGTACCTTATCCCTATAATGTATCTCTAGGGTCTAAGACATCACATTGAAAATTTACATGTGTACTTAATTAATGAAGTGATTTCAATTAATTGAAACGGAAAAAATCACTGAAATACTAACGTGACAATCTCATTAGAAATAACTCTGCTAGATATAATATGGTAACTGTATGCATGTTTCATGACAGTTAAAAAATTGAAATATATAGTTTTTAGTCACATGAAAGTTTCAAGCAGTTTAATTGATTAAATAATAAATATATTTATTTTCGCTGTATTTATTTGAATTTCAAGCTCAAAACTCATTTTCGATGAAAGTCTTTAGGCACGTGTTATTCGCTCAGGCCAGTTTGGTTTTTACAAACTACTAATAAACTTAAGTAACCATCATTGTGACTATCACCATAGACTCAATATGTCTTTCGCCTTTCAAATTGTCTAAAAAGTTCTAATCACTCCTCTAACTTTGAAAACAACTCATTAGCACTTTGAAATTACTTAAAGTAACATGATTGACCTTATGAGTGGTAAAATAAGTGGAGATTTCGACAAATTAAAACATAGTCATTTTAAGCAAGCTAAAGAGACCAATAGATCATTTAAAGCAAATTCGAGAGAAAATAAATCACTTTAAACTAATTTAACAAGATAATCCATCATTTTTAATATTCAAAGGAGAATCGACTTTTATACAAGATAATTTGTTGTTTTTAAAATTCAAAGGATAATCGACTTTTATAACCAACTTGGAGTTGTATATGTATTACCATAAATTGAATCTTTGAATCCATTTCATTTATCATCTTTTAAAAGTATAGTAAGACAACTTCAAATTGTTATCCGGTGAATTGCACGATTGATCACTTAAATTTAGAGTTAGTTTTAAAAAAGTCAATCAACTTCATTTTGTTTTAACAAAGTTATTTACTTTTCTTTTTATTTCAATAAAGTCATTTCAACCATTTCAAATAGAAAAAAAAAAAATCACTTTTGACTTTTCTAATATTCCGAGTGAACTTTTATATATTTATTGACTAGAATGATTTTATTAAAATTAAATGTAACTTTCAGTAATTTTATTAGAAAAATAAATCCAGTAATACGGACAAAATAACATTACTTTCTTATTATGTCCTTATTTAAGGTCAACAATGAATATTCTTATATTGTTCTCAAGAGAATAAAATTATCTTGCAACTTCGATGTCGGAAGGAAGATAATAGTTATTCGACAAGCTAGTGTAGTATCAGACCACCCTCTCAATCCGTCCTGCCTAGAAGTCGTATACCTAATTAGGGCCAGCTGGCTCTTTCCACCCAGGCGTCACACTCCCAAAAGTAGATCGTTACAAACAAAGACTGAAAACATATATTACAATTAATGACAAATATCAACAAACTATGAGTTTAATCATACCCAGTTGTGGAGAACTTCTTAAAACCCCAATACACGAGTCCTGTAAATGGAAGAATAATCAAGAGAAAGATCCAATTCATCACTTGAGCTTCCTCTTCATTGAGCTAGAGGAAGCCGAATTGATATCCCCAAGCTCACTAAGTAGCTTCAACAGTTTCCCTGAAATTTCACCTTTTCTGATGAGACAAATCTCCAAATTCAGCACTGTAGGTGAACAATGCTCTACAGGAGAACCAAAAGGCACAGGCTGGCTTAGCTCTCTTGGGTGAAGAAGATTCATTGTCGGTATCTATGTTTTCGACCATGTCTGCCATGAAAGTTTAGGATATTAGAGATATAACAATCAAATGCGAACAAAACGCTAAATTCAATCAAATGCTTACAAATTGTCTGTATAATGCGGAAAACGAAATTGAAACAGAAACGGAAAAGCAAAAACGCTATTGAGTTTCTGTGCAATTGGGCAGCAACTTAGAAAGAGAGTACAATTAAGAATATTCATTTGTCTGTATAACGGAAACTGAAACCTGAACCAACACTGAAAAGAAAACATTATTTTTAAATGGGTCGTGTCAGGATTGACCTTTATCGACTCACCAGAGTAGATCGACATGTTCCATACTTGGATAATTTTGAACTGGAAAGTATATCAAACATAGATTGAAATTTGAACATTAATAATGAGAACATAGTACACTTCTGCTGATTACTTCTTCTAATTCCCTTGACTAATTCTAAGGGCTCTAAACATACCCACAAAACACAAAGTAAATCTTTGTCGTAAATTGGGGGTTCAGATGCAATGCCTTTTAACATCCTCGCTACCTTAAGCGGTCAAACATAAGATTAAGTTACGAAAATATGACACAGAAAACTACCTAGGATTGATGAGATCTTAGTGTAAGCCGTTTTCATAAAGTTCTATAAACGAACTGTCAGTCTAACCAATCCATTTGCACCAGCTCCTAAAAAAACAGAGTGTTCATTGACTTCAGCTAAATCCAAAAGTTGTATAAACACAGATTGACGGCTTTCTTTCAAATAATCAAAACTATCCATTTGAAACAAAGCTGAAAAACAAAAATGTGTAACTAAATCAATTTGCATCAACAACAATATGTATGATTCATTCTACTTATGAACTTCTCATATAAGGAAAAAACAATGAAAAGCCCTAAAGATTTTAGGAGTAAGACCTGTTCCAAATTCCAACATTAACCTTAGATTTCTAAATCATTGAAAATCAACATTAACATTAATCTTTAAGATTTAAACATCTCACATAATTGAGAGAAAGGGGTTACAGCACAATCTTACCAACTGCAATTTTGCACCACTTGCAAGTAGCCTTTTATTTATTTATTTGCCAGATAAGAGACGTTGCCGCAACAACGAAGCCACCATTCTGCTCGAAAGGCCTCTGTTTACGACTTCTGTTTCTTCTTTTCTCAAGAACTGAACTGATATTAACTTATAGTTGCAAAGGATTAAAGACAAAAGTCCAATACCGAGGACAACACCTGAAACATATACCCGAACAAAGCTACATTAATAAGAGGAATTCAGTGTATGAAATATTTTTAATAGATATCCTCTTCATTTTAATATGTATGAACATTTGCAACAATACATCCTTAAAAATAATCTAAGCCATAACAAATCCAGCTCATTAAAATTTGTTTGTCTCCTTTTGGTAATTGACGTGGTCACATCATCTTGTTTATAGACTGATAATAACTATTTACTATTATAACTTAAGCTTATTTCAGAAAGCTTAAATCAAGATAAAAAATAATGTAATAATATGCATGGGAAATAAGTATCATAAACTCATTTCGTAGCTTGAAAGTAACATTAGATGCTCAACTATCATGCAAATGAAAGAAAATTTTAAGCAATTAACTACCGCTTTCATTTACCTTAGTAACCTCAGATTCTATTCTACCATTCCTATTTTACATATTAAATTGCTGACTAAGCTGCTGCCTGTGCAATAAGAGATCAATCACTAATTATACAACCCACTGAACAAAGTTGAACAACTTATCAAAGAAATCACACATTTTTTACTAAATCTTTACACTTTTATAGTAGCATCAAACTCATATTAAAATGAATTGAGTTGGAGTACCGATAACTCACAGCAGCAAAACATAATTTGGAAGCAGGTGTAATAAATTTAAATTTCAAGTTTCAACTCATCATTTCACCTTGCTATGCACAATGACTTTTTATAGTAGTTTCACGATGGCTTTATTCTCAGCAACCAACTCCAATGTGGTGTTATCTGCACAGAAGCCCTTGCCACGCATGTCAAGAATAAGCTCTGCTGCCTTGGCCAATTCCTTGCACCGAAGAAATCCATGAATCATCACATTATAAGAACAATTATCTGGCAAGCAGACACTGTTTTCCATATTTTTGAAGATTTGGTATGCTTCATCGAGGAATCCTTTCTTGCTAAGTCTATCAATTATTATATTATATGTGTAGACTGTAGCTGCAATCGATCAATAAAAAGTCCAGATAACAATTTCTTTACATCCTTAAACCTTCCAGCTTTGCACATGCCTTCAATTATGATATTGTAAGTAGCTATATCAGGCTTCAATTTGGTCACTTGCATTTCATGAAATAAGGAGAATGCTATGTCAAAACATCCATTTTCACAAAAGCCATGTACCAGAGTTGAGTATGTTACTACATTTGAAAGATAGCCAGTTGCACCCAAATCCTTAAAGAGCTCGAAGGATTCCCAAGGTCTTCTTGCATGACATAAGCCGTAAATAAGAGAACTATAAGTATAATTATCGGGAATTAAACCTCTAGAAGACATTTCATAAAGAAGTTCCTTTGCCTCGCTAATACATTTCTTCTTACCATACCAATTGATCAAGATGTTATAAGTACGGGCATTAGGATTGCAACCCTTTATCTTCATCACGTCAAACACTTCTCTAGCTAGATGCATTTTTCCATGTAGGCCATATCCATCTATTAGTGAATTATATGCAACAACATCAGGCTCAACACCCATTTGAATCATTCTGCTTAAAATAGATTGAGCTTTTATTATCATTCCTTGTTTGCAAAGTTCATCAACTAATATACTAAAAGTAACTACATTCGGTGCTATATTCCTATTCAACATTTCTTCAAACAATGTCGAAGCTTCCTTCCACTTATTTGAATAGCAAAGACCATGAATTAGTGAAGTGTGAGTGACAACATCAGGCAAAATTCCACTGCATGAACAATTTTACCATCTTTACATAAACCATTAATTAAATAAATTGAAGGTTACAATGTGAGGTTGAAAACCAAGCTTGTAAATTTTGCCGAGAACAGAAAACCCAAAATCCACACACTCTAAATGGCAGAAGCAATTAATTAAGATGTTACAAGTATAAACATCAGGTTTAATACTCACATATTCCATCCGCTTGGACAAAGAAATGACAGTGTGAAACTGCTTCATCCTAACCAGTGAAGACAACAATTTAGTGAACTCGATTACAGATGGCCGGGGTTTCGCACGAAGAAGCTTATGAAAGGAAGAGACAACTGCATTGACCTCAGCGCCAGAGTAATGAGTATGGAGGGGAGAAACTAAACCCGTAATCTGATGAAATGGAGAGTGATTGAGAGGTGAAGTTGAAGAGGAAGATAGAAGAAGGCGTCTGGAGGTGGTGGTGAGCATCGTGGAGTAGCGATTTTGGGGTGAATTTCAAAACCCTGAAACAGCAGATTATAATTAGAGATTTGTTTGGTTTGGGAATTTGTTAATCTCTTTGATTGAAAAAGTCATTTTGAAAAAGTCATTCGGAATTTCATTAATTCATCAATTATTATGGGCACAACATTCATTTGAGATCTAAACTAAAATTTCAAATTCAATTAAACCTTAAACTATCAAAATCATTAATTAGGTCCCTGAACTAAATAAAAAAAACATCAATTAAGTTATCATCTTATCTTAAAATCAGAAAATGTGACTGTTTTACATGAGTTATAATAATCTTTATGTTGGTTCAAAATAAGTTTAGAGAAAATGAGCTGAGCCTGTTAAACTGAATGATTTTTTATGAGGACTCAATTGATATTTTTGTTTAGTATGAAAATTCAATTAATGATTTTTTTCTTAGTTCTAGATCTAATTGATGATATTGATAGTTTAAGATTCTAATTGGTTTTGAATATTAAGTTTGGAAAGTCAAATGGATGTTATGTCATTATTCATCATTGTTTGTTCAGTTTAATGAAGTTGTTTTAATTAATTCAAATGAAATAGTGATGTGAAAATCGTATTAGAAACGAGGCTTAATACATCATTTGGCTCTGAACTTGTCCTTGATACGTGCAATACATTTTTCGCATTCAAATTACTTTTTTACAATTGATTATATTTTACGCAAGTTGAAAAGGCTAACTGAAACATTTTGTGAAAATTCAGAGGGCTATCGGGACACTTTGAAAGTTAAATGGTCAATCAAGCTTTTTGAACAAGTTTAGAGACAAATGACGTATATGTCTAAAAACAATTCTACTACGTATAATATGGCAGTCAAATGTAACGGTTAAAAAAATTAAAAATATAGTTTTTAGTCGCATAACAGATTCAAGCAGTTTAATAAATTAAATAATAAAGGAAGAAAGTATAAAAATAAATCTTGTGGTTACACCTATTTTCGAACAACACTCGTGTGGTTTAAAAGTTTGCAAAATGGTACATTGAGGTTCATTCCGTTAGCAAACACATACCAAATTGACTAACAGTGTTAAAAGTCAAAACGAAAAGAGTTAATTTAGTCCTTATATTTATTTATTTTATAAATTAACCCCCTTTGTTATCTAACTATCACAAACAAACCCCAAAATAAAAAATAAAAATCAAATATGCCATCTTCTCCATCTCTTTTTAATTTATTTATTTTTTTCTTATCTTCTCTCTCCTCTTTGTTAATTTCTCTCTCTAAAATCAAATGATTTTCTATCTCTTTCTAAATCTAATCTTTAATTAGTTTAAAACAACCTAATTTAATCTAATCTTTATTTTTCCATCTCTTTCTAAATCTAATCTTTAATTAATTAGCTTAAAAAACACAAATGTTTCAAAAAAAAAAAAAAAAAAAAAACTTAAAAAACACAAAGTTCTAAAAAAAAAAAAAAAAACACAATTTAATCTAATCTCATTTCTATGCAGATCAAGCTGAAGCAAGGTTTTGTCCTGTTTAAGTCGCTTTATTTTGTCTTCGTATTCCATTTTTTCTGAATCAGATAATGGTGAAAAGTTGAGTTGATTGTGCAGAGAATGGCTATGGATTGGCTTTCTTCGTCTTATGTTACTGAGAAGATGTCTCTGTCCTCTTATAAATTCTTCATTAGCAAACTCCCATTGATCAGGATCAATCTTTCTGAATCCCTGCTCAATCATGAACCAAATAACAAGGTTAACGTTGATCCTACAAAGCCAAGATCAGAGATCAAATTGAGTTTCCCCCTCTAGCTAGGCTAATCTAATATGTCCCCAAATGAAATCAACTTAAAAAGAGCAATTGAAAGCAAAAGAAAAAAGCTAGAGAAATTATTGTGCTTGAAGTATTTGGGAAGTAGATCCTGAGCAAATTCGGGAGGATTCCAAACGACAAAACTACAGCCAGTAAGGCTCCAATAAACAATAGGATTGGTGTGTGGGCATCTATCATCTCATACGTTTTGATCAAGAAAGGAGAAAGATAATTAAAGATTAGTTTTTGAAAGAGAGAGAAAAATAAAGATTAGATTAAATTGTGTTGTTTAAGCTAATTAAAGATTAGATTTAGAGAGAGATAGAAAATCAATTTGATTTTAGAGACAGAAATTAACAAAAAGGAGAGAGAGAAGAGAAGAAGAAAAATAAATAAATTAAAAAGAGATGGAGAAGAGGGTATATTTGATTTTTATTTTTTATTTTGGGGTTTTTTTGTGATAATTAGATAATAAAGGGGGTTAATTTATAAAATAAATAAATATAAGGACTAAATTAACTCTTTTCCCTTTGACTTTTAACACCGTTAGTTAATTTGGTATGTGTTTGCTAACGGAATGAACCTCAAGGTACCATTTTGCAAACTTTTAAACCACATGGCTGTAATCGAAAATGTGTGTAACCACAAGGTTTATTTTTGTACTTTTCTCAATAATAAATATAATTTTTTTACTCCATTCGATTGTCACGTCATTTGTAATCAGTTATTTTTAATGTAACTGTCATATCACTATTTAAATAATAAAATATCTAATATTTTCAAAAAAAACTAATTTAAATTTAACGAATATTGTTGCAATTAACTCTAGAAATATATATTTACCAATTTTTTTTTTTTTTTGATAGAAACAGGAAAGAAAACAAACCAACACCGAGACAAAAGCTAACCTGGGATCAGCCTAGGAAAGCTAACCCTAACTCTGTCCTCTAAAAGGAGAGAAGAAAGATAGATAGGAGGATCAGAAAGGGTGGAAACACCTAACATCCCCTCGTGCCCAGCCGCCGCCAAGCGATCCGCAATTCGATTTTGTTCTCTGTAGATGTGGCTGAACTCTAAGGACTCAAAGGAGGAGCCAAGACTTCTTATTGCTTTGATAAGGTTCTGGCTACTAAGACAAAAAGCATGATTATTAGAGATCATACTAATAGCCTCCATATTATCAGACTCCACAGCAACCCTTTTAATACCCAGATTTCTGGCAAGCTTGACTCCAGAAAGAATACCCCAAAGTTCCGCTGAAAAGGATGAGCCCAAACCCAGGTTATGGGTGAATCCAGACAACCAGGCACCTCCCGCGTCCCTGAGCACGCCTCCAGCCGCGATATTTCCATTGTTGAGACAGGAGCCATCCGTGTTCAACTTAACCACCCCATCCTTCGGCCTACACCACCCAACGAGTTGAACCTCTTTATTCTATGTAGAATTGGCAAGGGGGTCCCCTTTGAAGCTCCCCGTAATGGTAAGGAGCTTTTTAGAGAAGAACTCGGGTAAGTTCTGAATAAAAACAGTCTTCTCACCAAAGATCTCCTCGTTTCTCCACTTCCAAAGGTGGTGGCAGATAATAGCAAATAAAATGTCTCTCTGCTCCATGCTAGCCATTAACCTACCTTTAACCCCATTGGAGAACCAGTCATTCTCAGGGTAGGCAAAGAAGGAGGGGAGAATGTGGTGCGGAAGAACTTTCTGTCAAACCTCCTTACTCTTAGGGCAGTCCCTAAGGGCATGGCACAAAGATTCAACTTGGCATCTGCATCTACTGCAAGCACCTGAATCCGCCAAGTGACGTCTATGTCTATCCGAATTAGTCAGCAACCTGTCCTTGACTCCAAGCCACAGGAAGCTCCTCATTCGGTAAGGGATTTTCAGAGCCCAAATGGATTTCCAAGTGTTCGAAAGAGGGTCGGATCTGTCAAGAGTAAAAGCTTCAAAGGCAGACTTGCAAGAGTAAGCTCCATTTTTTGTCAGGGCCCAGCAATGCCTATCCTTGTCCTCCTCAAGGTTACTAATCTTCACTCCCCTGATTCTGAGGAGAGAATCAAGGCTCAAGAAGGAATCAAACATAGACCAAATCCAGTCCCCATCAGAGTCCACCACATCGGCAATCCTCCAGTTGTGGAAATTGCTAGGCGGGGGAGAGCAGCAAACCTCTATAAGAGGTTTATCTCCGATCCAGGTGTCATACCAGAAGCTTATGGACTTACCATTACTCACCTCCAGGCCAACCCCCGTGCAGAACTCAGCAAACACAGCACTGAGCCCTTTCCAAAGGAAAGAACAATTGCCAATCCTCTCTTTAGGGCCCCAAAGATTTTGTCCTTTCGATACTTGCCACAAAGCAATCGAACCCATATATTTACGAGACAATAAATCAGTTTAAATCAGTTTACCAATTTCTAACTCATTTTATAGCTTTCAAAGGATTAAAAAAACAAATTTACGAGACAATAAATCAGTTTAAACTAATTTAACATGTTAACACAGTATTTAAAATTTAAATAACAATTGACTTTTATAACAGCTTGGAGTTGTATATATATTACCATGAATCTAATCTCTCCTGAAAAAATAATAAAATGAACTTCAAGTTCTTTCCAAACGTGTTACTATTCAAGTGATTTTTATTATTTGAATTGGTTGGAATGACTTTTTAAAATAAAAATGTTAAATCACTTTACTGAAACAAAATAGAGTTGAATCATTTTTTTTATGAAAATCACCAAAAAAAACAATTTCTAGTTCATGTATTATTATTATTATTATTATTAAGGAAAAAGAAAATTCCATAAATCATGAAGCATTTTTTAACTATACAACTAAACATTAAAATCGTTACTATCAAGTGAATTTATATGGATAAATTACATTTATAGTCAATAAACTTTAGTCGTTGTAAAAAAAAAAAAACTTTAGTCAATTTTATTATATGATCACTGAATTTCAAAACGTAACATAAAACTTCAGTTTTACATTTTTTAATATTATAGTCACAAAATTTTAATCATCGGTTTAAAATGACCGTTGACAACCTTAAAAAAAATCAAGAAATGATTTATTCTAAGCAATTTTAATTTTTTTTCCTTTTGAGACCATTTAGGTATTGTTTTGTCACGATCCGAACCTGGTCATGACCGGCGCATAAATTAAGACTACCTTAATCTATGCTAGCCTTAAATTCAAAGTACAAATTAATACTAGTTTAACTAATAAAGGCTTCTAGCATGATGATACAACTTAAACTGTAAAGAAGTATATACCGTAAATTTATCCAAATGTCTCTAAATTAGTACAATAGCAATATCTAACTAACAATATCCTCCTTCAATATTGAACCCCAAATGTCTGTTCAGCTATAGAGATTTTAATCTGAAAAAAATAAAATCAACGTGATATGAGATTTCCGTCTATGCGAGCGAAAATCTCAGTGAGTGATAATCATAGCACAACAGACGGGGAACAGATAGATATGCCGATAAGTTTCAAATTTCTTTCAGAATTTATCAAACATGACGGTGCAGAGAAATCAAATAATATTGCGATATTTACTCAAATCAAGTAAATCGAATAATAATAATGAATTACAGCAATTATCAAAACCACGGTACCAAATGCCAGATAACAGACACGGATGGTAGCACTACCAGATTCAGATACACAATGTCTTCACCGACCTTATGCATGATTCTAATACAATCGACACAAAGATAAACAGATATACAAATAAAACAATAACAAATAATGCAAGCCTAACATGAACGTCAGTGAGACATGAAAACAGATACAGATAATACTGAGCACACGTACCGGTTTCAAAATGTGTAAATTATATCTCATAATATTTTTTTCAAATAACTTAAATATCCAGATGACAGAATTTAAATAAAATTTCAGATTTTCAATACAAATAGTAACAGATAAATCAATCGATTATCAAAATTAAATATAACCTCAAAGGATTTTCCATTTCCAAATAAAATAAATGATATAAGAAAACTAATGTATAAAAGACCTGTTCGCAGAGAATATTTGACAAATAAGTTTAACATCAAGAAAATGTTTTATCAACTTACTAGAATAAGGGCTATTTTGAACAAATAACATTTTTAGGAAAGTTCGTCACAAATGTCTTAAAGGAACGAAAATAGGAGATAAATTTAAAAAAATCGGATAGAATTGTATTTATCAAACCTTTTAATATTAATTACCAAAGTACCGAACAAAATATTTTTATCAAATAGATTTCATGCTAGAGATTTCAAAATCAAACACATAGTGTCATGAACCATAATTACCACTCACTTCGAACTCCAAATAATAGCCAGATCCAAATCTTAGATGATTATCGATCTTCTGAATCCATCCAAAGGATATCAAATTCCTATTCCATAAACGAAGCGAACCAAATTACTCTAATTCTTTGCAAAGTGTCCTTAATCCTTAAACTTAAACATCGTAAATAAAAAGTTGTTCCACCTAATACCAGGCACCATAGAATCGAATTAAACTAATGGAGGTATGGAATTATAAAAACAATTTAAAAGTTGTAAAATGATAATTGATAAATGGAAAATCAAAAATACCTTTTGGTGTCCATATGAACTTCCAGGAAAAAGAAAAGGAGAGGGTGACGGCAGTGTTACTAAGAAATGAAGAAAACAATTTCTTTGTATTTTAAATAGAAAGGTAGTTATGCTATAAGTGGTTGACTAGGGTTAATTTAATTTAAATAATAAATAAAGGGATAAGGTTCAAAAATACCCTTAAGGTAGACAGCCAAGAGCAATAATACCGCTAAGGTCTAAAATGGTACAATTAAGGACCCATGGTTAACCTATTGGTTCAATTTTACCCATACTAACAAATAGTAATTTACACCGTTACTTATAGTAATTGAAGTTTGCCAACTCACAGGGATATAAATTAATCAAATATCAATTATACCCCCACCCTTTCATCTTCTGTGTTAAGCGATGGATTTTGAATGGACTTTGTTGATTCAACCATCCAGGTGAATATGCTTCTTCTTTCTTGTACCTCCATGAAGATTGAACTAATGTGATTAAGTGTAAAGCCATAGAATTCACAAATCTAAAATTTTCACCCAAATCTATTAATCGAAAAACCCAGGAACCCTAATATAGTTTATTTCACTTCTTGGTTTTTTCAGTTCACTTTGATTCGGTTCTTTTTTCTTGCCATTCACTTTGATTTTTGCTGGAGAAAAAGACCTCTATCTATATAATAGCAAGCATTTCTGGATTGTAAATGATGATATTGAACTGAAAGGAACTCAAGCATTCTGGTTTTTTTATTTGTGCAGCCACCAAGTAAGAACAAAGGTAACTTTCTTAACTTTTTTTTTCTTATGTGCAAGGATTTAGGTTGAATATAATAACATTTTTTATCTCATATAAAAAAAGATTAGCATAGAAGTAGGTCCTTTGTCTCTATATGTGTTATTTACTTTACTCAGATGTGTGGTATTATTCGAATGAGTCCAAGAACGTAGTTATCTTTTAGTGAGTTGTCTTTGTTCACATTTTTTAATGGTTACTTTGTTTGTAAAGATAGTTAGTGGTACCAATTTTACATATATAAGCCATTTGTGCACCATGTTTCCTCTCAAGGTGTTATTATGCATTTAGTTGAAATGCATTTAACTTCATTTGGACCTGATGAAAATTCTTATTTGAGCCTAGTTCAGTGCATATGTAGATTATTGGCTCACAAATTAATTTTATTATTCATAATTTGCAGAATGACAACTTGCTGTGATTTATACTTGCACTTTGGTGGCAAGTGGATACTAATGCCCATAAGGCAGTACATTGGTGGTAATGTGGATATTGAATTCAAGTTTGACATAGATTTTCTCAGCTATAAAGACATCAAAGACAGATACATTGATGATTTAGGGTGTAAGGACATTCAACATCTATATTACTTAGAGTTGGGGAAGTCTTTGTCTGATGGCTTAATGTTAGTTGAAGGTGATAAAGACATAAGATCAATTATGGGTCATGTTACAGAAGGCAGAGGAACTGAAGTACATATCTATCCATTTGAGGTGAATGATATTCCATTTTATTAGCATGAGAAAAGCATACAGCCTAATAGTCATGTGAAATCAAATCGCGATAACAGAACAAACGATGAGATTGTTGAAATATTTACACAATCAAGTGCAGCTCCTATGTTAGACGAATTGGATGAAATAGAAGCAAGCCAAGTGGATGGAAATATTGAAATTAATATAGAGCAGAATGGAATTCTATTGAGATAAGGGAAGCATATGAAGGACACGGTGGTAATGAGGGCAGTGATGATAATGAAGAAGATTATGATAATGAGAAGTACGAGTCTGATGAAGCTGGTGTTATAAATAATCTGATGGGAAATGAAGCAGCTATTAAAAGGCTTTGTTTAAATAAGAAATTCACTTTCGAACTTGGTCAAACATTTGCAAATGCTAAGGCCTTTCGATTGGCTGTCTCCAAATATTCAGTTCAAGAGGGATGTCCATTAAAAGTGATCAAGAGTGATAAAAATAGAGTTATGTACAACTGCGAACCTACTTGTTCTTTTAAATTATATGTTGTTAAAGATGGTAATTGTGATGAATTTGTGGTTAGGACATTTGTCCCAAGTCACGAATGCACTCGATAATATACTAACCCCAGAGCCACAAAATTGTTTTTAGCTGAATATTTTAAGGAAAAAATTAGGGGAAAACCTGAGTATTCAATTAGAGATATGAAGGATCATGCAAAGGAAGAATTAGAACTAGAAGTGACACCTAGTATGTGAAAAAGAGCTAAGAGGGCGATCATTCAAGAGTTGGATGGGGGATATAAGGAAGAGTACTCATGTTTGGAAGCATATGTGAATGAGTTGATTACAAGTAATCCAGGTAGCACATTTGATTTACAGTTTTCAAAAGAAGGTCTCAGAATTGGCAAAAGAATATTTTGTCGATTATATCTATGTTTTGATGCGTGTAGAAAAGGATGGATGGACGGATGTAGGCCAATAATTGGCCTTGATGGTTGTTTTTTAAAAGATATATGCAAAGGGCAACTACTTGTGGCTGTGGGACACGATTCAATGGATCAAATCTACCCAATAGCATGGGCTGTTGTCGAAAAAAGAGACCAAGGCAAATTGGGAATGGTTCTTGTCTCACTTGATAGAAGATCTGAAGCTGCAAGATGGGGCTAATGTAACAGTGATGTCTGATATGCAGAAAGTAAGTAATTTAATTTATTAATTATGTTTGTCTCTTTATACAATTAAATATGCAGAAGGTAAGTAATTTAATTATTAATCATGTTTGTCTCTTTTCCATGTATGTAGGGATTGCTCCCTGCTGTAAGTATGCTACTCCCGAGGGCAGAACATAGATGGTGTGCAAGACATGTTCTATCCAATTGGGGGATTAAGTTTAAAGGACTAGAGCTGCAAAAACACTTTTGGAGTTGTGCATGGAGTACATATGAAGAAGAGTTCAAGGACAACTTAAAGACCTTGGCAGATGTGAATAAAAAAGCAGCAGAATACTTGTTAAAGTATCCTCCTCAACATTGGTGTAGGGCTTATTTCACTGATAGGTGTAAAGATCCCATGGTGGATAATAATATGACCGAGAGCTTCAATAGTTAGATTCTGGAACAGAGATCAAGACCAATTTTGAGGATGTTAGAAGAACTGAGAGTGATGATCATGAATAGGTTGCATGAAAATGAAAAGAAGGCTACAAGTTGGAGTGGTGACTATTCACCAACTAGTATGGAGGAATTCATGCTAAATCATTCGATAGCCAGGTATTGTCGAGTTGTGTTTAATGGGGAAAAAGGGTATGAAGTTACACATGGGACTGATAGGCACTGTGTAATTTTACTTGAGAGAAAGTGCATATGTAGGGCATGGCAATTAAGTGGAATACCCTGCCCTCATGCCATATGTGCTATGTATCATGCTAAAATAAATCATGTGAAGCAAATAGACTTGTATTATTCTAAATTGAGATACATGATGACATACAAGTACAAAATGCAACCAGTAAGAGGGAAACGTTTTTGGAGAATGGAGGATTTTGAACCTATTGAACCTCCAAAGATTACGAGAATGCCTGGCAGACCAAAGAAAAAAAGGATAAGGGAAGCTAGTGAAGGTAATGTATGGGAGAGGACTGGAACTAGACTATCAAGGAAGGGTCAGATTCAAAAATGCAGTAATTGTGGACAAACAGGCCATAAGAGAACATATTGCAAGGTAATTAGTATTTTTTTACTTATTTTTGTTCACGTGATAACGAAATTGTTATTTTTTACTTTTAAATGTCTCAGGCTCCGCAAGGGCAAAAGTATGCTCACTTGAATGAAGAGAATGACAGTAATGTCCATCAACATCACAAAAGAAAACGAGATCAAGGTATATCAAGTGGTCATCCCTCTTGGATAAAGCCTAGGATTCAAGTTAGAGAAGTTGGAATTGGGTAATTTTATGATGAAAATTCAGGAACTGCCACATTAAATGTAAGTATTTCCACATGTGTTAAATTTATATATTATAAAGCTATTATTTAAATCTTGATGTGGTGGTGTATATAGTTTTTATTGTGTTGCTGTGAAATAAGATTAGTGTAATTAGTGCATATTGGGTTGTTGTGAAATGCAATTACTAGATAATAGATATAATTAGTTGATATTGGGTTGTTGGGAAAAGCAATTAGTGGATAATAGTATAATTAGTGCATATTGGGTTGCTGTGAAATAAAATTTGTGGAAAAGAAGTTTCAATGTTAGTGGAACATGCTGCAATCTGTCGAACAAGAGTGAAAAGTGATGATTGAGATATTAATTTGAAGAAATTTTT
Organism: Euphorbia lathyris; assembly: GCF_963576675.1. Classification (NCBI taxonomy): domain Eukaryota; kingdom Viridiplantae; phylum Streptophyta; class Magnoliopsida; order Malpighiales; family Euphorbiaceae; genus Euphorbia; species Euphorbia lathyris. The sequence continues at coordinate 74,552,592 of NC_088918.1, read as the reverse complement.
CTTTGTGGAATGTTCTGATTATATAGGAAAGCTTAACTACTTATTGTCTCAGTTCCTGCATTTTTCATAACTTAAGTGAGACACAATCCTTATGTTCAAAAACGTCTATTACTGGTATAACTACTGCAAGAGCTTTTTTTATCCAGTTTTTTTCTGTCATTTTTAAGATTGCTACTGCAACAGTTTTTTTCAACTGGAATAATATTTTTGTGCATCTTTGTAAAACTTGCAGCCTGGAAACACTGGTGAGACTTTATTATTTGATGGGGTTGAGGATATAGAAGGCTTGCACAATTCTGATCCAGTAGTCACATTCCCTATTCCAAATGAAAGACAGTTGAAGCAGAAAAAGATGAAGTCGTTTAAGCTACCTATTGGAACAAGGAGTATTAGTTTCATTGCAAATGATTCTGAAGTTTCACAGCCATCCGATTTGCCATTTCAACCTCCTAAATTGCAATGGAAAGGCAAGAAAGCAATGACAAGTAAACAACTTCATAAAGAGAAAGAACTTTGCATTGGCAAGAAGAAACACAAGGAAATCCATATTGGATAAACATCTTAGCAATATATTACAAGCATATTAGTTTTTTTTGGATAGTATTTTGAATGTGTACAAATTTTGTTTTTACAATTATTAGCAATGTCTAACTTGTGATATGTAGTTGTTATGAATTTAGTCAAAAATCCGAAGTTTAAGTTTGTCTCATTACAATTATTAGCAATGTCTAACTTGTGATATGTAGCTTATGCTCTGCTGCACCATTAATATTCCCTGCACAACAAATTCATCCTGGATCTTGGAGTTTCACAATGCAATTAAACAACTTCACTTTTATGGAATTCTTTTGCATCTTTAGACTTGTGCAGATTTTATAGGTTTATGTATATCATGCAATTAGGCACATTTATTCGTGAATGTGACCCTAGATTTAAGTTAAGTCATTAGTTTTTTTTCATTTTTTCAGATTGTGTCAATTGACAATTTCTGGTTCACCAGTTTACAGTTTGATTCGGTTCAAATTTGAGTAATCTATATATGGAAGTTTGTAAACTTAGCAATTTTAATCAAACCAGCAGATGGAGGAGATAATACCAAAACTTCAGGTCCTGCACTTCATTTTTATCAATTAATCTTTCTTTACATGTACACTTTTGAGGTGAATTGAGGAATAAAAAAGATTTGTGTGTAAAAGTGGAATTAAGGAATGTATAAACAATGTTATGTACAAATAAACTATCCATTACAAGCCTAACATGATGTTAAAGCTACCATTAATCTTAAAATTGTTCAAAACTAAAACTACCATCACTGCTAATATCATTTATTCATAAACATTACAAACATAACATTCCTTTTTGAAGTTTTATCTTTAATTGTACTTCCAAATGTCAAAAACACTTCCAATTTCAACTTGAAACCCTTCATTTTTTAAGTTCCATCTCTTTAATCAACATCTTGTTATGTCTGCAGGTGAGGGGTATAATTTGGAGACTGCAATTCAAAAAAAAAAAAAAAAATTCAATGTCTAAATTTAAAAGTACATGAGGCCCTAAGTACACTTGAAGTAAAAGGTTGGTGTGATGATTGGAAGATTTCTTGGTCTGCTTTGTAACTTCCCAATGAAGGCCGAGGTGTACTTCGACTTCAACAGATGGAGGTCCACTTCAGGAAAAATCAAGTGGACTTCGACTTTTCTAACAAATTAGGAGAGGATGGAAGATGAAGATGAGTATGGAAGGAAATCCACGGTGAAAAAGTAAAGTGAAATCTACAGAATCGATTAAGGGTTTTGTTCTACTGATGATCAAGATGAGAATGGAAGGAATCGATTAAGGGTTTTGTTCTACAGATGAAGATGATGATGGAAGGAATCGATTAAGGGTTTTGTTTACATTCAGATTTGGGATTCTTCACGTTTCCTACAGATGAAGAGGTTGGGGTATAATTGATATTTAATTAATTTTAAACATATGGAATTTAGCAGAAACTTTAACCGTGTAAATTAAGATTTGTTAGTATGGGTAAAATTGAACCAATAGGTTAACTGGGTCTTTAATTGTACCATTTTAGACCTTAAGGGTATTATTACTCTTGGCTGTCTACCTTAAGGGTATTTTTGAACCTTATCCCATAAATACTAAATAATAGTAGATTGAATTTTAAGAGGAGATAAAACTATTAATTAAAGTAATTTTTTATTTTCTTAAAATAATATTTTTAATAGTAAGATAAGAAAAAAAAAACAAACATTTGAAATTCCAATTCTCATTGTGGTTGCAAATCTAATAAAACCAAAAGTTATTATAATATATAAATAACAAAAGGTAAAATTACTTAATTGATTTATTCAGTTTAGCATATAATTATTGTAAAATTTTGATCATTACATCCCTCCTTTCTAAAAAGAAACTTTTATCCTCAAATTAAAATGCTTACAAGAAAAACGGGATATTACATGTTTAGTTAGCAACTTTAATTGCACCTATAATAACTAAAATTTGAAATTTATCTTATAAATATCACTAGTTTTTTTTAAAATAAAGTGATTGAACTTAACATTTTATTTTAATAAAATTATTTGGTCAATTTGTGTCTAAAAACTCATCAGAGTATTTGCATGATATAAAAGACGATTGAATATATATCAATTAAACGCCATGTTAGACAATGATGTATTTTTTTTTTTTTTTTTTTTTTGTATTAGGATGTGATATGTGGCTGCCACGTTTATTCCACATCAACCATAACATTAATATGTTCGTTTTAATGCTTAGTTAATATATAGTGAATTATCTAATGTGTGTGTATATATATATATATATATATATATATATATATATATATATATATATATATATATATATATATAGGGGAGAGATCAAGTGAGAACCCTCCCCTAGGTGAGAACTCACCTTAGATGAGAACCACCTTAAAACTACGTAGTTTTATACATTAAAAAAACAACAACCTATCCCAATTACAAAACTACAGCGTTTCACTCTTGCAAATTGAGGATCAACAATCGCAGATCATTCTTCCATCATCGCAAAATCACGATCAACAATCGCACCTCCTCCATCACTTCGATCTTCATCATTTTTCTGTAATTCAACCTCAGATCTTCCTCATCATCCATCCTCCTTTGTTAATTAGATCAGCCTCCTTCCTCATCATCGTTCCTCATTCCTCATGGCTCTGTCATTCAACCTCATATCATTTTTCTGTAATTCAACCTCAGATCTTCCTCATCATCCATCCTCCTTCGTTAATTAGATCAGCCTCCTTCATCATCATCGTCCCTCCTTCCTCATGGCTCTGTCATTCAAAAATCGCAAATCAGATTAAAAAGACGATCTACATTCAAACAAAAAGATTGAAAGCAATTGATCTCAATAGCATCAATCAGGTAATGAAATATCCAACAACTATAAATGAATATTATTCTCTGTTCTGTTTCTTATGTTTATAATTATTCAGAAATTCGTTAAATCTGAAACAAATTGGAAATAATTCAGATTCTATCCAGATGGAAACAATGGATTTGCATGAAATAATAGACAATGATCTACAGGAGAATGATGATCATCATCAAATTTCTCTGTCTTTAACTATAGAAAGAGGTACATTCCCAATTAACATTCTTCATAATCTAAAAAAGCTAGTTCCAAATAATTGTTCATGTGTTCTATAGATAATAGTACATATTATTCGTTTCTTATTTATAATTAGTTCTAAAAATTGTTGAAAAAATAAAATTGAGTATATTGAAATATATAGTTCAATACATTCTTCAAACTGTACCTAATGTTCTAAACATTTGTTCATATGTTCTATATATTATCACATATGTTCAAAAATTCAACTTAAATGCAGTGTCAAATCAAGAGCAGCCTAATGATTCTACTACTATAATTATATCCTACACTCAATAAGTAGAATTTGGGCAGACTCCTGAAGGAACAAAAGAATGGAAGCCATGTTGCTCTCCAGAAAAAATACCTACTGTAGGAACAAAATTTAATACTATTGATGAGGGTATTGAATTTTACAAAGCATATGCCACTGAAGCAGGATTTAATATTAGAAAATCTACAGTTAAAAAAAGAAAAAACTCAAATCTTGTCATTTTTCAATACTGTTTGTGCAATAAAGCAGACCATAAGCAGAAAAAAAATTGTTGAAGAAATTGAAGGACACATACCAAGAAGAAGATTAATAACACGTGTTGGATGTCAAGCGCAAATTGTTTTAAAGTACTGCAATGATGGAAAATATATTGTCTTTCGTTTAAAAGATGAACATACACACCCACTTTACAGTCCACGATGTATGAAATTTCAAAAACAGGGAAGAAATCTGACAATACTACACAAGAAGATGATTGTTGATAATTCTAAGGTGAGTCATATTCTAAATTTAAAATGTTTACAGACATATTTACTTGTACATTTCTAACATTTCATAGTGAAACATAGAACATAACATCTACAATATTTAAAATTTTATTTACTTTCCTTATAAAATCTCTTAATGTCTTTTCTTTAGATGAATGTTGGACTCGTAAGAACATACAGACAAATAAAAGAAAATGTTGGAGGATACAACAATGTAGGTGCATCTAAGCAGGATTTCAAAAACTTCCACAGAGATTTAAAGGCTTACATTTATGAGTCAGATGCCCAAATGTTTATTGACATTTTCAACAAGAAAAAACTTCTATGGTCTGCATTATTTTTTGACTTTGATATGGATGGAGACGATCATCTCTGTAGAGCTTTATGGGCAGACCCAATTTGTAGAAAGAATTATGCTCTATTTGGTGATATGGTATCTTTTGACACAACATACCAAACAAGCAGGTATTATATTATATGTACTGATTTCTTATTGCAATGTTCTAAATATTTATTAATGAATTTCAATATATTATTGGCATGTTCTAAAATCTTATTCTTATATTCTTAATAAGTTTTCTTATTTACAAATTTTTTTATACTATTTCCACAGATATAACATGATCTTTGGCCCCTTTACTGGAGTAGACCACCACAAAAAATGTGTTACGTTCGCTGCTTGTTTCATTGCTAAAGAAGATATTGTATCATTTGAGTGGGTTTTCAAAACGTTTCTTAATGCAATGGGAAGCAATGAACCTACATGCTTAATAACAGATCAATACCCAGCAATGAAGATTGCAATAAAAAATGTTTTCAAAAAAACAGAACATAGATTCTGCATGTGGCACATTATGAAAAAGATGAATGATAAATTAGGTAAGCATTCTAAAACTTTGTTTACAATTAAATTTTTTACTGCTTGACTGTTCTACTATATGTTTTGATCAGGTATTAAATTGTATGTTCCAATATATTATTCGCATGTTCAGAATATTTGTATATTATGAAAATACTAACTCGTTCTTTTAATATGTCGTACAATTATGCAAGAAACCAATTTCTTAAAAAGGATTCAACCAATTGTTTGGAGTGTTGAGATAGAACCTGCAGAATTTGATGAAAAATGGAAAGCAATCATTTCAGAGTTTAATTTGGAGAAACATGAATGGCTATGTCAAATATTTGAAATCAGAAAAATGTGGATTCCAACGTATTTCATGGACTTATTCCTAGGAGGAATTATGAGAACTACATCAAGGTCAGAGAGTGAGAACAACTTTTTCACTGCTTTTACAAATTCTCATCTAAGTCTTGTAGAATTTTATATGAGATTTGATAGTGCAATGGATGCACAAAGGCATAACCAAGCTCACAATGACAATGATGCCAAACATAAAAGACCTGTATGCAAAACACCAATGGGTATTGAAACACATGGAGCTGATGTTTATACAACCACTGTCTTTTATGAGTTTTAGGAAGAGGTTTGTAATGGATCTTTTTTTTGTGGAATAGAAGGATTCTATAAACAACCTCCTTTTGAAATTTACACTATCAAAGAGCAAAGGACATCAAAAACCTTTCAGGTTACGTACAGCAACATTGAAGACGAAACAAAATGTTCGTGCAAGAAGTTTGAGAGACAGGGCTTACCATGCAGACACATGGTGTGGGTTTGGAAGGCAAAAATGCTTGAATCAATTCCAAAAAGGTATGTGCTTAACAGATGGACTACATTAGCAACAAGTCAAAAAAATATAAATCTGCAAGGAAATCTTATGGAAGAATGTGTTGCTACAATTGATAAGAAAACATGGCTGAATCAACTATGGTCAGAGATTAATGTTTCTGTCTATTTAGCTCAAGGTAGTGAGGAAAATATAAAGGATCTTGTGAAGAAGTTTCAAGCAATCAGAATGGATTTAGAAGCTAAAAACACTCAAAAAGACACTGAGAAAAACAAAACTCTTTCAAAAAATCAAGACATTGAGATATTGATTGGAACTAGTGTACCAACAGAAATTAATGTCAAAGCACCGAAAATATCAAAGAACAAAGGTACATGTGTACATATTCCAAAAGGAAACAGTGATAAAAGATTGAAGGGTGAAAGAGAGAAAGCTGTTGAGGAAAATCAGAAAAAAAAAAGAGGTTATGCAGAGTCTGTAAACAGCTTGCTAACCATGATAGCAGAAACTGTCCAGAAAAAGAGAACTGATCTCATATATTGATTAGAACATATCATATAAGATTTAGAACATATGATACATGTTTTAGAACATACGATCTTTTTTTGGAACATACAATAATTTTTTCCAATGTAAGAAGCTGAAACATAAATTTTTTCTTATATGGTACAATATTTTGATGACAAACTGGATCTAACATGTTTATATTGCATCTAAACATGTATAGCACTAAAATTTAACTTCAGCCTTCTAATGCTATTCTGATTAATTTACATATGATTACACATATTTTGTTAAACAAGCCACTAACCTACACAACTTTCCACTTTAAACAGATATATACAATCTACTCAAGAAATTCACAAATCCTACACATTCAGTTGAACAAAATCACAATTCAAGGTTTGGCTCAATAGACCTGATTCCACCATTAAATATCTAACTTCCATTTCAACATTCTCTGTAAATTACAATATTCATCACCTGTACCCATTTCCAATCTTCATAATTATCACCCTAATCAATTTTACTGCTGTCATTTGGTTCTCATTATATCCTTCCTTCTCAAAACTGAGATATCACATCCAAGAAAAGAAACCACTAATTCATCCAATCCAATTCAAAATATGTGTTTCAAACACTTCATTACTGTTAACAAAATCGTGCATGTTACAAATAATATATTTCATGTTCCAAAATAATGTCTTACGTTCTAACATATATAATTACAACAATTGCAGAATATACAATTATTTTAATTGTTCATTCTTCCATTTTAAGGCCTTCTCATTTACAACAGCAACTTCTTTGTTTCCAGAATTTGACAGAATCTTCCAACAGTATTCAATTCTGAAATTCTTCAACTGATCAACCTACAATATCTCATTCATTATTACTAACATTATCAAAATAATAACAACAGCCTATAACAAATAAGATTAAAAAAAACTCACATTGTTATTTCGAACTCCAATATCCCATTCAGACTCCTCTTGTCCAAAATAGGATTCCATATGTTTCAAAAGGAAAACACCACAAGCATCATTATTGCTTGACTCTTTCCACTTCAACTTCAAATGTTTTGAACCATATGCACTGATATCATTCAAGCAATTAGGGCTCTCTCTTTTTATATAAAGATAATATGCTTTCACCTGAAAAACATAGAACATCTTATCAATATTAAAACAAATCATCAACTACTCAGAACATACACTTAGATTTTCTGAACATGACAGTAAATATGTAGAACACAATAACAAAACTAAAAAACAGATAAGTAATATTACCAAAGCCTTTGCAAAACCCTTATATTTACTATGGATTGTTACGCCTTTATCAAGAGCCTTGTTATCAATGACGTCTATCTTTCCAGTAAAATGGTTAATAACGAAAACATAGAAATTGGCAGCATAAACAACTGGAAAGAATACCTACAAAAAAAAAAACCATTAGCAATCATAACTCTCTAAACTGTTTATTTTAGCCTCATGAAGTTCATAACTAATTCTCTCAAAAAAAGCATTGTGTCTGTCGCTGTACTTGGTACTTCCAGGAACTCCTTTATCAGTACACAGTAAAACCTATACAAAAATACAACATTCATATTAATATAATCCAATTTCTTTTTAAAAAAAATATATCAAAATGTAAAAACACATACAAATGGTAGAGTAGAGAAGAAGAATCTATGCATAGAAGTTGGACCCTTGCACTTCTCTTCAGAATTCAATATTCGAGACCACGCATCAACCACATTACTAACCAAATGATTGCTTCCTGACAAGCTCATAATCTCCTCTCTATTGATTGTGGACAAACAATCACTATACAACAACTCACTTCAAAAAGAAAAATAAAATAAAATAAAAACAATCAGTATAACTTAAAGAAAATTTAAATTAACACAAACAACATTCAATTAAGATCTTACTGTGGGTCTTCATTAGAAAAAGCATATTCAACCAACATTCTCCGCGAACTAAGCATATTGTTTAGTAAATGCTCAAACTCAAGCAAAAATGGAGACTGTAAATATCCAGGCAACTTTGAAATCCTTTTTGAACGATTTCCAACACCAACTTCTTGCACTTCCTCAACTACATCTTTGCCTACTCTCCTATTAACAACACAAAGAAAATAACAAAAGGGAACAAAATTAACCAAGTTCAAAAACAGAAACCACATAATCTTAAATTCAAAAAACATACAAAATCATACCACAACAAAAAACATACAAAATCATACCACAACAAACTTTGAAAGTTCAAACAAGCGAAAACACCAAACAAACAAAAATAGTTTTAACAGAACAATAGTTCAATATTTTAGAACAAAACACATGCAAATATAGAACATACGAACATAATTTTAGAACAACATAAAAACATTCTCAAACTGAATAGATTTGAATACAAAAATCAAAGAAAAACATACAGGAACTTCTTTATAAAGATCATACAAACGAAACCCTAGAAAATCAAAAAATATACAAAATCGAACTCAAAATCAACAAAGAATATAAAACAACAAAATAAACGAAACACATAAAGCAACAAACCTCCTTCAGACGAACAAATTCACAAAAAAAACAAAAAACGAAAAAATGCAAACAAAAACAATGAACAGAAAAAACGAAAAAGATATGAGCAACTAACCAGATTTAAGAGGAACAAATCCACGGTAGAATCGATGAAATACAGAGCGAAAATCTTCTATAAAAACCAAAGTTGATCGACGCTAGATTAGAAGAGAAATGACGGAAGATAGAAATGAGGAAGAAGAAGAGGAAGAAATCGAGGAACGAAGAGACTCAACTCTTCAACTTCAGAAACGCACGCAATCAGATTACCAAAACACAACGTTTTGGTTAATGAAAAACCCCCAAAACTACGTAGTTTTGGCTGGTTCTCACCTAAGGTGAGTTCTCACCTAGGAAAGGGTTCTCACAAGAGCCCTCTCCTATATATATATATATATATATATATATATATATAACGTGATGATTTTATTACAATAAAATGTGAATTTCAATAATTTTATAGGCGATCGAATGAGATCAGTTTGGCGTATAATTTAAATTTAATTCACCTATTCAAAAGGACAACATTAATCTATAGCATTCTGGTAAACTAATCCTCACTGTAAATTCATGTATATGAAATCATTAGTTATACCTTTTGATATAACAGACTCTAATACAATGTCAAGAAACCATTTGACCTAAAAGTTTAAGTAGATAGGTAAGAGGTCGAAAATTGCTTTTTTATTATTAACCCAGTCTTTAAAGTTAAAGTGAAAGGTCAAATTAATCAATTATCAAATCAGCTCCTTAAAGTATATACATTTTTTTATACTCAAACTTTATCATGTTTATATTTGGCTTAATATCTTCCCAGTCTCATCAAGTTGACCCGATACTGCATCTGACCTCGTACTTACACTTTTAACAAGTAACCCCTCAAATAAGTTATTCCGGAAAATTTTTTTGTCCTGTACTTAATGTATCACTAGATTAGTTAGATATAGCAACCGATCAGTTGAAATCTTTTATTTATGATGTAATATTATGTTGAATGTTTTTTGGATTTAAGGGTTATTTGGTCTAAATAATCAACTTGGAGAGTTATTTGTTCCAATTGAACAATTTGAGAGGTTATTTGTTCGAAAGTGTAAGTACAGAGGTCAGTTGCAGTTTGTGCAAACTTAAGGTGGTTGGGAGGGTATTAAGCTTTTATATTTTGATACCTGAAATCTTTTTTTTTTTTTTCTTAAAAAGTGTTGAAACTGTACTAACAAAGAAAATTTCTAAAATCTCTTGAAATAGCAATATAGGCCACAAACAATTAATTCTGATAGAAACTCGTCATAAAACAGAGGCAAAAACCTTAATAGTATTAGTGCATCTATTTTATACGCTAATGCATAACTCATATGAAATCCTATGTTTACTTTAGAGGAACAGTACAGTTTATGTTCTAACATTGCTCAAGACAACATCAATCTATAACAATCTGGTAAGTTATTCCGTTTGATATAAGCGACTATAAGAGACTCTAATACCATGTCAAGAAACCATTTGACCTAAGTAGATAGGTAAGAGGCCAAGAATAGCTTTTTGACAACAGAATTCGGCAGAATCACTAAGCCCCTTTTATGTCCATTGTTTTACAAGCATCCTGTACTAGAAAGGCCATCTTAATACAAATATAAAATCATAAAATAATATTATGATCCATCAGAAGAAGCAGTAATTCAATAATATATAGTGATTCAAACCTCAATTGTACAAACAAAATCAAAATTGAAGTCATGTCACAAGCTAAACTTCAAATTTTTCATCAGAAATCTAACGATAAGCAGTGAAGGCGACAAATCTTGCAATTTTATAAATCCCAACTAAGATTAAACAAACTACCAATCTATTATAAAATTGTTGATTGGACAAACAGCCAACTTTATGTAATATAGAAGAGATCTAGTAAGCCCAACACTGCCATAAACAGATGCTTAATCGGGAACTGAAATCATGCCATTATCCGCATGCGAAATAAGTAACATAAATTCATTTCGTAGCTTGAAAATAATAACGGATGCTCAACGATTATCAAACCATACATGTTCTTCAAAAAAAAATTATCATCCAGCACCAGAAATCTGTATGCATCTGTAGCGCAAAAGAATTCTGACAGTCTCTATACACTTATATAGTGGCATCGACTCATCCTAATAATTTAGAAAAGCACAACATTATTTGTAAACAAGTGTAATAAAAGTAAATTTCAACTCAAAATCCACACGCTTTAAATTGAAGCAAAACTGTTTAATGACATTCAGATTAACAACAGCTTTGCTGGGAAAACAAGAGTAATTAGAAAAAACGAGGTTAACAATTGAATAGAGATTATAAGAATTCCTCCAAAACATTTATGAGATTGAGGGAGAAACTTAGTAAAAAGAGGAAAGTTAAAATGTATAGTTGCATGAGAAAAATGAGGGGTGAAAATTCAAAGAATTTAGTAAAAAAGCAAGCAAATAAGATACCTTTGTTTGACTTCTTTCATTAGGAAATTGTGTTTCCAAGCAACATCAAAGAACCTTCACAATGTTCCAATGATTTATTTGGAATAATATGACAACTTCGCTTATAAACTGCTCAATCTGGCTTTGGGTGGATGTTCTTGATCTCTTCATAGCAAATATGCTACCATTTGGTACCATTCCTTTATAAACCGTGTCATAGCTAAGAAATATGATGTGATTGTAGTTGTCTGTACCTCTTTCCAGCTCTTCTTCTGTAAATAGTCTTGTCTTTAGACCTACTCAGCCAAATGATACATTGCTGTTTACGAATTCAGTTTCTTCATACCTTCAAGGAATAAAGACAAAAGTCCAATACCAATGCCAACACCTGGAATATATATCCGAATAAAGCTACATAAATTAGAGGAATTCATTGTATGAAATCTTTTAAATAGATCTGTTTTTTATTTTAACAGGTATGAACATTTGAGATCCCAACAATACATCCTTAACAACAATCTAAGCCATAACAAATCCAACTCACTATATTTTTTTTGCCTCTTTTTGGTAATTGACGTGGTCACACCATCTTGTTTATAGATTGATAATAACTATTAACTATCATTACTTAAGCTTATTTCGAAAAACTTAAATCAAGATCAGAAATCATGCAATCATATGTATGGGAAATAAGTATCATAAACTCATTTTGTAGCTTGAAAATAACACTAGATGCGCAACTATCATGCAAATGAAAGTAAATTTTAAGCAATTACCTACCGCTTTGATTTACCTTAGTAACCTTAGATTAGATTCTATTCTGAAATTGCTAAACAGTTTCCCCAAGCTCACCTAGTAGCTTCAACAGTTTCGCCGAAATTTTGCCTTTTCTGATGAGACGAGTCTCCAAATTCAGCATTGTAGGTGAACAATGCTCCACAGGAGAACCAAAAGGCACAGGCTGTTCGACTTTTAATCGCTTAGCTGTCTTGGGTGAAGAAGATTCATTGTCGCTATCTATGTTTTCGACCATGTCTGCCATGAAAATTTAGGATATTAGAGAATTAAGAATCAAATGCCAACAAACGCTAAATTCAATCAAATGCTTACAAATTGTCTGTATAACGCAGAAAACGTTATTTCTAAAATATAGCTAGAAAATGGAAAAAGAAGCCAAAACGAAAATGAAACAGAAAAGGAAAAGCAAAAACGCTATTGAGTTTCAGCGCAATAGGGCAGCAACTTAGAAAGATAGTACAATTAAGAATATTCATTTGTCTGTATAACGGAAACTGAAACCTGAACCAGCACCGAAAACGTTATTTTTAAAACATAGTATTCAAAACATTGGTAGGAAACGAAAATAGAAAACAAAAACGAAAACGAAATCAAAGCAGAAACAGTGTTGAGTTTCAGTGCAATATGGCAACAACTTAGAAAGATAGTACAATTAAGAATATTCATTTGTTTGTATAACAGAAACGGAAACCGGAAGGGACACCGAAAACGTTATTTTTAAAACGTAGAATTCAAAACATTGCTAGGAAACGAAAGTGAAAACAAAAACAAAATTAAAGCAGAAACAATGTTGAGTTTCAGTGCAATATAGCAACAACTTAGAAAGATAGTACAATTAAGAATATTTATTTGTCTCTATAACAGAAACTGAAACCAGAACGGACACCGAAAACGTTATTTTTAAAACATAGAATTCAAAACATTGCTAGGAAATGAGAATAGAAACGAAAACGGAAACGAAATAACCTCCCAAATGCTACATGGCAGCTCGTGAATGAAACTTCAAATGAATTGAGTTGGAGTACCAATAAATCAGAGCAACAAAACATAATTTGGAAGCAGGTGTAATAAATGTAAATTTCAACTCATCATTTCACCTTGATATGCACGAAGACTTTTATAGTAATTTCACTATAGCATCATTCTCAGCCACCAACTCCACTGTGGTGTTATCTGCAGAGAAGCCCTTGCCACGCATGTCACGAATAAGCTCTGCTGCCTTGGCCAAATCCTTGCACCGAAGAAATCCATGAATCATCACATTATAAGAACAATTATCTGGCAAGCAGACACTGTTTTCCATATTTTTGAAGACTTGGTATGCTTTATCTAGGAATCCTTTCTTGCTAAGTCCATCAATTATTATATTATATGTGTATACTGTAGGCTGCAATCGATCAATAAAAAGTCCAGATAACAAATTCTTTACATCCTTAAACCTTCCAGCTTTGCACATGCCTTCAATTAGGATATTGTATGTAACTACATTAGGCTTCACTTTGGTCATTTGCATCTCATTGAATAAGGAGAATGCTATGTCAAGATGTCCATTTTCACAAAAGCCATGTACCAGAGTTGAGTATGTTACTACATCCGGAAGATAGTCAGTTGCACACATATCCTTAAAGAGCTCAAAGGCTTCCCAAGGTCTTCTTGCATGACATAAGCCATAAATAAGAGAACTATAAGTATGATTGTCAGGAATTAAACCTCTAGAAGACATTTCGTAAAGAAGTTGCTTTGCCTCACTAATACATTTCTTCTTACAATGCCAATTAATCAAGATACTATAAATATGGACATCAGGATTGCAACCCTTTCTCTTCATAACATCAAACACTTTCCTAGCTAGATGCATTTGTCCATGTAGGCCATATCCATCTATAATTGAACTATATGCAACGACATCAGGCTCAACACCCGTTTGAATCATTCTGCTGAAAATAGATTGCGCTTTTATTATCATTCCTTGTTTGCAAAGTTCATCAACTAATATAGTGAAAGTCACTACACTTGGTACCATATTCCTTTCCAACATCTCTTCAAACAGAGTCGAAGCTTCCTTCCACTTATTTGAATAGCAAAGACCATGAATTAGTGAATTGTGAGTGACAACAGTAGGCAAAATTCCTTTACTTTTAATCTCTTTGAAGAGATCAAATGCTTCATCAACTTGGTTATACTTGCAAAGGCCGTCAATAATGGCACTGTATGTTACCACATCGGGCTCGCAACCTTTCTCAGCCATTCTTTTGAGCAAACCGACAGCCACATGCAAATTTCCAATTTTACATAAACCATTCACAATTACAGTATAAGTTTGTACATTAGGTTGATGACCCATGGCTACAATCTTATCAAATAAATCCACTGCATGGCCAATTTTACCCTCTTTACATAAACCATTAATTAAAGCAGTGAAGGTTACAATGTGAGGTTGAAAACCAAGCTTGTAAATTTTTCCGAGAACAGAAAACCCAAAATCCACACGCTCTAAATGGCAGAAGCAATTAATTAAGATGCTACAAGTATAAACATCAGGTTTAATACTCACCGATTCCATCCGCTTGGACAAAGAAATGACAGTCTGAAACTGCTTCATCCTAACCAGTGAAGACAACAATTTAGTGAACTCGATTACAGATGGCCGGGGTTTCGCACGAAGAAGCTTATGAAAGGAAGAGACAACTTCATTGACCTCAGCGCCAGAGTTATGAGTATGGAAGGGAGAAATTAAACCAGTAATCTGATGAAATGGAGAGGGATTGAGAGGTAAAGTTGAAGAGGAAGAGAGAAGAAGGCGTCTGGAGGTGGAGGTGAGCATGGTGGAGTAGATCTGACTCTGAGAAGCGATTTTGGGGTGAATTGCAAAACCCTAACAACAGCAGATTAGAATTAGGGATTTGTTTGATTTTGGAATTTGTTAATTCTTGGTTGAAAAAGTCATTCCAACGACTGAACTTGCGTAAAACCTAAATAGCCCTCAAATTTTTTCAATTCTACATTAATAGTAATTAAAAATTTACAGGTGTACCTATAATTTTTTGTTAATGAAAACAAAAACTCATCAATTTGTTTTTTTAGGAATAAGGTGCAAAAACACCCTCTGACATTTACAGTCAGAAGCAATTTTACCTCCGACGTCTAACATGGTGCAATTTTACGCCTAATATTAGCAGCCAATAGCAATTTTAGCCATAACTTTATTAAGTTTGGTCAATTTAAGAAATAATTATAAAACACAGATATTTTATTACTTGTTCTGTACCAATTGCATATCAGTTCGATTTAAAAAAAACATTCATATTTTATGTGATTTAATTATTCAATTGGAGATTAATTTTTATAAATTCAATAAAAAAATTAAATTTTTTGGCCAACTCGTACAATAGACAGTATATATTTTAATTTATTTTTTTAATTTTTTTCACGTCTAATCATATGTTTATGATTTGTTACTAATAATGACTCACATGTGAAGTGTAGATGATAAGATTCATGACCGAGAAGACAGTTTGATGAATTATTTATTTCTCAAATTGATCTAACTTGATAACCTTAGGGGTAAAATTTCTCTTGGCTGATAACGTTAGGAGTAAAATTGCATCATTTTAGACGTTAGAGATATAATTGCTCTTGACTGTAAATGTTATGGTTATTTTTACACCTTATCCCTTTTTTTACAACTATAAATTTCGATGGTAACTAAGACCTTGTTTAATAACTCACTTAATCATTTAAATTAAAATATCAAAATATTTAACTTAACATTTTAAGTTAAACATTATCAAATATTATTTTTAGGGTAATTAATTTATTAGTCCCTATATTTTGACAAAACACACTGTTTAGTCCCTGTATTTTTAAAAACACACGGTAAAGTCCCTAACTTTTTTTCTCGATGAACTGTTTAGTCCCTAACGTTTTTCTCGGTGAACTGTTTAGTCCCTGCCATTAGACTCTCATGAAGATTTTGTTAGTCAATTTGGATTTGCATTCTTCTTTTCATTTATTTTCCTTTTCTTTAAACTTTACTGCATCTGAAATCAAATTTGAGTGTTCTTCTTCTTAATTTTCTTCTTAATGGTTCAAATTCGTAATCATTGGATCTGTTCTTTTTCTTATTCTCCATACAAATAGCTTCTTCTTCTAAATAGGATTTCCTCTTTTGAAATTTGAAGGTGAATAGTAAAGGGTAATTTAGTAATTTCTAAATTCATAAATGGTAAAAAATCTAACAAACAGACGGAATGACTAAACAGTTCACTGAGAAAAAGGTTAGGGACCTTACCATGTGTTTTTGAAAATACAGGGATTAAACAGTGTGCTTTGTCAAAATATATGGACTAACAAATTAATTACCCTTATTTTTATAGTAATTACATTATTTAATATTTTGAGTTCTTATAATGCTCAACACTTAAATTCAGTACTTATTTTTTCAAAACTTAATTTTTAGTTTTATCAAACAGCATCTAAGTTCAAACTCAATTTTAAAACTGTCATTAAATTTCATTTTATTCTAATAAATCATTAATTTTATTTTTCATTTCAATAAAATCATTTCAATTAATTCAAACAAAAAAGTTATGACAACCGCATTAAAAATAACTCTGCTATGTATAATATGGCAGCCATGTGTATGTTACATGACAATTAAGAAAAGGCATAAAGTTCATTTGCCCCCCTAAATTATAGAGTCAAAATCAATTAACCTTCATTCTACAATAATCAACAATTTGATCGCTAAACTAGGAATTCAACTGATCAAACACCAAAAAAAAAAAAAAATTATAATTGATAAAATTAATTTAATTTTATCATATTAAATTATTTCATATTATAAATATGTTATTATACCGCAAAATGTATTTATAACTAATTTTTTAATATAATTATTCTAAATGTATTACAAATTGGTATTTAAAAGCCATTTTTTTAATAAATACTTTTTTAGTACTAATATATATTAAGTTATAAGTTATAACTAAATTTATAAAAGAATATAATAGTCTTTTTTATCAATAATTACAAACAATTTATTAATTATAAAAATACAAATTATATATATAAATCAAAATTTTAAAGATAGGAATACATATATTAATTCGGGATAAGTACAGAAAAAATGCTTGTGGTTTACCTATTTTTTTTTTTTTTACAAACAGAGGTATGTGTTAAACGCCGTTAGCAAACAGAGGCCAAATTGACTAACGGTGTTAAAATTCAAAAAGAAAAGAGTTAATTTGGTCCTTATATTTATTTATTTTATAAATTAACCCCCATAATTATCTAATTATCACAAATAAACCCCAAAATCAAAAATAAAAATAAAAAATACCATCTTCTCCATCTCTTTTTAATTTTTAATTTTCCTTCTTCTTCTTTTTCTTCTTCTTTTTAAGCGAAACGGCACCGGTTAGATGGAGAGAGAAATATGCAATTCCTAGGTTGAATTTCAGATGTGCACAGGCCAAGAGTAAGAGTTCGAATGAAAATAGAAAGCAGACATTAGGTTTTATTTACAAAAGTATTGGGACGGTTTTAAATAAATGGATGACAATGGTAAATCATTAGGATCGGTTAAAACTAGGGCTGTAAATGGGGCGGGGCGGGGCGGGGCGGGGATTGCATTAACCATTCCCGACCACTAATCTATCGGGGATTCCCCATCCCCGCCCCGAATAACATATGGGGAAAATTTTGGCTACCATCCCCGCCCCGCGAGAAATCCTCATCCCCGTTTAATCTTTTAATTTCTTTACTTTTTTTAAGGTTTCCAAGGTTTTGCTTATCTAATATTTTCATCCTCGCGGGGAATCTCTATCCCCGGTGCATGCATTACTTATTAGCTTTCAATTTTTGTATTTTATAATTTCTACTATTAATTACATAGGTTTCGTTTTAATTTTAAACCAATCTCAGAGCTCTTACTTAATCTATCTTAATTTATTTTTAGAATATATTCCGTTTTAAAGCAACCAGGTTACAACTCAATCTTTTTAGTTTATTTTTTTTAGTTTATCTAAATCACATATATATTTTTTTAGTTCATTTTTTTATATTCGGGTATTTAGTCGGGATCCCCGTTGGGGACACTCGGGGATGGGGATGGGGATGGGGATGGGGACGGGGACGGGGATGGAACACTTAAACCATACCCGCCCCGTCCCGACTATCTGGGACAAAATAAAAACCATCCCCGCTCCATGAGGATCACAAATGGGGATTCCCCGTCCCCAACGGGCCGAGTCTCCAACGGGGATGGGGAATCCCCAACTAATTGACAGCCCTAGTTAAAACCGATCTCAATAACAATATATTAGTAACGGTTTTTTAAAATCATCTTTAACGATTTTAATAAAAAAAATTAATGATCTTTAGAATCGGTAATTAAATAACTATTGCCAATGATTTATCATCACGTGTGGAAGAAGAAGAAGAAGAAGAAGAAGAAGAAGGAAAATAAAAAATTAAAAAGAGATGGAGAAGATTGTATTTTTTATTTTTATTTTTGATTTTGGGGTTTATTTATGATAATTAGATAATTAGGAGGGTTAATTTATAAAATAAATAAATGTAAGGATCAAATTAACTCTTTTCTTTTTGAATTTTAACACCGTTGGTCAATTTGACCTCTGGTTGCTAACGGCGTTTAACGCATACCTCTATTTGTAAAAAAAAAACCACAGGTTCGCGTTTGCAAAATAGGTAAACCACAGACATTTTTTTGTTGTACTTATCCCTATTAATTAATATGAAAAATTATATTCCAAAAGATTCAAATATTAATTTTACTTGAATAAAATCATGAATAATACAAAAAAAAATCTTAATACAACAAAAAAAATCTTAATTAATTGTATTTTTAATTTAAAATAGGGTAAAGTAGGAAAAAAATGCTCGTAGTTTACCTCATTTGCAAATAGAGGTCCGTGGTTTAAAAATTTGTAAATAGAGGTATGTGGTATATTTTTTTTTACAAAATAAAGTATTTAAAATTAAACTTTTAAGTAATTGATGACAATAAGAGAGTTTTTTAATTTTTTTTCAATTATATTTCTATATTGACAAAACACAGATTCCAAAATCCAATTGAAACGGTGTAAAATGAATTTAAATATCAATTTAGTTCATAAACTGTCAGATTAGTAAAAAACGTAAAATGCCACCATATTATTTATTGTTTCGATTTAGGAAGTTGTTTTTTTCGAGGGTTATGTTTTACTGATATGTAAGAATAATTTTTTGAAGATAAAAATGTCTTTAATTGTAAGCAGAACTTAACTGTGTAATTGTAATATTTTGTTTTGTAAATAAAGCCTACCACAGACCTTTATTTGTAAACTTTTAAACCACATACCTCTGTTTGCAAAATGGGCAAACCATAGACTTTTTTTCATACTTTTCCCTTTAAAATATATCAATATATAATTTTATTTTGTTTGTTTGTGTTTAATTGGTGGATTTTATATAGTTTATGGACTTATTTGTTGATTTGAATATAATAGAGGCTAATTGGTTTTGATCCTATAATTTAAGGGGCCAAATGAGCTGTATGCCTTAAAAGGATATAGTTTTTAGTCATATGACAATTTCAAGCAATTTAATTAATTAAATAATATATTTTTTATTATATATAATGTCATATTATATGTAAAAGTGAGTTGTTTAAATGTTACTATCATATTACTACAGATAAATTTTTTCTGCCTAGAAGAGCCTGAATACCTTTCATACAATAAAAATAAAATTTTAAACACTTTATTATTGAAGCAAACTCAAATTTGATAACCTTTTTAAAAGTAACTTCAAAAGTTTAGTAATTAACTTCAAGAGTAATTACAAGCAGATGTTTTGTGGTTACGCAAATTTACAGATTGATATCTGTGATATTTTTATTATAAACGCAACCTTGTGGTTTGTAAAATTTTACATTTTTTTTCTTTGTCAAATTTGGCCGATAACGAACTTAAACTGAAATTTTTCATGAGTTAAATAAAATTTTAAGTAACTTTAATTCTTCAACTTTTTAGGTTTGAAGTCATTTAGATGTTGTTTTTTTTATAAAAGAGAAAGTTAATGTTTAGACAGAAAAAACTCTAAAAATGATGATTTTGAAAATTAAAAATATGGTTTAAATATGATACTAAACAACAAATTCGTATAACCGCATGGTATCTACTTAAAAATTATCAATTTTTAACCCATTTTATAGCTTTCAAAACACATAACAGGCATAAAAATTTATATAAAAAAAGAGCAATGATAGCTTCAACTTAAATTTTCAAATTTTAATTTTTTTAACCCATTTCAATCATTAATTCATTCTTGGTGTAAGTTTGCTATTTCGCTAAAAAAAATTATCTAAAAAGAAATAATGGATTTTTGTTTGGTAAAAAGCATCATGATGCCTCTTATCTTTATTTTATTTTTTTTTTGTGTAAAACATATGGAAATTTTGACAAGTTAAAACGTAACATTATAAGAGTAATTATTTAGTGAGTAGCCATTTTCTTGTGCCGAATAAATCCTCGAACAATAACATTATAACAACAACTATTTGATGAGCAATCATTTTCTTTTATTTCCCTAAAGATATTATATGCTTCATTTAGTAATCCTTCTTTATAAAGTCCACTAACAATTATGGTATATGCTTGAACATCATGTTCCAACCCTTCAACAGAAAGCATGGCAAATAATTTCTTTCCACCTATCAATCTCCCAGCTTTATACATCCCATTAATTAGAATATTATATATACATGTGTCCGGCTTCAACTTGCTCATTTGCATTTCATGTGCTAGGTTGATGACAATATCAAAATTGTTATGTTCATAAAAGAAGTGTAGCAAAGTTGAATAATCTATTATATCTGGAAGATAGCAACCAGCACACAAGTTTTTAAAAAACTTCATAGTTGACCCAGGGCTTCTAGTACGACATAAGCCATGTATGAAAGCATTATAAGTATAATTGTTAGAAATTAACCCTTTATGAAGCATTTCATCCAAAAGTTGCTCTGCCTCATCAATCATTTTCTATTTACAATATAAATGAATTAATATGCTATAAGTATGAACATTAGGATTACAATCCTTGCTTGTCATCACATTAAATACTTTCCTAACTTGATGCATTTGCGTATCCAAACCAAATCCATCTATCAACGAAGTGTAAGTGATAACATCGGACTTATACCCTTCTAAACCATTGTTTCGACCACACATTTAGCCTTATCCACCATTCCTTCCTTACATAATTCATCAACAAGCATACTGAAAGTAACTATATTGGGTGTTATGTTCTGATCCAACATGTCATTGAATAATGTAGAACCTTTTCCCCAATGACATGAATAGCATAAACCGTGAATTAAAGAAGTATAAGTAACAACACTAAGCAAAATTCCTTCATATTTGATTTTTGAGAATAGATGTAATGCTTTGTTAAACTGACCATACTTACAAAGGCTATCAATAATAGAATCATATGTCACCACATCAGGGTCACAACTCTAGCCATTTCTTCGAGCAAATCAAATGCCATATTGAAATTTCCAATTTTAGATAGATAATTGACAAGCACATTGTAAGTTTGTACTTGAGGTTGATATCCTAAGGCAACTATCTTGTTAAAACAATTTATTGCTTCTGAAAAGTTTCCTTGTCTACATAACCCATCAATTAACGTAGTAAAGGTTATGATATTTGACTATAAACCAAGTTTGAACATTTCCCCTAAAACAAATCCAAAATCGACACGGTGCAAATGGCAGAAGTAACTAATCAAAATAGATTTTTATATACATATTTATCCACTCATATGTATATTTCTATCCTGCAAGCTAATGAACCTAGATCCATATTATTACTGCAAGACGACGTCAATTATTGAGGAAGTTCTCGTTTACTTAAAAATTCACTCCATCCTTATCTTTGTTACCACAATTAACAAAATGAGGGTAAGCGCTCATGTGAGTGAGCTGCTACTCTGTCTGACATGCTCAATTGCAAACATTAACATAATATATTTACATATACGTGTATTATAGGTGATTTAAAAAGACACGTTATTGAATTTGAAACACATGTCACAAAAGTTACATGTAGTAGAAATATGTTTAGATCATAAGTAATCTTTGGGACCTAATATGTTTTACAAAAACATCTCTCTTGACAGTTTTGTTAGAGGGTCAGCAACCATGTCATGAGTTGAAACGTATTTCATGCAGACTTCTTTGTGTGCAACTAATTCTCTAACAAAATGATACGTAATCTGAATGTGCTTTGCTTTACCATTAAACCTTTGATCCTTAGAAAAAGCAATAGCAGGTTGACTATCGCTGCTTATTATTACTCGAAAACCATCATCTCCTTTGAACTCAAACAGGGAAAGCCCATTCTTAAAAACTAAGTGTATTAGCGCATGCGCTTTGAGGTATAAAAGAAAGGGCAGAAGGAAAGCATGGAAAAGAGGGGAACTTACTAAGTGATATCGCTTAAAAGTTAATAGAACTTAAAAGTACTACCCTTAGAGGATTTGGCAAGTACTTTATTATGCTTTATTTAAACATAATATAAAATTTACTCAGTTGTGAGCGGCTGTGGAACCCGACTACCCTACTCTCGGGAAGGATTTCAGCAAATAGAGTTTTGTTTTTACATGTGACCGTCACGTACCGTTTTTAAGGACGACGCTTAGCATATCCCTTCCGGTGTATGCATTCTTTTAATCATATCCTAACCCTTTTTTTATCATGTTTTGAAGGTTAGAATACTTATATCAGAGTTGCCACCCGATTTTTAATGCACGGGAATATATCAAAAAATTAGATGACATACGGGCCCACAACATGTCATCTCTTTAGAGTTAAGTTCGTGAATTAAACAATTCAAGGGTCTGATTGATAATCACGTAGACTTGTCTTTATTAAAATACCATGATATTTCTATTCCAGATTCAATTAAATATCGTTTTAGCGTTCAAAAGTGATAAATAAATACTGAAATGTAAAATTATTACATCTTTTCATAAACGGCACCATTTTGCCCTAATACATCAAATCTAGCCCTATGAAAATAAATCTATTAAATCTGCAAGCCAATAAATGTTAGCTACGGGAAATTGGGACCCGTCTTTTAGATTTAGCTACGACGCCAGACTTGATCAAATATGACTCATTTATTCCTAAGATCTAACACGTCAGCATGTAATTATTCCAAAGCCCAATAATCTATTCATCTAGTAGATTTTAATAGAAATGACTAAAATACCCTTATAACCTGGGATTTCTTTTATCTTTATTTATAATAGAATAGAAATAATAAATTTACCAAAATGAAACTAAACTACCTAGACAGAAAAACATGGGTCTGCTCATCTGTCCCTATTACTGATCTGAGGTGGTCCCCGATCGATAACAAGGGTCCCTGATCGAAGACTATGTCTTCGACCGGTGACTGCCTTTCAGGCAAACCCTTTGGTTTATGTGTCAGAACTAGTAAACAAAGGAAAAATAAGAAGAAAGAGAAAAACAAATTGCAAACAGTAGGGATGAGCTTTTAAAACCCTTCAGAAGTTACCTCTGAAACGCTTTTCTAGTTTTTGGTGCAAAGTAGGCCGACGTACGCGTGATTATAACTTGAGCAGCAACCCGAACCCATGCAACAAGTGTTTTGAAATGATCAGAATATGGTATCCCACGAACTTGAACCGAAATTCACCGGTTTAAAGGAGTTTTTGACCCAAAAGATCAATTTTGGAAGTTTAGTGACTTCAGAATTGACAATCAGTGAGGAACAATTGTGGGGAACATTTTTCCTCGACTAATAATTTTGAAATGATATTGGATTTGGGTGTTAGAGCCTCTAGAAATGGCTAATTTGGTAAGAATTTGTGTGGAAACCTCTCTTTTCACTCTCTTTCACTTAGTTTCACTAAGTTTCACTCACTTTCTCTCTTTTCTCTAAAATGATAACTTTTGTGATAAGAAAACTGCCTTGCCTTTCGTCTGTCAGTTTTTTTCCCTTTTAGTAGTGGGGAAGAGACAGAACTGCTAGAAAATTGACTAAAAACCGTCGAATATCACCGATCAGTGACCATGGTTCCCGATCGGGGACTTGGTAGCTGATTGAAGACCTACATTGCAAACAAGTATTTTAAAATCTCAAAAATTTTAAATCTAAGAGAATTTTGATAGAAACAAAGTAAAACAAGCTAAATAACTCAGAAAATGGGGTCCGGGTCTTAGCTCATACCTCGCACAACGCGTTGTGTGAAGCCCACCTACACAAACTATTAGCTAAAGTGTAATATAGACTCATCATTAGGACCGAAAAAAGTCCGTGCTCACAGACTGCCTCCCGATTAAGCGTTATTTTAGGGCCAAGGCGTCAAATATAACCTTGGTGAACAAAATCGTTTAATCGAAAAGAGCACTGTGAGAGGGAAGAAGAAATCATACCTGAGTAGTTGAATTGACTCTTCTAGGCATATCTCATAATAACCATATCGTGCCCCAATCGATTTTTGAGTAAACAAAATATTTTGCCTCCCGATTGAGTATGATATGGTGTTAGAAATATGCCTCTTGCTACACGATCCTCGTCTGGAATAGGATATGGGAGACTTTAACTCGTGGTGGAATGAAGATTTGGACTTTATCACACCCCGTCCATGATGTTCTATGAACTAGTTGGGCTTTATCATACCTCGCCCATGAGGTTCTAAAAACTGGTTGCACTTTATCATACCTTGTCCCAGAGGTTCTAAGAACATGTTGAGATTGGATAATTGCACCTAGGCAAGTGTCTCTGAGAGATAACTAATCCGTCTGATGACATAAGAGGTGTTGGATAACTGCGCATGATTATCAAACAATTATATCATTTAATAGTTTCAACAGCAGCAGGCGAAAGCACGAAGAGTTGGTTGACTGGGTTTTCCCTTAAACGGGTTGGGAAGGGTTATTCATGACCATAATGGTTGCTGTTTTGGAAGTTCTTTTATAATATGGGATGCGACAATTCCTTCCATGTTGAGGTTTGGGGTTTATTCTATAGGTTGCAGGAGGTCAAATCGAAAGAAATTCGGTTTCTTGAAGAGGAATCAGACTAAGCTTATTAATTGCATTCCGTCTTGTTCCATTTTGTTGAGCTCTTCTCAGAGTCTTATTCAGGAGATTCATAAGTTGGGTCGGTGTTTTGATAGCATTAACTGCACACATGTTTATTAGGAGCGAAATTGTGTAGCAGATAGATTTACTCATGTGTGATCTTGGGATTTTTGTACTGGAAACAGTTACTCCTTTTCTTGATAGTGTGTGGCATGGGATCTCGTTGGTGTTAGTTTCTCGCGTCAAATCCTAGGCTAGTTTTTTTTTCTTTTTATTGTTCTTTACTAATTTTTTTAAATAGTTTTAAGGGCAAAGTACGAAAAAAATGCTCGTGGTTTGTCTTGTTTGCAAATAGAGGTCCGTGGTTTAAAATTTTGTAAATAGAGGTATGTGGTATACTTTTTTTATAAAACAAAGTATTTAAATTAAACTTTTAAGTAATTGATAACAATAAGAGTTTTTTTTTTTTGTTTTTTTTCAATTACATTTATATATTGACAAAATACAGATCACAAAATCAAATTGCAACCGTGTAAAATGAACTTAAATATCAATTTAGTTCATAAACTGTCAGATTAGTAAAAAACGTAAAATTTCACCATATTATTTATTGTTTCGATTTAGAAAGTTGTTTTTTTCGGGGGTTGTGTTTTGCTGATATGTAAGAATAATTTTTTTTAGATAAAAACGTCTTTGGTTGTAATCGGAACTTAAATGTGTTATTGTAATACTTTGTTTTGTAAATAAAACATACTACAAACCTTTATTTGTAAACTTTTAAATCACATGCCTCTGTTTGCAAATTGGGCAAACCACAAGCATTTTTTTTTCGTACTTTTCCCTAGTTTTAACACTTATAATATTTAACATTTAAAATTCAGTATTTATTTTTTCAGCACATAATTTCTAATTTTATTAAACAACACTGTAGTTTATAATGTTTAATTTAAAACTTTAAGTTAAATATTTTGACTTATCAAAATATGTGATGTTTAACTTAATTGAACAATTTAAGTAGTTCAGAAATAATAATTATCAAACACACTTAAATTAAATAATTATTTAATATTTTAATTTAAATCATGAAGTGGGTTATCAAACGGACTTTAATGAAATTCTCTTTTTTTTCGGGCTTAAAAAATCAAGAGCTGCCCGAACTTGGTCCAAAAAACCGATTGACTCCCTAAGCTTATAAAATATCTCGTTAATCCATCTAAATTTGCTTAAAATAAGATGATTAACGCCCTAAATCGATGTGGAAGAACAAAAGAGGATTTGAACATATTGAAATATATATATATATCTCGTTATTCTCTGGTTTCCGATTTTGATCGATTGTTTCGCTTTGAATTTTCTGCTCGCTGCTGTTCATGTTCATCGTATCCTTCTGGTTTCTGATTTAAATTGCTTTGAATTTTCTGGTCGCTGCTGTTCATCTTATCCTTCTGGTTTCTGATTTAAATCGCTTTGAATTTTATGGTCGCTGTTGTTCATCTTCTTCTTCTGGTTTCTGATTTACAGTTAATTTCCACCTTCCAGTTTCCGATCAACTGTTTCACGTTAGATTTCTGGTCGGTTGTTCATCGTTTTTTTCTCTGGTTTCATCGACTATTTCATCTTATTTTCCGGTTCCTAATATCTGTTACGATTCCAATCGTCTATCCGATTTGTTTTGATTCCTAATCTCTGTTTTGATCTGTTTTTCCTCTTCTCTATTTTAACTGAAATGACAGAACTGAGATTTATTGACTTCGAAGTTTCTTCAGACTCCTCTCCATCTCTATCCGCGATGGCTAAATCACCGGCACCTCCACCAGAGTTATTCTTACCGGAATTACCTGTCTCTGCTTCGGTTCCTCCAACAACCAGACTTGTAACTTTTGGTCAGCCACAAACCATTGATTCTATGTCTCAAATGAACTCCAAGGTACATCGACCTAATTTTTCTGATCAAGTCCTATCTCCTACACCATTATATGATATGAATAATATGCGGTTTTTGACGAAAATACTTATAGCCATCGGTCCTCTTATGTTCAAGATGATCATATATACTCTCTACAGCTTACTGCAGCTGATAATCCTGGCACTGTGCTTGTTATAGTTCCTTTGATTGGTTCTAATTACATCACTTAGAGGCGAGCTATGTTATTGGCTCTCTCCACTCAGGAAAAACTCGATTTTGTGTTTAGTGATGACTTCACTCCTAGCAAAACCTCACCAGACTTTCATAAATGGCAACAAGCTGACTGCATGGTAATGTCCTAGATCCTAAATGCAATTTCTAAAGATTTTTGTGTTCTCTTCTTATGCTAGGACACTCTGGAAGGAACTTGAACAACGTTTCAGAGGCTTAAATGGTCCTCTCCTTTACCAATTGAAAAGAGAGATTAATGATTTTAGACAGGGAAATCTATCCATTGCGCTATATTTTACTAAACTTAAACGTTTATGGGATGATTTAGCCTACTTATGCCCTGTTTTTGTGTGTTCATGTAAAGCTTCTCACGTCTGTACTTGTTTAGCTGTGCAGAAGATGCATGAATCACATAATACAGATAAGCTAGTGCAATTTCTTATGGGCTTTCGCTCTAACTATTCTCCTGTTGTACATCAATTGTTGCTATTAAATCCTTTACCAAGTTTACAAAAAGCTTATCCAACGTTGCAAAATGTTGAGAAACAAAAGGAGGTCAATTCTGATCATGTTCAATTGGAGATTGCTGCTCTTGCTACAAAATCATCTGTTCCTACTACATCTAATAACTTACATGGTCAGAAAAGAGATTCAAGCAACAAGGCTGACAGGTTTTGTACTCATTGCAACAAGCCCGGTCACGAGAAGGATTCATGTTTCAAACTTCATGGGTTTCCTGAATGGTTTCAGGAGTTAAAAAAAAAAGAAAAACAAGAACTCTAAGACTCGTGCTAATCATGTTTCAATTCCAGGAGATACACCTTTGGACGGATCTGATTCTGAAAACAAGGAAAACATGTCTTCTAACTATACCATGCCTCATGGCTTTTCCCAACTGGTTCAGACTGAAGTTCAAAGAGTTATGAAAAACAAAAATTCCTTATCATTTGGTGATGAATATCCATCAAACTCCTCAATGCCTTTGGCAAACTTTTCAGGTTTTGCTGGTATATCTTCTAATTCTACTACTGATCATTCTACGTATTCTTCCAAATCTACTTCTCCTGTTTGGATTGTAGATACTGGAGCTACATCACATATGTGTAATATGCTTAACATTTTTACTTCTATTACTTCTATTACTTCTAATAATTGGGTTCATTTACCAGATGGATCCAAAAATAAAATTACACATGTTGGTTCTATTACCATAAATTCTGATTTTATACTTCAGAATGTTTTACATATCTCTACTGTTGCGAGATTTCCACAAGTGCACGGTTTCGCTTGTAGTAATAAAAGATATCGAACCCACATGGAACACTTTTTAATAAAAACTTATTTAATTCAGATTAAATTCACTTCTTTTAGGTTTAACTAGAAAATCGTTTTTGTTTGGTTTGGATGGAATATATTGTTATGACTTAGAATCCAATTCTGTCAACAGTTTGGATTACAATTACAGGAACTTAAGTTTAAGAATAAGAAGAATTCAAAACTCGCTTGCATAAAGCAAGAAAGCAACTTATAACTTTGATTAGATTATGAATATGTAACAACTTATCATTTAATGCAACTAACGGGCTTTGAACTGCAGACAATCTTTCTACGGTCGGAACATATTGCTACCTTAATCAAATTGGTGTTTTATGTTTGATAAGCCGAGCTATCGATCATATCAACCATAAATCCTAATTCTTTTAAATGTTCAACAAAGTTTCCATTGAAATATATTTTGTGTAAAAAGGTTTTTAATCGAAAACACCAGTTTATTACTTTAAAGAATATCGCTAGATTATACTTGAAAGTAACAACAGTAAGATATATATTGTATTGAAAAGATAATTTATTAATGAATTGTGAATCGTCACAAGTTAACAGAGAAGAAGAAACATGGATAGCAATTTAACTAATTTGAGTTCCGGGTTGTCAATCCTTTCCTCAAACTTCGTAGGTTTGTCAGCCCCTGGGGTGCTTCAGCTGCTAGTTCTTCTCGCTGAATCCTCGAAATAGAGATCGCTGAATCCACTACAGAATGTAAACTCGTCTTCGAACAATTCTCGAACTTAAACTAATGAAACTGTGTTTATATCTAAACTAATGAACAACTTGTATACAACAAGTTTGCTTTTACAGATTTGAAAAACTAAATCTAACTATCTAACTCTCTTCTGAATTAGAGTTTCTTCAACAAAATATCCAACTCTTGTTTCTGAAAATGTATGCTCTATTTATAATTGCTGAAAGGTTTTATATGAAGTGTCGTATTCGCTGGTGAAGAGTCGTTTCTATCCGGACGAACATGCGTGTTGTTTTGAATTAAAACATGTGAAATCTGTGCAGGAAAGTTGCTGTTTCTGTCAAGATTCTTGGAATCTCGGTCGCAGCTTTGGGTTGAGGGAGAACTATGCACGAACACGCGTTTTCATGTCTGAAACACGCGTGTCGTGACCGAGATATTGGGAATCTCGGTCGCGATAGAGACTTTTGTCTCCGTTCGTCGATCGTTTCCCAACTCTTCGTTTCGGTCTCTAAATTGTACGTGCCTTTTAGCTTGTAAATGTTATTTCTCTCTCGTTTTTGCTCCGTTTTAGCTATTATTTGGATTTTACCAAATAATTAAGTACCTTGCACAATAGAAACAAATATAGACGTAAAAGTATTCTAAATAAATATAATTAGCATGATTTCAATATGAAACTGATGTAATTATTGATGTTATTTTGGGCTTATCACCTACTTTTACTCATAACTTGTTATCGGTTGGAAGTTTAATACATGATTCTCATTTCGTTCTCCATTTCCCCCTCATTTTTGCTTATTTCAGGCCCCTCAGTCTGATCATGCTGTTGATGTCGATTTTTTTCAAAGAGGCTTATACTACCTTACAGCTCAATCTTTTGATCCTACCACTATAGTCACTTATGTTTGTAATAAAGTTGACAATACTCCATCTATTTTCCCTACGTTACCACTTACTAATGTTGTTCATGACACTGATATTGTCTTTTTGTGGCATCATCGATTAGGGCATGCTTCGGCATCCAAATTAGCACATATTTCAGTTGTTCCTCCCGTTTCACATACTATGTCATAAAATATTTGCCCTATGGCTAAATAACACCGTCTTTCCTTTTCCCGTACTGATATATCCACTACTTTACCATTTCAATTGTTATATATGGACCTTTGGGGACCTTATAAATTAGCTACCCTTACGAGAGCTAAATATTTTATGTCCATTGTTGATAATTACACACGTGCTACTTGGACTATTCTTTTAAGTGATAAAAGTCAAGTGTTTAATGTCATTAAGTCATTTGTTGTCTTAATTGAAAATCAATTTAATACCAAAATTAAACAGATTCGGACTGATCACGGAACAGAATTTCTTAATCACAATTGTCAAATTTTTTTGTCAAATCAAGAAATTTTTCATCAAAAATCTTCGGTTTATACCCCTCAACAAAATGGGATCGTTGGACGTAAATATAAACATTTACTTGAAATAACACGTGCATTATTATTTCACGCATTCCTTCCTAAAAAGTTTTGGGGGTGAAGAACTTTTAACCGCTACTTATCTCATTAATCTACTACCAACTCCATTATTGGGTTGGAAATCTCCTTACGAAAAATTACATGACACAAAACCAAATTATTCTTTTCTTAAGGTTTTTTGTTGTTATTGCTTTGTTTCTAATCTTCAACCATCCCGTGATAAATTGGATCCTCGAGCATTTCTCGGTATTTTTGTCGGTTATGCTTTAGATCATAAAGCGTATAAAATTTATAATATTCAAACAAATAAAATCATTATCTCCCGTGATGTTGTGTTCAATGAAAATTTTTCCCACATGCTTCAAATCGTTCCAATTCAAATTCTATACAAATTGAATCTACTACATTTCCTGTTACCAATATTATACCTTGTATACCATCTAATATTACTACAATACCAATTCTTACTACTAATACACCCCTACACCAATCATACCTCACATTATTAATTCTACTCCTACTATTTCGGCCCCCACCTCTTCTACACCTATCAATTCATCACCCATTATTCCTCCCATTGAGACCACCATTTTACCATCTGATGTCTCTCCTCCTAATACTTCTAATTCATCACCTTTTTCTTCACTACATGACAAATCTCTTACCACTAATCTTCCGTATATTTCCTCTTTTGTCCTTTATCTACTCATAATTCTCTATCTATTCAACCCATTATCTCTTCTTCACAAAATTTGGAGTTACATAATTCTCCTACTCTTCCACGACGTTCTCACTTTGGAAGACCAATTAAAACCCCAGTATGGCTTTAAGATTTTGATACTACTTCCCCTAATTCCTCTTCTCATGTTTTAATTTTACCTCCATTTAGCCAACTCCATTATGCTTTTATTTCCAGACTTAACACATCTATTGAACCTACCAGTTATAAACAGGCTGCTTCTAATCCACAATGGCTTCAAGCTATGGATGTTGAATTAAAAGCATTAGAAGATAGTAATACTTGGGACATTACCTCTTTACCTCATGGAAAGAAAGCTATTTCCACTCGTTGGATTTTTCGCATTAAACATAAACCTGATGGTTCAATTGATCGATATAAAGCCCGTTTAGTGGCCCATGGTTAAAACCAAATCCAAGGTATTGATTATTTAGAGCGTTTTTCTCCGGTAGCCAAAGTTGTCACCATTCGATTCATGATTGCCATTGCTGCCGCTAAAGCTTGGCCCATTCATCAAAATGATATAAATAATGCCTATCTCCAGGGTTTCGTGGACGAAGACATCTACCTCCATCCTCCGGATGGGTATCTAAAGGTTAAACCCGGCCAAGTATGTAAACTATGGAAATCTCTCTACGGTCTTAAACAAGCGGATCGTCAATGGAATAAGGAATTCACATCTCAGATTCTTTCTTTTGGTTTTACCCAAGCTTCTTGTGATCATTGCTTATTCACTTATACCCAAACAAATATTTTCATTGTACTTATCGTTTACGTTGATGATATCCTCATTACCGGTAACTCCGAGGAGCTCATTTGTCACGTAAAAGATCACTTACATTCTCTTTTTACTATTAAGGATATTGGTCCTGCTAAATACTTCTTAGGGATTGAACTTGCTCGTGATAAAACATGCATATTTTTATCCCAACAAAAATATATTTCTGACTTGCTTTCTGATACGGGTTTAGCTTTCGCTCACCCTTCTCCATGTCCAATGCAATCTTGTAAATTTGGACCCCTCTCTTGGCACTCCTATTCCCTCACCCGATCAGTATCGAAAGCTTGTTGGACGATTACTTTATTTAAACTTCACTCGCCCCGACATTGGTTTTGCAGTTCAACAACTTAGCCAGTTTATGCACCAACCATGTTCTCATCACCTTGAGGCATTGTTCTATCTTTTGCACTACCTAAAAGGCATACTTCACTATGGTTTATTCTATGGCGTCAATTCGGATTTTCGACTCATAGCTTATTGTGACACTGATTGGGGCAAGTGCAAAGAAACATGCAGATCCATTGGTGGTTACTGCATTTTTTTCGGAAAAGCTCTCATTTCTTGGAAGGCAAATAAACAACCTACGGTTAGTAAATCTTCCGCTAAAGCTGAATATCGTAGTATGGCGACTACCAGTTGTGAACTTATATGGGTTTCATATTTATTCCGCGAATTTCAAATTTCGCTTCCCCTACCTATACAACTACATTGTGATAGTCAAGCCGCTATTCACATTGCTTCTAATCCGGTCTTTCATGAACGAACCAAACACTTGGATATCGATTGTCACCTTGTTCGTGATCACATTACTTCAGGATTTCTTTCTACCCCACATATTTCTACCAAACTTCGACTCGCTTATTTACTTACAAAACCTTTACCCGCAGCGACGCTTCATTTTTTCTTCCCAAACTGGGTCTCATTTTCTCACAGCCTCCAGTTTGAGGAGGGGGTATTAATTTATTTAGTATTGATGTAATTACACAATCATATAAAGGGTAAAATAGTAATTAGGCATTGTAAAGGATAGTATAAATACATGTAAATAATATCATAATCAATAAGAGTGTTTTATTATATTTTACTATTGTCTCTCTTCTCTTTATGTTTTATTAGTCTTTTTTGTTTTTTTAGACCTTTTTTGCTTTCTATAGTCTTTTTTGTCAATTTGTGGATCATATATAAGGATGGCAACGAGTAGGGGTGCACACAAAAATCTGGAAAACTGAAAAACCGAAAAACCAAACGGAAACCAAACCGAAAATAAGGTTAACCGAAACTAATGGACTAGTGTACGGTTTTTAATTTTAAAAATAGCGGTTAATGGTTACGGTTACGGTTTCTTGATTCCAAAAACCGCGGTTAACCGAAACCGACCGAATGTCAATTAAATATTAAAAAATATATATAAATAAATTTATTTGTATGGGTAAACAATAATTTAGTCCCTATAGTTTTTCATAACTCATTAATCAATCCACTATTTAATTATAAGGTCTCTAAATTTTTTCATTTTTAATGGTTTAGTCCTTCTATCAAATATTAACATCAAATGAGATAAAAATATGTAAATAACTCTCAGTTAATTTGTGTTTCTCTAATTTCAGTTTATACGATTTCTTTTTCTTTTATGTTTCTGGATATAGAAACAAGGATAAAATTTTATTACTTGTTTTCCAAAGTTTTATAGCCAGAAGTTTTATTAGGGGTAATTTTGTCTTTTTTTATCCGTTTAATTGTTTTTTAAGACATTTTTAAACGAATATTTGATATAGGGACTAAATAATTTAAGGGAATCAAAACTGAGGGATCATATAATTATTTTAAATTCAGAGACTAATTAGTGTATTATGTAAAACCATAAGAGTTAAATAATTAGTGTATTATGTAAACCACACAGGCATAATGCACATACATCTCCCTCTTCACAGTTAATCTCTTCAACTCGCCATTGACTCGTCGTTTCCCTCATAATAAAAATTAGAATTCTTTTATTATTTTTATTTTTATTTACCAATGGTTAGAAACCGAAATAAAAGGTTAACCAACCGAAATAATTGGTTAACCGATTAGTGGTTAACCGAATTTAATGATTAACCGACCGAATTAACCTTAATAGACTGGTTAACCGACCACGTGCACCCCTAGCGATGAGTACTGTATCTGTGGGTACCCGACACGATCTGATCCTAATGGGACTATCCATACCCTATATAAAAAGATATAAGACGGGTATGGAATCAAAACCATTACTGTTATGGTAATGAGACGAGTAGGAATACCCACAGGATACTGTTTCCCATCATAACTCTTTTATATATTAAAAAATGTTATTGTTTTTTAGACCTATAATGTTAGGTTTGAACTCATGAAATGATACCATTGTGCTATTTTATTCTTATTGATTAAAGTTCAATTTATTCAACTGTTAGATAGATGATTTATTCAATTTATACTTTGTTAAATTTATAATATTTTTTGTTTTATTTATTGATTATTAACGAGTAAAGTTACTCACACCGGTATCCATGAATTAAATGAGATGAATATTGGATGTAAAGTTAGAGTAATGGAACGAGTACTGATAACTAAAAAATAAACGGGTAAGAGTTTGAGATTGACACTACCTGCGGGTACCCATTATAATCCCTAATCATATATCGGTTTTAGTTCTTATGTGACGTTTTTCTTACCATTTTCTTTTTTTTATAATTATTGTTTTTTCATCTAACGATAAGCATTTTCATAACAAAAATAAATAAAAAATACTACCTCTAATTTTTTATATATATGCATAGAAATCTAAAATAAAGTACATTTTAAAGAAATACAAAAAAACAATTTAAATAAAATCCAGGACAATTTTTCCTCCCTTCAAAGAATTACAACAAAATGAATAGAAGAAATTCATTTGACCAAAAGGATCATCAAATAAAATAAAATTTCCTCTATTCACTTATTAATACAAATGACTGAAATGGGAAATCCTCTCCACTTTCTCCTGCAACCACCACTGTTATCATCACTATCTTTTTTTTTTTTGTTTTCTTCTCAAATTACAGTTCCGGTCACTCCAATGATTGATCCCATTGATTTCATCAATCAATAAAAACAATTCTATAATAATCTCTTCTGAACTCGATCAAAGTAATTCAATCGGACGGCCGCCATGCAGAGGCGGTCAACAAAGACAAATCTTTCCATCCTAATTTCAAACACCCATTTTCTTCCTCCACTAATCTATACCCTTTCCAAGGGAACATACCTAACAACAAACTCGCTTGTGCTGCCGGGTTTCCTCCGAGTGAAACCGGTTCAAACCCGACTCGTTTTAACTCATCTCCCCATCTCTCCACTTTCACTTCTCCGGTCCTTTTCGGTCCACCTACCGCTACAATATTTCTAATCTCGCATCCAAACAACTGCTGCTCCACCGTGTGTCTCTCTACACTATCTGCACCCAATCCATCCCCTAATGCATCAAATAATGCACTGTAATAATGCAATGCCTCGACGAATCGCCCGAGAAAACTACCGGCGTGAGTCAAATCTTGTTCGACGGTTGTGATCAATTTCGGCCTTAGCAAAGTCAACAATCGTAACGTTCCTAAATCGCTTCCGGTTATATCGTATAGACAATGATGCATCCAGTGTACCACAACTGCTTCTCGTGGCCTTATCCCGAGTTGACTCAGGTCGTTTATGTTTCCGATTTTGCCCTCCACTGGATGGAACTCGAATGGTAGACCGAGTAAGCTTGCGAAATCTGCTAGTCTTCTCCCTGTTGATTCAAGTAACTCCGAGGAGGATCCGAACCCGGTTATTCTCATGGATCGGATCTTCTTCGACCTTGAAGCGAGTATGTGGAACAATCCAGGCCATTGAAGACCTTGCATGATATCGAGATCGATTACGTGTACTCGATCCTCACCGTCTAACGCTTGGAAAATCGCTTGATTAGCAGTGAAGTGAGAAAACTTTATCAACGGACTTATCGAATTGTAGGACTGAAAAGCGTTGAAGATTTTCTGCGACTGAGTTAGCGTTAGCGAT
Source organism: Euphorbia lathyris (assembly GCF_963576675.1). Lineage (NCBI taxonomy): Eukaryota > Viridiplantae > Streptophyta > Magnoliopsida > Malpighiales > Euphorbiaceae > Euphorbia > Euphorbia lathyris. The sequence goes on along the minus strand of NC_088918.1, from coordinate 74,515,851 downwards.
TTAGATGTTAAAGGCGAGTAAGTACCTAAGCAGGAACTCACAACACGCGTTTGGAGAGCGTGAGCAAAGTAGGATCCAACTCGCTCCGGCGATGACCCAAACGGAGACGAAAGCTCGGAGATCTCCGGGAGAAGATCAGCAGCTTCATCAAGATTATCCATGGCAACACATTCAGCGCACTGTAGCAAGAGACCAAGGAGCTTCAGCCCTGTAGACTCAGTAGAATCTTCCTCAACAACACCACTCTTATTATCGCTAGAAACAGTCGTTGTTGTAGCTTCCGCGGAGAAATTCGGTCGTTTCGCGGCAGGATCATCGGTACCAGTAGCGCCAGATGAGTCACCGGCAGTCACGGTGTTCTCTCTGTCACCGCGCTTCGTCTTCATAGAGGAGGAAGAAGAGCTGATTCTGGTATTGATAAGAGCGGAATTGAGTGGAGATTGAGGAATTAAGCTCTGAAGCATGATAGAGAATAAAGAAAAGGTAAAGAAGTTGCAAAAGAAAGGGGACAAAAATCGTTGAACAAGGACAAGAGAAGTACGATTGAAAAGCTGCAAAGATGACAGAGAGAAGAAGAAGGAAGGAAGGAAGGAAGGGTGAGGATCTGTTTGGGAAGAGAGAAAGTGAGGGAAAATTAAATTAATTGAGAAAAGGCAGATTACTTTTTGTTATCAAAGGGAGGGAAATGAAAGTGATGGACTATTTTGTAATTAGGTGGTCCGTTTGGGGATGTCGTTAGGTGCGTTTTATTTAGAGGAGGGATTAGGAAGGAAATAATAGTTAATTATTTTTTAAAAATTATATTAATAATAATTAAAGACGTCATTGGATTCTTGGGATTATGTTTTGGGTAAAACTAAGGCATTTGTAATTTGTCCTATTGTGGAAGGATGTTGACTTGTCTAATTATTAATTAGGTTTAATTTCAAATAGGGAAAATTACAAAAATGGGTCAAATGGAAGACTCATTTACATATTTAACCCATTTACTCAACCTACTACATGTCTAGACTGATTTTGTGTGATTTTTCTATAACACCTCTAACCTTCCCACTTCCCCAAACGCGAACGGTCTCTCCCCTCTTCTCTTTGGTTGCGCGAAACGGTGGCAGCTCCTCCATTAATGATTCTCCATTAATGATTCCAAGACTTTTGATCTTCCTATCTTCCTTTAAATTGCACGAAATCTGCATCATTTCTCCAAATCACAATGTATTTCTCTTCTTCCTCCCTTCATCTCTTGATTCTACAACTTCCTAATCCTAGAAAACGAAGCCATGGTTCTTCATCTTCCATTTCCTGCTCATTCAAAGAAATGGTGATTCTACGTTATTTTTATTGTTTTTCTCAGTTTATCATATTGGGTTCGTCGAAAAATGTAAGTATATACTGTTTTTTCTGCGTTTTTTCGGACCAATCCACTTAGCATATGCGGTTTTCACGAAGTCTTCGGGGAGAAATTTATCGATTTAACTTCGCGAAATGATGATTACGCGAAGTTTGCGAGGTAATTCGATAAATTTCTCTCGTAGACTCCGCGAAATCATCGTTTCACGAAGTCAAAGCGTCACATTCCTCCTCGCAGACGTCGCGAAATCATTGATTCATTAAGTAAAATCACCCTCTTCCTTGCACATTTATGTTCGCATACTTAGCGAATCATCGTTTCGCGAAGCCAAATCTTCATTTTTTCCTAACTAACATGATTAAATTTTTCTGAAGGTGGTTAAATACATAATATTTATTCCTGGAAGCCAGCGTGTTAGGGTGCCATGAGAGACATTCATTCAAAAACGCCTAGACTTCCAACCATTGGTCGTGAATAAGAGCTTACACCGTGGGACACATCCATCCATGTGGTGAATATGAGTCTATGTATAATGAAGTGATTTGTTATGAGTTTATTGTGGTAATCTTGTTGTAAATTTTGATAATGTTATGATTTTAATGTTAGAATCCATTGTTGTTTGACATTTTTTTGTTATATACCACTTCGCGAATTAGCTTCAAAACACATTCAGGCTTCGCATATGCTAATTAAATTCATCAACTAAACCAAACATTAGCTTCGCAGGCTTCACATATGCTAATTAAATTCATCAAGTAAACCCAAACATTAGCTTCACAGGCTTCGCATAATATCGAATCTGCGAAGTCAGGCGGGAGAGAGAGAGGCGCGCGTAAATATTGAGGGTATTATAGGAAAGTCACACAAAATCAGTCTAGATATGTAGTAGATTAAATAAATGGGTTAAATATGTAAATGGACCTCCCATTGACCTAGATTTGTAATTTTCCCTTTCAAATAAAATTTCTGTAGTTTCACGTTTTTATAGTTCGGTGTTTGTTTCACGTTTTTATAGTTCGGTGTTTTTTTATAACAAAACAAACTTTGTAGTTTGCATAATTAACAGAATCAATACAAATAACTTTAACTTTGTTAAAATTCTACCATACGCGGAGTGTATTTTGAGAGGAAAATTGACTTTGAAAAATCAATTTCTTCTTCTTTATTCTTTTTTTTTTTTTTTTAATTCTCCAGACATTCTCCGAAAGTGTATTTTTAGAACAAAATAAAATTTAGATACCAAATTGTGATTTAGGATAAAGTTTAGATACTATTAATGCAATTTACTCTCTTTTGTCTCAATCGTTGTCTACTTATACCCAATCCAGGAGCCGCCTAAGGGCTACCCAAGCGGCTTATGTGGCTAAAAACATCTAAGGGAGTAAAACATGCCTAGATTGATTCATCGAAAAAAAGCAGAATGAATTCTTAATTTCAAGCGCTTAAATGGTCCTAATGGTTGTTTTCTTGAACACTCGTAACCCTTAAATATACTCATAATAAGACCCCTCACTTCCACATGGCGTTAAAAAGGACTCCACTGCCATCTAGGTCTCGCAAAAGTAGTTGTATCAGCAAATTATTAGAAGCATCTGGTTCTCCATGTCAAATGGATGACCTTCCATATATATTTTGACACGTGTAATATGGACTCACGTATATTATAAGAGACCCCACTATTTTAATTATTACGTGGGGTCACAATACACGTGTCCAAATGTGAATTGGGGATCCTCCGAGTGACATGAAATACCCGGTGCTTAATATAAGAACTCAGTTGTATCATATATCTGAATCTATTAGCCGAGTGGATCACCAGAGCAAGTTTGAAAAAATACCCGTCGTCAAAGGCACTTATGCATTTTCGGTCATAAGAGAAAAAGTCCCTCTAGGTAAGGATGAGGATATGCACATCATACTTTGTGCTTTTCACTTGTTCCCTTATAGAGCTAATACCAAGACTAACTTAGGCCATTGAAATACTAGTATGGGTTACCAACCCAACTATGATCTTTCTCATATGGTAGATTATTCTTCGAGAGATTTCCATGTAACTAAAGAGGGGGGCATTCTCTTAGATATCACAAAGGTACAAGCTACCATAAATATCCAAGTATATTGATTCTATTTTCCTGCAACACTCAAGCTCAACTGAAATGTCGAGTTACCTCAAGAAAAATTGAATTTTATGATCTCCTAAAGGGCATTGAGGCCAATCAAAGATAGAATTCAGGTCGTCCTCAACATGGGACCTCCACAGACAATAAACGAGGTATAAAGAATGAGCAGGAAGATCAACTCATTGAAACGTTTCATATCATGTTCGACTAAGCAATGTCTCCTTTTTTTTTATTAAAGTTTGAAAGGTGCTAATGATTTCCACCGGACTAAAGAATGTGAACAGTCATTCAACTTATTACAACAACTTTTGTCTCTCTCCTCCTCAGTCAATCAGTCCTAAGCGAACCCCTATACCTCTACATCAATGTGACGAAAGAGGCTGTACGAATAGGCTGTGGAAATGGTCCTCGTAAAAAAAAACCATTACGAGCAGTGCCTAGTCTATTATTGCAACAAGGTCTTACAGGGTGCTAGAACATGCTATCCTCGGCTGGAAAAAACTAGCATACCCAATAGGTGATCGTTTCAAGAAAACTCCGCCATTATTTTCAAGGGAATACAATTATCGTCCACACAAACGACCCACCCCGGAAGGTTGTTCAAATAAACCTTGGAGCTCTCTGAATTTAGCATACAGTTCGAACCTCAAAAAGCCTAAGGCTCAACCCTCGGCCAATTTTATCACTAAGATACCATATACTCTAGCTCATGTGCATCATGGAGAATCATAGAAAACTTTCAAAGATGAAAGTTCAAATGAGGAGACAAGCATCAGTGCCTTCCTCGAAGGCCCATCTAGAATTCTCATCCGACGAGCCATGGGACTCCCCTTTCCAATTTCCAACAACATGACCAAGTATGAAACCATCTAAAATTCCTATCCAACGAGCCATGAGATGCCCCTTTCCGACTTCCAACAACATGACAGAGTATGAAGCCATTTTGTGAAGTCTTTGTTTACTCAAAGGTCATCAAGCCAGACATCACTCATCCCTGATCCCATGTTTGTGATTAGTCAACTTAATCATAGCTACAAACCTAAAAGACCACAACAACGACATGTCTAAAACTTGATTCGAAAATTTTGTAACTAGTGTATGAGCTTACAATATGACCTTTCAAGTTGAAATTAAACTTGAGAAGATCACAATCCGAGTGGTCCAGAACTAATTGATTCTGGACCAACTTGTCTGGGACCAATATTCACCAGCAGAGAGTGCCCAATACCATTGCCATAACCTATCGCATTGTTTTATATACAATTTCTTCCTGTAGCAGGGTTAGATAATCAAAACTACAGAGTCAACATTTGTATCTGGAAAAATATTTCCATAAACAATGTTATGCTATTTTCATCATGAAGACGGGATATTCAACCAGAAATCTGAGCCAAAACTTCATGGTTTCGGAATACATATATCTTAAACCTTTTTTTTTTCCAACAATCCTACTCAAGGAAAGAATAGATTAATTACATCACTTAATTATTAAAATAAGAGATGGCACACGATGAACACGCATACAATCTGCACGCCATTATTACTGACCTTAAATGGCCTTACAAGGCGACGTATCCGTTCGCGGTGACTAGATTACAAACACAGTAGAGCCTGAATCAGAAGACATGCGGCATAGAGTACTGTCACACACAAAATTTATCAAGAGTCTTGGGGTGCTTCAAATCTTGTTGGAGTATCAATGCCCATCATACAGCAAAGGCCTGATATTAAAATGATAAGCAAAACAAGTCCCTGAAAAACCAAAAACAAACACATCAGCGTCCCCAATCGTATAGCAAAAAACGTAAAAAAATCAGACAGACGCAGGAAAAGCGAGAATATGAATGTAATGAGCGACCGCATATTAACGATTGCTTTCACGCATAAACAGTGCACTACTTTAGTTTCCCCTTGAGCACCATAATAAATCACTAGCAGCCAAGACACTTGCCTCTTTATTATGCTTATAAGGTTTAAAATAAGCTTATGTTATCGCCATTACATACAACTCAAGTGTACAAAATGATCCATTTTTGTAAATGTTTATATACTAGCCGAAAGTTGAATGGTGAATGAATCATTACGATTTCTCTTTTCTAGGATTCTATCACAAGGTGTATGGTACTATAGGACATTTCTAATCTGAAAGACCGTTTTATAGGATATTACTGCAGCAACCAAAAATATATAAATAACAGCAGTAAACTAAAATCAGTTGGCACTCTTAACTTATTTTTTCTATTTAGCCTCTCCACTAGTTTTTCCTAGTCGTTAGCATACCCTCTAGTTCAAGATCTTTTGACGTTATCCTAATCAAAAAGTAAACTATTTCCCTCCAAAACAACATACGATCTAAAAAACAGAAGCATCCTCATGATAAAAAAAAAAATGAAGTTGTTCGGTAGACACCTTTCCTATTTGTTGCAAAGTAATGAAAACGCAAAATGACTATTCAACAAATGAAGTATTGGTATCAAGAATTAGACAAAATGTTGGAACTTACAACAAAAACTCCCTCCAAAAGTGATGATTTGATCTTGCAAACTTCATCACACATAACAGGACCGGCTGATTCATTTCCAGGACCACCTTCAGCAAGAAATCTTTCCAGCACTTGATGAGAAGGATACTGAATTGATCGAAATGGATCTGAAACATAGAGAACTTCGTACTTTGCCTCTAGTTTCTCCATGGAACTGATAAGCTCAGACAAAGTTTTGCCTGCATATTCAATTAATGTATAGGTGTAAACATTTCCCGGAGAACTAAATAAATTCTTGGTATCATCTAGCAATAGAGAACTTAAGCACCTTCAGTTTGTGGTTGCTCTAAACCTTTTGCAGAATGAGCGCCTTCATGGCAAAACACAACCAGATCTGCTTGCCCATTTGATCTCTTTTCCATCTTTGAAACTAGATGATCCTGTCCATTCAGGGTCAAAAGATAATCAGAGAGATTTGTCATTGATCCTCAAAATTATTACTTCATATAACAATTCAAGTCAATTTACTTTAACAGCATGAAGATCTACAAGCTTTTCAAAGTTGTTGCCCTTGACAAAGCATGATTCGGAAATGGCAACATTATTAATTCCAATGTCCTTCCCACAAGTGTCTGCGAAACCCGAAAACAATATATTCTCGATTGTCTCCTCCTCAGATACAGCAACATACGGGAAAGCCATGGAAAAATTAGATGTTGTAAAAGAGACCTGTTCAAAGCAATAATATAACTTTGAGAACAAAATATATAACTATTATAACTTTACAATTCTCAATGTCTTCAAAGCATAAACATACTAAGACCAACACCAATTACCTTTAGCAGATTGACAAGATCAACATTTTTGCTTGCTGCAATATCTGAGGACATCAGCTAGAAATAGCAAAAATGGCATAATCAGTGCACATGCTACTTGCAGAACATGATAAAAGCAAGTGTGATGCAAATGGCCAATGAATATCATAATCAAACTACAAAAGAAATTGCAAAGAACATATAACAATTTGTTTCCACTTTGGACTGTTAATTTATGTAAACATGTGGTCTATGATAATGATATGTCACAAAGTTTATTACCTCTCTACCAACAAAAATAAGTGCCACATCTACAGGCGCTTGATACTTTCTCTCTGAACACTACATGAACAAATAAATTAAAGAAACATTAACAATGAACAGCTTAATTCGGAAATTTAAAAAAAAATCATGATAAGAACATGAACATGAAATATTCTTTGCTTCCAAAAATTCAAAAAGAATTATACATATGAAATTCAAGTTACTCAAAGCAAAGGGAATTATCAGAATAAAGGAAGGTTTTGAACCAGTAAGTTTGACCATCCCCCATCAGAAAGAATAGAATCAGCAAGATTCCTTGAAGACATGGTTTGATAATTGACTGCATCGTTAATTCTGTTGATTGAAATCACCACTCACATTAATACAGTATTAGATTATTTGCAAAAAAGAATGTGACAAGTACACTATGCATCCAACTAAAATACAATTTGCATTTATCTCAAACCATATAAAGCTCAAGAAATGCATGATTTAAAAACAGAAAAAAAAATGAAGATAAAACACTTAATAGTTTGAAGAAAATTTCTTCCATACTATTGGTATAGCCACAGTTGTTAAAGGCGCGCAAGGCACACTAAGGCGCCAAGGGGTCCCGGAGCAAAGGCACAAGGTGAGGCGCGCGCCTTAGAAACACGAGGTGCATAAAATAAAATAAAAATATACACTCTTTTACTAGTTAAGCATAACAAAAAAAAAAAACACTTATGACCATTGACCACACAAACAAAACAAAACCACATAAAAACATAATACTAAATCATAAATGCCAAAAACACCAAATTAATTTCATACTTCATAAAGACAAGTATACTTAACTTCTTAACCTAAAGTACCTAACTATAACTAATGCTGCTAAATTAATAAACATTCATTGTCAATAAAAAGAACACACAACAAAAACTAATAATAATCATCATCAAGATCATCCTCCAAATTAATATGGTCCTCTCCATATACTTAAGGTGACTTCTTCTCCTAATCTTTCTCTATTCTTTATATATTTAATTATGATTGGGACGCTTCATATTCTTATTTAAATTAAGGGTTAAGAGCGATCTTATTTAAGTTAGATTAGTGGTTGAGATTAATAAAACAGTTATTTTAATAAAAAAAAAAAACTGTAAAAATAAAAAAAAAACTGTAAAAAAAAACCCTAAGTAAAACTGTCAAGCACACCAGGCTCCAAGTCGCGAGCGAGGTGCACAAGGCGAGAGCCTTTTTTACAGCGCCTCAATTTTAAGGTTCAAGGCTCAAGACCTTGAGCCTTGCTCTAGGCGCGCCTTTAACAACTATGGTATGGTCAAGTCATATGATATGTGTGGATCAGCTTCTTTAGTGATACATAAGAACAGTTTCTGTTTCAAACTAAAAATATAGATAATCAATCAGTAAGGGATGATATTTTTAACAATACAACTATGACAATAAGGAACAATAAGCAAACCAAGATTCTAAATCCTGACACATTATCAGTGGACGGAGCTTTAGGGATGAAGGATAGTATCTAACGACCAAAGACATAATGAGTTTGCACTACAATGTCTCTTTTCCTTTCCATAATGGTATGTAGTCATACCTATACATGTTTTCTTATGATATATCGTCTTAATTCTTCAAATATATTTCGACAAATCTGTATAAGTTTATTCAGTTTGATTTACACAACATAATTTCAGCAGATTTTGAGGTTTCATTTATAAAAGCTATCACATGATGATGATGAATTGTTGATCTTCAGAAAGAAGCTACAGAATTACTTCTAACTTGACAGTTGGCTTCGACACTAACATATAAAAGCTAGATTTTTGGATTATGATTAGACCAACGACACAAATCAATATGCTACATGCAATGTATTTTGCTCACCCAAGAGGTTTAGTTTTAAAAATCAATATGTATTTCATCAAAGAATTTATATGCTCTATATCTGTAAAGAGAGAAAAAAAAAGGAAGCTGGCTATTTTTTAGTGAATTGCTAAGCCACTTTACCTGTTTTTCATATAGAATTTAGACTATTAGCTACAACAAGCAAGAGAGATCAACAAAGGATGTGTATATAACTGAGAGTAAGCAGTCAAGACAGTAAAAAATGTGTTCATGTTTACTAAAAACATACTACATGTAACACTACTTAAACAACCTTTACATCACTGCCTCTTACCATTAAGAGAACTTTTTGTTTCCTATTATGTTCTGCTTGGCAATCTAATAACGACCAGCATATGCAAGCATGTCAAATTTTAAATGAAAAGAATATATATTATATTCAATTCATGAGCAGAATGAAATTTTCTACTATTTTAAAACCTCAGATAAAAGGTAGGTCTAATCATTATCAGTACATCGTCAAGTAGTCTGTTCCATTTTACATACGTTGGATGAGTATTACTTCTATCTTTCACCTTTAAATAGTTCCATGATGTATAAAGGCATAAACTATATATCTTTCATCTTCTCTGTACAGCATTCAGCATTCAGCATACTAAAGAATAAATTCATAAATAGAATAAGCATATAATCTCACTCTTAACATTTTTTTATAGTATTTTTGACATTGTTTCCTCTAATTTTTTCAGGAAAACCAGCCATCCATATTTGATATATAATTCAGAGTAGAATAGTATACTACTTTGACAACAGATTATGAGCAATTCTACAACCATAACTAGATAATTTCACGTCAATTTGGAAAAAGAAAAAGAAAAATAAATGAGAGAAACCTAAAGAGGAAAACTTACTGATGATCACGGTGAGATGACCAAAAGAAAGCTGGCACCGTGGATGGAAGCGCCAGCAAGAATGAAATCTGAGTGGCTAATAATAAAAACGCAAGGGCCATAGCCTTAATCATCATAGCCATTCTCCTTCAGTCTGTTACAGGACAAAATCAAAATGCGAAGTTAGAAACATAGTTTTACTCTATAATGGATCCATCAACAAAAGCTCAGAGAGAATCAAATTATTTCAGCAGTTCAAATTGATGATCGATCACAAAATAATATATGATAACAGCAAGATTGATAACAAAATAAAATTATACAAAAAAGTAGATGAAACACATAATTCTACACAGAGACACACAAACACCCATATTAATGAAGTGGCTTTTCTCCCGCTTTTCCATAAAGAAAATCAACATTTCCATTTTCATTTATTCTTAATTGTAGTCCACTTTCAATATAATTAACGTTTTTGTTACCCGATATATTCCAATCTAATATGTGTTGCTTTAAACAAAGGATAAACTAGAATCATCAAATTCTACTTTAAACTATAATCTAACAATTAATAACCAAATTAGGTAAGGTGAATTACAAAAATTATGTGTCAAATAAGCTTCAAACTATAAGAAAGCAGATAATTAAATAGAAGAAGGGAAATTGTTTTGTTGTCTTATCTTCTTCTATATCTCCAGCCAACAAAAAATCATTCCTATGTGCCTGTCTGCTATAAGTTAGCAGATAGTAAGAATGGAAGAAGATAAGATACCCACTCCCAAATCCGTTTATGATATAGGGAACCCATATCCACCACAAAGCCAATTACAAATGCTACTTTGATATCGATACCCATCTTAAAGCTGATTATCATTATCCATATACTACCTGAATCTGTAAAAACTAAAATATTTTAAACTAAAACTGTGAATAGAATAAGAAAAATGTTCTAAACTTGAAGGTGCATAATTTAGTTAAACACAACATAAAGTTGAAATATGAAATTTTCAAATTTCAGCAGAACATAACAATGAACTCAAGCATTCAGAAGAAGAAGAATATGCTTTTTCCAATTTCCCGACATCCAAGATTTTCCATTATTAACACGACTTGATTTCAAGGTTTTATATGATGGTTCATGTTAGCCGACCCGAATCATTTCGGAACTAAGGCCTTGTTGTTGTAGACAATGCCGGATTTGAAATAGCAACTATCTCTTCATATAATTTCAAATCAGGATTACAATATAGCTAGACATACAACCATTACTATTTCTATAAGCAAGAACTTAGAGAACATATTCGAAAACACTGAGCAATAATTGATTAAGAAAGTTGAAAATATATAAGGTTCTTATTGGTCAACAAACCACAAATATTGGCATGCCAAGACATAATCATAGTTATTAAAGGCGCATGGCGCACTAAGGCGCAAGGGGTCCTGGAGCCATGGCGCATGGGGCATGGCGATGGCGCGCGCCATAGTGAGACAAGGCGCACTTAAAAAAAATAAAAATTATAAAAATATAAAACTAACATAAAACTAAATCATGAAAATATCTTAAGCATAAATAAATTTTAAAATGCAAAATAAACCCCATATTAGAAAACTTTAAAGTTGAATACTAATTCCTAAGTTCTACTCCTAATCAAAACTCTACAAATCCATCACTCCTCATCATCACTATCACACTCCTCATCTAAGGCATCATCAAACTATTGATCATCAAAGTTGAATTCCCTTTGGCTTCTTTGTTTCTGTTGTTTGAATCCGTTTAATGTGTTTTCTTTCTAGTAAACTTCTTCCTCTTTTAATGACTCTGTCTCTTACTCTTCAAATGACTCTGTCTCTTCCTCTTCAAAGAGTCTCTTCGTCTTCTACTTAGTTTAAAACCTATAATCTCTGTCTCTTCCTCTTCAAAGAGTCTCTTCGTCTTCTACTTAGTTTAAAACCTATAATCTCTCTCCTTTTTAATACTTTTTGTTAATATAACATGTGTTCCATTCCAGATATATAAAGTAACTACCAAAAAACTGCCCATAACTGCCTCTAACTGCCAAGGCGCGCCTTGGTGCGCCTTTGGCAACTGCATTTGGCGCAAAATGGCGCACCAGGCGCGCGCCATGGCGATTGCGCCTCGCCATGGGGCTGCCATGGCGCCAAGGCCTGCGCCTGGTGCGCCATAGGCGCGCCTTTAATAACTATGGACATAATGATCATTATATTTTCTTTCAGTGGTCGACCTGACTGGATTTGGAATGTTTAGATTGGTTAATCAGAAGTCCCAAAAGCAAAGTGAATAAATTTCAACTTAATATATAGTATGTGGTTAATTTAGATTTCACATTCAAACGAATAATTTGGTCTAAGCCGTTACTTTGATGAACAAGGCTTCAAGCCAACAAACCATCATATCAAAATATATAAAACATTAGAATGAGTTTTTTAAAGTAGTGGTATCAAACACAACGGATTGCTATGGAATCACAAACTGCGTTTCTCATAATTTTAGATTGAAATATTCCAGAAGATCTCGAGTGAAGCAGTATATATTATTTTGAAATTTCCCTGAATATTGTCTAACAACAATTGCTAAACAGAATTAATGAAGGTATCCGAGACAATACAAATTTGAATACCATGAATCGGGAGAGGAAAATAAGAAGTGATCAAATCTTACTTGTTTAATCAAGATCACGAATCAAAATAGAAGATGCTCTGCAAATTGACACCTTGAATCCTAAATTCTTCAATAACGAACTAAATCCAATAGAGCCGAATGCTAACCTCAAAGTATCTGAAAAAACATAGCTAAAACTGAGAGAAAATTATGTCTTTGCAGGAAGCAGGAGAGAAAAGACACAAAGGAACGATCTGTACGGCAATGGTTGCACGTTCAGTGTGGAGAACAGATTGAAGAAGAAAATCGAGAGGAAGATGCAGTCTGTGAGCTCTAGAACCCAAATTGAGAGGTTAGGGATTTCACAATTTTTGGGAATCTTAGGTATATCAAAACACGTGGTTTTGTAATACACGATGATAATAATAATAAATAATAATAATAATAATAATAATTATAATTATAATAATTTGCTCAAAAATAATAATAATAAGGTGCAAAAAAAATACTCATAACATTTACAAATAGTTACTTTTAACATCTAAAATAATACAATTTTATCTCCAACGTTAGTATTCAAAAGTAATTTTACTCTTAAAGTTGATAAATGGTCAATTTTAGACATTATTATAAAACAAATATATTTTGTTCTTTATTCTACACAAATTACATATCGGTTGGTTTTAAAAAAAATTCATATTTTTTACGATTTAATAATAGAATTGGAAATTAATATTTATAAATTTGGCGAAATATATATTTTTTTTTTGTCCAATTTGCACAAAAGATAGTATATTTTTTCATTTTTTTTTATATCTAGTCATATATGTTTGTTATCTGTTACTAATAAATGATAAAGTGACGCATATGTAAAATATAGATGATAAGGTTCGTGACAGATAATACAGTTTGATGAATTATTTTTCAAATTGACTCAACTTATCAATATTATGGGTAAAATTGTTTTTGGTTACCAACATTAAAGATAAAATTGCATCATTTTACACGTTAGGAGTAAAATTGTTTCTGACTATAAATGTTAAGGGTAATTTTACACCTTATCCCTAATAATAATAAGGGTAAATAATTATAAGATCCCTATGTTTTTATCTAATACACTATTTAGTCCCTATATTTTTAGAAATAATTATATAGTCCCCCAGTTTTTGTTTTTGTTAACTTCTTAGTCCTTATGCTTGGGTCAATGGTCAAACTATACTAAATAAATTTTAAAATACCAAAATTACTCTTTACTTTATGTTTTAATAATAAAACATCTATTTTTCTTATTTTATATTTTTTTCTCGCTTTTCCTACATAATCACAACCTCTCCAATATAAACTCCAATATAAAGTAATTGATTTATTAATTTTTATACAATTATAGAACTTTAATTTAATAACATAAAATCTATCGACTAAAAAAATAAATGAAAAATATTTCAAAATCTATTAAAATAGGAGTAAGACTATCATTGTAAAAAGTTTTTACAATTCCAATCGATTTTACGAATGAAGAAAAAAATATACAATTTTTAAAAAATTAGAAAATTTTTATAATAATATTTAATCTTAGTTTAAAGATATTATATCAAAAAATAATTACAATTTAAGAAAATTAATAATATATTTTTTCAAGTATATGAATTTCGGTGTATTCATGTAGTTCAAAAACTTCATTAAAACTAATTCGATTAAATTTGAAACTAAAAGATTAATTTTTTTTATGTATATAACTAGGGGCAATTTTGGACTTTCATTTATAAAAACAGATGGAAGGACTAAAGAATTGATTATAATAAAACTTAAGGACCTCATAATAACATGATGGACTTACTAGCGTGTTAAGTAAAAACATAAGGACCTTATAATTATTTACCCTAATAATAACAATAATAATTTTCAAGCCAAGCGGAATCCAAAACTGAAAAATAAAACAAATACTATTTCTGTTAAAATTTTATTGGAACAATCATACAAAAAAAATAATACAATAAACAATGTATAATTTATTTTCCAAAATTAGGATTCACTTTTATCTTCAATTTATTCCTAATTTATGCTTTTTTTTTATCTACATATATAACTTAATAAAAATAAAAAGAAAGAATAAACACAATAACTATTTTAAGAAAAGGTTGCTTTATATTCAATCTAAACTACTTTGTACTTTTGATTATATTTAATTTATACTGCTTTGCATCTAATTTATACATACTTTTAACCTAATTATTTTTTATGAATAAATAATACTAACTTAAATGCACACTATCAACAAATTTAGTACATAAAATATAGATTTTTCGGAGGGTGAGGAGCCTTAACTGTGATTAAGGATCAATTAGAATTGTCTCAATCGGGATACTTGTAGTCCAGAAAACGATTAAACTTCTTATTTGATTTATACGGTATCCAAAATTTTATTATTTGACCCTTATGGTATTATTTGATAATATTTGCCCATTTGAATATTTTCATAGATGACATTTAATCTATTTTGGATAGAAATTTAATCAGTTTACCACATGGCAATTTTTAACACATGACATGTAATTATAACAATTTTTAATTTTATTTTTATATAAATTTTTTTGTTTTATAATATTTCTATATAGATTTAATATGTAAATAAATAAAAATAATAATTTTTTATTTATCCACGTATTAAATTTATATGGAAAAATAAATAAATCAATTTCTACATATGTAGCAAAAATTATGTAATGTGACAAAAAAAAAATCACAAATCGATTACCTTTTATTTAAAATGGATTAAATCTTACCTATATGAATAGATCAATGGACCATTGTTACCAAATGACAGTAGTTTTCTCTTGGTTAGCTATTGACCAAGTAAATTTGATCAGTCACCGTTAGATCTAGGAGGTGTAAATCTAAACCATACCAAATGATTCCATAGAAAGCAAATGTAGGAAACATAAATATGGGTTTAATCTATATATTTGATGGGCTTCTTTCTTTCTTTGTGCAAGGACTCTTTGGGCAAGCTAAGCCCATTAGAAGGAGGCCGGAGGCCATACCCTTAAAATGATTGCTTAATAATGATAGCCCATTCCAACATACATAGGCTGGGGGATCAAAAAGGAAAAATTACACAGAAATTCATCTTTTATAAATAATTTAGTTATAATTTTGGATTATGTCAAACTAGTAAAATCAGTATTTTTAATATATTTTAAAGATTAAAATTTATAAATTAAAAGTCTATATGTTTATGATTTATGAATTGGAGTCTAGAATTTTTAAATTATGGTATAAAATCATAATATATAAAAAATAATGGCATATTAACAATTAAGTTTGGTGATATGATTTAATTGTAATTTTATACTTAATTATGATATTCATGTATTTGATCCTATGATAAATACCACACATTAAAAAAACAATAAAATAATTAATAAATTATACACTAGCAGAAATATGATATATTTTAATTCGGTATATATGTATATATAGCCCCGTTTTTTGCCAAAAAAAAAAGAAAAATAAATTATGCATGAAAATATTTTTTGATTTTTTAATGTTTGTTTGTTGAGGAAAATAAGGCAACAGACAAATTTATATAAAGAGTAAGAAAATATTTTACATAAAACATTTTTCTAAACTTTCAGAACCCTACTTCATTCATTCTTACATTTTTTAAAACAATAGTCACTTATCACTTCTTTTTGTTTTTCGGTATTGTAGCCAAACACCGAAAAATATTTATTTTCAAATACAATATTTTTCTTTACCCAATATTTTCAACACAATATTTTCCATTAAACAAATGGAACCTAATATTAGAGAAATTTACACTAAAATTGGATTTTTAAAAATAATTATAATTATATCAAGCAATAATTTGAATATATTAAGTATATAATTATTTTTAATAGAATGGTGTAGAAACTATAATTAATTTTGATGTTAAGGGATCTATTTGTAAGTATCCTTATTTTATATATATATATATATATATATATAACTTTTAGATCTAATTAGGATTAAATTTTATACTCTCTCTTTCATCTGTCTCTTCTTCTTCATATGTAAATTCTTTTCAATCTTCAATATACAAAGTTTATCTTCTTCTTCAATCACTTCTAAATTCAAATTTGTTATGGTATTAGAGCATGTTATCTCTGGTTTTAGAGTTGATTTCATAGGAAGAACTTTAAGTTTCCTTTCTCGTTTTTCTTTCGATTAAGATCGGAGTATCAATTTTCTCAGAGTTCTCTACTTAGAGAATCTTTTTAGTTTTCTTGATCGATTTTTGTGTTTTCCTAGTTGTTTATCACATATAGCTACTCAACAATCATAAGGGCTCGTTTGGTTCGCGGAATAAAGGGAGAATAGAATAACCTATTCCTAAAGAATAGCTATTCCCACCTTTAGTTGATTTTTTTTTTATGGAATAGCTATTCCATGGAATCCGTATTCCTTGATTTCATAGAATAGCTATTCTTCAATTTAGGTTAGGAATAGCCTATTCCTAATATTATATTTTTGTAATTTACAAAATTATCCTCTATTAAATCCTCAATCTTCTCTCTAATCACTTTCCCAAATCTTATAAATTTTGGTCAATCCATAATTTATATCATATAAAACGTGAAAAATGGAAAAATGACGAAAACGTTAAAAAATGTAAAAATATGAAACACGAAAAATGTGAAAATGTTACAAACACGAGAATATGCAAAAAATAAAATATGCGAAAAACATGAAAATGTGAACAAATGCGAAAAACACGAAGACGCAAAAAAAAGCAAACACACGAAAAACACAAAATAGGATAGCGCGAAAAAGTGACAAAACACGAAATATTAAAAAACGTGAAAAATAAAAACACGAAAATACGAAAAATGCTAAAACACAAAAACGTGACAATATGTGAAAAACATGAAAATGCGAAAAACGCAAACAAAACACCACAACGTTAAAAACAAAAAAAAATATGAAAAAATACGAAAAACATGGAAAAACGTGAATAACACGAAAAAAGTAACAAAATACGAAAAATACAAAAACGCGAAAAAAAAACAAAAAGGGGAAAAACCGAAAAACTAAAACGTGAAAAATCGAAAAAATACAAAATAAAACACAATAACATGACAAAACGTGAAAAATACGAAAACGTGAACAAACGGAAAAAACAAGAAAACTTGGGAAACACGGAAAAACATAAAAAAAAAACGTTACAAACGCATTTTTCGTGTTTTTAACACTTTTTCATGTTTTCGTGTTTTTCGATTTTTTCACGTTTTTCATTTTTTTTCACATTTTCATTTTCATGTTTTCCACTTTTTTCATGTTTTTGTGTTTTTTACGGTTTGCATATTTTTTGTGGTTTTTCATATTTTGCGTGTGTGTTTTTTTTTGTGTGTTAACACGTTTATATGTTTTCGCGTTTTCACCATTTTCCACTTTTATCTCATTTTTTTCTTTTGTTTTTGTGTTTTTAATGTTTTTTTTTTGCGCTTTTACATTTTATTTTTTTACCTCTCTTTTTTCGTGTTTTTACAATTTTTCCGTTTTCATGTTCTTATTGTTTTTTCGTTTTTAATGTATTTTTCACGTTTTCCATTTTTCTATTTTTTATATATTTTTTAAAATAATATATATTAAATATTTTGAACAATTTATAGTAAAAAATTAAAATTTTAAAATAAATAAGAAATTACATTTGAGGATAATATTGTCTTTTTAATAAAAAAATTATCTATTCCATTCTACCTTATTCCATAGGAATAGTAATTCCTAAGAATTTCTATTCCATTCTTTGCTATTCTATTCCTTTGGAATAACCATTTTATTCCATTCCATTCTATTCTGCGAACCAAACGGCACCTAAGTTCTGATAACTCCGAGCACAAGAACTACCGATCTTTTTACATATCTACACTTTTACTCGAGGATCTTTGATTGTGGTTGAGTATTACAATAAAAAGATGACGCCATGGGAGGAGTTGATCAATTTCCAACCATTTTCAATCTAGAAGTGTTCTCCAACTTGTAAATGTGCATCACATTTGGTTAAAGCTAAATCCTATCAAGAAGAAGATTTAGTGATAAAGTTTCTGAAAGGTTTGATTGTTGAGTTTGCTAGAGCCAAATCACATATCTTTCTTATGAAACCTTTGTCGAACATTACTTTTGTTTTGTCTTTGTTAATTCAACAAAAGAGGAAAAATAATTAATTTGGTTTGTAATTGGAATCTTTTGTTAATCTTGCAAAACAAAAAATTTATGATCCTAAGAAGAAGACATCTCCTAAATATAGTCGTTGTGACAAACCTGGTCACACTGTGGATCAATGTTATAAAAAGCATGGATTGCTTCTCAATTTCAAGTTCACTAGAAGCAAGAAGAGTGTGACAGGGAATGTGGCTTCTGATATCAATGCTATTGAGGAGTCTTATGTTGTTATCCCAGTTGCTATGTAGCTAGTTCAATGAGAATCTTCAGCTAGCCTTACTTTGAATAAGGCACAGTATACTCGTTTAATGGGCATTTTAGCTATATATGATTCTGTTCTTGAGCCTGTTATCACTAATGTGGTGTTAAGTACATGTTCTTTTCTTTTTACACAATCTTATATTGCTAGTGCAAGTTCAGTTTTAAATGATGAAAGAGAAAGTACAAAAGTTAATCCTAATTGGATTTAGAAATTATTTATATATACAAGCACACCCTTAGTAAGGATAATTATAAATAGACCCCTTAACATTAAAAAATATATATAATAAACCGCTTTCTGGACTTTTAGCATAATAAAATCAAAAGCCCTAAGCTTAGATAAGTTCAATCAAAAGACGTAATAAAAGGAATAAATCTTGTCGAATGTTCTTTTGTATACCCTATTGAAATGAATGAGGTAAGAAAATACTAAATTCTTGTATTTCTCATTAAGGAAAAATTACATAACTAACTATTACATTTATATCTTGATGTAGGTGTATTCCCCAAGTATACTTAGTGAGCAAGCATAAAATGGACAAGTGGCTTAATCATAGCCATTCATCATGATAAATATGGTGAATGGTTGTGATGACTTAAGGAAACACTTGTATGTGGGTAATCCTATGATAGCTGGATGAAGCTTCTTTTAGAATCCTCTATTGTAGTGATATTACTAAGTTGCCCTTAGACCTTTGTGTAAAGACTAAAAAGGGCCCCTTGAGCAATTATTAACTCTTGGGAACTACTTGTACTTTACTTCATTTATCTCTTACCGAGATTCTTCTTCGGAACACCAAAGGTCTCCTCTCCTCCTTCTTCATTTCGACTTCCATCAACATGCAAACCCTAGAAACTGTTCTCTGGTTTTATTATTACTGTAATAGCCTCCCTCAAACTAGACTTGATAGGGATTCTTCAAGCCAAGTTTGTCTAAAAGAAAACGGAGCTGTGGTGAATGTTGGGCCTTCGTGAATAAGTCTGCGAGTTGTAATGCGGAGGAGATCGGCATGAGGCGGATAAGACCGGCTTGAACACGTTCTCGGATCACATGACAATTTATATCGTATGCTTTGTGCGTTCGTGAAAAACTGGGTTTTGTGCGATATGCATGGCGGATGTGTTATCGCAGAAGAGGAGAGATGCTGTGGTTGGAGGAAGATGAAGATCTTTGAGGAGGTTCCGGAGCCAGTGTATCTCGCAAGAAGTAGACGCCATGGCTCTGTATTCAGCTTCAGAGGACGAACGGGAAACAGTGTTCTGTTTCTTCGATCTCCATGAGATGAGAGAGGTGCCGAGGAAAACGGCGTAGCCGGTGATTGACTTACGAGTCTCCGGGCAAGTGGCCCAATCGGAGTCGGTAAAAGCCTGAAGCTGGAGATCGTTGCATGCAGAGAAGAAAAGACCCAAACCGACTGTCCCCTTAAGGTATCTCAGAATTCTGTGAACTCTATTTTGGTCATTAGTATTTGGTTGGTTAAGATGCTGTGAAAGTTGGTTTACAATGTATGAAATGTCTGGCCTTGTGTGTGTGAGCTTTAATAGTTTGCCTATTATTTTTCTGTAAGATGTGATATCTGGGATGGTAGTTGTGTTTGGGGGTGGTTTATGATTTGGTAAGGCTGGTGAGGGTGCTGGTTTACAGTCTAGAAACTCCATTTCTTGTAAAAGCTCTAACGCGTATTTTCTTTGTGACATGTGCATGCCGTGTTTGTTGCGAGCAAACTCGAAACCAAGGAAGTAATGGAGGTTGCCGAGATCCTTGATGCTAAAGGATGTGTCAAGATGTTGTTTTGCAAGATTGATTGTTTGCATGTTGCTCCCTGTCAAAATAACATCATCGACATAGATAAGCAAGATGGTACTGTGTTCACCTTCATGCTTGGTGAAAAGAGATGGATCAGCAGAGGACTGAGTGAACCCCATGTGCTGGACGGTGGCTGTGAGCTTGACATTCCATTGTCGGCCCGCCTGCCGAAGACCATAAAGAGACTTGTTAAGCTTGCAAACTTGTTGTGGATTGGTTGATCTCATTCCTGGAGGTAGTTGCATGTACACGTCTTCGTTGAGATCTCCGTGTAAGTAAGCATTGTCTATGTCTAGTTGGTGTATATGCCATTCTTTTGAGATTGCAACTGCTAATACTGTTCTAATGGTGGTGAACTTTGCTACAAGTGCAAAGGTAGCATTGAAGTCCACTCCTTCTTGCTGACAATACCCTTTGGCCACTAGGCGAGCTTTGAAACGGGCAACGCTCCCATCGGCGTTGTGTTTGATCTTGTACACCCAACGGTACCCTATGGGCTTCTTCCCTCCAGGTAATGTTGTTATATCCCATGTATGATTTGCTTCTAATGCATTAAGCTCTCTTTGCATAGCTTGTTGCCAGTTCTCGTCTGATTTGGCTTCTGTGTAACTTGGAGGTTCTTTGTGACATGTAAGATTGAGGGAGAAAACACGCTTGGCAGGGGATAATCTTTCATAAGAGAGGTGCTTTGAGAGACCATGCGGTGAATGAGTGAGACAAGGCAAGACGGAGCCTTTGACTAAGGCCAGGTGGTAATCCTTTAAATATGATGGTGGTTGCCTAGTTCGTTGAGGCCTGCCTGTTGCATTTTGTGTTTGCTTGGTTGTAACATGTGTGTTGATGTCTGTTGTGATATCTGATGTGCCTTGATTCTCAATTGCCTGTGTGATATCTACTTGCTGCACTATATCTTGAAATGCATGATCCTCTTCAGTGTCAATATCATCGTCTTGCATGGGTGTCATGTGCAGGATGTCTAATTCTTCCTCACTGCAGTGTGATGTGATTGCTGTTTGATTGTTGAAAGGAAAATGTTGCTCAAAAAACTTGACATTCCTGGAAAAGAAAACAACGTTAGTTGTTAGATTTAATAACTTGAAGCCTTTGGTGCCATGTCTGTAGCCTAGGAAGATGCATTTAATTGCTCTGTCTGTGAATTTGGTCTTGTACCGGTCAAGTGACGAGGCGTAAGCCAAACAACCAAAGACTTTAAGATCTTCTAGGCTGCCTGGTTCACCGTATATGCGTTCATAAGGTGTCTGTCCTTGAATTGGTGTAGAGGGTAACCTATTTATAAGATAAACAGCATGACTGACTGCCTCTGTCCAGTATTCTTTGGGTAAACCACTTTGTAACATGAGCGCTCTTGTAGTGTTCATGATATCAAGGTGTTTTCTTTCGACCCTTCCGTTCTGTTGTGGTGTCTCTGGGCAAGAAGTTTGATGGGTAATACCGTTTGTGGCATAGAACTCCTTCATGATGAACTCTGGTCCGTTATCTGTTCTAATTGATTTCACATTTGTGTCAAATTGGGTATTGATATATTTGCAAAATAGTTGCAGGGCAGTGCTTGCTTCACCCTTGTTTTGCATTAATGTAATCCATGTGTACCTGCTATAGTCATCAAGTATGGTCAAGAAGTAATGTTTGTTGGTGTGTGACTCTTTTATTGGACCCCAAATGTCTGCATGAATTAAGTCAAAACATTTCTTTGCTATGCTATGACTTAAGGAAAATGGTTGTTTTCTCTGTTTTGCTCTTTGACAAATGTCACATGGCATTGATTTGAAGGAATCAAAATCATTACAAGAGAGGTTAAGGCCTTTTAATCGCTCATAAGAGGGATGGCCAAAACGTAAATGCCACATATCGGCTTTGATTGAAAAAACAGAATGAAAACTAGGTACTGGGTATTCCAAGTAATAGAGGCCTTCACGCTCTCTAGCCAAGCCAATCTTCTTCCAACTTGTTGTGTCCTGTATTGTACATACTGAACCCGCTATTACTATGCATAATTTCCCTGTATCCAACAGTTTGCTGGTTGAGATCAAGTTATAATCAAAAGCAGGTATACATAATACATTGTGCAGAATGAGCTGTGGGCTAAGAATCACTGTGCCTATGTATTTAGCTTTGACCTTTTCCCCATTTGGCAAATTTACCCAACATTGGTCTATCTCTGTATATGAACTGTATGATCTAGTATCATAAATGATGTGATATGTGGCTCCGATGTCTATTATCCAACATGATGAAAAAGAGTTAGGATTTAGGGTTTTACCAGATCCTTCTCCCTTAAAGAAGGTGTTGAAACTGCTTCCTGAGGCCGGAGCTTTTCCGGAAAGCTTCTGTGGCAATAGGGAAACAAGTGTGTTATATTTCTCTTTGGTGAGGGAGAATGATTCTGTGTTTGCCTGCTTGTTATCCTCCTCTCCTGAGTCCGCACAATCCCTGTTCTGGTTTACTGCAGCATTTGCTTTCGGTTGGTTTGTTCTGAAAGGACCTCCCTTGTTCCTATTGCCATAGTTCGGTGGGTACCCATGCTTCTTGAAGCATATCTCCTCTGTATGACCTGTATTGCCACAGTATGTGCACAGTGATGAGTTTTTGCCATTTGTTTTTCTATTGTTATACCTTGAGTTGCCTGGCTTGTTGTGTTGTCTGTTCTGAACATTAGTGAAACCTGCGAACATACTGCTTTCATCCCCTTCGTTGTTATTGACAGGTACAAGGCCTATTTGGCGTTCATGTTGGGTTGCCAGGGCAAAAGCCTTGTTGAGAGAGGGAAAAGGTTCAATCAACAGGATCTGCGAATAGATCGTGGAGTAAGAGTCATTCAGGCCTTGGAGGAAGGTGATGACTTGATCCGCATCTTGTTGATCACGGAGTGTTTTGAAAGCATCGCAGCTACACGCCTGTTTGCAAGTGCACTTGGGCATTGGCCTGAGATTCATGAGCTCATCATACAGAATCTTCAAGCAGGTATAGTAATCTGAAACACTTCCATTTCCTTGTTTGAGATTATGGATTTCTCTACGTAGCTCCAGGATTCTGATTGAATCCGTTTGTGCAAAACATTCTCGCAGATCTGCCCAGACTTGATCTGCTTTATCGAGCCACATGATGCTCTGGGCAATGCATGGAGACAACGCATGGTGAATCCATGACATCACCATGTTATTGCATCTCTCCCACTGGTTATACATTGGGTCATTGAGTGCCGGAGCTTGGATGGTGCCATCGACAAAGGAAAACTTGTTTTTCGACATCAAAGCCACCTTAATAGCTCTTGACCACTGGTGGTAATTTGGTCCGGTGAGGACCTGCGATACCAATGCCAAAGAGGGGGTCTCATTTTGCGGCAGATGATAGGGACTGCTAGAGGTTATCAAAGGTGCAGCCATGGTGGTTTAAAGGTGGAACCTTTAACACAATAATTGCTCTGATACCATATTGAAATGAATGAGGTAAGAAAATACTAAATTCTTGTATTTCTCATTAAGGAAAAATTACATAACTAACTATTACATTTATATCTTGATGTAGGTGTATTCCCCAAGTATACTTAGTGAGCAAGCATAAAATGGACAAGTGGCTTAATCATAGCCATTCATCATGATAAATATGGTGAATGGTTGTGATGACTTAAGGAAACACTTGTATGTGGGTAATCCTATGATAGCTGGATGAAGCTTCTTCTAGAATCCTCTATTGTGGTGATATTACTAAGTTGCCCTTAGACCTTTGTGTAAAGACTAAAAATGGCCCCTTGAGCAATTATTAACTCTTGGGAACTACTTGTACTTTACTTCATTTATCTCTTACAGAGATTCTTCTTCGGAACACCAAATGTCTCCTCTCCTCCTTCTTCATTTCGACTTCCATCAACATGCAAACCCTAGAAACTGTTCTCTGGTTTTCTTATTATTGTAATATACCCTCCCATGAAAATGAATTTTAGTTCGTGTAATTGAAACAACTCGGAAATTTAGAATGCAATTAACCACTTGAGTGAGACTTGAGACCTAAAAGCAGAAAGCGAATATTTCTTTTTTGAGTAGCCCTGCACGAATAAAAAGTTCAGAACTTGCTCTGTTGCCTATTCAACTATAGGAATAGAACAGAACATCAAAGTGATTTAGGCATTAGAATTACCTTGTAAGCTTAAAAAGTCACCCCTGCATTCATACTCTCACCTTTTAGGAAACTCAAACTTGAGCCTAACCTTTCTTTATTAACCACCAAATCATCCTCCAGTCCTTCACTTTTAAATCCAAAATGTCCCTTGAAGTCTACCAAGTTATAATTAGCTCGAGTGAAAGATGAATTCACAAAGTGTATATTGTGTACCTTATTCATGAAAATTATCTTGAGCAAAAGATGACTTCGAAATGTGAATAAATTGTCAATAATACCTTACTGAGAAATCTTTTAAGAAATTAAGTCAGCAACAAGATAAAATCCAGTTGACCGCTCTTCATACATGCTCACAAGGAGCCATATACATTTCATCGGCTTGTCTCAGTATGCACCAACTGCCTTTGAACACTCAATTTGTTTATTTTCTAAAATAGCAACGTCCATACCAATTTATGTTAAGTATGTAATTATCATCTTGCTTGTTTTGTTTAGATCCTTCTTAACCGTGTTTCGATAATTTACAGTATCTTTATTTCTTCAAACATCAAACTGGGTTGTCCATTTTTTCTGTTCGAGCTCCTGACTCTCATTCTGATTGTCTATTGTTGGTGGATTATTATTATTTTTATCTTGTTCTAATGTCTAATGTAACTCTCTTCTTCATCTAATGAATTGTTTCCGTTCCAAAAAATATCTCTAACAGAGTTTAAATTGAATTTTGCTTTGTATTTTTTTTTTTATTTGAATAAAGAACTAAATATTCTTAAAAAAAATAAAGAACTAAATAACATAAACTCATAAAAGGTTAAAATTTTGAATAAGGAAAGGAAGAAATTCACACCACAAGACAACTAGTCGACATTGGCTTTGAACTTTCAGTTAAAATTTGCCATCATATATATGTATATTACCCAATTGTCCCTCCTTCAACAAAAGAAGAAACAAATTTAATACACCCTGTCATATGAGTTGCTAAATATTAGTAATTGGAAATCGAATTAAAGCTTAAAAAATAAATTAAGGGTATTGCTATTTACCGCCCTTAAATTCCTTACTACCACCATCTTTTGACAATTTTACCCTTTGCATAATTTTTGATTCAAAATTTGAGAAAAAAAATTTGAGAGAAAAATTTAAAATTTGGCCTAAACGGATGCGGCATCCGTTCGGCCCATGGTGGGGGCGGACGCGACACTCCGACCGACCCATGGCAAGAACGGATGGCGCATCCGCCCCCACCATGGGCCGGGCGGATGCGCCATCCGTTCTCACCATTGGTGGGGCGGAGTGCCACGTCCGCCCCCACCATGGGCCGAACAGATGCCGCATCCGTTTAGACCAAATTTTGAATGTGCAAAATCGTAAAATTTTTAGTGACGAAAAATACTAAATCGTTCAATTTTTTATGACGAAAAATGCAAAATTCCCCAATTTTTTGTGACAAAAAATACAAAATCGTCATGAAAAATATGTATTATTTTCATGAGTTCTTTGATAAAAAAACATAAATTTTAATGTTTCCGACTCGTAATCGTCCATTTTCGTGGTTCAGGTTGTTACACATCAATTATTTTCATAATTTCAATTATTGTTTTTCGGGTTTATGATTTTGGAGAGAGAATTTTTAGTTTTTGATCAAAATTATGAGAAGGGCAAAAAAGTCCAAATGAAGGCGGTGATAGTAATTTGAGTGCGGTATTTAGCTGCTCACTAAATTAATCAAGCTAGATCAATGGAGGCGAATAATAATAATAATAAATAAATAAATACAAATTAGTTTTATGGATTGGAAAAAGGCTTAATAGGCACTCAGCCCTCTAAACTTGTAACTTTTTTTCACCTCGCCTCCTCAATTTAGGGGACAACCTCTCAACCCCATTAACTCTCCTAAAACATCACATACAGCCCCTTACACCTCTATGTTCGGTCAAAATATTGACCCGTGTAGAAAACGCGTTTGACTGTTGACCACATCAATGTCACGTGTCATTTTTTATTAAAATTTTCCATTCTGGCATAAGAATTCTGATCGAAATCCATCTCTGGTAGTTGCTCGCCGAGCACAAATGGGCTTGCTCGCTGAGCAGGGGTCTCAATGGAAAAATTTAATAAAAAAAAGACATGTGACATTGGTGTTGTCAATAGTCAAGCGCGTTTCCTACACGGGTCAATATTTTGACCGAATATATGGATGTAAGGGGTTGTATGTGATGTTTTTGAAGAGTTGAGGAGGTTGAGAGGTTGTCCCCTAAATTAAAAGAGCCAGGTGGAAAAAAGTTATAAATTTAGAGGGCTAGATACCTATTAAGCCTTGAAAAAAAAACCCTTAAACTCTTTATATAAAATAGTGCAATCTTACCATTAATATTTTTTTTAGATAGAATAATTCCATAATTTCAAACTCAATTGACATTAGATTCAACATAAGTTTATTTTCTGTTAATTTGATTCTATATCTATATTGTCTAAGCTTTATTATGATCCACGTGGAACCAAATGTTAGTTGTAACATTTGTATTGTTTTATACGTGGCATTTATATTTGTTATCATTTAATAATAATTATTGGGCTAAATTTATACTCTATCACTTATTATTAGGTCTGGTGAGAGGTCGATCTTTGACTTGATCTTCAGAGATTGATTTGTCCCAAAGGAGGCTTTCTAGGTACACTCTAATGCCAAACTCAATAAGAAGTAACTCTCATATTTCAATAGAATCATTTGTTTAAATTCTACCTTTACTGTAAATCATTAACATCATTTAAAATTAGTAAGCACATTAATCACCAATTCTTCATAAATAAATTAGGAAAAATAAAGTGATATTTACCAAGAGAAAGTGGGTTGTATTGTGATGAACATGAACACAACGTATATGCCTTCGTGTGTTTAAGATAGATGCGTGAGATTTTGATTTGTATTTGGTCCAAATTCTCAAGTTTTGCGTGATTATGGACCACTTGTTGAATAACATTAGTAAATGTTTTTATTTGACTCAAAATTTCACTTGAATATGGTTATATATACCAATCAATTCAATTTATTCATCAAAAAGGTAAATATCAATTTTTAATTTGAGTGTAATGAAAAAAATAGTCTAAAATTCGTTTAATTTTTTTTTTAGATTTTCGACTAAAATTTCATCTTATCAAAATTTAGCATTTAATAGAAGCAATTTTTCAATTATTAGTAAAACTTTTGTAATGCTTTCTTGGACTCCGCCATGTGGCTTCACAGAAGCGCGAATCTACTCTCAAAGACATAGAATATGTAGCTTCTTCTCAGCTAAATATAGCAAAGCGACTGCGTACCAGAAACGTGACTTAGGAATTGTCGCTACTCTTAGTTAATGATCCGCTCATTGCCATATCACACTTGATCTATAAAATCAC
The DNA here is from genome assembly GCF_963576675.1 of Euphorbia lathyris. Classification (NCBI taxonomy): domain Eukaryota; kingdom Viridiplantae; phylum Streptophyta; class Magnoliopsida; order Malpighiales; family Euphorbiaceae; genus Euphorbia; species Euphorbia lathyris. Next base: position 74,487,659 of record NC_088918.1, on the reverse strand, counting down.
GGGCCAAGTGGTCTTAAAGAATATCATGTCTGGATATCTGGACACGCTTATTCCTATCAATCGGATATATATGATCCGCCCTGTTCCACAATCAATAACCATCTTTTACAGCTCAACATCAATAACCATTTATTAATTCTATTAAATTTATATTGTAGCTTTATTACTAATTATACAGGAATATTCACATGGACTTTAATGACCAAGTGAATTTGGTCATTCACCGTTAGATCTAAACTTATTAAATCTAAGTCGCATGATACTTTGAATCTTTACCTTAAAATTCTAATAAGCCTAGATCTAACGGTGAATAACTAAATACTACATAATCATTAAGATCCATGTGATCAAAATCGACTAATTATAATCATTATCTAATTATTTTTAGGGTAATTAATTTATTAATCCCTATATTTTGATAAAACACACTGTTTAGTCCCTGTATTTTCAAAAACATACGGTAAAGTTCCTAACGTTTTTCTCGGTGAACTGTTTAGTCCTTAATGTTTTTCTCGGTGAACTATTTAGTCCCTGTCATTAGACTCTCATAAAGATTCTGTTAGTCGATTTGGATTTGCGTTCTTCTTTTCCTTTAAACTCTAATGCATCTGAAATTAACTTTGAATGTTTTTCTTCTTGATTTTCTTCTTAATCGTTCAAATTCGTAAGCATTAGGTCTGTTCTTTTTCTTGTTCTCCATACAAATAACTTCTTCTTCTAAATTGGATTTTCTTTTGTGAAGTTTGAAGGTAAATAGTAAAAGGTAATTTAGTCATTTTCGAAGTCATAAACGGTAAAAAATCTAACAAACAGACGGGAGGACTAAACAGTTCACTGAGAAAAAGATTAGGGATCTTACCATGTGTTTTTGAAAATATAGGGACTAAACAGTATGTTTTGTCAAAATATAGAGATTAATAAATTAATTACCCTTATTTTTATAAAGTGATTTAAACATCAGAACGAGTTCATCGGTGTGATCCTATACAATGTTTTAAAAACCGGCCCGGACATCGAACCGGTCTGACAAAGGGTTCAGGGGTCGATGGGTTCAACCGGTTGACTCGGAATGGTCGAACCGGATGATATTTTAAATAATAAATAATATATATACATAAAAAAATTAAATATATATATATATATCAGATTTTATTATTTAAATGAATTAATTACAAAATGTATGAAAATATTATAAATATATTTTAACATTTTTAATTCTACTGTAAATATAAGTATAATTTAATGTGAAATAAAAGTATAAAAAAATAATGAGAAAAAAAAAAACTGATCCTAAAGAAAAGCTATACCACACTAGAATCACTCAAATATATAGAAAGGAAGCAACTTCCTCCTTCCCTCACTCAATTCCTCAAACCTTAATAGTCTCCAAACTCACCTACCCACAACGCAAAAGTCTTCTGCCTACGTGTCCACTTTGACGATGACGTCATCCTAAATCTCTCCTTGCTTCCTCGAAACACTCCTATCCTTCTTCAATTCTCCATTCAACACTTCCAGAATCCCATCTCACGTGCTACTCCACGTGCCATTTGACGAATCAACGGCCTATATTCAATCCCTTCCTTTGACCATCTTGATTTGAAAAACCCAAAATTCATTCCCAATTCTTTGTTTTTGGTATCTTTTATTTCAGACATTCAACCTTTCATTTTTCAGTTTCACAATTTTTTTTTTTTTTTTAATAGCTTTAAATATAAAACTCAATTCGAAGATAAGAAGTTTGGAGAAGCCCAATTCTCTCCGTCGTCGGAACCATTTCAATCTCTCCGATTCGGTTTTTGTTTTACTGTTCTCGATAAATTAAAATTTTAGGTGGTTAATTAATTCATTGAATTTTTAATTAATTACAAAATTCAATTTGATTAATATATGATAAACAATAAATTTCTCTGAGTCTGTTCAAAATGATTTAATTTTACTTTTGTAGTTCAAATAAAACTTAATTTTAAGAAATTTTACTGGTACGTAAAATTTAATTTTAGATCACTCAAATTATAATATTATGCACAAACATATAAAATTAGCCCCTCACAGACTAATCATATATTCGTCACTTATAAAAAAGGTTATTCATTTTATATGTGTTCGAAATTTAATATTTGTCATATAACTATAAAGAGATCTTAAACTCAACTATGAGAGTTAAGACCATGTTCTTTGTTACTTAATTTCAGTATCAATCAGTTAGGTTCAGTCTTTTATATTACTTATTGTAATTATAATTATTATTATTAGAACCATTATTATTTTTATAAGTTTTTTATTTTAATTATTGCTATTAATAAATAATTATATTATTATTTCAGTTCAGTAAAATTCAGTTCAGTTTAGTTTTTTTTAGTAAAAAACAACAAAGCTTTATTTATTCAGGAATTTTCACATACACCTTAATGAGCAAGTGAATTTACTCATTCACCGTTAGATATAGACTTATTAAATCTAAGCCCCAGGATGCTTTAATCTCTACATTGAGATTATAATAAGCCTAGATATAACGATAAATGAGCAAATTCTACATGCTCGTTAAGGTGCATGTAGATCTAGACTTATTAGAATTCTAAGGTGAAGATTCAAAGCATCCGAAGTTTAGATTTAATAAGCCTAGATTAAACAGTGAATAGGTAAATTCACTTGCTTATTAAGGTGCATGTGCAAATTACTGATGAGAAAATTAATGTGTTGAACAAAACAAAATATCAGGGACTAAATTGACCAAAATTAAAGTAACGAGGACTGATAATGTCTTTTACCATTGAAGAAACACCATAAATATCACACCCATAACCCCATTCTTTTTCCCCTTCTAATAAACACATTTTCATTATGTCAAGTGACCACTGGCCCCATTTCTACCACCACCAACAACAGTCTCCTCCGACAATCTTCTCCGTCGCCGGAGATGGTGTCTCCGATTCCACAGTCGTCACCACCTCCGCCCCCACTGCCGCAACCACCACTGCCTCAACAGGTCATTTAACCATCCCGGAGGGCCGCGTAGCCAAGCCGATCCGGCGACGATCTAGAGCATCAAGAAGAACTCCGACGACTTTATTAAACACAGACACAACAAATTTCCGCGCTATGGTTCAACAATTCACCGGAGGACCAAGTGCGCCATTTGGAACGACGTCGTCTCAGCTGAATACGCACAGTTTCAGCTTCGCAATGAATAGTACTAATCCTAATCCACGTCAAGGACATGTTAATAATCCTAGTGGGGTTATGATTAATCCTAATTCAGGTTTCCATATCCAATATCAGAATCAACAGCAGCAAAATCAGCAACAGCCGTACATGTTTTCTTTGGGGGCTAATAGTAATTCTACTGGTCAAGGAGATGGGTTTTTTCATAGAATTGGATCAGGCACGGCGGAGGACGGTGTTCCGGTGGGTAGAGCGCCGCCGTCGTCTTCTTCTTCCGGTAATGAGAACAGAGGCAATAGTTTCTTGTTTTGAAGGAAGGAACAGAACAAAGTTAGGCACTGACTGGACTTGTCCGAATTGAGACAACCATTGACCAATGTAAATATCGTGTCCCTTACAACTTCTTAAATTAATTAGCCTTTTTTATTTTTTGGAGGGGGATTAAGGGTCTAAATGTGGCCAATAGTTGGTTGCCACGTATTTTTTATTTTTGCCATTTTAGTATATGATTGGTTTTATAGTTTCTTTACTATTCCAATTTAGGTTTGTTTTAAAAAATCATGGTCCATGAAAGGACTCCTTGAGGTCTACATTTGTAGTTATTTTTATAAAATGTTATATATACATTATATTTATAACAAAGCACTAAATTTATTTGATTCTTATCTATATTTTATTGTTTTTATTAGTTATTTACTATTTGCTGTTGATAATAATCAATTATCTGAAATATTAAGAAGAACCAAAAATAACAAAAAAAATATATTATTTGGAGTGAAAAACAAAATGCAATTATAAAATTAAAAAAACCGAATAAATCATTCAATGTGATATAAAATAACATGGTATAAAATTAGGGAATTTTAATTTATATAGTTTAAAATGAAACAATCTGTTCATTTCATGTAGATTTTATAATCTAATAAATTTCTTTTTAGGAATTTTATCAAAAAAATTGATTGATAATTATAGATAAAAAAATTATGATTTTTTTTGATACGTTAGTAATGAATGTTTGCATTATTTTAAACTATAAGAATTAAATTTAATCCCAAAAACTTTTAAAACATATTTATACATTATCCTTAAACCAAAATAATCTACTTTAATTCAGTTGTAACCAAAAAAAAAAATCTACTTTAATTGACCAATACTATTCAAAAACAACTTTCAGATTTGTTATTAACTAACAATTTAATTAATTTAGTATTTCCAATTGGACATCTACTATTTGAATTATAAATTAAAATAACTTTCACTATTGATTAATTTTTTTTTTCAAACAAGGTAAGCAATATCCATATCGAGACTGTAACGACCCGGTCTGGAGAGGGTGGTGTCGGGATAGAAGGTCTGAACAATGAGCGACCCTAAGGGATGGCAATGGGGTAGAAATGAACTGAATCTCACATCGGAAATGGAAAGAGAGTGATTGAGACTTACTAGTAAGATGTGAATCCAATACATGTAGACGCGTTTTAGAGCCGTGAGGCCCAATGTGTTGGAATTGGACCAGAGCGGACAATATCTACATAGTATTGGAACAGAGTGTTACACAGACTAATCATTGTTTCGCTACCGGCCAGTTGGTTCACCGATTTAAGATTACTTCATGTCTAAAATGATGTTCGAATCCTCACTCTTGGTTAAGGGTTACCGTTGGACTACGGGTTAAAGTTTTTTTTTTTTTTTATATTTGTTATGTTAAGTATGTAATAAATAATTTAGGAGTTTTCTAGAAAGAGTGGAATGGGAATTGATTTGAGTGAGAAATGGGAAGGAAGAGGGGGTGAATTTGGTCATATTCATGGGGTCCACCGGCGTAGAAAAGTTGAAATGCTCTTTATAATTAAAGTCAAAATATGATATCATATAATCATTTGCTAATTTGAATTTAGTGGTTGCTTTTTTTAGGGCTAATTACAAATCTAGCCTAATTAAAAGGGTCCATTTACATATCTAACCCACTTTGCTTCAATATCACCAAATTAGACACTTTCATCCACTTTGGATAACAATACCCTCATTTCAATTCATCTTCTTTCTCAGATGTTGAACGTCTTTCTCGTCATCCCAAACGGGCAAAAAGACGGTGGTTTATAGAGAGAAGAAATTTTGTTTCGTTCAACCTTTGAAGAACTAGTGTCTGCGGAAGAGGATTAGGAAGGAAATCTTAAAAAATAAGAAAGAAAAAAAAAATCTAACAATTGAACTGTTGTGATGTCGCATTTCTGACGAATTCGTCGCAAATGCGACAAGATTTGTCGCAACTGCGGCAACGGTTGTCGCATTTGCGATGAAATGCGACAGCAAGTTGTCGCATTTGCGATGAACTGCAACAGCTGTTATCGCATTTGCGACAAAATGCGATAGCAGTTGTCGCATTTGCGACAAAATGCGACAGCGATTGTCGCATTTGCGACAAAATGCGACAGCGATTATTGCATTTGTGAAGTAGTGTCGCATTTGTGACGAAATGCGATAAATTCGTCATAAATGCGACAACAATGGAGGAAATTGACGGAAAATGGTGGAAAATAGAGGAAATTGAAACAATACCATTACAGATGAAGAAAGAGGCAAGACTAGCAAGAAAAACATGTATTTAAGCTAAAAACATACCATTTCTACGGGAAATTGAACATAATACTTCAATAATCACAAACGATTGGTATCAGAAATTGAAGAATGCATGAACCGAAGAAGAAGAAGAAGAAGAAGAAGAAGAAGAAGAAGAAGAACCAATCGAAGAAGAAAGAAGAAGAAGAAGAATCGAACGAAGAAGAAGATTCGGTCGAAGAAGAAAGAAGAATAAGAATCGATCGAAGAAGAAGAATGGATCGAATAGAAATATGGGTATTCTTGTCCAAAGTGGATGAAAGTGTGTAATTTGGTGATATTGAAGCAAAGTGTGTTAGATATGTAAATGGACCCTTTTAATTGGGCTAGATTTGTAATTAGCCCCTTTTTTTATTTGGCTAAGATTATATTTAATTTTAATTGGTTCTACTCAACTTAGATTATGAATTAATTACTAATTTTCAATATTAGGTTGCTGTAAGTTCAGTGATTAGGACATGTCAAACACGTGGAGAAGTATATAATGACTTCCGACTTAAGAAATTTACATCACCATATGTGACAGGGGCGTAGCCAGTGGGGTATGGGACCTCCAATCTTCCGGAACACCCTTGATGAATAGTGGTTCACTCCCGAGCAGCTCCCAAAATAGTTAAAATTAGTATAGAATATGATTATATGACATAAAACTAAGTTTGCATAGTTGGTTGTAGTAATATTTAAAGGAATCTCTATATCTAATTGGTTCTATGTTTGAATCTCCTTCATTCTCCTTTAAAAATATCAATATTAATCATTATTAACCTCATTCTCCTTTATTATTTTTAATTGTATTTTTTAAGTTACAAAATTCATGACCGATAAGACAATTTGATGAATAATTTCTCCGATTGACCAAACTTGTCAACGTTAGGGATAAAATTGCTCTTAGTTGCCAACGTTAAGAGTAAAATTGCATCATTTTAGACGTTAGGGGTAAAATTGTTCTTCGGTGTAAACATTAGAGTATTTTTTACACCTTATCCTTACTTTATATTGAATCTCAGTTGTTATGTACCTTAATGTTTTCATTTATGATCAAATTTACCCTTCTACTATCAAAAATTTGAAAATTTTGATTTGACTACTATGAATCAAAGTCTTAAGTCGTTATTAAGAAAAAAAATCGTCATACAATGGAACCCCTCCGGACTTTAAGCTCTGGCTCCATCACTGCCGTATGACCGTTTTTTGGGAACTTTGGCTCTTGGTGTTTATTTTTAGTTTGGTGGCAAATTAATTAATGTGATTTTGCCAAATATGGTCTAGGTTGTAAAATATTATGAACAATCATGATTTTTCTGTTTTGTGTGCGTGTAAAATATTATGAACAATCATGAGTATAACACTCAGAATGTACGGAAAGAAAAAACACAGAGTATCAGGGGCGGATTTAGTGGGGGACTTAAGACTCGAGTACCTACTGATCATCAAAAAACGTTAAAACTTCTAGTAAAAATGTCAAAAAAATATTTAGTTAGCATTCATAGAGCACGGTAAACACCCGTTGTCGGTGAATCATGGATCTGTCACTGCAAAGTATCATACACAAAATGCAGAGTCTGTCGATTTTATTGTTAGCATCAATTCGAACTCAAACAACCAACAATCTGTAACCATCTGATCAATTGAAGGATCTTATGGTTGCCAAACATTCCTGCAGAAAAAGTAATGAAAAAATGGAAAATCAGTTATTTAAGCTTTACCAAAATGCTCATGAATTCACTCCGTTTTTCCAAAAAGTTCACTCTTTTTTTTTTGTTAGAATGGAAAGAAGAAGCAGCAGAAAACCAGAAAAACAGAAAGGCTACGTTAAGTAGCTAACAAACGGGAAATAACAAATCCTTGATAATCTTCCAAGAGTAAACGAGCCATGTCCGGCGGGGAGTGAAGAATTCTCGTAAAAGTTTACTCCTTCTTTAGCTTTTAGCTTTTGATTTTTATAAATAAGGTATACATTATATTGTCTTTTTCAATGAGAATATTAGTAATTTTCATACCATAAAATCTAGTTTCTATTTTATGATGGTATCAGAGTGTTTTTTCGAAGTTTTAATTCATTTTTATTTATCTATTTATTTTTCAACCGTAAACATGAATGTAATCACACCAGGAAGCTGGGAATGAAACTCTTTGTTTAGCCTTAGTTACTCATGTCCTCACATGACCAAACAATGATCAATGGTCACGTTATGTAAAGGTCGCATTGATGTCAAAGAACAAATTTGGTTTTGTGAATGTTACAATGCAATACCATATTTGTTACACGTCGTCTCACAATCAATAGCTCATAATATAATCTGGCTTCATAAGGCATCAAAAGTGTGGGGATGATATATACAATCGATTCTCACACAATGATTGCATAGTTGAAAAAGGAGATACAAAATCTGAAATAAAGAGAAATGACAGTAGTTGATTGCTACACATAGCCAAACATACTTCATGATGAACTTATGAATCTAAAGCCTTTGCCAAAATGCAGTTGTGATCCAGCATGCTCATATGGTGCAATTAATACAACAAAGGCTGAACATGATGCAGCCGAGTAATTATCTTCTTGCAAGGATTAAGAGACCAATATCGGAATATCAGAATCTCCTTGGGAAACTACTTCTCATGACCTGAGAGCACAAAACACAGACCGACAGAGGCCGAAGTCATGCAGACCCTCTCTGATGATTAAGTCAGCAAGGTATCTTTAGAAAGAGTACCAACTTGAAAGTAGTTCAATGATAGATGAGTGAATATTAGTTACGAAACTTGTATCTCTCATTTATGTGTTATTTATGGGCAATTGTTTACTAATGAGCTTGTATAATATACATGTGTCAATCCTTATAGGCTTTGGACCCTATAATTCTGCACTGAAGCAAAGTTGAGCGTATCATTTGGAATCCGAAACTTCAATTGCATCTTGCTAATTCATCTTTCCGAAAAGTAGTGGGCCGGACTGATGTTTGGTCATTTAATGGGCCCGAGCCTTAGCTTGTTAGGCCCAAAAGCCATTAATTACCATATCAGGAGCCCCCCCAAAGTATTTTGAGAAGCTCTAGGGCTTCTTTGATTACAAAACTGTTATAATTACCCTCACAATAACGACATCACAATAATGCCTTTATACGTGCCGCCTCCTTCGAAATCATTATTACATCCAACTAAAAAATGTATTGATGATGACGAAAGACTCTTCACCATCCATATTTTCCAATAAATCAACGAGAACAGAGAGATGAATTTGCTGAAAATAAGAACCTATTTATATTATAATGCCAATACATATATTTACAATTATATCATTAATGAGTGTTCTCACATAAATATGTGTTTTCACACTGGAGACGGTTTTTATGTGATCTATGTGGGGTGTTTGAGACTGTCTATCGTTGTTTCTTAGCTCTATTTTTTTTTGGAACCTGAAAGTGAAGCTTAAATAGATGATGGATTTGCATCCATATAAATAGTGTTCACAAGCCAGTCTGGCACAATAGTTGAAACAAAATCGCTAGCATTGGAACAGGCAAGCCTAGCTACCAAATGAGCCGCACTGTTCGCTAAACGAGAAATAAAAGCTAATTTAAAAGATGGGGTGGATCTTAGCAGGACTCGACAATCTTCCACAATCATACCAAATTCAGAAATGTCCTGCTTTTCAGAGTGAATAGCATCTACCACAGCCTTAGCATCAGATTCAAAAATAACAGCAGATTAACTCAAATTAGCAATCCATAACAAACTCCTGCGGATTGCAAGAGCTTCAATGACACGTGGCTCCTTAATGCTTGGGATAAGACTGCTACTACAAAAGAGAAATGCTCCCCTTTCGTCCCTAATAACCGCTCTCATGCCACTGCTCTCTAATTCATTGAAAATGGCCCCGTCGATATTGCATTTGATAAAGCACGTGCTAGGCGTGTTCCATCTATGTTGAAGATTTGGCGAAAAGTGGTTACCTCTCATCTGTGTGCCCTGTGTACGCGGGAGTGGCTGGACGGCCGTGGGCGGGGCCGTCTGTATGTGCGTTGCTTGCGTGTGTCGATTGCCTAAAGCTGGCGCCTTCTGTTGATAGGCTTTCCAATCCTGAACAACCTCCAAACTGATTCGCCAAACCGTGTCTGCCGGCCACCATCTCATGTGCCACAGGACTCTGTTTCTGTGGTCCCAGATTGCTTTGAGTGCACAACCGATTCTAACTATTTCTTCCAGATTTGAGTTGCTCAAGGCTTGGAGAAGCCACTCGTCAAGGTATCTGTTATCCACTCTTGGCGCAGGAACACCTGCTACACGCCAAATGTCACCTGCGAAACAACAATCAACAAATAAATGGTTATCCGTCTCTTCTTGCTCCACACATACTGGGCATTCAGTTGAAATGGGGACTCTTCTCTGGGCCAACCGAGCTCTAGTGGGTAAGCACTTTGAACACAGACGCCAAATAAACTGTTTTAGCTTAGGGGGAATCATCAGTTTCTACAACCTCTTCCAACCCTCTTGGGCTCTGCTAGCTTCTACTAGCCCCATACCTGACAAGTAGCCCGAGTGAACATTGTAGTGTCCATCCCTTGACCAATGCCAGATCCTCATATCTTCCCCTGCATTGTATGGCAAGATAATATCACTAATAGCCTGCACTTCCACTTCGTTAAAGCAGCCGTTTAGTCTCTGCATATCCCACCCTCTCCCATTTTCAAGGAACAAGTCCGCTACCATCAAATTCTCCATTCCAGGGACCAAAAAGGAATTTATGCAAAAACCCTCTAGATTAGGAACCCACTCATCCTCCCAAACTCTGATTGATCTACCATCTTCCACTCTCCATCTAACCCCTGTTTTCAATATACTAATGCCTTCCCATATGCTTCTCCAAACCATACTAGGATTATTGCCTAATTTGGAGAGAAGTAAGTCCTCCCTAGGGTAATATTTAGCTTTGAACATTTGACTCACTAAAGTATTTGGGAATTTTAGTAATTTCCATCCCTGTTTACCTAACATTGCTAGGTTAAACACATGTAGATCCTTAAAACCCATCCCACCTGAATCTTTAGGTCTACACAATTTACCCCAATCAAACCAATGAATGTTTTTTCTGCCCTCAGGTTTCATACCCCACCAAAAAGAATTCATTAATTTTTGCAGCTCATCACAGATAGATAAAGGTAAGAGGAACGTACTCATACAAAAGGTTGGCAAGGCTTGAGCCACAGACTTAAGAAGCACCTCTTTCCCAGCCTGGGACAGGAATTTGAGACCCCACGCACCAAACTTCTTGCGAAGCCTATCAATCAGGAAAGCGAAAACTCTGTGTTTGGAACGTCCAATAAGTGATGGTAAACCCAGATATCTGCATGTGTCGAGAGGAGTGCACACCCCCAATAATGCTTTGATCTGTAATCGCAAAGGTTCAGACACATTAAGACTGAAGAAAACCCCTAATTTGCTCAAGTTTACTGTCTGACCCGAAACCACTTCATATTTAGACAGGATGTTCATGACCTTTCTAGTCTCATCAATAGTTGCCCCAAAGAACAAAAAGCTGTCATCAGCAAAGAAAAGGTGTGTTACTGTCGGTGCCCTTCTGCAGATCTTACACCCTGAAATAAGCCCTTCTTCTTCAGCCTTTCTGATAAGTTTAGATAAGACTTCAGCACACATGATAAAAAAGGTAGGGAGATAGGGGATCCCCTTGCCTCAATCCTCTACCAGGGACAACTTGGTCAGAGCACTCCCCATTTATTGCCACCTTGTATTTCACAGTTGTTATGCATAGCATCATCCAGCCAATCCAGGTTTCATGAAATCCCATTCTGCCCAAAACTGCTTTAAGGAAATCCCAATCAACTCTATCATAGGCCTTGCTGATATCAATTTTTAAGGCAACCTGCCCATTCTTCCCTCTATTCAATCTCTTCATATAATGTATGCTTTCAAAAGCCACCTGCACATTGTCAATTATAGACCTTCCAGGAACAAAAGCAGATTGAGTTTCACCAATAATCTTAGGGAGAACCCTTTTCAGACGATTTGCTAAGGCCTTGGCAATTATCTTGTAGATGACATTGCACATGGAGATAGGGTGAAAATCCTTCAGCATTCTAGGATTGTCAACCTTTGGAATCAGAACAATTGTGGTGTCGTTTATTCCACTTGGAAATTCCCCCTCACTAAGCCACTTTGCGCAGGCTGCTCCCATATCTGCTCCCAATGTGTCCCAAAAGGCTTGAAAGAAGCCCAGATTTAGCCCATCAGGGCCATGGGATTTGTTAGGACTTATAGAAAATAGAGCTTTTTTAAACTCTTCATGATTAAAAGGAGCAACAAGTGATTCGTTCATGTCAGGACTGATGCACGTGTCAATTACCTGCACAGTGTCACCCCTACTCAAATTCGAAGCCGAGAAAACATCCTGGAAGTAACTATGGGCAAGGTCCAATAATTCGGCTTGGTTATCAATCACAACCCCATTCTCATCTGTCAAAGAGGTAATTGAATTCTGTTGACGTTTAGTTTTGACACTAGCATGGAAAAACTGTGTGTTTCTGTCCCCTTCTATCAACCAGAAAACCTTAGCCCTCTGCCTCCAATAACTCTCCTCAGCTTCCAGGGTATCATTAAGTTTTCTTTTGGCTAGGAAATAAGCGGCAATGGAATCCCTGTTTCTACTACCATGTAATCTTTCCATTTGGGTCCTCCATTTCCTAATTTGGCTTTTGAAACGCATATTGAAACTCTTTCCCCACACTGTCATTTTCTGCACACACTCCTCTAAATTTTCCTGAACTAGTTTGCCCCTCTGGCTTCTCCAGTGACCTCTAACCAAATTATTGAACTCCTGCTCTTTAAGCCAAACCTCCTCAAAATGAAATCTCCTTCCTCTACTTCTACTTCTCTCCCTTTCCAGATGAAGAAAGAGCAGAAGGTGGTCTGAATACCCAGTCATACAAGTTTTGAGGTGATGATTGTCAAATCGATTCAGCCACTCAGCCGAAGCAAAACCCCTATCCAGTTTTTCTCTAACCTAGAGCTCGGACCCTCTACCTCTTTCCCAAGTAAATCGGTTACCGTTCAGGATCAGTTCGCTCAGCCCACACTCCTCAATTGTTTTGGCAAACTCCTGCATTAAGGGGTTAGGGTATACCGCTCCACCCACCTTTTCATCAGAATTCATAATACAATTAAAATCTCCAATCACTACCCATGGGACAGAATCATCCCTGGCTAATCTTCTCATTAATTCCCAAGACTCTCCATGCCTACTACGATCAGCAAAACCATAGAAGCCCACCAATCTCCAATCGCCCTGAGAAGAATTAGTGATAATTGCCTCAATATGATGATCAGAAAACTTTTGATCACCACCTGAGTCCCTGCTTTCCACAACAAAGCTAACCCTCCACTACGGCCTCTTCTACTGACAGGGAATGCTCCCTCAAACTTTAACTGTTGTTTTAGCAAACTTACTCTCTGATCCTCTACTAGTGTTTCCATCAAAAATACAATATTAGGGCTTTGGGACGAAACAAGCTCCTTTAAGGAGCGAACTGCCCAGTGGTTTTCCAGGCCACGACAGTTCCAGCTTAAACAACTCATTTCCCCCGGCGGCCCTGATCTTTAGGGCTCGCCGAACCAATTTCTGTGGAACTCCCCTTATCCTTTCCAAGAACAGAGACTTCCCCCTCCTGCCTATCCTCTCCCCCCTCCCTTCCCTTTCCCTTATCCTCCCTTCTTCTTTTTCTGACATTATTTAATTCCATCTCAGTATCTTCCCCCTTATCTCCCTCCTCCTCACCCCCATCCCTTGACCCTCATCGTTCGCTAAAGGCTTAAAGAAAGGCCCTGTAAATGGACAGATCATTACTTCTCTCTCCCCCTCCCTCACTGGTTTGTTCATCCCCCTCACTTCCTTCCCTCTCCCTGTATTAGTTATATCCCTCATAGCTCCCGATCCCCCTCCCCTCCCACCTCCGAACCCCCTCAACCCCCTCCCCCCTTGCTATCAATTAACCATTTTGCCCCACTATTGTCTCCACCTCTTCTGACTGGGGCTTTAAGCCATTCCCCCCACTCTCTCTAAATCTCACCCCCCTGCATATTGAAAACTCTCTCACAAAAGCGTTCTGTATGCCCCATGCAACCACACACATAGCAGAAAATACCTAAACGCTCATATTTGAAAGTAGCTAAAGACCACACGTTTCCAGTGCTCCTCAGTTTTTTAAACCTTTTCAAAGGGAGTTCACTATCTAGACTGACTCTGATACGCATAAACTGTCTGTGAATACCAGAATTATTGTTTAAATCATACTCCTCAAAAGTCCCTAGAAAGTTTCCTAGTTGTTTGCCAACTAGTTCAGACATAGTCCCCACATGAAGGCCATAAATTTGCACCCAAATAGAATAGTTCAATAAATTCACATCATCTATATACACGCCCAAATTCCAGACATTCATAATCAATATATAATTGTCAAATGAACAAGGACCTCCAGCAATCACCCTATCTCTATCCATCGGATGAAAGAATTCAAAAGAGTAAAGGTTAGAGCTTACCTCTTGAATTTCGACCCCTCGCATTGGTCTCCATAGAACCGCCAACCTGTTTCTCATGCTCAAGAAATTGAGTGGCCTACCCGCCACAAACCTTCCTAAGAAGCAAAGACCCGTACCAATCACCACTTCTGGCACAGTCGGTGTAAGCAAATCAAGCAGCCCACCTTCATCTCCTTCAATCCTGAGTCTCTCTAAATCCCTTTCCATTTCTGATATCTTTTCAAACTAACTCCTGTCCTAATTGAAAAACAGCAGACAAAATAGCCCCAAGAGTATACGACTATAGAATCCCCAAGCCTCTCCAAGAAAAACCGCAGCCTAAAGAACCCGCCACCACTCGTCTCACCAGCGAGTCCACACCGCCGCTCACCAGGAACGGCCTCCTCACCACCGTCGCACGCCCCCCGCGCCTTCATCTCTCCCGCCCACGGCCAAAGCGAACCCGCCTCTGACCTAGGTTGAAAATCGCAAAATCCGGAACCGCAAACCGCGAACTCGAAACAACAGAATACAAAACCCACTGATCGGAACAGGGACTACCTTTACCGGTCGACGGAAAGGACCCTCTCACCGGTAACGACTCACAGCGACGGCCCTTACCGAGGTAGCACGGCGTCGGCGTCAGCGATTTCGCGTGTTCGAGAGAGACTTCTTTTTTTTTCTTAGCTCTATTCTTTTTATTGATTTGATTTAATAAAGTTTGTTATTTTTCAAATATATTTATATTCTTGTGAAATGAATTTGAAATATTACCAGAAAATTTTCAATTGCGAAACTCGTGTCAAACTCAGTGAAACTCGTGGGACACTATTCTGAAACATTATATACATACATAACTCGTTTAAATTGATTTAAACTTGGTGAAATCTTTTATTGGGATTTAGTGAAATCCCCTAGATATTAGGGTCAAATACAGGAATATCATAGTTATATATAAAATTACAACTAAATCATATCACTAAACTTAAATCTTAATATGTCATTATTCTCTATATATTATGATTTTACACCATAATTTAAAAATTATAAACTCCAATTCACAAATCATAAACCGTAGAAAATATATTATAGACTTCTAATTTATAAATTCTAATCCTTAAAATATATTAAAAGTACTAATTTTACTAGTTTGACATAATCCAAAATTATAACTTGACATAGTTGTAAATAGTTTTTGAAATGTAAATTTCTGTGTAAAATAAAAAGGAAAATTACACAAAAATTCATATTTTAAAAACTATTTATAAAATTATGACTTGACATAGTTGTAAATAGTTTTTGACATAGTATAAAATTATAAAATTATGACCTGACATAATCCCCTAATTATTATCACATGAGACCCAAGAAAAATAAAAGGGAAAAATACATAGAAATTCATATTTTAAAAACTATTTACAACTATATCAAGTCATCATTTTGGATTATATCAAACTAGTAAAATCAGTACTTTTAATGTATTTTAAGAATTAGAATTTATAAATCAGAAGTCTAGAATATATTTGATAGGATTTATGATTTGTGAATTGGAGTCTAGAATTTTTAAATGATAGTGTAAAATCATAATATATAGAGAATAATTACATTTTAAGAATTAAGTTTGGTGATATGACTTAATTATAATTTTGTACTTAATTAGGCTTAAAGCACTTTTTGGCCCCTGACCTATCCAAAATTTGTGCTTTTGACCCTTGATCTATTATTTGGTCACATTTGGCCATTGACCTATCAAATTAGATAAAATTCAACCCATATTGAATGAAAAATTAACTTTGTTAGAAAATTAACAGCAGTCACCAATACAAAAACGACACATGACACATAAATAAAATTAATTTTTAACTAGAGATGGCAATAGTAACTATTTTACACAGTAAAAAAAAATCCTAAAAACTTTTCTAGTGTTCCGATAGAGTGAGAATTAATTTTATTTATGTGTCATGTGTCATTTTTGTATTGGTTACTGCCGTTAATTTTCCAACACAGTTAATTTTTCATTCAATATTGATTGAATTTTATCTAATTTGATAGGTTAGAGGCCAAATATGACCAAATAATTGGTCAAGGGCCAAATGCATAAATTTTGGATAGGTCAGGGGCCAAAAAATGCTTTGAACCTACTTAATTATGATATTCATGTATTTGACCCTAAAAAAAACCAAGAAAAAGGGCCCGATAGAATTTAGAACTCGTAAAAGGCTAAAAATGTTGAAGAGTGAAGTTAAGGAACAGTTTAAAATTGAAGCATAAACAACATCAATACTTAGGTAGTAGCTTATGGATTCACCAAAGAATGAGGGTGATTTGCAAGGCATTTCATCAATCCTTTCACTTCAAGTACATACATACATACATACATTCTTTTTTCTTTATTTAGGTAAATTACATTCATAGCTCGTGAACCTTGCACTTACTTTCATTATAACCCTTAAACTTCAAAACCGAATATTATGGCTTATGAACTTTACATTTTACTAATATGATAATCCATTTTAACGTTGATTGAAATTATCACTTCAATAGTAGGTAGCCCTCTATTATAAAATTGATGATATTTTGAACAACTTTAACTTTTTTTTTTGTTAAGGTTAGTTAGGTATTGTTTGGTTAGGTGAAGGAAAAATAGTTGTTTAGATAGAAAAATATCCAAAAATTATGATATGAAAAATCGAAAATGGTGGTTCCATGTGAAATATAGTTCTAAAGAACTTTAATACTTGATTTTTTTTTCATTTTGAGATCATCATCAGTCATTTTGACTTAGTTAACAGTAAAATGAGTCATTACATGAGTAGAACTGCAAAGTTAAAGGGTCATAATTTTCGATTTTGAAGTTTATTGAGCGATAATGAAAGTAAATATAAAGTTCAGGCGCCATAAATGCAAATTACTATTAAAAGAATATTAATAATTTTATATATACATCTCAAATTGGAAATAAATTTTTTACAATTTCTCTACGGTTACATTATATTTATATATATATAACTTTCAAACTATTAAATTTAAAATTTAAAATTTCGAACGCGAAAAAACCAGACCCAATAAGAAGAAAGGACGGTGGTGGACATTCGAAAAAGTCGATCACAACAACTTAATTATCAGGCACACTCTACCTCTGAGCTAACAGACCATTGGGGAAGAAAGAACATTCACACCAAAGAAGTGAGTAGAATAGCAATCCCATAAGCTTGGTCCTCTTTCTTTTATTTAGCGTTTCTCCACAATATAATCAAAGAAAGAGCAATAGTTCTTGTCATTGAATCATGAAATGGATAACATTCTATTTATTAATCGAGTTTTATGTTCAAATAAACTTAATGCGACCAAAATTAAAAAATCAGTATAATTTAATATATTGAAATAAAAGATAGCATAAACTCAATCCACCGAAATCAAAACGATCAAGGACTAAATATACTTTTTTCCCCATCCTCTTTTTTAAATATTTGCCCTATCCTTTCACTTCAAGTATATACATACATTTATATCTTTATATAGTATACCATAAATTTTTTTTATAGTATACTTTATTTCAACATTAATAATGAATCTCAGTCTCAACCTCAAAGTCATTTTTCACCCTCATATTATTATTCCTATTTTAGCAATATTATTATCAACCCTCGTAATAAATAATCCAAGCCCCTCATTATTTCTCAAAACTCAACTTATTAGATTCAGTTCAACCATTAATATCCAATATTCTAACTTTCACCACCACCACCGCCGCCACGGGCGCCACCATACCAACCACGGTGGCTCTAGCAAAAGCAAACTTGTAAACATATGTGATGAATTTCCACCGGATATTCCTCCGCCGGAGACGAACACAACCTCTACTCTCTGTGTTGATCGGAATGGGTGTTGCAATTTTACTACTGTGCAATCTGCTGTTGATTCTGTTGCTAATTTTAGCATGAAAAGAACCGTTATTTGGATTAACTCTGGTATTTACTAGTAAGTTTTTTTCTTTTTTTTTTTCCTCCGGTAATAAACTTTTCATCTTGTGCTGTTGAGCTCTTAAATTATAAATTGTTATACTCAGAAAAACTATCTTTATGTAAATCTATTGTTAGGATTGTAATCGAGCTTAGATTTGATCTTCTCATGAGGTTAGGTAGAAAATTTGAGCTAAGCTTCGAGCTTGGCTCATTAAAGAAATTATATGTTCGTGTCGAGCTGCTTGCGAGTAGCTTATTAATTATGTTCATAATTTGCTCTTGAATTGAAACACCTCATTAATTATATTCATAAGTAACCTTAGGAGCAAAGTTCTTAAATAAATAAACAAATTGCTTGTAAACAGTTTGTTTATTGTTCTTTTATTATTCATGTAGCAAATGAAATAATATTAAGTTTATATATATTTAATACACATAAAAATTATAGGTGTTTTAATTTATCAATGATCTCAGAATCATAATTTTTTTTTTACGAAATCCTAAGTTTGTCCCTCCATCATTTAAGAAATATAATTATTAAAAAAATAATTGAATACAGCTTGCTCACGTGCCTTTTCATAAACATAATAATCGAATTCGGTTACGAATCTATAACCGAGCCTGCTTGTGAGATTTAGAGCCGAGTTTCATTGTGCTCAAATTCAATTTGTTTATAAATCGAGCCTCAAAATCGTTGTCAAGCTCGGCTGTTTATGAATATCAAGTTGAATATGGTCGAATCTTTATTGAGTCGAACGTTGAGCTGCTCGGCTCATTTACAATCCTAACTATTTTTTTACGAGGTGGTGTTATTTCAAACCTTATTAATGAATAGTGAGTTTTTTTATATGTTTCATTACCATGCATATACTTAATGGTTATTTAATGGTTATTGATGTTTAATGTTAGTGAAAAGGTGACGGTCCCAAAAACCAAACAGAACCTAACATTTCAAGGACAAGGATACACATCAACAGCCATAGTATGGAATGATACAGCAAATTCATCTCACGGCACCTTTTACAGTGGTTCCGTACAAGTCTTCTCCAACAATTTCATAGCTAAGAACATTAGTTTCATGGTAATTAATCAACATCTTAATGGACTGACTACTGAATATTCACATGGACTTTAATAATAACCAAGTGAATTTGGTAATTCATCGTTAGATTTAGGCTAATTAAATCTAATCCATAAGATGCTTTGAATCTCCACCTTAGGATTGTAATAAGTCTAAATCTAATGATGAATGACCAAATACTGTATGGTCATTAAAGTCCCTACTCATAATGCTTATTTAGCAGTAATTAATTAATTAAGAGAATGGTATTATGTGCTGTAGAATGTGGCACCAATACCAGGACCAGGAGATGTAGGAGCACAAGCAGTAGCAATGAGAATATCAGGAGATGAAGCTGCTTTTTGGGGCTGTGGTTTCTTTGGAGCACAAGACACTCTTCATGATGATAGAGGTCGTCATTATTTTAAGGAGTGTTATATTCAAGGTTCCATTGATTTCATCTTTGGCAATGCAAGATCACTCTATGAGGTAGGTCTCCACCTAATTCTATCTTTTTCCTCTTTTTAGTTTTAAGTATATCTGTTCATCAACCTATTTCAGCTTGCTATTAATTTAGGTGGATTAAGATTCGGATTCAACTCGACCCAATCCGAATAAGCAAAAATATAATTTTTTATAATAAAAATTAGGATAATTAATTTATTAGTCCCTGTATTTTCAAAAACACATGATAAAGCCTCTAACCTTTTTCTCGATGAACTGTTTAGTCCCTAACGTTTTTCTCGGTGAACTGTTTAGTCCCTGCCGTTAGACTCTCATGAAGATTTTGTTAGTCAATTTGGATTTGCGTTCTTCTTTTCATTTCCTTTAAACTCTAATGCATCTGAAATCAATTTTGAGTGTTCTTCTTTTTTATTTTCTTCTTAATCGTTCAAATTCGTAAGCATTGGGTCTTTTCTTTTTCTTGTTCTCCATACAAATAGTTTTTTCTTCTAAATTGGATTTCCTCTTCTAAAGTTTGAAGGTAAATAGTAAAGGGTAATTTAGTCATTTCCGAAGTCATAAACGGTAAAAAATCTAACAAACAGACGGAATGACTAAACAGTTCACTGAGAAAAAAGTTAGGAACCTTACCATGTATTTTTGAAAATACAGAGACTAAACAGTGTGTTTTATCAAAATATAGGGATTAATAAATTAATTACTCTAAAAATTAATATTAATAAGACGGGCCAGGAGTTGACCCATCCCATTTATATGGATTCCAAATCCGTCCATGAAATAAGCTGGTTTTAATGGGTTTAACTGGACCTAATGATAATTTTCTTGCTCAAGTCTGGCCCAATGGATTATACTACTAACTACTTAATAATTAAGACACATCATTAATGTGAGATCAATTTAATAAACTTTCATTCTACTAAAATATCACATCTAATGGATAATATTATAATCACTTAATCATGTAAAATCATATTAATTTAATAATATATATTATAATTTTTTAATAAAAAAATATTATTTAACTGAAAGGCTGCCAAGGCAGCTGTTCCGCTTATTACAGATCAAGCGGTATGAACATGGGGATCCCAATACATCATTTTTACTTTTGGGAGTTAATGAGCTTTTGCCCTGAATATATATGTAGAGTAATAATATCGATAAAAAAACCAAATACACTCCTCAAAACAATTTGAACAAAAATCAACTTTGGATATAAATTTAAAATTTGTAAGGGTTAATATATCAGTTGTCTTTTGAATTTGTCTAAAATATTTGATTGGGCTCTTGAACATAGCGTCTCATTAGCTTTCTGAACTTGTTTAAAATGTAATGATTAAGTCCCTAAATGTATAAAAACGACATAAAAGTGTAAAAAATAGAAAGTTAATTTATTTTAAAGATTTAGAAAAGCGAATCAAGCTTTTATTATTTTTAAGTTTTGAATTTTTTTACAAATTTAACAAATTCAATTGTTTATCACTTTAAATAAGTTTAGAGCGTAATGGATAAACAAGTTCAAAAGGCCAATATATCACTTTAAATAAATCGAAGTGATCAATAGGTTATTTTAAGCAAGTTGAAAAAGCTAACGAAACACTTTATAAGTTTAGAGGATCAATCAAACTTTTGAGACAAGTTCAAACTCTGGGTGTATAATATAATATATTACCAACGGAAATTTCAAACACTATTTATAAATTTCCGTCAATAATTACAATCTATTTAGAATTTGCAACGAATTTTGTATATTACTAACAGAATATGTGACAAAATTATCTCTCCGATGCATAGTTCTAAAAAAATCTGTAATTTTTAACATATTTCCGATGTCCATGTGGCTCGCCACTGGACTTGAGCTTAAAACTTGTAATTTAAATAAGTTATGTTGAAAATATAATGCAGAACTGCCAGTTGGTATCGATGGCAAACCCCGTAAACCCGGGTACAAAATCAATAAACGGAGCAGTAACAGCACATGGAAGAAGTTCAAAGGACGAAAATACAGGTAAGGGTGATAATTTATGACACCATAACACTATTATAGAGACAACCAGACTGATACGATACCATCAATACGACTGACCCGAAATTGCTACTCTTAAATACAGGATATGCATTCGTTAATTGCACAGTTGGAGGGAATGGAAGAATATGGCTAGGAAGAGCGTGGAGACCTTTCTCTAGAGTTATTTTTGCCTTTTGTTCTTTCTCCGATATTATTGCTCCCGAAGGTTGGAATGACTTCAATGATCCCACAAGAGACCAGTAAGTCAATTACTTATTATTATTCTCATTTTATTTAAATTTTTTTCTTAATGTTTCGATAAAATTATTCTCCACATTTCTAATTTAGAGTGACCAAATCACATAACTCTAAAAACAAGATTCTTAGTTGGGTTTAGAGGCAGAGATCGCTGCACCCTCAGCAGTTGGAAACCATCCTTTATAGAAGTGATTCCGTCTCTAAAAAACTTCGTTTTAATCTAAATAGAGTAGGGGTGAGTAGAACCGAACTAAAAACCTAAAGACTGAAAAAACCGGACCGAATTATATTTTGATTTGGTTCGGTCTTAAGCTAGTTTGGTTTAGTTTTTAAGCTAGTTTGGTTTTCGGTTCGGTGTGGTTCGGTCCAAAACCAAACCGAACTACAATATATACTACATTTAGTTTTAGAATTTTAAATTAATTAACTAATTATATATAAAAAAAGAAAAAACAATTGAACATGTTTCTTCTCTCTTAACTAATTATATATACAAAAGAATAAACTAATTATATGATTATTATCTTTATATAATTGTTTAGTTAACAAAGACACAAGTAATACTAGATCTCTAATACTTTGTTTGGTCCAAACATGAACCAAACCGAATCAGATCGAAATAATTTGGTTTGGTTTGATCCTTAAAATACATGTAATTTGGTTCGGTTCAGTTCAATTTGATTCGGTTTTTGAACTGAATCGGACCATACTCACCCCTGAAATAGAGACGACAAATACTTCTTAGACTTAAAGTGCGTATATTACAGACTCGTATTCTCATATGTTGAGATTAGATTATCCGCAATAACTTTTATTATTATATATAACGAATGGAAATATATAATTGCAGGAGTATTTTCTATGGAGAATACAATTGCACAGGAGCAGGAGCTAATACGACTCTGAGAGCACCTTATGTACAGAGACTAAATGATACACAAGCTTTATCTTTTCTCAATCTGTCTTTTATTGATGCAGATCAGTGGCTCCCATCCTACACTACTTAATTACACTGCTATATAGTATATCTTCAATTCCCTACTATATTACTCATTTTCACAACTGTACATTGTTGGTCGTCATTTTTATTGATTATTTTTCTCGGTAATTGTAGACCAATCATAATTACGAATAAAAACATTCAAAAATCATATTTTTCTATAATAAAATCTTTTCTTTTTTTTCTATAATAGAATATCTATTCAATTCAACCGTCATGATAAAACGCTAAATTTTACACTTCTCTAAGGAATACCGTTACAAATACCGTTGTAAACGGAACTAAAAATTTTACCATAAAAACAAACCATTTTGTATAAGAAGAGCTAAATCTGATTTTTCCCCATATAAAAGTTGACCCTTGGCCCTTTCGCAAGTTTGTCAATTTTATAAATGAGCAGAACCGTTTATGAGCGGCTCGATAAAAACTCAATCATGTTTAGCCCAATTTATAATAAATCGGATTTAAGCAAAATTTTACTCAAATCCTTTAAAAAAACTCAGTTATAAATTCATGAAAAAACTATTTTAATCTTGTTCATGAGCACTTTTGATTCAATTGTTTTTCTACAAAGGAAGAAATGTGAAATTACATAGTTTTGTGTGGAACTATAATTTTGTGTGGAACTTTAGTTTTGTAAGTTTCTAATGAACATAACGAGTTATTTCAGGAGCAAAACAAAATTAACGAGATGCTCTCAAATAAAGCTCATAAACAAATAAATAAGCAACTCACGAACAAAATATTGAGCATTAGCTCGAGTTTAGTAATTTTCTAACGAACCGAACATGAACAGGTCAAAACCAATTATAGCCCTAATCACAATGCTAATCCATGTCAGGCCAATTACGAAACAAATTCTGATAAAGAATAATAACTTATAAAGCAATTCCGGTTGAAGGGGAAACAAAAAGGAGTCAAAAATAAGTCGCTACATGTACAGGAGGAGGATGGATAATGAGTATCCAGAGAGTAAATAAATAAACTCATCAACTAGGTTCTATTTCGATTTGCAATTTTACGTAATAAAATGTCAATCCACACCGAAAAGAACCGTTGCTGAATTATATAGATTTGTTTGAACAAATTCACTTTTGTTATACATAACAATACCTAATTTTCCATAAGAAGATACCAAATACTACAATAAATTGCAAAACATGACAACACTAGTGTACGGAACTCCAAATGCGACGCAGCAGCAGCAGCAGCAGCAGCCTATTCTGCATACTCAGCAGCAATTTGTTCCCTTCTGTACCTGCTATTCCAAAGCATACACAAGTCAGAACTCAACCCTAGCATGCTCCTCGATTCACGAAACAAAAGAGCAACATCACGTAAATAAGGGTTCAATTTGGATTGTGGTGTCACAATTATCTATTCTCTATATGATAATATGATTATATATTGATCAAATGATAATCGCATCAAACATGTTGTATCCGACTGATTTTCTCTGCAAATCGTGTAATTCGTAAATTGAAAACCCTATGTATAAAATTGTGCACGGATATAGTATTTGGATCACATCCAATCTGTTGCCAGACTATTGGATGTAACAAATTTTAGAACTATAAAACAGGATCATAAAAATAGCATATGATGCCAAGTGACCTTTATGCAAAAGGTTACAGTGCACGTAATTTACTTGATGTTGTATGTAAAACAAGGTACACATGCATAAATTTTAACTACTACATTTTCCATCAATAAAGGAAATATATACTGAAAGTCGTATAATTGGAATTTGGAAATGGGATTTCGTGACAGAAAAGAATAGTACTGACTGAGTAATAAAGCTTACCAATTTATTTAGTCAGATTTACCGCCTACTACTGTAAAAATCATTTCCCCATTCCCCAAATTGGCCAGAGCGAGAACCACTAGATTGTGATGAATTTTTTTCACCGAACCTGCTGCTAGATTGACTAGAACCGAAGTTCCCAAAACCACCACTAGATCGTTCTGATCCAAATCCAGAATTGCTGAAGTTTCCTGGTTGGCTTCTGCTAGAACCAAAGCGACCGGATCCACTGGAAGATTGACCACGGTCAGTAAAACGACCGAATCCAGAAGAACTCCTATTTCCTCCATAACTGCCAGACCCATAATCTCCGCGACCACCATATCCACGATCTCTCATTCCGCCAGAGCGACCACCATACCCCATGTCACTTAACATATCTGTGCTTCCAGGCTGTGCAGCCATCGCTGGAAGCTGAAATATCATAACAAGTTAGGTATCATAACAATTCAATTGAATCAGTAAAAACATAATATTTAATGATTAACATATTATACAGAAAGAATAGACACGCATTTCAGAATTGTCCGAGTGAATTATTTAAGCAAATTTAATAGACATAACGTGTTTGTTAAGACATACAAATACTCATTGCATGAGAAAACACAAGGGAAGTCAATGTGCCACCAACCCAAAATGTGACAATAGTCAACTACATTACAAGTCGCAATACGCAAAATATTTTGAATTGGAATTTCAATGGGATATTATCTGTAATTTACCCTCCTGGCCTATAACTGTCTTCTATTTTTTTTTTAGTGATAATTTTATTTTCCCTAGTCCAGGACCAAGAACCTTTGGAGAAAGATTATAATGGGATCCCAAACAGTCACTGATGGCAGTGACTGATACAAACTCCCATATGTCTGTTCAAAATAAATCTAATGAAAATGCCAGTAATATCCATATTCTAATCACGAAAGTCTCATGGTTAATTTTCAACAAGTTTGTTTATTGTAACTCTTATATTTACTGAAGTCTGGATACAAATTAAGAAAATTGACTAGGCATATCATGTACTCATAATTCCATAATTCATCTTGCACTTGGCAGGTTCATGATCGAGGTCAGTTTAGTAATGAACTAGGTTAAATCAGGAAACTAACAAACATAAATAGATGTAAATGAAGGAGATGATCTTGACCTCTGTAAATCTGCACCCAACATCTCGCTCATACATCTGGACTTGCCTGGACTCTTGATGAGTATACATAAGAAGAACAGTTCCTTTCTTCCCAGCACGACCAGTACGGCCAGATCGATGAACAAAAGTCTCTGCGCTTTTGGGTAATGAGTAATGTATTATCTGAGCCAAGTAAAAACAAAGTCAAAAGACACAGAGAGTGAGTAGACTTTCTTTTCTATAGTGAATATTACAATACTTAAAAGACTAAAGGCTATTAATGCAAGACTAACATGTATAGTTGACAACAGATCAACATGGAAAATTAATAAGAATAGACATCTGGCCAAATATTGCAACATAACAGGCAAGTTGGGCAGATTTAAAAGATCTGTTCACTTAATTAAGACGACAGTTATCTTCTAGCAAAGATTTTCACAAAAGGGGGAAATTTGGTAAACAAAGAAAAAGGTTTGGCAATTGATATCTCCAACGTTCCAGTGTTACTGAATTTGAAAAACAACCAGATCTAATTCTTTTTTCTTTTTTCTTTTTTCTTCACCACAAATTCCTTCTATCATATCATTACAACCACCATTACATTAACCCTAAAAACTCCAGATATCGTAAAACTACTCTGCCATCCCACAATTGGGAGATGTCCCATGATATAAGAATTCTCACTGCAATTCTAGCAAGTGAAATTCAAAAAGTTGCTCTGTGAGCGTTACGACTACTTTTCTCCCAAATAACTGAAGATCATGATTTTGTCCCAAACATCCTAGCCAATTTTGGCAGTAAAAATACAGAGTTGCAAATCAAAAGGATAAACTATTAACTATATAAGAAAGATCCATCTTTTATGAACATATCATGCTTATCACAACAAAAACAAGAAAAGAAATATAATCAAAATTTACCAGATCAACATTAGGTACATCAAGACCACGAGCAGCAACATCAGTGGCAACTAATATATTAAAACTCCCACTTCGGAAGCCTGCAAGTGTTCTCTCTCTCTGACTTTGTGAGATATCCCCATGTAACGCCTCACATCGGTAGCTTTTTGCCATAGCATACGCTAATCTATCAGCATCACGTTTTGTTTCTGTAAAAACAATACATTTTCCTCCTTTTGCGTGTTCCTAGAATCACATTATCACAAACATAATGCCGAGAGCAATTTCTTAATACGGGTGAAAGCAACAAGTAGTCGACAACTATAAACTTTTCAAAAGCTGTATTATTTGAAAAATAAATAAACAAACAAAATGCTCGCACAAGATTAAAGAAATGACTGATAAAGGCTTTAGATTCGTACTGTTATCAGAGGACCGAGTATTGATGCTTTTGCATAAGTGTCTGATACAATTGAATAGAGAGTGATTCCATCAGCCAGTTTCTGATCTGAATCTCCAACCTAAAAACCAACCAGATATTAAAATCTTAAGCATCCTCCAACAAGTAATAAGTAATAACACATTTGAATTCCATATAAAAACACTGTCAAAGAACATTGCTAAAATATTACAAAACGCAACACCTAAAACCCATAAGCCATCTATACAGCTGTGAAGTCAATTGGCAGTGCACATGTCTAGTACCACAGTTGCTTACTAAATCCGCACCAAATTTATACTTAGATCTTGGAAACAATGGCAGAGATCAATCATAATACTTACAAGGTCAATAGTAAGTGGATCTTTGAGGTAATTCCTGACAAGGTTTTTAATCCAACTTGGCATAGTTGCAGAGAACAACATACTGTGTCTCTTCTTTGGCAACTGTTGGAAGATTATTTCAATGTCATCCACAAAGCCCACACTAAGCATCTGATCAGCTTCATCAAGAACAACAAACTGAACCTCCGACAAGTTTAGAGCACCTCTCTTCATAAGATCGATAATACGGCCAGGTGTGCCAACAACAACATCAACACCATAACCAAGCTCCTGTATTTGACGACTAATAGGTGTGCCTCCATATAGACAAATGGCATCCAAGCTGGGTGCAGACTCCCGAAACTCCTTCTCAACTTGTCGTGCAAGTTCCCTTGTTGGAGCCATAACCAGCGCCAAAGGATTCCTTCCCTTTCTGCGAAATTCAAACAAATATCATGACAAAGCTGATAATAAATCAAACTAAAGTAAAAGAATAACAGCTACAGAAAACAACAAACCCATGCTTAGCATTGTATTGAATGATTCGGTCTAAGATAGGAATTCCAAACGCAAGTGTCTTTCCTGTTCCCGTTCTAGCCCTTCCAAACATGTCCCTGCCTTTCATTGCCGGTTCCAGCACAGCTCTCTATTTCATTTAAACAAAAACCCCAGATTCAAGAAAACATATAAGAAGGAAGAACAATGAGAAAATCTTGACAAAAACAAAGAAATTAAAATTATGAGTAAACTATAAATCCACCTGAATCGGAAAGAGCTTGGTAATACCCCTACTAGCCAAAGCTGTTACAATCTCTTGAGCAATTCCAAGCTTCGAAATCTCAAGCCCCTCATCACTACCCAAGCTTCTTTTCGCACCGCTCCCCTTTTCTTCCTCTGAGCCATAATCATCAACCGCAAACTGCGCCTGGGACATCACCGTCGCCTTAACATCCAACGGGCCCGATTTCGCATGAAACTCCCTATATCTGTTGATATTATCAGCAATTCCAAAAGTGCGCCTGGTTTCAACAGATAGATCGTCATTTCTAGGAAAAAAGGGTGCCGCCGCCGCTGAGAATTGGTGGTGTAACATAGTTTGGATAGAGCCGAAGGCCGCCAGAGCCCGTTTTGCAGCTACTGAAGTTGACGACCTCAGAACTACTCTGATCATGTTTTGAGGGTTAAAGGAGAGAAATCAAGAAATGGGGGTTTAAGGTAAGGGGGTTAGGGTTTTAGAGGCAGAGAAATGAACATTTTATACGTACATATTGTAGACTGAGCATTTATATTTATTTTTTTCTAATATAGAAACACAAAATTTATAGATATTTTGAGTTTTTATTTCCTGCGATGAGAACACTATACCTGTATTTATTTCTTTTATTTTTTAATCTTTTGGATAAATTTTTTGAAATTGAGAGTGTATTCATATTTTTTTAGGCTGTAAACTAGGTTAAATTCTAAGATTATTTTATTTTAAAGGGTTAAGGTGCAAAAATACCCCTAACGTTTTGGGTTAGGAGCAATTTTACCCCTAACGTCTAAAATGGTGCAATTTTAACCCTAACGTTGATAATTTGGGTCAATTTCAGAAATAATTATAAAACACATACATTTTTGTTCATTATTTCGCACTAATTGCATATCAATCATTATATAAAAAAGGATTTCATGTTTTTTGTAATTTAATAATAGAATTGGAGATTAATATTTATAAATTCGGTGAATTTTTTATTTTTATTTTGTCTAATTCGTACAAAAGACATTATATTTTTTTTATATTTTTTTCACATCCCAACATATGTTTGTGATTTGTTACTGATCAAATGACATGCGTGTGAAGTGTAGATGACAAAATTCATGATTAAAAAGATAGTTTGATGAATTATTTCTGAAATTTACCCAATTTATCAACATTAGGGATAAAATTGCTCTTGGTTACAAACGTTAGGGGTAAAATTGCACCATTTTAGACGTTAGGGGTAAAATTGCTCCTAACCCAAAACGTTAGGGGTATTTTTGCACCTTAACCCTATTTTAAAACTAACTTTTTGCTTCGCCAGCACGTTGAATCATGTTAAAAAAAAATTAAAAGCAAAAATCCTTCTATATATAAAAGAAAAATCTCAAAATACAATTGATAAATTAAGTATTTTCTTAGATTTTTTAGATGTCAAAATACCCCTTACCATTTAAGTATGTTGTTACCAAATAAAAAAGTAACCGTGTTTAAGCATATTGAATCGTGGTAAAAAAATTTAAAAGCAAAAGTCTTTCTATATATAAAAATAAGGGTTAAGGTGCAAAAATACCCCTAACGTTTTGGGTCATGAGCAATTTTACCTCTAACGTCTAAAATGGTGCAATTTTACCCCTAACGTTTGTAACCAAGAGCAATTTTACCCCTAACGTTAATAATTTGGGTCAATTTCAGACATTATTATAGAACACATACATTTTTGTTCTTTATTTTGCACAAATTGCATATCAATTCATTCTAAAAAAAGGATTTCATGTTTTTTGTAATTTAATAATAGAATTGGAGATTAATATTTATAAATTCGGTGATTTTTTTGAATTTTTTTGTCTAATTCGTACAAAAGACATTATATTTTTTTATATTTTTTATATTTTTTTCACATCCCAACATATGTTTGTGATTTGTTACTGATAAAATGACACGCGTATGAAGTGTAGATGATAATATTCAAGGATGAGACGACAGCTTGATGAATTATTTATCAAATTGACCCAATTTATCAATGTTAGTGGTAAAATTGCTCTTGGGTACAAACGTTAGGGGTAAAATTGCACCATTTTAGACGTTAGGGGTAAAATCGCTTCTGACCCAAAACGTTAGGGGTATTTTTGCACCTTAACCCTAAAAATAAATAAAAAAATCCTCAAAATATAATTGATAAGTTGAGTATTTTTTTAGATTTTTGAGATCTCAACCCCCTTACCATTTAAGTATATTGTTACCAAATAAAGAAGATAACGGCGTAAATACACTGTGACGTTTAAATTAGTATCATGATAATATTGAACAAATAATAGAAGTTTGTATTTTTACTATATCTGGAAAATTTTCCTAGATTATTTATTTGTGGCTCCTCTTAAGTTTTTAAGGTTTCGCTTTTTTATTGAGTGTGGTGTTCCAATAAGAACCCTCCACGTGTATCACTTTTTTCTCATTGTATTTACGCTAGCTTTATGTTTGTACATACCATGTGAGCTCATGTCTTTCGGCCATTAATATCAACATTTGTCCAAATCTCGGCCATTGGAGATTTAGAACGGTCTTATATTAGCTTTTAGTTATATATTTGGTGTTTGGATCTGAAATTTCTTATTGATCACTTATTAAGCTCAGATCTGAATCCTATGTAGGTATTATTTAGGAAATTCGGTCGGGACTTCCTTGGATCAGTCCAAAAAGTAATCTTTGCATGTTATTAGAAGCCCCTTTAAAAAAGAGATAAAAATGGATTCTAATATCTGATAGTATGTCTACTAAGGCTAGACATTCAAAATAGAATGCCTCTAAGATGCATGGATTCGTGAATGTATATGATGCAAGTGCATTGGGAAATTCAAAATGAGTCAACACAAATAAAACCTTTTCCCCCAAATTAACACAGTTATGGATCCACTGAAACATCTTTCCACCCTAAAAATTCTTCCAACGAAAAGATATTTGATGGAGATAATTTTGTTTCTCCATAAGAGGTTGAGGTTGGTCTAAGTTATAGTTTTTAAGAAAAAAAACTGAGACTTATAGTTTTCTCTTCAAAGCTCAGGGATATCGTCCAAAGTAACTGTAAACCCCGTCTTGAGAATGTGTCAATATTCTTGAATGGTAGCGAGCAGTTAACTTTATAGTTCTTCTCGTGGGGTCAAATCTTTCAATCCTCCTCCTGGGTATTTTTGTATATAATTGGAACAAATAAAATCATCGCCATGACTATGTGGCATATATTTTGAGTGATTATCAGTTATATCCAGCCAAATTCTTGTCAATTCTTGGACTGATTTGGTATGACTTTAACGGTTGTGTGATCAACTCTCTGTTCATAATAGAAGACACTATTCCATGTAACTGTCTAGATATCTCCATATCTAAAGCTTGTGAGATCAGCTCTCTGTTCATAATAGAAGACACTATTCCATGTAACTGTCTAGATATCTCCATATCTAAAGCTTGTGAGATCAGCTCTCTGTTCATAATAGAAGACACTATTCCATGCAAGTCTCAACAGTATTATGTTAATCCCATAAACACGTTACTTGACTTGGGATGGTTTTAAGTTTATTAGTAAGGTTTGATCTCACTTTATAATCACTTTAAATAAACTATGGGATTTTCTTGTATTAGACTTAATTAGTTCTAATAAAGATGAATGTCTTTATATAGTTAAACATATTATATCTTATTAAAACAAATGATTAATGAATAATTCATTTACAACTGGTTTATATCCTACAACAATTGACTATAGGACACTAAACCCCAATATGGTGACCCTTACAATTAGGGGTACAAACGAGTCTGCCTAGTTTGTAAACTGTTCGAGTTTAGCTCGGTCATAGTTTGGATCAATTGGGTTCGACTCGAGTTCGAGACTGGCTCGAGCATTAATGAGCACAAGTCCGAGCTTCCTTGGATTCGACTCGAAAGCTCGTGAACAGACTCAAGAGTTTTTTTTATTAATATATATATATATATATATTATTGGTTTTTATTTTTAATTTAAATAATTTTAATTATGTAATTTTTTTCGTTTTTTTTAATTAGTAACTTTGAACCACACATAAATGTTTGGCCCAAACTCAATTTTTTTTTTTTGGTAGGAAAGGAAACAAAAAAACAAACACAACAAAACTTTAACCCGGGATTAGCCTCGGGAAGCTAACCCCCATCAGAAAGAAACGCCGGAGGAGAAGAAAATGTTGTGACTCCCCATATCTCTTCATGGCCAGCAGCCGCCAGACGATCCGCCACCCGGTTCTGCTCTCTAAAGACATGGCAGAAACTAATGGAAACAAAGGAAGGACAGAGTGTTGAAACATCTTTCCATATGATTTTGATTTGACAAAATTATTTAAAATATTCTAACACATTAAATTTAAATGCTTTGATTTATTACACTAATGTGTTTGTTCAATGTTGAGTTTAATTGTGTATAAGACATTAAGATTAAAAATCTCAAAGGCTCACGAGTGGAAGTCAACACATCAAGACCATTCGGCCCAAGAGTTCAAAACGTAGCCGTATCAATCAAAACGACGACTCAGCTTGAGAAGGATCGAGAAGCCTTATAACCGAAATGCTTCAAGAGGAAGCTGCTGAGTTGGACGACATCGCAGTCTGGACAGCGGCAGACAATGTTCAACTTCTAGACAAAGTATTTCTACTTTGGGAAAAGTTTAGAAGGCGCAGGAAGCTGTCCCGTGGACCTTTCCTTAAATGTCGAAACATTCTGCCGAGGACTGACGAAGACAAAAGATGCAAGAATTCTATTGGCCAACGACGCTGAGCACGCCCAGAGTGACAACGACAGGAAGTCGTTTCCCTCCAATGGTTATTTCGAAATTCGAAATGGCTGGTGCCTCAAGTGTCACTATATAAAGGCCTTTCATTTGCTTCATTCGATGCAGAACTTCAATTAGTCGAAACGCTGACCAAATTCATACTCGAAGATTCTGTGAGAAAAGCAAAGCAAAAATCCTTACACCAATTTCCATATTATTGTGTAAAAGTCTAGAGTGATTTTTTAATCATCTAAAGTGTCTTAGCAATTGTTGTTTAGGACAAACTCTTTATCATTTCTAGAAGAATAGAAAGGAGAGGCTGAGTACTCAGTTATAGTACTCAACAGTAGTATAGGAGTGAGTAGAGGTATAGAGGAAGGTACTCTTGTTATACTCAACTTCTATCTGTAAAAGGTTTCGTGCTCTACCTTTAAAGAGCTCAGTAGAGAATTCAAAAAGTTCGGAACGCGGTCCGGGGACTGGACATAGGCGGAGAGGCTGAACCAGGATAAGTCTGCTGAGTAATATCTTTCTAACCCTTAAACTCTGTTAATATATATTGCTTGCTTAAAACTGACTAAGTAAAGAACTCACGCTGAGTTAAGTTTGCTAAGAAGCTGAGTTCAGGAATAGACTCTAAGTGTTATTTCATGACTCAAGTAAAGAAGCAGACTTAGTCGCAAGTTGACTAAGCTTGTGTCTTGAATCTACTTAGTGACGCTGTGTAAACCTTTTCATGAGAAAAGAAGTCAGCCTTAATGAACAAAATTTTAAATAGTTCCTATCCCCCCCTTGGAACTAACTTGTTACGTTATAAGGGACCAACAAGTGGTATCAGAGCCTAAAAGCTCACTAAGCAAGGTACAACTACCTTGAGCTGATCCCCACTATGGCTGAAAACAGCACTCGGTTCCTCCCAGGAAATTTGACAACTCAGATTCTACCTGAGGGGTTGTCCATTACTCGGCCTCCCTTATTCTTCGGGTCTAACTATACCTTTTGGAAGAATAGGATGAAAAATTTCATTCAGGCAACAAATATGAGTGCATGGCTATCCATAGTTCAAGGCCCATTTGTTCCTGTTGAAACTGTTAACGGCCAAACGGTTGTTAAAGCTGAGACCAAATGGACAGAAGATGATCTCAAGAAGCTACAAAATCATGCTTCGGCTATAAACATGCTCCACTGTGCGCTAGATGTTGCAGAATACAACAAAATTTCAGGTTGTGAGCCAGCGCATAAGATCTAGAAGAAGCTGGAGGTCACCTATGAAGGAACCAACAAGGTGAAGGAGACCAAGGTGAACCAGCATATGAGATTGTATGAGCTGTTCGAAATGAACGATGATGAAGGAATCTCTAACATGAATGCAAGATTCACAAACATAATCAACGAGCTCAAGAGACTTGGAAAGATCTTCACTGAGGAATAACAAGTCAAGAAGATTCTTAGGAGTCTTCCTAAAAGCTGGCAAGCAAAGAAGACTCCTGTTGAGGAAGCTCAAGACTTAACCACCTACAAGTATAATGAACTCATTGGCTCATTGCTGACCCATGAGATCTCAATGAAGAATTTCGAGGTAAAGGAAAAGTCTGAAGACAAGAAGCAAAAGTCTCTTGTCATGAAAGATGACTCCACTGATGGGAGCTCAACAGACGATGAAGAGATGGCTATGTTCACTAGAAAGATGAAAAGGTTGTTCATAAAGAATGACAAATATTCTAAGAAGCCTTACAAGAAGTTTGATAAGTACAAAGCTGAGTCCAGCGACAGCAAGTACAGGAAGGACAACTCAAAGCCCATTACATGCTTTGAATGTCATCAAACTGGCCATATCAAGTCAAGCTGTCCCACGCTGAGGAAAGAAAAGAAGAACGGTAAGAAGGCAATGGTGGCAACATGGAGAGACAGTGATGATTCTTCATCTTCTGAAGCTGATGCCACTGAGTCGGCAAAGATTTGCTTCATGGCTGATGAACTTGCTGAGCCGTGTGTTTTTGAGCATGCTGACTCCTCCATTGCATCTGACGATGAGGCTCAATCAACTGAGGTAATATCACTACCCCTGCTCAGAAATGAAATGATTAATGCCCTGAGTGACCTCTACACACTTGTCAAAAAGTGTAATAAGAAAGTTAGAGCACTCAGTAGGCGATGTGACGAGGTTGAATAGGTCAAACTGAGTGACCTTAGATTCCTCCTCCAAGACAACTCAACTTTGCATGACAACATGGAAATCATGCATAAATTTCTCTCTGAGGACCAATCAGATTCTAAGAAACTGAAAAAGGACGTCACATCTATTCAGAACCAATTAAAGGTTCCGAATAAAAGAAATATTCCTCTGAACACTCAGTACCGAGGTACTAGTCAGCAGAGATGGAATCCTCAGCGGAACGTCCAGTGTGACTTCTGTGGGAAGAAATGACACACCACAAAGGTGTGCTGGCACGCTTAGCACTGGGGTGCTGACCAGTCAGTGAAATATCCTAAACGAAAAGTCAGCTGTGACTTCTATGGGGAAAATGGACACACTGTCCAAGTGTGTCGTCATAAAATAAAATATGATGCTTTACCTGTTGAACCTAACAAGCAATGACCCAAAAAGAATTGGGTACCTAAAAGTAACTAGTTACATTGCAGGTAAGCTTGAGGTGTGCTGAGAAGTCAAAGATGTGGTATATTGACAGAGCATGCTCGAGGCATATGACTGGTGATGAAACTAAGTTCATCACACTTGTGCGTAAACGAGGTGGAAGTGTAAGTTTTGGAGACAACAAAAAGGGTAAGATAGTAGGTTCAGGAACCGTTGGTGGTAATCCTACTATTGAGTCTGTCTCCCTAGTCAGCGGACTCAAATATAACTTACTCAGCGTAGCCCAGCTATGTGATAATGGGAGAAAAGTTATATTTGATGACACTGGATGTAAAATACTCGAGGGTAAAACTAATGAGTTAATCTTAACTGCCCCTCGCATTGATAATGTCTTCATGCTGAACTTAGTTTTCAAAAAACTGTATGCTTAGTGTCAAATGAAGAAAATTCCTGGCTATGGCACAGGAGACTTGGTCATGTAAGCATGGACCTCCTGGCCGAACTAGCAAGAAAGTAACTAGTTGAGGGAC
This sequence comes from Euphorbia lathyris, assembly GCF_963576675.1. Classification (NCBI taxonomy): domain Eukaryota; kingdom Viridiplantae; phylum Streptophyta; class Magnoliopsida; order Malpighiales; family Euphorbiaceae; genus Euphorbia; species Euphorbia lathyris. The sequence continues at coordinate 74,451,347 of NC_088918.1, read as the reverse complement.
TGCCAGAACTTAAGTTTGAAAAAGACCAATTGTGCAACGCTTGTCAAGCTAGAAAACAAACCAAACAATCTTTTCATAGTAAAAATATTGTCTCAACTAAGCGTCCATTAGAGTTACTACACTTGGATCTCTTCGGACCAGTCCAGCCGCTGAGTTTGGGTGGTAGGAGATTTTCCTTGGTCATTGTAGATGACTTTTCTCGGTACACTTGGATCATCTTGCTGAGTAGCAAGGATGAAACCTTTGAGACATTTTCAAATTTGGTAAGAAAACTTGAAAATGATAAAGATCTAAAATTGGCTCAAATCCGAAGTGATAATGGCGGAGAATTCAAGAACCAACAGTTTGTTGAATTCTGTGAAGCCAGCGGCATTGACCATAACTTTTCTGCTCCTAGGACGCCTCAACAAAATGGGGTTGTTGAAAGGAAGAACAGAACCTTGGTTGAAATAGCCAGGACAATGCTGAGTGAGCATAGGCTTCCAAAGTACTTTTGGGGAGAAGCTGTTAACACAGCGTGCTATATTCTCAATCGGGCTCTAGTCAGACCCATATTGAAGAAAACTCCCTATGAACTTTAGAAAGGACGAAAGCCCAATATTGGATACTTTCGTGCCTTCGACTGTAAATGTTTTATTTTAAATACCAAAGACAGCCTTGCTAAGTTTGATTCAAAAGCTGATGAAGCTATCTTTTTAGGCTACTCAACAAACAGTCGAGCATATAAAGTTTTCAATAAACGAACTCAAGTCTTAGAAGAGTCAGTACATATTGAGTTCGATGAAACTAACCATGTAGGAAGAAATCAGCCGCTGACCGAGGATGATCCACACCCAGTACCCGCTGACCAAGAAACAGCCGCTGAGTCATTCCCTCAAGGGCTGACCAAAGGTAAAAATGAACCTCAAATTGTTTTCACTGGCCAATCTACACCTGCAGAGATTGTTGAAACACAAACAGCATAAGACATCAATCTACCAAAGGAGATTAGAATACCAAGAGGACACTCAGAGAGTACTATTCTTGATGCCGCTGAGAATACCCTGATGACAAGAAATCAACTCAGGAGATACCTCAGCAATGTAGCCTTCGTCTCAGTTCACGAATCAAAGAACTTCGCTGAAGCTGAGCACGATGAATTCTGGATGAGTGCATTGCAAGAGAAACTTGATCAATTCAAAAAAAATGAAGTATGGGACTTAGTGCCACATCCAAAAAGTCAGAAGACCATAGGAACAAGATGGGTCTTCCGCAACAAGCTGGATGAACAAGGGAACGTGGTCAGAAACAAAGCAAGACTTGTAGCTCAGGGCTACAGTCAGCAAGAAGGTATTGACTACGGTGAGACCTTCGCCCCAGTGGCAAGGCTAGAGGCTATAAGAATTTTATGTGCATATGCATCTTATATGAACTTTAAATTATTTCAAATGGATGTTAAGAGTGCATTCCTTAATGGAGTTATAAACGAGGAAGTTTATGTTAATCAACCTCCTGGGTTTGAGGACCCCAAGTTCCCAAACCACGTTTATAAACTCAAAAAGGCTCTGTATGGCCTCAAGCAAGCACCACGTGCTTGGTGTGAGAGGCTGACCAGTTTCCTGCTGACTAGAAATTATGTTAGAGGCAAAGCTGATACAACCTTATTCATTAAGAGGAAGGGTAAAGATACCCTGTTGGCTCAGATTTATGTGGATGACATTATTTTTGGTGCCACTAACGAGTCAATGTGCAAGGAATTTAGCAAGCAAATGCAAACTGAGTTTGAAATGTCAATGATGGGAGAACTCAACTTCTTCCTTGGACTTCAAATCAAACAAGGGAGAAATGGCATCTTCATCAGTCAAGCTAAATATGCCAAGGAGATATTGAAGAAATATGAACTTGAGAATTGCAAGCCAATATCTACCCCTATGGGCACTGACACTGTCCTCTACGCTGACGAGAATGGTAAGTCAGTAGACAGCAAATTGTATCGAGGTATAATAGGCTCTCTACTTTACTTAACCGCTAGTAGACCGGACATTCAGTTCTCAGTATGTTATTGTGCTAGATATCAATCTAACCCTAAGGAATCTCATTACATAGCTGTAAAAATAATCCTTAGATATTTGCAAAGCTCAGTGAATGAAGGTTTGTGGTATCCCAATACTCATGATTTCACACTCATTGGATACATTGATGCTGACTACGGATGAGACAAGCTTGAACGAAAAAGCACCTCAGGAGGATGTCACTTCCTTGGGGGTTGTCTTGTGTCCTGGTTCAGCAAGAAGCAGGCATTAGTAGCCTTGTCAACCACTGAAGATGAGTACATTGCTGCTGGAAGCTATGTTGCTCAAGTCCTATGGATTAAGCAATAGCTTGAAGACTATGGCGTTCAGACAAAGACAATTGAGGTCAAATGTGGCAACAAAAGTGCAATTGATCTATCAAAGAACCCAATCCAGCACAGCAGGATGAAGCATGTCAGCATAAGACATCACTTCATTAGAGACCATGTACTCAATGGTGAGATCAAGCTGACCTATGTCCCAACGGATGAGCAGCTTGCGGATATCTTCACGAAGCCACTGGCTCGTGAGCAATTCAGCATACTGAGAGAAGCCATTGGTATGTTTAATCCTCTTCAATAAATTCCAAGTATAATACATGATATATGCATGCTGAGTGAATTACCATGCTGAATGATTTATGCTATTACTTGCTGAGTAGATAAATATATATGATGAGTATTTATCTTAAGCTGAGCTATTACATATAAGAACTATTCCTCTGCATAACATTGACTACTCAGAATTTTAAACGCTTGAAATTCGTAACACTGAGTAAAGAGCCATTGCAAACTTTAATGCATAGCACGCGAATTGAATAGCCACCTAGGATGACGTATAGGCTATAATTAGAAAATACATGCACCGTATGTGTCATAAATGCCAGAATCTTTATCGATTGAGGATCTCGAGGTCAAATTGACAACCTAACGCTTTAGATCAACTCGATACCTCTATAAATAGTGGACGAATTCCCACTTTTATTTCTTTACACTTAGAAATCTTTGGTATTCATACCTTCTCTCTAAAAAATTCCCAAATCTCCCAAAACTTCTCTGAGAAAATGACGAGAGTTTCACTAAATATCTTCGGTGCCGGTCTCTCCCATAACCGCTCCGATGACAATCCCACTTCTCCTACTCAGCGTGATCACGCTAGAGTTACTACGCCGAGCAAGAAAGCTCAAGCTGTCCAAGCCACCTATTCGAAGGGAAAACAACAGCAAAAGGACAAGGGGCAAGAAAGTAGTAGAACGCACCTACACTCAGGTCTTCGAGAGTGTGAAGGGGTGTAAGCTCGACCACTCGCGATGGTTTTCAAAGGGGTTTGTGGATGCTGAGCAACCTTTTTGTGAGTGGATCAAGAACAACGGTTGGACCGAGCTGTTCTCAGTTCGTGATGCTACTTACCCTGAGCTGGTAAAAGAATTCTATGCCAACCTGAAGGTCGCAAATGACAACATGGACTTCTTGGCCACCAAGGTTCGTAGGAAGAATATCTTCATCAACCCAGCCTACCTTGCCTCCCTATTCAAGTTAAAAAACGAGGGAGCCATACTTCATAAATCTGGAGACCAAGATAAAACCAACTACGTTCAGACTTTCTATAAACCTGAGGGTCATGTAGGTGAAATCTTGAGTACCTCCATGGGTCAGCATCAAAAGATGGCCCATTACATACTGACCAACTTCCTTTTCCCTAAAATCAACTGCACCAACTCAGCAACCAACTTTGAGCAGTGTTTTATATGGCACATACTGACCTACACGCCGATCAATATGCCCGTATTCATAATCGGTGGGTTTCTACGAAGCACATGAACCCTTAGGCTAGGCTCCTTTATCACCTGAATCCTCAAGGATCACAACGTGGACTTGGTAAAGGAAATCCACACCTGGGGAACCTAGATAACAGCTGCTGCTCTATTCGGCTTGGCATACGATCAACCAATTATGCCAAAGAAAGGAAAAGGGGAAGCTGTCCAGGAAACTGAGGGGATGGAGACCCGAAAAGGAAAGAAAGAACGAAAGAGGAAAGCTGTGCAAAGCACCTCTAAAGACATGGTTCTAAAAAGCTGAAGTTTATGTCCAGAGGAATTAAACCTCAACCTCCACCAAGTCAGACTAAGCCTCAGTCAGCTGAGAAGAGACCTAGGCAAGATGAGCCTGAGGTTGAAGAAAGAGAGGAAGCTGATGAGCAACCATTAAGGAAGAAGAAAAAGAACTCTTCTGAGCTGAGTCCGATTAATGCTCTTCCAACTGACATCATCGTTCCTCCTGACTCACATTATGTTCTGAGTCAAGGCATTGACGCTGAGCAACAGCTTGATGCCCAGGTAGAACAAGACCAATTGGGTGGTCATTTTGAAGAAGAAGAACTGGGTGAACTGTTTGAGGAAGAAGATCAGGATGCTCAGTCTGAGGAAGAAGAAAGTGGTCAAGATGACACTGAGGAAACAGCAGATGATGAGCACCTTGAACCAATCAACACTGAGTTGGTTGACGAAGAAGAAACTGAGCACACGGCAAATGCTCCTGCTGATCAAAGGGAAGCATCACCCACTGACTCCATTGAGTCCATTCCTTATGACCCTACTCCTCTAAAGCTAAAGAGACTGAGAAAGAAGAAAGCATTTCGAGCACCCGTCATTGACCTTATGGGTGACTCCCCGCTGAGAGATGAGATCACTGACCTAACCGAGGTACATCTTAAGTACTTCTCCAACCCACCTGTGTCTCCACCAGAGCTACCAGAAAATCAAGCCCCTGTTTCTCAGCCGAAGGAACATGCCGACTTAACCGCTTCTCCAAGCCACAATAATGCCGAGCAAGTGCTCGAAGATTCCGCTCCTCAACACGTTGAGCAAGCCAAGGAATTACCTGCTCAGTTGAACACTGAACTTACTCAGCTTCCACAATCCAGTCAGCTTCTGCCTAACCCTGAGAAAGTAACACTTTCTGCCGATCCTCCACTTCCACAAATCAATATGCAGAATCAAATTCAGTCAGTTTCTACTGACAATCCTAATTCCAGGCCAACCGCTGATAATGTTGGGCCTTCTAATGTTGAGCAGAACCAAACAACGCCTCTATTCGGTTATACTCCTCCTCCGGCATCTGGGACAACATAATATGGATCCTTTAGCTACCTCAATGCCTCTGAGTCTGGTCGAAGAATCGTTGACTCAGCTCAAGCTCTTATCCAGGACCTCCATCAATCAAGTACCAATGCCGCTGGGTCTACTAATGTTGAGACAACTCCACTTTCGTCTGTCACTCAGATTCTAACTTAGATCAAAGGTCTGAAGGATCTTATGAGTGTCATGACTTCCTTGCAATCTCAACAGCCCAGGCAGGACTCTATAACAAAGCTGGCCGACCTCCAACTGACTATGGTACATCACATGAACTCACTGCAAGGGCAGATTCATCAATTGTCAGCTGCAAACTCAGCATATGCCACTTATGCCGAAGTACATCATCTCTCCCGCCAGCTTCATACTGAGCAAGAGAAGACAAGACACCAACTCTCTTCCTACTATTGATAACATAGAGATATTATCCCGAGGACTGAAAGGGATATTAACCTTGAGACCACCGCATATTAATCTCTAAAGGAGAGCTAGAAGACGAATCTCCACGGTCCAACTCAGAGAGATCCGCTGGCGAACCTATGAGGGCGAATCTCCTCATTCGCCTGATTCGCCAATGTAACGGCTGGACGCCGACTCGGCCATAAAGATCATTAAATGAGCTATCAATTAGCTAACCGCCAGGTTAAAGATAACTTGTAACCGCCAATTAATGGAGCATTAATGGAGACTCTCTAGTTGCCGAAGGTTACAACTTCCTAGCTATATATAGCCTACATCCCTAGGCTATCAAGGTACACATTCTCACATCCTTTGTCAATTTAGTTTGCTTTCTCGATTCATCTTACTGACTTTGGCATCAGAGATTCCCCCCGTCGAACCCAACGACGCCCCCACAGGGACGGAAGTTGATCTGAATTTCTCCACTTTGAGTAAATGAATTGATCCCCTTCCCAATGAATCAACGGAATATAGCTCATCGTAAAAGCTAAAGCATCTGCGTATGTCCATGCATCTGCCTTGATCTGCTTCATGAGCTCTGCCACCCTCTCATCACTATCCGTCAAAATTCGCATATCGCTCGCCATGTGTAGCGGCTTAGGATTCCAAAACGAAGGAAAACCCAGTGGCTCGCCATCTTTTATCTTCACATAGAAGAATCTCTCATCCCAACAGTGGACATTGGACATTTTGTCACTGAAGGGCGAATATACTTCGAATTTGGCGAAAGTGAGATAGGATTCGGATTTCCATTTCGATGGTTTATGGAAAGCTCTAAAGATACGACCTGTATATACTACTCCTAAATTTGAGGCGAGGTAGTAGTCTAAAGCAATATCCAACCAACAATTGGGGTGCAGTTGGCTGACCGTAATGTCAAAGTAGGAGAGGATGTCCGCCATCATCTTCGAAAGAGGAAGTCGGAACCCTCTCTCCACATGACTGCAGTATACTGTTAGAAAATCGCTTGGCGGACAGGAAGGACGTTGATGAGCTGCGGCTAACTGGGTCTCATAATTATTTATCCATGGGAAGCGATTCGCCAGATCCACTAGATCCGCGGCACTCATACGAGACGGAGTAGACTCCGCTCGAGGTTTCTTTTTCCTAAATGGGATTGAAGAAGAGGCCATTGTCTCCGGGAAACACCTAGATTTAGCAGCCGTAGCGGTACCGGAGACGGAACTAGGAGTAATTGGATTCCTAGTGGAACGAGTTTGGTAGTGATTATACGCCGAGTTACTCAACCTAGCTAAATCGGAACTAACTGTCTCCTCGGAGGAAGATGATTCTCCGATGAAGATGTGGTCCAACTAAAATCAACTACGATTTCGGAAGATGAAGCCAAATTAAAAAGCTCCGAGGTTGATCTAGAGGACGATGATGAACTCCTAAACATTCAGAGAAAAATTAAATAGAAAAATATGAACTTACATGTGAATTCGAAAGCTTCTAACAGAACTCTGAAATTTCCAGGAGAAAGCTTCGCGCAGAAAAGATGAAAGGGAAGACGAAATGAAGAAGAAAGAAAAGACAAGGAAGGAAGAAGGATGCCTTTCCTTTCCTGGGACAGTGCGTCCGTAACACGTGTCACTCATCGATTGGCATCGAACAGAGTGCTCATTAATGCCGATGTTCATGACGGCGCGCAGAAGCTCAAAAGCCCTAAAGGAATTTAAGGGCATTTTGGGGGGGCTTCTGATAACATAGAGATATTATCCCGAGGACTGAAAGGGATATTAACCTTGAGACCGCCGCATATTAATCTCCAAAGGAGAGCTAGAAGGCGGATCTCCACGGTCCAACTCAGAGAGATCCGCTGGCGAACCTATGAGGGCGAATCTCCTCATTCGCCTGATTCGCCACTGTAACGGTTGGACGCCGACTCGGCCATAAAGATCATTAAATGAGCTATCAATTAGCTAACCGCCAGGTTAAAGATAACTTGTAACCGCCAATTAATGGAGCATTAATGGAGACTCCCTAGTTGCCGAATGTTACAACTTCCTAGCTATATATAGCCTACATCCCTAGGCTATCAAGGTACACATTCTCACATCCTTTGTCAATTCAGTTTGCTTTCTCGATTCATCTTACTGACTTTGGCATCGGAGATTCCCCCCATCGAACCCAACGACGCCCCCATAGGGACGGAAGTTGATCTGAATTTCTCCACTTGTCATCAACTATCAATGCTCCATTGAGCAACTCAGCGAGGCTGTGGGCATGCTGAACTTAAGTAAACAAGAGATGGACACTGACCAGCTCAAAACAAACGAGATCTTGAAGTACTCTCGAGTCACTTTCAACCACCTTCGTCACTCCAACGCTCAGCGTGAGTATTTTGATTCGTCTTTGCTGAAGATGTTTCATCAAGCTTTTGCAATGCTCACTGAAACCATACACTGGGTGGGAAAGTCTCAAGCATACGTGCTGAGTATGCTGAGTGCTGCTGATGTCAGGATTCCTCAAGCCATAGTGGAAGAGGGTGTTCCAATCTTTGACGGAATGAATGAAAGCACGAGAAAGCTAAAGGCATTCTCTAGACGCCTAACTCAAGCTGCCATTGAAGAAACCTTCATTCCCAAACGAGATGATGGCAAAACGGGGGAGAAAGAACAAGCCCCAAGAACTCAGCAAACTAAAGAAGCTTCAGTTAGTCAGCAGCAATTCAAGGGTAAAGGCAAAGTTACAGAACATCCTGTTCAAATTAATTACAAGAAGAAGTAGCTTCACTTGTATTGACTAGGATAGCTAGCTTTTTGAACCTTCATATCTGTACTCTTTTTGTGAACCTTGTTGTGCTAACTTTAAATTCAAAACAAATTATATGCATCTCTTTCATACTGACTACTCTTATGCGATGCTTACTTAAGTGATTGTTATAATTTGTTAAAGCACATCTTCATTAAATCAACTGTGCTACACTGTCTATACTGATTAATGATATGTCTGCTGTGTTGAACAATTCTTATATGTCCACTTAACTAAAACTCATTGAACAAAGCATACTCAGCGCTCTCTGATATTTAAACCTTCCGCGTAAAACTGAGTTAAATAGAATATGTTCCAGGAGCTGACCTATCTCTGAAAACTGACCTTAGACTTACTGTTAGACAAGGTGCTGCAGCATAATCTCCCGGGCGGACCGGGGGGTGGACACCTCATGGCGACGTAAGCGGTGATTGGCGCCGAAAGCAACCAATCGTGGAATCAAGCTGCTCGGCAGGACCGGAACTCGGAGTATGGAAGAGTCTCAACCCACAAATGGGAAAATGAACACCGATCCCTTGCGGGAGACCGGTGAGGGTTCGAGAAACTTAGGTACGAGCCGAGAAGGCTAGCTCCCTTCTGGAGAAAGGCTACTAGGCACCCCGACATCGCCCAGTTATGAACCACCGGCCTCCTACTCAGCGTGTTAGGCGATAACAGACTAATCGCATATTTCTTTAAGTTTAAAATTCATTTGAAACCTTTTCTTTCTCGCTTTGAAAACCGTTTTGAGCATGTTATTGAAAGTCATTTTAGTAAAGAATCACCTATTTTGCATGAATTTAAAGCGTATATGAGAGAAGGGGATAGAAGAAAGAATTGGCTTTATTTACAGTGGGTTTTGTGCTTTAATTTACGTGTTAACTCTAAGCTAACCTCATTCCCCAAAACAAATTTATTCACCTGGTTCGTACCTTGATCGCCGTTGGAACGATTTAGGTACGTTTCAAAAACCCGTTAATGAACGTGATGTCGACTCGAATCGCCGTTGGAACGACTCGAGTGTTTGAAAACGTGGAATAAAAGACTTTAACTCAAAAAACGTGATTAGGCATACAAGTCCATTTATTTTGTACAAACCATTTAAGAAAACGATTCAAAACTCTATTATTTACAATGAAAACGATCTTAATTACAAGGTTCGCCTAATCTGTCGTTGGAACGGATTAAGGTTTCAACACGTGATATTTTGGAAATGGTTTAAAAAAATGACAAGAAAACGTTATTTACACTTTAGGAATATCTAGAAAAGCTTTAATTTAAACAAATAAATTAAACTCTCTTTTTGTGGTTCATTTCCCCTTTTTCACTCAATTATCCTTTATGTAGATAAAATGACAACAAATAATGAATTAAATCTGAAAATTCACAAAATAAAACCAATTTAAAACACACACACCTAAATGTCAAAAGAATAAGAAAAAACCAAAGGTTAAATATATATATATATACATTTTGTCTAAAAACAATGATAAAAAATGAGTAAGAGGATAATAAGTAATAAATATATAGGTATAAGAAATGATTGTGAAAATATTAAATAGAGTACATTTCTATCCTAATTATAACTATGTAAAAATAATGAAAATCATAAAAACTAGAAAATAAGTTTGATATAATAAGTATATAGAAAATACCCTTCCCTAAATAATAGCTAAACCATCATTTGATAACCCAAGAATATATATACATATATACCAAAACCAAATCAATGAAAATCATAATCAAAAATACAAAATAAGTAAATATATAGGTAATTATTAAGTAAATACCTCAAAAATAATTTCTACCAACATGTTACATAAATATACATATATATATAAAGGATTAAAATACAAAAAAAAATGAAAAAAATGGATTTAAGGGGTGATTTTCGGTTTTCAGCAGATTACCGACGGAAAATCCGTTTCCAATCTGCTATTAGTGACAGAAAAGGGAGAATTACAGCAGCAGTCCAAAACTTTCCAGATTTACTCAAACACCTTAAATTAGATCTATTCTATCGTTTTGGACCTCCGAGCTACCCAAATCGGATCATAGCCTATAACGGAGACTCCTAAAACGACGTTTTTATTTTAAAACGTTATTTTGAAATACTTTTAAAACTTATAATTACAACGTTTTTAATTCCCGAACTACCTTTAAATCGGATCACGGTTCGTGTTGGGATATTAAAACGAGGTTTTTATTTCAAAACAAAACCGAACGTTTATTTAACACGTGACGAAAATTAAATAAATACGGAATAATAAATAAAAAGTGATAAATAAATAACTAAATAAAAAACTATAACATAAAAAAATGAATATGGAAAATTAAATTAAATTAAATAAAATAAAACGAGTCTAGTCCTCGGATAATACCTTAAGATCGGTATCTGACAGTCGAAGTCGATTGATTCCACGAGTTGTGATTTTCCGGTATTTTTGATAAAATATTCGACTCTAGAAAATTTGGATTTTTTTTGGGAAAAAAAAATATTTTTCTCCAAAAAATTGACTTTCTCTCTCTAAAAATGTTTAGAATGAGAAGCTCTAAAATTCCTTTTTTTTGCATGGGGATCCGTGCCTTAAATAGGCAACGGATAACGGAAGCTTTGGGCGACGCCCAACTTATGTTGGGTGAACGCCCAACTTATATTGGGCGAACGCCCAACGCTCGTTGGGCGTAACCTCAGTTGGGCGCGCGCGCCCAACTAATGTTGGGCGTTGACCCAACGAGCATTGGGCGTTCGCCCAACGGCTATCGGGCGTGCGCGCCCAGCGGCCGTCGGGCGTGCGCGCCCAACGGTCATCGAGCGGGCGCTGCCGGGCGTGCGCGCCCAGCGGACGTCGCGCGTGCACTCCGCGCTGCCGCGCGTGCGCGCCCAGCGGACGTCGAGCGTGCGCCCCGCGCTGCCTGGCGTGCACGTCTAGCGGACGTCGAGCGCGCGCCCCGCGCTGCCGGACGTGCGTCCAACTGTCGTCGGACACGCGTCGGCTGCCACTAGGCGCTCGCACCACGTCGCTGAGCACTCGCGAGCCGTCCACTTGACGACCGCGACTCCCATTAACTTTCCCTTTCTTTCTTTTTCTTATTATATATTTTTCTTCTCTTTTTTTAAAATTTCCGGAACCAACCGCTTCGACCGCTTTGTTACAGATTTTCGTCACAGGTCCTCCGACTCGGTGTCTATAGTTGCCCATACTTTCCTATTTTGACAGTGATGTGTGTGTTTTGAAAACGTTTTTACTAACGCAACACATGCAATGTAAAACATATTAAAGTAAAAGACACGTACAGAGTAGGAGAAAGAATACCTGACCTCTGCGCTGCGCGCTCCAGCATCGTTTTCGATTCTCTCCGTCTTTGCCTTTGAATCGGCTGCCGGTGGATGTTCTTCTTATGGACCCTAGCCTAAATTGACTGCGGGTAAAAATGGCTTAAAAGCAACCCTGGTGCACGACCGCGAGTAAAATGGTTCAAAAGCGACCCTGGTCTACGACCGCGGGAAAAATGGCTCAAAAGCAACCTTGGTCCACGACCGCAGGTAAAATGGCTCAAAAGCAACTCTGGTCTACGACCGTGGGTAAAATGGCTCAAAAGCTACCCTGGTCTACGACCGCGGGTAAAATGGCTCAAAAGCGACCCCGGTCTACGACCATGGGTAAAATGGCTCAAAAGCAACCCTGGTCCACGACCGCGGGTAAAATGGCTCAAAAGCGACCCCGGTCTACGACCGTGGGTAAAATGGCTCAAAAGCAACCCTGGTCCACGACCGCGGGTAAAATGGCTCAAAAGCGACCTCGGTCTACGACCGTGGGTAAAATGGTTCAAAAGCAACCCTGGTCCACGATGGCGGGTAAAATGGCTCAAAAGCAACCCTGATCCACGACCGCGGGTAAAATGGCTCAAAAGCAACCCTGGTCTACGACCGTGGGTAAAATGGCTCAAAAGCAACCCTGGTCCACAACCGCGGGTAAGATGGCTCAATAGCAAAAGGTTCTTTCTAACAATTCTGAATTCTAAAAGCGCTGTCGTCTGTATATTTACTGGAGCTATCGTCTCGGGTATTTGAGTTGCTTGATAAGAGCGTCCTTATCTTTTCGTCTGGAATGATTCAAACTAACAATTATTTTCCTGTTGACTGTCGTCTGTATTTCGACTGGCACCACAGTTCTGTAAAATTTGGCTGTCGTCTGGAGTCATATCTTGATGTTACTGGTTGCCGTTTGGCAGAAATGCAGGCTGAAACGGACTGCAAATCGGAGCTTTGTGCACCTGGTAATTAATTATTTACTTTTTACTTTTATGTCACATCGTACCTTTTTCACTATTTACGGGAATACCATTCCCTTTTCTTATATAAGGTGGTGGGGTTTCATTTCAACCCCACACCTTCTCTCTCTTCTCTCTCTCTCTAACTTCTAATTTGGATCGTTCTCGTGATGGATTTGGATAAATACGATGGCACGAAGGGCATGGATGCGGGTTTTGAGAACCTGACTACAGTGGCTCCTTTTCAGGATCCTACTTCTCATCTGAGCTGGACCCGCTCTAACCAGGTAAGTACTCTCCTACTCTCTCGTCCTTTGACTAGACTTCTAGGCTTTAGTAACCCTACTTTGAACATGATTTGCATGCTAACCTCTAAGTTGCTTTAGAAGACTTTAGCTAGAAAACACGAATTTCTTCGCCCGCAAGTAACACTTTATTTATCTTTTGAAATAATGTGAATTATATGCATATGAATAGTAAAAATACGAACAATGCATGCCAACAGTAAAAACGTGAATAGCACGTGAATAGTGAAACATGAATAGTGCACATTAATAGTCAAAATGTGAATAGTTCATGTGAATATTAAAAACGTGAATAGTGCATGTGAATAGTAAAAACGTGAATAGTGCACGTGAATAGTAAAAACGTGAATAGTGCACGTGAATAGTAAAAACGTAACATAAACGACCGAATTAAATGTTAAAATTGGATCGATCTCTTTGCCAATGCGTGGGAGAGTAGATCACCAAAGAATAATGAATTAATCAAATCATATACAAACAACCCTAAGAACGAGAACTCACAAAATGACGGTCCTAATTGACAAAGTGTCTCTAAGTTGGATTTGACCGAAATAATAGCTAGATTAACGAGCTTTTATTAGACGCAAGCCTAGGAATAACATTTAAACTTACCTGTTCCGTTCTTTCCAGATTATCGGCATTTCTGGGACCACGGAGGACATTCATATGTGGTACGCCATGCTTAGCCCAGCGGCTAAAGCCCGTGTGCGAGAGTGGGCTTTGAGCCTTTCATCTTGGCGTTGCCCCACACCAACGGAGTGTGTGACCGCTTCGGCCTTCGCGCCCTATATGAGAGATGGGTAGACTCGACCCACACCTTCCACTTCTCGTTTGGGGAGATGACGATCTCGCCCCGTGACTTCTCCCTGCTGACCGGGTTACGGGGGAGCGGTATCTCGGTTCCACTCTCTTTCGACATGGTGCGTCCCCGGGTCGACCGCGACGAGTTGGCTGCTCTGATTGGACTAGGAGTCTATACGGGGGTCAAGTCCACCCCGATGAAGTTTATCACCACCTCCGGACTATTGAGTCGCAGGGACTCCTGCGGGTTAGACGGCACTGATCTGGCTGTTCGCAGCTTTCTTTTATACACCTTGGGCGAGACGATCTTCCGCACCAAGAGCAGGACGATACACGCGGGTCTTATACAGGCCTTCCTTGATTTGGACGCAGTGTCGTCTTATGATTGGGCGGGAGCTGGCTTGGCTTACTTGTACAATTTTTTGGACTTGACTTGCCGGAAGCGCAAGGACTTCGGTGGTTACACCTTTGCTCTCCTGGTACGTGGTTCATCCTTAACTTGCTTCTTTATTCTCTTCGCGATTTCTGTCAATAACCTTTGTTTCTACAAGCAGGTTTGGGCCTATGAGAGGCGGATTCTTCCATGCGAGCGTCGGTGCAGGCCGTGGGTAGTTAGGCCCCCACTTATGGCTCGGTGGAGTGAGTTTCGTCTAGGCGCCGAGGAGAGGCGGACGGTGGCGCAATTCCTAGCTTGGATCGATTCGCGGACCTTGGGGCAGGTGAACATCTTCTAACTATGCTAGATTCTTGTTTGATTAGACCTGACTTTTTCTCTTTGTTTTCAGATTCGATTCGGATGGGATAACCTCGACTTTGGTCCTGACTACGCATATGTCACCCGTATCCAGGGGCAGTGGTGCGTCCTTACCGGCCCCTGCGTGCGGGCATGGTACTTGGGCGATCGGGGTATTATCGGGGTTAGCGCCTCGCACTGGACACCTGGCGAGATTCCCGTGTCTATGTTTACCGTGAGGACCATGCCCCTGTCGGACATTCGTCGCGACCTGACCCGCGAGTTTGCCCCTCGAGACGTGTGGGACCACGCAGGGGGTCGTGCCCACTATTTATCGACCTTGTTGACTCCGACAGACGCCCCCGGGGTTGCGATGGAGGTGGATCCTAGGGCGGACGTGTTTTCAGCCGAGGCTGTCGCGGCAGTTTTTGGTAGGGAGGAGCTCCCGGTGAGTGTTTGACCCTTTTTTCATTCTTTATTCACGATGTGGTTAGGGATACTCATTGTGTTTTCATATGCAGGAGGGTTCTAATGGACGAAATGTGTATCGTGCAAAACTAAGGGCAAGTGCACCCCATCGTGATCAAGTAATAAAGAATAAGTAGAGTATCGTTCCCTCGAGGATTCTGTTTATATCTATTGATTTTTGTGAATTTCTATTATCTAAGCAATCAAAACTTGAATTGGTTGTGATATTAAACTAATAAATTTAAAACAATTAAATAAAGTAAACAAAGAAGGGAAATAAAATGAATTCAAATATGATGTAAATCACTAGAGCAAGGCTTCACCTAACCTAATGTATATAATCCACACTCAATCCTATCCAAGTTCTTAAGTTTTAATCTAGAGACGGTGATTATTTCCTAAAGTAATTAACCAAGCTTTGGTCTAGTCAAGATTAATCCTATTCCACATACAATTATCCTAGCTTTGGCCCAGTCAAGAATAAAGGTATAATGAAAGCATTAAGTTCTCTAAAATAACCCCAAAGTTAAGTCGTGAAACTAAACCTTGAAAAACCGCACTGCATAGACACAGGTCTAAACTATGTAGTTCCATTAATTATCTTAGTGTCGGTCAACCAAAATCATTAATTGTAATTTAGCTAAATATTGATCAGATATCTAACTAGGAAATTAAGCTCCATAGTTTAATTCTCTATTTAATAAATTATGAACTTGAAATTGGATTGCAAGTAAATCATCTACTTCGATTAGGATCCGCCATAGCTCTAGCTATGGAGGACTTAGCTCATGGTAGATGGAAAGAAAACAAGAAATTTAATAAAAAACCAACACAAGCAGACGTATCTTCAATCATATCACAAAATCAAAAGGCAAACTATTTTGGTACCTCACTAGTGGTCACTCATTTCACTCAAGTGTTTAGGTGTAAATTTTGTCTCTCAAGCTCTATACTAGCTTTGACTATGTTGAATTTGGATTGTCATCCAGTCGTTACCATTATGCTTATCTAGACAGAAACAAGATCCTAAGGTCTTTTACGGGTTGTAATGCTGGTTTAGGGACAGGTTTGGATAAGAAAAATATGTGGGAAGTGAATAAACAACTAGTTGTGCAAAATAGATACAATAAGACTCGAAGCTCTTCAAAGATTAGCCGATAAACATAACATGTGCTACTGATGAGAAAATAATTTTTCCTTTTTTTCCTTTATTTTCTCCATTAGGTATTAATTCCAAAACAAGGCCAGAAACAAGAGTTCCATAAGCAAGCATATGAGAATCACTTTTTTTTTCTTCTTACCCACTTCTATCTCCAAGATTACAACGAATCTCATAATGTTCAGTATTCACTCGTTTATCCTTGTTCTTATCTTATTATTACATATTACAGTTCATTGCTTTAAATGCATTTCCTGAGATTGATCGATTGTGCAGGAATCTCCACCTCGAACTAAATGACTCAAACCAATGATTTCTCTAATTTTTTTCTTTTTTTGAGTCTTTTTCTTTATTATTATTTTTTTTCTTCTCTTTTGTTTTTTTTTTGAGCAATAGCACATAAAGTAGCAAAATTAATTCTCGGCTTCCTATTTTTCACAAATTTTGAGCTCCCTAAATCATTCCTATTTGTGCACAATAATTGTAAATTCACGGGTGAGAAAAGGGTATTTAAGACGTTAGGGGTTTGTAATGTGGTGAAACAAAGAAAATGGTATACGTAGGCTTCAACGGGGCTTAACTAAACACGATGTAAAAGGGTTTTGGGTTTAAACAAGGAAAAATAAGTTCTAACATTAACAAAGGGCTACACTTAATTGCCTTGATCACGCCAAGTTCCAACTAGATGCACAAGGTTTCGACTAGCATTTGATGCAAATTCTATAGACAATAGCAAGTATGAGCACACTCAAGCAAAAATAAACCGAGCAATGTGTAATAAAATGCTCAAATTGTTGGTCTCAAAATCTCACATATGTTCGGGTTAATATTTGTACCAAAAAGTTTAACCAAATGACAAGTTCAATGCTTATTTTCAGTCCACAAGTGTAGTCTCCGGAACTCCCATTTTAATCCAAAGTTCCTCATTTTCGTAATTCTATAAAAAAAATGTAATTTCAAAATTTATGACTGCCATGGTGAAGTTTCATCCTATTAATGGTCAATTGTTTACGAGTTTTCTTCATAAGTCCATCTCAAATCTTTGAAAAGCAAAGACAATGATTTTAACATGTAAGGAAGCATGCAACTAAACGAAATTATCCTAAAAAAACAATAAACACAAACATAAACAATAAATAATAAAAACTTAAACTAAGATAGATAAAACCCTTTTTACCCTTCCTCACACTTTAGAGCATGCATTTACTCCCAAAAATGCGATAAAAGGTAAAGTGGAAAAATAAAAAGGGTTCAAGAAAAACCCCCTTAAACCGAAGGTGGTAGAGGAGATGGGATAATTCAATTTCAACTGTTGGGCCAATTTGTTTGTTTTTTCTGTTTTTTTTACCTGCAAAATAAATAAATAAATAAATAAAACTTAAAGAAATATGTAAATAAAAGATAAACTAAGAGAGAAAAAAACTCGGGTTGCCTCCCGAAAGCGCTAAGATTATAGTCGTTTAGCTCGACTACAAACCTCCCTTTTAGGTAAATGAATGAAGCATTATTAGGAATCCAAATTCTTTAATAAATATGCTATGAATGCAAATTGGATTTTTAGCCTCAAAATAAATCAACAAAATCCATGACATAAATTTATAAAAGTTATGAAAGAGTTTAGATGTCTCCCTTTTTGACTCTTTTGGTAAGTCATATAACACGTAAAATTCTTCAGTCGGGATTGTTTCAAACTCTTCAATCATGGATTTCTGCACCACAAGTTCAGGTGTGGTGATCTCATCTATTCGGGTGATGGAACTTTCCACTTGATTTGAAATTTCTAGCTATTTTTCTTCTATTGATTTATCTTCACAACTTATCACCAAACATATATCTGAACATTCCTCAAGGACTTCTTCATGTTGAGGTTCAATCAAGTTATATGCTTCACTCGAAAAATCTGAATATGGTTCATCAGTTGACGTAATTGCAATAAGATCTTCTAAAGTTTTCATTATATTTCTCTCAGAAGCATCGATATTTTTGGTAAAAGTCTCCAATGAAGAGAATTTATTATTTATCTGCTCAATAATATCGATTATTTCTTTCCATTCCTCATACTCAAAATTTGGTGATAAGGCTTAAGAATCTTGATGATAATCATAACCATTCTCCCAATATGGAGAAAACGTGCTTGAAATTTCTTCTCTAGGCAGCTCATATTGATAATCCATATAGCAAGAATTAGTATAAATATTGGAATTTTGATATTGACAATCCAGTTCAAAATGTAAACCCCGCAATGTATACATGCCGCATCACGAAGAGAAACATCTGGAAAGTTATCCTTCATAAACATCAAAAATCTATCCTCATTGGCTTGAGCTTGCATCTCTAAGTGGTTGTTGAATGTTGGAGCATTCAACCACCATGGATAACTATTTTTGTCCATCACCTTGCAAAATAAACATAAAAGAAAAATAAATAAATAAAAAGGAACAAAATATAAATAAACGCTTAAATTAATAGAACTTCAACTAAATCAAAATTATAAAACAAACAATCCCCGGCAACGGCGTCAAAAACTTGATGAACGAAATGTGTATCGTGCAAAACTAAGGGCAAGTGCACCCCATCGTGATCGAGTAATAAAGAATAAGTAGAGTATCGTTCCCTCGAGGATTGTGTTTATATCTATTGATTTTTGTGAATTTCTATTATCTAAGCAATCAAAACTTGAATTGGTTGTGATATTAAACTAATAAATTTAAAACAATTAAATAAAGTAAACAAAGAAGGGAAATAAAATGAATTCAAATATGATGTAAATCACTAGAGCAAGGCTTCACCTAACCTAATGTATATAATCCACACTCAATCCTATCCAAGTTCTTAAGTTTTAATCTAGAGATGGTGATTATTTCCTAAAGTAATTAACCAAGCTTTGGTCTAGTCAAGATTAATCCTATTTCACATACAATTATCCTAGCTTTGGCCCAGTCAAGAATAAAGGTATAATGAAAGCATTAAGTTCTCTGAAATAACCCCAAAGTTAAGTCGTGAAACTAAACCTTGAAAAACCGCACCGCATAGACACAGGTCTAAACTATGTAGTTCCATTAATTATCTTAGTGTCGGTCAACCAAAATCATTAATTGTAATTTAGCTAAATATTGATCAGATGTCTAACTAGGAAATTAAACTCCATAGTTTAATTCTCTATTTAATAAATTATGAACTTGAAATTGGATTGCAAGTAAATCATCTACTTCGATTAGGATCCGCCATAGCTCTAGCTATGGAGGACTTAGCTCATGGTAGATGGAAAGAAAACAAGAAATTTAATAAAAAACAAACTAGAAAACATAATTAAATAAAAAAAAAGAAAAGATGAAGGAGAATAAACTTTGAAATAGAACTAGAATCAGTTACAAAGGTAGAACGAAAATGAACAAAAAGAAAACTACAAAAAGTCTAAAAAAGATGTGGTGAGGCATGTTCCATGTTTGTTCCAGGTCTGCTTTCATACTTCCAAATATAGGTATTTATAGTTGCACATGCCTTCATGCATTCCTTGAAACTTCCAACTTTAATGCCATTAAAAAGAAGATTAATGGAGGATTGAATTCTTTGCTCTAACTTCCTAACTTTGATGTAGTTAAAAAGAAGATTAATAGAGAGTTGAATTCTTCTTTGTAACTTTTTAACTTTCATAGAATTAAAGAGAGCATTAAGTAGTGTAACTCCTTCTTGAGCATTCAAAAGACTCTTCAAATAGTCATAACATTCCTTGGATGGTTATTGAGGAATTTATGACAATAAAGACTTATTTAAAGAGTCATGGATTCTTCATTCTTAAACTGCTACGAGGTCGTGACTGGAGGGAGTTCTGACTGGGCAACTTTATTTACTTCAGTAATGATTCCATAATTGCATTTTTGCCTCAAATAATACCTAAAAACATATGAAACAAGCATTATTTCTTAAAACACAAAACTAAACATAAAACAATTATAAAATATTAAAAACTATCTTAAAATGTATGATTACTATAATTAAAATATATTAAAAACTATATGAAAATGCAAGATAACAGGTTCTTTGAGGAGTGCTCGGATGTCCGACTTCTTTGATGGTGCTCAGGCCCGGACGCCTGTGGGTGAGCCCTCCTATTATGCAGGCGAGTCCTCGGGCACCGCCCGGCCGGAGTGGTCCCCTTTAGGCGTACCCATCCCCGACTTTGGGAGGGATTTCTCGACGGTTCACTATGACGAGTCCGGAGTGGCTTATGCCGGAGTCGAGATAGCTCCTCCTGCTTTCACATCGAGGATACCGTTTGATCCCCCGAATGCCCTCCGCACTTCGAGGGAGACATGCACGGATTACGTGGGGTTATCTGGTTATCTCCGAGAGCGGCTCCACCTGCGCTGTACTAGTCACCTGGTGAGTATTCTTATTTTATTTTAGTGTAGTGAAATGTATGCACATATGTATGTATGACTTCTGTTGTTGCCTTGTTTCAATGTTCTTTTTTTATTTTATTTTTACAGAGCGATCTCCATGCAAACGAGCAGAGGATGAGTGAGTCGCAGCGGGAGGCCGATGCCAGGGTCGGCCAGGTCTATCGGGAGAGGAATGATCATTGGTCCGGGGTGATGCGAGCGGAGACCGAGGGGCGTCTTGCTGCAGAGGAGAGGGTGCGAGTGGAGACTGCGGGGCGCCTCGTCGCCGAGGAGAGACTTCGAGTTGCTGAGGAGGCCTTATCGGCGGCGCGGGCTTCCCATTTGAGGGACTTTGAGGATTACTGGGATTTTCCTCCTTATTAGGCTCATTATTTATAGCTTTGTAGCTTTTCATTAGAATTACCCCGATGTATAGCTCGTGTATAGGGAGAGGGGTGGATAGTACATAGGCTTTTTATGTGAAAAGAGAGATAAGAAATGTATAACTCATGATTCATATTACGATACCTTCAGTAAATTGTAATGATTCCAATCATACTCTTCAAATATATTCATGCCTTTATTTATTTACAAATAATAGAAATACTTAGCCGCTCATACATTATTTTTATAATTGCTCAAGACCTAACTATCGTTACCAGGACCTGCCTTTTCGGTTTTCAGATCCCAGCGGTTTTTCATCTCCCTTTTTACTATCCCAGAATTTTCAAATGAATGCCCTTTCGGGTTTTCACCCATTGGGATGTCCCTTATTGTTGCATAGGCCGCCCTTTGCGGGTTTTCAACCTATTGGGAATTCTCGTTTCTTTTTTTTTTTTTTTTACGAAAAGTATTTCTTAAGCCTATCCAGATTGGTAGGTTCGGAGAACTCCATGCCGTCCATAGTGGTAAGCTTCACCGCCCCTTTGCTCAGGATCTTCTTCACGAAGAACGGTCCTTCCCAGTTAGGCCTAAACTTTCCCCTAGGGTCAGTGTGCGTCACTCGGATCTGTTTGAGCACCATGTCTCCTTCTTTGATAGGGCTGGCCTTGACCTTTTTGTTGAAGGCTCGGGCCATCCTTCTCTGATATAACTGCACATGGTAAAGGGCTTCCATCCTTTTCTCGTCCACCAATGCTAACTGCTCACATCGCTTCTTCACCCATTCCGTCTCGGGAATCTCTGCTTCTACTGTGATTCTCAACGATCGCTTTTCAATCTCAATTGGGAGAACGGCTTCCGCACCGTATACCAAGGAGAACGGCGTTGCCCCAGTTGATGTTCTAACCGTCGTGCGATAAGCCCATAACGCGAGTGGAAGCTGCTCGTGCCAATTCCAGTGTGATTCTACTGTTTTTACGAGAATCCTTTTAAGGTTCTTATTAGCCGCTTCTACTGCGCCATTAGCTTGTGGACGATACGGAGAAGACATGTGATGCTCAATACCGTACTCTTGGAAGAGACTTCTCACTTCCCCTTGAAATTGGACCCCATTATCCGTGATCATGTGATGAGGCACTCCGAACCTGGTGATCAAGTGCTTTTCAATGAACTTTCTCATCTGCTTAGATCCCAACTTGCTAAATGATTCTGCCTCTACCCACTTAGTGAAGTAATTAATGGCAACTGCAATGAATTTGTGCCCGTTCGAAGCATTAGGCCTCACCTCCCCGATGATATCAATGCCCTAAGCCGCAAACGGCCAAATGGCTGCTAACACGTGCAGTTCCATAGCTGGTAAATGATTATAATCTCCATGGATTTGACAATCATGGCATTTCTTCGCATATTCGTTACAATCTCTTTCCATGGTGAGCCAATAGAAGCTTTGCCTTATGATTTTCTTCGCCAATACCGCTCCTCCCATATGGGCCCCATAAATTCTCGAGTGTACTGACTCCATTGCCTCGCGGGCTTCTCCCGCATCCAATCACCTCAGTTGCAAACCATCGGTGTGCCTTTTGTAAAGCAAGTCGTTGTGGATGACGAACTGCTGAGCTAACATTCTAATCACAGCCTGATCCCTAAGTTCTGATTCTGCCGGGTATGTTCCACTCTTCATGAAGTTTACGATATCGAAATACCACGGCTTTTCATCTACCCCTAACAGCATTACATCTTCGTAGCACGGTTTGTGAGACCTCTTCAACACCAAAGCTTCGAGGCGAGGTTCCGAGGGTTATTCCATACTGATACCAAAGTGGCCAAAGCGTCCGCTGACTGGTTCTGTGCTCGAGGAATGTGATAAAAACGACACTCGCTGAATCTTTGCGCCAATCCTTCCAGCTGGTCTAGGTATGGACGTAACCTTTCTTCTCTTACTTCCCAGTTTCCCTGCGCTTGTTCGATAATCAGCTTTGAGTCACCCCAAATTTCAACATACGATGCTCCCAGTGCTGCTAATGACTCCAACCCATAGATGCACGCTTCATATTCGGCCATGTTATTGGTGAGAGGGAAGGATAGCTTCTTTGCCATCGGGATCCTTTCTCCTTCTGGTGAGATAAGTAGCACTCCTACTCCGGCTCCATTCGAATTAACTACTCCATCGAAGAACATTTTCCACGGTATAACTTCTATTGCGTTCAAGTGCTCATCGGGGAAATCATAGTTTATCTCTTCCTCTTCTACGTTCAGAGGTTGGTTGGCCAGGAATTCTGCTACGGCTCTCCCCTTGATAACCTTCTTCGTTACATATTCGATATCAAATTTGGACAAAAGCAACAACCATCGGGCTAGCTTCCCTGTTAGAGATGGAGTTCGGTACAGATACTTCACGGGATCCATCCGGGAAATAATGATCACTTTGTAAGATTGAAAATAGTGCCGTAGTTTCTTTGTTAGCCATACTACTGCCACACACATCTTTTCGATCATGTTATACTTAAGCTCGTTGTAGACACCGAGTCGGAGGACCTGTGATGAAAACCTGGAAACAAGACGGTTGAAGCGATTGATTCCGGAATTTTGAAAAACAAAAAAATAATAAATACGTAATAAAGGAGGAAGGGTTACGACGGGTCGCTGTTGTCGATCGGATGGCTTGCGAGTACTCAGCGGCATGGTGCAAGCGCCTAGCGGCAGCCAACGCGCGTCCGACGACAGTCGGACGCCCGCTCGACAGCACAAGGCGCACGCTCGGCGTTCGTCGGACACACGAGTCCAACCGCGAACGGCACGCGCTCGGCGCCCGAACCACGCACGGGCCCGGAGGCACGGGGCGTGCCCTCGTCGGCCACTAGGCGTGTACGCCCGGCAGCGAAGAACGCGCGTCCGGCAGCCACGGCGCGGGACGCGCGCTCGACGGCCACGGGACGTGCACGCCCGACGGCGCAAGACGCGTCCCGGCGGCCGTTGGGCAAGCGCCCAACGATCGTTGGGCGAACGCCCAACGGCGGTTGGGTGCGCTCGCCCAACGCTGTTGGGCGATCGCCCAACAATTGTTGGGCGGCCGCCCAACATGTTGGGCGGTAGCCCAACGCAAGGTTGGGCGGCCGCCCAACATGTCTTGGGCGGCCGCCCAACCCCCTTGGGCGACGCCCGATTTTACTCGGGCGTCGCCCATTCTTCCGGGGATCCGTTTGCCTATAAAAGGCACGGATCCCTATGCATTTGGAAGAGGAATTTTTTTGGAGCTTTCTCACTCTAGACATTTTTAGAGAGAGAAAGTCAATTTTTTGGAGAAAATATTTTTTTTTTCCAAAAAAATCCAAATTTTCCCAAAGTTAAATTTTTACTAAAAAAACCGGAAAATCACGACTCGTGGAATCAAGCGGCCTCGACTGTTAGATACCGAATTTAAGGTATTATCCGAGGACTAGACTCTTTTATTTTATTTAATATATTTTCTTCTTCCGTTTATTTTTTTGTTATAGTTTTTATTTATTTAGTTATTCGTTTATTTTATCACGTTTTATTTAATTAGCGTATTTATTTAATTTTCGTCTCGTATTGAATAAAATTCGGTTTTGTTTTAAAATAAAAAACCTCGTTTTAATATCCCAATACGAACCGTGATCCGATAAAACGGTAGTTCGGGTATTGAAAACGTTGTAATTATAAGTTTTAAACTAAAGAATTTCCAAATAACGTTTTAAAATAAAAACGTCGTTTTAGGAACTTCCGTTATTGACTATGATCCATATTTGGTAGTTCGGAAATCCCAAACGATTGAATTAGATTTAATTTAAAGCTTTTGAATAAATCTGGAAATAATTGGAGTGCTGCTGTAATTCGTCATTTCTGTCACTAATTGCTGTTTACCGACGGATTTTCCGTCGGTAAATCTGCCAGTATGTAAAAAATGCCATTTCAGTCCATCTTTCTTAACTTTTATCCTTTATACATATATGTATAGTTATGTAATATATATTTTCAAATTATTTTTTTTAGCCATTTGGTATATATGCTTATTTAAGATGTTTGTATATCACTTTTTATTTTATTTTTAAGCATAAGTATATGTATATATATATTCTCTCTTTCATTCATTTGAGTTATATTAGATTTTATTTTAAATGTTATTTACTTGGGCATTTTGGGAGATAATTAGTAGATATTAGTGGATAAATATATAGTATTTTTGACATTTAAAATTATATTAGTTATGTATACATATAGTTTTTGGGATATTTGGGCTATGTTAGTTATTATTAAATAAAGCTATTTTGAGTAATAAATGTTATTTGCTTATTTATGAATTTTATTTACCATTTCACATGTTTAAAAGTACAAATGTATTATATTTAGTATTTTCATATATGTATTATATAGTCTCTTTTCATTAACTTTTATTTTCATGTTCCCTTTTTGATTTAAATGTATATATATATGTTTATATTATTTCTTTTATTCTTTTGGACCATTTATGGGTCCTTATTTCAAATGGGCTTTATTTGGGAGTGAATTTTGGGTTTAAATATGTTTATTATTGTAATTGTGACAAGTAGAGAGTCCATTAAGGAAAAAAGGGAAAATAAATCACAAAAAGAGTTTTCAACTTAATCCTTTAAACTAATGAATTTTTAGAGGTTTCTAAAGTAAATAAATAGAGTTTTCTTAGTATTTCAAATCGTTTCTCAAACGCCACGTTTTAAAACCTTAGTCCGTTCCAACGACGGATTAAGCGAACATTGTAATTAAAATCGTTTCCTTTGTGAATAATAGAGTTTTGAATCGTTTTCTTAAATGATTTGTACAAAATAAATTGACTTGTATGACTTAACCACGTTTTCTTATTAAAGGTTTTTAATCTCAATGTTTTCATACACTCGAGTCGTTCCAACGGCGATTCGGGTGAACTTCATCAAACGGGGTTTTAAAACGCACCTAAATCGTTCTAACGATGATTAAGGTGCGAACCATGTAAATAAATTCGTTTTGGGAAAATAAGTTAGCGTAGAATTAATTCGCAATACGACATGTGAATCACGTTGTAACTAAATCACTTCTTTCTTCCCCCCTCTCTTTGTATGTATATTAAATTGATGTAAATGGGTGATTCTTTACTAATGTGGCTTTTCAATAATATATGCTCAAAACGGTTTCCAAAATGAGAAAGAAAAGGTTTCAAATGAATTTTAAACTTAAAGAAGTGTACGATTAGTCCGTTATCGCCTAACATGCTGAGTAGGAGGCCGGTGGTTCATAACCGGGCGATGTCGGGGTGCCTAGTAGCCTTTCTCCGGAAAGGAGCTAGCCTTCTCGGCTCGTACCTAAGTTTTCCGAACCCACACCGGTCTCCCGCAAGGGATCGGTGTTCATTTTCCCATTCGTGGGTGGCGACTCTTCCATATCTCCGAGCTCCGGTCCTGCCGAGCAGCTTGATTCCACGATTGGTTGCTTTCGGCGCCAATCACCGCTTACGTCGCCATGAGGTTGTCCACCCCCCGGTCCGCCCGGGAGATTAGGCCGCGGCACCTCGTCTAACATCTATTATTTACAATGAAAACGATTTTAATTACAAGGTTCGCCTAATCCGTCGTTGGAACGGATTAAGGTTTCAACACGTGATATTTTGGAAATTGTTTAAAAAAATGACAAGAAAACGTTATTTACACTTTAGGAATATCTAGAAAAGCTTTAATTTAAACAAATAAATTAAACTCTCTTTTTGTGGTTCATTTCCCCCTTTTCACTCAATTATCCTTTATGTAGATAAAATGACAACAAATAATGAATTAAATCTCAAAATTCACCAAATAAAACCAATTTAAAACACACACACCTAAATGTCAAAAGAATAAGAAAAAACCAAAGGTTATATATATATATATATATACATTTTGTCTAAAAACAATGATAAAAAATGAGTAAGAGGATAATAAGTAATAAATATATAGGTATAAGAAATGATGGTGAAAATATTAAATAGAGTACATTTCTATTCTAATTATAACTATGTAAAAATAATGAAAATCATAAAAACTATAAAATAAGTTTGATATAATAAGTATATAGAAAATACCCAACCATAAATAATAGCTAAACCATCATTTGACAACCCAAGAATATATATACATATATACCAAAACCAAATCAATGAAAATCATAATAAAAAATAGGGATAAGTACAAAAAAAATGTCTGTGGTATACCGGTTTTGCGAACTGGGACCTGTGGTTTTTTTTTTCACAAACTCAGGTCTGTGCTACACGCCGTTAGCAAACAGAGGTAAAATTGACTAACGGTGTTAAAATTCAAAGAAAAAAGAGTTAATTTGGTCCTTATATTTATTTATTTTATAAATTAACACCCCTAATTATCTAATTATCACAAATAAACCCCAAAATTAAAAATAAATATAAAAAATACCATCTTTCCATCTCTTTTTAATTTTTAATTTTCCTTCTTCTTTCTCTCTCTTCTCTCTCTCCTCTCTTCTTCTTCTTCCTCTCTTCTCCTTTCTTCTTCTTCTTCTTCTTCTCCTTCTTCTTTCTCTCTCTTCTCTCTCTTCTCTCTTCTTCTTCTTCCTCTCTTCTCCTTTCTTCTTCTTCTTCTTCTTCTTCTTCTTCTTCTTCTTCTTCTTCTTCTCCTTTCTTCTTCTTTTTTTTTTAAATTTTTTTTTTGAAATTTCCATTGAAGAACGTCTGGAAGAATTTGAAGTTTTAATTCATGGTATGTAACTAGTTCTGTAAATTTATTCCCTAGCCGTCTGATTTGTATATCTTCTTCTGTTAACTAATAGATCAATTCGATTTATGCTTATATAGAGAGCTCAATTTATATCCCTTCAAACAAAATTATGTGACTGATTTTTATTTTAAATTTTGTCTCTGAGAAGAATAAAAGACGGGATTTTATGCCTTGGCATCTGGGGGAATTTTTTTATTTTTGTACATTTTTTTCAACAGTTCTCGGAAATAGAAGCCAACCATTACTGCTGAATGATAACATGTGGCTTTCTGGGATTATAATGCCTAAGAGGTACCAATTGTACTTAAAAGGCAGGTATTATTATCTATTGCAATTGAGGAAGCTAAGTAACAGGGGTGAAGTTTAGATGCAAACTTCTCGGAAATTCAAAAGTTCAGCTGGTATTCATGGGTTCTACAACCAAGCACAACATATTGATCCTTATGGTTTGTCTCACATACAGATTTTAGACAACAATGTATATTCAGATTTTAGACAACATTCTGGACCAGACGTTCACGTCTGGAATTTCCAGACGTCTTCAACGTTTGGAATTTCCAGACGTTCTTCAACGTCTGGAAAATCCAGACATTCTTCAACGTCTGGAATTTCCAGAATTGAAGAACGTCTGGAATTTCCAGATGTTCTTCAATGGAAATTTCAAAAAAAAAAATTAAAAAAAAAAGAAGAAGAAAGAAGAAGAAGAAGTGGAAGAAGAGAGGAGAGAGAGAAAGAAGAAGGAAAATTAAAAATTAAAAAGAGATCGAAAGATGGTATTTTTTATATTTATTTTTGATTTTGGGGTTTATTTGTGATAATTATATAATTAGGGGTGTTAATTCATAAAATAAATAAATATAAGGACCAAATTAACTCTTTTCTCTTTGAATTTTAACACCGTTAGTCAATTTTACATCTGTTTGCTAACGGCGTGTAGCACAGACCTGAGTTTGTGAAAAAAAAAACCACAGGTCCCAGTTCGCAAAACCGGTATACCACAGACATTTTTTTTGTACTTATCCCTAAAAATACAAAATAAGTAAATATATAGGTAATTATTAAGTAAATACCTCAAAAATAATTTCTACCAACATGTTACATAATTATACATATATATATAAAGGATTAAAATACAAAAAAAATGAAAAAAATGGATTTAAGGGGTGATTTTCGGTTTCCAGCAAATTACCGACGGAAAATCCGTCGCCAATCTGCTATTAGTGACAGAAAAGGGAGGAATACAGCAGCAGTCCAAAACTTTCCAGATTTACTCAAACACCTTAAATTAGATTTATTCTATCGTTTTGGACCTCCGAGCTACCCAAATCGGATCATAGCCTATAACGGAGACTCCTAAAACGACGTTTTTATTTTAAAACGTTATTTTGAAATACTTTTAAAACTTATAATTACAACGTTTTTAATTCCCGAACTACCTTTAAATCGGATCACGGTTCGTGTTGGGATATTAAAACGAGGTTTTTATTTCAAAACAAAACCGAACGTTTATTTAACACGTGACGAAAATTAAATAAATACGGAATAATAAATAAAACGTGATAAATAAATAACTAAATAAAAAACTATAACATAAAAATAAATGAATAAGGAAAAATAAATTACATTAAATAAAATAAAACGAGTCTAGTCCTCGGATAATACCTTAAGATCGGTATCTGACAGTCGAAGTCGATTGATTTCACGAGTTGTGATTTTTCGGTATTTTTTGTGTTTTTGATAAAATATTTGACTCTAGAAAATTTGGATTTTTTTTGGAAAAAAAATATTTTTCTCCAAAAAATTGACTTTCTCTCTCTAAAAATGTTTAGAGTGAGAAGCTCCAAAATTCCCTCTTTTTTGCATGGGGATCCGTGCCTTAAATAGGCAATGGATCCTGGAATATTTGGGCGACGCCCAAAGAAAATTGGGCGTCGCCCAAAGCCGGTTGGGTGTACGCCCAACCTCAATTGGGCGCGCGCCCAACTGATGTTGGGCGTTCGCCCAACGAGCGTTGGGCGTTCGCCCAACGTCGCTGGGCGCTCGCCCAACGGCTGCCGGGCGTGCGCGCCCAGCGGCCGTCGGGCGTGCGCCCCACACTGTCGGGCGCTCGCGTCCAACGGTCGTCGAGCGCGCGCTGCCGGGTGTGCGTGCCCAGCGGACGTCGCGCGCGCGCTCCGCGCTGCCGGGCGTGCACGTCCAGCGGACGTCGAGCGCGCGCCCCGCGCTGCCGGGCGTGCGTCCGTCGGACACGCGTCGGCTGCCGCTAGGTGCTCGCACCATGTCGCTGAGCACTCGCGAGCCATCCACTTGACGATCGCAACTCCCATTAACTTTTCCTTTCTTTCTTTTTCTTGTTATATATTTTTCTTCTCTTTTTTTAAAATTTCCGAAACCAACCGCTTCGACCGCTTTGTTACGGGTTTTCGTCACAGGTCCTCCGACTCGGTGTCTACACTTACTCAATTAAACCTTGAAATGTTTAGAGTAAAACTAAGTCAGTAGCTCAACCCTTACGGGGGAGTTATTTGATAAAATAAGGTCAACTATCATGGGGGAGCTCAACACTGAGTTCTTCAATTGAATATTTTTGCCAACATCAAAATGGGGGAGTTTGTTGAAACACCTTTCCACATGATTTTGATTTGACAAAATTATTTAAAATATTCTAACACATTAAATTTAAATGCTTTGATTTATTACACTAATGTGTTTGTTCAATGTTGAGTTTAATCGTGTATAAGACATTAAGATTAAAAAGCTCAAAGGCCCATGAGTGGAAGTCAACACATCAAGACCATTCGGCCCAAGAATTCAAAACGTAGTTGTATCAATCAAAACGACGATTCAGTTTGAGAAGGATCGAGAAGCCTTCTAACCGAAATGCTTCAAGAGGAAGCTGCTGAGTTGGACGACATCGCAGTCTGGCCAGCGGTAGACAATGTTCAACTTCTAGACAAAGTATTTCTACTTTGGGAAAAGTTCAGAAGGCGCAGGAAGCTGTCCCGTGGACCTTTCCTTAAATGTCGAAACATTCTACCGAGGACTGACGAAGACAGAAGATGCAAGAATTCTATTGGCCAACGACGCTAAGCACGCCCAGAGTGACAACGACAGCAAGCCGTTTCCCTCCAACGGTTATTTCGAAATTCGAAATGACCGGTGCCTCAAGTGTCACTATATAAAGGCCTTTCATTTGCTTCATTCGATGCAGAACTTCAATTAGTCGAAACGCTGACCAAATTCATACTCGAAGATTCTGTGAGAAAAGCAAAGCAAAAATCCTTACACCAATTTCCATATTATTGTGTAAAAGTCTAGAGTGATTTTTCAATCATCTAAAGTGTCTTAGCAATTGTTGTTTAGGACAAACTCTTTATCATTTCTAGAAGAATAGAAAGGAGAAGCTGAGTACTCGGTTATAGTACTCAGCCGTAGTATAGGAGTGAGTAAAGGTATAGAGGAAGGTACTCTTGTTATACTCAGCTTCTATTTGTAAAATGTTTCGTGCTCTACCTTTAAAGAGCTCAGTAGATAATTCAAAAAGTTCGGAACGCGTTCCGAGGACTGGACGTAGGCGGAGAGGCCGAACCAGGATAAGTCTGCTGAGTAATATCTTTCTAATCCTTAAACTCCGTTAATATATATTGCTTGCTTAAAACTAACTAAGTAAAGAACTCACGCTGAGTTAAGTTTGCTAAGAAGCTGAGTTCGGGAATAGACTCTAAGTGCTATTTCCTGACTCAAGTAAAGAAGCAGACTTAGTCACAAGTTGACTAAGCTTGTGTCTTGAATCTACTTAGTGACGCTGTGTAAACCTTTTCGTGAGAAAAGAAGTCAGCCTTAATGAACAAAATTTTAAATAGTTACTATCCCCCTCTTGGAACTAACTTGTTACGTTATAAGGGACCAACACAGAGCCTTTTGATACCTTTAATTAAATTTTGGCTATTTAAGCAAATAGCTTTATCATTGGAGATCATATTGATAGCCTCCTGATTATCAGATTCAACAATCAGCTTTTCCACACCCAGACTCTTAGCAAGATTAAGGCCCGAATAAATGCCCCACAACTCAGCCGAAAAAGACGAACCTAATATAGTTATAGACTACATGTTAAATTCGAATTTGTTACCTTATATATTTGTTTAATCATATTACTTTATTAAAATTTATTGTATATTGTATGTTATATTTGTTTTTGGAGTTTAAATTTGGTATTCTTTCATTAAAAGACCGATTTTAGACAATAAAATGTTAATCAGATACAATTAAGTATATTCAAAACTGTTTTAAAGAAAAAAATTCAAAACGAGCCACTCCGACGAGCTTCGAGCTCGAGCTGAACCTATATCGAACTCCAACCGAACCTATATCGAACTCGAGTCGTGTTCCAAAATTCCAAGCTCGGCGAGCTTTGAGCTCGAGCCGAACCCGATCTTTGAACTTATTGAGTTGAGCCTGCCCCTATTGGGTCTCAGTTTGGCTCGGTGCACCTTCTACTTACAACTAAGAGGGAGGTTCTTGAGGATTGATATGGAGGCCTCACCTTTTATTACTAGTTAATAATCCAAGCTGCCATTAATAAAGCATATTCTCACATAGACTTGGAGCACTTCGATTTTGATCTTCCTATGGAAGAGGAGTTGGATGCCTACTTGGCGACTGCACCAAAAGTAATTATGAATGGTCAAGGTACAGTTCAAAAGAATGCTTTAATTTCTTTTAAACGTTCCCTATACCAACCCTAGTTGGATGAGCTCATTCACTGACGCTAATTTTGGAAAATATGGTTGTAGACACTATGATGGAATCCTTTAAAGATGATTGGAAATACGATCGAAAATGAATCACGGAAAAATCTTTCATTAAAAAGTCAAAGTCAATCATTTTCCATTTAGAATCATAATTTTCAGAGCATCAAACTTAATTTTAGCATATCTTAGTGCATCGTGTCTCCCGAGAGTGTTACAACACACTTTTTCAGGTTCAATTCGAAGGTCTAACGAAAAATTTATGACTAGTTGAAGTTTTCAGGTAAAATCCGAGATAAAATGGACAATAACCTCAAGTCGGGTCATTTTTAACCTTAGACCGTCACACACAAAAAAAAAAAAAATAACCCATCTCATTAAAACAAGTCCAACAATACCAGAATCATCGAAATCAAAGATCGAAAAAAATCATTTTTTATATAAAAACACCGTGTGTGGCTGCACAAGGGCTGCTGGGCGTTGGGCCCAGCGAGCGGCCCAATAGCCTTCATGCATACAAACTCTTTTGGTTATTATTAGGTTTTTCGGCCTTAAATCTCCTTTTAACCCCTGCTTCAATTTTATTTTACAAATTTACTCCTGAATCCCAATTCTAGCCTATAAATAACAGCTTTTATACAGTTTTTAGAAGGAGAAAAATTATACTAAAAATAGTATTATCGTCCGAGAAAAACTCAACCGTCTAAATATTAATTTCAAGTTCTATTATTTCTGGTTTTTCTAATCATTCTACAATCTAAGTAAAAGTTTCTAAATGACAAATCTTATCTATTATTTAATATTTTGTACCATAAAATATGGATTGTTATTCTCTTTCTCATTTTATATTTTTAATGTAAATATATTTCCTGGATATATTCGATTAAATTAACTCTAAAGCAACGGTTTACCCGTTTTTTTGGTAGGAAAAAGAACAAAAGAAAAAACAAACAAGCAAGAAATTAACCCGGGATCAGCCTCGGGAAGCTAACCCCCATCACATCTTCCAAAAGGATCGAGGACAGAAAAGCCGGCGGAGAAGAGTAAGTTGTGACTCCCCCATTTCCTTCATGACCAGCAGCCGCCAGCCGATCCGCCACCCTGTTTTGCTCCCTAAATATATGGCAGAAAGAGATAGAACCAAAGGAGTGACATAGCCTCATGATACCTCTAATCAAATTCTTGCTATTCAAACCAATAGCTTTATTACTAGAAATTAACCTGATAGCTTCCTGATTATCAGATTCAACAACCAGATTAATAATCCTCAAACTCTTAGCCAGGTTGAGGCTAGAGTAAATAGCCCACAACTCAGCCATAAAGGAGGATCCTATGCCCAGATTATGCGAGAAACCTGAAATCCAAGCGCCCCCATCATCTCTTAAGACTCCACCAGCAGCAATTCTACCACTAGCAAGACAAGAGCCATCAGTATTAAGCTTCATCATACCTTCTCTGGGTCTGCTCCAGGAAAGAAGGTGGATCGTCTTTCTTTTAATATATCTATCAAGGGAATCATCCTTAAAACTTTCCATAATATAATAAATCTTTTTAGCAAAAAAATCCGTCAAGTTAGGAATATTAACAGTTTCAGCCCCAAAAATCTCCTTATTTCTCCAATCCCAGATTTGATGACAAATTACAGAAAAGAATATATCACCATGAACCAGATTAGATATCAACTTCCCCCCTCACCCCATCCTCAAACCACTCCAAATTGGAATGAGAAAGGAACATATCAATCAAATTACTGGGGAGGATTTTCCTCCAAATAGCTTTACTTTTATCACAATCTCTAAGAGCATGACAAATGGTTTCTTCATGCCCTCTACATCTACTACAATCTCCAGAATCCACCAGATGGCGTCTTTTTCTATTTGAATTAGTAAGCAGCCTGTTTTTAACCCCAAGCCACAAGAAACTTCTAACTCTGTAAGGCACTTTCATTGACCATAACAACTTCTAAATATCTGAATGAGGCTTTCTTTAACTTGGATACTCTCCTTAGAATTAGAGGAGTGAAGATTAGTAGCATGGAAGAGGATAATGATAATTATTGTTGGGCTTCTACCAATAATGGTGTTTATTCCTGTAAGTCTGCCTTGGAGACTTTTAGAAACAGTGATGAAGAGCAACGGTTTACCCGTTAATCACTTGTTTTGAGTCTTTTTATTTATTCCAATTAATCTGCTATTTTTTGATACTTCTATTTTTTAAAATTTATATTAATAATATTATAAGTTAATATTATTGATTTAATTAGTTTATTTTTATTCATAACGATGATTTGGAATAAACGAACCAATTTGAAATAAATTTTATCTCACGGTCGTTTAGGTACCGATAGTTATAATAAAACTTTATTTTCTATTTATTTTATCTCTAATCCAATGACCAGAGAGGTCATGGGTTCGAATCACATCCGAGTCTGATGAATATTTTTCTTTCTTCTTTAATGTAAGCGCATTGTGCGCAAATTTTTTTAAAAAAAAATCTATAATGTAATATTTTTATTTTCTATCATTTTGATCCTAATGTAATAAATTTTATTTTTATCAATTTTCATCCCGAATCTAATAGTTTTATCTTTATCCACTTTAATCTCTAACCTAATAATTTAATTCTTTATTTGTTTTAATTTCTAACCCAAAAACTTCATTTTTATTCACTTTAATCCCTAATTTAATAAACTTTATTTTTGTTCACTTTAATATTTAATTTAATAGTTTTTGTTTTATTCATTTTAATCCCTAATTTAAAACATTTCATTTTATTCATTCTAGTCTCTATTTTGGAACTTTATATTTTATTCACTCTGGTCTTTAAGTTTTCCTCTTTCTTTCAATTAAGTCCATACAGTTTACTCCTTTGGCTTTACATCATAATTAAGTGTATAACTATGTTATTCATTTTTAATCTTTTATTTTGGTGGATATGCGTATGGGAGAAAATTATTTTGGTGCAGATTGAAGATCTGAGAATGTCCGGATGTAATTGTATGTAATTTGTACTTATCTCATTGCTTTTCGGGTTGTAATATTTTGTTGTTCATTTGTTTTGTGTATAAATGTGCAATATGATATAAAAAATTATTTTTTCCCAACAACTCAAGCATTCAAAACGAATTTAAAAGGGGTAAAAGAGTTATTAATAACGTGAGTGTATTTAGAAATCTTCAGTAGGAGACTCTGGGTTCAACGGACGATTTTGGAAGTGCTTAATATTTCCTTTCGATGAGATATTAACCTTCTCCAAGCATATCTAACTCTCTGAACCCACTTGCTTCCTGCAAAGATCTCAGTAACATTCTTGGACATAAAATTATGGTGGTGAATCTTTCTTCGACAACGGCCCTACCGAGTTGATCGTTTTCTCATTTGGACTCCGAGTTCAAATAGTACCATAGTAGTCATGACGGACCTCCCGCGAATGAAAACCTATCGAAGTAGGCTTCGTCTACAACGGTTCTTCTCCAGTCACGTAATTTATTTATAAGTATTTTTCTTTCTCCCCTCCACAATGAGGGTGTTTATGGACTTTAAAAACAATTATTTATTTGGATTTTCTTTTGCATAATTGTTTTCTTCCAGTGATTTTCATGGTGTGTATGCTTGTTCTTCTAAGTATTTATTTTGACAGCATATCATGATTGTCCCATGCTTAGCCAACTTATCACTAGACTTCGTACATCATGAGATGTACCTTCATCTAGCTGATGAGGTGCACTCAACCAACTTTCTACCATATTCGGTAACATCTACACCTGTTTACGCGCCAGGTACCCATCCGGGTTCGTCCAGGTCTGTGTTTTTTGGATCGGGTTTGGATATGAAAATTTATCTTTAGGTCCAGTCCGACCTAGGTCCATTAAAACCAGTTGCGTATACAAGATTGTTTGGTTGGGAGGACCGATTTTACACGTGGTGTGCAAATTTTTTTTTTACTAAATCAGTGTCTCATAGAAAAAATTCGGATTTAGAAATGGCCTAATAGACAGAAAAAAAATTAGAAATTTAGGTTTAAAAAGGGCTTAACAGGCCAAAAAAAATAGAAAATTGGATTTAGAGATGACCTAACACACCAAAAAAATTGGAATTTTGGATTTAGAGAGAACATAACAGACCTGAGCCAATTTTGGGATGCTAATTCAGCACAAGATCTAAATTTCTTGGAAATAGAAGGGTCGGAACACCACAACACCTTAAATTTCTTGGAGACAGGGGGGCCGAAACTACTCGTGACCATGGTGGTTCTGACAGCCAGAGGGACTCGGGCCCCCTGTCTCTGCCCCTGGCTAAAACCCGTTTCTTTTTTTAGCGGGCTTGAGATTTATAAAAATACCACTGTCCAGACTAAGATGCGCTTGGGATTTGATTTTTAAGTTCGAGCTCAGCTCGGTCTGAATCCGTCTAAATTAACAGTGGATTGGAATGTACTTAGACTGAACATTTTTAGATAAAAACTCGCTGAACCCGGCCCAATCTGGCCTCTGAACAAATCTAGTAACATCTTAAAGCCGGTTATGCCTTAATCAGTTTATTGTAAAAAAATGTCCCTATTGTATTTATGACATACTACCTTTCAATTGTACTAAACATGTTTGTCACATCTCAAGACGTGGACCTTTTAGTCCTTGTTTTAAAATCGTCATTCAATTTCAATTTGTTTCAATAAAATCATTCAATTTTAAATTTTGTCTCAATTAGGTCACTCCATTGATTTTAGTGGTTAAAACGCATCGAAATAATGATATGAGTGACACGTCAACATGAGTTAACTAAAATTTCTAACCGAAACGAAATGTAACAGCCACATGTCAGGTATTTTTATAAAAAAAACTAAATTTTAGTTTATTTTATACAAAAATAATCAACACGTGATAGCTAGATGACACATATGTGGATGTCATGTGTCATTTCGGTTAGAAATATGAGTTGTCTTATATTGACGTATCCAGTATTTTAGAGGCCCTAGACAGGGCCGGTCCTGACATTTTTATGGGCCTTAGGCGAAAAAAGAGATAAAAAAATCTCTTAATAAAAAACTTATACTTAAAAGTTTAAAATAAAAATTTGAGTCTATTTTAGACCTAAAATATCATATTATTTAGTTATTTTCTAGGTATGAATGAGTATTATAAGTACATTTAAAAAATTTACTATATGTACAGTAAATAACAATTTGGGCCCCTTTTGGCCCAGGCTTAGGCAGTCGCACTCCTGACCTATGCTTAGAGCCGGTCCATAAACATTTTGACTGAATTATTGTCCTACTAGATTATAATTTTCATTTTGAATTTGTAAAAATACGCAGCATAAAAAATTTGATCCGTACAAGTTGTTATGTAATTAACTCAATATGTTATATTACAAAAAAATCATTTTTTTTATTAAATCACGTCATAAAACTCAAATACCGAGCCCATCCCATATAAAACCATAAAAATACATATATTATGTTTAAGGATAAAAAATGATTCGTGGTGGTCTATAAATATTCAGGCCTTCTTATAAATTGTCGTCTTACTAGATTATAATTTTCATTTTAATTTTGTAAAAATACTCACCATAAAAAATTTGATCGATAAATGTTGTTATGTAATTAAGTGATAACATAGAGATATTATCCTGAGGACCAAAAGGGATATTCACCTTGAGAACGCCGCGTATTAATCCTCCAAAGGAAAGCCGGCTGGCGGATCTCCACGGTTCAGCTCAGAGAGATCCGCTGGCGAACCTATGAGGCGAATCTCCTCATTCACCTGATTCGCCATTGTAACGGCTGAACGCCGACTCAGCCATAAAGGCCATTAATGAGCTATCAATTAGCTAACCGCCAGGTTAAAGATAACTTGTAACCGCCATTAATGGAGCATTAATGGAGACTTTCTAGTTGCTGAAGGTTACGACTTTCTAGCTATATATAGCCTACATCCCTAGGCTATCAAGGTACACATTCTCACATCCTTTGTCAATTCAGTTTGTTTCCTTGATTCACCTTACTGACTTTGGCATCGGAGCTTCCCCCCGTCGAACCCAACGACGCACCCACAGGGACGGAAGTTGATCGGAATTTCTCTACTTGTTATCAATTGGTGCGGTGAACGTGGAACCCTTAATCAAACAAATGGTTTTTCGTTCACATTAAAAAACTATGACAACTGGAGATCAGAATCCCTCTTCAGGGATTGAAACACCATTAGTTACACCATCTAGTGCTGGCCGCACCGATTCAACTACTCCTGCAACGCACGTCGAAAGTAGTATGAACCCGGATGCTTTCATCAACATGTGTGCACAAGCAATTGTAGAACGGTTTGGGCTCGAGACGGGGAACCGCCTGTGGTCATTTATGACCCTCCCTCCTCATTGGAGCATGGCGTCCACGTCGGCTGTATCATCTTGGCCCTTATTAAACTTGGGACCGGGCGCTCAAAGTTCTTCATTTCTCCAAGCTCACAATACGGATTCTATGGTAACTACCACGGCAGCAGGTGGAGAACGTCAAATCAATCGTGAATTATTCCCTAATGGCGTAGAAGGAAGTCAAAGAAACGATTCCACCCTTCCGGGCGGACCTACGGGTCCTGGGTTAAATCTAGATGGGTCCACTATCCCGAGGCGCCCACGGACAAATCTCTCCCTTGGCGGATCCGAGGGGCGAACACACAAAAAACATAGAAAGGAGAAAGGTAGGCGGTCTAAATCGCCTTCACCTCGACGACCGCGATCCTCCCATCATGGCAGATCGCCCCCATCTACTGGTCGTAGACGGAGCAAAAGGCCAAGGGAGACACCCCATTTGAGTGGACCACCGCCGCCACCACCCCCAGGAACTGTTGGACACATCTCGTCGGGAAGCCATGGAGGGGGTAGTGGGCAAGTCCCCCTAGGTGGGGGGGGGGTGGAGGAGGCGGTAGTGGAGGAGGAGGCGGACGCGGTAGCGGAGGAGGGCGTTCGCCATCTGATCCATCATCTGGGTCAAGCTCTTCTTCCTCTCCAAGCAGATCTCCTCGAAGGGGTCGCCCAAGGGCGGATCCGGAGAATTTTGATGACAGAGTGCGAGCTCTGGTGCTCCGTATGAATGAGGAAAATGCCAGGCATAACCCATTCGCCAATAGAGATTCGCCTTTCGCAGCTTGGATTGAGGCGGAGGAAACGGATAGGGCTTTTAAAATACCTAACCTTGCTATATATACAGGTGTTGACAATCCGGAAGCTCATGTCAGAAAATACCGAATACTGCTTAAACTCAACCGTGCCACTGAGCCTGTGCTTTGCAAAATGTTTGTCACCACGCTAGGAGGTCCAGCCTATGGGTGGTTTCAGTCTCTACCTCCGGGCTCGATAAACAATTTTGATCAATTGAGCAGGGAATTTTGTGCTAAATTCTCCGGATGTATTCCTCCAGTGGTTAAATCAGGAAAGCTTTTTGAGTTGAAGCAGAAGGTGAACGAATCCCTTCGGGAGTACGTAGACACTTTTAACCAATTGTGCATACAAATCGTTGATGTGGATGTCTCCGTAGCAGTGGAATGTTTTGTGAGAAACACCACTTGTAAGAGTATGCAAGAAGATCTAATTCGAAAGAAACCCATCAGCATGGCGGAATTGATGGAGCGTTGTAAAGACTTTATCGAGGTGGATGACATTCGCCGAGGATCACAGTCATCGCCTAAAAGGGACAAGGGCGAATCTCGCCATCGAGATAGAGACAAAGACAAGCGTCAAGATTCTTCCTCTAGAAGCAGGCAAAGGGGTTCTAAGAACAAATCAACGTTTGTCACTTCTTTCACACCTCTTAATGCTTCTAAAAGTGAAGTCCTTATGTGGATCGAGAACAATCAACACAAACGGAGCATTTCATATCCCGAACCAAAAGGGGGGGAGTACACCAATACTGGTAAAAATCCTAAAAATTATTGTAAATATCACAGGAAAAATGGCCATGACACTGATGCATGTTGGGAGTTAGCTCGGGAAATCGAGCGTCTCATTGAGAGAGGCAAATTGGATCGATTCATCCAAAATGATGGCAAGAAAGGAGATGGCGATAGATCCAAGGAGGACCCAAAGAAGAAGGGAAAGGGTACCATTAATGTTATAGCAGGCAGACCCGGATATCAACCAATGCTGAAAAAGGCAAAGACCACCGCTCTTGACAGGGCATCGTTGAATCGCCCCTTTGCCGATGTAGGTCCTAAAATCTCTCCCCATGCGGATGCATTGGTCGTCACTATGATGGTGGAAGGCTGGGAGATGAATAGAGTGATGGTTGATACTGGGAGTTCGTGCAATGTCATCACCAGAGGAGCTTTCGCCAAACTTATGATTGATCCAGTCCAAGTAGAGCCAACTGTGGTTGATATCCTAGGAGTGACAGGACACACTATCCAAACAAAAGGCCAAGTCACTTTGGATTGTGAGCTTACAGACGGTGATCAGGTCTGGAAAGGTGATCTGGAATTTTCTGTCTTGGATGCTTATAATATCATCCTCGGACGACCCTTTATCTCAGAAGTAGCAGCCCTTATCTCCATACGCCACTTGGTGCTTTACATCCCCACGGCCAAAGGAGGTGTAATGATCAGAGGTAGCCAAAAGGTGGCCCAGGAGACATATTCGGCATCACTAATATTCGCCCCCAATCTAAAGAAGAGGATGAGGAGGAGCTCGTCACAATGGCCTTGGGCGAGACAGAAATGTACCTTATGGCGGATGAAAAGCAGGTGCGAATGGCTAAAGGACTCAAGGGCGAAATTAAAGACGCAATCACCAAGGTACTCCGTGAAGCGGAGGATGTCTTTGCATGGAAGGATGAGATTCTCCCCGGGATCAGCCCAGACGTAATCACTCACAAGCTCAATATTGATAAAGATGCAGTTCCTGTGGCTCAGAAGCGAAGAAACCATGGCCTCGAAAGACAGAAGGTGATAGAAGAGGAAATCGCCAAGCTCCAACGGGCAGACGCCATTGAGGAGGTGCTTTATACTCAATGGTTGGCGAACGTCATTCTGGTAAAGAAGGCGGGCGGATCTTACCGCATGTGAATTGACTTTATAGATCTCAACAAAGCTTGTTCGAAAGACAACTATCCCTTGCCATGTATTGACATACTCGTAGACGGAACCGCCGGTCATTCCATGTACTCCTTTACGGATGTAAAGTCAAGTTACCATCAGATCCCTATGGAGCCCTCAGATAGAATCAAGACCTCGTTCGTGACACATCAAGCCACTTATTGCTTCAAAGTCATGCCCTTTGGGCTTAAGAACGCGGGTGCCACCTATCAGAGGATGATGAACAAGATATTCGCAGATAGTAAAGGTGATAACTATTCCGTCTATGTGGATGACATGATCATTAAAAGCACAACCGTGGAAAAGCATGCAGACAATGTGAGGGAGGTACTGGACGTACTCCGGCGCCACAATATTAAGTTGAACCCGGAGAAGTGTACTTTTGGTGCGACATATGGCAAATTCTTAGGGTTCATGATCAGCGAAAAAGGAGTTAGCCTAAATCCAGACAAAGTGAAAGCTGTTCTGGAAATGCAAGCACCATGGAACATCA
Organism: Euphorbia lathyris; assembly: GCF_963576675.1. Taxonomy (NCBI): domain Eukaryota; kingdom Viridiplantae; phylum Streptophyta; class Magnoliopsida; order Malpighiales; family Euphorbiaceae; genus Euphorbia; species Euphorbia lathyris. The sequence continues at coordinate 74,409,371 of NC_088918.1, read as the reverse complement.
GAGAAGTACAACGCCTTAATGGGTGGATCGTAGCCTTGGGCAGGTTTATCTCCTGTTCAGCTCGCAGATGTCAGCCCTTTTACGAAGTCATCAAGAAGCAAAAGGCGTTCGAGTGGAATGAGGATTGTGAAAAGGCCTTCGAAGGAATCAAGCGGTTCCTCACGGAGCTGCCCATGATGAGTCGGCCAATGAAAGGCGAGGACCTTTACATGTATGTATCGGTTACAGATAAAGCTGTGTGCACGGTCATGATACGAGAGGAGGATGGCCAGCAGTTTCCAATTTATTATGTGAGCAAGGTTCTAAAAGATGCCGAAACCAGATATTCTAAGCTTGATAAAATGGCGCTGGCTGTTGTCACCACAGCAATCCGCCTTAGGCCATACTTTCAGGCTCATACTGTGGTGGTTTGAACGAATATACCGATGAGAAAGGTGTTGCAGAAGCCGGACACTTCGGGAAGGTTGATGGAATGGGCAATCCGCCTTGGTTAATTCGATGTGAGATATGAAAGCAGGTCAGCGTTGAAGAGTCAGGTCTTGGCAGACTTTGCAAATGAATTCACTGAAGAAGGGATTGATCATCCCAAGCCTCCAATGGAAGAGTGGACAATGTACACCGACGGCGCCTCCTCGGCGGATGGAGCTGGCGTAGGCGTTGTAATCAAGGGTCCCCAATACATAAAGTTACGGTACGCAGCAAAATTGAATTTTCATGCAACTAATAATACTGCTGAATATGAAGCTTTGATATTGGGATTACGCCTACTCAAAGAAATCACTCCCGAGCGGATTGTGATCTATAGCGACTCCAAACTAATGGTCAATCAAGTAATCAAGAATTACGAGGTGAAAGATGATGTTTTGGCCAAATATGTAGCAGAAGTCAAAAAATTGCTGGATCACCTTGAGGCAAAAGAAACCAAATGGGAACTGATTCATGTACCCCGGGGGTCCAACACTGAGGCGGATCATTTAGCCAAAATGGCCTCTAGTGAGGAAAACTGGACAGATCCACAATGTCCCTTTGAAGTTAAAATAGCACCAGCCTTCGCTTCGGAGGAAGTATCTCTACTCACAACAGTAGAAGGTAATTGGAGATCAGCCATTCGCCAATATCTGTTGGAAGGATCACTACCTGAGGATAAGGAGGAAGCACGGCGGATCGTCAGAAGGGCGGCTTACTTCTCCATTATCAATGATGACCTTTATAGAAAATCTTTTAGCCACCCTTGGTTAAAGTGCATTCTACCGGAGGAGGGACAACAAGTCCTCAAAGAGCTACATGAGGGATCATGCGGGGCCCACGAGGCATCCGCCACCATTTTGAAGAAATCCAGGTTAGCAGGTTTCTATTGGCCCACGGCTGAACTGGATGCACAAAAATTGGTAGAATCTTGTCATAACTGTCAGGTTCATGCAAATGAATCACATGATGCCAAACATCTCCAGAGGCCTATCATAGAAGGACGGCCATTCGCCCTCTGGGGGATAGACATCGTTGGACCATTCCCTCCAACTCGCCGACAGAGGAAGTATGTGGTAGTGGCAGTAGATCATTTCACCAAGTGGGTAGAAGCCGAAGCTGTCTCCTCCATCACTGCCGAGCGAATGGTGGAATTCGTCAAGGATAACATCGTAGGAAGATACGGTGTTCCGCATACCATCATCACCGATAATGGCACACAGTTCAACTGTAGCGAGTTCAAAACTTTCTGTGAAGAGTTGGGCATTCTGAACAGATTTGCCTCCGTTTGTTATCCCCAGTCCAACGGAATGACCGAAGTCACGAATCGGACGATTGTAAAAGGGATAAAGAAGAGATTGGGAGAGCATGATAAGAAGTGGGCGGACCAGCTGACAAGCGTTTTATGGGCTTATCGCACCACTCCTAGGACGGCCACGGGAGAAACACCATTCGCCCTCTCTTATGGTGTAGAGGCCGTAATCCCGGTCAAGATACAGGTACCAAGCGATAGAGTGGCCTTTTATTGTGAGGAGGACAACGGCAAAAGGCTAAGGGAAAATCTAGATCAGGTAGAGAATCGAAGGGACCAAGCCTATGTACGCATGGCAGCGGATAAACAGCGGATCGCGGCTTACCATGATAAAAATGCCAAGCTTGTGGATCTGAATGTGGGTGATCTTGTGCTCCGAAAAGCTGACAAAATCCAGTCTCGAGAAGGCAAGGGCAAGTTAGGACTCAACTGGACGGGTCCGTATCAGATAGTGGACAAGATTGGACTCGCCACATTTAAAATCCAGGACATGGAGGGCAACACATTGCCACGCACATGGAACCTCCAAAATCTCCGCAAATATTTTATCAGAAAATGAAGTGTACACACGGTCTTGAGTACTCTTTTTCCTTTAATAAGCTTTTTCCCATGTGGTTTTTCTTATTAAAGGTTTTAATGAGGCTCACCTATAAGACCTGCGTGCTGTAATAAAGCATTTCTCCCATTAATAAACATCATTTGTTCTATTATCTGTGTTCTTTTTAAAGTTTATTGCAGCAATATCAATATTCCAGTCTTAAAAAGAAGGGGGGCATCCAACGCTCTCCACATTTACAACGTATCGCTATCTCATAGCTACTTTTTCGCCTTAGACGTAAGAAAATCTATCTTATGGGCGGATCCATCTCTGAGAGGATCCCAATCTCCGATAGAGTTAAAACGATCCTTGGACGCAAGGTCTTTACACTCTCTTATATATCCTTCCCAAAAAGGATTCACAAGTCCTACGGGCGGATCACTTCACTTCAAAGATAGGTAGCGAATTGATCCCCTAGGCAGCTTTACTTCCTTCAATGGAATAAAACAGCTTCTAACCTTCACAAAGGTCCTTGCAATGGAGTATGGCTGGCCACCTACTCCAACATAAATCCTAGATGCCTATGTATTTACTTACGCAAACGTAATAGTAAAATAAATAGCTGCCATAAAAGGATTAAACAAATTGTACTTAAAGGATTTTTTACAAAATCACAAGTAAAACAGCTAAGTAACAGTAGGAGCATCCTCCTTTACACTATCCTTGCTTACGGCGCTTGCTTGGGAAGCCTCCTTCTCCACATCCTCAGATACGCCAGCCAGAGATACCTCCTTCTCCACGGAAGATGTGGGACCAAGAGGAAGGGTGTTGTCAGGGATCGGTTCTTCACCCGCCTTGGGGGGCACTTCCTCAAGCTCCTCTAGCGTGACATTGGTGGATGGTTTGGTTTCTTCCATGGGTCCCTTCATCCATCTCCGAACATAGTCGCAGAGGTATTCCTTAGCGTTTGACATTTTGTCATATTTGGCTACATCCTCTGGGTCGGGGACGGCGAACTGCGGATCTATAAAATTAATCTCGGGATATGCCAGAGAAAAGTACGCCATGAGCAGTTCGCCATAATAGAAGGCCTGTTCGCCCGCCATGTATTCAGCTTCTCCAAGGGCGTCCTCATGGTTTTTGGCGTCAGTCACAATCTTTGCCTTTAGCTTCTCAATTTCCGCGTCCCTAAGGACTAAGGCGGCTGTGGCAGATGCAAGGTTCGCATTAGCGGAAGCAATATTCGCATTGGCTTCCGCTACCTCTTTCTCCAACTTCTCAATGGTTGCCTTATCCGCCACACTTTGAAGGAGCTCGGCTTCCATAGCACGTATGTGAGTATACATCTGTCAAAAACAAACAGTTCCGTTAAAAGAAAAAAGAGCAAAGGACTAACTTTTTCTACAAAAAGAAATCCTTTCTAAGGGACTCACCATAAGGAGCTCCGCTTTCCCCTTTTGCGCATGAATGGAACCAGGAATTTGGTTCTGATTCCTTTGCACTTCGCCCACCTGACCCAGGGCCTCATCCAAGTCATTTATGATGGATTCATTCTCAAAAGATCCTTGAGTTCCATATTTAGCAGACCAGTATCCGCCAATATCAGGCTTCGCCAACTGCACAAACGTTCAAGGGTCAAAACTCAAGTCCAAAACTTGATGAACAGATAATAATAAAAGGCAACTTACCTGTTCTATCTCCCCAACAGGCCTGGCGGACCTCATGGCATCCGCCATAAGCTTAGGGCCACCAGTGGTTATAGGCTTCCTTCTTTTTAGTGGCGGCTCAACCACTATTCCCGCATGGCGTTTTCCAGTATCCGTCTGAGGATTCGCTGCTTGATCTTTCCTACGTGCTTCAGCCTCTAAAAACTTCCTACTCTTCTCTGCAATAGCGTGATTGGCCTTAGATAAACCCCTGCCAAAGAAAACATTAAAGTAATCAAAGTTCAAGAAGAAATGAAAGTTACCTTGGTCAAATTGCGTAATCTTTGAGTAAATGAACTGATCCCCCTCACGGCGAATCAACGGAATATCGCTCATCATGAAGGCTAAAGCATCTGCGTATGTCCATGCATTCGCCTTGATCTGCTTCATGAGCTCCGCCACCGTCTCATCACTATCGGTCAAAATTCGCATATCACCCGCCATATGTAGCGGCTTAGGATTCCAAAACGAAGGAAAACCCAGTGGCTCGCCATCTTTTATCTTCACATAGAAGAATCTCTCATCCCAACAGTGGACATTGGACATTTTATCACTGAATGGCGAATATACTCCGAATTTGGCGAAAGTGAGATAGGATTCGGACTTCCATTTCGAGGGTTTATGGAAAGCTCTAAAGATACGACCCGTATATACCACTCCTAAATTTGAGGCGAGGTAGCAGTCTAAAGCAATATCCAGCCAACAGTTGGGGTGCAGTTGGCTGACCGTAATGTCAAAGTAGGTGAGGATGTCCGCCATCATCTTCGGGAGAGGAAGTCGGAACCCTCTCTCCACATGACTGCAATATACTGTTAGAAAACCGCTAGGCGGACAAGAGGGACATTAATGGGCTGTGGCTAACTGAGTCTCATAATTATTGATCCAAGGGAAGCGATTCGCCAGATCCACTAGATCCGCGGCGCTCATACGAGACGGAGTAGACTCCGCTCGAGGGTTCTTTTTCCTAGGTGGGATTGAAGAAGAGGCCATTGTCCCCGAAAAACACCTAGACTTATCGGCTGGAGCGGTACCGGAGACAGAAGTAGAAAGAACTGGATTTCTAGTGGAACGAGTTTGGTAGCGATTACACGCCGAGTTGCTAAACCCAGCTAAATCGGAGTTAATCGTGTCCTCGGAGGAGGATGAGTTCTCCGATGATGAAGTGGTCCAACTAAAATCAACTACTATTTCAGGGGAAGGGGACAAATTAAAAAGCTCCGAAGTTGATCTAGAAGATGAAGAAGAACTCCTAAACATTCAGAACCAATCGAGTAAGGAAAGATGAAACTTACATGAAGTCGAAAAGCTTTGAACTCTGAAAATCCCAGAAAGAGCTTCGAACAGTAGAAGTGAAAATGAAATGAGGAAGAAAGAGAAAGCGAGGGAGGAAGAAGGATGTCTTCTCTTTCCTGGGACAGTGCGTCCATTACACGTGTCACTCATCGATTGGCATCGAACAGAGTGCTCATTAATGCAGATGTTTATGACGGTGCACGGAAGCTCAAAAGCCCTAAAGGACTTTATGGGAACTTTGGGGGGCTTCTGATAACATAGAGATATTATCCCGAGGACCAAAAGGGATATTCACCTTGAGAACGCCGCGTATTAATCCTCCAAAGGAAAGCCGGCTGGCGGATCTCCACGGTTCAGCTCAGAGAGATCCGCTGGCGAACCTATGAGGCGAATCTCCTCATTCACCTGATTCGCCACTGTAACGGCTGAACGCCGACTCAGCCATAAAGGCCATTAATGAGCTATCAATTAGCTAACCGCCAGGTTAAAGATAACTTGTAACCGCCATTAATGGAGCATTAATGGAGACTTTCTAGTTGCTGAAGGTTACGACTTTCTAGCTATATATAGCCTACATCCCTAGGCTATCAAGGTACACATTCTCACATCCTTTGTCAATTCAGTTTGTTTCCTTGATTCACCTTACTGACTTTGGCATCGGAGCTTCCCCCCGTCGAACCCAACGACGCCCCCACAGGGACGGAAGTTGATCGGAATTTCTCTACTTGTTATCAGTAAGTTAATAGTATAAGTAAATTAGCGATAAATTAGTGAAAATTAATTATGTTCTAAAATATATCGTAACAAGTAAAACAATATATATTAGTCATTTTTTATTGAATATATAATATTTTGGTTTAAGGAAAAAATTAAGATTATAATTTTTTTTATTAAAATTAGATAATATTAATAATAATAATAAAAACAAAACATATATGAAAAATGAAGAGAAACGAACTTTATATAATAATAAGAAGAAAGAAAATCACAACCAAAATATACAGATCCAAGGATCAACTCCACTATATATTTACCATTCAGACTACTACTTTATTTTGTTATAAATCAAAGTCTACATAATGTTTAACTATATTTTAATAATTATCAAATTTGAAAGAAATTCCAATCAGAGGCCCTAGGCGGCCGCCTGTGCCGGATGCCCCTAGAGCCGACCATGGACGTATTACTTATGTCATCATTCCGATGTTTTTTAATCACTGAAATCGTCAAAGTGACCTAATTGAGACAAAACTCAAAATTGAGTGATTTTATTGAGATAAATTGAAGTTGAATGATCATTTTGAGATAACCATGTAAATTCAGATCGAGGTCTGTGGTTTGTCCCGAACTTGGGAGTGGGTAGACCTACCCTTACCTATACTTTATTGTAAAAAAAAAGTGACTAATGGTGCATTTAATCCGTTGGTACGGTGAATCCTCTTTAGACTCTTTGACATCCAAATTTTTGGATTTCCATGTATCCTTGTATAAATCTCACTCTTCTTTATTTGTATGAATATTATAATAAGAGTTTTCTTATTTTATTCCGTCATTCCCCTTAATCCTCGTATGATCCTCGTCTTTGGATTTAGGTTTAGGAGTTTATCGGGATTTGCAAGTCCTTAGACGTTGTCTATCTAATTGATGAAAATGTTTTAAATTCTAATTACACTTAACAATAACCTATGAATTTCATATACAACAAAGAGAAAATGTAAGCAACTTTCAAGTAACATAAAGCTTCCTTGCAAAGAGGTTTCATTAAGTAATTCTAATTCGACATATTAGATATTTAAGAAACGCATAACATGAGGCATAGACACGGTACTTTTTACTGCCTTTCTAACAGGTTGTCGAGTCTATCTTTTCTAGTTCGCTTCTTCCAACATTCGACATATAGTCTTTCTTATCACATTGTAGAGCCTTAATATTATCCAAAGTTGGGTCTCCTTCCTCTCGATTAACGTCCCCACGATCATTTGAAATTCTCTTCCATATATAATAAGTGTTAGAGATAATAATAAAAAAAAGCTATTCTCAGATCTTAACTATTAGTTTAACTTTTAATTTAATCAGTTTAATGACATGGACATGATATCAGAACTTCTTAAACTAAATGGTTAAAGATTCGAATCTTGACAACATTATTTATTGATAAAAACAAATTGTAGGATAGACCTGTATTGTACATACTTCAAATCTAAAAAGTATCCGCGCCCCATGAAGTGTGTCAAACATAATAATAATAATTTATTCTTCGACCTTAACTATTAACTTAAGTTTTTAACTACTTAAGATGATAGTAGTACATCATCTAGTATTGAAATGATGGTCGTACATCATCTAGTATGATTGACACAAGTGCGGATCATTTATATGCAAACATGGAGAAACTTAGAATTTATAAGGACTACATTGGCAGGTAAATTACATCCATGGCCACTGAACTTTAGCTATTTTAATAACATGGTCACTAAATTTTAATTTTTAACAGTATAACCACTGAACTTTACATTTTTTAACACTACTGACCATTCAACTTTAACTAACTCCTCAAAATAACTGTTAACAATCTCAAAATGAAAATATCCAAAAATTAAAGTTGTTCAAAACGACATTTACTATGAAACCACATTTTTTATTTTCTAAATCACATTTATGGGAGCTTTCTCTCTCTAAAAATCCACACTCTCTCTCCTAATCAAACAACATCTAAATGACCTCAAAACGAAAATTTACAACAATTAAAGTTTCTTAGAATATCATTAAATCTTCGAATTTTTTATTTTGAGACCATCAACAATCGTTTTGAAACATTAGACCGATGTTAAAAAAATGTATAAAGTTCAATTATCATACCATTAAAAATTAAAATATTAAAATGAGTAAAGTTCGGTTGCTATGGATTCGGTTACGCCTTAATCAGTTTATTGTAAAAAAATGTTCCTATTGCATTTATGACATACCGAATTTCACAACATAGTGTAACTTTTCATTTGTACCAAACATGTTTTTTACATCTTAGGATTTGGACGTTTTTAATCATTGTGCATAGTTTCTTTCCATCCATTTGGTGGGGTTTCCTCAAATTAAGCCCCATTTCATTATGTGTTGGCATGGTGAATCCCTTTTAGATTCTTTGACATCCAAATTAAATCCCGTCACACCGTTTCGATCACTTTTAGATCGATTTGTTAGACAAGCGTAATTCTGTCTTAAGATTGTTAGACAAACAATTATGTCTGTCTTAAAAATATTAGATGTGATTAACCAAAAAACAAACAAACACAGAAAAACATATAAACAGTAAAACTAGAAAATTAAAAGAATGGAGTTAGACAAATCTGAGGCCAGCAGTTTCCTTAAGACAGATGTCGTCGCTATTGACGATCGTCTCCCAGGATACAACAGATTACGCAAGCGAACTCAAACCGTGTGTAGCCTAGTTATCACCGGAGTAGGAAAACAAGACACTGTGAACAGACAAAGAGTTTTTTCAACAGCTTTTTCAAAACCTTTCAACTGATTGTGAATTTGACACAATTACGTCTGTCTTAAAAATATTAGATGTGATTAACCAAAAAACAAACAAACACAGAAAAACATATAAACAGTAAAACTAGAAAATTAAAAGAATGGAGTTAGACAAATCTGAGGCCTGTATTAGCAGTTTCCTTAAGACAGATGTCGTCGCTATTGACGATCGTCTCCCAGGATACAACAGATTACGCAAGCGAACTCAAACCGTGTGTAGCCTAGTTATCACTGGAGTAGGAAAACAAGACAATGTGAACAGACAAAGAGTTTTTTCAACAGCTTTTTCAAAACCTTTCAACTGATTGTGAATTTGACAATCCATTCTATATAAATAGAACTCGAAAGGATATGTCATTTCACAAACAAACACGGCTGTACACGGAAAGACATGACTGTTTATGTACGAATACGACTGTTCACGAAGGACACGACAGTTCATAAAAGGAGGTGTTTGTTGGTATTAAAATTAACTAATAATTTTATTCAAAATTTTCCAACAATCCCCCACATGAATAAAATTAGAAACGAGACGATTAAAATGTGGTGATAACTTTCTACAGAAGGTATCTGCATAGGATAGGTAGCTAATGTGCATTGAACCTTCCCTTGTGAATGTATATTTACTTTACTGGCTGACTAGTAGACGCGATGCTTTGAACTATTCTGCCGTTTGTGTAAACAATGATATACCCCACACAGATATCAACATAACACGGTATAGTTCTCATGGTTATGTTCGTTATGGTCATGAACATCGGCTGGTTCTGCGAGAGTTTAAGATAACTAGGCCCCACTAGTCTCCATCGAAGTGACCCCACTTCACTCTAACATAGGTGATTTGTTTGCTCAGAATACCTGACGCACAATGTATCATTAAAAGCGTATAGCTTAATCTTTTCCCGTTGGTGTCACTGTTTACATCTAGGATTGGACTTGGGTTTAACCCCCACAGTGAACACATAAGGTTTATGCAATTATGTTGTCCCTTTGAACCTAGATCTTGGGATCTCCAGTCAACTAGGTAGGGTTTTCGATTTGCCAAATTTGACCGTTAACGACGTTTAAATGAAAGTTTCAAAAATTTAATTATATTTTAACCAACTTTGATTCATCAACTTTTTAGTTTTGAAGTTATTTAGATGTTGTTTGGTGATAAGAAAGAAAGTTAATGTTTAGAAAGAGAAAGCTCCAAAAATGATGATTTTGAAAAATAAAAAATGTAGTTTCATAGTAAATATGATACTAAACAAGTTTAATTTTGTGTATTGCTTCTTACCGCCCCCAATTTACCTCATACCGCCTCCATTTGGACAATTTTGCCCTTTTAAAAAGAAAAAAATTTAATTTTTGAAAAAAAACGTCAAATTTGGTCTAGGTGGGTGCTAGATCCGTCCAGCCAATGGGCTGGGCGGATCTAGCACCCATCTAGACCAAATTTGGGCCCATGCACAATCCTATACTTTTTAGTGACGGAAAATATAAAATTCTTTAATTTTTTTGTGACGAAAAATACTAATCGTCACAAAAAATATGCATTATGTTCATGATTTTTTGACAAAAAAAAATATAAATTTTATTGTTTCCAACTCATAATAATCCATTTTCGAGATTCGAATTGTCGCATATCAATTATTTTCATAATTTCAATTATTATTGTTCGAGTTTGTGATTTTAGAGAAAAAAAATTTAGTTTTTTTTTTATCAAAATTATGAAAAGGACAAAAAAGTCCAAATGGGGGCGGTAACAGTAATTTGGAAGCGGTATGGAGCAAATCACTTAATTTTTGAAGATTTTCATTTTTAGATCGTCAACGGTCAAATTTGAAAAAATCAACCCAAAAAATACTCCGATACCATATTGTAAAAACATGAAACTACATGGTTATTTTTTAACTTATATATATTTTTTTATAATTGTTAGCGATATTTTGCGAATATGCTAATTTCAACCTTGTCACGTGTGGTTAGGGTGCGAGCGTGCCAGAGAAATTATTTCTCAATTATGAAAGACGGTTAAGTTTATGAAATTGTGCGCCAAAAACATGAATTCTAATCGAAACGATTCGCGAGGGACGCAAGGATTGAAAAAGTCCCTCTTGGGTCTCTAGCGTCGTTATAAAAACTTTGCTAGATTAATTATTTTATTTAAGCTAAGCGTATGAATTGAAGACGGGTAAAATAAAGAAATTAAATGTGCGAAATTGACACGAGATTTGGTGAAAAAATTGGTATTTTATTGATTTGATCAAAGTTTGAATACATATGTTCAAACAACATGAAATTTAAAATGAATTACAATTGAAAAATTTCTATACTAAACATATAGACAATCAATTGAATTGGGGAAAAGACAAATCAATACAAAGAATTGAAATGCAATTAAAATAAAATTGAAATTCAACGACAAACTCGGAGCCACAATAGCTATCTCGGCTGGACGTTGAATTTTGATGTCGGCTTGAAGTTCTTGGAGCAATGCGGTCGGTCGGGCCCGTATGATATACGATCTTGGCAATGTCAAAACGTGTGGTAGGCAAATGGGGCAGATTTAACCTTTGACTTTGGTGAGCTTGTTTGAGTGCTTAAAAACACGGAATTGAACGAGTAAATAGGCTAAATTTAACTTCGGGAGGTCAGGAACAAACTTCTATAAGGGATCTAAGGCTAAAACGGACTCTAAATGGACGAAATTGAGTTTTGAAAATAACTAGACGAATCTGAAAAATTCTGGGAACAGACTAACTAAAAGAATTTGAGCTGTAAAGATTGGCTTGTAACTATAGTTTCTGAGCACGGAATTGGAAAAATAAATATACTAGATTGAAATTCAAGACATCAGGAACAACTTTGTTGAGGGATCGAAAGCAAAAAAACGAATTTAAATGGACGGAATCGGGCTTTGAAAATACTTGGACGAATCTGGAAAAATTAACTTGCAAAATAATTATAGCTAAGGAATTGGGTAAACTAAAGGCTTAAGAATGCTAAATTGAATTGAAAAACTTGAAAAGAGACTTGAATTAAAGCTAAAACACACTAAAAAGAGCTAGAAAATGGAAATGAGAACTAAGAACTTGAAGAACAAAGAACAAAAACTAGAAATTAAGCATTGGAGCTTTGAGAGGGGATTTATGTGTTGAATGAGTGTGTTTCTTTATGAGAGTGAGAGAGTCTATTTATAGTTTTTTGGAATGGAGTTTTGGTAATTAATTATCAACTAACCCTTATTTTTCTCTCTAACTTTGCCCACTAACCTGCCACATCATCAACTTCCTCAACTTCCTCCAACTACCACTAACCTCCACTAACTTCCATGTCACATCACCCCACTACCTTGTGGTTAGAGAGAATTTTAAGGTTTGGACCTAGATGTGGGGATGGACTAGGCTTCGTAGGTTAGCTCGTGGTTATGTTCGGGTGCGTTTGGAGAAGTCGGGTGGACCGAAACGGGCTCCGGGCGACGACTGATCTCTCGTTTGCCGTACTGACTTCTAGTTCGCCGAGAGAAAGGGCACGCCTGATGCTCGTAAAGTATATAACATTTAATAGGACAAGTGTATCCTATCGCAACAAGTAATATTGTGCTAAGCACGAGATCGAACCACAAAGACTATTCGTTATAACTAGTAAATCTACCTAGAATGATCTAATTGTTTAGATGGTTGGATAAAGATTTGAGTTTTTAATAACTAACTAATTAAATTAAATGAAATAAACATAACAAAATAAAGTGAACAATTGACAGGGTAGAAGGTGAATTGACGGATGGCACAATATAGGTTGAGGATTCCTTTGATTAAATCCTAGGTATGGGTTTAGGGAGTTTAAATTTATGTTTTACCAATGATTGAAGGTAATTGTCCTAAGTGAAAGACTAATATGATCAGTATTGTCCTTCCTATTCACATGCATTCGGGTGACGGCTTGATTAGGCATATATCCTAGGTCATGCAAAGCATTAGGTTTATTGACAACTAAGGCTAAAACCGTAGCCCAGCCACAAAGCCTCATTCGTAGTGGTCTATAGCGAAGTCAGGTTTACACAAGTTCGGTATAGACGATTCCGTGGTCAGGTTCTCATCTATCTATAATCCTATTTAATGTCAGGGTCACAGGCATTAGGCACATTATATACATAAACAGGCTAGTTGATCATTATCAATGGTCATTCTAGCATAAATCTTATTCCTAACAATAGCTAGGCATTAAGCATGCATAAACTGATCAATTAAAGGTCCTAAATCCCTAATCATACATATTCATACAATCAATTTTATCCCCATCCCAAATTGGATGGGGATCAGTTCATAGACAAACCAATCATAGCAATAGGAATAATGGAAAAGAGCTTCAATTGAATATAAAGGTAAAAGACAAAAGGGAAAGAGAGAAGAAATCTAGAACCCGTTTGTCGATTCCAATTACAAAATAGAAGATCAAGCGCTTCCTCCATCAATCGTTCTTGAAGGAAATAAAAACTGAAAATAAACCTAATCTAGAAAGCTGAAAATGCTAAACTAAAAGCTAAATAAAAACCTACATGGTGACGGCTCTTAAGGAATCCGTCTCCCCGGATAATGAAGATTAGCTCCCTATTTATAGAGTTAGGGAGAAAACCTAATGTCTCCGGGGGTACAAAGGTCATTTTCTATATTAAAAGGGCCTTTTTGGGCATAATAATTCGACATTCCAGCAAGGGAGAGGCGTTTTTGCGCCTCTCCCGCCTCGTCTCGTCGAGACAGGCCTTGTCTCACCGAGACGCTTTTCTGTCTCGTCGAGACAAGTGCCAAAATGGGGCAAAACTCTGGTTTTTATCCGTTTTGGTCCCTGGGCTTCCGAAATATACTCTAATGGTCCCTAGCGAGTGCCAAAAGTGCTCCGACGGTCCTTGAATTGTCCGGAATTGCTCCAAAAGGCTCGGTCTGGTTCGGGAATGCTCAAATAGTCCTAAAAACACCTGAAAATACAGAAAATGCCATAAATAATGGAAAATACGTAATTTGACTAAAAACTACCAAATTAACATCTAAATTAACTAAAGACTAAGCTAAAACAATCTAAATTAATCCTAAAAACCTATATAAATGGGAGCTATCAACCTCCCTACACTTGAATCTTGCTTGTCCTCAAGCAAGACAGAATCCAAAGTAGAGAAAAATCAACAAATAGCTCCCTTACAAAAACAAGAATCTACTACACTTTATTATTCACAACAGTTCAGACTACTTATTTTGCAATTAAAAACATAATGAACCTCAGATGAGTCTCCAAAACTGATTAATTTGATTTTATCGATCAACACTTCATGAAAACGAAAGCAAAGGACTAAAATTGATAGATCACAAGTGGTCACTCTAACGCTCAAGTGTTTGGGTAAAAATTTTGTATTTGTAAACGCTCTACATGTTATTGCACAAAGTGGTCACGTTGGGATTGCATCATCCATCCGGTCAAAATTAATGCATTAAAATTAAACAAAATCATAGGTCTTTAAGGGTTGTAACATTGGCTAAGGGTTAGGGTAGGAAAAAGGGAATTTATAGGCAAAAAGTTAATGACTCAAATAGTTAAAATTTTTGCAAAAAGGACATATTTTTCGCATTAGGGAGCTATAAACCACCTCCCCACACTTAAAATCTTGCTTGTCCTCAAGCAAGTCAGAATCCAAAAGGGACACGTTTTCCGCTATGTATAATAAGGTTGAAGCTCAAGGTTGTGTTTGTGATTCAATGAAGGCTTTGGGAAGCAACTAAAAATATAAACACGCCTTTTATCCTTTCCTCTATTTTATTGTTCTTTTTTTTTATATGGCTTTTAAACTTTTTTTTAATAGAGGGGATAAAGAGTGAAAATCAAATGGGTAAAGGTTGCTTCGTCTATTAAAAACACAACCTTTTAATGATTGCTAGTGAGAATTTGAAGGATAAGTGTGTCTAAGGATTTATCAAAACTAAATTGAGTCAATTAACTTGGGTGAGAAATGATATTTAAGAAGGCTAAGGTTTTGTAACATGGTTGATCAAAGAAAGGGGTAAAAGGCTCAAAGGGGCTTATCTAGTGGAATTGTTAAGGGATTTTGGCTAAACAAAGAATAGGCTAAATTTCACAAAGGGCTATACCTAGGTTGCCTAATCATTTCAAGTTTAATAGAAACACAAAATTCAACCAGTATTGGATGCAATTCCTATGAGCACAAAGACAATAAATGTAATCCCACACCTAAGAGATCAATTGTTCCTAATCATGAATCTAAAATATTGATCTTTATGGCTCTAACTCACAATTGAAGGGTTATTGGTATCAATCCTAGCCTCAACTAACGTTCCGTTCCATGTCAATTTTAGGCAAATAATACTCTTTGGAGACTCAAACGTTGTTCAAGATTTTTCGCATGCATCAATTTCATTTAGAATGCGCAAATATTTAAGCGCATTGTCAACTGTATTGCGGGATAGCTAAATGTATCAAATTCAACTGCCTAGGATTCTTTTATTCCTAGAATTAAAAAGCAAACAAAAACAAAAAGCATAAAATCCTAAAATTAAAACTAAAACATGAAACCTAATATAGAAAAACAAAAAGAAATTAAAAACATTCAAATGGCAGAATCAAAAATCGTCATATCCTAGTATCTCCTCCTCACACTTACAACATGCATTTACTTCCATCATTACATAAAAGTAAAACATAAAGTGCAGAAAAGAAATAGGATAGAAAAACTCCCTCAGGGGTGGCTTGTCAATCCAACCCCGAATTTCCGATTCTAAATTTTCAATCCAAGTTGCAGTCCTGAAAATCAATCCGGCGTCGGTGAGTATTCCGATTAGACGGTTCTGCCAATAGAAAAAAAAAAGAAAACAAACATAAGAATAAAGAAAGCAACAGAAAAGAAAAAGAAAAAAAAACGTTTATTTTTTTTTTTTGTCCGTTTCGGCGAGATGAACAGTGTCTCGCCGAGACGACACGGAATTTTTTTTTTTTATGAAAAAATTTTTCGGGAAAAAATAAATTTTTTTTTATGTGTCTCGACGAGACGACACGAAAAACCCAAAATAATTTTTTTTTAATTTTTATATACAAATCTAAACAATTGTTTCAACCTATTCAATTTACACAGATTATAAACGAAATAGTCCCTGGCAACACTTGATGGTGTTGTTGTCGGGTATTTCGAAATATAATCTAATTATAAATAAAATAGTTCCAAGCAAATTTAATCTAATTATAAATAAAATAGTCCCCGACAACGGCGCAAAAAACTTGATGGTGTTGTTGTCGTGTATTTTGAAATATAATCTAATTATAAATACATTGGTCTAGGCAAATTTGATCTAATTATAAACAAAATAGTCCCCGGCAACGACGCCAAAAACTTGATGGTGTTGTTGTCGGATATTTTGAAATATAATCTAATTATAAATACATTGGTCTAGGCAAATTTGATCTAATTATAAACAAAATAGTCTCCGGCAACGGCGCCAAAAACTTGATGCTCGTAAAGTATATAGCATTTAATAGGACAAGTGTATCCTATCGCAACAAGTAATATTGTGCTAAGCACGAGATCGAACCACAAAGACTATTCGTTATAACTAGCAAATCTACCTAGAATGATCTAATTGTTTAGATGGTTGGATAAAGATTTGGGTTTTTAATAACTAACTAATTAAATTAAATGAAATAAACATAACAATTAAAGTGAACAATTGACAGGGTAGAAGGTGAATTGACGGATGGCACAATATAGGTTGAGGATTCCTTTGATTAAATCCTAGGTATGGGTTTAGGGAGTTCAGATTTGTGTTTTACCAATGATTGAAGGTAATTGTCCTAAGTGAAAGACTAATATGATCAGTATTGTCCTTCCTATTCACATGCATTCGGGTGACGGCTTGATTAGGCATATACCCTAGGTCATGCAAAGCATTAGGTTTATTGACAACTAAGGCTAAAGCCGTAGCCCAGCCACAAAGCCTCATTCCTAGTGGTCTATAGCGAAGTCAGGTTTACACAAGTTCGGTATAGACGATTCCGTGGTCAGGTTCTCATCTATCTATAATCCTATTTAATGTCAGGGTCACAGGCATTAGGCACATTATATACATAAACAGGCTAGTTGATCATTATCAATGGTCATTCTAGCATAAATCTTATTCCTAACAATAGCTAGGCATTAAGCATGCATAAACTGATCAATTAAAGGTCCTAAATCCCTAATCATACATATTCATACAATCAATTTTATCCCCATCCCAAATTGGATGGGGATCAGTTCATAGACAAACCAATCATAGCAATAGGAATAATGGAAAAGAGCTTCAATTGAATATAAAGGTAAAAGACAAAAGGGAAAGAGAGAAGAAATCTAGAACCCGTTTGTCGATTCCAATTACAAAATAGAAGATCAAGCGCTTCCTCCATCAATCGTTCTTGAAGGAAATAAAAACTGAAAATAAACCTAATCTAGAAAGCTGAAAATGCTAAACTAAAAGCTAAATAAAAACCTACATGGTGACGGCTCTTAAGGAATCCGTCTCCCCGGATAATGAAGATTAGCTCCCTATTTATAGAGTTAGGGAGAAAACCTAATGTCTCCGGGGGTACAAAGGTCATTTTCTATATTAAAAGGGCCTTTTTGGGCATAATAATTCGACATTCCAGCAAGGGAGAGGCGTTTTTGCGCCTCTCCCGCCTCGTCTCGTCGAGACAGGCCTTGTCTCACCGAGACGCTTTTCTGTCTCGTCGAGACAGGCCTTGTCTCACCGAGACGCTTTTCTGTCTCGTCGAGACAAGTGCCAAAATGGGGCAAAACTCTGGTTTTTATCCGTTTTGGTCCCTGGGCTTCCGAAATATACTCTAATGGTCCCTAGCGAGTGCCAAAAGTGCTCCGACGGTCCTTGAATTGTCCGGAATTGCTCCAAAAGGCTCGGTCTGGTTCGGGAATGCTCAAATAGTCCTAAAAACACCTGAAAATACAGAAAATGCCATAAATAATGGAAAATACGTAATTTGACTAAAAACTACCAAATTAACATCTAAATTAACTAAAGACTAAGCTAAAACAATCTAAATTAATCCTAAAAACCTATATAAATGGGAGCTATCAACGCCCCGCGTGGTGCATCTTCTGAACCTGGTGCGTCCTGTTGATGGGGGTTACGCGTGGCGTTCCTGGTGTTACGCCCCGCTTGTTTGACCTCTTGGGTAGAACTTGTCCGGATGCCTGATCTAAGCTCCGCGTATGAGAAGGCACATCCCGCGTGGTGCATCTTCTGAACCTGGTGCGTCTGCCCTTATCAATTGGCGGTTAGTTTATATATATATATATATATATATATATATATATATATATTTCTATTTCTATTTTCCATTCATCATTGTTATTTTCCTAGAAGCATATAAACTATACCCTAAAATTAAACCCAAGCTTTCTATATACATAAAATTTATTTTATTTTGGGCCAACAATAATAATAACATTTCTACAAAGGGGAAGGTAAAATAACGTAGTTTTGTGTAAAATTTAGTTTGATAGGTTTCAAAACTATATAATTTTATGTTAAATAAATCTCAAAACAATACAATTAATGAACATAATTAATGAATTATTTATAGACGAAGTTCATTAGCTAAATTAATGACCTGTTCGTGAGCAAAACTTTTGAATAAACTCGCAATCATGTTGAGTTCGGCTCGGTTCGGCTGGTGTCAATTACAACCCTACAAAAAGAGATGGATTATATTTCCTTGATTCGAATTATTCATTCTTCTACTTTATCCTTGTGACAGGTTAGATTCAGTATCCATGTAAAATAAAGGGGGTAAATTACACGCATGAATATTGAACTTTACCTATTTAACATTGTGGCCATTGAACTTCAATTCTTATCAGTATGGCCACTGAACTTTACACTTTTTTAACACAGACGGTCACTCAATGCCTCAAAACGACCGTTGACGGTCTCAAAATAAAAAATTCCAAGAGTTAATAATATTCTAAGGAACTTTAATTTTTGAAAATTTTCGTTTTGGGGTCATTTAGGTGTTATTTGGTTAGGAGAGATGATGAATTTTTAGAGAGAGCTCCAAAAAAATATGATTTTGAAAAATAAAAAATATGGTTTCATAGTAATATCGTTTTGAACAACTTTAATTCTTGAATATTTTCTTTTTGAGGCCGTTAACAGTTATTTAGAGGAGTTAGTTAAAGCTGAGTGGCGGTGTTAAAATGTGTAAATTTCAGTGGCTATACCGTTAAGAATTGAAGTTTAGTGGCCATATAATGTTAAAATAGATGAAATTCAATGACCATAAATATAATTTACCCAAAATAAAGGCCAAAATAGAGATGGATATTATTTTCTTGATTCAAATCATTCACTAAAGATGTCTTCTTCTTATTGATCGTCGTGACATGTTAGATTAAGACATAAAAACAAATGATTACAACTTATCAAAACATTGAAATTCAACTACCACTTGAAATTGTATAAGAAATATGATTAGACCCTGAATTTATATGGTATCTCGTTAGCTCTTTCAACTTACTTAAAATAATCTATTAGCCATCTAAATTTGTTTAAAATAATAAATTGGTCTCCTGAACTTACTTAAAATGAACCATTTGCTCCCTGAATTTATTTAAAGTGATATACATTGCAATTTGTTTAAATCTGTAAAAAAAAAATCAAATTAAAAAATAAAAGACTATGTTTAAAACAAATTAACTTTCTATTTTGTACATCTTTATGACATTTTTATAGATTTAAGGACTTAATTGCGATACTTTAAGCAAGTTTGGAGTGCTAATAAGACACCATATAAATTCAAAAAATCAATCAAGCTTTTCGGACAAATTTAGGTTCCTGATGCATTCGGCCTTTTAGTTCATTAAATTCATTTTTCTTATTCTAGCTATTATATAGAGATAAAATCTGAGTTCGGGAATGTAATTTTTTTTGGATGTAACATAACTTATAGTTAAAAGACTCCATTCAGCAGTGGCGGAACCAAAAGTTTATATTTTGAGGTAATTTTTCAAAATACATATAAAATTTTTGTAGCCTCCAACGTGTTTTTTTCTTAAAAAAAAATTACGCATAATGCGCTTACATTAAAGAAGAAAGAAAAATCTTCACCCCATCCGGATGTGATTTGAACCCATGACCTCCCTGGTCATAGGTATACTCTCCAACGTATTAAAACATCATCGTTTTGGTGTGTTGACTAAAACTTAAAAAATGTCTACCATGAAAAGAGTAGACATATTTAATTTTCTATAAATTCAATGTTAATTTCTAAAAAATTATAACATTTTTTTTTATCCTTTTTATTTTTAGTTTTAATTTTAAATTTTTTATAATTTTCATAATCAAAATTTAATTTAGAAATTAAATTATTTAAATCTTTTTTTAACTCTAATTATTTGAATCTTAATAATAAGAAATTAATTTTTTTAATAAAAATACATAATGAAAATGAGTTCAAAAGTGTTATTAAAATAAAAAGTCAATTTAAATTAATTAATAATAGTAATATAATTTTATAATTGTTGAAAAATAAAGTTCAAATAAATAAAAACTTTCTAAAATAAAGAAAATGGAAATTGGATCTAAACCTCTTAAATTGGAACATGCAACTTAAACCATCTCATCGACTTTAAATTAAGGGAAAATTACAGAATTGAGGTAAATTAGAGGTCCATTTAAAACGCACAACATATCTAGACTATTACATTATAATACCGATCACATATATATAACAACCTAGCATATTGTTCATCTTTCTTCTTTATCTATCTCTCTTCCTTTCTTGAAGTTAGATTGAAATCCTTCATTTTCATACATCAATCCAAGATTCAGGCTTTTTATGTAAGTATTATGTTAATTTCACATATATAAATCCATTTGAACTTATTAGTTTTGTGTTTTTGAAGTTATAATTTTGAAAATTCTGTATTTGAAGTTAGTTTTAGTTAACTTGATAGCTTCGCAGTTTGAGAATTTGCTTCGCAGAATCGCAAACAGTACTGTGAAGCTTTAAAACTTCGCGGATCAGCTATCTGCGAAGAATGTGGATCAGCCTGAAACACATAACTACATTTCACAAATTTATGAATTGCGAAGCCTGCGAATACACAGTTTGACAATTTGCTTCGTAGACCAAGTAACTGCGAAACAAATGTAATTTATTTACTTTAGTACATTGTTTAACAGTATCTTTTGGTTTCCTTGTTGTTTATTTTTGGTAGCAGTATGTTAATCGATCATAATGTGTGATCATGTGGAATGGCCAATGGAAAACCATGGAAAAAGACATGACATATAAGGGGGGTGAATCGAAGTTGCTTCGGCTGTTAATGGAAATCAACTTTGAAATGCTTCAATAGAGAGTATAAACTTATGTATATATTGATTCAACATCCTTTAACGTACGTATGACTATACAAACTACATATGGTCCAAACGAAGTTCCTGGGATAGTAGTTTCGATTATTGATTCAAGTGATGTTGAGTGCTTCATAAAGTATTGCCGAATGAATTCAAGCGATGTTATCTCACTATATATTAATTTTGAATCACGAACAATCCAACTGCGAGCTATGAAGATAGATAATGTTATTCAATCAAGTTGTGATGCCACCATTAAAGTGGACATAATCCCGTGGAAATGAGTCAAACAACTTGGGAAAATTAGTGAGGTTAATGATATTGTCATCAACCTTGTGAGCTGGTTCGGTGGTGAATAGGAGCATATGTATAATGTACAATATAGCCATGAAGACCGCATCACCATTTTCTACCTTATCCCAATTTTTGGCTTCGAAGGTCTCATATATTTGTTTGTGAGTTAAGCTCGAGCTCCCTCCAAATTACAAATTCCTCAATTTGTTTGCCTTCATGTAACGACTCATCTGCTTCAAAATTAGTGTTGAATCGCCAAATCTCAACCTAGTGATAAGTCTTAATTCATGATCACCGAATATCAGTTCAACCCTATTGACGTTGAACCACATCTCTCTATGTTTTGGATTTTCATGAGCAATCTCTCTTATAAGGACCATATGGCATATCGGAGTGGACACTGTACACATATCCATGTCCAACAAATGCCTAAAGCATGTTTTCTTCAACAATTCCAATTGATAATCTACACTTCACTTTAGTCATCATGACCTCAGCATCAACCCTCATTGTGATTGGTGCTTTTGTATTCAAGCTCAGGGTGCTTGAAAGTGATGCCTTTGGTAATATTCTCACTTGATGTCCTATTCCTCTTCTTTGAATCAACCTTAGAATGATCAACATTTAACAAAAAGTATTTGAAATTAGTCAAATATTGAATAAAATACTACTTCACATATCACATGTTTACTTCGCAGATTCTCCTAACCTCGAAGCAAATCTAGAGTATTTGGCTTTGCAAATTCTCAAACTGCGAAGGCAGAAGAGAATCTGCGAACTCACAAATAGTGGTATCAGAGCTTAGTCGATCAAGCGGCTAAACCAAAATTTTCCCTTTTCTCCAGATAACCAAATCCAGCAAAAAAAATTATTTCTCTCCATGGCAATCACCAACTCAACACTAGTTGTCCCAGTTTTCAATGGCGAAAATTATGATTTTTGGAGCATCAAATTCAGAATGATACTGCATGCTTCGAATTTGTGGGATATTGTAGAACAAGGAATTCCATAAAATTCTCCATCAGTAAAAGCAGAATCGACTCCAAAATGAGAATCAACTCTAAAATCAACAAGCACCTCCAAGTTTGTTCCATATCAGCAAAAGGAATTAACCTGGAAGGATGTAGACGCACTAGCAAAAATTCATAATGCTGTTGCAGACTCAATTTTTCCAAGAATCATGAATGCCACCACAGCTAAACAAGCTTGGGAAATATTGAGAGACGAATTTCAAGGGATTGCCAAAGTTCGCAACATCAAGCTACAAACTCTTCGGAGAGATTTTGAGAACCTTAAATTGAAAGATGACGAAGGTATCAAAATCTACTCATCAAGAGTTAATGAATTGTGAACCATCCACGGGTTTATGGAGAAGATATTACTGATCAAAAAGTTATCCAAAAACTCTTGATTACATTGATTGAAAAATTTGATTCAGTTGTCAACGTTATTAAATCTAATAATCTTTCGCAGACATCAGTCATCGAAGTACTGGGCACTATACAAGCTCATCAAGAAAGAATTTCTAGACGAGCAAAAAGTATTCAGAGGGAACTTTGTAGTCCAGACACATAAATAAATCCTATTCTTTCAGACCAAAAAGCAAATCTGAAGGAAAAGGATGCCAAAATTTGGGAAACACTTGGAGATCAAAAGATGGAGGCAAGAAAGGGAAATTTCCTCCTTGTGGCATATGTCATCTGAACCACTTAGAGAAAATTTGTTGGAAGAAAGAAAAATTCAAATGCAATTATTATCACAAATTCGTTCACACAAAAAATGATTGCAAAAACAAGCCATAATAGCAAGTTGCAGCCAGTCAAGAGACTCAAGATGAAGGAAATCATTTGTTCATTGCTTGTCAAGCTGCTATAGAAAATAAAGATTTGTGGTTAATAAATTGTGGATGCACTAACCATATGTCTAAATATCCCAACATCTTCACCAAACTGGATGAATCTATTCAAGTTCTAATTACAATAGGAAATAGAGATGTCATAAATTCGGAAGACAAAAGAACGATCGTCATCAACACGGAGAAAGGAACAAGACTAATAAATAATGTCTTGTATGTTCCTAGGTTGAGCCAAAATTTGCTAAGTGTGTCGCATATGATGCTTAATGGTTATTCTTTGCAATTTGAAGGTAACACTTGTGCAATTTATGATTCTCAACAAAGAGATGTTATATATGTGAAGATGGAGAACAAGGCATTTCCTATTAAATGGGAAAGTATAGCTATGGCAACAATGAAAGCTCAAACTGAAGCTAACAGTTGGCTTTGGCGTAAAAGGTTCGGACATAGCAATCTTCAAATTTTGAAGTTACTCTCTCAACATAACATGGTGAGAGATCTACCTATGATCTCTCACCACACTAGTGTTTATCATTGCTGCCAATTAGGAAAAATGAGTCGTCACTCATTTCCTACAAGCAAGGTTTGGAGAGAAAATGAGAATATTCAATTGGCACACACAAACATATGCGGGCTAATGAGGACTCTTTCACTTGACAACAACAAATATTTCATCTTGTTCATAGATGATTATTCAAGAATGACTTGGGTCTATTTCATAAAAGATAGATCTGAGGTTCTGAAGATCTTCCAAAAATTCAAAAATTTGGTAGAAAATCAAAGTGGCTGCAAACTGAAGACAATCAGAAGTCATCATGGCACAATCTACGCACCCATAAAGTTCAACAAGTTCTGTGACAAAAAAGGTGTTCATCATCAACTCACCACTCGATATACTCCTTAACAAAATGGCATTTCAGAATGGAAGAACAGAATAGTGATGGAGATGGCTAGATCAATCTTGAAAGATAAAGATATGCCTAATAAGTTTTGGGTAGAAGCAGTGTATACTGCAGTTTATCTTCAGAATCGCTAAAACCAGTGTTGTTAAAGGCGCGCCTCAGCTAAGGCTCTAGCCTTAGCGCCTCTGGTGACCAAAGGCGGGCGCGGCCAGTAAGGCGCACGCCTTGGTGCGCCTTTGTGCCCCTCAAGCCAGGCACAAGGTGCATGCCTTGGCGTGCTTTGGCTACCTTATGGTATTTTAGGGTTGAGTTGAGGGTATATTAGGGTTTTAGGGCATTTTAGGGTTTTCTAACTTCAAAAAAGAAAAGAGAAGAAAAGAATAGAGAAGAAAAGAAAAGCAGACATCATTGCACATATCAATCGCAGCAGCAAAAAATTTGCTCTCCCTCCAACAACGGTTCTTCCATCATCGCACATATCAGGTATGTTTTCTTTTTTCTTTTTTCTTTCTTCTTCCTGTACTCTTCCTTCTCTTATCTCTTGTGTTGATCCCTTATAACGTGACAAGTTAGTTCCAAGGGGGGGATATGAACTATTTAAAATTTTGTCCGTTAAGGATGACTTTTTTTCTTATGAAAAGGTTTACACAGCGTGACTAAGTAGTTTGAAGACACAAGCTTAGTCAACTTGTGACTAAGTCTGTTTCTTTCCTTGAGTCAGGAAATAGCACTTAGAGTCTATTCCTGAACTCAGCTTCTTAGTATACTTAACTCAACATGAGTTCGTTACTTACTCAGTTTTATAGCAAGCAATATGTAAAGGAGTTTAAGGGTTAGAAAGATATTACTCAGCAGACTTATCCTGGTTCGGCCTCTCCGCCTACGTCCAGTCCCCGGAACTCGTTCCGAGCTTTTTGAATTCTCTACTGAGCTCTTTAAAGGTAGAGCACAAAACCTTTTACAATAGAAGCTGAGTATACAAGAGTACCTTCCTCTATACCTCTACTCACTCCTATATCTACCACTGAGTACTATAACCGAGTACTCAGCCTCTCCTTTCTATTCTTCTAGAAATGATAAAGTGTTTGTCCTAAACAATAATTGCTAAGACACTTTAGATGAATTGAAATCACTCTAGACTTTTATACAAAGATTGGAAATTGGAGTAAGATATTTGCTTTGCTTTTCTCATAGAACTTCAAGTATGAATTTGGTCAGCGTTTCAACTAATTGAAGATCTGCATCGATTGAAGCAAATGAATGGCCTTTATATAATGACACTTCAAGCACCTGGTTATTTCGAATTTCGAAATAACCGTTGGAGGGGAACAGCTTCCTGTCGTTGTCACTCAGGACTGCTCAGTGTCGTTGGCCAATGAGATTCTTGCATCTTCTGGCTTCGTCAGATAAACAGAATGTTTCGACATTTTCGGCAAAGTCCACGAGACAGCTTCCTGCGCCTTCTGAACTTTACCCAAAGTAGAATTACTTTGTCTTGAAGTTGATTATGTTCTGCCGCTGTCCTTGTACTTCTTGTCGTCCAGCTCAACAGCTTCGTCTTGAAGCAATTGAGAGAAGGTTTCTCGATCCTTCTCCATGCTGAGCTTGTGCTTGGTGCAAAACGACCGTATATTGAGATCTTGGGCTGAATGGTCTTGATGTGTTGACTTGGGCTTGACTTACACTTATGGGCCTTTTAGGCTTTTTATCTTAATTGCTTGTAAACAATAAACTCAACATTGAACAAACACATTAGTATGAATAAATCAAAGCATTTAAATTTAATGTGTTAGAATATTTTTATCATTACTTAAATAATTTTGTCAAATCAAAATCATGTGGAAAGGTGTTTCAACATCTTGTTCCTTCTTTTTTCATGTACTCTGTTTTCCTCTTCTTTTTCTATTATTTCTCTCTTCTTGATCTCTTCTTTTTTCTATTCTTTCTATCTTCTCCGTTTCTTCCTCTTTGTTTTGTTTCTCTAATTCTTCCTCTATTCTTCTTTTTTCTGAATTTATGTTAGTGTCTGTTTTTTTTTCCAGTTTTAGTTTGTGTTTCTTTTTTTTCGATTTCTGAATTTATGACACTGTTTTTTTTCAGTTTCAGTTTGTTTTGAACAACTTTTTTTCTTCAGTTTGTGTTTCTGAATTCATGTTTTTTTTTTCTGTTTGTGTTTCTATTGTTGTTTTTTCAATTTCTGAATTTATGTTAGTGTCTTTTCATTTGGAATATTTTATATGCTTATGTTTATGTTTCAGATTATGTTATTCAAATATGGTTATATGCTTATGTTTATGTTTCATTTCAATTTCAGAATATGCTATTCAAATGTGTTGATTATAAATGCTTAAGTTTTATGCTATTATGTGTAGGTGAATCGCAATGGCTTCGGCTTCCGGGACTGATAAGCCCAATAGTTCTACAATTGATTGTACTCTTACTTCGAAAGACCCGGGGTGGAAATATTGTAAAATGTTGGAAGCAAAGAATAAGAATGATTCGAATAGTAATTTTTGTGGTATTACATTCAGAGGTGGGATTAGTCGAATAAAACAACACATTGTAGGAGGTTATAGAAATGCGAAGAAATGTAAAAATGCTCCACAACATGTGTATGATGAGATTGAATCCTATATGGTGAAGAAGAAGACCGAAAGATCCATTCTTCAAAATCAAAGAGATGCATTTATGGACTTTGAGGATGTAGAAACTTTGGGTGACGATTCAAACGAAGATGATATAGCCTTTGAAGTTGAACCCACTAGTAGAAAAACGTTCATTTGCATCGGCCGTTTTTAACACGCGATGCAAATACCTCATTTGCATCGGCCCTTTAACAGGGACCGATGCAATTATCTTTAGGTACAACATTTGCATCGGCCACTTAGAAGGGACCGACGCAAATACATTTGTTATTTGCATCGGCCCCTTCTTAAGGGCCGATGCAAAAGCCCCTCTTTACGTTTTTCATCGGCCTCTGGAAAGTGGCCGATGCAAATAAGTAAGTTATTTGCATCGGCCCTTTTTTACAGGCCGATGCAAAACATTATCCATGTATTTGCGTCGGCCCTCTTTATAGGGCCGACGCAAATACCCTTATCATTTGCATCGGTTTTTAGGAGCGGATATGCAAAGGAAAAATTAAAAAATAATTTAAAATTACCTTTTCCACTAAAAACAAATTTGGGTACTGAACAGTCTAGCTAAAGTCTTCTTCTTCGATTGAAAAACCTAGATCCATTTACGATAAGCAGCTTCGTTTAATCTCTTGAAGTAGCTTTCCTTCAACCTTCCATATTTCTCATTCAGACAAGCAAAGAGGAGAGCCAGTATAGATAAGCCCTTCCTGAGGCATCGAGTGCCTTAGACGAGTCGTACGATGTTCATGTCGTAGGCATCGAGTTCCTATACCCCATAGGGCTTGGTTCAGTGAAGAAGATTGGAAGACGGGATTACATAGCTGCTCTAAGTGAAGAAATTAAAGCCAAGAGGAAGCCTAAGCAAGTGAAGAAAGATGGGATTTCATCTTCTGCAATCTCCCCTCTGTTTTCCGATTTCGCGTTTTAACTGCTGGAAAGACTTTCAGGTAATTCCCCTTTTCAATACTTTTCATTTGCAGCCATTATGGATATATTTTTGGTGAATGGCCATGGGTTTCTAGTTTCCCAACAAATATTAGTGTTTGTGCTCCATATATATGTTTCAGGTAATTCCCCTTTTCACAAATGTTGATTGTTGTTCATAATTCCAATTTCAAGTTCACAGTTGTTGAAAAATCGTTTTCCCCCAAGGAAATGCATTACACATTGCATAATTACAAGATGAAGTGTTAGCTCCTGTGCAAGGAGATTTATTAGTAACTGATTACTATACTAAGTTTAAGATAATTTGGGAGGAGTAAGTTAATTTTAAGGTCATAATAACTTCTTGTACTAATACAAGTGTTGAAAAAATTATGTCACCATCAAGACTGTCAGGGGACATCAAGAACAAGATTGTATAATCAAGTTTTGAATGCAAAATTTAGCATGGTGAAATCGCATACTTTGATGGTGGATATATTTTTGGATAATTAGAATTATATATAAACACTTATACTTTCACTTATCATCTAGTTAGACATTAAGATATTCTGCAACTCCTATCTTCTAGTCTTACTTGTGTATTAAAATCTAGAGGACTTAGGATACTTTAACATGAATTAGCTAGCTTTTTCATTGACTAGAGTTTTAAGTTTGAAGGTCGAACTCGCGCTCATGAACTTGTTAGACGATGTCTTATTTAACCTCTTACGATATCCAATGCATAAAGTATGATTTTCCTCTATCATTTTAGTTGGATCTTGTATTAATTTGGATATTTTTTTGTTAATGTTAAGTAAAAATGGTTGTTTGGCGAAAGGGAAAAAAGGTTGGTATAGTTGGCGATGACAAGTGTCCTATTCTTTCTTTTGAGAATTGTTTGTACATTAAAGACTTAAATTTTAATCCAAATTCTCAATACTGACGACGATTCATGTATTCACACTTATACTTCAAATCCAAAGACTCATTATCATTCTATTCTAAGCTTTTTAACAATTCATGATATCATTTCCTGGCCTGGTGTGTGGTTAGCTTAGTCACATGTATGTAGGTACTATATTATGTTTATGTGTTATGAAATGGCTACAAAATTGATGATATATTGTATTTTCTTATCATTGTTTTATATTTTATTTGGTTGTATTATTTGATGAAAAGGATATTGGGGTCGGTTGTGGTAATCTTGTGTCCATTCATTCTCTGCATTTTATAAGAATAAAAAGGCTCATTTGTGTCTAACATGTTCAGGTCTTGAGTTCATTCTGATTTGGTTTTTATTTTTAGTTTCATTATCTTGCAGTGTACACGCCTCTCTCTACTCTTAATCTCATCAGCTACAGAATGCTTTTGACCTGTTCTATTCTTTTTGTTTGCTTTGGCTGATGCCCATCTGATTGTAGTATGTTCAATATGGGTTTACTTAAGAAACAAACTCTGGTGGAATCTGATTTGTTTTTCATCATTTCTTTTTGGAAATTAAGGCTTATTATACTTCCTTCATTGTTAAGGAGAGGAGTTGCAGTAACTTTATGGTATATGCTCTGGTTATGTTCAATTTCAACAAACTCAACAACATCAGACACACATTATTAGGTTAAAGAGAACAGTAATCGATAGATTGGATGAACTTTAGTTACAAAGGAGAACTATGAGTAAAATTCTAGGAAACTTTATGCATAGGAATGTCCCTTGTAGTAAAAATGAAAGCTTAGAAGTTTTGAGCTAAAAGAGTGAAATCCAAAAAATGAAGATGACAATCTCACCATTCCTGTAGCAGTACCATTGAACAGCAGACTGAGAGCTAGCCTTAACAAACTTTAGGAGTAAAAATGGTTGTTTAACAAACATATTTTATTTATGTTTTATTTGAGTTGTTTGAGTTGATTATAATATTAATTTGATCGTACATCTAGGAATCATTGGCTTCTTCTAGTCCTTTGCAATAGCACGAGTGAGGTCTATGTATTTGATTCTAAGCGGTGACCTCTGACAAAGAAGCAGTCTCTAATGATTAGGTTGACACTCTCCAATGCTTTCCGAATCTACAAATCATTAGGAGCCGGAAGTACATTGACATGGAATGACGCAGATGTATGTATAATTTTCCTTATAAGTGATATTTAGCATCTGCGTGTATCATGTGATATTTACTTATTTATTTATTTTTACAATTGAAATACATATGTAGTGTGCTCAACAAAAAGCGTCAACTGAGTGCGGATACTATGTCATGCGGTACATTTTCGAAATAGTTAATTCTTACCATAATAGTGAGAAACTAACTAAGGTATTTGTTGATGTTGTCATTTCTAATTTATCAAAATACTTTTAATTGTATATGCTAAACCATCTTGAGTATTTACGCTTCACTTTTTGCTTTTGTTAAGGTTCTTAAAAGAAGCAAACCTTATTCCATGGATGAGATAAATGTCGTTAGAGATATTTGGGCGACGTATTTTATAACAAATGCGCCAATTTAAGATTCAGTGAGGTTAGAGACTTTATTTTTCATAATTCAGCGAGATATTATTTAGGAATGACTTTTGCTTATATATTGTTCTTGTTTCATGATATTTGATTGACAGGTCGTAGAAATGGACTGTATTTTTGATTGATGAACGCCAAGTCAAAATGTTACGAGCGAAACTTGACTCTAATGATTTCTCATCCAAATAGAGGTAAGTTAGCAATTTTTGACACGATAACACGATTTACAAAAATAGCTGGACTCACATGATTTTAACATGATGACATGATAACATAGATGAAACTTGAATAACATCTTGTATTTTCTTTTAGGACCCAAACTCAGACCTTATGATATAGCATCTTGTATTTTCTTTAGGATCCAAATTCAACGAACTTGGGATGATTTTCAATATTGCTTCTGTTGCACATGTTAGGGGCTTGTATGGAGCAAACCCCTCAATGTTAACTTCCCTGAAAAATATTTACTTGTCATTCATTGGATATCGTCCAAAATAAATAGTAGATGGACCTGTATTTTTTGCCTTGTGCTGACTACAGTTGTAACTGCTGCCTAAGAGTATCAACTTTGGCCTGCAAAACTAATTGCAAATGCTTGTGTGGTGTTTTTTTGCGTATAATTTATTATGCTTTATTTAGAATGGCCTTGAAAACTAATTGCAAATACTTGTGTGGTGTTTTTTTGCGTATAATTTATATGCTTTATTTAGAATGGCTTTTGCTTATATTAATTGTTTTTCTTTCATGATTTTTGATTGACAGGTCGTGGAATTTTGCTGCAATTTGAAGGGTTGATTGTGCATTCTATGTTTTTGTTTCATGTTAAAGCTAGAATGAAGCCATTCGCCCTTTTTTTTGTAAATATAACAAACTTCGTAGGATTTTGCTGCACTAGAATGAAGTGCTTTTGTTTTTTTGTACCAAAAACTTGGAAATGGTAACCTTTTTGTTCTTATGAAACTATATATTAATTTGTAAAAGGGTACTGAAATGATGCAATATTTGATTTAGTATATTTTTTTTTCAATTTGAACAACTGAATACAGGATATATTAAAATTAAATTCTGGGAAAAAAAATTAATTATTTGCATCGGCCCTTAAGTATGGCCGATGCAAATGATATAATCATTTGCATCGGCCCTTAAACGTGGCCGATGCAAATGATACAATCATTTGCATCGGCTCTTCAAAGGACCGATGCAAATAAGGTATCATTTGCATCGGCCGTTTAAGGGGCCGATGCAAATGATTGTGTTATTTAACGTAACAAACACATCATTTGCATTGGCCCCTTATAAAGGGCCGATGCAATTGAGGTGGCATTTGCATCGGCCTCTTTAAGGGGCCGATGCAAATGACCACCTCATTTGCATCGGCCAGCGGCCGACGCAATAACATTTGCATCGAGGGCTTTTGCATCGCGCTGCGGCCGATGCAAAAGGCCCTAAACGGCCGATGCAAATGGCACTGTTTTCCACTAGTGACCATTGAAAATGAGCAATACCAAACTTGGGAAAAAATAAAAAAGGCCATGACAAAATGGTCAAATAGATTTGTATTTCACACCTAGTAGAAAAGAATCGAAGTTGAAGCAAACAATAATAAATGATGCATGTAAGAAGGAAATGTGAGAAAGAGCATGTTTGGAGATTACCAAGTGGATGTATGATGCTGCCATTCCCTTCAATGCAGTCAACCACCCGAGTTTTAACGTTATGGTTGAGGCGATAGGTCAATATGGTATTGGTATGAAAGCTCCAACTTACCATGAAGTGCGCGTTCCTTTTCTAAATAAGGTGGTTAATAAAGTGAAGGAGTCAATGGAGAGTTATGAAGCTGAATGGTCGAAGTATGGATGCTCGATAATGTCAGATGGTTGGACTGATAAGAGGAGTAGGACTTTGATCAATTTTTTGGTGAATTCTCTGAGTGGGACTTTCATAGGTAAAAAGTTAATGAAAGAAAACAAACATTTGTTTTGGACTCCATGTGCTGCACATTGCATTGATTTGACATTGGAGGATATAGGAAAGATGCCTAAAGTTCAACTAACTTTGAAGAAGGGAATAAGCTTGAATTCCTACATTTATGTTCGACCGAGTGTAGTGAACATGTTGAGGATGTTCACTAACAAAAGAGATCTTGTTAGGCCCAGGGTGGCAAGGTTTGCAACTGCTTTGTTAACATTTCAATGCCTACATAAAGAAAAACATAATCTGAGGAAGATGTTCACTTCAGAACAATGGACAAGTAGCAAGTGGGCAAAAGAGGCCGGTGGTAAAAAAGTTGTTCTAATTGTGATGTCGGATAAATTTTGGACGGATATTCTTTATATCTTAAAGATATTTGGTCCATTGGTTCGTGTTCTTAGATTGGTTGATAGTGAGAAAAGGCCACCGATGGGGTACATTTATGAACCGATGGATAGAGCTAAAGAAGCCATTGCTAAGGCTTTTGAGAACAGTGACAGGAAGGAAGAGAAATACAAGGAAGTCTCTGAATATATAGACAAAAGAGGGAATTGTCAACTTCATCAACCTTTACATGCGGCTGGAAATTATCTTAACCCTAAATACTTCTATTCGAATGATGTCCTCTCGAATGTAGAGGTTTGTAATGGGTTTTATGAATGTGTCCAGAGGCTTTGTCGTACTGATGAGGAGCAAGAAACTATCCTTCAAGAGCTAAGTATGTATCAATATGCAAAATGGCTGTTTGGGAACCCATTTTCTATTAGGCATCGGAGTACAGAATCTCCAGGTAATATTTATTATTGATTAGTCTTTTGTAATATTAACTAAGTTTTAATTAAAAGTTTCAATTTAAGCTCAATTTTCTATTGATGTAACAGCTGATTGGTGGACTTGTTATGGAGCTTCCACTCCAACTTTAAGAAATTTTGCTGTGAAAGTGCTAAGCCTCGTGTGTAGTGCCTCTAGATGTGAACGAAACTGGAGCATATGTGAACATGTAAGGGACTTTATTAGTTTGTTAGTGTTACTGTTTAGCTTTAGCATCATTCTTAATTTTCAAAATATATGATATATTTTATATTTTATATTTCAGGTTCATAGTAAAAAGAGGAATAAGCTTGCTCAAGAACGGTTGAACGATTTAGTGTTTGTGAAGTATAACCGAGCACTAAAGTTTCATCATGAAACTCGTGACACTATTGATCATATTTCTTTAAAAGATATAGATGACTCCAATGAATGGTTGATGGGTAGATTGGATGTAGGGGAATTGGGTGATGATGATCTAGTACACCCAAATGAGGGATTGAGATGGGCTGATGTTAGTGAGGCTATGTGAGCGGATGAAAGTGTTTATCAAACTAGAGGAGTAGTAAAAAATGCTGCAAATGCATCTAGTTCCAGTGTTAGGTCTAAGGCTAAGGTGAAAGATAAGGGTAAAATGCATCTTATAGATGATGAACCCGACTTTGTAGATGATGAGTACATTGATGAGGAAGGTGACAATGATGAGGAGATTAAGAACCTTATTCAAGAAGCATATGATGATGGAAGTGATGATGATGATGATGATTCCGATGAAGATTAGGAAGGAAGACTAGGAAGTTAAAGATTAGTAGTTTTCTAGAGTCAAGACTATTAGTTGTTTTAAGTTAGAATTATGAGTTTTAGATTATGTCTTAGTAGTTAACTAGAATTAACTCGTGCATTTATAGTTTATTGTTGGTATTTGATTATTTATGACTAGTATTATGAATTTATGAATTTTTTTTGGTGTGCCTCGAGTCGCTCAGGCGTGTGCCTTACGCCAAGGCTCCAAGACCCCCCTTACGCATTAGTGCGCCTTGCGCCTTTAATAACTATGGCTACAACACAAAAGTAGTTCAAAACATGACTCCACTTGAAGCATGGACTAGGCATAAACCCTCTGTCAAACATTTGAAGGTGTTTGGTTGTATCTGCTACATGCACATTCCAGTTGAGAAAAGACACAAGCTAGAAGTAAAAGCTGAAAAAGGAATATGTGTTGGTTACAGTTATCAATCCAAAGTCTATAGAATATACAACTTGGAGACACCAAAAGTTGTTATTAGTAGATGTCAATTTTGATGAAGAAGCTTTTTGGAAATGGGAGCATAACAAAGAAGAAAAGAGTTTGCTGAACATTCGATCATTTCAACAAAGTACTTATCCAGAACTGGGCCAATCACAAGAGGAACCAAGTCAAGATTCAAGTGATGATGATGATTATCCAAACAATTCAGAATCTCCACCAAGAAGGACAAGACTCTTAACTGATCTCTACGACAATATCAAGGTTGTAGAATCTTGTAATTATGTTTCACTTGAACCAAATTTTTTTGAAGAAGCAACTCAATATAATTAATGGAGGTTTGCAATGAAGGAGGAGATCCGGATGATCAAAAAAAATTAGACATGGGAAATAGTTGAAAAACAAATGCACAAAGATGTTATTAGCGTTAGGTGGATTTTCAAAACCAAATTCAACCTCGATGGCTCAATCCAAAAGCACAAGGCCAGATTGGCCGCAAAAGGATACTCATAATAATTTGGAGTCGGCTACAACGAAACATTTTTTCCTATCACAATACAAGATATAGTTCATACAATTCTTGCACTAGCAGCACAAAAGACGTGGAAAGTTTATCAGCTAGATGTGAACTCAACCTTTCTGAATGGGTTTCTCAACGAAGAAATCTGTGTCAAGCAACCATTATGTTTTATTATTGAGAAAGAAGAAAATAAGTTACTAAGACTAAAAAGGCCTTATATGGTCTCAAACAAGCCCTAAGACCCTTGGTACAAGAGAATTGATGACTACTTCAACGAACAAGGCTTCAAGAAAAGTCCGAGTGAGTATACTCTTTATATAAAGACTGATAAAAATTCAAATATCATCATCGTTTCACTTTATATTGATGATTTGATTGTGACGAGTAACAATCCATCCTTAATCTCTGAATTCAAAGATGAGATGAAGAAAAATTTCGAGATGACGAATTTGGGCTTGATGAATTATTTTCTTGGCATGGAAATTATTCAAAGTGGTGAAGGAATTTTTCTTTGTTAGAAGAAGTATGCAAGCAATCTTCTCGAAAAAACTTCAAGATGGAGACTTCCAAGGCAATAACTGCACCTTTAGTCAACAATAAAAAAAAATTGGCTAAGAAAGATGGTTCATCTCCAGAAGATCAAAGGCAATACAGAAGTTTGATCTGTAGCTTGTTGTATCTTACATCTACCCCAAATATCATGTTTGTTACAAGCCTATTATCATGCTTTATGCAGAATCCAACTCAAATTCATTTGACAACAGTAAAATGAGTGCTAAGATACATCAAAGGCACAGTTGATTTTGGAATATGGTACAAACCAATGAAATTTTATCAATTAATTGGTTTTTTAGACAATGATTGGGCAGGTTCGGAAGATGACATGAAAAGTACACCCGTTTATAATTTCAGTCTTGGTAGCGAAGTATTTTCATGGATTTCACAGAAGCAAGAAACAGTCGCAGTCAACTGCAAAAGCTGAATATATTGCAGCATGTTTAGCGGTCAATCAAGCGATATGACTAAGAAGAATTTTAGTGGATATGGACGAAATACAACATCAACCAACAAAGATTTTTTGTAATAGCAAGTCTGCAATTGCTATTAGTAAAAATCTAGTTCAGCACCGAAAAACGAAGTACATTAAGATCAAGTTCTATTTTGTTCGGGAAGCTGAAAATTAAGGCGAAATTAATTTGATCCACTGCGGTAGTGAAAATCAAATTACGGATATTTTTTACAAAAACACTCCGGAAAAATAAGTTTGAGTTCCTATGAGTTAAACTTGGGATCTATGAACAAAATTATTAATTAAAATAAATAAATGCATAATTAAAATAAATAAATGCATAATGACCCACAAATCATATGCATAATTAAAAAAAAGAAATAAAAGAAATAAATTTAATTTAATATAAAAGAAATGGAAGAAGCCAAACCATATCACATGGCATATATAGTACCATTAAATGCAAAAAAAATTATTAAGAGAAAAAATAATTCAATGTATAATTTCAATGTTCACATGTATTTAATTTAATGTAGAATTTTCAGCAGTGTATTCACATTTAGAGGTACCGTATTTACACATTTTTTTTGGAAGTCTATAAATAAATTTTAATTTGTATGAAATTGGAGTAACTAAAATATAATTAGTTTTAGTTACAATTACATTTCTTTCGATCTCTCTATTAATTTCTATATATGCTCTACGATTAAATTAATTTCTCCCGCTAAATTAATTGCAATAGCTTTAACACAAATTACTTGTAGCTTCACAGTTTTTAGAATCTGCAAAACAAAATACTACTTCACAAATATGATTTTGCTTCGTAATTTGCAAAATTTGCGAAGCAAAATCATATATGCGAAGTAGTTTTCCCTGCAAAATGAAGTCCTCACAACCATTTTGAACTATTGCTAAGTTTCATTCTGCAAAATGTAGGTATAAACTAACGAACAAACACATCAAAAGCCTAAACCCTAACCCAAACTCACAGAAACATAAAAAACGAGAAGGGAGAACCTTAAAACCAAGTGAAAATCGCATAAACAAAGTAGATACATACCTTACTGTCATTTTTTCCCATTGAAATTGATTTGAAACACTTGAAAGAAGAAATGCGGAGATTCAATAGCGCTAGAAGTTCATAGAGATTGAAAATGAAATCCACTTCGAGTTCACAGGTTAAGGATGAAGAAGAAGAAAGAGAAATTCGGCTAAGTTGTTATATATATATATATATATGAAGGGTGTTATTGGTAATTCCTAATCAAATAATCTAGATATGTAATGTGTTTTCAAATGATTCTTACTATGTAAATAGACCTCCAATTTGGCTTGTAATTTTTTCTTAAATTAATGAAATAATACTACATAGAGTGTATATAAACTAATATTAAGGGGCTTCAAAGGGTAACCCATTGGTACTAAAGGGTGGAGCTGGTGGCCGGAGGCTCCGACCCCTAGGCTAGCTCTCCTCTTACCGTTTAGTTTCTTTTAAAGGAAGTCATACTAGATTACAATTTTGTTCCATCTTTCGGATTTGAAAAAAGAGGTTAAATATTTTTGAAAGTGGTTTGATATTGTAGTTATGTTATAGGCTATACGAAAGATAAACAAAGGCCAACATACTATTAGATTTCACAAACATAATTAAGTCGTGTATTTTCTAGGAGTATTTGTTAAATCGTGGTTTAGGTCGGAACATGGGGACCATTGCAAAAGGATCAAAATATTCATTTCGAGTGGAGTTATAATAGTTTAAGACTTTTTACAAAAGGAGCATTGACACTAGGTTCTCTTTAAGTATCAATTGCACCTTGAAGCACTTTCGGCAAAATTTTCCAATGAGCTACTTTTATGCTCATGTTATGTATACAAAAAGTACATGTAATTAGTTTCAAAAAAATGTTTTTGAAATCAATTTATTTACTTACCCAATAGAGTCACTATTGTAGGTATCCACACCTTATTGAGATTTTACCAAAAGGGGAACTCATTAACGTCACAATTGTTTGGCTTGAAGGCCCAATTGAGAAATTATTAGCTCGGTAAGAACGACGTTGGAGATAAAACTCGCCATCTAGACAAAGTTAGGGAAATGTTATTGATAAGAGTGATAATGGGGCGAGGATGGGATGCATTCCTCATTCCACCCCTAATATTTTTGGGAACAATTTTGGAGAATCTCTAAAAAGAGGTTTCATAAAAAAAAATTACCCTCACACCCGCCTTGCATGGGTCACACGGGTGATAGAGAATTATCATCCCCCATAAAAATGATACGGGTGATAGAGAATTCTCATCCCCCAATAAAAATGATGGATAATAAAGGAATATATTATATTATATGAGTTACATTTTAAGTTGTGCCTTATTTTAGTGAAACTTTGAGTCTCAAATTGTATGATTTTGTTGGAGTTACCAATTCCTATAAATTGTTTAGTGGATGTCAAGATTAAAATCTTTACTATATTGATTTTGATAATTTAACACTATTAATCACGAAGTTACGAATCGGAAAATTTTACTAAATGCTACTTTTGGGTTTAAGGAAAGTATGAGGTTTTTTGTATCTTAGAGAGAAAGAGCTATACAACTTTATCTCTTGATACGTCCCCTTAAATGACCATCCGGTCATTTTAAGATATACGAAACACCTGTATTAAAAGGCACTCTTCATTTTTACTCTACTCTATCTTTTCTGGTTTAGGTGTTTGTTTTTTTAGAAGTATATATACATGATTATGATTCTTTGGTTCATTGTGTTTTTCAGGGTCCTTCATGACTATGGATTTGGGTATTTCGACTATCCTTTGGTTGAAATTTATTCAACTGGAAAGGGTATTGTTGAGGTTGAGGGGCTGAGGTTGGAGGATTCTTATCAATTTTTGCGTCCTAGCTTTCTAAACAGGTATACATAATAGATTTCCCTCTTAAAATTTGTGATACTACTTTGTGTTCTTGCTAGTTGGAACTTTAAATGGTGCTACTTTGTGTTATTTTTAATCCTATGATGGTTTAAAACCTACTAGAACTCAGAACAAATAAAAGAATAGGAGCTGTTAAAGATTCAAATCAAACAATGTGCAGAAGATAAAGCTTTTAGATAGGGAATATGATAGTAAACTTAAATATTCGACATGTACTGAAACTAAAAGATGGGGACTTAAACTTGTAATAGTAGAGCTGTATTGTATTACCAAACTTACAAAGCAGGATTGACTTTGAGCCTGGAAATCCTTAGTAAGAATGCTCTTCAATTACAAACAGATTTTTACAGCAAAGAACCCTCAGTACAGAAAGTTTGATTCTTGAAAGAAAGTACAATTCAAATCACCACTCTAAAATGTAGAACTCTCTCTATTATAAGTCTAATAGATTTTGCCTCTCATTTTTCTTGCTTTTTCTGTTTTTTGCTCTTTTGTTGCTGATTTTTTCTGGTTCTTTTCTCTTTTTTTCGCCTCCCTTTTTTTGGTCTAATGTTGTTTCTCCTCCTTTTCCAGGTGTTCAACCCCTCCTTTTATAGATGCTCAAAGGCACTGCTGGGATTGAGAACATTGTCTTTTACTTGAACCTCTTCTGCTGCATTTTGTCCATTGTGATAGTGGCTGTGTTTTGCTGTATTAGGCAGTGGCTGGTTTCAAGGTGCAGTGCATTTGTCTATTGTGACTGCCTATTTTCAAGATGCAGGGCTGGTTTCAAGGTGCAGTGCATTTGTCCATTGTGACAATGCTTATTTTCAAGATGCAGTTAGCTCTGGCGAATTTGTCCTTTCCTCCCTTTTGAATTCCTGAATTAAATATGAGGTTGACCCTGGTGTATGTATTTTCCCACTTGATTTTGTAATGGTCTGAGTTTGGGTTAGGAATCTGTAAAATGAAGATATAGATTGATATTAGCATTTGTCAATGTAAACTTTATTTTTCTTAATAAGAGCACTTTATTTTATTTTTGTTCCATCATTTTTTCAATAGTCCAATTTATTAATTCAGTTGTTATAAGCTAAATTTGGAAATTATACTGTAAATATAACTTACAAACCAAAATCATTTTAAAAAGTAATTATGGATAACTTTAAGAATTGATTTTGTCAGAGCTTTATATTCAGACTATAAGAATTTCCAATATACTTTCACAATTGGAAAATTAATCTAACCAATTAGATACAAGTTGAATTTAACTAATAAATTTAAAACATAACAATTTCAAAACTCATATTTAGAATACAACACATTATTTCAAATATAATTTATAATTTGAAAAAATATATTTTCCATTTCAATGAATTACATTTCGAACATAATTTGATAATTATACTGAGATGTAACAAATTGGTATAAAAAATCTAATTTTCTTGATAAATTATATGTGTGATAGAAAGTTTGTATTTCTAATATAATTTACCAGTTTGTTAAAATTCTAAATATAACTAGTTAAAGCTTAAAAATGCCCGAACAAAAATGAGTATCTACAGCTAGTACCCCTTATTTCATTTTTATTAACTAGTTTTAAACTCATGATTGTCTTATTTATTTTTATTGACATTATGTAGATATTTAGAATTACATATATTAAAATTTAGTATATTTATAATTATTATAATTTAGTGTACTGAATAATGAATGATACGTAATTCAATTAATATTATTAAATACTTCTTTAAAAACTACATTCTATGTAGAGTTATATTTTTCCATCATCATTACAAATGAGAATTTTTAATCATTTTTTGCTAGTAACTCTTGAGATTGCCGCATACATTTGATCATGGGTGAATATGGGTGTGGAATATATAATTCAACATGTGTTAGTGATTGTCCTTGACTTTTATTTATTGTCATTGCAAAACATACGACCAAAGAATATTGTCTTCTTTGAAATCTGAAATGTAATTTGATATGGAGTCAAAGCAAGCTGAGGAATGTAAATTTTTTGTCTAATGTTATAACTCGTAATTTTCTTCACTTCAATCGCATATTATCCTAATTGAGTAACGATTAATCGAGTATCGTTACATAATCCATAAGTTTGATCTATATTACACAGTAACATGATAGATATTCCAATCTTTAATATCAATTTGTGATTTCGCAATCCCAATGAATTTATACTATTCAAAAAATCTAGAGTGTAGACATATTCATTGTTGTTGTGCCTCCGATTTTCAACTTTGCAAATAGTATCTGAACTTAAATAACATTTTTCTTCACATGGCCATGAGGTCAACATAAAGTCATTCACTTTGTTCACAATATCAAATTTGGTGCAAGAATGTCACGCTCTTGAAAGTTTATATTGAATTACGATTATTTTCCACCAATTTAGGATTGTGTGTTTGACCATTACTTCAATAGGATTACCACTATCTTGTATCAATAAATTTTCAGGTACATAAAGTGTACTTTCTCTGTCATTTTCTCCACCAATTGTTCCATCCCCAATACTTAAGATCCATTCAGAAAATAATTTTAATTCTTTATTATTTTTATTTCCACTGCCATTTTGAAGCCTCGTGTTCTTAGTTAATTTAAGAACTTTACAGTATTTCCACAAATGAGATGCATTTATAGTGGTTGAAACAATATTTTGTCTGCTATCTTTAGGAATGACATGTAGTATTTGCCTGAAATCTCCACCCAAAACAAAAACTTTTCCACCAAATGGCAAACTCATGCTATTAGCATTTTGGAAATGCATTATATTTCTTAAAGTTCTGTCAAATGCTTCAAAACAATGTTTATGTACCACTAGTGCCTCATCCCATATGATAAGTTTTGCCTTAACGATTAACTCTATTGATGCACTTCCTTGTTTGGTGTTGCATGTTGAGTCTTCATTTATAACTATCGGTATACCAAATCGAGAATGCACAGTTCTCCCCCAGGCATAAGAAAAGAAGTTATTCCACTTGATGCTACATTAAGTACAATATCTCCTTTGGATCTCAGAAATAATGTCAAAGTTTTCCATATGAACGTTTTTTCGATGCCTCCAAATCCATAAAAAAAAAACTCTTCCATTTTCTTTTTTGACAGCATCCATAACTGTTTGGTACACAATTGTTTGGTCAGAATTTAATGACTGAATAAGATGCTCACTTTCTTCTTGTAACCCCCGTTCCGGGTCACATAGAAAACCAAGCAATTATCATAATTTAAGTACAAACACCAACATACTACATAAAGGCTCCTCATTTATTAACGTCTATCAAAATCTCATAACCAAAGAATTAAATGACCAACCAAATAATTTAACCCGTCAATAATATTCTTTTAAATTTAAACAAATAATCAAATCCAATAATATAATAAATATAATAAATGTCTATGAAATTGCTAATGGGAATGAGACTGTTGTGTTGGCCAGCCTGAATGCAGGGTAAACCTGAAAATTTAGCAGATAGGAGAACTTCTGAACCTAGCCTAAAAATTTCAACATGGCAAGGGGTGAGCTGCCTACTCAATAAGCATAATGACAAATATTAATATATACATATACAGTTCACATATATTATATTTGATCAATCAAGTAAATCATTAAAATTAAATAGATGACATCATAAACCATACTCTTTACTACACATAATATCCTAAAGTTATTATATTTATTTTAAGGGCCCTAACTAAACCTAAGTGAAATATGTTTAATGGTCTTATGGTGTTTTAGCATCAAAATAGGTATACATTATCGTCTACTCTTGCAAGACACACAACCTTGAGACTTCATAATATAAATACTTTTATAACGGCACCGCTATCGTATAATCTTGGAAGACACAGTACCAAACCCAATCTAAAATTTAATAACACCATATCGTGTCTTCTTTCAAGACAGGTGTATGCGTTCACAGTATCAACAAACCTCCAGACCATTGAACCTATCCACTTAAGCTAGCTAATTAAGTGAAATTCTAAAATGAGACGCATTTCCATTTAACCACAAATGATTTTCTTGTAAGGTAATGATTAAATATGTGATAAAATAATATGCATCTTCTACGATTTAATTAAGCAAAACCATACCACTAAACAATAATTGTTCACTACAACAATTGATTATCCAGTACAAAAACTAGCTCATACTTAACATTATCATGAACACCATATAATATACCAATAGTTATAGTTATAGATATAACTTTCCTAGAATGATTATACATATATTTATTGACATATAGTTATAGCCATAACAACATATAAACAATTTTTCCTAAAACAGTATAGATATAGACATCACTTTTCTGGAATAAATTATAATATATATAGGCATATAAATATAAATATTAATTATATATATATATATATATAAATATTTATAATTATGATTACCTCTCGTCTCCAAAACTAATCAAACTGTTCGGGGTCTTGTCCACCCATCTCTTCATCTCCTATAAATATAGAAATCAATACCTATAATTAATTATTATTGAAACAATAATATATATGCAAATGTATACTCAAAATGCTTCCAACCCCACCAAATCAATTAAGATTTTATATTAGTCTAATTAGTTCAATTCTCCTAATAGACCAAGAATTAAGAAACACTATTATAAATACTGGAACCTAAACGAAAGGATTAAAATTATGCCCGGAATGCTCACCGGGGTTTTATCGGAATGCGGTGGTCGCTCGTCTGAAATTCGCAGGAGTTGTCGAAAACACGAACTGAGACTGCCACAAGATAGCTAACGTTCAGGAGAGTCCAAAAGTACGCTCCTTTCACTATTAAAATCGCCTAAAAGGTCGGAATTTAACACTTTATCGGTGAAAAAGACACGCACAGGTCACCACACTTGTCGGCCAGAAAAATAGCAATAGTGGGCTTAAAATCTTCCTTATGGGATAAGGAATTTAATGGTGTAATTTTTGTCTCAAATGGTGTCTGGAATAAAGAGTTATGGAGGGAATTAGAGTAAAAGAAAAAGAAACCAAGTTGCAGGGACTAGAAGACGTAAACAGTGAGTTTTCCAGCAAAACAAAAATTTCACACCCGATCTACTGATACCCAAAACTAATAATAATATAATAACAACTTTTTGTCATAACACAATTCATCTTAAATAAGACTATTTCTACCTTCATCAATTTGGGCAACATCTGGGTAAGGTAAAGAACCATAATCTTTCAAGCTTCTTCCATTTCTTTTCAGCAACTTCTCTATCTCAAAAAGTGTGTAGGTCTTCAATTTCTCATAGGTCATTCTTAGGTCTATTAATTTTTTTTGTAAAAGGATAATGACATTAATAAATTGACTAATGCATTTGAAAAATGTGTTAATGTATCATACATAATTATATATAGATTACTAACTTAAATATTGTAACATTATATAACGTATTTAAAGGAAAATATTGAAATATAACGTAGTACCTTTATTATTAAGGATATTCTGTTGAAAATGTAGACTATCATTGTAAAAAATGCGCCATGTTTGATTCCACAATTCATTTGGTCTTGAAATGCAATTCGAGAACAACAAAGTAGCAACCAATACACGTAGAAAATGGTATGTCCCCCAAAAGGATGCTTATTGTATTGCGGATATATATTCTTTATCGTCGTCGAGTGATCCCAATGCAAAGCACAATATTCTTTAAAAGTATGGTATATAAAACCATTCACAGTTTTGATATCATCATACTTGGTTAGGCCCTTGACAATGTTTACAAATTTTTAGAGATAATATAATTCACCAATACCTAGATGGACATAAAATATTCTACCAACAGAAAATCCTCCTTGTCTTTGACACCAGTTTTTTTTATTGTTTTTATCGTGTAAGCAGATGCATCAATCACTTCAACTTCTTTCCACACAAACTTATTTAGAAATTCAACATAACTCAATTCTCTAGCTTCATGATATACTTCATTTGCGTTCATCCACTCGAGGAAAATAGTTCCTACTTGGCCATATTTTGCGACA
The DNA here is from genome assembly GCF_963576675.1 of Euphorbia lathyris. NCBI lineage: Eukaryota > Viridiplantae > Streptophyta > Magnoliopsida > Malpighiales > Euphorbiaceae > Euphorbia > Euphorbia lathyris. The sequence goes on along the minus strand of NC_088918.1, from coordinate 74,364,529 downwards.
ATATTTTCAATTAGTTCATCATCACGAAATACAATGCATTGTTCATTCGAAAGATGGAAGCTTAACCTTTCAACGGGTGGTTCTCGATGACTTATTGGAAATTCAAAAATTCTCCATTCCACCTCACATGGAGAAATGTATCTGCAAGCATAATACATTTTTATTTTATCCTCAATATCACCACTATCACTATCTCCCTTAGGTCAGTAAAATGTTGTAGTGATTCTATCATTGCCTTTGTTATTGTATTTGAAAAGATACTTGATAGCCCTTTGTTGATTGCACCATTCTATATTAATATACGCATCATACTTCAATAACAATTCACTGTTGTATGGCACCATAAATCTATTGTCAAGTAGAGTGTGATTTTTCTCTATTGTTCGCCCATTATCTCTTCTCATACACACTGGATACCCTAAGTCATCAATCATTGTCTCCATAGTGAATTTTTTTAGGCAAGTGCTTTGAACATTTCCCATCTTTCATGCACAGTGATTTTGTATTTGAAACACCGCATGAGCCATGTAACATGAATTTCTTCACTATCTCATATAATTGTGGATTTTCAATGAAATCGGGGATTTGAGCCGAAATAATTCTATCGATATTCTTACCATTTGGATGTTTTTCTTCTAGTTGTAAGAATAAAAATAAATGTGCACAAGATAGACCATGTTTTTGGAACTCGATTGTATATATAAATGTCCAATAAAAATGGATGTGTGTAGTGAAATTAAATTTTCATTAGATAAAAACTAGTAATACTAAATAATTATTTACTTACATGCTATAATTCTTCCAAATATTTTTCCAAATTTCAAGTCACGTATCAACATCTCCAACTTCATTTTGGAAACCCTCGTTATTATATCTGGTCTATCTTCTGCTCATATGCTATTTTTACTAAGAAATCTTTGAATTTCGGACCATTTTGAGTTGCATGTGAATGTAATGATGTACAAATATGTATCGTCGTTAAATATATATTAAAGAAAAACTTACCAACAAAAAATATGTATAAATTATCTAGATGATTTGTGATTTGTTAAAAAACTTACCAATAAAAAAACCGACATCAACAAATTTTGCAAGATAGCATCTAGTAGATACAATTTCAATTTTTTTCTGTTTAATTAATGGAAAATTTATCTCCTTAACACATGTTTTGGACATAAATTTCAATTGATATCGGTGTTTTGATGCCCGAGATATGCCTCCGTTTTCTGCCACCACAAAAATCTCAAACGCATATGTTTTTCCCTCTTCTAATTCTTTTGAAAACTTGAAGAAGCAATTTTCTCGAACTTGGGCTTCAATAGTTCAACCCTACAATTCATACAAAAAAAATTACTATTAATACTTAACAATTTTAATTTGATTCGTTAATTTTTTTTAAAGATGAATATAAAAATTTACATTATTAAAAAATTGAAAAATCGGATGAATTAACTGCTTGTTCATCTAGAAAAAACATGACCATGTTTTTATGAAGACCATCCCATAATCGTATAATTCTTGCTTTAGTTCTCCATTTCTCTTTTGTTGCATTAATGTTCGAAATGAACTCATATTTCTGAGACATTGTAAACTTGCAAAAATCAATAAAAAAAAGTCTTATTAATGCATAGAAAAGTAGAATAAATAGTACATGAATTAACACATTAAGAGGTCAAGATGGAGAATAAAATTACAAATTAAATTGAAATTACAGATTAAGAATACAAAGTGGACTCTAAATATATTATAATAACCCCATTAATTACAGAATACAAAATGCACTCTAACTCTAATATAATAAATCTATTTTATTTTTAAATTGAAGATAATATCTAAAACTTTAAACCTCAAAAACTGAGATAATAATACTTTAAATTAAAATATTATACATTAGCTATCCATATTTTTCTACATCTTTAAAATATTCTACATTAATTAACTTCAAATATTTACAACTATTTCCTACTTTGTTTGTCTACATGTTTAATCCTCCAATTCGAATGAGTGGCCCATTTTGTTCAATTGATTAGCAGCAGCCAAGGCCGATGGCCTACTAACAACAATTGCAACCCTTTTACTGCAAGTGAAGTCATGTGAGGTAATCAATATCTTGAACCCAGTAGAAAATACAAAGCATTAGAAGATATAATATCTAAGATTTCAATATAATCAGAAATTAGAAAATATTAGACTATAACCCAATGAAATAATCCATAAACGAAACTAATCTTAGAACTTCATCATACCTCCACTCCAATGAAACATATTTTGTGACTCGCATTAAGAATTCATATATCTATTTATTATGGTCGTAAGTATTTGACTTCAAAAGAGCAAAGGGAACTACCTAACAGCAAAAGCATAGAGAATTTAGATGCAATATGAAGGTCAATAGGTAGTAAAAATCATTGTCGCAGCTATAATATAAATCAAGGCCACTACTGCCTCCTTCCTCAAGAAAAACAGTGACCATTAGAGCCAAGTCATACTCACTTTCATTGCAGAACCCTTCTTCGATTTTCTATGGCAAGCAACTCCAGCTACTGTTTCCACGCATGTAATTAAAGTTTGTAATTTACCCAAAATGAAGCAATGATTATCTCCGAATCAAACCAAAGAAATCTTTAAAAGATGGGAATAAATGTAGATTGAAATGAGATGTTTATGCTTCAGAAAGCAGCATCACATGGAAGAAAAAAATTTGGATAATTAAAAGTTGTTTATGCTTGGGAAAATATAATCACATGAGTTATAAAGTTATGTTGCATTATTAATAAATATTCAATATGAGATTTTATAAGAATACAGTGCAAAAACTGAAATGTGATAAACAAATTTCAAAATAAGAAAGAAACCAACTACAGAATAATCAGCTTCAAATATTAGAATAGACAAGAAATGGGTTAAGATTTTATAAGCATAAATACCAGTCATGACATATTTAGGAGCAGCATAACCTTAGGTACCCATTACACGTGAAGTCAAGTGCACCTCTTCTCGAGCAGGACCATCCTTTGCATGCACAAAATGTGGCAGTTTTCTAATAAAATCCTGTTAAAAAATACAAAGAATGAGCTTAGTTAGAATATGTAATTCAAACTCATAAATCGTTTACCTAACAATACGGTTGAAAGCAGAAGAGGCTTACATAATCCAACAAAATTTTAGAAAATTTGAAATTTATGTAATTAACAGGTGGATTGGTTTCATGGAGAAATTACAATCCTTTAGGTGCTCCTAATGCAATTTTCATCCTAATTGAGCCCAAAATCTGACAATTTTGCAGTAAAATCCTGTAACAATATACAAAGAATGAGCTTAATTAGAATATAGAATTGAAACTAAAAAACTTGGTGTACAACCAAAATTTTGTCACATTAAACCGTACGAGCTTTAGGTGACCTCCCACTAAAGTGTACAGCCGATTTTTATGACCGGTCAACGCTGGTCAACTATGCCACGTCAGCATTTTTAATTGTAGAATTAAAAAAGTGGGACCCACTCTTTATGAAATGACTAAAATACCCTCATCTTCAACCCCTCTCTCCAATTCTCTAAGTCTTCTCTCACTCCTCCTGGTTCGTTTTTTCATTCTTACTCTAACCCAGAGAACATCACACCACCAAAGAAACGCCGCACAACTTCACCGCTAACCACCATCTCCGACTCCATATCATTTCAACTCACCCACTCACATTACAACAATGATATTTTTTTAATATATAATTTTTCAAATGGATAAATGCTTCAACCATCATCTCCGCCTCCATATTATTTCATTTTCAAATGGATCCGTACAAAACCGCTTCAACCACCATTTGCGCTCTTTGCCCAGCCTATCCATAGCCTCTATGTTTCTTTTCTCTCTTGAATGACTTCTCCTTTAGCTAAAACTCCTTTTGAACGATTTCTCCTTTTGAACGATTTCTTTTATCGAGGATCGATTTGTGAATGCTTTTTTTTTTGGTTATTTTTGAACATAAATTTTCAGGTGTGGAGGAGAAAGGAGATTTTGGCGTTAAACTTGTTAAATGATCAATTTTATTTATTTAATTTTTTGAGTTATCAGATATCTTCTATTTAGGTTTGTAGAGAGAAGAAGTAGAGAGAGAAATGGAAGATAGAGATGGAATGAAGAAGATGAGGGTATTTTAGTAATTTTTATAAAGAATAGGGTTATATTAGTGATTCCATAGAGAGTGGGTCCCACTTTTTTAATTCTGCAATTAAAAATGCTGATGTGGCATAGTTGACCAACGTTGACCGGTCATAAAAACTGGCTGTACACTTTAGTGGGAGGTCACCTGAAGCTCGTACAGTTTAGTGTGACAAAATTTTGGTTGTACACCAAAGTGTGATTTGGAGTAAATGTTGTACACCACGTATGTAATTTACCCAAAAAACTTGTCTCCCTAACAATAGCGTTGAAAGCAGAAGAGGCTTACATAATCCAATAAAATGTTAGAAGATTTTAAGTCTCTATAAATAATAGGTGGATCGGTTTCACGGAGAAAATCCAATCCCTTAGAAGCTCATAGCCTAATTAATTTTATCCCAATTGACCATGGCAATACCGTGGAAAATCCTGCAAATTTAACCTTAATTGATTAGATCCGCAACATACAAATAATGAGCTTACCAACATACAAAGGAATGAGCTTAATTATATTTGGAATTTAGAATTACCTGAATGGGAATGGAATTCATAATAGTGCTTACTGGAAGAAAAAAATAAAAAAATGAGAGATTCACTTGATTAAAATATTGATCATCAGTTTCACTTATCTAATTATTAAGCACATGGTCTTCGGCTAGTCTGAGATAAGATTCTAGCTTCGTTGAAGAAGCTTCCCATGGCTTACTCCATGCTGACAAAGACGAAAAAGAAAAATTGAATCGTTAGAAAACACATATGGGGAACAAATGAAATGAAATTCCAATAGAACATAAGAAGTAAGAAATTAACTGAAGAAAACAATACCGACTTGGTTACCAAAGAAGAAATTAAACCGTTAGAAAACACAAATCGAGAACAAATGAAAAGAAATTTCCAGGGAACAAAAAAGTGAGAAATCATTGCATGTTGGGAAAACCAAAACAGAAGAAGTGAGAAATCGCTGCATGCCGGGAAAACCGTCCCAGAAGAAAAATTGAACAGTTAGAAAACACATATCAAGAAAAATTGAAAAGAAATTTCGAGAGATCAGAAGAAATGATAAATAAAATGAAGAAAACAACATGCAAATGAAGAAAAAGATAAGAGCGGTTACCATAAAGATGTTTAACAATTGGTTATGGCATAGAGAAGCAACCGTAAAAGATAAAGCGATCCCAGTTCAAAAAGGAGAAAACAATTTTAGGTATTCTGAATAGATACAAAAAGAACAGTAAAAGTAGGTAGATTGAGAATGTGAGTAGTTTTTTGGAAACACTTTATGACCATTGGTATGCAAATTGAAGAAAAAAGTTGTAAAGAAGAGAGCCAAAATATTAAAAAATTGGCACGTTAGCTATAAACAATTCTAAGACATGACATCTCACTATTATTAACTACAGATTTAATATATTGTATAGATAATTTATTGCTGAGTAGTCTTTCTCCTCTTATTGTTGGTAAATATATTACTAATTTTAATGCTAAAATAATAAACAAAAAATGAATATGAATAGTATTGTTGGAGTTCATATGTCTTAATTACTGCTCAAATCTCTAAGAGTTAATTATTTATATTATTTTTAGAGAGTGGACTAAAAATCTATTGGAAATACATTTAAAATGACAAAAAGGTCGTTGGGTGCGCATAAAGCCCAATGCGAAACACTTGTAAGAGGTTGCACACAAGACTACCGTTTTTACCATGATAAATTTGTCAAAAATACATACAATGGCATTTTCCCCTCAATTCTTGTCTGTTTTTAAACTTGTTTGTCCCAAAACACTTATTAGTACTTCTAAAAATTATATAAAATATAACCATGAGCATGGATTTCCGTTCGGTTTCCATGATGAATATAATTATGCATTTGCATCTGATTCGATCAAACGAGCCAAAATCTAGGTTCCCTATAAATTTCGAACTTTGAAATCCTTCTGGAAGGTTACACTAATACTTAAATATTTTATTTTGAGGAGATATCATTATGTATCTTCACGCTATATTTTTATAGATTTTTTATAATTTTTTTGATTTTATTCGAGAAACTCTGAAACACTGTGTTTTCTTTTCACAGACTATGATGAGGGTGAGCTCGAAAATTCTTCATTTAGTTTAAAAAAATAAAAAGTATTATTCCATGCTGAAAAATCTAAGTATTTACAATTTATTTTAGATTTTTCTGAATTTATTTCGTTCTCCGTGGCTCTATTTAGCGCTCAGCTCTATTTTTAGTTAATTAGATCTAAGTCGCCTTAATTAGAGGTGAGCCACATAAAATTTGTCATTTAGATGCACGTTCCGATACGAACAGATTGGTCAGAAAAAATTAGAAAATTCACCGAAAAAGTACTATGATTTTGTACAAAATTGAGTTGGCCCGGTTCTAACAGCCGACTCGACTCAACTAGAGCCGACTTGGCTCTGTATGTGCCCCTCGACTCAGTTTGTAGAATACAATACATTTTAGATTTTATAGAATTATTTCTCTATAAATTCCAAACAATTTTCATTGTTTAAAGGAACTGGAAATTAAATGTGAAATTACTCTAATTGATAAAAAATATTTAGGATTTTTTAGAAAACTTTATTTCTAGAGAGAAAGCGGTATTTTCTTCGATTTCTGAGTTTTAAATCAAAGTCTTGGGTGCTGTAATCCATATTTTAGTTCGGGTTTCAAAATTTGAATAAGAAAGTTTACAGTTGGAAAAAATGTTTTTTTCTCTATAACTCAGGGATTTCCTGTTTTTTAGAAAAACTATTTTATGAAAGATAAACCGTAATTCATTAACCAAACACTTAAAACTCTTATTTTTAATATGAAAATGTAAACAAAGATGAAAATTGATGGAGTGCAAGTGGTCGGTTAACCATTTAATCGGGTTTTTTAAAACACTAACCATATACTAGTCCATTAAATTTGGTTAATCACTAGTCGGTTAACATATTATTTTGGTCGGTTAACCTTTTATTTCGGTTTCTAACCATTAGTAAATAAAAAAAAATCTAACTTTTATTATGAGGGAGGCAGCGGGTCAATGACGAGTTGAAGAGATTAACTGCAGAGAGGGAGATGTACGTGTAGTATGATCCTTCAGTTTTAATTACGTTAAATTGTTTAGTCCCTATATTAAATCTCCGTCTAAAAATGTGTTAAAGAACAATTAAACGGATAAAAAAAGGCAAAATGTCCCTAATAAAACTTCTGAGTTTAAAGTTTTAAAAAACAAGTAATAAAATTTTATCATTGTTTCTACATCCAGAAATATAAAAAAAAAATCACATAAACTGAAATTAGATAGACTTTTTTTTTTTGTAAAAACAAGAAAGGAAAACAAGCAAACAAAGAAAACTAACCCGGGATCAGCCTAGGAAGGCTAACCTCAATCATATCCTCTAAAAGAAGAGACGAAAGAAAGATGGGAGGATCAGAAAGGGTAGAAACACCTAACATCCCCTCATGCCCAGCTGCCGCCAAGCGATCCGCAACCTGGTTCTGTTCCCTGTAAATGTGGCTGAACTTTAAGAACTCAAAGGAAGGGCGAAGCCTTAAAATAGCTTTGATAAGATTTTGACTGTTAAGACAAATAGCCTGGTTATCAGAAATCCTATTGATTGCCTCCATGTTATCAGATTCCATAGATAACCTCTTTACACCCAGGCTAATGGCAAGCTTGATACCCGAGAGAATACCCCAAAGTTCCGCCGAAAAGGAAGAACCCATCCCCAGGTTCTGGGTAAACCCAGCCAGCCAGGCGCCACCCGCATCACGAAGAACTCCTCCGGCAGCAATCTTGCCATTACTAAGGCAGGAGCCATCCGTATTCAGCTTAACTACCCCTTCTCTAGGCTTGCTCCATCCAACGAGGTGGACCTCTCTTTTCTGGGTAGACCTGGCAAGAGGATCCCCTTTGAAGCTCTCAGTAATAATAGATAGTTTTTTCGAGAAGAAATCAAGTAAGTCAGGAATCAGGACAGTTTTATCAGCAAAAATCTCCTTGTTCCTCCACTTCCAAATTTGGTGACAGATGATAGCAAAGAAAATGTCACTATGCTCCATGTTAGCCATTAATTTTCCACTAGCACCATCAGAGAACCAGTCATACTCAGAGTGGGCCATGAAGGAAGGAAGAATGTGGTGAGGGAGAATCTTCTTCCAAACCTCTTTACTCTTAGAGCAATCCCTTAGAGCATGGCACAAAGTTTCATCATGGCCTCTACATCTACTGCAAGCTCCTGAATCCGCCAAGTGCCGTCTGTGCCTATCCGAATTAGTAAGCAACCTGTTCTTGACTCCTATCCACAAGAAACTCCTAATACGGTAAGGGATTTTAAGGGCCCAAATGGACTTCCAAGTATCCGAGAGAGGATCGGCCCTGTTAGGGGTAAAAGCTTCAAAGGCTGACTTGCAAGAATAAGCGCTATTGTTAGTTAGGGCCCAGTAATCCCTGTCTTTGTCTTCCTCATGATTACTAATCTTAACTCCTCTAATTCTAAGGAGGGTCTCCAGGCTAAAGAAGGTATCAAACTTTGACCAGATTTAGTCTCCCTCCGAGTCCACCACATCGGCAACTCTCCAGTTACGGATGTTACTAGGCGCGCGAGGGGGGGGGGGGAGCTACACACCTCTATAAGATGTTTGTCACCAATCTATGTATCATACCAGAAACTGATGGACTTACCATTACCCACCTCCAGGCCAACCCTCGAGCAGAACTTTGCAAACACCGCTAAGCCCTTTCCAGAGGAAGGAACAACTGACAACTCTCTCCTTAGGGCCACCAAAGATTTTGTCTTTTCGATACTTGCCACAGAGAAGACGAACCCAAAGAGAGGATGGGCATTGCCACATTCTCCAGAGAAGCTTCATTAAAAGGACTTTGTTGTTGTCTTTAGCTTGTCTAATACCAAGACCCCCTTGCTTTTCGGCTGGCAGACCTTCTTCCAAGGGACCAGGTGAATCTTTTTCCCTTCTCCAGACTCTCCCCAAAGGAAACGCCGGTTAATTTTGTCAAGCTCGTTGAGGACCGGCTCAGGAAGTCTACAGGCTTGCATGATATGATTAGAAGCCGCGCAATTGACATACTGGATTAAAGAAAGACGGCCTGCTAGGGAAAGAGAATTAGCTTTCCACCTAGCACACAAACCGTTAGTTTTGTCCAAAGTTTCTTTAAAAGAGGCTTTGGAGACTCTGTCGCTATGGAGAGGGACCCCAAGATACTTCCCCAAAGAGTGAGTCAGGGGAATGCCGAAAAGATCACTCAGCCTTCTGCACATGCCTTTGTCCATGTTCTTAGAGCAAAGCATCCGAGATTTTTGGATATTAATCTTCTGGCCAGAAGCAGCATAGAAGCAATTAAGGATATCCATCACTACACTAATTTGCTCCTCATTCTCTTCTACGAAGAGCATCACATCATCAGCGAAGAACAAATGGGTAATAGGAGGGCAATATTTATTGATGGACACATGATGGAGAATCCCCTTGCTCACAGCCTCTTGGATCAGGTGCGACAATCTTTCCATAGCAATAACAAAAAGGAAGGGGCTCATAGGATCTCCTTGACGAATTCCTCTAGAGGTAGAGAACTCATCAGACATATCTCCATTGATCATAACCTGGAAAACAGGAGAGGAAATGCAATCCTCAATCAATTTCCTCCAGCTCTCCGGGATACCAGCTTTCTTCAAACTATCCAGAAGAAAGCTCCAGTTTAATCGATCATAAGCTTTCTCCAGATCCAGTTTGAGAGCCACGATCCCTTTCCTACCTTCTTCATCTTCATGGAATGGACCACCTCCTCGGCAATAACTACATTATCCATCATTTGCCTGCCAGGAACAAAACTCCCTTGATTCTGGCTTATAATCTCCGGAAGGATCCGCCGGATTATATTAGCCACAATCTTAGTGATAGCTTTATATAACACATTGCAAAGGCTGATTGGCCTCATCTGAAGAAAGGAAGAAGGTTTATCAACTTTTGGGATCAGAACCAGGAGGGTTTTATTAACCAGCATAATATCTTTGGAACCACCAAAAACACCTAAAACAAAACTGTAAATGCCCTCCTTCACAGTATCCCAGTGTTTATGGTAGAAACTAGCAGGAATACCATTGATCCCTGGAGCCTTAGTAGCTCCGATACTGGAGAAAGCCAGATCAATTTCTTTCTGGTCAATAGGATGGAAGGCTTCCTTAATAGCATCCTCCCCCAACCTAGGAAAGGAAATCTAAGAGTTATTTACATATTTAAAAAAAAAACTAAGAGTTATTTACATATTTTCATCTTATTTGATGTTAATATTTGATAGAATGACCAAACCATTAAAAGTGAAAATTTTTAGAGACCTTATAATTAAATAGTGGGTTGATTAATGACTTATAAAAAACTATAGGGACTAAATAATTATTTATCCATATAAATAAATTTAATTTTGTATTTAAGTGAGATTTGGTCGGTTTCGGTTAACCACGATTTTTGGAATAAAAAAACCGTAACCGTAACCATTAAGCATTGTTTTTAAAATTAAAAACCGTACATTAATCCATCGGTTTCGGTTAACCTTATTTTCGGTTCGGTTTTCCGGATTTTTGTGTGCACTCCTAAATTGGGTAATAAATACCCCTTCAACATATATTTAGTTTTCGTATTTTAATAATACACTATTTAATACTTAATATTTATTTTATATAATTTAATCTCTCAAATATTTAAATTATTAAACAACTTAGTCTCTGTATAGGTGACTAAACTTTGAATAGAACAAATATCTTGTTCGGTAAAGAGCATTTTGGGGGTAAAATAAGAGATTGAATCACTTTAGAAATTTTGACTAGTCAAACCTCTAGTAGTAGTGAAGAGAAGTTTGAAAGAATTTATTAGTTCAAAAATCTAATTTTGAAAAAGTTGATTTTAGGAGATATTTTAAATAGCTTATTGTTCCATTTCTTTTGAAAGACATTTTACCCATAATTACCAATGTTTTGAAAACCAGATCGGACCGGCCGGTCGAACCGCGAACCAGTTAAGTGTCCGGTCCGGTTTTAGCTATACAGGTTCAACTATATTAAACCGCATCAAATCGGGGTTGAACTGCGAACCGGTGTTGAACCAGTGAACCGGATTGACCCTGGTTTTTTGCCATTTTTTGAAAAAAAAATATTGAATTAAGGAAAAAATTTAAAAATTAGGTAGAGAACAACCTCTTTAATAATTGGTGTTAATTAATTTAATTTTAATCTTAATATTGTGTTAAACTATGAGGTTGATTTTAGATATGTGAATTTTTAATTAATGTGTTAAATTAAAGATTGGTTACCGATATGTGAATTTTTATATTATTCGTATGCTTTTTAATTTTTAATTAATATGTTAACTTAAGAATTGTTTATTATATGTATGAAATTTTTAATTTTATGTTCAATTAAACATCATTTTATTTTATATATATATATTTATTTATTTTTTTATCCGGTTGAACCATTCCAGTTGAACCTATTGAACTTTGAACCAGTTGTCTCACCGGTTCAACGTCCGGTCCGGTTTTCAAAACATTGATAATTACTACTACCTCCGTTTCATATTACATGACTTTCTAGAGATATTTTTTTGTTTCATATTACATGACACTTTGTATGATCAGTACACGTTAAGTCATCTTTTTTTCTGCTATACGGTTTTACGAAAATTAATTAGAATAATGGACTTATTATAGAATAAATAAATATTAGAATCAATAAATAAGGGGTAACAATGTCTTTTTTACAATATCCTTAATTCATGTTTCTATACAACTCTCTAAAAAGTCATGTAATATGAAACGGAGGGAGTACCATTTAAACTCAAATAAAGGTTTTACCATATATTTATTTATCATTTTAAACAAATAAATATTAGGTAAGTTTTATCAAACAAGTTTACACAATCAGCTAGTCAAATTAGCTAATAAAAAAAAGTAATCAAGCTAATATTTTTTTAAAAAAAAAGGTAATAACTAATATAATCAACCATGTTTGGTAAAGAGTTTTTTGGAGTAAAATTAGAGGTTTGAGCCATTTAGAGGTTTTGACTGGTCAAATCTCTAACTGTGGTGTTTGGTAGATAGAAGTTTGAAGGAGCTTATTGAGTCTAAAAAACTATTTTTATTAGTGTTTTCAATTAGATTATTACTTCATCTCTTTTGGAGGACATTTTTACCCCTAATTGCTATCCTTTAATCCTAAATAAAGGCTTTACCATATTCTTATTCATGAGTTTACCAAACAAATTTATATAATTTGCTAGTCAAATCGACTAACTAAAAAGGTAATCAGCTAACAACTAAGATAATTAGTTAACATTTATTTGCCAAACAGGATCATTAAGCCCTTATTTGGGAGGAGGTTAACGGGAGTAAATGGGAGTAATGGAAGGTTAAGTATTAAGTTAACCTTGTTTGTGAGTTATTTTTTGGGAGTAAATGGAGGTTAATGGGGTTAAATCTTTACTTCCTCTAACCTCCAAACTCTAACTTCCAAATTGGGGGTTAATGGGAGTAACGTAAACTTTTTTAAAATTTCTTGTCTCTCGAGAGTAAATTTAACATTCATTTATCTCCAAATTTAAACTCCCAAACAAAGTTAAACATTTAATCTCATTTACATTCTATAAACTCCCAAACATGGTTAATTTTTAATTTTCCATTCCATCACTTCCCTTCCCTTTCCATTACCTCTTTTAACTCTGACATCCATTAACCTCTAAACTCTCAAACAAAGGCTAAGTTAAGGCTGTTTGATAAATAGGGCCAAAATATAAGAGTTAAATAATATATTATTAAAATATAAAGATTAAAAAGTATATTAAATTAAAAAGTATAATTTATCCTTAAAATAAAATAATAATACAAGAAAGACAAAAGAATGTTGGTCCATTAGTACTTAGTAGTAATTAAAGCGGAGAAAGTTTATGAACCATCGTTATCTTATCAGCACTGTTTTATTTCGAAAAGGAAATATTTTTTCATGACGTGCCTATAAATAACACAGCCAAATCCAAAATTGCCACAACAAAGCACTCCTGTCTGTCGTATTTTCAAATCTCGCAGATTTGAGAAGGCTGCAATGGCAGAATCGATGTGTCCAGCTACGAAGCAATGCTCGCAATGGGCTGAAATTTACTTCAGCTTTTGTCTTTGCAGTTTTAAAGACGGTGTTTCGTTGTCTGTAGGTTTTTTAAGTGTTATCAGTTGGGGAGTCGCTGAGATTCCTCAGATTATGACTAATTATAAGGAGAAATCAGCCCATGGACTCTCTCTTGCTTTCTTAATCACATGGATTATCGGGTGAGCTATTCGATTTATTTGTGATTTCTTACGTTTCGTTTCTTGCAAAGGTGATTAGTTTTTCAGTTTTATTTTTCCAGATTTAATGCTTGAACTGAGATTTTGCATGTTCTCTCGAATTTGTTGCGATGCAAATAAAAAAAGGAAAGCGAAACGTTATCATGCTTATTTCTGAAAGATGAGTCTATTTTGATTTGTTTGATTCGGAGTTTTCTAGCCTTGTGGCTACTGGTTAGTCACTCATCAATGAAATCTAAATTTGGAAGGTGACAGTAGTCTGTTTAACGCCGCTGCCTTTTGAGTTGCTTTTGAAAAGCATCTTCCTTCTTTATGTGTTTTTCGGGCAAAAGCAATTAGAGACTGTTACTGATTTATTTATCTTTGAAATTTTATAACTATATTGGCTTTAAAAGGTAAATCAACATTGTTTTTAACTAAAGAATTCAGAACTTTTTTCCTGTATTTTTGGTCATGTTTTCTTGTACCTGAGCATATGAACTGCACTTTTTTAGTGTTTCTTTTTTGTGCATGTTTAATAATCTAATGGAAAGCAAACATTATCATACTTATTTCTGAAAGATGAGTCTATTTTGATTTGTTTGATTCGGAGTTTTCTATCCTTGTGGCTACTGGCTAGTCACTCATCAATGAAATCTGAATTTGGAAGGTGACTGTAGTCTGTTTGACGCCGCTGCCTTTTGAGTTGCTTTTGAAAAGCATCTCCTTCTTTAAGTGTTTTTCGGGCAAAAGCAATTAGAGACTGTTACTGATTGGCTTTAAAAGGAGAATCTACGTTTCTTTTAACTAAAGATTCATAACTTTTTTCCTGTATTTTTGGTCATGTTTTATTGTACCTGAGCATATGAACTGCACTTTTTTACTGTTTCCTTTTTGTGCATGTTTAATAATCTAATGGTATTTCAGGGATCTATTTAACCTTTTTGGCTGCATCCTGGAACCAGCAACTGTGAGTGCTCCTTTTCTAGCTCAATTTATATTTTGATTTCTTTTTATTTTTTCTCCTTTTCCATGTAAAAGATACTCCATTTATCCTCATTAAGTTGTAAATTTGTGTAATTTGGTTATATTAGTTACCAATTTATTTACAACTCAAATGATCTTCATGACTTGCACGGTTTTTCCTTTTTTGCTTCCTCCCTTTCTCTCTTATTAAATCTTGTTTTTGCAAGTTACATTGTGTTTAGTCCTCTGTAGAACTTCTATTGTAAAATAATTGCTTTTCTTTTAGTTTAAATACTATTTTAAAGGAAGAACAACACCTCCGAGATAAGATTTACTAGAATGAAAATAGAAGAAAAATTGGTACTTGGTAAAGATTTGTAAATAACTCAGTTATTGTAATAGTCACCTATGCGAGGAAGAAAGGAGAGAAAATGGAAAAGCGCACTAGGGATGTACCTCTCACAAACTCTCAAACTCAACTAATATGTTGGTTAATTATAAAGACAGACAACAACTAGGCTTAACACATATGTGTGGAGACTTTGTAAATATTATTCCTTGTCACATTCAAATTAGTATTCCCTCACTTGATAATGTTAGGACTCACAAAGAATTGAAAGCAAATAACTTTGTGCAAAATAGCACCCATGTTTTATAATTTACTAGAAAAATCTAAGTTGTATCACTAACAATCAATTCTGAATTATTCCTACATTATTTGTTTTCTTGGACTTACAGATTCATGTTAATGGTGTGCTAGTTTCATAAATGGATGAAGATGAACTGTTCATGTTATGTATGAAAACGTAGGATGGTATATAATTATAGGCATCTACAAGTTAGACAGTTTGTGATAGATAATTAAAAGGTGTTCCCAGACCATGATGTAGTTACTAGCTTGGTGATCGTTAATTGACACACTAATATCCTGACTTTGACATTGATGATATCATCAAAAAAATGAACTATAATTCATGGCACTAAACTGATGCAAACATTCCTTGGCTCCTTAAATATCAAAGTATCAAGCAATATATGTTTGCTTTTTTTTTTTCCCTGTTGCTTCTTTGAATTTCCATTTCTGATCCCTGCACGAGAGTAATTATATTAGTGCCAATATAATAAACCAGTGAGATTGCTTTTCTCATTGATTGGTGTGCTCAGCTAAGCTATCAAGATGGTGAGATTAGGTTTTGTCTTCTCTTACATTTCTCCATTATCCTGGTCATGTTATGACTGACACATTTATGTTGTAATGTAACACTAATTGAATTTTTTTGCTTAATTTTGCAGCTTCCAACACAGTACTACATGGCAATTGTAAGAAAGCCTATGATACTGAACAGAAAATTCATTACTGTTTAGCATTAATTAACTGTCTTCTTAACTTGAATGATTCATTTACATGTTTCTATTCTGTTGATGATGTCATGCAGCTGTATACATTTATCACGTCAGTTCTCACTGCACAAACAGTATACTATGGTCACATCTATCCTCGAATGAAATGCAATAGATGGCACCAAGAGGTAAAAATTGATCTTGTCTTTTATAGGTATTTTGGGAGGTGAATTTCTTTTGAGTAAAATAACTGCATAATCTATTGTGCCAATAAGCTAGCCATGGCTTAGTCTATGAAAGAAAAAAAAAATATTCTTAAATTTATAAACAAGATTGTATATGCTCTGGTACTATGTTTAGGATAGTAGAACTAGAAAATGCATCAAGCATAGACTCAGATATTATTCATTTAAAAAACAGGAAATAATATATAATATAACAAAGAAAAGATCTAACCAGGTACCTCCAATTGCAGAATTTTATGTACTACAGACACTGTGACACAAGATAACCTTTCTCTTTTTCTTTCTTCTCTTCCTCACTTTTCCCACTCTCCCTGCCCGTCCTAAGTCTGCTAGATCTCTTCTATATAGTATTGGCGCATTTTCCGTCCCTGATATCCTTTCTCCATTTTCATACGGAAGAGCTTTAAACACAAACATGACATCATCCTTTCATTTTATGCTGTCCCAACATTACACATGACACATTACAAAATGCTCCCATGTGACAAAATGGCAGACAATTAAACAAAGTATCAGCAATTTCAACAATTTGCATTGTTTAAAATTTTAACGAAACTCACTTGATTTGTACCTGTTGGTGATGAATTACTGCATGCCCAAATGAGAAATATATGCTAGTAAGGTTCTATCACTCATAATGTCTGTTAAAGCCTGCAAATTGCAATGCAGGGTTCCATCCCCAACCAGACTGAAGATGCTGTGGATACCATACAAGAAAACAATGATGATGGTCTGAAGCTAGTTAAGGATGCACACCAATGGAGAAATGTATTGATAACTTCTGACAAAGCAAATACCTTGAGTTCACCTATTCCTCTTCCAGCATTTCCTTGCAACAGTTTCCCTGGAAGGGAATTGTATTATGTGTATATTTCTGTTCTTAAATTTATTGCTATGAATTCTGTTTATGACCATGAACCTTGACTTGTTACCAAGAAACATCAAGCTGATGCAGATAATTAATCAAATATTTTAAATAATGGTAACAAATTACAATTTTTCTGCCCGGAGATCTCTTTTCATCTAAGCTGCCTTTCTCAAGAGCTTAACTGTAACGGGCAAAAAACTGTAAGTGAGGACATTTTCTTAATTTATATCTAAAACTTTTGTTCTTTTGGCATTAATTTGTCAGGTCAGCAAGGTCTCTTACTAGCAGCCGTACGCCAATAGCTGGATCCTTTTTGGCACATAGAATGGCCCCTTCATCATATCCTAGTAGGAGTTGTATTGAGGAGCCCTTGCTTGATGGAGATAGTTCTACACGTTCTGCACCAAATTTGAGTCCCAAAAATTTGTTGTGTGTGGTGAGCTATATATATTGACTATGCAATATTTTCATTAAACAGCTTGTATTTACCATAATTGTATTCATTATAACTGTATATTCTAATCTGAATGTTCATTGGAATTTCTTGTCTCAGGTCTTTATAGTGGCATTTCTTGGCATATTTAACCTTCACCAATCAGTAAATAAACCTGCTCTGATATTTAAAAAGGAAAATCAAGGATATGTGCTGCGAGTAGGACGAAATATTCTACAGGTAAGGCAGGACACAAATACATAAGATATCAATGAGAAATTTCCTTGTTCCTCTATGTTCTTTTCCTCTTAGTTTTCTTTGGGTTTGTGGGAAATAGTTTTCTTTTGTTTGAAAATCATGATTTTGGGAATTGACTGCAAATTATGAATTGCTCATGTGGCTGCAGGCAAGTGGTGGAATGCATGAAAATCATATTGAAGGAAGCACTGGAGTTGGAACTTTCCTTGGTTGGGCTATGGCAGCTATTTACATGGGTGGACGACTTCCTCAAATTTGGTTGAATGTGAGGTTAATTTTCATTAAAATCTATGGGTATTTACTATCTGAAGTAACACATTTTCATTATTAAGCTGCAAATGCATTTCATATTAAGGAATTAATGTTAGGACTGGAATCACATGGCTATATGGATTAGTGAAAGAAATCTAGCAAGAATACAAATGCTTCATCTGTGTGGATAATTGATATATATCTAGGCAGGATGAGTAGTCAGGCAATGCAGTGTATTTTCAACTTGGGCAATCCCTTTTTTTTGTCTTATCCTGTGATTTTCATGTGGTTGTTGAAACTGTTTTGGAGCTTAAAGTTCAATGTGATCTAATTAATGTTACTAGTTTCCTTTGTCTTTATCTGACGACATTTAATTAATTCTCCCCATTTTGTCCGACTTTTTATTCTCTAGCCTTTTTTTTGCAGATTAAGAGAGGCAATGTTGAGGTAAGCATGTTTCACTTGGACAATTGTAGTATTCTTTAGTCACTGAAGTACTGGAGTGGGCCAGAGCCCAACTGGGGAATGGAATGGTATCAATTAACTCACACAAAATTCTTCTATGATATTCAGGGCCTTAATCCACTAATGTTCGTGTTTGCTTTGGTTGGAAACACCACATATGTAGCAAGGTGATTATGTTTATTATTATTATTATAATAATAATCAGATTTATGGCGCTTGTTTTTTTTTATTTATTTATTTCTTGTACTCAATACTAGAAATATATGGGTGCTATTTCAATTCTGTATTGTTTTGGCCCTTTTGGGTCATTTGACTCGCTCACGTCTTATATTATGTTGGCAGCATACTGCTCAGTAGCGTGGAATGGTTGAAAATCAAGCCAAATTTACCATGGTTGGTTGATGCAGGAGGTTGTGTGCTGCTTGATACTTTTGTATCCTTTGCAAATGATATTTTTCTGATTCTGTTATTCAATTAGAATGATGGAGCAACACTTAATAACAGATTTCGAGTCGTGAGAAAAGATAGTTGTGTATTTAATGCTACTTTATTTCTTTCTTGTTTGCTAAAAGGACAATGAGCACATAGAATTTGTTATCGTTTTGTATAGAACCTTAATGTCTTGTTCAGATACTTATTCAGTTCATCTACTTCCGCCATTGGATTCCCAAACTAAGGACAAGGCAGAAAACATCAGTTTTGAAGTGACAGCTTAAAAAGCAATCGAGGTACCTCTCTTACTCTAAGGTGCATGTACAAACATCTGTATTTCCATTTGCGTTTTTATAGTTTTTTGGAATCCTTTTTGGCTGTTGGGTTTCATATGTCTTTAGTGGTTGCACCGAAAGCTTTCAATGGTATTGTGTGCCATTTTCCTTTTAATGGCTGCCATTTTATTGTTGTCTTCTTAGACAAACAGAATTGCTTATTTGGTAAACTGTAAAGAAACATGTCCCTAGCATTAAGTATTCACAATATTTTTGTGAATTATATGTAAATTGTTTATGACCGAATTGAAGTTAGCTTCAATTTAATAGGGGGTGTTGTTATTTGCATGTCGGTTTTTGTTAAGGTCTAAACTACATTTACCACTTGAAAGAAGTACCTTCCATCAACTGAGTCAAAAATTTACTTTTCATTCTTATTTCAAAAAATATGCCTTATTAGTTACAGCAAGCATCCAAAACAAAGGAATCTTTGTTGCATAGTGGTTTATTTTGGGACTTCTCCCTTATACAACAACAACAAAGCCTTAGTCCCGAAATGATTCGGGGTCGGCTAACATGAACTGTCATGCGAAACCGTGAAATCAAGTAGTGGTTTATTTTGGGACTTCTCCCTTATCTGCCTTTAAATTTAATTCTTGCTTAAATTGTTGTCCTTAATTTAATCATGTATTACATTCTACTCGGAAGAAGAAAAAAGGAACTTAACAAAACAGTGGTCTTATTCTCAAATAAACTACTCAAAATGACAATTAAGCTTTCTATGCTGCGCAAATGGGACAGGGCTGTTTTCTTCATTAAAAGAAAATGTAACAGGGTTTCCTAGTTCTAGGATGAGGGATAAGCTACTTCATTTTCAAAAATATATTGGAGAACGTGTTGAAATGGGGTATAATATATCATATGTGCAAACAAATAGATATTTATGAGTATAATGTTTTTGATGAAATCTTGGCTATGAAACGGGTACTTAATGTCTTAAAGCCATAACCACTCATTTCCTCTCCTTGTTCTCTGATCTCCTCTCGGAGAGACTTTCTTAGCCACCAGACAATGATTTTGTGCCATGCTATCAGCCATGCATAACAACAGTGTTCACCTTGATTTTTCAATTCCCTACTTTTAGCAGATGTAATCCCTCAATTTCAATTTTTTAAAATTCCCTTTTGCTTATTGTTTTTGGTTCTATTGTCTTGTTTATTCTTCAGCTCTCAAGTTTTCTTTTAATGGAACTTCATGCTGCATACTTCCGTTTTACGACAATTGTTTTTTTTCCTTCAGGTTGTCTACTGTTGGTTTTTTGTGATTTTGGCCCAAGGATGGAAGAAGAGGTGAATGAGGTAATACATTTAGTCTGCAGTGGTAGTCATGGGTGTTTTAGGTTTTAAAAAAGAATTAGAAATTTAATTATGTGGAAAAACTAATTCTATTTTATAATATGTTTTTTTTGTTGGGGTAAAATATTCCCATGGCCCCTCAATTTTGGTATTATTAATCTGATGGCCCCTGAATTTCAAAACTAGATGTAAAGGTCTTTACACTTTGACATATACTAACATAAAATTCCGAATGACAACAGTGTAAATACCGGTTGACAACATGAATTACTGTTGACCAGGGGGCCATCATGTTAGTAACCTCAAAGTTGAGGGATCATGTTAACAAGGATTTTGTTGAAGTATGGCATCAGACATGGTACGGATATAAAAAAAAGATGTCCGATATTATTTGAATTAAAGTTAATAATTTCCGAAAACTGGGCAAAGATATCCATAGCGCTACTAACGTTATGGCCCATAAACTTCATTTCCTGATAAAAGTACTCGAACTTTACATTATAGTGACATGAAAGTCGAAATCAAAGAAACCTGCTTGAGAAATTAACGAAATAATAACTTGGAAAATAGGCATTTGACCATAACTTATGATGACATGGATAAAAAAAATCAGTGATATAGTCAAAATTGTCCAGGTCATTATTTGTTAATATTTTTAATGGATTTTCTTTGATTTGAATTTGAATATTAAATATAAATGTAAAATTCAAGTACTTATTTCACGAAATAAAGTTTAGAAGCCATAATATTAGTAGCATTGTAGTTTAGGGGTTATGGATGTATTCTGTCCTCCGATATTCACATGCGGGAAAGATAAGAATTACTATAACAGGTGTAGGGTTGTCTTTATGGTGATCTGATGTTTTCATATTTGCCAATCTTGTAGATACTTACTTCTCAGAGTTGAGGCGGGCGGAGTTCGGTAATTGGATTAGATTCTGCATTTTTTGGCCTTGTTGAAACAGCAGCAGCAGCTGTGAAGCTAGCTCTGATGCTTTCAATGCGTATTTTCTTCTCTTTTGAATTTCCTCCTTTCTGGATTTTGAACCTATCTCATTATGTTTTTCGGAAGAAATTTGGTTTCGCTTTCATGTTTATGATTAAGAATACTTGTATCTGAAAAAACACCAGGGTTTATATTATAGTTTAAATGACGAAACCAAATTTTAGAAGGTGCAGAAATGTTATTATCTTTTGGGTTCTATCAATTAGATTTGTAATTTATTTTGTTTATCAAGATGGATGTGGTTTCTGTTTATGTTAGCAAAGGTAAGCTCAATTACTGCAGGTGGTAACTGCTTTATTAGCAATATGCAAATGCATGTTTTGAAGAACAAAAGAATAGTAGATTTTTTTCCCCCCCGAAGGGTTATTACTTTTTTTTCCGAAGAGCCGTTGATGCACCGATTAGAAAGATTGAAGAGTGGTAAAAGGATGCAATGGTGAGTAGTAGGGAAGACCTAAGCAAACTTGGAAGAGAGTAATTGAGAATGATGAGTTTATTGGGGATTGAGAAAAATATGGTAGCAGATAGGGCGGAGTGGATGGAGAGAATTTATGTTGCTGACACGACTTGATTTCACAGTTTTGTATGACGATTCATGTTAGCAAATCCCGAATCATTTCGGAACTAAGACTTTATTGTTGTTGTTTGTTGTTTGTTAATACTTTTGTTGCCTCTTATATTTGGTTCAAAATTTCAACTGTTATTCTAAACTTTTAAAAGTTTTAAATTACTCATATTCTTGTCCAACTATATCCGATTCAAAATTTCAACTGCTATTTCTAAAGTTTTGAAAGTTTTAAATTACTCATATTTTTGTCCAACTTATTCGATAATCACATATTTCTTAATAAAAATTGTTGGATGCAAAAATTGGAAGATACACTCAGAATATGGAACATTTGAAAGGGGTTTGATATTTGATGGGAATATGGATAAAGATAAATGCTGGTACGCGTTTTTTTTTTTTACAAAACAAACCATATATTTTGCGGCATTAGCAGAATTAAGCCAAATGTTTTAATTTTTTTTTTCTTTTTGTCTTTTGTTGACTTTCAAAAGAAATAGTCTCTTAAAATAGCAAGAATAGGGAATGAGATGATTCGATAGTGAACTCATGCATTCATCCATTCTATGCCGGTAATTGGAAAATTTCAGAATTCATTAAGAAAACAAAAGGAAATTTATCTCTCCTCTCTTCTCTCTCTCTACTATTAAGATAGGAAAATGGTGAAATTGCAGCGTTCTGGAAATTGATTTCCAAAAATGTGAGACTGGAAATTAATTTCTGGAAATTCCAGTATTCTGGTAAAAAAAACATTGATTTCTACCTTTCACAGTCAAAAAATCAAAAAATATTCTCAAAGTACCTCTTGCTTTTAATAGAGTTAAGGTATTTTACTTTAATTCTACTAACGGTGCAAACCACAGAGTTTGTTTTGTAACAAAAAAAACCCACAGATACTGATATGCAAAAACGTGAAACCATAAGAATTTTATTTGAAATTAACATATAAAATAATATATATTTAACTTGTATCTAATAAATTTAAATAACGCCGTTTTGGTAACATTATAAATAGTTTGGATATAATTAATATTCTAAAAGTCTGATGTGTAAGTTGATAACAAGTAAAATAATAATTTAGATTTTTCTATTGGATAGAAATTAAATTGTTCTTGTTTAAAATTATACTAATTTTACGTTAAGAGTAAACCAAAACTTTTGTACAAATAATAACAACAAATTTATACCTTATCCCTTGTTTTGATAATAATCTTTATAAAGATAATATCTAATGTATAATAGAACATAATTAAAATACAAAGCCATCGAAATTAATTCATAATTTCCATAAATATGAAAATCTATCACTAAGCATGTGTACTCAAATAGCAGGAAAAATATTAGAGTATTTCCAAAAAAAAAATTATCCATTCTTTAAAAATAATATAAAAATCAAATTTTAGTTATTTAAAAATATTAAAATAAATATCTTCTTTAATAATACTTTTTATATATACTTTTTATTTATTTTTTATCACTAAAAATAATTATTATATATTGTTATGTTTATCAATAGTAAAAAAAGAAAGAAACTTCAATAATAAAATTATTAATAAAAAATAAAATAAAAACGGACTAAGAGAAATAATAAAAAGAGAATGGAGATTCTTTTATAGAGTGACTAAGAGTAAAAAATCATCTCACTATTCTAAGAAACTCTTACTCCAATATCTAAAAATAATATAAAAAATTGATTATCGGTAATTTGAGAAATGACTAATACATATCATCTCCAACCATACTCATTATTTTTTATTTTATCGTTAAAATTATTAAATATTGTTATATTTATCAATAGTTAGAGGAGAGGTTCATCAATAGTAAATTATTAATAAAAAATGAAATAAAAAGGGGACGGAGAGTGTAGAGAGACTTGTTAATAATAGATAGAACATGGAAGTTTTTTATTAATTTGAGAAGTAATTAAAAAGTCTGTTGAAGTTGATTTTTAACCCTCTCTACTTAAATTTCAATTGAAGAGCCCAACAAAACAGTCTATTAAAGATGCTCTTAATTATTTTAAGTAAAAAAAAAACATGTTTTCACTTTGTCAAAATGGTGGTACGTGGAAATATTTTTTGCCTTGACGAGATTGTGATTTTCATTTCATTTACGATCAGAAAATGACTAAAGTTTTTCGCTTTACTAAATATAACGCTAACGACCTTAAAATTGAAAACTTCAAAGACTATATTCTGAAAAACTTTAATTCTTTAACTTTTTAATTTTGAGGTTATGGAATTGTTGTTTGGTGAAAAAAAGTGGAAGTGAATGCTTAAAGAGAGCTCTGAAAATTATGATTTTAGAAAATAAAAAAATTTGGTTTAGTAGATGTGGTACTAAACATCTTTAATTCTTAAAAAATTTCAAACTTTAATTCTTAATTTTCATTTTAAGATCGTTAACGGTCATTTTTATAGTGTCAAACTAAAAAATTCTCATTTTCAGCACAACGAAAATCGCAGTCCTGCAATTATTAAATCAACATGCCAGACACACATCCATACTGTTTCTCAATTATAATTTCTAGTTGAACAATATGATCGATCCACTTGACTACCGTCTTACCCAGGAGGCCAGTTCATTTGTCGTCCGCCAAGGAGATGGACGTGAATGTGATAGACCGACTGACCTGCAAAACAAGTATCGTGCCTTAGAAAAAACATAACCAGAGTCGCCACTCAATTTAAGTCGTCAACGATGATTAAAAAAAGAAACACATACATCCACTTGGTCCATCATTAATCACAACCCTAAAACCTTCTTCAAGTCCTTCTTGCTTGGCGACAAGCTTAGCCGTGTAAAGCAGGCGACCGAGAATTTCACAGTGCCTCTCCTCGGCCTAAGACAGTAAAAGACATGAAATAAATACATGAGATTGCAATAGAAATGCAGATTTTAATTCATTCAAGAGTAACAGCCTCAAAAAGATCCATCAAAATGCTACACTGAACACCATTTTTATCTTCCATGTATGTTGTTGTTTCAAATTTGAATTCTAGATATTGATTGTAATTAGAACTCCTAATAATCTTTGCTTATCAAATTCAATTAGGAGAGTGTTTCTTCTATGTTGGCTCCTTCAATTTAATCATCTCGTATCAAACCATAATTTCTATCCAGCAAGCCATTACGTTTATTGTCAAATTGTGTCCTTAACTTTTCAGTAGTAACTGGCAAATTACATTCATGGCCTCTCATATATAACGCTACTAACATTGTGGTTCCTAAACTTTATTTCTTGACATAAAAATCCTTGAACATATTGTAACATTGAATAGACTTTTTTTTTGTGATAAAAAGTTTAGATAAGGGTGTGCCTACCCACTCCTAAGGTCAGGGCAAACCCTGACCTCGATGAGGATTTAGAGTGGAATTTACCGATTACATACCAATAAGGGTTAAATTTTGACAGAGCAGCAAATCGAACCTCAAACATGACAAGCAGATGTTCAACTCAGACCAACCTCATTGGCTTGTTGAATAGACTTTAATATCACAATAGTGTAAATTTCAAGGATTTTTATGTCGAGAAATAAAGTTCGGGGACCATAATATTAGTAGCGCTACAGCTCAGGAGTCGTAGATGTAATTTACCCAATATTTAAATTGACTAAAGGTGTAGTTTATGGATGAGAATTTTCCATAACTCTGCTAATGTTTCACAGGACATGAGAACAAGCTATAGAATACCTTAGACAATCCAGTTAAGCCATCCTTGACTTTTGGAATAATCACAATGTGAGTTGGAGCTTGGGGAGCTATGTCCCTGAAAGCTAGAACCTAAGAAAAGAAACGAACAATTAAACAGATAACAAAAATGGAAAAACCAATATTGCTGCTTGATTATAAATATTATGTTTAAGATAAAACAATCATGCAAATCATAGTTGATATAGCACAAGAAATGTAAATGTTGGTTATTGATAAGTAAAGATCTTATTTTTACCTCCAACACAGATAATTTAGTATCCGCTAATCAGTATATCAAACACGAGACCAGATAAAATAATAGGCTAGCACGAAAACAAGAACCATTTAAAAAACATGCTGCAATAGCATCCTGTTATTAAACTTCCTATGCATCTGAGGGGGTAAAATACATCCATGGTCCCTCAACTTTGACGTTACTAGCATGATGGTCCTAAACTTCAAAGCCGGACATAAAAGTCCCTGAACGTTAACATGTACTAACATTAAATTCCAAATGACCATTGACCAGTGTAAATACCAGTTGACTAAGGGAAATACCGGTAATCACACTCCTTGAGGAGCCATCGTGTTAGTAACCTCAAAGTTGAGGGGTCATCATGTTAGTAAAAGAGTGTGATTTGCTAGCATTTCACGTGGTGAATCGATATTTACATTGGTCAACAGTCATTTGGACTTTTATGTTAGTAACTTAGTATATGTCCAAGTTCAGGACTTTTATGTGCGGACGTTCAAGGGTCATCATGTTAGTAAACACCAAGTTGAGGGGCCATTGGTGTAGTTTACCCGCATTTGAGACTTCAATTTCTTTTACTAATATTGCATTAAGGAAATTTATAAGTTCAAATGTTCAATCCTAACAAGGAAAATCATGAACAAGATTTCTAAGAACAATACTTCTACGGAAAAGAAAGACATGTTTAAATAGAAAATAAAAAATGTGAACTAATCCTAACGAAGTGCTCCGAAAATGACAATGTTTTTCGTAATATAAGCTCAGGTGTGTACTAAAAAGTTGAAAGCTAATTAATGAAGTAAAATAACATCAGCATGCAACCAATCAAACAAAGATTATACGCAATATGAGATGAGATCCATCAAAGTACCTTATCATCCTCATAGACAACGTTAGATGGGATTTCCTTGTTTATAATTTTGTCAAATCTGCATGTCAAACAGAAATTATGAGGAACTGGAGCGTGAACCGATATTCATAACAAGCATACACTATCATAGCAATTTCCAGAAGCAGATCAAACAAGAAAATGATTATAATTGAAATACCTACACAAAAAATCCTTAGAGCATAAATCTAAGTCAAACAGATAAAACAGATAACAATCTCACTCTGCTCTCAGTCGATATTGATTTCGCCCTTAAAGGGTATTAAGAAAGATCAATTTTATCCTTATTATACACAAAAGTCCAACGTTGCCCCATGATGGGGAAAAAAAGAGAGCAAAACCTGGCTCCATAGTTGTTAAAGGCGTGCTTAAGGCTCTAGTAAGCGCACAAAGCACTAGGCCGAGCGCCTTACAACTCCCAAAGGAGCATGGTGTCACCCAGGCGATGGCAAGGCATGCCTGGCCGTGTTTAAAAGAGGTGTGCCATGGCGCTTTATAGGGTTTTAATCTCCACATAGGATTAGACACATTAGTGTCCAAAATAAATAAATAATTTTTTTGAAGAGATGCAAATACACAACAGGAAACTAATTTTATAGATGAGTATTACGAGGATGAAGAGGATAAGGTCCTTGAAGAAGAATTTGATTATGTTGGACACAAGGAGGAGGATAGTATTGATGGATGAATAACGATTGATGAATTTGGGGACTTTTGATGAGAAGTAGCTATTAGTCAATTTAGGATTCACAATTTAGTTGAACACTTGAACTTAAAAATTTATAATTAAGAACATTGTTATGATTTAATATTTATTGTATTTTGATTTTAGAACTTATCATTTCTTATATTTTAAATAATATCATTTATGCCTTCAATAACTATGTCGGTCTGAATCTTAACTTTTTAAAGGAACCCGTCATAATGATGTCAGTAATTACAGATAAATTCAAATTCCTCAGAATTTAAGAGGAAACTATAAAATTGAAGCTAGGGTTTCTTCCATGGGGATATAGAAGCAACATAAGACCATTTTGAATAACAAAGGTAAAATTGATATAGGAGAAAAGCAACACCTTGTCCAGAAAAAACTATACAGAACTAACAAAGATCGGGACAAACGCATTAAATAATCTTAGTTCATAACTGAAAAAGAGCTACTACAACAGTGAAAGCAACCAACAACAGAAAGGAAATACAGATACATCAAAAAATCGCAGGCGCAATTAATTCAGTCCATTCAAGCAAAATGAAGGAAGTGCGAATTAGGGAAAATAATAAGAAAAGGAGAAATGGATGAAAGATTGATCGGCTTACATGGTAGGAGAATCAGAGGGTACGGCTGCAAGAGCAGCGTCTTTCTCAGAGGCCATGATGTGAGAGGATAGTACATGTATTCGTGCCTTTACGTTGGTCTCTTTAGGCCTATCCATACCCAAATGCCCAATCTTGGGCCTTCTCTTCCGGTCTGTGTTGCAGTTTGCAGCATTGTTTTTTTTGGGGTATTTTACCCAAATTCAACTCAACTCAAAGCAAACAAACAATTATTTTTTCTAAGGGATCCCCAACCGTTAAGCTATCTCTATTTCCATTTTCTATTTTCTAAACATCAGATCTTATTTTTATCCAACCTATTACACCATTTATTACACTAAAAATAATGTTCTCCACTTTATTCCATTTTACATCACACTTTTATTAATATTTTATTATTTTTTACATATATTATTATCATCAATAATCTATAATAAAAAAATTAATTCGAAAATTAATTAAAAAATAAGAAAACAATGTTTTTTTTTTTTGGTAAGAAAGGAAAGGAAAAAAAACAAAACCAACAAAAAACCTACATCGGGATCAGTCTAGGAAGGCTGACCCCAATCCCATGCCCAGCAGCTACTAAGCGATCCGCCACGCGGTTTTGCTCTCTAAAAATATGGGAGAAATTAAGATACTCAAAGGCAGGACGAAGCCTCAAAATAGCTTTGATGAGATTCTGGCTCTTCAGACAAACAGCCTGGCTATCTGAAATCCTGTTAATAGCCTCCAGATTATCAGATTCCACCGAGAGCTTTTTAACACCCATGCGAATGGCGAGTTTAATACCTGACAAGATACCCCAGAGCTCCGCAGAAAAGGAGGAGCCCGTCCCCAAGTTATGGGTAAACCCCGCCATCCAATTGCCACCAGCATCCCGAAGAACTCCTCCAGCAGCAATTCTGCCATTGCTAAGGCAGGAGCCATCAGTATTCAACTTAGCAAACCCTTCTCTAGGCTTACTCCAGCCAACTAGCAGGATCTCTTTATCCGGGGAGGGGCGAACAAGGGAATCTCTTTCAAAGCTTTGAGTAATAACAAAGAGCTTCTTCGAGAAGAAAAACAGTAAATCAGGAATAAGGACAGCCTTACCCGCAAATAATTCTTCATTCCTCCACTTCCAGATTTGGTGACAAGTAATAGCAAAGAGGATGGCACCGTGCTCCATGTTGGCCAGCAAGTTCCCCTTGGCTCCTTGAGAGAACCAGTCCCTTTTAGAAAATGCCATGAAGGAAGGGAGGATGTGATGAGGGAGGATCCCTTCCCAGATCTTCTTACTATTTGGGCAATCCCTCAAGGCATGGCACAAGGTTTCCACATTGCCTCTGCATCTACTACAGGCACTAGACTCAGTCAAGTGCCTTCTGTGCCTATCCGCATTCGTAAGGAGCCTGTCTTTGATACCCAGCCAAAGGAAGCTCCTGATACGGTAAGGGATCTTGAGGGACCATATGGACTTCCAAATTTCCAAGGGAGGATCAACCCTATTAGGGGTAAAAGCTTCATAGGCCGATTTACAAGAATAAGTACCATTATTCGTCAAGGCCCAGCAATGTCTATCCTTATCCTCCTCTTGATTGCTAATCTTCACTCCTCTAATGTTAAGAAGGGTCTCCAGACTAAAGAAAGAGTCGAACTTTGACCAGATCCAGTCTCCCCCCGAGTCCACCACATCAGCAATTTTCCAGGAAAGGAGATCAGCCGACGGAGGGGCATTACACACATCAATCAGCGGTTTATCACCAATCCAGGTGTCATACCAGAAGCTAATAGATCTACCATTACCCACCTCCAGGCCAATCCCCGTACAGAATTCAGCAAACACGGCACTGAGCCCTTTCCAGAGGAAGGAACATCTAACAACCCTCTCCTTCGGGCCACCAAAGATTCTATATTTCCGATACTTCCCGCACAAGAGACGGACCCAAAAGGAGGAGGGGCATTGCCACATTCTCCAAAGAAGTTTCATTAACAGGACTTTATTATTGTCCTTTGCCTGCCTAATACCAAGACCCCCCCTGTTTTTAGGCTGGCAAGCTTCCTTCCACGGGACCAGATGAACCTTTCTCCCATCTCCAGACTCACCCCATAGGAAACGCCGATTTATCTTATCCAGGTCACTAAGGACAGGCTCAGGAAGCTTACAGGCCTGCATGATGTGGTTCGGAGCAGCGCAGTTAACTGACTGGATCAAGGTAAGGCGACCTGCAAGGGAAAGAGAATTAGCTTTCCAGCTAGCACACAAACCATTAGTTTTGTCCAAAATATCCTTGAAAGAGGCTTTGGAAACCCTGTCACTGTGAAGAGGAACCCCAAGATACTTCCCCAAAGAGTTCGTCAGAGGTATGCCAGAGAGCTCACTCAGTCTTCTGCACAAGCTATTGTCCATATTTTTGGAACAAAGCATACGGGACTTTTGGATGTTAACCTTCTGGCCAGAAGCCTCGCAAAAACAATCAAGGATATCCATAACTGTTTTAATTTGCTCCTCATTACCGTCAACGAAAAGCATGACGTCATCAGCAAAGAGTAAATGGGTAATAGGGGGCAATGTCTGTTGATAGAAACAGGGTGGAGAGTCCCTTTGCACACCGCCTCTTGGATCAGGTGAGACAGTCTTTCCATGGCAATAACAAAGAGGAAGGGACTCATAGGATCTCCTTGACGAATTCCTCTGGAGGGAGAAAACTCATCCGACATGTCCCCATTGATCATGACCTGGAAAACAGGAGAGGAGATACACTTCTCAATCAAAATCCTCCAATTCTCCGGGATGCCAGCTTTGGCTAAACTATCTAGAAGAAAGCTCCAGTTCAATCTATCATAGGCTTTCTCCAGATCCAGTTTGAGGGCCACAATCCCTTTCTTACCTTTCTTAATCTTCATAGAATGGACAACCTCCTGGGCAATAACAACGTTATCCATCAATTGTCTACTGGGAACAAAGCTCCCTTGGTTCTGGCTAATTATATCCGGAAGGATCTTCCGGATTCTATTAGCCACAATCTTAGTAATAGCTTTATACAAAACATTACAAAGACTGATGGGTCTCATCTGGATGAAGGAGGAAGGCTTAACAACCTTAGGAATCAAGACAATGAGGGTTTTATTAACCGACCTGATATCGTTAGAGCCACCAAAAACACCTAACACAAAACTGTATATGCCCTCCTTAACAGTATCCCAGTGTTTATGATAGAAACTAGCGGGGATACTATCAATCCCCAGGAGCCTTAGTGGACCCTATGCTAGAGAAGGCCAGATCAATCTCTTTAAGGTTAATAGGATGGAAAGCATCTTTAATAGCCTCCTCCCCCAAACGAGGAAAGGAAATACCAGAGTGGGCACTCTCCAAGTCCACAGCTTCCTCTCTAAACATGTCCTTGTAGAAATCAAGGGCTGAGCGACGAATGTCTTCCTCCTCAAAAATCCACTCGCCACTAGCGTCCTTGATAGCATCAATCCTATTCCTCTGTCTCCTAATGATCGTAGAGAGATGAAAAAACCTGGTATTCCGATCCCCGTCTTGAATCCAGGCCTTCCTAGACTTCTGGAACCAAAGAAGCTCTTCCTGTCTAAGCACATCTTCCAACTCGTTCTGGAGAGCTCTAAGGTGACCATTTAAGCTATGGTCGAAACGAGCCTCCAAGCAACGCTGAACGCCTTCCATCCTCCTCAAGAGTTTATTCTTCCTCCTGATAATATGGCCAAAGATGTCTTTATTCCAAACAACCACCTTCCTTCTGAATTCCTCAGCAGCGAGGAGAACATCAGAGTGGGGATGCCAATTGGTTTTCATGAAATTCCTAAAGTCGGGATGAGAATCCCAAGCCACAAGATATCTAAAGGGTCTGTTACCTTTCAGCCGGTTACTTTTGACCAAATTAATGAGGATAGGGCAATGGTCAGAGTGACGGAAGGGGAGATTCAGCACCTTGACCTCAGGAAACCTACAAATAGCCGCAACATTAGCATACACCTTATCCAACCTCACAAATAAGCTATTTCTTTTCCAGGTAAATTTGTGGCCAGCAGCACCCAGGTCTGAAAGCCCACACAGATCCATACTACGCTTGTGGTTAAGGCACCGGTTCACATAATGATTACCCCCTCCTCTCTGATCACTTAAAAGGGCAATATCATTAAAATCCCCGGCCACCAACCAAGCCTCCACCATGTTAGAGCTAATAGAATGAATGATCTCCCACAACCTTGTACGATTAGAAAGAACAGGATCGGCATAAACAAAGGTAACAAAGAAAGGTTTATTACCAGGGTAGCACACCTTACTATGAATGAACTGACAGTCCATACTAACAATATCAATATTAACAAGACCTGGCTTCCAAAAGAGCCAAATCCCCCCAGCCCGGCCAGTAGCCTCCGATCTGACACAATTCCAATTCTTAAACTTTCTAACCACCTCGTCTGCTTTGGCTCCACTGACCTTGGTCTCTAGAAGAACAAAACAGGAGGGGTTAAACTGTTTAATAAGATCATTAACATGAATGCGGGTTGCCTTGCTCGCCGCACCTCTAACATTCCAAACAAAGAAATCCATCAAAAAGGAAGACTACTAACACAAGCCCAAACCCTAGATCAGGTATTTATTCGGGGCTCCTGAGAGCCTAGAGGAAGTCCCAGAAGGTCCCCTTTTAGCCCAAGAGTCTAACCCATTAAGGTTCTTATTAGGTTTCACTTTAAGTTTCTTCATGTTCATCTTACTCACTCCTATAGCTTTTCCAATAGGAGCATCCACAGGAGGATTCAGAGAAACAGGCTTACTACTCGACCCTTCCCCTGTAGAAAGGTGAGACTGGAAGCTCCCTTTATCCTTAGCATCAGAGACAAAGAGGGGATTAATAGATTTACCCCGACTAGAAATAGGCTCGACCGATTCCAGACCAGGCATGCTCAAATCAATCTGTTCATTGGAAGGGTCCGATTCCCGACCTTCCTCCAGGGACAAGACACCGAACCTAGACCCCGAGCCAGAAGCTGAGACCACACCAGCCTCACTCCTCTTCTTGATATCCGGGGGTCTGACCTTGATCTCAGGGGCAATCTGGAGCGTAGTCATCTTCCGACTAATATCTGGCGGATGAATAGAACTAACATTAGCACTTGGCTTCCTTCTCACTGACCTCTTGGCCAGCATCCATGGCCCAAAACTCCTTTCTTCCCCTTGACTTTTCTCAGCTCCACCTATGATAGGTTGCATCAACTCCTCCGCCTCCTTCCTCTTCTTAGGACATCCCTCAAATGTATGGCCAAACATACCACATTCAAAACAGATATTATGTATACCTTCATATTCAATATGAAAAACCTTATTCTGAATACAGAATTGAGAAAGAAGAGGCTTAGCAAGATCAATATCAATACAGACCCTGGCAAACTTGCCTCTTACTGCCCCAATGGTAGTCTTATCGACATGGTGGACCTTACCAACCAGGCTACCAATCTTGTTCAGGAATCTATCACTATAGTATTCAAGAGGAATGCCTGAGAACCTAACCCAAGTAAGGATTCTGTTAACAGAGCAGTCATGGGGGTCAAAATTTGGGACCCAAGGTCTCAGAGCCAAAACATGATTGGAGATAATATACGGTCCACCATTGACCACCGCATTGTAATCCTCAGCCCTTGTGAATCTAATGACATAATAGTCATTATCAAGGTCAGTGATGGTAACCTTCCCTTTCTTAGCCCATTGAGCCTGAATCCTCTGGGCAAAGTAGTTGAAACTGATTCTTTTCCCCAAAACAGTGACAATTAATGCCAATTTCCACTTGGATCTCATGACCCGCTTGTCTTCTGAGGAAAGACGGATCCTAGGACACAAAGGGTTCTCAGGCTGACCATCCTCAGAAACAGAATCGGAGAGAAAATCCCCATCATCGTTCTCAAAAGTATCCTCCTCCATCATGGGTTCCTCCTCCACCACCCCTAACAACTTATCCCTCCAGGAGGGAGCTCCCCCATCCTTTTGATAACCTTGGGCATGCTGGCCCTGAGTAACCCGAGTGCCTGGGGATGAAACACCTTCCATAGTTTGTCCCGGAAGTAAAAGACTTAAGTCCCCCGGCACAAATGCCTGCGCGGCTTGCGCGGCCTGCGCTGCCTGCGTGGCCTGCGCGGCCAGCGCGGCCTGCGCTGCCTGCGTGGCCTGCGCGGCCAGCGCGGCCTGCGCAAGCCGCAAAGAATACCCTGCTTGTGCGGCCGGCACTCCCAGAGCACCAAGCGCAGGACGCGTCCCCCCCATCACAACGTTCTGCTCAACCCCACGGTCCACAGCCGAAAACATCGGACCTTCTCCTTCCCCAACGCTAGACGCGGCAACCGCAGAACCCTCCCTTCCTTGATCCAGATCGGCCACCCCAACCACCGAAACAGGCACCGAATTAACCAGATCTGCCTCCCCACATCAGCCCACTCCGATCTACTACGATCCCTGGACCGATTCCTCGGTCTTTCGTTACTCCGCCGTCTACCCCGAGGAGATCCTTCTGATCTCCCATCATCAGCCGCCCAAACCTCCTCCTGTACCAGATCTGCACCCAGCCCGCGCCCCGCAACCGGACTCGCCAGATCCAACACCGGCCTTCCGCCCGCCTTCACCGACCAATCCACCCTTCCCTTCGCAGTCGCCTTCGTCATCGCCACAGAGAGAGAGAGAGAGAGAGAGAGAGAAAAGGAAAACGACTCGTATTTGGAGGAGTCTATTTTATTAGATATAACTAATTGAGAGAGAGAGAGAGAGAAAAAAAAATTGAGTTATAAAATTGATCCTATGTTTTAGAGAGAGAAGAGAGATCTGAAAGAGAGGAGATAGATCTAAAAGAGAGAAAAAGATCTAAAAGAGAGAAATAGATCTGAGAGAGAGAATATAGATCTCAAAATTCTCCATCTTCATAAAAATTCTTCACCATGACAACAGATCTGAGAGAGAGAAGATAGATCTGAAAAAGAGAAGATAGATCTAAAAGAGAGAGAAAGATCTAAAAGAGAAGAGATAGATCTCAAAACTCTCAATCTTCATAAAAATTCTTCACCATGACAACAGATCTGAGAGATCTGAAAGAGAGGAGATAGATCTAAAAGAGAGAAAAAGATCTAAAAGAGAGAAATAGATCTGAGAGGATTAAAATATAGAAAACAATGTTATTTAATTTTAAATAATTAATAATATATTTAACGATAAAATATAAAAAGAAAAAATATTTAAAAAATATTTATTTATAAAATATAATTTAAATTAAAATAATAAATATATATAATTAAAATAAAATAATATATATAGAGGTTGATTTTGCATTTCTATACCATTTTGACATAGAGATTTGGTGGTAGTTGGAAAAGCCAACCATCGCCATTTTGGCATTTCTAACCCTGAGGGTTGGAGATGCTCTATAATGTCACATCAATGGGTTTGAGATTGAGTAATACAGTTTTAGCCAATGTATATACCCAAAAACTGGCTCTTTATACTTAAAACAACTCATTAAATCTCTTAACTTTCTTAAGTAATAAAAAATTTATTGGCTCCTTAAACTTACTAAATATACGTATCATTTGTTCAAAACCTACTTTTGCTCGGCCACATGGGATTAGGTGTCAATGGCCATTTTCAACAAGTTCCAAAGGGTAAATAAGACATTTTAAAGGTATAGAAGACGGTTAACTTTTTTGTACAAATATAAGGAGTTAAAGATGTATTAAGCCGGTCATTTTATATTGTCTTTTTTTGAAAGAGTGAATACGTGCTTTACATAGCTAACTGGAAAAAAAATTGACTAAAAGCATCAACGGATAACATAACTCTCTAGATTATTAAATTTAGTCAACTATTTAGAGAGAGTACGACTCTCTAAAATATTTAGTTAGTTATTTTCACTAGCTTTATTTGGCTAGTTATTTATATTTATATTTATATTTTCTTTTTTTTTTTCTTTTTCTTTAATTTTGTTTACTTTTAATAATAACGTAGAGAGTCAAATAGCTAGTATGATTGAAGTAAAATATAAATTTAGCTACCTAAATTTTGGCTAGTTAACATTTTATATTGTTTTAGAGAGTCAAATAGCTAGTTAGTGCTAGATATGCTTTAATAATGTTCAGGGGCGGAACAGAAAGGGTTTATCAAGGCTGTAAATCTGGGTAGACACCAAAAAATGGTGAAAAAATATATTTAGAGCCCCCGTGTATTTCAAACTCTAAAACCTGAAATTTTAGGTTTGGACCCTTACTCGAAAGATTGAAGATGAAGCTTGTTTTTTTTATCTTTAATTTCTTTTAATAGCATAAAACAACATAGTCTCATTTTTTTTAACGAAATACAAACAAATAATGAAAATAGATAAGCAACAACCATTTGTAAATCTAAATACTGAGTCGGAGTAAAAAAACGAAGAAATTTCCATTTTCTCAAACCAAATAAATCTATGAGAAGTAGCAACTCCGATAGCTAGACTCCACTGTTGTTACTCTCGTAAACGTCTTTGCCGAAATTGATCGCAAGTCTTATCTTGTTGAAAGTGGTTGCTTTTGAGTTAGGATTTGTATGTTAGAATAAAATCAATTGAATTTTCTTTTATTTGTTTTTACAAATAGTATCAAAGCCTAAACAAGAGCCTGGCCGTTGAAACTTGAGTGTGTATCCTAATATAAGGAGAGTGAAAACACCTGTGAGAAATAGCAATATAATCACTAGCTTTGTTCAGACCAACACTCCCACGTTTAATGGAGATTATAATCACTTGAGTAGGTAAGACCATGGGCATGGGCACACGAGATTGAAAATGAAGAAGGGACAATATTGCTGCACAGAAAAAGCATTAAAGGAGCTAAAGCTGAAAGATTTAGAGGTAAATTTTTTTATATCTTAAATCAATCATAAAGACCATCCTTCAAAAGGACACATCCAAACAAATATGGGAGTGAAAGTTCAAGGGAATGAAAAAGCCAAATGTGCACTTCAAGCACTTCGAGTGGGATTTTGAAGTTTTAGAGAAGGATTTTGATGTTTTGGAGATGAAAGTTAGAGAGTCTATAAATAGAGTGATGACAGTTGCTAATAATATGCGAAATTATGGAGAAGACATGGCAGATGTTAAAGTAGTGGAAACGTAGCAGAACATAAATAGATTTCAAATTCCACGTTGAGATCATCATACAATTTGTAAATCACTCACAGAAAATCTCCAATCCACCTGAAGTCTTTCGATAATGGCAATTAGTCATGTCCTCACTAATATCACATTGTCCTAAATACTGCTAATAAACATTAAAATGTCCCCAAGAATAATGCTCAAAAACATTAAGCAAAAGGAGAAATGGAAGAGGGAAAGATGATATAATTAGGTTAAAGCAGTTTACTTTAAATACTTAACCAGGTGGCCACTTCATTTGTCTTCCACCCAGAACATGCAAGTGAAGGTGATAAACAAATTGACCTGCACATATATATGTAGAGAGAGAATCAGCACAAGTACAGATCTGGAAAAAAGATTAAGTCGCAGGCAAGGAAATTTTGATTAAAAAGTTCAGTTTCCAAAATGTTTCGGTTTCAGAAACTTGTAAGGAACGTTTCGAGTCACATTTCTTTAAGGGCGGCCCGGTGCACTACGCGTCCCCTCTGAGCGAGGGTCCGGGGAAAGGTGCCACCACAAGGGTGCACTAGGGGCAAGCCTTCCCCTGCCAATTTATTTGGCAAGAGGCCACTCCTAAGACTCGAACATGTGGCTCTTGGTCACACGACAACAACGTTTACCGTTGTGCCAAGGCTCGCACGAACTTAATTTAAGAAAATTGGACACTCGTTTTTTACGGTTTGGAAACTCGTTTTCTAGAATATAATAGGTCTTCAAAAGTATATCAATACTAATCAAGTGTTTTGTAAATCCCTAATATTTTCTAGAAGCTTTCAAAATGAAAAAAAAAATCTCTTTTTTCCCTATTTTTTTGTAAATATCATTTTGTAGTGTCGTCTCTGTTTCATTTTTCGTATCCGTATCCGTTTCCAATTCCATGTATCAGATAGGTCAGACAATATTGTTACTTACAAGCACCGGCACCATTGTTGATAACGACACGAAAGCCGTCGAGAATTCCTTCTTTTTCAGCCACTATTTTTGCAATATAGAGAAGTTGACCCAAGATCTCCGAATGCCTTGCTTCTGCCTGACAAGGAAGCAAATATCAACATACAGGATTTGTTAATTCATCAAATTCAAGATATATGTCAATTTTAGTCTTTCCCTGTTCTTCCTTTCTCTTATTTGGAGAAGTTGGTAGTTGTTGTAGTGACCTCAATTACATTTCCTTAACAACCAAGCTAGAAACCCCTAATTTCTAGGGCTGTAAATTAGCCGAGCCGCTCATGAGCGGCTCAGCGTTCGGCTCGATAAAAGCCCGATTGTATTCAGCTTGATTTATAGACGGGCTGAGCTTGAATATGGCGCAACCAGCTCGAAAGCTTGCAAACAGGTTTGGTTATTTTTTCAATAATAGTATTTCAATAAAGAAAAAATGTAAAACAATGTAGTTTTGTGTAAATTTTAGTTTTATAGGTTTCAAAACTATGTAGCTTTGTGTTAAAGAAATTTCAAATAAACATAATTATGAGTTGTTTGAGAGCGAAATTCATGAATAGAATTAACGAGTTGTTCGTAAGCAAAGTTCGTGAACAAGCTCGGGAGCAGCTCACGAACAAGAAGTTGAGCTTGAACTCGAGCTCGTCAATTTTCTAACAAGTCGAGCATAAGTAGACCAAAGCTCGTGAACAAGCTCTCTAGTAGCTCACGAACAAGATGTTGAGCTTGAGCTCGAGCTCGTCAATTTTCTAAAGGGCCGAGTATGAGCAGGACAATGCTCAGCTCAACTCGATTACACCCCAATACAGCTAACAAGATTTTAAAAATTCAACACTTCACAGGCATTAGTTGTTTGACAGTAGTTTTTCACCTGGTCAGCGGCTGACCAAGTGAATTTGGTCAGTCACCATTAGATGTAGAAGGTGCAAATCTAAGCCATACGATTGTTTTAATTTCCACCGTATGATTTTAACAAACCTAGATCTAACGGTGACTGGCCAAATTCACTGGGTCAATCACTGACCAGGTGAAAATCACTGAGTTGTTTGATACATTGTTTTCATATATTGACAGAAAGGAAAGGAAAAACGGAAGATTTAGAAAATTCTGGATGAAAAGTCATCAATTATGCTAACCTTTGACATGAATGAACATCTATACCAAAGGTATTTAGAAAGCTTGTGCAGCATTTTAGTCAATCTGGAAAAGATTTGATGTTTTTTCTTAAATTTTAGGTGCTTAATACACCGACATAATCTAATAAATATTGAAGTGCAATATGTATTTGATGTGAATCTCAAACCTGCTATCATTTATAAAAGTACATTAAGTACCCAATGGAATCGAGCAGCTTGCAGAACTTGAGATGTTACTTGGCGTCCGATTTATAGTTGGAAGCGGACGATGACAATTAAATCAGTTACGAATAACAACTTTTGTTCGTGTCTCATTTTCTTGAGGCTTCCTCGTCTCCTTACATTGTATGTCTATTTCTTCATCATTTCTTTGTGATGTAAAAGTAGCATATAGTGGAATCAAATCGGTCGGATTCATATGACAATAGTCTATAAAACACATAACATCCTCGTCATCTTCAATTGGTATTACTCTTCTAAGATCTTTGTTTGGACCGTACGCCAACTGCATGGACATATGTAGATCAAATGAGGTTGCATCAACACCTACGTTAGTGTAAAATTTCTCTTTTAACTCTTGCAAATCGATGTTAGTTGCAAAACGGAACAACTTCGATTGACCGCCCACGTATGTCATATTATCTCGAACGATTTTCCAATGTCCGTGATAATAACAGTTCCGGTCGACATACTTCTGCATTTAACAAAAAAAAAAAATACACATTAACAAACATAACGTGATAATAATTTACACAGTAGATATTGTCGCATTATGATATAACGCGACAATATATTAAACATTATATATTGTCGCGTTATAATATAATGCGACAACGCAACAGTCTGTTAAACATTACATATTGTCGCGTTATGATCTAAACCGACAACGCGACAGTCTGTTGGCTACTGAAGTTTGTAGCATTATATAACGCGACAACGTTAAAACACTTCTCCATTGTTGCATTAGGTCGCAGCATTGCAATGCGACAATGCAACAAGTGTCGGGAATTGTAGAGACATACTGGTTTACGCCATTTTCAACGACAATGCAAGTTCCAATGGGTTTTCTAGATTCGACATTACTGGTAACTAAACTAATTTCATTTGCATTTGACATATACATCAAGTATCCATCATCTTACACATTTGCTGATATTGTATGAATTTGAAATTGAAATTGAAATATACGTAAGGATCAACCCAAGACCTACATTATTTTTAAATTGAAATATTGGATGAACAAAGCTTTAGCTCTTAGATTGTATTGTTCTCTTTATTGTTGTAGAAAATGAAAAGAAAGAAAAAAAGGAAAGAGGAAAACCAGCTGTGTCAATTTTGTTTGCAGGAAAGAGAGAATGAGAAAGATGAGGGTATTTTTGTCCAAATGAAGTTAAAGTGTCTAGATTGGTAAGAAGTGAATGAAGTAGTCCTAATATGTAAATAGGCTTTCAAATTGGCCTTGTAATTTTCCCCAACTATATACCATTTAATTTAGGGTAACTAATTTATTAGTCTCCTCTTTTTTATTTAACACACTGTTTAATCTCATATTTTGAAAAACACATTATAAGGTTTCTATCCTTTGTTATTATTAATATTAGTCCTTTGACAAAATAGGGAGACTAAACAGTTTGTTATATTGGACTAATAAATTATTTACCTTTTAATTTAACATAAAATGATGTAACAATATGTAAAAAAGAACGTCTTTATTCTATGGAGTTAACTGCACTTTTCTTTTTCCATTCCACCTGGTTTCACTAGTCAACTAAAATACTCAAAAATACTCAGCACATTATTATTGGGTTTTGCTATTTACCATCTCCAAATTACTTATCACCGCTTTCATTGGACAATTTTGCCCTTGGCATAATTTTTTTTTCAAAACTGGGGAAAAAAAATTGAGAGAAAATTAAAAATTTAGCCTAAACGGATGTGGCATACCGTCCGACCCATGGCGGGAACGGATGGCGCATCCGTTCCCGCCATGGGTCGGACAGCATGCCGCATCCGTTTAGGCCAAATTTTGAAATGTGCAAAATCGTAAAATTTTTAGTGACGAAAAATACTAAATCGTTCAATTTTTTATGACGAAAAATGAAAAATTCTCCTATTTTTTGTGATGAAAAATACAAAATCGTCATGAAAAATATATATTATTTTCATGAGTTCTTTAATAAAAAGATGTAAATTTTAATGTTTCCTGACTCGTAATCATCCATTTTCGGGGTTCGGGTTGTCTCACATCAATTATTCTCATAATTTCAATTATTGTTGTTCGGATTTATGATTTTGGAGAGAGAATTTTCAGTTTTTGATCAAAATTATGAGAAGGGCAAAAAAGTCCAAAAGAGGCAGTGATTAAGTAATTTGGGGACGGTATTTAGCAGTTCACTTATTAAATCAACATGCCAGACATACATCCATACTGTTTCTCAATTATAAGTTCTAGTTGAACAATATGATCGATCCACTTGACTACCGTCTTACCCAGGAGGCCAGTTCATTTGTCGTCCGCCAAGGAGATGGACATGAATGTGATAGACCAACTGACCTGCAAAACAAGTATCGCGCCTTAGAATAAACATAACCAGAGTCGCCACTCAATTTAAGTTGTCAACGATGATTAAAAGAAAAAAAGAAACACATACATCCACTCGGTCCATCATTAATCACAACCCTGAAACCTTCTTCAAGTCCTTCTTGCTTGGCAACAAGCTTAGCCGTGTAAAGCAGGCGACCGAGAATTTCACGGTGCCTCTCCTCGGCCTAAGACAGTAAAAGATCATATCAAATGAATAGAAAGGCATGAGATTGCAATAGACTCGAAAAGATCCACCAAAATGCTCTACTGAACACCATTTTTTATCTTCCATGTGTGTTGTTTCAATTTTGAATTCTAGATATACAATTTGATTGTATTGTATAGTCATGAATATTTTTCTTTATTACTTAATATTCTAATAATCTTTGCTTATCTATAAATGTGTTCCTAAATTCAATTAGGAGAGTGTTTCTTCTGTGTTGGCACCTTCAATTTTGATTATCTCATATCAAACCATAATTTCTATCCAGATTACATTTATTGTCAAATTGTGTCCTTAACTTTCAGTAGTAGGGGGCAAATTACATTCATGGTCCTGAGCTTCATTTCTGACAAAAATCCTTGAATACATTACTGTAACATTAAAGTCGAAATCAACAAAAATCAGTTAAAAAATTAACGAAAAGATAAGGTAAAAACATTTTATCATAATTCACAGTGACATGGATAAAAGAGTCAAACTTGTCCATGTCATCATTTTGTTTTTTTTACGGATTTTTGTTGGATAGACTTTAATATTACATTAGTGTAAATTTCAAGGATTTTTATGTCAAGAAATAAAGTTTAGGGACCATAATATTAGTAGCGCTACAGCTCAGGAGTCATAGATGTAATTTACCTAGTATTTAAATTGACTAAAGAGGTAGTTTATGGATGAGAATTTTCCTTAACTCTGCTAATGTTTCACAGGACATGAGAAAAACAAACAAACTACAGAATACCTTAGACAATCCAGTTAAGCCATCCTTGACTTTTGGAATAATCACAATGTGAGTAGGAGCTTGGGGAGATATGTCCCTGAAAGCTAGAACCTAAGAAAAGAAACAAGAACAATTAAACAGATACCATATGGAAAAACCATAGTTGCTTCCTAATTATAAATATTAGGCTTAATACATCATTTGCCCCCTGAACTTGTCCAAAATGGTTGATTGGCCCCCTAAACTTTCAAAGTGTCTCGATAGCCCCCTGAACTTGCATAAAATGTTCAATTAGCCCCCTGAACTTGCGTAAAATGCAATCAATTAATCATTCGGTTATAAAAAAGTAAGTCAAATGCGGAAAATATGTTACACGTGTCTTAGAATGTTATTACATACTTCACAAAATAGATTAAAACATGTTAAAAAAGAATTTCTTACTTATTCAACTAGAAAACATTTTCTTCTTTAATATTATAATCGCATACCTCGATCTTGTTTTACTTACTTTTTTAAGATGCGTGCAACATATCTTCCGCATTTTACTTACTTTTTTACAACCGAGTGATTAATTGATTACATTTTATGCAAGTTCAGAGGGCTAACTGAACATTTTATGCAAGTTCAAGGGGCTATCGAGACACTTTGAAAGTTCAGGGGGCCAATCAACCATTTTGGACAAGTTCAAGGGGCAAATGATGTATTAAGCCTAAATATTATGTTTAAGATAAAACAATCATGCAAATCATAGTTGATATAGCACAAGAAATGTAAATGTTGGCTATTGATAAGTAAAGATCTTATTTTTAACTCCAACACAGATAATTTAGAATCCGCTAATCAGTATATCAAACACGAGACCAGATAAAATAATAGGCTATCACAAAAACAAGAACCATTTAAAAAGCATGCTGCAATAGCATCCTGTTATTAAACTTCCTATGCATCTGAGGGGGTAAAATACATCCATCCATGGTCCCTCAACTTTGAGGTTACTAGCATGATGGTCCTAAACTTCAAAGCCGGACATAAAAGTCCCTGAAAGTTAACATGTACTAACATTAAAACCCAAATGACCATTGACCAGTGTAAATACCAGTCGACTAAGGGAAATGCCGGTAATCACACTCCTTGAGGAGCCATCGTGTTAGTAACCTCAAAGTTGAGGGGTCATCATGTTAGTAAAAGAGTGTGATTTACTAGCATTTCACGTGGTGAAACGGTATTCACATTGGTCAACAGTCATTTGGACTTTTATGTTAGTAACTTAGTATATGTCCAAGTTCAGGACTTTTATGTGCGGACGTTAAAGGGTCATCATGTTAGTAAACACCACATTGAAGGGCCATTGGTGTAGTTTACCCGCATTTGAGACTTCAATTTTTTTTTACTAATATTGC
This sequence comes from Euphorbia lathyris, assembly GCF_963576675.1. Taxonomy (NCBI): domain Eukaryota; kingdom Viridiplantae; phylum Streptophyta; class Magnoliopsida; order Malpighiales; family Euphorbiaceae; genus Euphorbia; species Euphorbia lathyris. Next base: position 74,320,284 of record NC_088918.1, on the reverse strand, counting down.
ATTAAGGAACTTTACAAGTTCAAATGTTCAATCCTAACAAGGAAAATTATGAACAAGAATTCTAAGAAAATTACTTCTATGGAAAAGAAAGACAATGTTTAAATAGAGAAAATCAAATGTGAACTAACCCTAACAAAGTGCTCCGAAAATGACAATGTTTGTCGTAATATAAGCTCAGGCGTGTACTAAAAAGTTGAAAGCTAATTAATGAAGTAAAATAACATCAGCATGTAACCAATCAAACAAAGATTATACGCAATATGAGATGAGATTCATCAAAGTACCTTATCATCCTCATAGACAACGTTAGATGGGATTTCCTTGTTTATAATTTTGTCAAATCTGCATGTCAAACAGAAATTATGAGGAACTGGAATCCATTAGTGTGAACCGATATTCATAACACGCACACACTATCATAGCAATTTCCAGAAGCAGATCAAACAAGAAAATGATTATAATTGAAATACCTATACAAAAAATCCTTAGAGAAAAAATCTAAGTCAAACAGATAAAACAGAAAAGAATCTCACTCTGCTCTCAGTTGATATAGATTTCGCCCTTAAAGGTTATTAAGAAAGACCAATTTTCTCCTTATTATACACAAAAGTCAATTTTCTCCTTATTATACACAAAAGTCCAACGTTGCCCCATGATGGGAAAAAAAAAGAGAGCAAAACCTGGCTCCGTAGTTGTTAAAGGCGTGCTTAAGGTTCTCGTAGGTGCACAAAGCACTAGGCCGAGCGCCTTACAACTCCCAAAGGAGCATGCTGTCACCAAGGCGATGGCAAGGCATGCCTGGCCGTGTTTAAAAGAGGTGTGCCATGGCGCGCTTTATAGGGTTTTAATCTCCATATTGGATTAGACACCTTAGTGTGTCCAAAATAAATAAATAAATAAATTTTTTTAAGAGATGCAAATACACAACAAGAAACTAATTTTATAGATGAGTATTACGAGGATGAAGAGGATAAGATCCTTGAAGAAGAATTTGATTATGTTGGACATAAGGAGGAGGATAGTATTGATGGATGAATGATGATTGATGAATTTGGGGACTTTTGATAAGAAGTAGCTATTAGTCAATTGAGGACTCACAATTTAGTTGAACACTTGAACTTAAGAATTTATGATTAAGAATATTGTTATGATTTAATATTTATTGTATTTTGATTTTGGAACTTATCATTTCTTATATTTTAAATAATATCATTTATGCTTTTATATATTTTATTTTTCAGTGCCTTCAATAACTATGCCAGTCTGTATTTTAACTTTTTAAGCATAGTTGTGAAAGGCGATCGCCTGGGTCGCCTGAGGCGAGAGGCGACCCAGGCGTTCCTTCCCCCGCCTTCTCAACTGGAAGGCGGGCGTTATGCATAAGGCGACCGCCTGGCCACCACAGGCAAGAGGCGGTTGGAGGCAAGAGGCGGTCGCCTTCTGCACTTCAGGCCGTAAGTTGCAGTTTTTCTTGAAAAAAAATTAGAAACAAGTATAAAAGGGATTTTTAGGTTAAAAAATCAGAAACTGTCGATTGAAAGAAGAAGAAAAAAGCAAAATAGCCACAACAGCACCAATCGATCGAGACAGAAAGTTCCTCTCCACCCAACAGCACCGATAGACAGAAGGCCGGCAACCACCCACCACTGATTCTTTTATTTTTCTTTCTATACTGTTCTCTCTTATCTGTTCTCCTTTGTTTTATTTTTCTTTTCATACTCTTCTATTTTTCTTTCTCCATCTTCATCTTACTGTTATGCTGCCCAAATTTCTACTCTTTTATGCTGCCCAAATTTTGTGATTTCTGTTATTATTGCTAAGTTATGAAAGTTTATGTGAAGTTTATAAAAGTGTGTGAAGTGAAAGTGTGAAATTTTATGCTAATGATACTATTATGCAAACTTATGAATGTGTGTGAAGTAAAAATGTGTGAAAGTGCTTGAAACTGTATGAAAGTTTGTGAAAATGTATGAATGTGTGTGAAGTGAAAATGCGTGAAAGTGTTTGAAACTGTATGAAAGTTTGTGAAAATGTATAAAACAGTGGCTTACAAGTGTAATTTTCCAAATTTTGCAGGCTTTTGGACATGAAAGCCACAAATCCTTGTTGGAAGTATGTGCAAGAGGTCAAGCAAGGAATTCAAATGATTCAGAAGTTAAATTAGTTGAGTTATGGTTTTATTTTTTGTGTTTTCCTAATTTGTTTGTCGCCTCTCGCGCGGTCGCCTGCTGTATTTTACCCTTATCGCCTCGGCTCGCCTTTCGCAAATATGTTTTTAAGGGAACCCGTCATAATGATGTCAGTAATTACAGATAAATTCAAATTCCTCATAATTTAAGAGGAAACTATAAAATTGAAGCTAGGGTTTCTTCCATGGGGATATAGAAGCAACATAAGACCATTTCGATTAACAAAGGTAAAATTGATCTAGGGGGAAAAGTAAACCTTATCCCAAAAAAAACTATACAGAACTAACAAAGATCGGGACAAACGCATTAAATAATCTTAGTTCATAACTGAAAAGGAGCTACTACAACAGTGAAAGCAACCAACAACAGAAAGGAAATACAGATAGATCAAAAAATCGGAGACGCAATTCAGGCCATTCAAGCAAAACGAAGGAAGTGCGAATGAGGGGAAATAATAAGAAAACGAGAAATGGATGAAAGATTGATCGGCTTACATGGTAGGAGAATCAGAGGGAACGGCTGCAAGAGCAGCGTCTTTCTCAGAGGCCATGATGTGAGAGGATAGTACCTGTATTCGTGCTTTTACATTAGGAAGGGTGATCAAACCCACACTCAGAAAAGAGATTGTATTTTTATTGAATTAAGCATATGGCAAAATATAACAATAACCTTAGGGTGTTCAAAAACCGAACCTAACCGAAATAACCGATTGAACCAACGAATTTCGATTTTTTCGGTTCAGCTTTCGGTCTATTAGGTTCGGTTTCAATTTTATTTTTTTGTGATATTTTGGTAATTTTGGCCAGTTCGGTTTTTAAATCAAAATTACCGAATTAACCAAACTGATCGAAATAAATTAAATATAATTAGAAATTAGATTTATCATTGTATAACTGGTGTAGGTCGTTTATTGTTTTAAGTTATATTTGATTTAGAATTATATTATTAGAATCTTTATTAAGCATCTTGAATTGCCATAATTGATTATCTTATTAGTCTATTTAATGCTTACTTATCAATTTAGTACCATTCATTTATGAAACTATGTATAATATTGATTTCATTTCTATATAAAATATATATATATCCTTTTTCCTTTCTATTCTGTTTTTCTTTCAATAAAAGATTAGTTATTTTCAAGAGAAAAATCAAAATCCAAAAATAAAAACAAAAACAAAAATTGTTGTATATATAAGTAAATGCCCAACAACATTATCAGTGTAATATTAACCTTACATAAAAATAATTATTAATGAAATTTTTTAAGATAAGAAAACCGAATAACCGAACCGAACCAATCGAAATATTTCGATAGGTTCGATTCGGTTATTTATTGTTTTTTGGTTAGGTTCGGTTTTTATTTTTAAGACTATTCGATTTTTTATTATTTCAGTTCGGTTTTTAAACCGAACCGACCGATGAACACCCCTACCTAATATTTATACTAGCTTGACAGGTTCCTAATCAAAGAAGGATTGTACGACTAACTGATTCCTAGTTAGAGAGGAATCATATAACTAAGGATAATCCTAATTAAACACAAAGTCCTTGTGCCACGTCGGGGCCCGTTTTGCACGATCTGGCCGACTTTCGCTAGCAGTAGCCGTAATACTCCCCTCCCTTCAAAATTCACCTTGTCCGCAAGGTGGCACTCTAGATAAGCAACACGAAAATCCTCTAGCCATTCCCAAGTAGCATTTTCTGGTGGGTTATGGGACCAAGTGACTAATATTTGCTCTGCTAATTTTCCGTCCCGGAGAACCTGCCGTGCATCACAGACTGTTAATGGTTGTTCCTCGGGTTGACCTTGCTCCAATTCAGCCGGCAGTTCAGCCTTGTTTGAAATCGATGCCCCATGATAGCGCTTTAGCAATGAGACATGAAACACTGGGTGTATACGACTCGACGAAGGAAGTTCCAGCCGATACGCCACCTCCCCAATTCGATGCAGTACTTTGAAGGGTCCGTAATACCTTTTGGACAACTTGTGTGAAAGGCGAGACGCTACTGAAATTTGGCGATAAGGTCGCAATTTAACCAGAACCTGATCTCCCACTGAAAAAACGACCTCTCTTCGCTTCCGATTAGCTAGCATTTCCATGCGGTGTTGTGGGTCTAATAAATTCACCTTCAATCGCGTAATAAGACCTCATGCTCCAGCAACAACTCGTCGACGGTAGCGACCTTAGAAGTGCCACGGGCATACGGAATTAATGTAGTTGGCATTCGGCCATACAGGGCTTGGAATGGTGACATTTTAATGCTACTGTGGTAACCCGTGTTATAACAATGTTCCGCCCAGCTCATAAAATTCTGTTGCGGTCGTTCGAACACCATTGCTCGCAAATACTGCTCGAGCCCCCTGTTTACTACTTCAGTTTGCCCGTCAGTTTGAGGATGGTAAGAAGTACTATGCTTCAATTGTGTGCCGATGAGTTTGAAAAACTGCTACCAAAATTTGCTCAGAAAAATAGCATCTCTATCGGAGACGGTCGTTTTAGGGAAACCGTGGTGCTTAACCACAATGTCCATAAATAGTTCGGCCACCGTTCTAGCCGTATAATGTGAAGGAAGGACGCCGAAATGGGCGTATTTAGTCAACCGGTCCACGACCACAAGAATAACCGGATGACCCTTCGACTGTGGTAGTCCGATGATAAAATCCATAGTAACATCCTCCCAAACAGGCTCGGGTATAGATAATGGTTGTAAAAGACCCCCAGGGGCTTGAGTTGAATATCTTGTATGTTGACAAACTAGACATTGTTGAGTGAGTTCTTCCACTGACTTTCGCATTCCCTTCTAATAAAAGATTGTTGCTAGTCTTGCCATCATTTTTTTATTCCACAATGTCCAGGGAGAGCAGTTGCATGAAATTCTTGGAGCAATTGTGTTTTGAGTTTAGAATGTCCGCCTAGGACGTAGCTATGGTTGAACAGCAAAACACCATTTTACCGCTGAAATCCCTGAATCACCTCACCACGTTCTAACCAGTCACCTAGTGCCCGCAACTCCTCCAAGGTTTCATTCTCCGTTTTCAGATCCTGCAAAATACTCACAATAGGTGCGCTTAAGGCCATAAAAGCGGATCGAGCCATTTCTTTCTCCTCATGCACTCGTGATAATGCATCAGCTGCATTGTTTGAATTGCCAGTCTTATATTCAATCTCAAAATCGAACCCTAATAGCTTACAGACATAGAGCTGTTGTACGGTAGTTTGAATCATTAGTGACATTAATTCTCGTAGGCTCTGATGGTCAGTTCGAATGATAAATTTCCGGTCAAGTAGATACTGTCGCCACTTATAGACTGCCTCAATTATTGCAAATAATTCTCTCTGGTATGTCGAAGTGACCCGCATCCGAGGTCCCAACCGTTTGCTAAAATAGCAAAGTGGGTGGCCATTCTGAAGCAACACTGCCCCAATGCCAATAGCAGATGCATCCGACTCAATCATAAAGGTTTCTTCAAAATTGGGAAGCCGTAATAGGGGTGCACTGGATAGCAGGCACTTGAGTTTGACGAATGCTGCCTCCTCACCTTGATCCCATTTAAACCCGTCTTTTTGCAACAAATCGGTTAAAGGCACAGCGATAGTAGCATAACCCTTGATAAACCTCCGATAGTACCCTGCCAACCCTAAAAATCCTCTTACTTGCTTTTGATTCCCTGGACACGACCAAGCCATAATAGCCTCAATTTTCTTAGGATCCATAGCTACCCCCTGACCTGAGATGATGTGCCCCAGATACTCTAGTGATGCAACTCCAAAGGCGCACTTTGACAGCTTGACATAAAAGTGATTAGCTTGCAAACACTGAAAAATTAGTTGTAAATGTCGAACATGCTCTGTCAATAAGACACTATAGATCAATATATCATAAAAAAAAACAATCACAAATTTACGCAAATAAGGGGTAAGATGGCGGTTCATGGTTGCCTGAAATGTTGAAGGAGCATTGGTCAGACCGAACGGCATAACCAAAAACTCATAATGGCCTTAATGTGTCCGGAAGGCAGTCTTGTAGATGTCACGTTCATGCACGTGTATCTGATGATATCCTGCTAGCAAATCTAGTTTACTAAATACCTCTGCACCACCCAATTCATCAAACATTTTATCCGCTGTTGGAATTGGAAATTTATCCTTAATTGTCACTGCATTCAAAGCTCTATAATCGACATAGAAGCGACAAGTTTCGTCCTTTTTCTTTACCAGTAACACTGGAGAAGAAAACGGACTCTGACTGTACCGGATGAGGCCCTGGTCCATCATCTCGGCTACTAAGCTTTCCATCTCTCCTTTTTGGTAATGGGGATACCCACATGGTCGAACATTGATGGGTTTTGTGTCGGGCAGGAGATGAATTCGATGATCTATGACACGGTGGGGTGGTAATGTAGATGGTTGTTGAAACAATTGATGATATTGTTTTAGTAGTTCGTTAATAGCAGGGTCTGAATTTGGTGTTTCGGTTGCCTTCGCTTCTACGATTGCGCCTTCTGTATGTACGGCGTGTACCTCATAAATTCCATAGATCTCCTCTGTATTCATGAGTGATTGTATTTGATGGAAGCTAATCTTTCTCATTTTACCCATTGGGTCCCCTTTCAAAATTTGTTTCTTTCCCTATATCTCGAACTCCATGGATTGTTGGGCGTAGTCATGGGTTACCTTGCCCAAGCTTTGTAACCACTGAACCCCTAGGACGATATCTTCCCCTTTGATGGGTAGCACGAACAGATCCAGCTCGAATTTAAGGCCCTGCATGGTGACTTCCACGCGCGGACAGCTATGTTCACATAGCAATGAATCCTCGTTTCCAATGTATACCTTGAATGTCCGTGTTGATTCTGTTGCTAGCCCCAACTTCTCTACCACCCCGGGTTGTACAAAGTTATGAGTACTTCCACTGTCAATCAAAATCCTCACCTCCTTATTGCCAATTTTTCCCAGTAGTTACAGTGATTGCGGGCTACCGTGGCTTGTTAGAGAGTTCAGTACAGACACGTCTCCACTTTCGACTATATCTGCCTCATCATCTCCTGTCAATTTGTCATCTTCCTTTTTGTCTTCATCTGGCTTCATCATCAATAAAAATTGCCCTGAACATAAGCCCTTGCTCATGCGTTCCTGCCTCTCTGCCGGTGAGATCCATTTAATGGGAAGAGGGTTTGTTTTGGTAGTAACCGGGGGAGATTGAAGTATTGGTGGATTTGGTCTTGTGGTCGTGAGATTTACTATGGAAGTTTGCAGTCCTCCCGTATTTGCCGTCAGTGTTCGATTAGCTTGTGTCTGAATTTCTGCAGATGAGGTGGCTATTCGATTTCTATTATTGGGGTGCCTTGTAGTCCAATTATCTTCCATTCTGGCCTCATAAATACGAGCTAAAGCAAACGCTTCGCTTAACGTGTCTGGCTTGGAGATTAATAGTTCCCTTTGTAATGACGGTTTCAGTCCCGAGGTGTAAAAAGAAATTAGCAACGACTCGGATAGTCCAGTCACACGATTCATCATTCTTTCAAATTCCGATTGGTATTCGGACACAGTACCCCGTTGAAGTAGTTTTGAGAGTGCTTCATGTGGGTTTTCAAACTTCGACGGACCAAATCTGCTCCGAACATTCTCCAAAAAAATTTCCCAAGTGGTAATCAGATTGTTGCGTCTCATCCATCGGAACCACTCAGCCGCATCTCCGTCCAAATTTAACCCAATGATATGCAGTCGCTGATCAGCTGCTGTTCCGTGCAACTCGAAGTACTCTTCCGTGGCAAAAATCCACATATCTAGATCAGTACCATTGAAGCGAGGTACGTCTAGTCACATCGACCTTCCGACCCATTCGCACAATCCATACTTCCGCCCCCAGTTGCTGAGTTGTTTCGATTTCTGTTGGCCTGGAACTCGGTAGCTAGACCATCAAATTTCTTTGTTAGGGCGTCGATTTGTTGTTTCATGAGCAAACGAAGGTCTTCAGTTTCTGACTTCGGAGTTGCTGACATCACAAAAAAAAATCTCTCAACGAGAGCACCGGTTGATACGATCAGGAAGGGTGATCAAACCCACACTCTTCAAGCGAGTGCTTGCTCCAGACAATTAGAAGATTGTTAGAGAAGAAAAGCTAAGATCGTATTTTTATTGAATTAAGCATATCGCAAAACATAATAATAACCTAATATTTATACTAGCTTGAAAGGTTCCTAATCAAAGAAGGATTGTACGACTAACTGATTCCTAGTTAGAGAGGAATCATATAACTAAGGATAATCCTAATTAAACACAAAGTCCTTGTGCCACGTCGGGGCCCATTTTGCACGATCTGGCCGACTTCCGCTAGCAGTAGTCGTAACACGTGCTTTTACATTAGTCTCTTTAGGCCTATCCATATCCAAATGCCCAATCTTGGGCCTTCTCTTCCCAGTTTGTAGCATCCTTCTTTTGGGTTTTCCTCAAATTCAACTCCAAACAAACAATTATTTTACTAATGATGTCACTTCAATGGGTTTGAAATTGAATAATACAGTTTTAGCCAATGTACTTATCCAAAAACTGGCTCTTTAGACTTAAAAAAAACTTCATGTGAGTTTACTTATTAAAATCTCAATTTTCTCAAGTATTTATTGAATTCTCGTTTCCATAAGTATGTAATTTATTGGCTCTTTAAACTTATTTGAAATACGTGTATCATTTGTTCAAAACCTACTCATCCTCTGGCACATGGATTTAGGTGTCAATGGTCACTTTCAACAAGTTCCGAAGAATAAATAGGACGTTTTAAAGGTATAGGACGCGGTTAATTTTTCTGAACAAGTATAAGGAGCTAGAAATATATTAAGAGATTGTTTGGATGATGATATTTTAAAGTAAGTGAATGTAAATATAAGGGAAAAATACAAAAATAAATCTTGTGGTTATAACTATTTTCGATCGGCACCCACGTGGTTTAAAAGTTTGCAAAATGGTAGCTTGTGGTTCATTCCGTTAGCAAACACATACAAAATTGACTAACGGTATTAAAAGTCAAAGGAAAAAAAAGTTACTTTGGTCCTTATATTTATTTATTTTATAAATTAACCTCATTTATTATCTAATTATCACAAACAAACTCAAAAATAAAAAATAAAAATCAAATACACTATCTAATTTGATTTTTATTTTTGGGTTTGTTTGTGATAATTAGATAATAAGGGGGTTAATTTATAAAATAAATAAATATAAGAACCAAATTAACTTTTTTTCCTTTGACTTTTAACACCGTTAGTCAATTTTGTATGTGTTTGCTAACGGAATGAACCTCAAGCTACTATTTTGCAAACTTTTAAAACACGTGGGTGCCGATCGAAAACAGGTGTAACCACAAGGTTTATTTTTGTACTTTTCCCTAAATATAATTAGTAACCTTGTTTGTTTTGGGGTGTAATTGAAAAGTAATGTATACAAATGAAATGATATAAGAATAATTTTATTTATAACTTTACTCTATTTTATCATCAAACAAAATACAATTACATTATTAAACTATCATTTACCTTACAATTTATCCAAACACAACAAGTTATTTCACACAACTTACTTACTTCACTTTATATTACCTTACTTTAATTATATTTCATCCAAACAAAGTCTAAGCCGCTCGTTTTAGATTGTCTTTCTTGAAAAAATATAATATATGCTTTACATAGTTAACTAAAAATAAAAGTGACTAAGAACATCAACGGTTGATATAACTCTCTATATTATCAAATTTAGTCAATTATTTAGAGAGTGTATAACACTCTGACAATGTGACACGACAAGTCAATTTTTTTTTAAAAAAAGTTCTATGTAACAATCAAACAGCAATCAAATCCTAACTCTTGAAGAGAGCTTAAGGTAATTGCTAATTTAAAAACTAAAGCTATCGATTTCTTCACGATCACATAATTACAGAAATAACCCACTTGATACCACATTGTTTAACAAGTGGAAATTGCAGCAACAGTCAGATTTGGAGCGCACGAAACGAACTTGTATGGAACCAACGAACAACAACTGCATTGTCTGTGTATCAGAGGGCCGTAACCTTCCTTACCGAGTGAAAAGCGGCCCAGATCAGATCAGTAACAGCTCCTCGCAATGCTGCTGGTACTGCTGCCTCGCCGACTTGGTCTCCACCTTGCACGGGTTTCGTCAAATTAAATGCCGATGCAGCTTGGCGAGAAGCAACATCTAGCGCAGGTTTTGGTTGTATTTTACGCGATGCTGCTGGTGCCTTTATTGCAGCACGAAATGATGTCTTACCGTTTACAGCAGACGCGGCAATGGCTGAGGCTATGTCAATCCATGAGGCGTTCAGTTGGATAAAAGCTTGTGGATGGAGTCGAGTTTTAGTTGAATCAGACACTCTTATTACTGTCAAAGCCTTGGCTCGCACATCGGAGGTCTCATCGCCTTTCTATGTCATAGTCAATAACTGTAGAGCGTTACTACAGGATCTAGAGGAATGTTCAGTGTCCTTTATCAAACGATCAGCCAATGTGTTGGCTCATTTATTAGCTAGATAACAGTTGCTTGGGTGTGTGGTTCTCCAATCCACCTCCGTTTCTGTTTCTGTGTAACCGTTCCATTATTTCTTAATAAATTATCCAACTTTGCATTAAAAAAAAAAAAAACCATCTGAAATATAAATCATATAACATGAAAACCTGTTTTGATACCAAAAATAGCTGAGCATAAATAGATATGATATCAAATTCGACGTTGAGATCATCATACAATTTGTAAATTACTCACAGAAAATCTCCAATCCACCTGCAGTCTTTCGATAATGGCAATTAGTCATGTCCTCACTAATATCACATTGCCCTAAATACTTTGTTTTGGGAACGTTCACCATTATGCTTATCCTCGAGGAATTCAACGAATGATAGCAGCAAGAGGCCTTCCGGTGCATTGCCCTAAATACTGCTAACAAGTTATTATTTTTAAGAAAGAAAAAAAAAGTGGACTGCTATTTACCGCAGTATTATTTCCAACCACCGCACTTTTTTGACAATTTTACCCTCCTCATAATTTAAACTCAAAAACTCAAAACTCTCAAATTCTCTCTAGCTTTTTGGATTTTCAAAAAACCCGACCTAAAACGACATGCCGCCAAAGGCATGAGCGGGTAAAGGCTTCATGAATGCTCCCGTAAGGTTTTTTTTTTAAAAATTACTCCGAAATCACGGGTTCCGCCTCCGAATCGGAGTCGGAATCCGTATGAATTTAGCCTAAACGGACGGGACGTGCCGTTTCCACCACGGGTGGAACGGGCATGCCGTTCGTTCCACCGTACGGTGGAACGGTGCGCGCTGCCTGTTTAGGCCAAATCCATTTAAAAAAAAAATCAAAAAGAGAGAAAAAAAAAGTTTTGGTTTTTGATAAAAAATTATGATAAGGGCATAAATGTCAAAAGAGTGCGGTGGGTGGAAAAAAAATTGCAGTATATAGCAATACCCAAAAAAAAAACACATTAAAATGTCCCAAAAATAATGCTAAAAAACATTAAGGGAAATGTAAGTCCTTTGTTGGTGTAATTAGGTTCAAACAGTTTACTTTAAATACTTAACCAGGTGGCCACTTCATTTGTCTTCCACCCAGAACATGCAAGTGAAGGTGATAAACAGATTGACCTGCACATACATAGAGAGAGAGAGAGAGAGAATCAGCACAAGTACATATCTGGAAACAACATTCAGCCACAGATTATGTTGCAGGGAAATTTTGATTGGGTAAATTACATCCATGGCTACTGAACTTTACCAATTTTCACGGTATGGTAACTGAACTTTAAAATCTAACATAAAAGTCACTGGAATTTACACTTTGTTAGACTGGTAGCAACTAAACTTTAACTAACTCCTCAAAATGACACTTAATGACATCAAAATGAAAATATTCAAGAAATAAAGTTGGTCAGAACTACATTTACCATGAAATCACACTTTTTATTTTCCAAAATCACCATTTTTTTTTAGCTTTTTCTCTCTAAAAATTGACTCTCTCCTGACCAAACAACACCTAAATGACCTCAAAACAAAAAATTTCAAGAATTAAAGTTGCTTAGAATAACATAATTCTTGGAACTTTTTAGTTTGAGGCCATCAAAGGTCATTTTGAGACGTTGATTAAAGTTTAGTTGCTACCGGTCTAACAAAGTGTAAAGTTGTGTGACTTTTACGTTACATTTTGAAATTCAGTGACCATTAAAGGTTCAGTTTCCAAAACGTTTCAGTTTTGGAAATCGAAACTCTCGAAACTTGTAAAAAAACGTTTCGAAGTCGCATTTCTTAATTTAAGAAAATTGAAAACTCATGTTTTAGTTTTACAGTTTGGAAACTCGTTTTCTAAAATAGTGTTTTCAAGTTAATCACACATTTAGTAAATCTCTAATATTTTCTAAATATGTTTTCAGTGTCATTTCTGTTTCAGCTTTCTTATCCGTTTCCAATTCCATGTATCAGATTAGTCAGACAAAATTGTTACTTACAAGCACCAGCACCATTGTTGATAACGACACGAAAGCCGTCGAGAATTCCTTCTTTTTCAGCCACTATTTTTGCAGCATAGAGAAGTTGACCCAATATCTCCGAATGCCTTGCTTCTGCCTGACAAGGAACCAAATATTAATATACAGGATTTGTTGATTCATCAAATCCAATTTCTCTTCTTTGGAGAAGTTGGTAGTTGTTGTAGCGACCTCAATTACTTTTTCTTAACAACCAAGCTAGAAACCCCTAATTTCTATCCTTTTCTCAATCTACAGTCGTATCCAGCTGACAAGATTTTCAAAATTCAACACTTCACTGGCAAACCATTAAGCAGACATTAGTTGTTTGATACATGGTTTTAACATGTTGACAGAGAGGACAAATGGAAGATTTAGAAAATTCTGGCTGAAAAGTCATCAATTATGCTAACCTTTGACATGAATGAACATCTATGTTGAAGGTATTTAGAGGCTTGTGATGCAATTTAGTCAATCTGGAAAAGGTTTGATGCTTTTTCTTAAGTTTTAGGTGCTTAATACACCAACATAATCAAATAAATATTGAAGGATAATATTTAGTCAATGTGAATCTCAAACCTGCCCCACTGTGTACATAATCACTTCCATTGTCTACCTGAAACAGTCTTGTAATGAGGGACTTGCTGAAGGTATTTAGAAAGCTCAAGTGTTAACTTGGTTTCGGAGAAGAACGTGGAGTAGAGAACTTCTTTTAGGAAAGTAAATCAAGTTTGAGAACTTCATGCTTCATTAAGCTGAATACCTAATTCTGCAATGAATACTCTTATGAAGAACCATCTGGTTTAATATGGTTTTAGGGATTTACAGATAGAGGAATGTGATATTTTTTGTTTCAAAATAGACCATGTAATTTTAGCAAAAAAGAAAATTGACTAACACCGTTTGTCATTTTATCTAGTAAACACGTCGCATCATAAAGTAAATATGTCACGTCACGTCAACAAAAGTCAACAACTCATTGTGTCACATTAGAGCAGTCAAACAAGACCAACACCGACCATTAGTTGAATTCCTTTTTCAGCTGAGGTGTGACCCCTATCTTCCTTTCATAACAGTATTTCTGAACAAGTTCCTGGATAACAAGCACATGGTCTCTTTTGCAACAAAAAAATACTGCACTTCTACTTGCAAATCCATGAAACCACGTGTTTTTTTTCTTTTCTTTTTTTACTTTTCCCATTAATAAATTCATTTTACTTATTGTTAATCTATAGAATAAACATGTTCTGTATCCATTTGAAGATAACACAAATACAATATTACCGCATATGATCCTAACCAAATAGGTATCAGAAAACCAACCTTCCCAAGTTCTGTTAATCCATCCCTGAACTTCGGAATGACTAAAACATGAACAGGAGCCTGAGGATTGACATCTCTGAAAGCAAGGACATTGTCATCCTCATATACAATGGATGAAGGAATTTCCTTAGCTATAATCTTGTCAAAACTGGAAAAGAATACAGAAGGTTAGGGGGAAAAAGCATAATTCCACATAAAAACCATACAAGAATCTGATCTAACTACGGGCACTTGACTGGTGAAAAAACACGTAGTTGGATGTTCTTAAAATTTTCCTATCTTTTTTTAACTAATGGCTCATTAATAAGACATGAACAGGAATGACTAAAACATGAACAGGAGCCTGAGGATTGACATCTCTGAAAGCAAGGACATTGTCATCCTCATATACAATGGATGAAGGAATTTCCTTAGCTATAATCTTGTCAAAACTGGAAAAGAATACAGAAGGTTAGGGGGAAAAAGCATAATTCCACATAAAAACCATACAAGAATCTGATCTAACTACGGGCACTTGACTGGTGAAAAAACACGTAGTTGGATGTTCTTAAAATTTTCCTATCTTTTTTTAACTAATGGCTCATTAATAAGAAGTTAAGTACCCAACAATATAAGGGGAAACATCTCTTCCTTCAATTTAAACTTCTTTCTTCTCATTAATCCTAATCTATTTAACTACAACTAGGACTGAACATTAAGTTCAAATATCCACCACCACCTAACAGTAAATTTAAAAAAGATCTAACATAAATTTAAATAATTAAATAACTAAAAGTAACTGTTTCCTTATGGTAGTATCAAGTATGTAACTGCTACGTACTCCCTAGACTAACAGCAGCACTACAATTGACTGAAAGTTCATAACCCAAGGTCATGGAAAAGCAGCTAAGCAGAACGAAATTAATACGCTGCTCGGTTACTTAAAGAGAGGAAGAAGAGGAAGAATACCAAGAAAAGCATAGGAAAAATAGTAGCTCAAAGATTAATTTGGAAAGGGGAAGGAGGAGAGTGCTGAATAATAGGAAGCCAGCTCGCATTTTATTCAAAAAGCACAAATAGTATTGCAAAATTTTCAATTCATATACTCATGGAAATTTTTGGGAGAACCAAATAAAACTAATATTCCAAATCCTGATATTGGCTAACATTTTATCTCATTCCCAACTTTCTTGGTTCAAGAATAAAACAACAAGATACTTGCTATCCCCCGGCGTATTAAATGTTCCCAAACAAGAATCGATAGCTTAAAAATGATATCAAACCAAGGTAACTATGTGAAAGGGGAGCATACATGGTTGGAGCTCCACTTTCAGCCTTCGTTGCAGCTTCTCTGGCCAATGCCTCTTCGTCATTAACAGCTTTAGTGCACAAAAGAGACCTAAAAAATGCAAATATATTAACATCCGGAAACATTCAAGTTGACAACTAAAAGTTGTTTTTCATAACTTAAATTGTTTTCAGAAAAGCCGAAGTAAATATGATCCAAAATTTAGAATTGTTACATTGTTCGGGAAAAAATACAAGGAAAAGAAAAACCCCATGCACCACTAGATCAGGGTCAGAGATTTTGTTAGGGAGCATCGAGGTTAACTAGGAATTATTCTCCATTAATATTTCCTAAAAAAAATGTAACTTAAATTAATCTATGATTAGATTGCAAATCAACACTTTATCCAAATGCGAAATGGTTAATCTGATATCCAAGTATATACAAGAATTTATTCATGCAAGAGAGAAGATATCATAATTATAGTCTCAAAATTTAAAAGAAGCAAATCACCTTAAAGAATCATTTGAAGTTTAAGATAACGGTTAAACAAGGAAAGAAAAACTTAGACTGCATATTCATTTGTGTAGTCTCAATCAAAAGAAGATAAAACTTGAGAATCCTTTCAAAAGAGAGAAGATAAAGCTTGCCTGTCTGATCTTTGTTATATAATTAAGAAAAGGGAGTATCTAATGACAGAATGTCTTGTTTTCTATGCACAAGTTGCTAACGCTAGAGAAGAATTTCTTGCTAAGTTTAATGTTAGTAAAATAATTCGACTGAGACCTATTTCTACTCCCTAACGATCGTTATTCGTTAGTACGCGATCTTTTTCAATTGGTAACAGAGTGGGTTCACTCATTTGAGAGCTTGACTGCTTGAGTGTGAACTGCACGTGCTCTAGGAACTAATTGATCTACCACATGAAGGAGGCTCCACAACACGTCCACCTTTGGTGGATGGGAGAATTACATGTATCGGAAAGTGCGTATGAGATTCTTCAATCTCTAGATAGAAGAGTACGGAGCTAGAGGATAAATCCCTTACTGAATGTGCTTTTTAGCAGTGACAGTAGGAAACGTGAATGCTTTCTATGATTTCATATGTTTCTAGAACTTCCATTTATAATCGTTAGAATTAGCCAAATGCTATCATAATCTGGTCCTAGTTAAGGTGAGGTCATCCACGTGCACCTAGAAACTCAGACTTTAACAATTCCCCATCCTTCAATAAAGAAAAATAATATATGATCTCATGTTAGTTATAAAAATAAATCCTTTTTTAATTACCTCTTGTGGGTCTTTTACACTTGCACAATGTTATTTTGGGAGAAAACTAGTCCATTCATATATTGCTCCCTAAAATTCTTCAATTACAGCTAATTGTTCGTACTATAACACTCCCCTCAAACTGGAGCACTGACAGCAAGCATGCCTAGCTTGTTACAGATCCCACATATAGGTTCGTCTTTAGTAAAGACATCAACTAGTTGTTAGCTTGTTACAGACGAGACCAGAAGTGACTGAAGGCTGAGATGTGGTGAGACGAAACACCATCTCTGAAGAAGGTGGAGTTAGTGTGGCTGCTCTCTAGGGCATACCTGAAACTGGCTACCCAAATGTGGTTGCTTTCTAAGGAATACTCAATTTGAGAAACTCAACTCAGACATCCAAAACATGAATTGAAACCTAAAAGCTCAACTAGGTTCTGATACCATGGTATATTGGGAGAAACTACTCCATTACATATATTGAAAGATAAAGAGTTTATATACAAGAATGGGGATAGAAAGTAAACAAATATATGAATCCCTATAGTTGCTCCTTTGACTGCTCTCTAAAATTCTTCTATTACAACTAGCTACTTTCATGTACGTTCATACTATAACATACAACAATATCCAAACTATTATAAGGTTTCAAATTACTTCTAATAAGAAAATATGTATTAATTTTGGGTATTCTTTTCTCTTTCTAAATCAGTCATCTACTAAGAAGATAAAGGTGTTGGACCTTTTGGTGGCCTAGGGTCCCCCTTCAACCCCTCCCTCTCCCCAAGGCAATCTATAAATTACTTGCATTAATTTTTAAGGTTGCCAGAATGCAACAATTTGAAAGCTATAAAAATCAATCCCCAATAATTTGACATAAAATTGATGAAAGAATCAGCAAAATTACACCACATGCAAGTATACAAGTGTGAGTGAAAGAGCAAAAGGAACATATTTGCTGGATGAACAATAACATATATTCACGATGAAATATTCAGGAACTGCCTTGAGTCTAAAAACTCTTAATTGTTTCTTCAATGAGTTGAAAAAACCCATTACGTGTCACACTTCAAACAAGAGCTTGCTTAGTTGCTTGACATTATACTCTAGCCCTAATCAATAACGGACAGCTAATCAAAAGGCAGTGAGCTGATGCATTGAATTGATAGTAACTTGCTCCAAAAATTTAGCACAAAATCTGAAAGAAACAGAAGAGAATTGGATTCAAATTACCTGCGAGATTGATTAGGAAGGAGTAATCTGTTGCTGAATGGGAAATAGGCTTTCGCCTTTGGGAATGCTCTCGCACGAATTGCAGAAATCCTGCTTACAAAACAGAATCGAAAATCCTCAGTAAAGTTTCAACTCAAACAAGATACGTACTGATGGAAGGGATACATATACACCACCGGAGAAGAGAGAATGAAGAAATTGCAGCCATGGATAATTTACAGAAACCAGTTCCGCCGAGCTCCTCTTTTCCTATGGGAAAGCTACGTAAAAAAAAAAAAAAAGTAAATTTCAAAAAAATTACTGTGGTTTCAACTTTTTTTTTTTTTTTTTTTGTTTGTCAAAAAAGGACTGTGGTTTTTTTCGTTTCAAATACAGGACTGTGGTTTATTCCGTTACACTATTTACGGATTTGGTGAAGATGCGTTAATTTGCTGACGTGGCTGAAAGGTAATTATGGGTTTTTAAAAAAATTGGGATAAATTTAAAAAAAAAATCCCGTGCTTTCACTTTTTTTTCAGAAAAATGAGCGTGGTTTTTTTGTCTTTTCAAATACAGGACTGTGATTTATTCCATTACACTATTTACGGATTTGGTAAAGATGTCGTTTATTTGCTGACGTGACTAAAGGGCAAATATGAGTTTTAAAAAAAATTGACTATAAAAGGCCTTGAACAACCATATGAGATTGCGCTTATGTGAGATTTTATAGTCAATATTGTAGTCATAAAATAGTTATAAGAAATTCATCGGTCAATATTGTAGACCCAAAATAGTTATAAAAAATTCATTGATCAATTTTTTTAAAATCCATATTTACTCTTCAGACACGTTAGCAAATAAACGGCATCTTCACCAAATCCGTAAATAGTGTAAGGAATAAATTATAGTCCTCTATTTGAAAAGAAAAAAAACCACAATCCTTTTTCTGCAAAAAAAAAAAAAAAAGTGAAATCACATGGTTTTTTTTAAAATTGACCCCAATTTTTTTAAAAATCCATAATTACCCTTCAACCACGTCAGTAAATTAACGGCATCTTCACTAAATCCGTAAATAGTGTAACGGAAAAAACCACAGTCTTGTATTTGAAAAGAAAAAAATCACAATCCTTTTTCGGCAAAAAAGTGAAGCCAGAGTGGTTTTTTTTTTATTTACCCCAAAAAAAAAAAGTAAAAAATTCAAATACATAATCCGAAATGCAAATTTACGATTTTATCTTTGCAAAATTACAAAAATAGCTTCTTTGCCAGTAACAAAATCGCGTACACCACATTCCCCTGCCGACGGAATTGAATCGCGGCCATCATTCTGGTGGAAGTTGGTTCGGTGACGACAGCCATTCAGGAGGAAAATACTCAAAAGTCGTCCAGATTTGTGTTATTTCATTCAAAATCAACCTATATTTTCATGTGCTTTGAACAATTTAAATTGACTGGTTTTACTGATTTGTTTAATTATTGCAACAGTGGAGATATTGTGTTCAAGAATGTATGATTTAGTACTCAATGTTTTACAATTCCTCTGTGCTTATCATCTTGTTGTTTTTGCAATTCATAGTGATCACCAACGCTTAAAGTATGTTTACTTGTTTTTAAATGCTAAAGACATGATAATGATAAAAATGAATTCAGAATAAAGAGTCCATAGTGGGGGGTGGTCGCCTGGGATGGATGTCGCGCACTTCTTTTCCTTGTCTTCTACCTCTTAATAAAAGAATAAAGAGTGAGTTGAATATAAAACCTCTCAAAAACCATCTCATCTACCTTTAAATGTTGAAAGAATACTACGTAGAGTCAATATATACTAATTTTAGGGGGGCTACATGTGACAAATTTACCCGTACTCAAGGGACGGAGCCGTGGCCCGGGGGGGGGGGGGTGGGGGTGGGGTATGAGAGTGCGGTCGCCGATACTGCCTTGATCATTTTTCTATCTTATCTCAAGAATAGAAATGATTACAGTCATAGTCGGAACACTATCATCCAGATTCATTCGTATCAAATTGGTACAGTAAGCATGAATTGAACAAATAAGCATCCATGACTCATATTGAAAATACAATGAATCCACCGTCCTCGCGACAAATCCAAGATCCCATAATACCTTTAGACGTTATCGACAATACACTTGAGCTTCTTCAAATCACTCGTGAGCTTAATAGATATTTCCATGAATGTATAAGTTCGTTTGATCCTTCAAACAAGAAATTCATGGACCGCATAACCAAACAACTCTACTACAACGTCGGCATTGTAGGTCGCCGATACTGCCTTGATCATTTTTCTATCTTATATCAAGAATAGAAATGATTACAGTCATAGTCGGAACACTATCATCTAGATTCATTCGTATCAAATTGGTACAGTAAGCATGAATTGAACAAATAAGCATCCATGACTCATATTGAAAATACAATGAATCCACCATCCTCGCGACAAATCCAAGAGCCCATAATACCTTTAGTCGTTATCGACAATACACTTGAGCTTCTTCAAATCACTCGTGAGCTTAATAGATATTTCCATGAATGTATAAGTTCGCTTGATCCTTAAAACAAGAAATTCATGGACCGCATAACCAAACAACTCTACTACAACATCGGCATTGTACTCGAGGTTGCTAACACGCAACCGCGTTGGCACAATTGCAAGAGAAATTGGACGTTGTGGAGCAGACCATCAAATTGGAAAAACGACGTGATTATGTCATGTGTTCTACTAGACACCATATTGTTTACATGTGTCCCTGTAGGAGGAACACATCGCTAGATTCCAATCTAGAATGTGCAAACAGGATATCTAGAAAAACAGTGAACCCCTCGCACGCGCTGAAGCAACCACTCCTAGCCACTCTCTTCATCCTAATAATGAGAGTTGTTGAAAGATTCATACGGGGAAGACTACCCGCCCTACTTCTTCCATGGAAAGGCGTAGCCAAATCTAGATCCCTATCGTATGAGAGAAGGCGGGGAAGAGAATATGAATCCTATTCGGACTATCACATTCCACATAAACATTTGGGCAGACTAGATTTTCAATGCAAAGCCTGGAAATGTTCTGATGAATCAGAGTCTCCATAATGGAGAAGTAAGTGACAAAAGAGTTTTGCGAGATCCGGATCTCGAGAAGGTAAAAATGACAATTATGGCAAGATCTTTTAAAGATCGATGAGAAACTCATCAAAGAGAATCCTTCGATACTGATGATAATGAGAGGCATGTGGAGAAGGAGATTATGTCTAAGATCATTCGAAGGGAGATGAAAAGTGTTATAGTGGATGCATGCATTAACGCTCAGATGTCGGAGGTAATAGAGACTAGTTCCTTACTGTGTGCACATGTCTTACGTTAGCCATTGCCCCGTGGTTTTAAGCACATCTCTCTAGAAAAATACAATGAGATGGGAGACCCGATAATACATATGAAAAACTTTATAAGAATGCTAGAAATTACTACGGCCACAGATGTCGGTATGTGTCGTCTTTTCCCCACTACATTAAAAGAGGTAAAATCCTATTGGTACAAGCAATTGCATGTCAGATCAATCTAAAATCTCAATTAGATGGCAAATGAGTTCGATAATCACTTTATCACTTCGATACCCGAAAGCAACCCGATCCAATATCTCAACTACCTACTTTATGAACCTAGAGAAAACCTTATGTGTTCTGTAGAGCGTTACCAGAAAATCACAATCCAAATCCGACACTTTAGTGTTTATGTTGTTGTATACGCCATGACAGTAAATTGCTGGATCAAGGCCTTATCTTGGGAGTTAACGACACGATAGCCCAAAATATTCTCTGAACTAATGCAACAGGCTACGAATTTTGTCAAATGGGATGGACATAGGTTCAACCCCCTACTAATAAAATGCCAGCACAAAGGACCGCATGGGTATAGATAATAGTTCAAACCAGCATCACAAGGAAGACACAAATCAAGATTGCAATAGGAGAAAATAGCAATTAAGTGTAGCTTCATGCCACTTAATTCCCTAAAAATGTTGTACTAGGTGGAAATGAATAAGCGACGCATCGAATATCCCCTGAAGCTCAAACATTCAAGACGTTAGAGTAATGGAACGTAATATGAGTGCCACATGAGTGAATGCCATGACACTGAGGATTGTAAGAAGTTGGCAATAGAGTTGGAAAAATGGTAGAGAGGGGAGTATTAGATCGTTTTATGAAAAAGTCATCAAAGGCGACAGTCATCGAGTGGAAGGAATCACAAGCTATAGATGGCATTCCTAAAGGAGGCATCTATATAATCGCCAGAGGTCCCCAAAGAGATTGGTTAGTAAAGAGAAAAATAGCATATGAAGGTAGGCAGAGGCTTCAAGAGTCTGGTTTAGAGTTCTCAGTCGGTAGCTTGAAAACGCTGTTAAATAGGCACATAAGAATGCCTTGGCCATCGAGGTACTCATAAAAAAATTTCACAATTAGAAGGGTACTCACCGACATCGGCAACTCAGTGAATATCATCACCAATAAGGCTTACAAGGCGTTGATTATGAAACCATACAAGTTGGTTCCTACCTTATCTTATTTAATAGGAATCCGCAAGCACAAGGTCCCCCTACTTAGCAGTATCAAGCTAAAAGTGGAAATATGTGATAGACACATGAAGTGGAGGACCAAAGTTGAATTCCTTATGGTGGATACGATCATGTTATATAACGCCATTATAGGGGAGCCTTTGTTGTCTAAATTAGCCGGAGCTTTATCCATCTACCACATAGCATGAAAGATACCCATAGAGGGAGGAATGGCAATCCCTTAAAGGAACCAAATAGTTTCCAAAGAAACGTACATGGCCTCATTTCAAATAAATCCCACTAACCTCAGAGCGATAAGACGAAAAGGAGCAAACAGTGCCCATAAGAGAAATTGAGACACTGTGGCTAGCCAAAGGGAAACCGACTAAGGTCTAAGGCCACATCAGAGCTCCCATCGATTGAAAATAGGAATGGTATAAACTTCGAAAATAAACATTAAAGCCTTTGTGTAGTGCCCAAAGGATGTCACCGGAGTCTCCCCATAATGACTCACACCTTTGATACATATCCAAATATGGAACCGGTGAGATAAAAGAAAAATAAATCATGAACTTGAAAGACAAAAAACCATCAAATCGGAAGTTGATTTAAGTGATACATTATGCCCTTTGGCTGGAAAATATGGTTTTAGTAAAAAAAAAAAAGGACCAACGATAAGTGACAATTATGTGTTGATTACTGACTTCAATAAGGCTTGCCCAGAAGATTCGTATTCATTGCGTTACTGATAAGTGTCCAATTCAACGTTCAAATGTCCATTTTAGTGCTAGGTTGTTTAATTAATTTGGTGTTATTTTGGGTATTATTGCTTGTTTTGGTTTGATTTGCCTCCACAGGACTCAAATGATTAAAATGAGCAGAATTGGACTTAATTGAAGAAACTTTAGACCAAAAAGGAATTTGGAGCTGAATTAAAGGAACTGAAACGAGAATGGAGTTAGTTTTGCCCAAGACTAAGGACCTCCGAATCTGCTGATGTTCAGATTGACCAGGACTCTCCCTTATTCTATCAAGAATGAACCTGGACAGTTGGGAATGACTAAGCATGCACGAAATTAGGAGATATGACAGATTAGAAAAGATTTTTATTGGGAAAAAGATTATTTTGTTACCTAACTTTTAGGAGGTGGTTTTCTCTACAAAAAGCCTCATTTACGCTTTAGGAAAAAAGTTCTCTTTTTAGGTTTTAGTTTTTAGTATCATTTTTGTTCTCTTTTTGAAACAGAAACATGTGTTCTTCCATGGCTATTCGTAGCTAAACATTTATATTCGGTTAAGGGTTAATTCAAATGAGGTTTTTCTTCATTATCGTGAGACCGTTGTGCTTTAATTATTCTTATTAATCTTACCGTTTATTTGTTCATTGCATTTAGGGATTTATTCTCGATTGATTATTCAAGCTTTGAATGATAACTGTAGGTCGTTCTTTGAATTGGATTGTCATACGGATGAATTGGTAAAGTTAGAGTTTTACCTAAATGAACTAATCATAGTAGCAATCGATAATATAAATTAAGTTAGTTTTGTATTTGAAAGAATAGATTCAGATTTGACAACTTGAGATTGTCTTTCATGTGACATTAATACAAAAGTAATTAGGTTTATTTGAGTCGAATGAACAAGTAATTTAGTTTCTAAATCGTCGACGCTGAGTGTCGGTTGGCTAAGGTCGGGTTTTTCTAATTCATCAGGTTGTCAATAGATTAAATCTTGACCGCTGAGGCAGGATTATTTATTGATTAGGAACCGGTTATTCGCGCGTGCTTGACCAGTTTAATATTAAGGAAGAATACTCCAAACCGATCCGGTATGTGTATAAGAGTCTATTTTATCTGTCTGTGATCGATACTGAGTGAATTACCTACCTGCGAACCCGCTTGATCGGATTTCTCCAAACATTGTTTACAAAATCATATTTACTCTTGCTAATTTTATTTTATTTGAAATTCTCTTCACAATTGGTTAAACCTCACAAATCAAAACCCCCTGATTATTTACTTTGTTTATTTATCAAGTCATTATTGTTTTGAGTCAGTAATATTCCCTTGAGTTCGACCTTTGCTTACCCTTTTTACAAATCCATATTTCGGTCAAGTAAGTTATATTTATCTTTGGTGGATTCGACACCCGTCAGTTACATATATAGGTTTGTAGATTCAACAACGGGACGTGCCATTTACTCCATGCTAGATGCAGCAATCAGATATCACCAAATCCTCATGGCTAGGGGAGATGGGGAGAAACTAGTTGCATCACCCTTAAGGGAACCTATTGCTACAAGGTTATGCCCTTCGACCTAGCAAACTAGATGCAGTAGTCGGATATCACCAAATCCCCATGACTGAGCGCGATAGGGAGAAACTAGTTTTATCACTCTTGAGGGAACATATTGCTACAAGGTTATGCCCTTCGACCTAAAGAACACATGTGGTACATAATAAAGACTGATAATCTTTAAAGACTTCATTGGTGACAAAATTAAGTTTTACATGGACGATATGATTGTCAAGATCAAAACCTTTGGAGAGCACGATACAGGCCATGAGATGGTATTCCGAATGCTGGAGAAATATAAGCTCAAACTAAACCCCAAAAAATACACCTTTGGTGTAAATTCTAGCATATTCTTGGGATTCATGATCTCACAAAGAGGGATAGAAGCAAACCCGGATAATATCTAGGTTATCACAGACCTTGAACCATCAAAATAAATAAACGACGTCAAAAAGCTCAACGAAAAAATCAATGGCCTATGAAGTTTTATCTCATGCTCGGCAAAATAATGCATGCCTTTCTACAAAAGCTTAAAATGGGATAAAAACTTCGACTGGATGACTGGATTCCAAAGGTCCTTAGAGAAATTAAAAGAGTTCCTAGCTTCGCCCCCACTATTGAGTCGATCGATTCGAGGAGAAATCCTATATCTTTATATGATCATGCTTGACGAGTCTGTATGGATGGTCCTAGTAAGGGAAAAGGAATCAGACAGTTTTTTATTTACTATGTGAGCATGGTATTAAAGGATGTAGAAACACAATACTTGAAGCTAGAAAAATTAGCCTATGATGTGGTTATCCCAACCCAAAAGCTTTATCACTACTTCCATAGCCACTTGATCGTGGTGTGGATAATAACACCCACAAAAGGCACTTCAATGTCTCGAAATGTCCGAAAGTCTAGTAAAATGGACCTTGTGCCTAACAGAGTTTGATGTAAGGTTCAAGCCTAAAAGGGCCTTCAAGGCTCAAGCATTTGCAGAATTTCTGATAGAAACCCCTAAAGATAAGTCAAACAAACTGCGATGAACACGTGGGAAGTATTTGCGGATGGAAGCTAAAACAAAGACTGAGCTATAATTGGAGTTTTCATCAAAGAATTGGATGGGATCACCTTTCGTATGCAGCAACACTATATTTCCCTACTTCTAATAATGCAATAGAGAATGCGGCGCTATTTTAGGGAATCAGAATTCTGAACGTAATAAAGTTAGACTGAGCCATCCTGAAAAACGATATCAAATTAGTAGTCAACAAGATCTCAAGCAGTTATGAAGCCAAATAGTCGAATGAAAAAGTACTTGGCACTTGCACGAAAACTCATGACTTTGGGACAACGTGAGGGGATAAAATAGGAAATCAATGCATGCATATCCCAAAAAGAGGAAAATTATGAGGCAGATCATTTATCTAAGATATCATCAACCATAGACGGGTCAAGAAACCTCTCCCTATAACATTAAGGTCATATCACATGCAAGCATCCACGAAGTTTAGGTAATGGTTTTAGACCTAAGCAATGAGTGATTTTTCCCCATCTTTTCCTACTTAACAGTAGAAACTCTATCAGAATATAAAAATTGAACAAATCAAAGTCATCTGGAAGTCACACTAATATACAGTAGTATATAACACCCTTTACCGAAGGTCTTTCCATCAACTTTGGCTCAAATGTGTTGGCTTTATCGACACTCAATACATCCTTTAGGAGATTCACCAAGGTGTATGTAGTAGCCACAAGGGCAGAGACACCTTAGTAAGAATGGTTTGATTTTATCTATTGGCCCAAAATGGCCCAAGATGTAGTAGAGTTCATTCAGAAGTGCAGGTCATATCAAGCTTACTTACCTCATATAAGGACTCCAATATCTTTTGTTGGTCCATTGTGATGTGAGAATTAGTTCCAAGGGATGGTTAAGGAACTATTTAAAATTTTCCTCCTTTAAGGCTGACTCTCTTTTTATACTTAAGATTTTTCACTTAGTTGTTTAACATAGTGATGCTGAGTAAGGTCAGAGGCAACTTTAGTTAATCTAAGACTAAGGTTGCTTCTAACGTTGAGTCAGGAAATAACGTTAGAGTTTATTCTTGAACTCATTACTCAAAAAACACACAACTTAATATATATCAGTTTTAGCGTTTTACTAGGCACAGTACAAAGCAAGCAGATAAGGAGTTAAGAGTTAGAAAATGTTACTCAATAAATTTATCCTGGTTCGGCCTCCTGCCTACGTCTAGTCCCCGAAGTCCTTCCGAGCTTTAATCCACTACTGAGCTCTTTCAGGTAGAGCACAAACCTCTTACAATAGTCACTGAGTATACAGAGTACCTTCCTCTATATCATATACTCAACACTATTCTACCACTGAGTGCTATAACCGAACAACTCAGTATCTCCTTACAATCTTTAGAATTGATAAAGGTTTTGTTCTAAATACACATAACACTTTAGATGATCTACAATCTAGTCTTTTACACAAAATGAGAGTGAGTGTAATATTTTTTTGCTTTGCTTTGGCACAGAACTTCAGATAGCTATTTGGTCAGTGTTTCGAATTTTTGAAGATCTGCATCGAATTAAGCAAATGAGAGGCCTATTTATAGTGACATCTGAACCTCCGGTGATTTCGAATTTTGAAATAACCGTTGGAGGGAAGCGGCTTTACTGTCACTTTCGCTCGTCAGTGCTCAGTGTCTTCAGCCAATAAGAACGTTGCCTTTTCTGTGTTGATCAGGGATCAGGTGCTTTTGGTCAATAAGCGTCAGGTTGTCTCTCCATTTATGGTAAAGTCTTCTTGATAGCTTTCTGTGGCGTTTGACCTTTTTCCAAAATGGATTGGCTTTGTCTCCAAGTTGTTGAGGTCAACTTCTGCCTTGTTTTCTATCCGTTCGGCTCAGCAGCTTCATCATGAAGCAATTAGCAAGGCTTTTGGATCCTTCTTCTTGCTGAGCTGAGTTGATCCATAAGCTTGGATCTGTTGACTTGGGCTTTGACACTTTCTCATGGGCTTTGGGCCTTAGTCTTAATGTCTCTTAATACTTGTGAATTTAAATACTCAACATTTGAACAAACACATTAGTAACAATTAAATCAAAGCATTTAAATTTAATGTGTTGGAATATTTTATCAATGAGATTTAATAATTTTATCAAATCAAAATCATTGTGGAAATTGTGTTTCAACATCTTTGAGAAAAGTCATTCATTTGGCATGGCCATTTGTAACATAGTGCATTGATAGTAAGAACTTTTCCTAAAACTCAATATCAAAGGAAATGCCTCATTGTAGCTATAAACCATTTCACCAAATGGGCAGAAGCCGAACCAGTTTCCTCCATCACCTTCAAACATATAACTGACTTTATGAAAAACTTCATACTTAACAAACTTGGAATTTCCCACACTATATTCACTGACAACGAAAAATAGTTTGATTGTTAGGCCTTTAAAACCTATTGTGAAAGTTGCATATCAAGCTTTATTTTACCTTAGTATCTCATCCTCAAAAGAACGGAATGACTGAGGTCACAAACTGAACTATAGTCCATGAGCTGAAAATAAAGTTGGAAGCGCTCAAGACATCTTGGGTGGAGGATTTGCATAGTGTTCTCTAGGCATACTGAATAACACCAAAAACTATTACGAGAAACCCCTTTCTCCCTCACTTAATGTTCAAAGCTTTAGTCGTGCCTATAAAGATATGTGCCTCCAGTCCAAGAGCAGTTTTCTACTCGGAGGTAGATAATGAAAGAAACCTTAGGGGAAAACTCAATATGTTGGAGGAGAAAAGGGAGCAGGTGTCAAAATGGTCGCATACAATTTACAGTGAAAGCAATCCATGAAAAAAAATGAGGCCAATGCAATTCTACGTAGGAGATCTGATAGTTCGAAGCACCAAAGTTTCTCAAGCGCACGAAGGAAAATGCAAAATGGGCATCAATTTGGAAAGTTCGTTCCAAGTATAGATGAATGTGTCAACACACACACTTAACGCTTGAAGGAGTTAATGCGGAAGCCAATTCCCAATTCCAAGTACTCAACATCTATTCGAAAATACTACAATTAGAAAAGACCGCAGGTCTTAGCAAGTCATTAATTTTTTCCTAAGATCATTGCCCTTCGACGGTCGATCAAGAAAGCTTTGCACTATCATTCAGTCACAACATACCTGTATTTCCTTCAGTTATACTTTTCGGTAGTCGAAATCTATATATTAATGAATTATTCAAGTCTCAAAATTCTTTAGATTATATTTAAAGACCAGTCTTATGCATGATACAAGGACCCCGATCACAATCTTTAGTTTAAACATTATGGAGTGTTACATTTTCTTATCCATTCATAAAAGTTTCGATTACATTAAGTTAAAATTTTCAAAGCAAACGGTTGAACGAAATCAAAAGATCGTATTAAAAAATGAAACATAAAGCTTAATAAAATCAATATTACAATTTAAAAGGAAATATGATTAATCAACTGAGGAACACAATTGGACTTGAAATGGGTCAGGATGCTCGTTAGTTGTATCATCATCATCCGACAGATACAAATCGACCCTAAATGAAAAGTCTGCATCCGGATGTTGCTCCCTTAACGACCTTAGAATCAATATTATGCACTTATTTAAATAACAACCTCAAAACTCGCCAATTCATTTCAACTTTGGAGGCTCTTAAAGAACAAACTTCGGCCTCAAACCTCTTCAAATCATGCCCCTGCCCTCATCACGCTCCTAATCAAAGAGCTTTAAAATCAAACCAAAAATATAAAGTTACCGAAACTAAAAATATCATAAAATAATGATTAAAATCAAACTGAAAATATATATATATAAAGCGAACCAAAATTTTAATAATTTAGTTGAAGGAGAGATCCAACTCGTAATTTCAACATACGTTGATTAATTGGAAATTTTAGAAGATTAGAGCTCTATTTGACTTTCGAGGTATAGGTTGAGGACCTAATTGATGATTTTAGAAGTTAAAGATACAATTGACTTTTAATGTTTAGTTTAGGGGTCTAATTGGATTTTAAGCCAATTTTATGTATCCACCCAGCTTGAGCAAACGGTTTTAGGGTTTTTTTCTTTCGCGGGTTTTTCTTTTTTGAACCTCTTCCTATTTCCCCCGGCTGAAATGGGAATTGAACTTGTGAATTCAGCAAACTGAAATCGTCTTTCTAATTGGGTGTAACAGTGTGGCATAAAGACAACCACCGTCGAGTGCGCTGCTGAATGCTGTGACAGTGTGTGATTTTTCCCGCCAAAAAATGGTATTCCTCCGCCATCAAGTTCCTTCCCGGAAAAGACCTTCCTCTTCTTCCTTCGTCTCCCCTCTCGTTTCATCTAAAGTTCCTAAACCCACCGCCACAGAACCACCTCCATCGTGTTCGGAAAACGAGGCTGGTTCTCCGGCTGTAGCTATTGATAAATTGGTCTCTATTCTGGCAGATGCAGGCTGTACCTTGATCAACCCCTCCGGCCCACCCTGCCTTCCTTCCGATTCTCTCAAGCTCCGTTCTTATCTCGACCGCCTATTTTCAACTTCTAATGATGGTCCTGTTCTCCGCTCTCATTTCCTTGCTGGCTTGTCTGCTTACATTAACTCTTCTCAAAATCTTCGAAGGTGAGTTTGTTCAATTTGTCGCCTGTTTTAAAATTTTCAAGCCCTCATTTCTCTTTTTGTTTTTGGCTATTCAATAGGCTATTGTTTTCTTCAAATCAATACGGCAGAACTGAAAGCTTAATGCGGCATCTTCTGCTAGTTCCCTCCATCCAATTGGACATCCAGATTTTACTTCTGGAGAAAATTCCTGAGTATTTTGATGTTAGTCCAGAATCTTCGTTTGAGGATGATGCTGCGCGTCTTATCATTAATCAGTTTCGATGGCTTGATTTTATAGTTGATTCTAATGCTTTTTGTGAGAAATTGATGCAAGTTCTCTCTATTTCCCCTTTGCCTTTAAAGAAAGAGATAATTGGATCACTGCCCGAGATTATTGGTGATCCAAACACTAAGGCTGTGGTTGATTACCTTGGACAAATGCTTCAAGAAGATTCTTCTATCATTATACCGGTGCTGGATTGTTTTTCAAATCTTCAGTTGGAGGATGTGTTGCAAGAACAGGTTTTCTGTACCCAATCGTTTTCTCTCATGACATTCTTTCTCGTAAAATTTTATGTTCTAATGTGCCAAGGAATGTATTTATTCATCTAATTGAAAGCTTCATGTTTTCTTTGTGCTGATTCTCATAGAACCAGTTCTGAATTTTCCTTTATTATGAATTCGCACTATGTGGGAGAAACAATGTAAATGTGCATCTAGTGCAATCTTATATCAAAAGGCGCTATCTCAAAATCAATATCTCTTTTGTTCATCAATTATTAGGTAAATGAATAGGCTCTCACCAAATGTGTTGTTCAACTTCTTATTTCACTTGCAGGTTACAACCATAGCGATTTCATTCATACCGACAATAGATGGGGAAAGCATACCTCATTTGCTGAGGTTCTTGCTGCTTTCAGCGACACCTCAAAATGTTAGAAGAATAATACGGCAGATTAGGGAACAGCTAAATTTTGTAGGAATATCAAATTATCAGGCAACTCAACACAGGGGGAAAGCACTTGTGGATAGTACAGAGGCATCAATACTTGATGCCTTGAGAACTACTCTTTTATTTAAAAATGTAAGTCTGTCGTCTTGATGTTGGTTCAGACATGTACAATCCCATTAATTTCACCCTTTAATTTTGTTGTTATTCTTAGGTGCTATGCGAAGAGGTTGTGAAAGAACTGATTAGCCTTGAGAAACCTCAGGATCACAAGATCATAGACTTGTGGCTCATTGTGTTGATATACATGAATGGGGAGTCCATGCAAAAGACAATTGAGAAAATTCTGAAGAAGAAAGTTGTTGGAAACTGTATTCAGAAAGTTATGATTGACCAGTGCATATTTGGGAACAAGGAATTGGTAAAGGTACCCTGAAATGAAGAACTGCTCCAATCTAAAGAATTTTGAATCACAATTAAGCTACCTTTTAAACTCCTTCTAAGCATCTTTTTAATTTTTTAGGGTTATTTTCCATCATTTCTTTCTTTGTCCGAGTACTTATTGGCTAGCAGGGAACAAAAGGCAAGAGAATTTGGCATTCATATGTACCTTTGTCTGTTCGAAGCCTTTACTGATACTTACTATAGACAGGAAGTAAGCAGCTTAAGAATATATTTCCTATTTTTTTTTTATCTGATACATGTGTCACAGTGTCTCATTCCAGTTGTTCTACAGGTTGTTGGCTCAATTATAACTCATGTGGGATCTGGCATTAGCTTTGAAGTGAATTCTGCCTTGCAGGCTTTGTCTTTCCTGGTGTCCAAATGTGCCCAAGATTTAATTCCTTTTGCTACTCATATAAATGGTATCTAAAACATTTTGAGTTTCATATTCACATACATTTTGATTATTTGCACAGTTTGGTTCAGTCAGTTAAATGTTATATTTATGTATAAACTGTCTGGTGCTACGATACATTTACCTATTGCTTTTTATGCCTTAGGTCTATTGGATTATTTGGAGGGATTTACTATAGAAAATCTACACAAGGTGACTGTTGGTCCAGAAATGAGTATTGGCATTTTGTATTTAAGTGCTTGCTTTCATGAGTATCTCCATGGTGCAGGTTTATGAAATTCTCAGCCAGATGGCATTGTTGGCTCAATCTGGTGCAGAGCGGTGCAGGTCTTCCTTTGGAAATGAAATTCTTATGATAGTGAGAAAGCAGGTATCTTGGAGTATCTTTCAACTTTCTTCATCCCTCCTCCCTTTTCTTTTTCTTATTTATTTATTTTGGTTGATTCTGATCTTTAGCTGCATTTTGTGGTTGCCTTGCTCCTATCTGTCAGGTAAGCCATCCTGATTTGAAGTACAAAAAAATGGGTCTAATTGGAGTTCTAAAAATAGTATCCTGTCTGGCAGATGCAAACGAAGTTAGCGATGCATCATTTCAGGTGGGTTAATATTAACTTAGGAGTTCAGAGTTCCATATTAATAGCCCTCTTTTGCTGTTTACTTGCTACTGATGCTTGATTATGACTTCTGACTTCTGGTTGCCTACCACTTTTTCTAACTTTTTTTTATTAGTCCAAAGCTTGACCATTCTGACCATCCGGCATGTGCTGTATTTAATGTATTATATGGTTACTTTCAGTAGATACTATTGTAAAACTTTGTGGATTTGTGTTTTCTGCTAATGTGCTAGTTTCTTATGAATACTTTTCTTATTGTCAACTTCTTCTGAAATTCAGTTTAACAATATATTAGCTTGTGAAATACGGATATTTGTCGATGATATTTTACTGTTAATCAGGAAGGAACTTTAGATTTGTTATTTGTGTTGCCTGTTTAACAAGCATCCAGTACTCCAATTTGGTTACTAACTGTTGTAATATTTGTGTCAACTTCTGAGATGGTTTTCTTATGATATGTTGACATCTTGACCGTGCCATGTTTTTCGAGTTTTCTATGTGTTCTTCAATGTGGCCTAGTAAGTAATAACCCAACACTAGCCTATTTGAACAATCTTATGTGCCCTTGTCTGTCATCTGGTTATCAGTCCTCTGTGTGGAACCTGTTGATTCTTTAAATGCAACATTTTTTTATTCATACCAGCAAGCACTTTAAAAGAGATACAAGAACCTTGTTTCATATCGGACTTCCTTAAGTTAGGAACATAAATTTACATTTAAATGTCCTAGTCTCCTAGAAGCCTTCCTATAAATCATAAAACAGAAAAAATAACATAAATTCAAATAATTGGATAAAACAGAAAAATAAAATGCAGTATTCAGATAAATATGAATAAAGTAGATAAACTCTTTTTTACCTATCACTTATCCCCATATATCCATGTGTCTACCACCTTAACCATAGCTGTTTATGGAATCAGCATCAGCATCTTGATGCCTTACAAATTGCAGTTCCAATTTTTCTTTGCTGGCAAAAATTGAACATAATCGCCTAATTTAGTCTAATCTAGGGTTCTCCACTTCTACTCGACTGGAATTTTCCTGAAGAACTGATGTCAATCCAAAAAAACCTCAAATGATTGACACTATGTTTCGGTGCCAATTTAACCTAGGGATTGACATGTTGGAGTAACCATTTTTGAGGTGAAAATAAAATTTTAATAGCATGCTTTAACTTCATGACCTACTCTAACACTTTGACCATTCACAACCACTTGAGTGAAATCCAGGTATCTATTTTTTAGTTTATTGATTGATGCAAGTTAAAATTTTATATGTTCATTTGAATGAATATGCATTTGAGTTATAATATAAAATTTTGTGTTGCAGCAATTGTTTTATGCATTTATCAATATAAGATTTTTGTGTAGTACTAATGGTTTTTCACATTAATGTAGATTACAACTTATTTATCAAGTTCAGTATATCAAAGATGCATGTTTTTACGTGCATAGAATATTGACACATCTCTTTTGCATTTTATGTGCATGGGTATAGTCTTAATTAAATTATTTACACTGGTGATAACATAATTATTTATAAGTAATTCTGAATATTAGCATTTATAAGCCGATAATGACAAAATATATTGTACATTATTTGAAAGATATTAGTTATAGATTTAAGTTAAATTTTTACATTTAGCCATGAATGCAATTGAGATAAATTTATGAAGATAAATTCAACTATAGTGAAGATTAATAAATACAAATATGCAAACAATATTAAGAATGTCTCTATTACCATAACCTTTATAAAGTGCCAACTCATATGCAAAAATCTAATTATTAAAGATTCAGTATACTGGAAATCAAATATTCTTATTTAGCCAAACTCAAACCTGATCTGAAATCTTTTATTTGTAGAAAACTCATTGATGACACGAATGTGCATGAAATACAAATGACACTAAAAAGTTTTGCAACCTGAATGACTTGGTTAGGAAAGGACCTGGGCAAAACTGGCTCAACCCAGTTATTCTCTATACTATCGTGAAACACAACTTTTATGGTCTGAAATTGCTATTCTATTTTAAAAATAGGCTGAAATGGCAAATTTGTTGTTTTTGTTTTCTTAAGTTATTGAGCCTTCTATTATAAACTTACATATTGGAATGTTCCTTTTCTGCTTTGAATATTGATATGCAGAAAACTGATTCTGAGGAGGCTTTAGAACTCTTAAGAACATCTTTGGAGTCTTGTAAACATTTGTACTTACCGTTGGTTCTCTTATATGACGAATTGGCTGCATTGCTAGAATATAAAAAACTTCAACCTACAATTATGGAGTGGTAAGTTCAATTCCTTTTTGCTAGTAGAGCTTTTTAGGCATGAAACGAGATCAATCATGGCATCTTAATTTTAATTTATATGTATTTCTTTAGGATTGTCAAACATGTTGGAGAATTTGAGTCTCTGTTTCTATCTGATCTTGATGGCGGGCAATTGTGCGTCCCTAATACTTATGAGGGTTTAGAAGGTTAGATTGGTGATGTAGTCTCTTCTTTTTCCTTAAGTTTGTAGGCAATCTTACTTGGACTAGACTAAAGTTTCTACTATTCCTTTCAGGGCAGCTATGGATGAATCTAGATGGTGACATGTCTCCTATTTGTTTGAGTATCTTTCGATTGGCTTCCTCTTTGTCAGAGTAATTATTGGCTCTTCTCTCCTTTGTTTAGATTATTGTGTATATTTCAAGCCGATCTTAATTTTGTGCTTTGTGTAGGTCTATGACTTCTTTACAAACTCTGCCGGCTTACTTTCTTTTGCTTTCAGCTGTAAGTATATTTTGTTTGTGTCACAAGTAAGATAGAGACAATAAAGAAAGTAACTGGACTTCGATTTTTTTTTTTTTTTTTTTTTATATATTTCCGTTTTCAATTTTTCAGGTGGAGAGGTTAACAAATCAGGGGTCTCTTGGTGGAATTGATGCATTACTCGGCTGTCCTTTACAGCTTCCATCTTTTAAGGTTTGGTTGTTACATCCAAGATTTTTTTCTTTCCTTGATGATCTTTTTTGTTCATAATGAATTGAAACTTTGTTTAGCATTGAAGCTGATCTGGAGTTGGAAACTAGGGCATCATATATGGTCCTTATGAATGATAAATTTGCTAAACTAATAAAAGAAATAAACCTAAAAACCAAACACATAACCTCTTCTCTTGATTATATCTATTTATATGTGAAGCTCATAATTCCACTTGAATTTTGGCCAAGACACTAGATATAGTCAGTTATCTCGTGTGCCTTATCTTAATTGGCATGCTAAGGCTGATAAGAATAATGTGGTGAGCCCTAATAAAGAATTCAACAGTTTATTCAGGCCCCCAACATAAATAATAACTCAGCCAATTATATATTTATTATTATTAGTATTGTTTTTATTATGAACAGGTTTGAGTTGCATTCTCAAGTTGAGTCCAATTTATCCTGCATCTCCCATGTCACAACTTAGTCTTGATCATTGCATTTAGTCCTATTGAATGTGGCTTCTCTTTCTCTATTGAATACAGCAACTTAAGTAAACTAGTAATAGTAATTTCTTATCCTCAAGTCAGTTCCTATTATCCCAATAAGAATAAATAAGTAATGTAAGAATTTCATATTTTTCATTGCCCTTAGAAGTCTTATTTCCGTCCAGTTTTGGGTGGATTTTGCAAGACTTGGCTCACTCTTAATCATCAAAATTGACACAAATACAATTCCAACCCTTGTGGTAATTCTCATAAGCAAGCAGCTGATAGACAATTGGCAAAAATACTATCACCCAGGGAACCTAAAGCCAATCTCTGCCCTTTATGATATAATGTAAAATTATTTATCCCCGTAGGGGAATGGGAATAGGGAAGTCTTGGCTCAATTGAGTCAATATGAAATGTTTATGCTAGGAGAGGGAAGGGAACACATTGCAATAAAGGGTGAATTGGGCGAGCTGGCAAAGTTAGTTATGCGTTGGGGAGAGAGCAATCAGTTGTAAGAAGGGAGAGGAGCAGAGTGAGGCGAGTTGTTTTTTCCTATAGTTTTGGGTTTGAGGCTCTTAGCTGTGAGCTAAGGGAGAGGGAGAATTTGCCAGGCACTATGAGCAGTGTCCATCATCTCATCTTGTTATTCCATTTCGCTTTTTCAGATTAATAACATCTCTCCCATTATTCATTTGTTTCTGTTTCCTTTCTTATCTGATATTGTTAAAGAGTATCCGACTATCTGTAAACACACATACCATAGTCATGTGAGAGCACACTTCCATGGCAAGATCCTTTCTTTCTCTTCTTCCTTTACTTTGCAAGCTTGAAATTATTTCTACCCTCCTTTTGTGTGCCTTAATCGCTCTCAGTTTCCCCCATATGATTATGCCTCTTAATCTTTCCCATTCTATCCATTTTTTCATGGCTATCTATACTCATAGAAGAGCATGAAGATCTGACCCTATCAGGATACATGTCTTTTTTGGAGCTAGTTTGCAAAGGGTTATCATGCAAAACTTAATGCATCATCTAATCTGTTTTCGGCTTCAAAATTTGGTAACTATGATTCTGGCAAGAAATAGGTAATATGCCTCACAATATCAACATCCATGAATACCAATATGTTCTCATCAGGCTACTAAAATTGGAATATGACTAAAGTTGGAAATTTGCCTATACCTGATAGGATATGTTACTTGGAAGGAAAATGAAAAGAGCAGAGGAAAATCAATGGAAGTCTGGTATACCTAGTAGCCTCTCCATCAAATACTCTGTAGTGATGTTATTGAACCATTATTTCATTTATTACCGGATTGCCTCAGTTTCCTTTCTTCATAAGTAAAGAGAGCTGGAATGATTTCTTCAGTAATGAAATATCCTTAACAATTTAAAAATATTTATAATATTAATTAATTACAGAAAACTTGAATAATATTTACACAATGACAATTGCACACATGTTCTTTTTTCTTGTTCTGGTGATCATACTTAAGTGCATACTTATTACCTTAAATTTAAACATGTTAGGACACTAAATATTTATTGACACCTGAAAACAGTTACATCTGTGTCATCTTCTTTGACTTAATTGTGATTTCACACATCTTTCCAGTTTCCACATTAAACTCTTGTGTCAATATTGCAATTCCTAACCAGATTGCAGCTGATATCTTTTGCCTTCTGTGCTGCTAGTACTTCTCTAAAGATGGTTGGCAGTCTCTGACGGCAAAGCAGAAGCAGATTGTCGTCCTTTCTCTTTATTATGCGGTCAATTGGATTAGAGAATTGGTACAGATGTCTAGCTTGTCGCTATTAACTTCTGGATTCTGTTGGTTTTCTATTTGAATATCAAATGCATTTTATTCTTATCATTTCAAGCATGTTTTAGTTTTTAATTCATCTAATTTCTTTTGTAGCTGAACGCTTTTTGCACGCAAGTTGTCCAAGGATTTGAATGCATTAGCCAAGCAGCAAGGGAGGATGTAATCACCAAATTATTGAAGCGCTTGAGGAACCTCATGTAAACTCTATCTCTCTCAATTTCTTTATACTTTGTGCATTACTTGTACAAGATGTCTTCTTTTGTGCATTAAAATGAGGAACAACTTGCACAATTTTTTGAATTGATTGTACTTCTGATAATGGGGTGAACCTGTAGTGCTGAATCATGAGGCACTATAATGGAAATGACAAAATAAAGGCACATTGGTCGATTAGGTTTCGACATTGAAAATATCGAATGGGAGTGCCTTATTGAAATACATGATTAATTTCAATGATTTAGTCATGAATGTATAAGTGAAAACTTTTAATTGCTAATTCATGTATTCCTAATAATTCTTCGCAATAGACAGTTTTTTGTGTAATAGTTATAGTTGCAAAAGCCCTCTTAGAATTAGATCCATATTTTACTTTGTAGTTGTACTTAATGCATGCCTTAGAGCTTTATCATTGCTTATATTTCTCTACATACTAGAGAATAAAGTTTTTCTGGTTTGTTCTAGGAAAATAATTATCAAAGAAAGTATCCATATTCATTATGTCCTGTGTTTGTAATGCTTCTTTGGCAGGACTTGTGCATTTTCTTTTCTGGATAGAAGTTTAAATCATATTTCTATGTAAACTTGTTCATTAGGCATTGGTACTAGTATGATAACTTGTGATAGGGATCAGTAGCATGAATATTGAATAGTACCAGTGAATAATAATAAATGTGAATAAAAGAGTGAAGAACTTGGCCTTCACATTTATATTATGTGGGAATGAAACCAAGGAACCCATTGATTAGATCTTTAGCGAGAATTATATCCTAAACAAAATAGGCAAACATTTGTAGGAAAATTTTGATTGAATGAAAACTGAATGTTAAGCATTACAAGCTTGGATACCTGTAGATTCTATCTGATCCTACAACCTTAGACATCTAAGTTACATATGTACTTGAGAAAATTGAATGTTCATCGTTACTAAGCTTGGATACGTGTTGAACCAATCTGGTCTTACAACCTTAGACATTGAATTTTTTTTACGTAGTCTTAACCTAAAGGATTTTACTCGCACAGAGATGAATAGGTTAGATGCTATTATAAACCATTAAGGACTTAAACTAAGCTGTAATAATATAATTAAGGCCAAAACCTTAAAATTTGGTCCCTGAATTACTTTTTGAAAGTTAATGTTGCCGTTCATTTCTTTTCATATAAGCCCTTTAAACTTTATTTTGCTCCAATTAAACTCATACATTGTCATTGGGTAATTACTAACCCTGTTGTTCCAAAGAGCTGGTTATCAATTTTTTCCCTTTCAAAGAGCTTGCACATTATGGAATCTAATGAAGTTCTTACTTATATTTTTTCTAGTTTCTGTTATAAATTATACTGAAATTTGTCCTCAAAAGCTATATCTCATGATAACTGAAAGGATTTCCAAATGCAGAGTTCTGGAAAGCTTATTAAATAATTTCATCCAGTGCCATCCTATGTCTCTGCCAGAACTTCATTTTCATTTTCAACATTGTGAAACTTCATTCTTGGATCATGCCAACAATACCATGCATGTGGAAAACAAGAATGAGCAAAAGAATACACAACATACCACAACTCAAAACAAGCCAAAAGTTAAAAAGATCTCAAAGCCATTGACAAGTTCAAATATGAACGGACGACTCAGGCAGCCAACACTATTTGACGTATTGTCGAAAAAGGGAGCTGCAACCGGCAAACAGGTCTTAAGTGAGGATTCTTCTGGTCAATCTTTGGAGCCACTGAAGTCAGCAGATCAAGATTCTTGTAATTCTACTGAGCCATTAGTTTTAGAAATTTCTGCTGCTACCAAGGCTCTGGATACACAGAGATTTAAATTCAGGCCTCTTTTAAGCCAATGCTTCTCCCTTTTGGAATTTTCAGTAGTAAGTATATACAAATTATCTGAAGCAGTTCTTGATCTTCTTTCCTTCATGATTTTGCTGCATTCAATTCTGACTCATTCATGGACAGTCAATTCTAGGCTTTTGTGATTTGATGCTGGTACTATTTTTCTGATGGATTAATATGTTTTTTGGAAAATTCTGCATATCTGGATTGCTCTAGTAAATTGGTCAACACATGTTCTTGTGGAAAGAGAAACTTAAGCCAATTTTATTTTAAGGACTGACTTCTTTATTTTAGAATCTAGACTGGGCAAACTCATATGAAAAGAAGGTATATAAATACATCCATTTTGATCAGTGTATCAATTATTACTTATCATCTCATGCTGCATTATTGATAATTTTAGTCTACTCTATTTTCAAGTCTGTTATCATAGAAAAATAATAGTTGAAGACTCATTATTTAAGAACTTCATTTTTTCTTCCTGCAGAATTTATAGTATATTTAAGACTAATAAATGTGCCTTGATGACATTGTTTTTAACAAAGTAACTTTTACTTTGTGTATGACCATTGTATGTTCGATATGAAATTAATTCAATAGTGATAAGCACTAAGTACAAAGTATGCTAAAACAAACTATCCATAGAAAGCATCCTAATTTAAACTATTGTATAGACATCAGAAAAATAAGTCATTATATTTGAACACGTTTTCCTTTTAAGATATTTTACTCCGACAAGTTATCTTTAATTGAAACAAAAGGGGCCATTTATTTTTATCAAACCCTTTTACCCTTGGGAAATCTCTTAGGTATAATCATTCCATGATTATAATTTGTACTTTGAGAAATATGAAGACTGAAGGGGGATACTTTATATTAGTGATATATTAGTATGCAGTTCTGTTACTGAACTGATATATGTTTTACTAAATAACATAATGTTAAGCACAAACACATGAATGCACACATTTGGTATAAATAGATGGGAGCTTCCATATAGATTTGACGTAACTAAGCCATTTGAGCATGTTGAATCATCAAGATCACAAAGAATCGGTTGAGGGTGAAGTATACCTACAATCGGCTATTTGTCTTGTTTATTTGATTCTATCATAGCCTATATAAACAGAAAATGATGTAAGTTAATTATTGTTGCTTTTCAGAATCAGAAGCAAGATTCGTGTTGTTCCGATCCTGCAGCTGAGGTACCAAATTTATTATACTAATTTTGGTTAATGATCACAAATTTGTCATAAAAATTTGTCAATGGTTTGTTTCCTGTGCTAGTTACCTCTACATTTATATCTCTTGCGTGATCTTCACGAGAAGCTGGATTGCTTCACTACTACTGGAAAGAAAAACCCATCCAGATGCACTGTTCCTGCTCATGGCTACAGCAAATTGACTATTGAAGAATTCTTGAGCAAAATTAGACCGCTTTTTCCTAATCTCAGGAGGCATTTTGATTGTGCAGTTTCTATTCTTAAAGATGGTAAGATCACTGCATCAAATTTAGTTGAAATGGTAATGACTCGTTCTTGAGCTGACTTTTTGATGCGTGCATTATATGTATAGGGTTGCTAGCAATGCCCTTGTATTTTCATTGTGTTTCCTAGCCCATTTTGGAATTGATGAATTTTTTTTAAGAAAGATGGATAGGTTTATCTGAGGGCCTTCTGAAATAGGAAGAAGACAGTGAGTTATTCCAATTTTGGTTTGGAGTTTGATGCATTTCCCAGAATTGGAGTTTGCATATACTAAATTTTGAGATTGTTCCTTTTTTATGTGTTTATCAGAAATGGTTATTGATATCCGATGGAGAGGTTAATGCTTAAGGTTATGTTTGTTGTATTAAGTTTATTTTTCTAAATTTATCATCAAAAGGAGGAAATTTGGCTTGAGTGAGAGGGAGAGAAAACTATTGACAAGTACCATGATTTAATTTTGAATGAATGCATTGAATCTCAAAGAACTTGTGGACTTGCGGAGTACATTCTGAATCTGCTAGCAGTTCAGATATTGCCAACCTTGTTTTATCAAAATCCTTAGTTTCCATTGTTGAGTTTTTGCATCTGAAGCCTCTTTGAATTTTATTTTATTTTTGTACCCAGCTTAATTTGTCATTTTATTGTCTGAGAGGAGGATATTTTGCAACTACCATGCTCTTATCTCTGAATTAATGTGATGAAGGTGATAAAACTTGTGAAGGACACTGGGAAGTACATTCTGAATCTGCTGGCAACCCAGATATTACCAACCATGTGCTTACAAAATCTTCAGTTCCTATTTTTGTATGTAAAGAAGTACTTCACTGTTTCAGTAAGGTAAACTTGTAATTTTTAAGCTCTTGGCTTCCACATTGACCATCAATAAACTTGGTTAATTATTCATATGAAATTCTTGTCTGCTTGCTCTTTCTAATTTTAGATGCTAAACCTTCCGGAAATTCAAGTGGAAAAAGGTATTCTTTTGGATCTGCTTCAAGAATTCCAGCTCAGGAAATCTGAGACTGTTTGTTCTGCCGCAAAACAAAGCCCTCTAGTAGGGACAATAGAAGATTTATATGTTGGTGCCTTTTCATTTATGGAAGATGTTTTACATACAGGTATATCTTGTCCTTTTCTATAGGTGCTTTAAGATGGCAATGGATATATTTTTCCTTTCCCTAATTGTAGTTCCATTTTCTTCTTGTAGCATGTACTTTCTCCTTTATGTTGGCTTCAGAATCTCTTCTCACCCTTGAATCAATTTTTTCCTCGGTTCAGAAATTCCTTGATAATTTGGAGAGAACCGGTAAAAATACACACTCGACATCCATTCACCAGGCTGTACCTACATT
The DNA here is from genome assembly GCF_963576675.1 of Euphorbia lathyris. Taxonomy (NCBI): domain Eukaryota; kingdom Viridiplantae; phylum Streptophyta; class Magnoliopsida; order Malpighiales; family Euphorbiaceae; genus Euphorbia; species Euphorbia lathyris. Next base: position 74,277,440 of record NC_088918.1, on the reverse strand, counting down.
TCGCAACAGACTCGGAAATTCTGCTCAGAAGCTTTTGAAACATAACTGGGATGATGAAAATCTTGATAATGGCTGGAAAAACAAAGTGCGATAATTTCTATTGATTTCTTAGCTGTGTTATTACATTATTTTTCGGCCTTCAAAGGAATAATAATGCATATGTTTTCTCCAGGGAGAGATAGTGCAAAAAGTATTGCATATATACTTGGAGAATAGCGAATCTAAGTCAGAATTGCTCGATGAAATTGCAGGCTCCATTATGTCTCAGGTGTTCTTATGCTATCCTCTCTTCCTAATTAAGAAGTGGGTCATTTAAATAATACTGCCCAGATGACATTTTGATTAATGAAGACGAAACAAAATCAAAGATTAATTCGGAGAAATGTGGGTGTTGACAATAGATATGAAAAAATTTACATGCCCCTTTTAAATTTTTAGTACATATCTTATAAGTGAAACTTAGCCATTCTAAATAATTTTTTCCATACTTTGATTTGCTTGGCCCATAGATGGTTATCATTCTGACCTGAACAAAATTATGTTGCTTTTCACAGACTTCTCCAACCTTGACGAATCATGATTGTCATGGCTTTCAGACTCTGCGTAATGAGACATTTGTTGTATGGTATCGTGAGCTGGTATGGTTCTAACATTTACTGTTAAAACTGCTCCTTTTCTTGATGGATATGTTTAACATAATTTGATTTTTGACAGCATGAGGAGAACCTTGCTAGTCTTAAAAGTTCGGTGAGTATGGAGATGCATGGCATTGCAGATGAGCTGTTGTTTTTATGTGGATAAATTCAATTCACCCCTCTTATTTTCTGATTTAGGTTAAGGATGCCATTCATGGTAAACTCAAAGATGGTGTTCAACTTGAAACTGTTGAAAAGCATTTGATCAGAATAAAAAAGTCGGTGAACGTGTTAGTATCTTTAATAAACTTATGCAGGACACACAACAAGGTAATCGATTAGGATTTCAAAGTTATCACGGATTTTCATTTGCTTATTTTTATCACTGACATCTGAAATTAACGGGCAGGTTTCAGTGCATGCTGTGGCTGTCAAATATGGAGGGAAATTTGTTGATTCATTTCTCAAGGGTATATGCATGATTTTATATGTGGAATTGGATCAATGATGGAGTTACTTGTGGTACTCAGAAAATTAAAACCTTATGCAGTGTTTGACTTCTTATAAGCTACTTTCTTACAGGGTTTGACTTCTTACAAGCCCACTTTCTGACACACAAGGAGCTTGTACTCGAATTGGTAAGATCAGGTCCACTAACCTTTTACCTGGTTAGATTTCATGAGCATCTTCATTTAGATTCAGTTTAACACCTTTTTATTTACATTTCCGATCATGATTTAGGTGACGGAGCTTCAAAAGGCAACAAGAACTATCCAAACCTTATGCTCTGAAGCAAAGGTCCGTTATGAATGTATGTCTTGGAATGATTTGAGAACAATAGCTAATAATTTAGTTTCTTTCATTTTGAAGGGCTCAAAACAAATTGTTATCACTAGCAAAATTCCTTCAACAAAGCGTTCTATAGAACGCTTTTTGTTCCATGTGAAGGCTCTTCTTCATACAAAAGCAAGTGCAAGCACGTTTTGGATGGGTATGGAAATATATTTACTATGTTGGTGTTCTTAGATTAATTTTTCTTGGTTTTTGGAATCTAATAAAAGAATTTCAGAGGATAGCTTCAAATTTTTCTTAGGTCTTTCCCTACACTCCGGCTAGAAAGTGAATTTGGAAACAAAGTGAATTTGGAAACTGCAGTATTGCATAAAAAATTTACAAGTCTTAATATTCGATTAAAATCAAACCACTCATCTATATATACGTTTCAGTTTCTGAAGGTGCACGAAGTTTGAGAAACTTTTATTTGGATATGTAGCTAGATTGAAATAAATTAAAATTTCTTTATATAAAGGGTAAGTTACATTCATGGCCCCTGAACTATATTGCTATTAACGTTATGACCCCTAACTTCTATTTTCTGACGTAAAAATCATTGAGCTTTAAATTCTATAACGTTAAAGTCCGAATCAACAAACAACAGTTAAAAAAATTAACGAATTGATGAGGGTAAAATAGATAATTGACCATAATTTTTTGTGACATGGATAAAAAAAGAGTTAATGTAGTCATACTTGTTCAAGGTCATCATTTCGTTAATTCTTTTTATGGATTTTTGTTGATTTGGACTTTAACCATGTCAAGAAATAAAGTTTGAGGCCATAATGTTAGTAGCAGTATACTAACATTATGGTTCAAGGCCATGGATGTATTTTACCCGTTATATAAAAGCAATGATTCTTCTACAAGAGAGTGGCTAACATCTTAGATTTGGAATAAATGTTTGCCATTTTAAAATGGTGGAGTTTCAAAACCTTGTTCTGTCACCAAGGTGTGGATTGCTACCCAACTAAATATGTGTTCCTTTGTTTTGGCAGGAAATTTGAAACACAAAGACTTGAACGGTCAGATTGTAAGCTCTCAACTTTACTCGGATGATCAAAATGCAAATGTCGATGAAGATGAAGATTCGGCTGAAGGTAATGATAATGATCAACCTTTTAGTGTTGCTAGTGAGGACGAGGACTCCTGACTGTTGAATTGGTTTCCCCCTCAATTTCTGTTTTGTCGCCTATGCACAGTTCAGCTTCTTCCTCAGAAGCTAGAGTCGAGTCGAATTCCCAAATGGATTTAAATACTCGCATTGCGTCTTCATTGATGGATGAAGTGCAAATATGATGTTATATATCTCTGCTGGAATAATGTAAATAGTTATTTATGATTGAAAAAGATCACATTGAGAACCAAAGGAGTCGTTTTCTTGCATATGAAGCCATGCTTAAATATCATTTCTTCATGGTCATGAAGGGTATCATGAGATGTCTGAGCATCCAAAATGTGATTATAGATGGTTGTTAGCAATTTAGGGTCTGTTTAATTGAGTTGTCGTTTATTGTTTACTGTTAGTAGATGGTAGAGGAGTGAGAAGTGTGGCCATCCAATATGTCGTAATAAACGGTTGCAATTGTTTACTCTTTGATGTTAGTTGTTTATTGTTGTTAGTAGCAGGTAGAGTAGAGTCGAACTCCCAAATGGATCTAAATACTTGCATTCCATCTCCATAGATGGATGAAGTGCAAATTAGATGTTATATGCTTCCACTAGGAATGTAAATCGCAATTTATGAAAACAAAAGAAGTCATTTTCCTACATTTGACACCATGCTTATAGATAAATTGTTCATGGTCTCGAAGGGTATCATGAGAAGTCTCTGGCCATCCAAACACGAGTCTTTGATACGATTATCATTTACGTAGAATATATAGATCACATACATGATAACCCATTTTGATACTCTTAATAAATCTTAATAAATCGTTGCTAGCCATTTAATTATAGAATGTTCAATTAGAAATTGAAATTATAGAGCAATCCATTTATTGCTTGTAGTTTCTGTCGTTGATGCTTCGTCTTTATGATGGGTTTTCATGGCAAGGCAGTGACAGTTGTGCAAGGTTAATGAGGGTTGATCCGAGTGGTAAGGTTTCCTTGTCAGGTTTGAGAGTCCATTCCCCATTCTGTTAAAATTTAGCTGATTTATTGACTTTGACGGTGGATAGAAGTATTTTACCTGAACTTTTGATTTAAAAAGAAATGACAGTTGTGCGAGAATTCAAGTTTGGACATTATATAATTTCTTGGGTTAGAATGTATAAAAATGTTTTTTCAACCTTTAGAATTGGAGTATTACCATGATTTTGTATTTTTATTTCAAAATTATGCTTGACAATATATGTTATTTCTCGAATTGTACACATCAATAAATTATCTTTTTCCTAGAATTAAAAAATTCACAAAATTAAGAATTTCATTAAAATATGGTCGACATAAATGATTGATGGCAACTCTGTCACTAGTGTTTACATAAATGACTGGAGTACAGAGCAAAATGAGATTTATTAATTGAATAAAAATTACTTCACTATTTATTAATGGAATAAAATTACTTCAATATTTATTAATTGAATAAAAATTATTAATTAAAATTATCAGTGATTAATTCTTTTTTCAGTTGAATAAGATTAAGCTTTATAATGGAAATCGAAAGTATGAGAATACATATGACAAAATAACAGAACATTATATGATGATGAATCATTAAGATTATCAGTGATTGAAGTGTTGCCATATATATTTGACCAGATTAGATTTGGAATTGAAATGGCTTGATCTATTGCGGATCTGTAAATCGCATGCAAGGCAAGCTATCAATTAGGAGCATGAGGTCGCCAGTGCTTTGTTGTTCGTATACTTCTAGAGGATAGGTTTTGGTGTACAAATGACGTTTATCTTCGACAATTATGTTATGTAGTATGATATAAGTTTTGATAATATCATAAAATTTACTTTGATCCAAAAGCCTAGCTTGTCCGTGAACTATATAAACACTGGATTGCAGTATCTCGAAAGCCCGTTTGACATCCTTTCTTGCATTCTTGTGCTTTTGTTTGAAGGTAATCTTCTTATGTCTAACCGCATATGGAAAACTTTTTACAAATGCAGCACACTCGATATATATATCATTTGTTAGGAAGTATTTCATCTTGTATGTGTTATTGTTAATAGTGTACATCTTTTCTAGAGCTACTCCATGTAATTTGTCTCGAAGCAAAGGCGACATGTTCAATACATTTAGGTCATTGTTCGACTAGAAACACTGAAGCGTGCATGTCATATCCATATAGGAAATCAATGATTCATCGAGTGTATTTTCCTTCCACCAAACTGGATTATTTTTTCAAAATCAATGCATGCAATCAAGATTTTCAAGCATTTAGGAAACCCCATGGATTTCCTCATGCATTTGAAATAAGCGATTGATATTAGACTTCCTCATATATACTGCTATGAACATCTCGATAATAGAGCGACAAATTTTTTCTAGATATTCTAACGTCGTGCACTCAGCAATTCCGATATATACACATTCACGATCAACGACATCTCCATAAGCAAGCATGTGAATAGCCGTTGCACATTTTTTAAGTGGAGATAATCTCTTTTTTCTTGCAGCATCAACCTTTTGTTGGAAATATTGTATGCGATTCCTCAAGGTGTCCACTATATGTAGGAACAACGGTCTACTCATTTGAAACCTTCTGCATAACAAGTGTTCACCGTATACTGGTTCGTCAGCAAAGTAGTCTTTATATAAACATTCTGCACATTCTTCACTCTTTCGATCCACATGTTTTCTACGGCGAGTTGATGCAGATGATTGTGCTACTTGTTGTCAAAAATATTGATCCATTTGTTCATCTCTTTCGTCAACAAATTTCTAACAACTCCTATTCTACTTTGAAAAAAGTTAGTACTCATCCTCACATGACATTTTTTACTTTAAGATTGTGAAAAAGGTGAAGTATACAATAAAAGTAATAAGAGAGAAAGAGATGAGTTTATGTAATGAAAATGGTTGAAAATGTTGAATTTATAGTTAAAAGTATAATAATTCAAAAGTCACATGGTCCAACTTAATTCATAATTCAATTGCACATGTGTCACTTATCTCCACATAATTCATAATTCAAGTGCACATGGATCACTTGTCACCACATAATTTATAATTCAATTGCACATGAGTCACTTGTCACCTGATGAGTCGAAAAGGTTGAAAGGGTTCAATTATAATAATACTAATGATGCAGTTAGAGACAACCCATTTTTCAGTTTTCATTGTTTTATAGTTTGGAAATAGCTCACGCGTCTACAAAAATTGGGATTGTACCGAAATGCTTCCTTCTTATATTATCTTGAACCATATACGGATCATTAGTATAAGGGTCGGGGTTAGTAATGCAACATGATCACTAGAACTACTCTAAGAAACAATAATAATGTTTCTACTTTCAAAATCTATTTCAAATTTACAAGTACAAGACCAACAACCTGGATAGTATATTATTCCATCTCTAATGTTTTAGGCAAGTTGTGACATTTTTGAAGGTGTAATGTTACTTTCATTGTTTTTGTTCTAGTTTAATTTTACTTTTTTCATGTAAATGCTGATTAAAAGTACCAAGGATTCAAATTCTATTGGTAATTGCTAACCAAGTTTTGGCTGAAATTCCTTAAAAATGCACCAAAACAATCAGGTTAACGAAAACATCAAGCGTTTAATTTTGCACATCATATTAGAAGTAAAATTGAAATTTTATAGTTCTAGTAAATTACACGGTAACTCAACTTTACTCTAATTTACATTTTGGTATCCAATTGATATTTTGTCTTAAAAACATATCTCAAGTAATGGTTGGTGACTAGACAATTTAGTATTTTTAATCGGCCACTGACCAGTCAACACGAGTTTAACCATTTTTAATTAATATTTTGGTGTTAGAGATAATATTCCTTATTATCTCTATCCTTTATCTCTAGGATATTTATCAGAATATTATAGAGATAATACTAGCATTTATCTGCAGGATAATTAGCTTGTAGAGTTATAGTTGTATTCCTAAGTTTAAGTGATAAACTAGGATTATACTTACTGTTAAGTTATGTATTAAGATTATACTTACTAAGGTATTTATACCTATGATTAATTGAAACCCTAATTAAGGAAAATTACAATCACTCTCTCTCTCTATCTCACCGAAACCTCTCTCACTCCTAATACTAAATATTTCGCAACATCAACATGGTATCACGAGCAAGTTCCGGTCCGGAAGCCTCAGGTTCCCTTCCCCAGCCATCGATCAGCGTCTCTGTCGAGTCGCAATTCATCGCAGATGCTGCTGCGCAATCGGAGATTGCGGCCTCCTTGCCTGCTGCTCCGTTGCTGTCTGCCGCGGCACCTCTGTCAGCAGCTCCGACGATTTCTTCTCTCTTCGTTGTCGGTTCTGAATACACGGTGGCTAGTGCTTCCGCTTCCTCGCTACAACCATCGTCTGGATGGCGATTTGATTCTCCATTCACAACTCCTGAACAATCAACGGTAACATTCAGGTACTTATTTGACAATAAGGACTCTGGATCAATACTGCGAACCAGACAAATACAAACAGCTCCTCATCTGTTTCCACCACCAGGTAATAATTCTCAACCAATAATCAGACCATCTTTTGGCCCTCCCCCTTCATACCACAGTTCACAATTACCCTCCTCCCTAAATTCACACAATTCTGATTCTTTTCTCTCATACCCTCATCATGAACAACCTGCTTCATCTCATCATCCTATTTACTCCAACTCCATCACCAACTCTGTCACTGTGACTCGCCCTGCTCCTCCGCATATAGCGACTCACATTAAATTAACACCCCATAACTACAAAGCCTGGAGAATGGCTATTGTGTCTACCCTAAAAACTCATCACTATTTCGAGCACATCATCAGTAATAACCCACCACCCTCAAATTTTTTGCCTCGAAGTAATTTTTTGTCTGATCATGATAATATGATGCTTAACCCTGCCTTTACTGCTTGGGATGATATTGAAAACACTGTCATGTCAATTTTGTTACATTCTCTCACTGAGGAAATCTATCCTTTAATCACTTGTTTTCATTATGCACATGATATTTGGGTTGCCTTAGAGGAAGCTTATGGGATCATTACTGATTCCAGACAGTTTCAATTGAGTTTAGAGCTTCAAGCTCTAGAACAGAATGATATGTCCATCACTGAATACATGCATAAGCTAAAAACCCTCTTGGATGATCTTGCTGCTTCAGGAAGCCTTTATCCTATGCACTTGCTACCGTCTTTATTATATAAAAACGTTGGTGAAGCGTTTAAATCATCCATTCAAAATCTCATCACTCAAAGAGGCATGCATGTCAGTTTTTATGCACTGTTGAGCAATTTAAAGATGGTGGAAGGTTTAGTTCAATCAACCAAGAAACCTAATTTTCTGCTACCCACCCCAAGTACCAATTCTCTTGAAGCACATGTCTCTACTGTCAACTTTAATGGTGTCATTAAAAAAAATAAAAAGCGGAGAGGTGGTAAGTGCTTCAACTGTGGGGATCTTGATCACTGGGCAGACAAATGCAAACGCTCGAAAGGCTATGCGACTGATAAGTGTCCAAAATGGCAAGTTTATTAGGTTCTTTTTATGAATATTCCCTTTTTGTTTATGCCATTTTGGGACCTTTTTACTTGTTTTGTTGCATAAGTGCTTTTAGGGATCAAATTGGAGAAAAGAAGGCTTGGAAGGCTGTTTTGGACCTTTTTTCACTCAAAGTTCAGCTTTGCGGACGTAACTGGTTTAGTCTTGCCCAAGACTAAGAGGGCCGACTTATTCAAATCACCAAGTCAGCAGAATCAGAAACTAACTTATCTCTGCAGTCTCAACAACATGTTTTGAACGAAGGAAATCCCTGAAAACAAGGAAGGAATTCAGAAGATTGAGGATTTTTGAATTAACATTATAAAAGAAATCCACCATTGTTTTTGGGAGATACTTTTTGAATTGACAATTTACTTTCCTGGTTAGGGTTTTAGAAGTTTCTAGCACAGTTTCTCATTCCTGTTTTACGTTCATCATTTTTACCTTTGTAAGCTATCATAGTCGATTCATGACTATGCGTAGCTAATTTCCTCATTCGATTAAGGGATTAATCAAAGGCTACCGTTATTTCCAATTGTAAGATCGTTGTTCTTAATTTCAGTCATCTAATCTAGTTTGATCTGTTTACACATTTATCAATCTATAAAATCAGACCTTCAATGGAAGTTTAGGCTACAGTTCGGCCGGGCTTCGGCGTTTTCATTCATTGAAACAACGTTAGGTTATAGGATTCGTAATCATATGAAATTCTAACATGATCAAGCGCATGAATATGTAATTTGGTTTAAATCGGAATCGCTAAGAATTCGGTTAACTTAGATTGGGTCCTTCTAATCCCTAATGCTTTCGACAGATTAAATTCTAAGCGCTAAGCTAGAACTGTCTGCCGAATAGGAGTTTATCTTTAGGTGTCTAGGATTAGCTTTACAACTAAGGAAGGATTAGGTCGGGAATGAGTAAGGAACGACTATAACCAATCCAGGCCACGTTAATTATGATGTTTTCTCGCTTTCAGTGATCAAAAGGAAATAATTGTTATGCCTGTGGATATCCCTTGATCGGAGTTTTCTCATATTAGTAACAGGATTTAATTTCAATTCTATTTTACAAAAATTCATTCCAAGATAACTACCAAACAATCATTCCCCCCAGTTTATATTCACTAGATTTAGTCATAATACGAAAGTAATCGGTATTAATCCTTAGGGTACGATCTTTACTTACCATTTCTACAAATCAGTAGTCGGTCAGTGATAATTATTTATTTGGTGGATTCGACACCCATCAAATTTTGGCGCCGTTGCCGGGGATTAATCTAACTTGATTCTCTTTCGTATATGACCAGGTCTGAATCTTCTAAACAACTCCTTTTTGACTCAGAAATAGAGTTATTGGCAAGAAGAATTCGCAAAGAAGTGAGGTTACAAACGTCACGATAGTTTCAGCGAAGAAGAAGAGGAATTTTCAGGTGAAAGAAGTGAGATACCTGGAACTGAAACTGAAACGATGGCAACCCTCAGACAACTACACGCCCCTCAAGCTGACCAGCAGCCTCTATGTGTAACATATCCAAATCTGGACGCAGCATTCGAACTTAAATCGGGACTGATTCACTATTTACCCAAGTTCCACAGGATGGAAAGTGAAAACCCACACAATCATCTGAAAGAATTCCATGTTGTTTGTTCAGGTATGAGCCCACAAGGAATCACTGAGGAACAAGTTAAATTGAGAGCTTTTCCTTTTTCTTTACAGGATGCGGCCAAAGATTGGTTCCTCAATCTACCTTCAGGATCCATCACAACATGGGTCGAAATGACCCAAGCCTTTCTGGAAAAATATTTCCCAGCTTCACGGGCAGCAATGATCCGTAGAGAAATCAGCGGCATCAAACAAAAGGACATAGAGACACTCCATGATTATTGGGAGAGATTTAAAAGACTTTGTGCAAGCTTCCCCCAACACGGTATAACTGAACATTCTCTCATTTAATATTTTTATGAGGGAATGCTGAGCATGGAAAGAAGAATGGTAGACGCTGCTAGTGGGGGAAACCTCATAGATAAAACTCCAGCAGCAGCTAAAGAACTGATCCGGAGCGTGGCAGCGACATCACAACAATTCGGAAAACAACAAGAAAGCTCGAGGAAAGCATATGAGGTAAGTACTTCAGCCATTGAAGAAAAACTTAATTCTCTGACCTCTCTTATTCAAAATTTGGTTTTAGGAACAACCGTACAGGTAAAGGCATGCGGGATCTGCGCAATGGCCGGACATGCTATAGACGAGTGCCCTACGTTGCAAGAGGACACCCCAGAACAGATTAATGCTGCTCTCGGGTATCAAGGACAGCCTCAGCGGAGGTATGATCCGTACTCTAACACGTATAACCCCGGATTGCGTGATCACCCGAACCTCAGTTCTAAACAACAAAACAATGTTCTCTAACCAAATGCCCCACAACAGTACCATTGGCCTCAGCAATACAGACCCCCTCAGTCCGATCCTAACTCAAGTACGACATCTAGTTCTAATGATCAATCTGTCATCGCTAACTTGGTTAAATTTCAGGAAGAACGAAGCAAGGTTAACGCCAGTCTTCAAGCAAACTTACAGAACTTAGAGAAATAGATGGGTCAAATTGCAACCTCGTTGAGTGCAATTCAGTCACAGGGGAAGCTGCCTTCACAAACTGAAACAAACCCCAGACAGAACGCAAGTGCAGGCACACTGCGTAGTGGGAGGGACTTGGTCTTGGCCAAGACTGAACCACCCTGCGCCCAGCAGCAAGCCGCTACGAAAGAAAACGAAGTGACCGGAAAAGAAACTGAGAATGCCACAAATGACAAACCTCCAGAAAAAGGAATTGAGGACTAGGATCCACCTCTGGTGATCAGACCACCGTTCCCTAGCCGTCGAGCCAAATCAAAGAGAGAAAAGGAAGAAAGGGACATCTTCGAAACCTTTCGAAAGGTGGAGGTAAACATCCCTTTACTTGATGTAATTAAGCAAATACCTCGATATGCAAAATTTTTGAAAGAATTATGTGTAAATAAGACTAATTAAGGGAAATTACAATCACTCTCTCTATCTCACCGAAATCTCTCTCTCCTAATACTAAATATTCCGCAACATCAACATTTGGAACCCACCATGCACCTAAATAACCTAAAAAAGACTACCTTACCTTTTAATCCATTCCAAAAAAATATTCTCTCTCATTTGTCTCTCTTCTATTTCCCTCTCTCTCTCATTTTGTTTCTCTTTCTTCTCTATTCTAATTTTTGTCTTTATACTCTCATCCAGTCAATGCTATAATTTTGGTTAGAGATCCTCTAGAGTTGAAATCCTCTAGAATTGGTGGAGTTATATACATCTCAACCATTAATTACAAAATGAATGGATGAGATTTGATTGATCAATAAATGACTAATTAAATATTAAAATTTATCAATTAAATCTCATCCATTAATGTTGGAATTAATGGTTGAGATTACAACTCCACCAACTCTAGAGGATCCCTACACTTAATTTTCGTGCCTTTCTCCTCTATTAAAATCAACTCATATTCAATGCTAACAAAATGTGAATTGAAGTAAAGTTGAAGTACATTGGTGTAATTTACTTTTTATAGTTTATACTTGGTTTCAAAAGAGGCTCTAGAAGAGTTAATAAAGAAAGGGCCTTGACACAATAACACAACTTACAAAGATAACATCCTTTTATTTCATATATAATTACATAAAATATAGATATATAAATGCATTGCCTACAACACTATTATAATACTATAATCCCATTTTAATACCTATAATTGGAAAATGTATTTAATGGTTATAGATGTGTCAAAATGGACAAATTATTAGAAGCACTCGGTTTTTCATGTCATTCGGAGGACCTCCCATACATATTTTGACACGTGTAATATGGACCCACATATATTGTCACATCCGTGTCCCTAATTTTAATTATTATACCTTAATATTATGTTACAATATATTTATTTATTGATTGAAGAGTTAATTGAGTATTAGGGATATAGTTTGGAGGCCAATTTATTGATTTTAGAAGAAAATAAAAGTTTAGGGTAAGTTTTAAAAGAAGTTAAAGTTTAGAGTGACCAAATATGATATTTTCCCCTTATTGGGAACAGAAATTTAGAATTCCCAAAACCTGATTTCGGATGACAAATATGATCAAAATCAAACCTCAATTGAATTTTCATTTTTCTTCCCCATCTTCTCAATTCTCTCCATTCAAACACCCAATTTCACCTAGTTTTGATCAAACCTTGATATCTAGAGATTGAACCGTCGGATCGAGCTGATTTTTTTTACAGTAGCTTCTAGACATCCTAATACATATTGTGGTCGGTGTGATTTTGATTTGGAGCTCTCTAGATGTGATTCTTCCAAAGAAGATTAGAGGGGAGGAATTGAGGTTTAATGTGCTAATTTTCGCAATTAGTGCTAAAGTAAGTAATTATCAACTACCCTTTTGAGTTTTTATGTATATATATGTATATATAACCCTATATTTTCCAGAAAATTGAATTTTTATGGTGATTTTTGACATGCATTTGATGAATTGGAGTTTCTATGGGTTAGTTTTTAACATGAGCTTAAAGTTAAATTCAAAGTAATTATATAGGTATTTGCATGTTAATTTTAACCTATAATATATATTAATGTATACATGATTTGGGTTTTGTTTTGATGAACTTGGTATATTTGATTAATATTTGTGTAAGATTTGATATTTTGAAGAGTTGAATTTAAAGAAATGAAGTGTATTTAGAGATTTTATTGATAATTGATTTATGAACAAATGTATAAGTATCTACTAATTGATTTTCTATAAAATTTACCTCTCAAAGTAAATTTTAGTTTTTAATTAGAGATTGTTAAAGTATTAATTTTGATGAAATTATGATTTATTGAAATAAAGTCTATATATTATGTGTTATTTTTAAGAAATTGAAGTTAATATTGATAAATATATTTTTAAATTATTTATTGGTGATGATTTTAGTTCAATCATGATTCATGATTTAATATTTTGGAAATTGATTGAGTAAAGATATTAAGAAAATTTATGATGTTGATTTATGAGGTATATATATATTTCTGATTTTAAATTATATTATGAAATTATAATGTTTTTAGTATCCATCAAGAGTAATCCGGATAGGTGGCTTTAATTAAAGTCCGTATTTAGTGAGAAATACGGCCTGTGTACACAGTTGAAAGACCTATCAGGTATGGCAAAGAAGTGTTGAGTAAGACCATGCAGGCTAGGCAAATTATGAGATATCTCGATTCTATTATATTGTGGGGATTGATACATACGGGGATTATCTTTCGGATGGATACAATGTGCAAAGTATTTATTGATATACGATTTGTGAAGTATATTTATTGGGGTTCAGTTGGTGAAATATTTATTGAGATACGGTTATGGAGTATTTATCGAAATACAGTTTATGAATTATTTATTGATTTACAGTTGATTTGAGTAAATGGTTAATTGCAAACCTATTTATTTTATATAGTTGAGGTTTTAAACAAATAAATATATATAGTTATTTTGGACATGAGTTTTATATTAAGTGTTTAATACAATGATTTACATTTTGAGTGTGGTATTTTGAGAAATGATAGCAAGCTTGATATTTTAAAGTGAATATTTGGTTAAAAGTACTATTTTGAGTATTTTATCATGGTTTAATCCATAAAGTGTTCATTTTTAAGAATGTGCATTTTGAAAATTAAAATTAAAATATATAATTATTTTGAGTATAAGTATTTTATGTAGTTGATAATTGCTTACTGAGATTTCTGTCTCACCTTTTTAAATGTTTTAATGTTTTAGGTGAGAAATGGCAAGATATAGGAGGAGTTACGGGTTGATAAATAAGGTTGAAGTATCAAGTGATGGCTTTGTCTTTAGTTAGGACACTAGTCTTTCATTTGGAGATTTGATTGTATTGGATAATATTTTGAGACTTCAATGTAGTAGAAATATGGATTTATTTTATAATAAGAAGAATTTTGAAAAGTGATATTATGATATTTGGACAATTTGGAGACTCTTAAGTGTTGATTTGATCTCTTTTATTATCACGCCCGATGCCGATTGAGGTCAAGAAGGGTCGGGTGTGACATATATTATAAGAGGCCCCATTATTTTAATTATTACGTAGAGTCACAATACACGTGTCCAAATGTGAATTGGGGGTCCTCCGAGTGACATGAAAGACCCGGTGCTTAATATAAGAACTCGTCAAAATGAGTCATAACCCGCCCATAAAAAAAGTCATAACCCATTTATTGACCCATTTAACCCATCATTTAAATAGGCTAGGGTTGATCCTTTTATGGGTTGGGTCATAAAAAGGTTGAACCATTTAACCCATATAATAAAAGGGTTAAATAGGTTTTTGGCATGGTCAACCCAATAACCCATTAGTTTCTTATTCATCTTAAAATTAATATTTCGCCTTCTGCCATTTGATATATAAATTCTAGGTATTTTCTTTTTATTTCTCGGCTCTTCTCTTTTTTTAAGTTTCTGCTTCCTTTGTGTTTTATCTTTATTTTTCTCTGTTATAGTCTTGCAAAATTTGATTAACTCTAGCCGAGTTATTGTTTTTTTATTTAGACAATTGGTTTTTATTTTGTTCAACTTCAGTTTTGCTAAATTTCCATTCTAGATTTGCAATTAGTTTTTGTTTTGTTAAACTTATTTTGCTGAAATTGGTTTATGTTGTAATTTATGTTAAACTTTTGTACTTATGATAATTGGTTTTGTTAAACTTTTGTCTGTTAAATAAAGGGTAATGAAATGTGTATTATTGAAATTAAGCTTTTGTAGAGTCACATGATATGATACGGTTACTTTTTTTTTGGTAAGAAGGGAAGAAAAAAAACAAACAAACAAAAACCTAACCCGGGATCAGTCTAGGAAGACTGACCCCAATCCTATCCTCAAAAAGAGAAGGTAACAGAAAAGAAGGAGGAACGGAAAGGGTAGAAACACCTAACATCCCCCCATGCCCAGCAGCTGCCAAGCGATCCGCCACGCGGTTTTGCTCCCTATAAATATGGGAGAAGGTAAGAGAATCGAAGGCAGGACGAAGCCTCAAGATGGCTTTAATGAGATTCTGACTCTTAAGACAAACAGCATGTCTATCCGAAATCCTGTTGATAGCCTCCAAATTGTCAGACTCCACCGAAAGTCTTTTAACACCCATGCGAATGGCGAGTTTAATGATATGATACGGTTACTGATACATAACAAAATAAGCTTTTGGTCGAGTTACTAATTTATGTTAATTACAAGTGAATTGACGTTAAATGAAGACGCTAGTTCTTTTTGTACCTAGTTGAATTTAAATTGGTCAAATTGAATTTTAATTACATTAAGAAACTATATCATGTAAAAAGATGAATAAGCAGATATTATATTATATTTTAGTTAATTAGGTTAAATGAGGAAAATATAGAGTAAACCATTTTTATAAACTTTCTGAAACCATTGCATTTGTTCTTACCATCCTAAAAGTCACTCACTACTTTTTTCTGTTTTTTTTTTTTTTGTTGTAGCCGAACACCGGATAATATTTTATTCTTTAACCAAAAAAAAATCACTTACCCAAAATTTTCCAACAACAAACTAGGCATTGTATTCTAAATATTTACAAAATACTAGTATTTTCGGACATTCTATATTTTGTTGTTCTATAGCCTCTGATATTTCAGTCTTGAACACAAACACCTTAATGAGCATGTAGAATTTGCTCATTCACCGTTAAATCTAGGTTTATTAGAATCCTAAGGTGGAGATTCAAATGATCAAAAACTAGTATTATTACCATGCTCAGATTAATAATGTTTTATTGTCTTTGTGATTTTTTGATTTCCGAGAAAAAAAAAATACAGAAAGATGAAAGACAACTATAAAATCATCCAAGAATATGTTCACGTGCGCATGAATGCATGGTTAGGAGTGTACTAGTTATAATATGGGCTGGTTCTATATTTTTTTCTTCTTCCTGAGATCTAAGGTTTGAGTTTTATATTTTTATTTTTTTTGGAAAAAAATATATATATATATACTCGAACTCTTGTATATATAAGAATGGTCTAATGCTTTCTCAGCCCCCTTAACTTGTCCAAATTGGTCATTTTACCCCCTTAATTCATCGAATATCCTATTTACCCCTTAACTCCATAAAAGTGGTATTTCTCACCCCCTCAACTTGTCAATTTATCCCTCCAACTCATAGAATGTTCTATTTACCCCCCTTAACTCCATAAAAGTGGTATTTTTCACCCCTTACAATCTGTTATCGAAGCCTAAATTGATAAATTTTTTTAAACGTTAAGCCTATATTTATGCTATTTTGTAAGTGGAACCTAAATTGATAATTTCCCAAAAATCACAGGCCTATTTTGGTACATTATCCCTACATATAATGTATTTAACTTGTTTATATTAATGTTCTTGTTATTTGTATTTTTTATTCGTTCTTTCTCTTTTCAACTTTTTTTACTACTATAAAAGGATAAGAAATACCATTTTTATAGAGTTAAGAGGGTAAATAGGATCATAAGTGCACTTTTATGGAGTTAAGGGGGTAAATAGGATATTCAATGAGTTGAGAAGGAGTAAAATGACAAATTTGGACAAGTTAAGGGGGTGAGAAATACCATTTTTATGGAGTTAAGGGGGGTAAATAGGACATTCGATGAGTTAGAGGGGTAAAATGACCAATTTGGACAAGTTAAGGGGGCTGGAGAAGCATTAAGCCTATAAGAATTGTTAAAAGACAGGAAAAGGCAGTGTACTAGTTATAAGAATTGTTAAAAATATATATACTCCATTTTTACATTTTCATGTTTATTCCATTTTTATGTTTTATACGCTTTTCCTCATTTTATTTTCCGTGTAAGATGGTAAGAACAAATGCAATGGTTTCAGAAAATAAGCAGATATAAAAACTAAATCCGTGTAATTTTTACATTTTCACGTTTATTCCATTTTTATGTTTTTACGCTTTTTTTATTTTTGTTTAATTTTTAATTAGATTTAGTTAAATGTGTTAAATGAGTCAACCCATATAACCCATTTAATAAATGGGTTGAATCATTTTGACCTATACAAATGAGTTATTACAATCTATTTAATAAATAGATTGGGTTG
Source organism: Euphorbia lathyris (assembly GCF_963576675.1). Lineage (NCBI taxonomy): Eukaryota > Viridiplantae > Streptophyta > Magnoliopsida > Malpighiales > Euphorbiaceae > Euphorbia > Euphorbia lathyris. The sequence goes on along the minus strand of NC_088918.1, from coordinate 74,260,133 downwards.
GATCAACCCATTTATTGGGTCAATCTTTTTAGCTATTTTGACACCTCTAAATGGCTATGAATTCATAATGTTCAATAAAGGGTTATTTTTGTTCCAAATACACTTCAAAATATTGAGAAGTATCAAACCTTTTAATATACAAATTTACTCTAGTGAACTTGAAAGTATTTCAACCTTATCCATGGACATTTTAGTAATTGAAGTATTGTATATCCTTTATAAACCTTTTTAGCCAAACAAAATAAGGTTATTAATTTATAAACCCATTTCCTCATCCTAAACAAATAAAAGGTCAAATACTTGCTTTCTCATTAAAACTTCTCTCTTCCATTAAACCCTCCATGCATCTCACCCAAATAAACCCCAGCTCGAACTATTGAAATCAAGAGTACATTTTAGGAAGCTCCATGTCAAACTCGACACGTCTTGGCAAGAAAATCACATCCTTGGTACACCTCCAACCCTGGCTGGTTCAGTTCATCTTCTTGATAACAAGCGCATCGCCTGCTCATCTTCCCAGTCAATGCGATTTCTAGAGGTCTCTGAACTAACCTCGGAAACCCTTCGTCACACCAAACCTAATCAAAGTTAAGCAAAAGTAAGAACAAAAAAGAACAATGAAACAATAGAAGAACTGTTGTGTTGATAATTAATGCATGTAAAACAGCACACTCTGCCTCCGTTGGTGTACACTCCTTGGCTTGGCTACAGTTTGTGAGGCATGACTCGGGGTAAAATACATTCATGTCTGCTGAAGTATACCGTTACTAACGTTATATGACTCCTAAACTTCATTTTGTGACATAAAAGTACTTGAATATTACATTATACTAATATTAAAGTCCGAATGGAAGAAAATCCTTAAACAATTAACAAAATGATAGCTTGGAATTAAGTATTCGACGTAAATATGGATAAAAAAAAGTCAATGATGTAGTTGAACTTCGATCATGTTATTACTCATCAATTTTTGAAACGAATTTTCTTTGATTTGGACTTTCATGTTAATATAGTGTAAAGTTCAATCACTTTATATCATAAAATGAATATGAATGTATTTTACTTAATGACTCGTGTTGCCATATTAGTGTTCATTTGGTCATTCAGGATCCGTGTGAACACTACTGCCTGTTGTTTCCATATATGAGGGCTTTCATTCTTATAGAACTAATAATACAAGCTAAACTAAGAAGGAAAGCTCATAGTTTTAGCATGCTCTGTAACGTTTATAAAACGAGTAAGCATACCTCTCCACCCTGATCTTGACTCCACCTTGAACTGCAACTGGGTTGCTTCGCTTCTTCTATTTTCTGTTTCTCCAAAAGTTGTGCACCTCTTGCTGCCTTGGCTTCAACCCCTTTCAATGTTTTTGTGGGATTTCCTTCACTATCATAATAGCGGCCGACTAGCTTACCCACAAACCTGATATTAGAACTTACAACAGTAAATACAATTATCTGGTGCTAACTGATAGAGAAAAAGAAATTGAACTTTCATTGAAAAGCTTCCAGACCACTATGATCAGGAATCGGTAACAAGATTAATGGACGAAAAAGAAACCAGAAAACTGAAAAAGTCGATAAAGATGTACAGAAGAGGAACTTCTGCTCCTACAAGTCAGTACCCCTTCTCAAGCTTCAAGCCGAGACCAAAAACTAATTTTTCAAAAGCTCCCTTTCTCTTCTCACACCATACTTGTATTTAACTAACCGAAATCTCATACCTATCTCAAACTGTAACAGACTTGAGCTAAGAATATGTCCCTTTTATTTTCTAACCTACGCAAGATACTCTACAGTTGCAGAACCCATAAAATCCAAACACAAAAGATGCAAATTCACATTGTCTTCTGGTTCAAAAATGAAGAATTAAAAAGAGATTCCCAGCTAGTTATCTTATATTTGTCTTTCAAAAATATTATCAACACAACATTTTCCCTTGCCCAATATTTTTCGGCAAACAAATGGGGCCTTAATTGAAGCATTTTGGAGTTAATAAAATCAGTCACTAAAATTTTTGACCAGCTACAGATGACCATAGACCACCAAGCTGTTTTTCAGTGTTGTGTTTGGACACTTTCTTTTGCTTATAGTCATTCACATTTCTATTCAAACTGTAGTGGTCCATATGAGCATCATCATTTCTCCAAATATTCATCCATGTCTTTCTTCTTGACCACCCACAAAATTGTTGTTGCAAACAGCATGAGAAAAAAACCCCCCATGATCCCCTCTTCTTATTTCCGGTTGCTTGCTACCATGTTATCAAGGTAACAATCAGCTTCCAGAAGCAAGGAATGCTTCACTATTATGATTCTATATTATGTTCTAAGCCACAACAGATTGGCTTCAAATGATACTTGCATGCTCTATTGATGATGCCAGTTGCTAAATTTTCATTCTTAATACCATTATTGGGACCCTTTTAATTGAATTTTAGGACAGGAAACAAACTTTGTCACGTGGGAAGCCACGATGATAGTTATCTTTTTTGTTTAGCATTTTCTTTTCATTTCAGAAGTCATTTTCATCTTTTTTTATTAATTAAAAATTTATTTTCCTTACATCCCGAAGCCACAATTTAATTTATTTCCCACATAATGACAAAAATCAATTTTTGCAGAGGTAATCCGATTCCATGCCACAAATCAAACTGTAATAGGAAAACAAAATACTACAAAATTTGAAACGTAAAAACTTAAAATAAAAGAAAATCATATTTGAACTTGAACTTACGTGTAACTTCTAAAGTAGAAATCCCGCCATCCAACTATACTTTTCACCTAAAAGCGTCAAACAAACTGATGTAGTTTTCAAATAAATAAGATAATCTATACAAAATTCAACCCACTAGAAGTAAAGTTGCAAGAATTTGCTTATTTTTACAATCAAGTCCTAATTTTGTAAATAAACAAACACATTCATAGTCTTATCTCACCATTTAATTGAGGATTAGATTAGTCAATGCCGAAAATTACTTTTTCAATTTCAGTGGTAATACTTCCAAAATTACAAGACTCTTTTTTTCTTTTTTTAACCACTTTTTTATTTCAATTTACAAAGCCTAGAGCCAAACATAGTGACTTCTAAAATAGAAGACTTTTAATCAACAATTAAGTATAAAAATGTTTACTCTACACAACAAATTAAAATATTATAAACCTTTTTCTCTCCTATACTCTCTGAATTAATATATCTAGCTAATGGATCTATAGACATATCAACAAGGAATTCAGCAATTACTATATCAAACTATTCCCACATTTAAAACTAAACATTTTTTAAACTTAAAAACTGGAAAGGTAAACCCTAATTTTCAATCTTATTTTCCCTCTAACATAAGTCTCTGAAATAAAACTAGAGAGCAACTTTCCACCATCTCTCATGCCACAACACTCTTTTTCATCTTTTTTTAGGTTTTGATACCAAGGTATGTTCCATTTTCTATTTTCTATAACCCTTTTCTTTATGTTGATTTTTCCAAGCAAAATGCTGTTATGGCAAGTTTCCGCTGTTTATTGAATTTTTTTTTTTTTTGTCTGTTAAATCAATACTCAGCTTTTGTCAATGTAGATGTATTTTGGAATGGGGAAGGTTCTGTTACTCTCATTTGAAACAATCAGCGCATTCAGAAGGAATTTGTTCCATTAACAAACAATTTAAAGCAATGAACACTAATCTCGTTTTTTTTTCTTCTTTGCAAAAAGTTCAGAATTTATAGAATTTGATGACTTTGGTAGTTACTCATAAATGTCATATGCAAGTTGTGCATTATTATCTGTATAGGTAGCAAAAATAAAAATTATGTTGAAAATGGTAGCTGTTTTGGTAAAATATCGACGCAGCTCTGATAGAGAATGAGCTAAAGGTTTGAGAGGCCATCATCACTATACGGGGTTAGTTATACTTAAGCTGGCACATTAGAGGTATTGTAGTATGGCAAATGCAGGAATTGGGGAGAAAGAAGATCATAACCAGATCTGTTGTTTGTTCTGCACTAATACAGTAGGCCTGCTCAGTTGAGTAGAGAGGGAATTCTAAAATCCGAAGGAGACTTGGGTTTAGGCTCAATCCATATTTACTTCATATTCCATTTCCTGATCTCTCTATTTCTCTATTTCATCATATTTACAAGCCATGACCAAAACTTGAACTCAAGAAATGATTCCCTTTAATATATTTGTTTCATATTTTTAAAATTTTACAGAAATATATATATATCTCAAAGTGGGCCATAGAGAAACTGCTTTTATTAGTAGAAATGTAATAGGTCCATAATAAATAGTGACGATCACTGATACGGCTTCTGGAAAAATGCGTCAATGACAACACGCGAGGGATTTTAAAATATCGTAGAATGGCTGCTACACACCAACATTGAATTACTAGACATAGAAAACTGTGCTTCTTTTAGGCATTTAACATACCAAGTCATATTCCCTACAGGACTAGTGACGGACCAAGAAGATTGGGATATAGTATATGACTAATGGTCAGGTATTAAATTATGTATACATGCTACAAGTAATTCAATAGGAAAAGTTCACCTCAGTGCTTGATAATCCACGCAAAGAGTCTGTGAGTCCGTCTCCTACATTATACAAGGCAAAAAGACATTATGAAATTACCATATGGAAAATGAGAAATAATTTTCTTCTCTTTTTTCAAATTTCAAGATATAGTGAATGCAAAAATAAACAAAAAAAATGAAAAGTATGCTGACTTTTGTGGTGAGACTGCAAACATTAAGGATTCAGCAAATGACAGGAAATGGTTGTAGAAACCTATATATAGACGCAAACCCAGAATGATTTAGCGAATTGTTTTGCCGTGTTCACAAGTAATTATTCAAATAATGGTAACATGGTAGAGGAACATGAAGGCTCTGGATATATGTTGTTAAGGAAAGAGAATTGTGTTGTTTAGGCATAAAGGAGAAAGGAAACAAGAGAATGAGACCAAATTTACCTGTAAAGTTTCCTGAAACAAATGCCCGAGATGCATCTCTATGTCAAATAAAAAACAAATTCATCAGCTGTTAATATAAAGTAAGATATATATTTGATAAAACAAGCAAGACAAAAAAATAAAATTAATTGCTATATACGATTAGGAGCCTTCCAACTCCACGACAGATCCTACAGTCATTTATGTAATGAAATTGGAATAATCTAAATAATCAAATGTCAACTGCCAATGGGCGGAAAAATTGGTATGCTGTCCTCTATAGGAAAACTGTATATGCAGAATGGACTTCAATGAAAAGTTTGTTGGGTTAGTGATTTGCGGTTTTCAATCCAAATGTAAAAATGTAATAACAAAAAACTACAGCGCTTGTGGCATTAATTGTCATCAACATAAATGCTAGTGTTAAACAATTAATTGGTGCTTTACTCCACAGCAATACAACTCAGACTAAATCTGGATAAAGACAAAGAAAATACCAACCTTCCAGCAAAATGATTGTACCCTCCTCCCACACCATAATGAGATTTTCCTTTAGTTACATCAAACACAGATCTGTCTACAAAGAAATCGGGTAGAAATTAAAATCATCCATTGGAAAAAATAAATTCAAAAAATATAATATAGATAGACAAAGAGTGTACCCAAGAATTCCTAATAGAATGGGTAAGGAATCATCAGTGCCATTGTACAAAACAAGTTCTTCAGCAGTAAACAATCTCTAATCAAAGCAAGTTGTTTATCAGTTTCTCTAGACAAACTTGTTTTTAAAACTAGAGGCAATCAAATGGAAAGGATTCAAAGAGAGGCAGACTACCTGCTTTCGAGGGAAAATGTTGTAAGACTTGAGAGAAAATCTTGAAGCCACAATGAAAGCAATTAGGGTTACGAAAACTGTAACCCCGAAAAAGGGAGACTTCACTAATCTCACAATTTGGGTTGCCATATCCAGTATCTCTTTTTTCCTGTTTTCACAATCACAGATTTAACATATCCTTAAGAAACATTGGGATCAACATGAATCAATAGTCAATACTAATATCTCTCTTTTTTTCTGAAAAAATTGCTGGCATAATTTATAATATGGTTCCTTACTTTTTACCGTAGTTATTAAAGGCACATGGTGCACTTAGGCGCCAGGGTTCCTGGAGCCTTGGCGTGGGCCATAGCGACAGAAGGCGCACTTACAAAAATAAAGATTATAAAACTAAAATAAAAAGGCAATGAATACTAAACCATGACAATATTCTTAATTATAAATAAATTCTAACATGCAATAAACCCCATATTATGAAGCTAAAGTTCAATTGTTCAACTAAATAGTAAATCCTGAGTTGACTAATAGCTACTCCTCCTCAAAACTCTCAAAATTCATCACTCCTCGTCACTATCACACTCCTCGTCACTATCACACTTCTCAAAATTCAAACTCTTGTTCATAAAACAGTTCCTCTTTATCCTCATCAACAAAATCAGTTTCTTCTTCCCCCTCATCTCGAACAACTGCAGGAGCTTTTCCTCAAACACTAGAAGATGATACTTTAGCCCTTTTTCCTACTCCTCTAGTGTTATATGCACTTTCTTCAACTCCTTTTTCCTTTCTCTTTTTAATACTTGTTTTTTTGCTTATTTGGGACCCTCAGATCAGATCACAATTAATTCAACTTTAAAAACCCCTAAAAAGTGCACCTATGTCATCGAGACACGCCTTTGCCAACTGCATCTTGGCTCACAACGGCGCCCCTGGAACGCGCCAGGATGACTGCGCCCGCCATTCAGGATGTTAAGGCGCTAAGGATGGCACCTGGTGCGCCATAAGCCTTAGGCGCACCATTTATAACTGTGCTTTTTACCTAATATGTAAAGCATCATTTGCCCCTCAACTATGTCAGTTGGTTCCATTCCAATGGTGACAATTGACAGTTACTTAGTTAAATCATAACATATTATAGTGAATTAAGCTTATGGGTGACGGAATAACTTTAAAATCAAACCAAAATATTCTTCTGAAACAGAATTCAACTGACGTCTTGCATTTGAGTGGAGAACGCATAATTAACAGATTACTAAATAAAACAAAGTAAATTGATAATCTTTGTTTCATACAATAGAAAGAAACCAGAATCAAATAATTCACACAAAGACACCTAAAATGTAAAAATCAATTCAACAAGTCAAATCACAGAACTTATAAATTTAGCAGTAAAAACATTCTCATTAGAGTTAGCGCATCATACACCGTACCTCTATATAACCTTCACACTCTCAGTTTGCATTTTAAGCTGAATTAACCTCAAAATGTGATCACAGAGCTGCTCCCATCAAATAAAATCCCTTGTTTCACCACCAATTAACCTCAATTGACTGGATAACTTCAATTGCAGCAAATCAACAAATAAGCGATGAGATGGAGGGGGAGGAATGGTGTCTGCGTTTGAGCAAAATCGCGAGAGGTTTGGAAAAGGTGAGAGAGTCTGTCACCTAAACTTAATTGACTGAGGAAAATTGGAACTTTAATTCGAAATGCAGGGATGGAGAGATTGATAGCAGATAGAATCTCAAAATTGAGAGTGTGGAATAGAGAGCAAGAGGAACTGGATGAGATGATTGACCTTCGAAATCGAGAGAGAGAGCCGATACAATCTGTCCGCCGTGGACGCGGTGACCTTCGGAAATTGTAGGCACTGTTGAAAAAATGGTGTTAGAAATGAAGTACAATTTGTAAAATGTTTTACTTTTGGGTAAATTACAGCCATGGCGACTGAACTTTGACAATTTTCCATTGAATTTTAAAAAATAATACAAAAGAAAAACCAATGAACTTGATACTAAATTACGTGTCTATCGCTATTGTTATGATCCCTCATAATAAATAAAATAGTAAGACTTTTTATAATATATGTGTGAGTCCATATTACACGTATTAAAAAGTATGTATGGAAGGTCCTCCATGCCAACGGATATTTCTAATAATTTCTCGTTAACTTTTCTTTTACTCCTTATTTTACCCCTCTTTCCTTATACCAAAGTTAGAAAACTACCAGGATCTGAACTGATGGGGACAAGAGAAATTTTATCTCGAATGATAAATTTAGATGAGGATAGAGTTACTACCCGCGAAGCGTAGAAATACTCACCCTACCCTCAAAAAAACCACATGGGATCTTTGTAATTATATAATCAAACATATATATATATATAATATTATAAATAGTGAATTGATTAATACTTACCGCCCTCATATTGACATTTTTGCATTTTTTATATTTTTCTTTCAAAAACTGTGAATGGTTCTCTCTTTCGATCAAAATTAAAATTCTGAAAGAGTTACAACCTGAGAACTCCGAAAATGGATGGTTACAAGTTGAAAACATTGGACGAGGTATAAATTTCGAGAAAATTTATGTTATTTCCCGCATGTGGTCAGAAAAAACGCTTGGCCAATGGTCAGACGTTTTCTAGGACCGACTGTCCAATGGCCATGCGTTTTTCAGGACCGCCTGTCCAATGGCCAGACGTTTTTCTTAACCGCCTGAGCATATGGGCAGACCAATGTGTAGTATTGGCGATTATTTGAATTTTACACTCGGATTAAGTGAAGTTTTAACAATTATTGTGATTTTTATTTATGTTCACGTGCCATTAGAAGATTTTGGTGGTGACGAGATCGATTACAGTAGCCATTTATGTACCACCGAGATTTTTTAGACAAGTTCAGAAGCAATTAAGTGGGCCAAAAAAGTTGTCATTGAACATGGTTTCGAACTGATTATTGCTTCACATAAAAACAGAGGAAAACAGAAGTTCTTGAGATGTTCTTATGGTGAACGGTACAGTGGAGTTTTGAATAGTTTAGATGCAGCTTTACGAAGGAATACTAAGACAAAATCGTGCAAGTGTAAATTCCAGCTAAAAGTCGTACAATTGCAAGGCTATACCAGTTGGGGGATCATGGTTTCGGAAGGGATTAAGGGTATGCACAACCATTCATTGGTTGTTTATAGAGAGGGATATCAACAGATGAGCGGACTTAGTCCCGCGTTCAAAAAAATAGTGTGAGACATGTTCGGCTTAAACAAAGACGTGTGCTATTTTGGAGAGAGCCGTAAGGGACAAAATGACCCGTATTTAAGGGTGGAGCCGGTCTCCAACCCCCGGACCCTAGGCTGGCTCCGTCCCTAGTGGAATGGGACAGAGGATGAGATGTTTTTGACAATGGGAGAAGATCTAAATGCTCACAACACAAGGAAAGAGAGAAGGAGAATTGCATGTAAAGAGAGTTGATGAATCTTAACTATGGTTAAAGTCTAATCATCATGTTACTTTTTAAAAATTACTATTATGATTATGATTATCTTTATTAATATAAAATATTTAGTATATCCAATTGAGATTTTCTTGAATGACTACAGATTTTAAGTAGTTTAAACTAGACATTTTAAGATTGGGTTTATATATGACTAATCGCCAGCTCTCATAAATTATAACTCTATTTATTTCAAAATAATTGTCACATTGGACTAAATCACACTTATTAAGAAAATGGTTGGTTTACATTAAATTTATAGAAAATAAACTAAAATACCTTTTATCTCTCTTTATTAATAATTATCCTTTTTTGTGTCGCTCATTAAATTGAACCACTCTTTATACATTAAAAATTTAAAATAACAAAATGTGTAATTAATATTAAACTCATTTTTTTAATGAAAGATTGGGACGCGATTAAGAGGTTAGACATCCCAACTAAGTTGGCACCCCTAACGCACTAAACCAACCCTGAATATTATTAATAAAAAAAATTACAAAAGGGGGAGAAAATTAAAGGAAACGAATATGAGCAACATTACAAAGGTCATCGAAAACATGAAATTGGCAAAAATAAGGCGCAGAGTGCCACCAGTGGAGCGCTGACGCAAATTTGCCAAAACAGGCAAGATGATCCGCAGCTTGATTACCTTCCCTGAAGATATGAGTGATTTTGCAGTTCATAGACGAACAACGTGATAAACAGCTTAACCATTCTTGCTTAACCCTCCAAGGAACCGCAATAGATTTTTCACTGAGCAACTTAACCGCATATGCCGAGTCAGATTCAATCCACAAATTGTGCTAGCCTCTTTCCCAGGCAGATTCAATAGCAAAGACGATCGCCATCAGCTCAGTCATATGAGCATAAGAATCGGCAATGGGAAAGGCAAAACAGCCCATTACAAAACCTCTTCCATTTCTGAAAATCCCCCCAGCGCCGGCGATGCCAGGAGCACCCTCAGCAGCCCCGTCGGTGTTAACCTTAATCCAACCTGGCGAGGGCAGACACCAGCGCACCGTAATGAAGTCCGGTTCCGGAGGTGGCCTGACCCGAGACGTTGAAGAGGAGGTCCATTTAGGCTCATGGAAGAGGAAGAAGAGACGGTTCAGAAGAACTTGGATTGAAGGGAGTTCATTTTCAAACACAGCCAGGTTCCTGATATGCCAAATATACCAAACCGTAGTAACCGTCGCCAAGTTCCACAAGCTGCGTTTCTTCGATCGGAAGCCAACCGCTCTAATAACACTAAATAAAGCCTCAAAAGTAGTCACAAAGCAGAGAGTAACCGCAAAGTTATTAAAGACCATCGCCCAAAGACGTCTCGCAATCCAACACGTAACCAAAAGATGATCCAAAGTCTCGATATTGCAATTACACAAGGCACATCTCGAAGCAAGAGAGAAGCCGCGTACCTGAAGATTAACCTGAACCGAAATTTTCCCATGAATTACCAGCCAGCAGGCAAACGAACGACGGGGAGGGACAAATGCATTCCAGATAAAGCGATTCCAGGGAACCGCCGGCGAAACAGAGCGGAGCGAGCTGTACAAGGATTTTGTCGTGAGTTCTCCCAACATGGAATGTTTCCAAATACAGGTGTCGGTTCCATCCCGATTACCTTGAACCCGAAGAATACGAGTCTAGACTTGTTCGGGAAGCCGATCCAAGTTATTCCACGAGTTATCCAACCTGTAATTTCGCACCGGCTCAAAAAGTGTGCACTGATTTTTAGGCGGAATGTCGAGCTGATCATCGACAGACGGGGATATCCACGAGTCGATCCAGAAATTTAGTCGGGAGTTATCTCCGAACCACCACACAATGTCCTCTCTAACTTGTTCATATACCCTCCTCATGGAAGACCAGACCGACGAGTTTGAGATGTATGGATTTGGTAAGCCCGAATGCGTGTGAAAGCGAGTAATCAGAAGCTTAGGGATGAAGCCGTCGCCTTTTAAAAGTTCCCAACTGAACTTCCCAAGAAGTGCTGAATTAAACATACCCATGTTTTTAATTCCCAGTCCACCACACTCTAAAGGTTGAAAACAGATACGCCAGGCAACAGTGCAAAGTTTCCGCTGATCCCTATTTCCCGTCCAAAGAAAATTCCGGAGGGCTTTATCAATTTGTGTGATAAGCGAGACAGGCCATCTGTAAACCATGAATGAGTGGATCAAAGCTCCCGTTAAAGCAGAGTTAATTAGAGTGAGTCTGCCCGCTAGAGAAAGCGCTTGCCCTTTCCAGAGATTGAATTTAGCAATAAAGCGATCCATTAAAGGTTGCAAAAACCTTGCCTTCGGGGCCCCCTGAAAAAGCGGAACACTGAGGTAATTGAAAGGTAAGCTCGCACGCCGAATTCCCAATATGCCGACAAGTCTGTTTTGGCGCTGAATATTGATCCGATTCCCAAAAAACACCTCAGATTTTTCCCAATTAACCGTCTGACCCGAAATTGCTGCATAGAAATCAAAAAGATCCTTGATGCACTTCATGTTCTTTAGGGTAGCCCTGGCAAACAACAACATATCATCTGCATAGAGGAGGTGCGAAGGAAAAGAAGCTTGCCTGTTATATGTCATAGTTTGAAACTGATTGTTCCTGACCAGCTTAGCCAACCACCGACTAAAAAAGTCTTCAGCAATGCCAAAAAGAATCGGGGAAAGAGGATCGCCCTGTCGCACACCACAAGAACAACCAAAAAACCCCTTAATTCTGCCTCCCAGAGCAATAGAGATTCTATCTGATCGAAGAACTTCCAAAATCCAGTCTCTAAATTGCAATGAGAAACCAAATGCTTCCAGAACAGCCAAGAGGAAGTTCCAATCAAGTGTATCAAAAGCCTTTCTAATTTCAATCTTCAAGGCCATGTTACCACCATAACAGTTTTTATTCAACATGTTAATACCTTCAGAAGCCACAACAATACAATGATGAATACTTCGACCAGAAATGAATCCGAATTGATTGTCAGACACAATACGAGAAGCAATAGGGGCCAGCCTGTCTGTGAGAATTTTCGAGATAATTTTATAATTGAAATTACCCATAGCAATTGGCCTAAACTGTTGAATTTCTATAGCATCAGCAGATTTGGGAAGCAGAGTCATAATACTGGAATTCATCCCCGGCAACATGTAGCCCGAAGCAAAAAAACTCTGAACCATCTTACAAAGATCCGTGCTAATTATGTCCCAATACTATTGATATAATACTCCCCCAAAGCCGTCAGGTCCCGGAGAGCTATCTCGGCTCAGATCAAAGACTGTAGACCTAATCTCATCAACCGAAGGCTGCCGAGTTAAAAGTTCATTATCCATCAATGTGACGCAAATCGGAATTACCTCAGTGATTGGGGCATGGTCGACTAGAGACCTGCTGCTTGTGAACAGACTTGAATAATAATCCACGACATGCTGTGCGATCACATTCTCATCGTTGACTAGGACACCATCAATAAGAAGGGTATCAAGAGAGGAATGAGTTTTCCTACCCTTAGCTGCGCGATGGAAATAGCTCGAGTTACGATCCCCCGCTTCAAGCCATTTTTCTCTACTTTTATCCCGAAGGAGAAGCTCCTGTCTGAATAGCTGAAGATCTAAATCTTGTTTTGCTTCCACTTCCTGCATACGGTTTACCTCATTCAGACCCTGAGAAGAAATAACTTGCTGTATACTCGAGAGGCGCAAATTTGCAGCTGCTATATTATTCTCAACTCTACCAAAGATTTCTCTGTTCCAGACCCGGAGCTTAGCCCTTAAAGATTTCAGTTTGTAGCAGAAAAGTTGTGCTGGTGGTAAAGAGACATGAGTACCTTGCCAGTGCGTAAAAACCAAATCCCGCAGCGAGATATGGGTAGTCCACATGGAAAAGAACTGAAACCCGGAATGCCTTACTATCCCATTTTTGCAAACTAATAACAAAGGACTATGATCTGATTGGTAGCGGGAGAGAGCCGTACAGCTGATAGTACTCTAGGAATCAACAAAATCCTCAGACACAAGAGCCCTATCAAGTCTACTTTCAACATGTCCAGGGCCAAACCGACCGTTTGACCAAGTGTACTGCAAGCCTGCATTAGCCACTTCGATAAGCTCATTGTTGTTAATAAAATCACGGAACTCCCTGCAGCTAATATCAAACGGAATGCATCCGGTTTTTTCGTGAGCCCCTGTAATCACATTGAAATCTCCAATAACCATTTTTTCCCTGCTATCATCAATAGCACTGACAGAATCCCAAAGCAGACATCGTCGACCAAAATAATTGCTGCCATATACAAAAGTAAATTGGGAAAAACCCACTGCAGTACCATATCTAATCGTAATGTGCTGATCATGATTCAAAATGATGTTGCAAAGATTGATATTACCGATTTTGCAGAAAAGCCAAATAGAATTACAAGGATTGCTTTCAACAAACTGTAAGCCAATCGAATTCCAGAAAAACGTAGGAATTTTATCCAAAGTAACCATGGGTTCAGAAATACATACCAAATCCGGATGATTTACTTGACAAATGAGCTTCAATGCCCGTTGAGTCCCAGGGTTATTAATTCCCCTGCAATTCCAATACAACACAATCATGTGTAATTGATAATCGGCTTGTTCCGCCCCTTAGAGCGAGAATATGTATTAGTACCCGACATCTTGGCCTTATCCTTCTTTCTAGTTGTTATCGAGTCAGTATCCGCATTTGGAATGTAAATATCATTATTATGAGGTCGTTCTGAAGAACCCGTTGTAGACACCGAGTCGGAGGACCTGTGACGAAAACCTGAAAACAAGACGGTTGAAGCGATTGATTCCGGAAGTTTTGAAAAACAAAAAATATATAAAGAATGATAAGTACATAATAAGGAAGAAAGAGTTATGACGGGTCGCTGTTGCCAATGGGGTGGCTCGCGAATGCTTAGTGGCATGGTGCGAGCGCTTAGTGGCATCCGACGCACGGTCGACGACAGTCGGACGCCCGCTCGACGGCGCGGGGCGCGCGCTCGATGTCCGTCGGATGCACGCATCCAACCACAAGTGGCGCGCGTTCGACGTCCGAGCGATGCACGGGCCCGGTGGCGCGGAGCGCGCTCTCGTCGGTCACGGGGCGTGTGCGCCCGGCAGCGCGGAACGCGCGTTCGACGGCCGCGACGCGTGGGCGCCCGACGGCACGGAACGCACGCTCAACGGTCGCAGGACGTGCGCGCTCGACAGCGCGAGACGTGCCCCGGCGGCCGTTGGGCGAGCACCCACCGACGTCGGGCGAACGCCCAACAGCGGTTGGGCGCGCGCGCCCAACAATTATTGGGCGATCGCCCAACAAATGTTGGGCGATAGCCCAACCCCCTTGGGCGACGCCCGATTATTTTCGGGCGTCGTCCATTCCGCCGGGGATCCGTTTGCCTATAAAAGGCACGGATCCCCATGCATTTAAAAAAAAGGAGGAGGATTCTTTGGAGCTTTCTCACTCTAAACATTTTTAGAGAGAGAGAGTCAATTTTTTGGAGGAAATATATTTTTTTCCCAAAAAAATCCAAATTTTCCCAAAATTAAATTTTTACTAAAAAACGAAAAAAACCGGAAAATCACGACTCGTGGAATCAATCGGCTTCGACTGTCAGATACCGAACTTGAGGTATTATCCGAGGACTAGGCTCGTTTTTATTTTATTTAATTTATTTCTTTTCCTTTTGATAACTTGCCGAATCTGATTTGATATTCTCTGCCAGAGTTACCTGCAAAACAGAACCGGAGACAGGATCTCCGGGAAAACTCTCCGACGATCAAGTCAGTTTTTGTAAGAAGGTTGGTAATTTGACAATAGTATTGCAGGGAAAATTGTGAGCGTACCTTTTTTCCTCGTTCTTAAGGCCTTTTATAGGTGTTTTTTAGGTAACTGCCGAGGGCGGTTACTCCTTAGTGGGCCACGTTCTGAGGGCGGTTCTCCCTTTTTAGGCCATGTCCCTTTCGTGGCTTTCATGGCAACGAACGTGGTTCTGAGTGGGAGTCTTGATGCTCCGTTTAGGAATTCGGGACGGTTACTCGCTTCACCCGTTTCCGCTTATTCGGGTCCTATTCGGGGCGGTTACTCGCTGCGCCCGCTTCCTTTATTCGGGTCTCATCCGATCTTAGACCATAGGTCTAAGTATGGGCTGGGCCTGCGAAATGAATATGACCCGGTTTAGCCTCGCGGGTCATCACATGCCTCCCATTTAGTTTGATACAAGAGCCCTTTAGGGTCTGTTCATAGGGGACGCTTCGTTTTTGCTTGTCTATTCAAAATTCAAAAACTTGTGAATTTTTCCTCTTTCGTTATTTCTTTTCCGGCGTCATCTTTTCCGGCGTTGACCTCTTATTTCCGTCATTTCTCTGTGTTGTCTTTCCCATGTAAGTTTTCCTCTTCATAATTTGTACCTCGTTCGGCTTTTTACTTCTGTTTATTTCTTTTCCTCAACATGTCGAACCCCGACCTTGACTTCGCACCGTTCGATGAGAGCTACGTCCGCGAGGTTTCTCATGAAGTTGATGAGATGGTTGATGAAGTTTCAACCAGTTCTCATGGGTCTGATTCCCACCCCGCTGACTTCCTCCACCTGGCGAATACAACCGACGAGGGTCTAGGTTTTGACCCTAAGAAGTTGATTCCGCCACCTGTCCCAACCCCCCGTTTGTTACCAAAGAGGGACAGGTCGGGAAGCCTAGTTTGTCGCGAGACCATTGAGGATTTGCGGGTGCAATATCCTTGGCTCCAAGGTCTCGAGACCATCATTCCCGGGGAGGATAGAGGACCGAGCGATTACCCAAAGGGGTATTTCACCATTTTCGTCGCCCAGATTATCTGCGGCTTCACTTATCCGCTGGCGGATGAGATTGCTTCCATCCTCGGCGGTTACGGAATCGCACCCGGGCAGTTACATCCAAATGGATGGGCAGAATTGACCCTGGATAAATTTCTGGCGGATTGTTTGGAGGTTCCTTTCTCGCTTAAAATTTTCTCCAAGCTTCATCATTTCAAGAGTTCGGCGGGGTATTTCACTTTCATCCGCCAGAGCGGATACTATGGTTTTGACGAGAAACTGAACAAGATCCGCGAGTGGGATCGCTCTTACTTTTTTATCAAGTTTAATGAGGGAAATCTGAACTTCCTTCGCCATTGGGGCCGGCCCAATATGAAGAGTTTGAACTTCGGTTATCCCAGCGAGGAAGAATCCGCCGTCATCAAGTTCCTGAAGAGTACCCCTCCTTTTGTATGGACATATGATCAGGCCTTCCATATGCTAAGGAGCCGAGTAGCGATTGCCTACCGCGAGGGGGATCGCGTGGTCTATATCCCTTATCGCGTTTTTGTACAAGGTACTTTTTATTTCCAAGTTGATGATTTCTTTTAACCCTTTGCAGGGGTGATCCTTTATCTCAAATCGCTGCAGATCGGGAGGCTAAAGCCTTAGCGAGAAGGAAGAAGCGGATGGCGAGAACCGCCTCCATTGTAGGGGCGGATTCTTCTGGAGGAACGATTCCTTCCATTGAGGCGGCTTCTCCTGTAAGGGCCTCCGTTTCACAAGGTCCCGCTTCTGCCTCCGAGGATCTTCCTTTGACGAGGAAGCGGAAGATAAGTGCGGATACAGAGTCTTCTCGTCCCAAGAAGAAGAACACCTCCGTGTCCCTTACTGTTGGCGGTACACCCGTATCCGCCTCATCCAAAGGAAAGAGCAGTACCCCAATTCATGAGGTATCCTGATCTATTCCCTCTTTCTATATTGCTACTTTTTTCCTCATGAGCTATCTGCTGTTCTCTTGATATTTTTCTTTACGCCTTTGCAGCCAATTCCCGACATCAGCGGATGGTGGACTAGGACCTTTGGTATGGCTGTGAGTTTTTCTTGCAAGGACATTGTCTCTTCCATATGCAATGTCCTCGGGCGGCTTCCCTCTGCTTCCCGTGTGCGCGAACAAGTACCGCTCCCTACCGTTGTGGAGGGGATCGAGAAGCGTTCTGTAGAGGTATATTGTTGCTTGTCATTCTCTTTCAAGGATCTTGCGTCCATTGTAACCGCCTATTTCTATTCGCCCTTTTTTATTCGTGAGCCGTCTTATATGCAGATTATCAATTTCGCTGAGGGCATTCTCCGAAGGGATGCCGAGCGAGCCAAGGAGTTGGAAGGTCTTGGTACTGAATTGGCGACTCAGAAGTCGCTTTATGATGATGTCCAAGGGAAGGTGAAGGTCCTAGAAGGCGCCCTTCAGAAGGCTGTGAGCGAGAAGGAGGAGGCTCTTAAATCTCTTCAGGCTAAGTCCGATGAGCTGCGAAAGGCCCTCGATGATCTAGCTGATTCCAAGGAGACACAAAAGAAGAGGGCTGAGGAAATTCTGGCTGAAGACGGTGCCCGCATCTACTGGTATGGGGAGCGGATTCATGTCGCTTATGAGCATGGACATCAGGGTCTCGTACTTAACCGCCCCAAGGTTCCCATCCCTGAAAAGGATTTAACTGAGAAGTGGGACAAGCTGGAAGCCGAGGATGCTGATATGGATGAGGTACTCCTCTTAGATTGGAAGAGTTTTCAGGAATCTCCAATTATCGGCGAGATCCCTACCCAGAACGCGGAAGAAGGGGCACCACAGGACATCTCTCAGCATGAGCAAGAGGTACCGCCCTCTGAAGCAGTTATTGATTCGAGGGTTGAGGATTCGCTTGAAGTAGATCCGCCCACTAGAGGAGATGAGGGAGTCGCTGGAGGCGAGGAAAGCAATAGGGGTGAAGGAGAGGAAGCTGTAGCATAGTTTAATTTATATTTGGACTTTTTGTATGTAACAAACTGCCCGTATATATTAATTTTCTTTCACTTGCCGCTTTGCCTATACGTGCGATTATTGTCACTTTATTTTCATGTATGATCCTTGCCTTTTGCCGACTTCATACTTGTAATTCTTCATAGTAATTTTTGCTTTCGCTAGGGTGGCCAAACCCTTTTTGCAATTTTTGAGTACTCGTTTATTCGCTTAATTTTATGCCTTACTCTATTATTTTTCTTTCGAAAATAATATAATCATAAGGTTAATCATAAGGTTTTGCGAGTGATGCGTAATCATGCATCCGCCTTTCTTTAATAGGCAACACATTTATGTGTTTTTTGAGTTTAACCCTAAGGGTTTTGCGAGTGATGCGTAATCATGCATCCGCCTTTCTTTAATAGGCAACACATTTATGTGTTTTTTGAGTTTAACCCTAAGGGTTTTGCGAGTGATGCGTAACCATGCATCCGCCTTTCTTTAATAGGCAACACATTTATGTGTTTTTAAGAACAATCCGCATTCGGGCGTAACATATTGAATAAATGTAATAATTGAATACCTTTATTGATAAAGAGAAA
Organism: Euphorbia lathyris; assembly: GCF_963576675.1. Classification (NCBI taxonomy): domain Eukaryota; kingdom Viridiplantae; phylum Streptophyta; class Magnoliopsida; order Malpighiales; family Euphorbiaceae; genus Euphorbia; species Euphorbia lathyris. The sequence goes on along the minus strand of NC_088918.1, from coordinate 74,241,496 downwards.
AGGTTTATTACATAGGTACACTAACTGTGTGGGATCAAAGCCTCATTAAAACCTTTTATCAGAAAACCCAATGGGAAAAACTCATAAAAGGAAAAAGAGTACTCGTCATTTCCTCGAACTACTCGGCCTTTTTATATAGGCGTAGATTCTCTAGATTCTAGGTGCGCGGGAGCTTCTTTCCGCTCATTTCTTCTATTTCAAAAGTGGCTGGTCCCAGCTTCTTGGATACTTTGTATGGTCCGATCCAGTTGACGCCCAACTTGCCTTTGCCATCTCTGGATTGTATTTTATCCGCTTTTTTCAAGACCAAGTCGTTCTCGTTGATTATTACTTTTCGCATTCTTCTGTCATGATATTTCTTGATTCTATTGCGGTATACTGCCATTCGCATGTAAGCTTTTTCTCTTCGTTCCTCCACAGAATCCAAAGCATCTCTAATATTGATAGGATTTTGTGTGTCGCAATAATAAATTATCCGATCTGTGGGCGACGTGATTTCAACAGGTAGGACTGCTTCGGCTCCATAAACTAGCGAGAAAGGTGTTTCACCTGTTGCTGCCTTTACAGAGGTTCTGTATGCCCACAACATATGGGGTATCTCATCCGCCCAACCTGTTTTTTTGTCTCCTAGCCGCTTCTTGATGCCTTGAATCATGGCCCTGTTGGTAACCTCCGTCATACCATTCGATTGGGGATGGTTTACGGAAGAAAAATGATTTTTGATCCCCATGCTTTCGCAGTATGCTTTGAACTTGGCCCAGTTGAACTGGGTGCCATTGTCGGTTATAAGCTTTTGCGGGATTCCAAATCGCATGATAATGTTCTCTCATAAGAACTCGATCATTCACTCAAGTGTTTGTGCGGTTACTGCCTCCGCTTCTACCCATTTGCTGAAGTGGTCAACTGCGACTATCAAGTACTTCCTTTTCTTTATCGTTTCTGGGAATGGACCCACTATATCGATTCCCCATGTTGCGAATGGCCACGCCGTCATTATAGCGATTTGTTCGGCTCCAGGAACATGCTTTTCATTCGCATGTATTTGACAATTGTGACATTCCGCAACCATCTTCTGGGAATCTTCCACCACCTTGGGCCAGTAGTATCCCATCAGTTTGACCTTTCTTGCCTACGCCGCCGAAGCTTCGTGCGCGCCACAAATTCCTTCATGTAATTCTCGCAGCACGTAGTCTCCTTCGTTGCGACTAATGCATTTCAACCATGGACATGTGTACGATTTCCGATATAAAGTTCCATCCCGAATTGAGTATCGAGCTGACTGCCCAATTAGCTTTCTGGCTAAGCTCTTATCAACCGGTAAATCTCCCTGCTCCAGATATTGGCGAATGGGCATCCGCCAATCTTCATCGTCTTCCAGTTCTTCAATGACCATAATCTGATCGACCTCGAATGCTGGTGCCGATTTTATTTCCAAATTGCATGCCTTTTGACTCCATGGTTCTCTACTTGCCGCTGCTTTTGCCAATTCGTCAGCCTTTGCATTTTGGCCTCGCGGAACATGCACCATCTCCCAAACGACTCCTTTGTGCGTTAACTCTTGTGTCAATCTGCCGACTACCTGATGGTATTTTACTAGCTCCTCCTGTTTCACCAGATAATTTTTTGTGATCTGGTTTATCATGAGTTTGGAATCTCTGTAGATTACCACTCTTTCTGGGGTGAGTTCATTGAGCAACTTCAATCCGCATATCATTGCTTCATACTCTGCGGCATTATTGGTAGTTTTGAAAGTTAATTTTACTGCATAGCACAGGCGAATAACCTCCGGGCCCTTGATGACGACTCCCAGCCCAGCTCCATCTGTAGATAATGCCCCATCTGTGTACATGCTCCACTCTTCTTTTTGTGCATTCGGACATTCATCGTCATCCTAGGTGAATTCGTTCACGAAATCGGTGAGTACTTAGCTCTTTAGCGCTGGTCTCCCTTCATAGCGAATATCGAATTCTCCCAGGCGAATTGACCATTCCATCAACCGGCCGGATGCGTCAGGTTTCTGTAATACCTTTCGCATTGGGATGCCAGTTCTCACAATGATAGTATGCGCCTGAAAGTATGGTTTCAATCTAGCCGCCGTGGTTATCACTGCGAGGGCCATTTTGTCCAACTTCGAATACCGGAGTTCTGCATCCTTCAGGACTTTGCTCACGTAGTACACTGGATATTGTTGCCCTTCTTCTTCTCGCACCATCACAATGCATATCGCCATATTGGTGACGGATACGTAGAGAAATAAATCTTCTCCATCCTCCGGCCTACTCATTAAGGGCGGATAACATAGTAATCGCTTTATCCCCTCGAATGCTTCTTGACAATCCGGCGTCCATTCAAAGGACTTGGATTTTTTGATGGCATTGTAGAAAGGTAGACATCTCCTAGCTGAGCATGATATGAATCGCCCTAATGCCACCAACCGCCCATTTAGTCTCTGTACTTCTCTTATGCTCCTCGGCGTTTTCATCTCCATTACTGCTTTAACCTTCTCGGGATTCGCCTCAACTCCCTTGCCGCTAACAATGAAACCCAGGAACTTTCCCGCTCTTGCTCCGAATGTGCATTTTTCTGGGTTTAATTTGAGGCCATATTTGATTAGCACTTCCAGGATTTCTTTGATATTCTGCGGGTGGTCTTGCATTTTCTTGCTTTTGATGATCATGTCATCAACGTAGATCGAGAAGTTCTCGCCGGATTTGTCTGAAAATATCTTGTTCATCATCCTCTGGTATGTTGCTCCCGCGTTTTTCAATCCAAAGGGCATCACCTTGAAGCAATAAGTCGCCTGGTGAGTTATGAACGATGTTTTGATTTCATCCGCCTTCTCCATGGGTATCTGATGGTAACTGGATTTCACGTCGGTGAATGATAAAGCTTCATATCCTGCAGTTCCATCTACCAATATATCAATGTTAGGAAGCGAATACATATCCTTCGGACATGCCTTGTTCAGATCTTTGAAGTCGACGCACATTCTGTACGTTCCATTTGGCTTTTTGACTAGCACCACATTGGCTAACCACTCCGGATAGGTGACTTCTCGAATTGCATCTGACTTTAGCAAATCCGCCACTGCTTTTTCAATCGCCTTTTATCGCTCAGGAGCATGTCCTCTCTTTTTCTGTCGCACTGGGGTTGCACCTTTGTCTACATTCAAACGATGGGTTGCTACGTCTGGACTTATTCCTTTCAGTATTTCATTTGGGGCGGCAAATGCCGACTCACATTGGACCAGCACCTCGGCAATGGCTTTCTTCGTTTCTTCGGGGAGGCCCGTCGTTATTCGCACATTTTTGTCGCTTGAGATGGCGAATAGTTCCGTTTCTCCCAATGCTTCCGCTGGCAACTTCTCCTCTACCCTATCTTCCTCGTCTGGCTTTGGTTCAAGTGACAATGTATAGGCATGTTGAGATACAAGTTGATCACCTTCAACTATGACTCGCCCTTGGTGTGTTGGTAAATGTAATGTTAAATGCTTCATTGAGATGAGCGACTCCGTTTCTGACAGGAATGGGCGTCCCAGAATTATGTTGTAGGCCAATAGGAGATCAATAATTGCGAATTCTAAATCACCTCGCCATTTTAGCTTTTTATCGCCCATTTCTGCCTCCAACACCACCTGTCCACTTGTTTGAGAGGATTGACCCCCAAAACTTGTTACATCCATGAATGTATGTTCCACTCGCTCGTCATTAATTCCCAACTTGTTGAATGCAGTCTGAGTAATAACATTACAAGAAATGCCAGTATCAATAAGGACCCGCTTGACGTCCCATCCTTCTACAACCATTGTAATCACCAAAGCATCCGCATGCGGCTCCGTGATTCGCGCGAATGAGTAATTGAGGGCATCCCCCCTATGAGTGTTGCTTTTTCGATGTTCACGGCGAGCTCTTTTTGTTGGAGGCTCATAGATCCCGCCGGCTATCACGTTTATCACTCCTTTTTTCTGCTTCTTTTCGGGCCTTGCCTCTTCTTCATGTGGTAACGTTGCTTTCTCGTCACTAGTCTCCTTTCGTACAAATTGATTCAGCTTGCCCCTTTCGATCAGCCTTTCAATCTCCTTCTTCAATTCATAGCAATCGTTCGTGTCGTGGCCGTTCAATCTGTGAAACCTGCAATATTTGTTAGGATGTCGCCCCAAACTGGTTCGACCTTTTACCTCGGGGAACCGCACATCCTTCTTCAGGGGGCTCTTTTCGATCCAAAGTAACACCTCCTGGCGAGTCGTGTTTAATGGTGTCTAATATCCGCCACTTTGAAAGGGGCGATCGCCTCTTCGAACAAAATTACTTTTGGACTGGGTATGGCGCCGATTGTCCGAAGTGGATCTAGCGGCATCTCTTTCTCGCCGGGTTTGAGCCCTATGTTCCCTGTTGACATCATCCACTTCCATGAATTCCTTTGCTATTTTCATGAGTTCGGCCACTGTGCGCGGCTTGTTGCGGATGATTTCCTCCCGCATACTCCAATCTGTGGTTCCATCTGCCATGATGTTGCGGATGCTCACGATATCCGGGTTTTGCAATCGCACCAGAATATCGTTGAATGCGACAACAAATTCCCTTAGGGAATTATAGTTCCTCTGTTTGATCTCCTTCAGCTGCCTATCCGTCACATCCGCTGCCTTACAGCCCACAAATTTTGCACAGAAATCCCGACTATATTGATGCCAATTGTGAATAGATTCTGCGGGTAAAGATCGAAACCAATCAGATGCGGCTCCGCCCAAAGTTGTCGAGAATAACCTGCAAATGATGCTTTCACTCGCTCCTGCAACATCCATTAGTTCTCTGTAGTTCCTGACATGAGCCTCAGGATTAGAATTTGGATCCCCATAGTATTTAGGTATCGCGGGCGCTTTGATTCTGTGATCTGGAATGAATTCCCGCAACGAAGGGGCAAAAGGTGAATCGCTCTGGACCTCTGCTCTTGGCCTAGGCGAGTACCCCATTCGCTCCATCATGCTTCGTAATTGATCTTCTAAGTCAATATCGGGTATTCGCCGGACTTCTTCCATTCGCTGATGGTGAATTCTGGGTGGCATCCACCCGCCCATCGGTGTTGAGACATGTGCCTGTTGGGGGACTAACCGCTGTCCCGTTATAGGATCAAAGTTCCATGTGTGCTCTCGCCCAGGAGTCATCAACTCCGAATGTCTGTGAGGAAAAGGTTCCACTTGCTGTAGCGGAAGAGTGCCTTGCACTCCTGGCAACGGTTGGGATGGCTGCCAGGTCGGATGTATCATCGTAATGAGATCTGGGTGCGAGTAGTTGCTCGGGTGGCTGTGTGGGTTTGTGCGACTACTCTGGCCCACTTGATTTGGCGCCTGAGATGGCTGCGGGAGGGCCGATATGACAGGGATAGTCGGTGATTGTGTTGAGATAACCACAGGTTCTTGAGGAGCAGCCGCCACGGCGGTATTGTGTTCGGCGAGGGCAGTTAGTAAATTAATCATTCGATCTCCAGCCGCCTGGCTCATGTTCGAAGCCAAGACTTGTCCTGCCATCTGCACGAAATCACTATTGGACATTTCCATCTCAGTTTGCACTTGGACTTCTAATAAGGGACTCAATTGTCCCGAAGGACCCGATGAGCTAGGCACCACAGGCTGTGTACTTGTAGGTTGCGAATTCGCAATCCGTGGTCCCCTGGAGTTCATACTGGTTGATCTAGTGGTAACGCCGGTCGTTCGTGATGGTTCTGACATGTTCTTCGCGTACCTTTAACCAAATGTTGATAAAAAAGGTCCACGTTCACCGCACCAATGATAACTTGCCGGATCCGATTTGATATTCTCTGCCAGAGTTACCTGCAAAACAGAACCGGAGACAGGATCTCCGGGAAAACTCTCCGACGATCAAGTCAGTTTTTGTAAGAAGGTTGGTAATTTGACAATAGTATTGCGGGGAAAATTGTGAGCGTACCTTTTTCCCTCGTTCTTAGGGCCTTTTATAGGTGTTTTTTAGGTAACCGCCGAGGGCGGTTACTCCTTAGTGGGCCACGTTCTGAGGGCGGTTCCCCCTTTTTAGGCCATGTCCCTTTCGTGGCTTTCATGGCAACGAACGTGGTTCTGAGTGGGAGTCTTGATGCTCCGTTTAGGAATTCGGGGCGGTTACTCGCTTCACCCGTTTCCGCTTATTCGGGTCCCATTCGGGGCGGTTACTCGCTGCGCCCGCTTCCTTTATTCGGGTCTCATCTGATCTTAGACCATAGGTATAAGTATGGGCTGGGCCTGCGAAATGAATATGACCCGGTTTAGCCTCGCGGGTCATCACCTTTATTTATTTTTATGTTATAATTTTATTTATTTTGTCATTTATTTATTTATCACGTTTTATTTAATTTTTCGTATTTATTTAATTCCCGTCTCTTGTTAGATAAACGTTCGGTTTTGTTTTGAAGTAAAAAACCTCGTGTTGATATCCCAATACGAACCGTGATCCGATTAAAAGGTAGTCCGGGTATCGAAAACGTTGTAATTATAAGTTTTAACTAAAAAAATTTCAGATAATGTTTTAAAATAAAAACGTCGTTTTAGGAACTTCCGTTATTGACTATGATCCATTTTTGGTAGTTCGGAAATCCGAAACGATTGAGTTAGACTTAATTTAAAGCTTTTGAATAAATCTGGAAACAATTGGAGTGCTGCTGTAATTTTCCGTTTCTGTCACTAATTGCTGTTTACCGACGGATTTTCTGTCTGTAAATCTGCTGGAATGTAAAAAATGTTGTTTTGGTCCATGTTTCTTAACTTTTAAGATTTTGGTCCTTTATATATATATATGTATTTATGTAATATATATTTTCAAACTATTTTTAGACATTTGATACATATAGTTATTTAGAATGTTTATATATCTTTTTTTATTTTATTTTAAATATAAGTATATGTATATATATCTTTTCTTTTCTTTTTCCTAAGGATAATGAATTTTATTTTAAAATGATATTTACTTGGGTGTTTTGGGAGTGATTAATTAGTAGACATTTTGTGGATAAATGGATATTATTTTGACATTTAAATTACATTAGGTATGTATATATATAGTTTTGGGCTATTTGGGCTATATTAGTTATTATTAGATAAAACTATTTAGGGGACAAATGATATTTTCTTATTTAGGGGTTTTATTTATTATTTTCACATATTTAAAGTAAAAATGTATTATACTTAGTATTTTCATTATTATTCCTTATATATGTATTATATAGTATCTTTTTCACTTATCCTTATTTCATGTTTCCTTTTTTGGCTAAAATGTATATATATACCTATATTATTTTCTTTATTCTTTTGGGCCATTTAGGGGTCCATGTTTCAAATGGGCTTTATTTGGGAGTGAATTTTGATTTAATATGTTTATTGTTGTAATTATGACAAGTAAAGAGTCCATTGAGTGAAAAGGGAAAAATAAATCACAAAAAGAGTTTTCAAGTTAATTATTTGAACTAATGGATTTTTAGAGGTTCCTAATGTAAATAAATAGTGTTTTCTTGACATTTCAAATCGTTTCTTAAAACACCACGTTTTAAAACCTTAGTCCGTTCCAACGATGGATTAAGCGAACCTTGTAATTAAAATCGTTTTCATTATAAATAATAGAGTTTTGAATCGTTTTCTTAAATGATTTGTACAAAATAAATTGACTTGTATGCTTAACCACGTTTTCTTATTAAAGGTTTTTACCTTAATGTTTTCAAACACTTGAGTCGTTCCAACGGCGATTCAGGCGGACTTCATCAAACGGGGTTTTGAAACGTACCTAAATCGTTCCAACGGCGATTAAGGTACGAACCATGTAAATAAACTCGTTTTGGGGAAATGAGTTAGTATAGAATTAACACGCAACACGACATGTAAATCCCGTGGTAAATAAACCACTTCTTTCTTCCTCCCCTCTCTTCGTATGTATATCAAATTGATGTAAATGGGTGATTCTTTACTAAAGTGGCTTTTCAATAATATATGCTCAAAACGGTTTCTAAAAAGAGAAAGAAAAGGTTTCAAATGAATTTTAAACTTAAAGAAGTATACGATTAGTCCGTTATCGCCTAACATGCTGAGTAGGAGGCCGGTGGTTCATAATCGGGCGATGTCGGGGTGCCTAGTAGCCTTTCTCCGGAAAGGAGCTAGCCTTCTCGGCTCGTACCTAAGTTTCCCGAACCCACACCGGTCTCCCGCAAGGGATCGGTGTTCATTTTCCCATTCGTGGGTGGCGACTCTTCCATATCTCCGAGCTCCGGTCCTGCCGAGCAGCTTGATTCCATGATTGGTTGCTTTCGGCGCCAATCACCGCTTACGTCACCATGAGGTATCCACCCCCCGGTCCGCCCGGGAGATTAGGCCGCGGCACCTCGTCTAACAAGTGGTGACTCTACTGGGGAAGCGAGAAATTTGATTCCGGAAGGCGTGTATTAAGCCCTTAACGGGGACGGATCGTATTATTTCTTTTCGTATGCATTCATGTGCATTATTGCAAACCTTTTGGGTAATTTCCGCGAAACCTCTAGCGAGAGTCCATTCGTCGCTCGAAAGAGGCTAGTGTAAGTTCCCCCTTACAGTAAGGCGCCAAAGGGTCCCCATCCATTCGTTAGGGGCGAATTTGTGCGGTCCTGTGAGGTCCCGCGATCAGCCGTGTCAGCATATAGTAGCCTTAGAAGTTGCCATAGGATTACCCGTTACTATTTTTGGTGTGATAAATGAATCAGTTCGTGTTTTCAAAATCGCCATGATACGTGTCTAAATCCTAAAGTATGTAAAGGAAATGAAACGATGCGTTAATATATACTCTTGAATCGGCGTACTAATTACCCTAAAACATCGAAATGATTTAAACTAAAGACGACTTAGTCATCTCGTATGAATGAACATGTGCGGCCCGCCTTGTCCCTTTCTGTGTCCCGACGAAGGCACATGTTCAGGAAATGCGTTACGACGTAAGCACGTATTAGTATGCGTCGGTTTGGTGTTAAGGATAGTTACATTTCGATACAAAAGACTATATTAATAGTAGCCGTTATTCACATTCTTTAATAAATTGGGATAAAACGAGATCATAACGAAACGAAAACGAAGAACATTTCTGTTTCGAACGACCCTGTCATAACGTGAAAAGTTTCGCGCACGTAGCCCGTCCCTTCCGAATAAAAGACGAGCTTTTACGTTATGCTCCGTGTCGTTCTTAAGAGAAATGGACGTGTCCGCAGAAGTGACTAAGAAAAGAAAAGCAAAAAAAATGAACTAAACGACCAAAATCATTCCGAATCTACGATATATGTCAATACCGAGAGTAGTTAAAGAAAATAAACCAATGTCGTTGAATGCGTGCCTCGAACGAGTGTATACCCCGTTTGAAATCACGAAGCCGAATTAAGCCAAACCATATAATTGCGCCATATGGACGAGACTGCGGGTTTTGACTAACGACTCGATCATTTCGACCGTTACCAAAACTGCAAGAAATATGGCCCGATGTACGTGTTTGCTTAAGTCGTGTCTAAAGGAAAGAGAACGGTGATATCCTCGCTTTGAATAAGCATGCGATTCAATGAAGCGTTGATTTTCTATAACCACACTAAGATGATATATCCCGTGGATTGGGAAGAACAACGAACTGTAGCTAAAATGAGCAAGCGGTGATATCCATCTTTTCACGTAGCTAAAATGAGCAAACGGATCCTCAACGCTAAGAACAATCGCGTTACGCGATGAGTCCGTTCCCTAAAATAAAATCCAAAAGTGATTCCATCACTAAATAAACATGTGGTTACGTCTCTCGATAGATCCAAAAGATCCCGTTGTAATCTAAAAATCGAGACACGAACCCGCGCGAATAAAAAGGAACGAGTCATTGACAATAACGAACGATTGGACTAGAAGAATAACTCGTACCACGTCTAAAAACTGAGATGCGCTCAAAGGGAGTCAAAACCCGAACTAATGCGTCTCACGAAAGGACGAAAGATGATTTATTCCGAAAGGACAATCCAACTTGGTCGATTTCTTAGTCACTGAACGTTGATACGTCAAAACGAACTGTATTGTCTGATGACTGATCTACTTTTCCGCAATAATCGACGGCATCACGCGTCCCATGGACCGCAATGTGAGCCCCAAACCAAAATCCTAGGAAAGAGACTTGGACCATCGAGTGTGTGGAGGAATAAGGGTGGAAGAGAGATGTTGTGATACGTGTAATTAGACTAACGTTTGTTCTTCTTATCTTATATATCCGTAAATAAATAAACGCACACACCACGAATCATGCATATAAAATCATGCATACATACTAATGGATACCGTTCGCGCAGACGTCATCATTAAGCGATTGTGGTACCGAGAGAGCAGTCGGCTAGTTAGGCAGTTTGACCAGTTACAGATTGACAGTTCTGAATCGGCAGTTGTGGCTTCGGAATCATCTTCGTCCGAGTATACTCAGTCTTCAGCTAGTATGTCTGCGACTGACGAAAAAGTGGCCGGATTGGAAAACTCTGTGAACAACATTAATGAGCAGTTAGCGGTGATAGCGGCCCAGTTAGCTAAGCTGGCCATGAGAGATGACAAAAGTGGCAGTAAACACGCTGAGAATGAGGTGAACGATGGCCCTCGCTTTGGGAACGAGGATGATTATCAGGATTATATTCGAAAACAGCTTGAGAAAGAGAAAGCTAAGGAAGAGGAGTGGAAACAACACATCACGCAGGAGGTGCAGGATCTACGTGGGGGAAGTTCCGGGAGTCAGGACTTTTATAACTTGAAGAATTGTTTATCGGCAACGGCTTTGCCTTTGAAATTTCGGCTCCCTGACATGAAAAAGTTCGATGGAACTGGGGATCCCACTGCCCATATGAATCAGTATGTCGCTGTAATAAAGCACACGATCCTGACTGAGGATCAAGTCCTGGGACTGTTTAACACTTACCTAGAGGGGGCTGCCCTCACATGGTTTCATGCATTGCCGATGGTAACGAAGAGGGATTGGAAGGAATTAGCGAAGTCATTCATCGCTCAGTATAGCTTCAATACCATGCTTGAGGTCACTTTGAAAGAGCTAGAGAGCACTGAGCAGCAGACCGGGGAGTCATTTTCCGATTTTGTAAGGAGATGGAGGGCCAAGGCCGCGGTTATGAAACAAAAGCCGCTTGAGCAGGATCAGATCCGAATGGTAGTCGGTAACACATTGCCGTATATTAAGAATGAGTTGCGGTATATGCCTTTTACCGATTTCAATCAGATGTATAGCTGTGCCTTGACCGTTGAGGGGGATGGAGAGCCGAAGAAAGCATACACTAAATGGACGAAGTCTAGGTATAGTGCCGGAGGGCTGAGTGCGAGTGCAGAATCTGCAGCAGTGAAAGTGCTTGATCTTAATGCTATCGAAAAGAGGCGGTTCGCCAAATTTGATCAGACTTATGCAAAGGTTTTCGAACGTTTGCAGAAGAAAGGACTATTGAAAGCCCTTACCCCTTATAACAAATCTCCACCTACTCCGCAGATACAGGCTAGAGGGTATTGTGAGTTCCACAGCAGTTATGGGCATACAATTGAGAATTGTGAGAGGCTGAAACACGAAATCCAGGATTTAATTGAGGAGAAAAAGATAGTTGATCCTTCGTCAGCAAACCCTTCCACTAGGCGTAATCCATTGCCTAATCATAGGGTGAGCATGATCGGAGTTGGTTTGACAGAATGCGTAGTGATGGAATCCTTCGAGGAGAACGTAGAGGAGTTGTTGGACTCCGATGAGAAGAATAATGTGGGAAATGGTTTGTATGTGTCGGCTTTGGAAGAGGAGCCAACGGAAGGAGTGATGGATGATAGAACTGAAACTGAGGAGACCGAGGAAGTCTCATCTCGGAGGATCATGCCTGTGTTGAAATTGTTTAGTGGGGTAGAAGACCCCGAAGCTCATTTGTATGGATACGTGTGTGCTATGTTTGGAGAGCCATACAAAGTGGAAGAAGTCGCTCCATGGTTCCATCTTTCGCTGGTGGGCGAACCTTTGAAGTGGTTTCAATCGCTACCTGACGCGACTAAGCATGATTGGTCACTGATGTCAAGCTTGTTTTTGATGAAGTATCGAAGAGACAAAATACGGGCAGGGGAATATAGCGCGATGCAAATTGGGCCTATCAAACGTCTGTTTCCAACTGTCAACAAGTATAATGAAGGGAAGGACCCCATGGAGCACTTGCATTTTTATCTGTCGGCTATGGGTCCTCTAGGTTTCAAAGAGGAGGAGATCACGAGCTTGTTTTGCAACTCATTGGCAGGAGATTCACTAGTGTGGTACATGTCTCTTCCAATGCACGTTAAAGCAGATTGGGCAAAAATGACTAAGAGATTCATCAAGAAATACGCCGCACGGGAATGTCCAGAGGAAATGCCTGCATTACCCGAAGAGGAGACACCTGAAGCAGTAACATCCATGTCTAAGTATAAGGGAGATGAGAACCCCATTGATCACATAAACCGTTTCCGTGCCTACATGTTTGACGCGGGACTCTACCGAAGTGAGTTAGTCCAACATTTTCCAAAGACACTCATAGGAGAAGCTTTGATATGGCACCGAATGCTCACGGCAAAGACAAAAGGGGATTGGGGATCCCTCATGGAGGCCTTTGTGCAGAGGTATGAGAGGTACATTCCATGGACAGGGTCGTTGGAAGATTTAGAAAGGATCAGGCAATTCCCCGAGGAACCATTTGTGGATTATGCTAGAAGATGGAGGTTCAAGTATGCCTCGTGTCGGGTCACCTTGAGTGATCAGGAGCAACTCATGTGCATCCGGAAGGGTGCTATTCCACTCGTGGCTAGAAGAATGAATGGAGTGTTCCTCAAGGACTATGAAGAACTGATAGGCTGGGCTCGGTATGGATCGTCGGACCCTTCCTACATAAATCCGAATGTCCCTCACATAATGGATCTGATGGTCGTGGACGTTTGGGGAAGTTCCTCCGACGAGGAAGGTATCAATCAGAGGGTTCCGATCAACATCTGGGACGAGTCTAATGATGAGTCGGAAGTGGCTGTTAGCGCCGAAGGAAAGATTCTGCCAGGATTTGAGATCTTTGATGATGTTGCCGACTGGGGCAGTGGAAAAGCGAGCTGCTTTGTCGAGGAGATTATGGTGCTAGACTTGAATGCCGAGGAGCAAGTCATCACCATTGAAGCAACTGCGGGAGCGGTGGACGAGCCTAGTACCTCCAAAGTTCATGAGAAACCCGAGGACCTCGATGATGAAAATTGTGTTACTGCTTTGCTTGAATCAGACGATGTAATCGCCAATACTATCAATGAAATGAATTCTGATTTTGCTTACTTGCTTGATGTTGATCGTGATCATTCCATGCATTCTCATTCATATAACATGCCTACATTTGAAATCAATACAATAGAAATGTCAACTTTCAATCTTGGCACGGATGAAAATCCTAAACTTATACAAATTGCTCAAGAATTAACTATTGAAGAGAGGAAAGAATTTGAGAGAATAATAAAAAAATACGAAATAGTGTTTGCTTGGACATACGAAGACATGCCTGGAATTGATCAATCAATCGTAACTCACCGTATTCCAACATATCCCGAGGCGAGGCCCGTAAAGCAGAAGCTCCGACGCATGAGACCGGAATGGGCAGATAAGATCAGAGAGGAAGTGAAGAAGCAGTTAGAAGTAGGGTTCATCGAAGTAATCGACTATCCCCCTTGGGTCGCAAATGTAGTGCCCATCGCAAAGAAGGACGGCAAAGTAAGAATGTACGTCGATTATAGAGATCTTAACAAGGCGTGCCCCAAAGATGAATTCGCATTGCCTCATATTGACGTGTTGATCGACAGTGCAGCATCAAGTGTCTTACACACGAATGTGGACGGTTTCATGGGCTACATGCAAGTTCAGATGGCCGAAAAACACAAAGCAAAAACCTCGTTCACAACTGAGTGGGGAACATACTGCTACAGGGTAATGCCGTTTGGTTTGAAGAATGCCGGGGCAACTTACCAGCGAATGGCTACAGCACTGTTCCATGATATGATACACAAGGAGGTGGAAGTTTATGTGGATGACATGATGGTCAAATCAGAGACGAGAGAGGGGCACTTTGCTGCACTCGAGAAGTTTTTGGCCCGAATTGCAGAATTCAAACTAAGGTTAAACCCGAAGAAGTGCTTCTTCGGCGTTTCATCGGGGAAAATCTTAGGCTATATAATCGGAAACAAGGGAATTGAGGTAGATCCCGACAAAGTGAAAGCTATACAGGAAATGCCGGCACCGAAGAATGAGAAAGAAGTGAGAGGGTTTCTGGGGCAGGTTCAATATATCAGTCGATTCATAGCAAGACTCACCGCAATCTGCGAGCCCATCTTTAAGTTGCTACGGAAAGATCAACCCATGATTTGGAATGATAAGTGTCAGCAAGCCTTAGAGAAGGTCCGGGACTACTTGTCTAACCCACCAGTGCTGAAACCGCCTAAACTGGGAAAACCTCTTCTCCTCTACATAGCGATTGAAGAGCGATCCATTGGGGCAATGCTGGCCCAAGAGGGAGACACTGGTGTTGAGCACGCGGTGTATTATCTGAGTAAGAAGTTCCTGGAGTACGAGCTCAAATACAACATGATCGAAAAGACGTATGTGGCAGTAGTATGGCTAACGAAGAAACTACGGCATTATTTTCAATCATATAAAGTGATTATTATTTCTCGGATGGACCCCGTAAAGTATCTGTACCGAACTCCATCTTGGACAGGGAAACTAGCCCGATGGTTACTACTTTTATCCGAGTTTGACATTGAATATGTAACGAAGAAGGTTATCAAAGGGAGGGCCGTGGCAGAGTTTCTGGCCAACCAACCTCTGAATATAGAAGAGGAAGAGATAAGCTATGATTTCCCCGATGAACACTTGAACACAATAGAAGTTATACCTTGGAAAATGTTCTTTGATGGAGCAGTTAATTCGAATGGAGCCGGAGTAGGGGTATTACTTATCTCACCAGAGGGAGAAAGGATCCCGATGGCCAAGAAGTTGTCGTTCCCTCTTACCAATAATATGGCCGAATATGAAGCGTGCATTTATGGTTTAGAGTCTTTAGCGGCACTAGGAGCATCATACGTCGAAATTTGGGGTGACTCAAAGTTGATCATCGAACAGGCACAAGGAAACTGGGAAGTGAGGGAAGAAAGGCTACGTCCATATCTAGATCAGCTAGAAGGGTTGGCACAAAGATTCAAGGAATGTCGTTTCTATCATATTCCTTGAGCACAGAACCAGGCAGCGGATGCTTTGGCCACTTTGGTGTCAGTTTGGGACAACCCCCGGAACCTTGCCTCGAAACCGTTGGTATTGAGGAGATCTCATAAACCATGCTACGAGGACGTAATGCTGTTAGGGTAGATGAAAAACCGTGGTATTTCGATATCGTGAACTTCATGAAGCACGGAACATATCCGGCAGAGTCAGAACCGAGGGATCAAGCTGTGATTAGAAGGTTAGCTCGGCAGTTCGTCATCCACAATGACTTACTTTACAAAAGGCACATCGATGGGTTACAACTAAGGTGCTTGGATGTGGGAGAAGCCCGCGAGGCAATGGAATCAGTACATTCAGGAATTTGCGGGGCCCATATGGGAGGAGCAGTGTTAGCCAAGAAAATCATCAGACAAGGCTTCTATTGGCTCACCATGGAAAGAGATTGTAGCGAGTATGCGAAGAAATGCCACGATTGTCAAATCCACGGCGATTGTAGTCATCTTCCAGCCATGGAATTACATGTGTTAGCACTTATTTGGCCATTCGCGGCTTGGGGCATTGACATCATTGGTGAGGTAAGGCCTAATGCTTCAAACGGGCACAAGTTTATTGCAGTCGCCATCGATTATTTCACCAAGTGGGTAAAGGCAGAGTCGTTTAGCAAATTGGGATCCAAGCAGATGAGAAAGTTCATTGAGAAACACTTGATCACCAGGTTCGGAGTGCCTCATCACATGATCACGGATAATGGGGTCCAGTTTCAGGGGGAAGTAAGAAGTCTCTTCCGAGAATATGGCATTGAACATCACAGATCTTCTCCGTACCGTCCACAAGCTAATGGGGCAGTAGAAGCAGCTAATAAGAATCTTAAGAGGATTCTCGTAAAAACGGTGGAATCACATCGGAATTGGCATGAGCAGCTCCCACTCGCATTATGGGCTTATCGCACGACAGTCAGAACCTCGACTGGGGCGACGCCATTCTCCTTGGTATACGGAACAGAAGTAGTCCTGCCGATTGAGATCGAAAAGCGATCATTGAGAATCGCAGTGGAAGCAGAAATCCCCGAGACGGAATGGGTGAAGAAGTGATATGAGCAGTGGGCTTTGGTTGACGAGAAAAGGATGGAAGCCCTTTACCATGTACAGTTATATCAAAGAAGGATGGCTCGAGCTTTCAATAAAAAGGTCAAGACTAGTCCTATCAAAGAAGGAGATTTGGTGCTGAAACAGATTCGTGTGACGCACACCGACCCTAGGGGCAAGTTTAAACCTAACTGGGAAGGGCCATTCGTCGTGAAGAAGATACTAAGCAAAGGAGCGGTGAAGTTAACTACCATGGACGGCATGGAATTCTCTGAACCTACCAACCTGGATAGGCTTAAGAAATACTTTTCGTAAAAAAAAAAAGAGAAAAAGAAAGAAAAATTCCCGATAGGTTGAAAACCCGCAAAGGGCGACCTATGCAACAATAAGGGAAATCCCAATGGGTGAAAACCCGAAAGGGCACTCATTTAAAAATTCCGGGATAGTAAAAGGAGAGGAGAAAAATCGCCGGGATCCGAAAACCGAAAGGCGGGTCCTGGTAACAATAGTTATAACTTGAGCAGTTACAAAAACAATGTATAAGAGGCTAAGTATTTCTGTTGTTTGTAAATAAATAAAGGCATGAATATATTTGACGAGAATGATTGGAATCATCACAATCTACTGAATGTATGGTAATATTAATCATGAGTTATACATTTCCTATCTTACTGTTCACAAAAAAAACCTACCTACTATCCACCCCACTCCCTATACATCAGCTATACATCGGGGTAACTCTAATGAAAACTACAAAGCAATACATAATAAGCCTAATATGGAGGGAAGTCCCAGTAGGCCTCAAACCCCCTCAAGTGCGATGCCCGCTCCGCAGATAGTGTCTCCTCGGCAGCTCGGAGTCTCTCATCGGCAACTCATGCTCTCTCCTCGGCAACTCGTGCTCTCTCCTCGGCAGCTAGGCGTCCAATCGTCTCATCACGTGCCCTCTCCTCAACGATAAGACGTCCAACAGTCTCCCTCCGCATCACCTTCGACCAGTGGTCGTTCCGCTCTTGGTACACCTGGCCAACCCTGGCATCGGCCTCCCGCACCGACTCACTCCGTCTCCGCTCATGGGCGTGAAGATCGCTCTAAAAAAGGAAAAAAAAAAGAAAAACAGATGTGAAAAAAAAGAGAAAAAAACGAAGCAGCATAGGCAAGAACAGAAATCATACATACATGCATGCATTCCACTACACTAAAATAAAGTAAGGATACATACCAGGTGATCGGCGCAACGCAAGCTGAGGCGGTCTCGGAGGTAACCGGACAGTCCCACATAATCTGTACAGGTCTCTCTCGTAGTCAGAGAAGCGTCTGAAGGATCAAATGGGACCCTCGAGGTAAAGATAGAAGGAGCCGCCTCGACCCCCGCATAAGCTGCCCCGGACTCATCGTAACAAACCGTGGCAAAATCTCTCCCGTAGTCCGGTACGGGCACGCCTAGGGAAGACCTCTCCGGTCGGGCGGCACTGGAGGACTCGCCGATATAGTAGGGTGGCTCGTCTACGGATGTCTGAGCTCGAGTACCATCAAAGAAGTCCGACAGGTGAGCGCTCCTCCAGGACCCCTCCTGCAAATAAAAACACAATAAATACTGCTAACCATCTCATGAATAAAAGGTAAAAAGCGGAATCACTTACCGGGACCTCCTCCTGACCGAAGACTGCCGCGACAGCCTCCCTCGAAAATACGTCTGCCATCGGATCCACCTCCATCGCTACCGTCGGGGCATCCCTCGCACTCAACAGAGTTGACAGGTAGGGATCACGGCCCCCGGCATTAAGCCACACCTCTCTACCGACAAACCGACGGGTCAAGTCCTGACGGATGACCGACAGGGGCATGGTCCGTACTGCGAACATGGAAACGGGAATCTCGCCCGGTGTTCAGTGTGCGTCACTAACCCCGGTGATGCCTCGGTCCCCCAAATACCATGCCCGCACGCAGGGGCCGGTGAGCACGCATTGCTGCTCCTGGATCACAGATACATACATGTAATCGGGACCGAAGTCGAGGTCGTCCCACCTGAACTTAATCTAAAAAAAAAAACACAAAGAGAAAGTCAGAACGGTTCAAACAAGAATCTAGCACGACTAGACGACATCTACCTGTCCCAGGGTCAGCGAGTCAATCCAATCTAGGAGCCGCGCCACTGTCCGTCTCCTCTCGGTGCCTAGGTTAAAATCTCTCCATCGGGTCATGAGAGGGAGCCTCGGTACTCGTGGCCGAGGCCGAGACTGGCTGGGAAGAATCCGCCTCTCATACGCCCAAACCTGCGGTAAAAACAAAGATTATAAGTGTGAAAAGCGCAAAGAAGATAAAATGGGCGAGTCAGGGGCGCGTCACGTACCAGCAGGGCAAAGGTGTAACCACCGAAGTCCTTGCGCTTCCGGCAAGTCAGATCCAAAAATTTATATAGAAAGGCTAGACCTGCCCCCGCCCAATCATAGGAAGCCGCCGTATCCAAATCACTGAGTGCCTGAATAAGACCCGCGTGTACCTTTCCGCCCTTGGTGCGGAAAATCGTCTCGCTCAGAGTATACACTAAGAAACTACGAACTGCCAAGTCAGTATCGTCTGTCTCACAAAAATCTCGGCGACTCAAAAGGCTCGCAGTAGAAATAAACTTCACCGGAGTAGATCTGGCGCCTGGACAAACTCCCGGCCCAATCAAAGCAGCAAGCCTAGCGAGGTTAACCCGCGGTCGCATCAGGTCGAAATGAAAGGGATCTGGAGTGCTGCTCCCCCGCAGCCCCGTCAACAAAGAGAAATCTCTGGGCGAGATGGTCATCTCCCCAAAGGAAAGATGGAAGGTGTGGGTCGAGTCAACCCACCGCTCGCATAAGGCACGTAGGCCAAAATGATCACACACCCCGTTGGTGCGGGGCAGCGCTGAAATAAAGGGCTCGAAGCCCAACTCGTGCACACGGGCTCTCGCCGCGGCGCCTAGCCTAGCATACCACGAATGAATCTCGACCGTAGTCCCGGAAATCTCGATGAACTAGAAAGAACAAGACAAGAAAATTTAAATACGATTCCTAAAGCGTACGATTGATGAAAACGCGTTAAGACTAGGTATTCTTTCATTATCTAACCTAGAGACATCTGGTCAATTAGGGCCAACTTTCTATAAAAGTCTCTCCTTTAGGGTCGCTCATGTAAGTTTTAGTTAATTTTTTAATCCACTCTCGTCCGCATTGACAAGGAGCATAGGTTAAGTTTACTATTCACGTGCATTAGTTAAGTTTTCACTATTCACGTTTTTTACTATTCATATTCACTATTCACATTTTTTACTATTCACGTGTACTATTCACGTTTTTACTATTCACGTGCATTAGTTAAGTTTTTCACTATTCACGTGCATTAGTTAAGTTGTCACTATTCACGTTTTTACTATTCACGTGCACTATTCACGTTTTTACTATTCACGTTATTTTTATTGTTAGCACGCAGGAATTCGCAGGGTTACTACTCACATGCATATAACGCGCGTTCGTACACAGAAACAAACAAGTGTTACTTGTAAGTGAAGAAATTCATGTTTTCTAGCTAAAGTCCTCTAAGGCAATCTAAAAGTTAGCATGCAAATCATGTTCGGATAGGAATACTAAAGCCTAGAATTTGAATCAAACAAAAGTGAGAAATCACTTACCTCGTTGCAGCGTGTCCGGCTCAGATGCGTCTCAGGGTCGTGGAAAGGGTCCACTCTATCCAGGTTCACGTAAACCTCATCCATGCCTCTCGTGCCATCGCATTCATCCAAATCCATCCCGAGGATAATCCAAATCAAAGTCTAGAGAGATAAAGAAGAGAGAGAAGGTGTGGGGTTGAAATGAAACCCCACCACCTTATATAGGTAGAGGGAATGACATTCCCGTAAATAGCGAAAAAAGTACGATGTGACATAAAGGTAAAAAGTAAATAATTAACTACCAGGCGCACAGATCTCTGATTTGCAGTCCGTTTCAGCCTGCATTTCTCCCAGACAGTAACCAATACTGTCAAGATATGAACTCCAGACAACAGCCAATTTTTACAGAACAGTGACACCAGTCAAAATACAGACAACAGTCAACAGAAAAATAATCATTAGTCTATATCATTCTAGACCAAAACACGTTCCCATTAAACCTCCGAGACACTAGCTCCAGACAATGGTGTTTTAAAAGAATTCAGAATCGTTAGAAAGAACTTTTCTGCCCTTGAGCCATCTTACCTACGGTTCACAACCGAGGTAGCTTTTTAGCCATCTTACCTATGGTTCATGACCGAAGTAGCTTTTTCTTACCTGCGGTTCACGACCGAGGTAGCTTTTTAGCCATCATACCTACGGTTCACGATCGAGGTAGCTTTTTAGCCATCTTACCTACGGTTCACGACCGAGGTAGCTTTTTAGCCATCTTACCTACGGTTCGCGACCGAGGTAGCTCTTTAGCCATCTTACCTACGGTTCGCGACCGAGGTAGCTCTTTAGCCATCTTACCTACGGTTCACGACCGAGGTAGCTTTTTAGCCATCTTACCTACGGTTCACGACCGAGGTAGCTTTTTAGCCATCTTACCTACGGTTCACGACCGAGGTAGCTTTTTAGCCATCTTACCTACGGTTCGCGACCGAGGTAGCTCTTTAGCCATCTTACCTACGGTTCACGACCGAGGTAGCTTTTTAGCCATCTTACCTACGGTTCCCGACCGAGGTAGCTTTTTAGCCATCTTACCTACGGTTCACGACCGAGGTAGCTTTTTAGCCATCTTACATACGGTTCACGATCGAGGTAGCTCTTTAGCCATCTTACCTACGGTTCACGACCGATGTAGCTCTTTAGCCATCTTACCTACGGTTCACGACCGAGGTAGCTTTTTAGCCATCTTACCTACGGTTCACGACCGAGGTAGCTTTTTAGCCATCTTACCTACGGTTCACGACCGATGTAGCTTTTTGGCCATCTTACCTACGGTTCACGACCGAAGTAGCTTTTTAGCCATCTTACCTACGGTTCACGACCGAGGTAGCTTTTTAGCCATCTTACCTACGGTTCACGACCGAGGTAGCTTTTTAGCCATCTTACCTACGGTTCACGGTCGAGGTAGCTTTTTAGCCATCTTACCTACGGTCCACGACCGAGGTTGCTTTTGAGCCATTCTTACCCATAGTCAACGTACGCTAGATTCCGAGAGAAAAACATCCACCGACGGCCGATTCAGAGGCAAGGCTGGAAAGAATCGACAAACAACACCGGAGCGCGCAACGCGAAGGTCAGGTATTCTCCCTCATACTCTTTACGTGTCTTTTACTTTTTATATGTTTTACATTGCATGTGTGCGTTAGCAAAAAACGTTTTCAAAACACACACATCACTGTCAAAATAGCAAAGTAGGGGCAACTGTAGACACCGAGTCGGAGGACCTGTGACGAAAATCTGAAAACAAGACGGTTGAAGCGATTGATTCCGGAAGTTTTGAAAAACAAAAAATATATAAAGAATGATAAGTACATAATAAGGAAGAAAGAGTTATGACGGGTCGCTGTTGCCAATGGGGTGGCTCACGAATCCAACCACAAGTGGCGCGCGCTCGACGTCCGAGCGATGCACGGGCCCGGTGGCGCGGAGCGCGCTCTCGTCGGCCACGGGGCGTGTGCGCCCGGCAGCGCGGAACGCGCGTTCGACGGCCGCGACGCGTGGGCGCCCGACGGCACGGAACGCACGCTCGACGGCCGCAGGACGTGCGCGCCCAACGGTGCGAGACGCGCCCCGGCGGCCGTTGGGCGAGCACCCACCGATGTCGGGCGAACGCCCAACGGCGGTTGGGAGCGCGCGCCCAACCTTGCGTTGGGCGCTCGCCCAACGCTGTTGGGCGATAGCCCAACGTGAGGTTGGGCGGCCGCCCAACATGCCTTGGGCGGCCGCCCAACCCCTTTGGGCGACGCCCGATTCTTTTCGGGCGTCGCCCATTCCGCTGGGGATCCGTTTGCCTATAAAAGGCACGGATCCCCATGCATTTAAAAAAAAAGGAGGAGGAGGATTCTTTGAAGCTTTCTCACTCTAAACATTTTTAGAGAGAGAAAGTCAATTTTTTGGAGAAAATATTTTTTTTCCCAAAAAAATCCAAATTTTCCCAAAGTTAAATTTTTACTAAAAAACACAAAAAACCGGAAAATCACGACTCGTGGAATCAATCGGCTTCGACTGTCAGATACCGAACTTGAGGTATTATCCGAGGACTAGACTCGTTTTATTTTATTTTATTTATTTCTTTTCCTTTATTTATTTTTATGTTATAATTTTATTTATTTTGTCATTTATTTATTTATCACGTTTTATTTAATTTTTCGTATTTATTTAATTCCCGTCTCTTGTTAGATAAACGTTCGGTTTTGTTTTGAAGTAAAAAACCTCGTTTTGATATCCCAATACGAACTGTGATCCGATTAAAAGGTAGTTCGGGTATCGAAAACGTTGTAATTATAAGTTTTAACTAAAAAAATTTCAAATAATGTTTTAAAATAAAAACGTCGTTTTAGGAACTTCCGTTATTGACTATGATCCATTTTTTGTAGTTCGGAAATCCAAAACGATTGAGTTAGACTTAATTTAAAGCTTTTGAATAAATCTGGAAACAATTGGAGTGCTGCTGTAATTTTTCGTTTCTGTCACTAATTGCTGTTTACCGACGGATTTTCCGTCGGTAAATCTGCTGGAATGTAAAAAATGCTGTTTTGGTCCATGTTTCTTAACTTTTAAGCTTTTGGTCCTTTGTATATATATGTGTATTTATGTAATATATATTTTCAAACTATTTTTAGACATTTGATACATATACTTATTTAGAATGTTTATATATCTTTTTTTTTATTTTATTTTAAATATAAGTATATGTATATATATCTTTTCTTTTCTTTTTCCTAAGGGTAATGAATTTTATTTTAAAATGATATTTACTTGGGTGTTTTGAGAGTGATTAATTAGTAGACATTTTGTGGATAAATGGATATTATTTTGACATTTAAATTACATTAGGTATGTATATATATAGTTTTGGGCTATATTAGTTATTATTAGATAAAACTATTTAGGGGACAAATGATATTTTCTTATTTAGGGGTTTTATTTATTATTTTCGCATATTTAAAGTAAAAATGTATTATACTTAGTATTTTCATTATTATTCCTTATATATGTATTATATAGTATCTTTTTCACTTATCCTTATTTCATGTTTCCTTTTTTGGCTAAAATGTATATATATACCTATATTATTTTCTTTATTCTTTTGGGCCATTTAGGGGTCCATGTTTCAAATGGGCTTTATTTGGGAGTGAATTTTGATTTAATATGTTTATTGTTGTAATTATGACAAGTAAAGAGTCCATTGAGTGAAAAGGGGAAAATAAATCACAAAAAGAGTTTTCAAGTTAATTATTTGAACTAATGGATTTTTAGAGGTTCCTAATGTAAATAAATAGTGTTTTCTTGACATTTCAAATCGTTTCTTAAAACACCACGTTTTAAAACCTTAGTCCGTTCCAACGATGGATTAAGCGAACCTTGTAATTAAAATCGTTTTCATTATAAATAATAGAGTTTTGAATCGTTTTCTTAAATGATTTGTACAAAATAAATTGACTTGTATGCTTAACCACGTTTTCTTATTAAAGGTTTTTACCTTAATGTTTTCAAACACTTGAGTCGTTCCAACGGCGATTCAGGCGGACTTCATCAAACGGGGTTTTGAAACGTACCTAAATCGTTCCAACGACGATTAAGGTACGAACCATGTAAATAAACTCGTTTTGGGGAAATGAGTTAGTATAGAATTAACACGCAACACGACATGTAAATCCCGTGGTAAATAAACCACTTCTTTCTTCCTCCCCTCTCTTCGTATGTATATCAAATTGATGTAAATGGGTGATTCTTTACTAAAGTGACTTTTCAATAATATATGCTCAAAACGGTTTCTAAAAAGAGAAAGAAAAGGTTTCAAATGAATTTTAAACTTAAAGAAGTATACGATTAGTCCGTTATCGCCTAACATGCTAAGTAGGAGGCCGGTGGTTCATAACCGGGCGATGTCGGGGTGCCTAGTAGCCTTTCTCCGGAAAGGAGCTAGCCTTCTCGGCTCGTACCTAAGTTTCCCGAACCCACACCGGTCTCCCGCAAGGGATCGGTGTTCATTTTCCCATTCGTGGGTGGCGACTCTTTCATATCTCCGAGCTCCGGTCCTGCCGAGCAGCTTGATTCCACGATTGGTTGCTTTCGGCGCCAATCACCGCTTACGTCGCCATGAGGTGTCCACCCCCCGGTCCGCCCGGGAGATTAGGCCGCGGCACTTCGTCTAACACCCGTCAAGTTACCTTCAGCAACTCGCTCAGTTGTACGAGGAGTATCGGTCTCTGCTGCTGGGAGGTCTTCCTCATCACTGCAGTCTCCCCAATGTTTGGAACCCTCCTCACTTCCCTGAATTTCCAGATTGGCGGCGGGATGAAGAGTTATTTGTAAAGTGTCTTCTGCTACTTTGTTTTTTTCCGCATCATCCGCGGCAGAAGAAGCGTGAGCTTCATTTGATTTCGAATGAACATCCAGATTTTCATGTGTAGTAGGTGCCGCTCCACTCTTACTTGACTTCATATGCCTCTGCATTTGAGGTTTTACTTCTCTGTTGTTGCGCCTACACTGAGCCATGGTATGCCCAATGGACGAACAAGTGCCACAAAGAGCCGAGAGCTTTTCATACTCTAAATAAACCCACAACTTCTGATTATCCGTATCCACTCTGAGCTTTGACTGAATATCCCTTGACAAATCAACATCTATCAACACCCTGGCGTAATGGCCAAACTCTCCATTAACAGTATTATGATCGAAACGAATAGGCACCCCTACCACACGTGCAATACTCGCAATGATCCTAGTGTCCCAAAATTCCCAAGGCAAGTTGTAGAAACGTACCCAAACTTGCGCAGAGGTGGACTTGTGTGAGTCCGAATTGAATCCCGGTGTCCAAGGTGAAAACCGAATGATTCCAGGCTTGAGTGAAATGGGACCGAGCCCCCAAATAGTTTGTAGGGCATCCCTATCTGGCATAATAATCTGGTAGAAACCCTTACCCAACAATATAAGCTTCCAATCCATATTTCTCTTCCAAAGCTGATTCAAACGCTGCTTCAATTCGGCATGTTTCCAGGGACGATCTCCCTTATTCAGGGATATCCTCCCAATGACTGAGTGCTGAAACGCTTTAACTCGTTCCTCATAAATGGCTTGTGGGACTTTAATGGCCTTGAAACCCCCTTCCTCTGAAATTAAAGGCTGTGACGGCGCTGGAATCGCTGTTGTGGTGACTGATTTCTTTACAATTGACGCAAAGGAAGGTGCAGGAGTTGAGGGGTCCTTACTGATTGTAGTTTTTAGTTTGCTGTAAGACCTACGATCAAATAAATGGGCGATTGCGAAGGCATCTGATTCGGTTGCAGCGGTGGAAGCAGAAGCCATGGTGAATCTGATGAGAACGGTGACAAAAAAAAACGGCAGAGCTAGGTCGCCGGCGCTAGGTCGCCGGCGGTCGGAGGTCGCCGGCACGCGGCGCAGGGCCAGTGGCGCAAGGATCTGATGTGGCTGTGGAGATTAGGTCATCGCCCCTTTATGAGAGAAACCCTCATCAAAGACAAGATCGTATCTTCTTTGTAGCTTGCTTTAATATTAAACTCATTAATAATGATAGAATAGGAAAAAGTTGCATTGAAAATTAAACATGATAAATATGAAATAATAAAATTTGATCGAAAGTGGCAATTATTTTGAAACAGTAATTTTTGTAGGGGGTGTTTGGTTACCTACTTTTCATCTTCTATTTGTCTTTTAAAGTTTTAAGTATTTGGTTAGAAACTTTTTGTTTGTCTTTCAGAACTGAAAAGTAGCTTTTTCACAAAAGTAGATTTTTATAGAAGTAGAATCAACAGAACAGTAAAAATAGTCAGAACAGTAAACATGAACAACAAACAGCAAGTAGTCAAACGGGTCAAAAATAAATAAATAGTACTAGTATAAAAGATGATATAAAAATGGACAAATCAACAGAGCTTAATAAAATGGAGTAATTATTAAAAATTTGGCGTTATTAATGTAATTTTGATCCCCAAAATTTAAGTCAAAACCAAAGGAGCAAGACGGCATGTAATAATTTGGTTAATATAGGCATAAATATAGTTAGCCATCGGCCAGAAGCGCACAAGGACGACACCTTCGTCAATCCCGAGCTTCTCTCTGCGCTTGAAATCAGGTACGCCTTCCATACATTAACACCTATTTTCGAAACAAAGGCTTCTCAAGAGAAACCAAAAGAAACTAGAAGCAATTTTTCTGAAGAAATTCTAATTTTTTGTGATCGAAATCCATGTAATGTTTCATCAGAAACCCTGTTCATATCCAATTGACTGATTCAAGTGCAGGTACTATCATTTCTCTTAATACAAAGCTCAAAATATGGGAGTCAAACAGGCGATAAAGAGCATAGATGCCTTTCCTCGGGCAGAAGAGCACTTGATGCAGAAGACGAAATCGGGGGCATTTGGTAATTACCTTTATTATGTTTGATGGATCTCAATTGCGTTATTCTTAGTCCGCTAATTTGTTCTTGGCTTTTGCAGTTTCCGTCATCGGTCTTGTCATAATGGTTACATTGTTCTTGCACGAGCTCATGTATTATCTGGGCACAGATACAGTTCATGAGGTTAGGCTCAAGTTATTACTGTTTTTTTCCCCCTGTCTATTTACCCTGGAATTGTTGTGTTATGTTGAGGAAGAGCTGCAACAGCTTTGAGCTTCTTTAGATTGGATAGGGAAATGTAGAGCGTTTAGTGCAATACCTGTTGGAAAGACCATCAACGCAATAAAAATGTTTTTGGCATTTCCATAAAATAGAAAAACAATTTTTTGCATTTCCTTCTGGAATATATTTTTCTTAAACAATCAGCATTTGGCCCCGAAAACATGTCTGCATTTGTGGGAAATGTGCACTGAATTACAACTTAGGAAATTTTAACTTTGAAAGCATGAGCAAATTGTGAATGTATTAAGCATCATAGCCCGACTCTGCATCATCATGTATGAACCAATTGAAATACATAAAAAGACATAGTAGTTAGAACATATTAATTTATTAAGTTAGTTTAACTACAAAAGGGAAATAACCTCAAATTTCTATCCTTTATTCCTAACCTAATTAAATTAGGTCTTTCATGGTCTTGTTGTCTCAGTTTTATAGGTTATTTGTTAATCTCATTTTTTAATCTTTCATGTGTTTGGCTTGTGTATATAGTTTTAAAACATGGAGACACTCTTATAAAACTCTTTAATATGAAGTTCCTTCTTTACCTTGTTATGGTTTGCAATTCATTTTTGTTTTTGCATTTTGCAGATGTCTGTAGACTTGAAACGTGGCGAAGCTCTTCCAATTCACATTAATATGACATTTCCTTCTTTGCCTTGTGAAGGTCAGCTATCGTTTTTTTAAAGTACTTACTGGTTCATATGCAGATGTTTACCTGAGTTTAGATATATTTCCAGATTATCTTTCTGTTTCTCTTTTTCTAATTTACTTATGAAATTTGTAGTTCTGAGTGTTGATGCAATTGACATGTCTGGAAAGCATGAAGTGGATCTTGATACAACTATATGGAAGGTAAAATATTATTCTCTTTAAAATGTTTGTTTACAGTACATATTTGCTATGTTTATAGTACATGTTAGCGGTGCTTTAAAGTTACACTTGGAGTGCTACTTTAGTAACCATAATTATAAGTGTTGCTTGTATACCTGTTTGAAAAGTTTAAGGTCTCGTGGATGACAAGACAAAAGTTCTCAAAATAATAATAACCTGGTGCAATACTAAAATTTGACCCAAATTAGATTGACTGATTTTTTATTTTCCATTTTTACTTCAATAATCATAATTCCTTCGTACATGGTTTTTCTGCAAAGTAGTATGCTTGATCAGCACCCACCAATTCCTGTGGAATTCTAAAAGAAACAACCACCAATTTCCATGGACAACAGATGCAATCATAAAATAGGGAGAAAAGTCTCTATGGATTGTGTAAAAGGATTAGACTGAAGGACAAGCTAGATGTACTTGTTTTTTACAATTATAAAATAAGAAAATGGGTCACTCTTTGCTGTTGGTAACATTTATTTGTAATACGTTGATGGAGATGATACATAGAGAACTACTGCACTAGGTTACATGCAGCATATGGCTGCCCAAGTAGGGAGTCACCTTAGCAGAATATTTTCTATAGTTAAATTATTATTATTATCGTTAATATTAGTTTTTTTTTTTTCTCATTCCCATTAATTGGGATAAAATTGCAAACTAATATGTGCAATCAGGATATATTTCAAGTATATTCTTCAACAACAGTAGCTCACGAATACCTTGTGTCATTGCTTAAAGTTCAGTGTCTGCACTTGATCTACACTATACTTTTATTACTACTTTTATAGGCTATTGAAGTAATGACACAAGCTATACTCTTTTATTTTATTTTTTTTTACATTATATTTCTTTAACCCTCTGCACTTGGAAGTCAGTTTCCTTGTTTCTCTTAGAACTGTGACATATTTTTGACCGGGGATACAGATTTATTATTTTGACTTATCCATAGTTGTTAAAGGCACGCCTCAGGGTCTTGAGCCTTGAACCCAGAAAACGAGGCTCTGTACAAAAAGCTCTCCCCTTGTGCGTTTCGCTCGCGCCTGGGAGCCTCGAGCTTAGTGCGACTGTCGGTTTATATTTAGGGTTTTTTTTTTTTTTTTTTTTTTTTTTTTTTTTTTTTTTTTTTACAGTTTCCTCTAAAATAACTGTTTGATTAATCTCCACCACTAATCTAACTTAAATAAGATTAATTTTAGCCCTTAATTTAAATAAGAATATCAAGAGTCTCGGTCATAATTAAATATGTAAAAAATCAGGTAAAGAAAGAAGTCTCCTCCACTCCAGGCAAAACAAACTTCGACGACAGTCACATAGTGAAGAAGAAACAGAGACGTGCGGTTATTAGTTTAGTATCATTAGTTATAGTTAGATATTTTAGGTTAAGACGTTAAGTATATGTTAGTGTCTCTATGAAGTATGAACTTATTTGGTGTTTTTGACATTTATGATTTAGTATTATGTTTTTATGTGGTTTTGTTTTGTTTATGTGGTCATAAGTGTTTTTTTTGGTTTATGCTTAACTAGTAAACGAGTATATACATATATATATTTTTTACGTGCCTCGTGTTTCTAAGACGCGCTCCTCGCCTTGTGCCTTGAGCCTAGGCTCCAGGACCCCTTGGCGCCTTAGCGTGCCTTGCGCCTTTAACAACTATGGACTTATCTACTTTAATTCCCTGCAAGTACTTCAATAATTGAACTGAATCTCCCTTGATTACTGCTAGATTTCAATATCCAACTATGGAGGATGGTGTTTGACTGGATTGAGTATCAAAGTCAAAAATTGCTTTAAGGGCACAACTACGATGGTTGAGGAAGTAGGAAAAAAAAAAGGTTTTGAAGGGCATAGAAATGAAGGCCAAGAACAAAGGATAAAATCTCCTAGAGAAATACATTATGGGAAAGAAATTGTGTTTCATCGTCAGTTACATGGTTCAAATGTAGCTTTATGCAGTGTATTCAAACTCCCAATACAACATTAATTCTCTCCTAAGTAAATCACATAGTTTTAGGGACTTTACATGATTGCTTATATTTTTGGGATTGGTTGCATGTGCAATTATATGAATAAATTTGTTTTAAGGAGGTAAGGGAGTATTGAAGATGGACATGAAATCAAACAAGTTATTGAACTTGTACTATATGTCGATTGGAAAATCAAGAAGAGGAATGAATCTTTGGGAAATACAAATAGAGACATTAATTGTCATGGAAATTGAAGGTACATTTCGGATCTATATGACAATCAACACAAAAATCATAATGGCTTTCGGTCTGCAGGTTGCGGTTTGGGATTTCATGCAAATTTGACTTAAAAAAAAGGGCGGCCCGGTCGCATTACGCGTCCCCGCTGAGCGAGGGTCCGGGGAGGGGTCCCACAACAAGGGTGTATTGGGGGCAAGCCTTCCCTTGCCAATTTAATTGGCAAGAGGCCGCTCCTAAGACTCGAACCCGTGACCTCAGGTCACACGGCAACAACGTTTTACCGTTGCGCCAAGGCTCGCCCTCTTCATGCAAATTTGACTTATCTTGAATAATTTATTTGAGAGTTTGTTAGGTCGCATTTCTTTGTTCTTGAGATAAGAAATCAGTTTGATGAAAGTAATGTAGTGTTTTCCTTCATTCAATGCATTTCTTTTAAACAACTTCGTCCAATCAACACTGACAAAGTAGCTAACTGTATAACCTTTTACTTCAATAGTATCAATCAAAGATTAATATTATCATATTATGCCATTGACCACTATACTTTACCCACTAGGTGTGTAAATTTTCTTATAAGTAAAGCCAAGTGGATAGGATGAAGTCCTCATTAGTCCAATCATTCTCTTGTTTTGTTCATTGAAGGAAATTTGAATTTCACCGGCATATGTTAAAAGTGAAGACACTTTATTAGTTGATATTTGATGTTAGAACTTAGAACAAATTAGTTTTCTCGACAAACATATTATATATTGGAATGCCATGTTTCACAAGAGAAATAGAGCCAATAGAGCCTTATAGCTCGATCAAATTGTGAGGGAAATCAAGTCTTGTGCACATAGGATTTTCATGTTATTTTGGTATTCTAATCACCTTTTGTTTCAATAATTTCTTGTGTAAAGCATCTCTAAGTGTGTGTGTGTGTGTATATTTGTGTATATGTCTATATGTGTGTTATCTCTGTCTATAAGTCAACATAAGTAGCTACTCTTGCGATTTTAACACTAAATTGCTTTTGCAGCTTCGCCTAGACAAAACCGGCGAGATCATTGGCTCTGAATTTGTATCAGATCTTGTAGAAAAGGACAATACTCACAAACATGGTAATCGAATTGATGAGTTATGCATCAGTATTATGGTTTATTGAGCCGGGTTTTAAGGATTGAGCCCTTGATCATTTATTTTCCAGATTAAGCTCCTGAACTTTAATTTTCACATGTTGAGCCCCTCACTAATGACTCCGTCAGCCATAGTTATTAAAGGCGCAATGCGCAACTTAAGGCGCGCGCCCGAGCGACACGAGGCGCACAAAAAAAAATCATAAATTTGTAATAGTAGTCACAAATAATCACAAATAGTCAAATACCAACAATAAAACCATAAAATGCATGAATTAAGTTCTAGTTAACTACTAAGGCATAATCTACTGTGCTCGATGAAAAGTATCGATACTTTGTTTCTGCCATTTTCTTTTATTTTCTAAACTAATCTCAGCCATTCATCTTATTTTTAATCCATGGCTGATAATAAAAGAATTTAAAAAAGCCCAAAAACCCCTAAACAGCCCTAACGAAGCCTAGGCGCGCGCCTGGCTGACAGCACCCGCCTCTGTCATCCAGAGGCGCTAAGGCTAGAGCCTTAGCCGAGGCGCGCCTTTAATAACTATGCCGTCAGCTAAGCCGTTAAAGAAGGGCTCAAAGTACGTATCAATTAAAGATCAAGGGCTTAATCAATAAAAGTTATAAAGGCCAGGGCTTAAATATGATTTTTACCTATAGTAATAAAAAAACAAGAATGAATTGGAGAGACTCAATTGTTTATAAGTTATTGATACGATATACTTGTATATGATGTCACTTATTATAACAAATTTTACTGGTATATTTTGTTAGTAGTCCTTTTCATGTATTGGTTTTGAAAGTGGAATTCTAAATTCGATTAATTTAAATGATATTGTTTAAAGCCAGAAACACAAAGTCATCTTCATGGATTTTTTATTTTTCATTTCAATTTCTAAATCTTTGGACATGTATATATTAAAAATTTAGAAGAAAAAAAACTGAAAAAGTAAATTATTTATTATTTTCTAAATAATAAGATGATTAAAAAACAAATGTCAAAACACATGATTAAACCCCTGAACTTTTAAGGATTAAACCCTTAATCTGGAAAATTAAAGGATTAGAGGCTCAATCCTTAAAACCTTGAAAATCAAGGGGCTTAGTTATGGGTTTAGCCTTTTTACTTTTAATCATGCATGATTGAACATTGGTATCAGTCAAGGTTGTGGCATATAATCCTGGTATATCACTTTTTCTTAATTGGTAGTAAAAGCTATAAAATTGAAACGATAATATGAGACAGTTACAACTGAAAATTGCTAATAAAACATGTATAACTACATTATTCATGAAGTTATAATTTATCTCAAGGTTTGTATCATTATGTTCTACAATGATTATTTTATGTTGAGATTGAAAACAAATGAAATGAAACACATGAACAATAGACCTTTCTCTCAATCACCGTGTGAACTTAAGCACACAAATATGGCCTTCTGCAGTTCTGTCCTAAACTTTAATTGAAGCACACCACTTCACATGTACATGTTTATATAGGTGAAGCTTAGTCTTATGTTTTGGATTTCCTGATTCTTCTAATCGAACTACAACTTTATTAAGCATAATTTGTTTGAGAAGAGAAATGTGGATAAGCACCAGGATCTAAAGAAGATAATAGAAAATGAAAGGGAGAGAGGGTTAAGAATGCTAATAGAGAACAACTATAATATTTTTATAGAACTCAAGATCTGATCAAGCACAAAAATATCCTTCTCTCAAGTGCTAAGATCCAATAAAAGTTAATCTATAACATTGGTCTATATGTTTGAATAAAGAGATCCTTCATCCTTCCATCTATGAAATTATTCTATATATGTCAAGGAATTTTGATTTCACATCCTTTAGAAACAATTCCAAGATTTGTTTGATATCTATCAGTGTTTTTTTTATTTGGCCATAATACAGTTTGAAAGATTATTCAAGTTCTGATACTTTGAATAGGTGATGGTAAAGAAGATCCTGCTGCAAAACTCCATGCTAATGGCTTTGATCAAGATGCTGAAGGTATGATCAAGAAGGTTAAGCAGGCTTTGGAAGATGGAGAAGGATGCCGGGTACTTATTCTTAAGACTTCCCAATATTTATTAGATTCATGAGCTTAGTTACTATTTAATTCCCATAAAGGGGAGGTCGAGCCTTGGCGCAATGGTAAACGTTGTTGTCGTGTGACCAAGAGGTCACGGGTTCGAGTCTTAGGAGCGGCCTCTTGCCAAATAAATTGGCAGGGGAAGGCTTGCCCCCAGTACACCCTTGTGGTGGGACCCCTCCCCGGACCCTCGCTCAGCGGGGACGCGTAGTGCGACCGGGCCGCCCTTTTTTTTTTTTTTTTTAAAGGGGAGGTCGATGTTTAAATTGTTTGCATAATGTCTTCTGCAGGTCTATGGTGTTTTAGATGTTCAAAGGGTTGCTGGAAATTTTCATATTTCAGTTCACGGGCTAAACATATTTGTTGCTCAAATGGTTAGAAGTGGTGCTTATTTTATTTTATTTTATACTTCTAATACTTTTTTCTTTTTGTGTGTGTGTTTTAATCAAATCTCCTGTTTCTCCCATATTTATTTTGTTTATCTGTTCATAGTTGGGATCAAATATATAAGAATTTTATCTGTTGTGGATGAAAGGGCTGTAAAATTACTATTTTATCCCCCTTCTCCTTTCCTTCTTGTTTTGTAAACTAAGGAGTGAACTGAAACATATGATTAATGGACTTGCAGTTGGCCACCTCTTTGGCCTCTCTATGAAACATAGAGGGTAGGAGACCAAAGAAGACCATTTTGTCAGTACTGGCCATTCTACTATCAAAGCTACTATTATTTGAAAATGTCTGTGGGAAAGTTGTGAAAAAAAACTAAGCATGTCTTTGTGGTAGCCTGAGCTGGGAGGAATGGTGGAAAAAACCCATGGAGTTTTCAACCATAACTAGTTTGGAAGCAAATCTTTGTTGAGGTTATAAGCAATACAATTACATATTAACTCGATAGGGTCTATTACATAGGTTTTTCATCTTTTTTTTTTCCCAAAGTATCATTTAAAATTTGTTGATTTTATGCATTATGCAGAGTGTTCTTCAAATGATGAATAAAACTGTGATATGATGGATAGCTGTGAATTACTGTAGAGTCGATTGAGCTTGAGAATTCTTTCCATTTAAAATGAAATGCCACGTTGTCTGGTTACATGTTCTGTTTTCTACAGTCTTGATGAAAGAATTAGCTAAACGGGATAGTTCACTTGAATCTTTCTTTCTCATTTAAAAAAAGGGACATAGTTGGCAATAGAACAATGCACTGGACTCCTTTTTATAATGTTTGTATGCAAGTGAATCACTTGGAACTTCAACTTGGCATAACCCAGTATTGGCGGATACATGGTTTTTAATCTTTATGGCCCCTGAATCTCAAATCATTTCTTTTTGGCAACAGTTTGGGGCTTGTTGATTTTCAATTTGGTTTCATGTCATAGACCTGCATTGCCATCTCAAAGACATTCAGAGACTGTCAATACTCTGTTTTAAATTTCTATCTGGCTATAAGTTCAAATTGTTATGCTTACATTTGAGTATTTTAGCCTTGGTATCAATTAGCATTTTTTGAAAGTGCTGGTAAAAAATTTCATGTTATAGAAAGGTACACATTATTATATGATTATTTCATCATTATGCTTTCAATTTTTTTAAATGCAGATTTTTGAAGGAGCCACACATGTGAATGTCAGCCATATTATCAATGAATTAGCATTTGGTCCAAAATATCCTGGAATTCACAACCCTCTTGATGACACAGTACGGATTCTGCATGATACAAGTGGGACATTTAAATATTACATTAAGGTTTGAGTTGCAGGCTCTCTTTTTACTACCTTTGACATTTTAATCTTGGCTTTATTATAGTATGATCTGTAATAAACATGTATATTTAATTAGCAGTTGCAGACTTAATTTTAGCTTGATAGTAGTCTTCTAACTTTGATAAGCATGAATGAAATCCTAGTAAACAAGGAGAGGTTCCTTCTGTTATTCCTGAATATTGTAAAAGTAGCTTCTTTAGCTAAAAAACTGGAGAATTTCCCTTCCTGTGACAGTAGGTTTTCTTTTCTCCCTCTCCAATTTACTCTTTGCCTGTCACTCAACATGGAATTGGAATTTAGCCGTTTAAGCAGAAATATTCAGTGAGTCTACTTAGTAATGCTAGTCAGAGCCCTTTGCATGAGGTAGATTGATGCTAGTATGAGAATGAGAAAAGACTTGGCGAGCATGATTCTCTCGAAAATTATATAGAAAGGAAACTGAATGCATTTGTTCTATCATCTTAAACAAACATATCTATTCATAGATAATGAGATTGTGTATTTCAAGTTTTCTAGGTTTAAGTCTGTTGGTATTTCTCAGATATAACTAACTTATTATGTAATTGTCATACGCCTTGCAGATTGTTCCAACTGAGTACAAATACATCTCTAAACATGTTTTGCCGACCAATCAATTCTCTGTTACCGAGTATTTTTCCCCCATGACTGAATATGATAGGACATGGCCAGGTTGGTGGAGAATTTATGAATTACAGAATTCCAAAGCTTATTATTGGTACTGATTGTTTTTCTTCTTGAATGCAGCGGTATACTTCCTATATGATTTGTCACCTATCACTGTGACAATCAAAGAAGAACGACGCAGTTTTCTTCATTTTGTTACTCGGCTTTGTGCAGTGTTAGGGGGTACATTTGCTCTAACAGGTTTGTTTTCTCTTCAGTACTCACGACAAAGTTGTATGGATTTGGAGAATTAGGAGAAGGGTGAAAATATGAAAGTTTTTGTAGAAAAGAAATGTTTTGTTTTGTAAATATGCTGTACAGAAAATATTTTGAAAATTTCATTGGGACATTGACTGCTTCAGTGCTACTAGCATTATGAACCCTAGACTTTATTTTGTGACATAAAAGTCCTTGAACTTTACATTATTGTAACATTAAAGTCCAAATCAAAGAAAAACTGTTTAAAAATTGAACGAAATGATGACTTCGACAAGTTTGACTACATCATTGCCTCTTTTGGTTTCCATGTCATCATAAACTATGGTCAAATACCTATTTCTAGGTCATCATTCCGTTAATGTATTAAGGGATTTTCTTTGATTTGGACTTGAATGTTACAATAATATGAAATTCAAGTACTTTTATGTCACAAAATAAAGTTGAGGAGGCATAATATCAGTAGCACTATAGTTCAAGAGCCACCAATGCATTTTACCCTGAAATATTCATATCATCCTTGGCAGTTAATTTATTAGTACAAGTCCAACTATGTATGTATATATATATGTTCTATCTAATTATAGGACTGGGCATTAGCAATTAAAACTTGTGATGTTCAGTGTTCTGCATTTATCAAGTGGAAGTCATTTGTTGATCTACACCTCTAATAACCTATTTATCATGTTCTCTTGTTCAAACTTTGTGCATAAATCTAGAGGTGGCAATTCGGGTTATCATGCCAAATCGTATTATGTTATTTATATATTATGATAGGGTACAGTACACATGGCCCCTCAACTTTGCCTTTCTTTATGGCCTCTGAATTTTAAAACCGGACATAAAAGTCCATTAACTTTGCCCTTTAGTCTTTGACCACTCTAATTGCAGGTAACTCTCCATTGTAGAACTAATGAAAAATGATATTATGCGCAATTTTAATTCTTGAACTTTTTGGTTTTGAGCTTATTTAAGGGTTGTTTGGTTAGGAGAGAGAAATGACTATTTAGTGAGAGAAAAGCTCCGAAAATGATGATTTGGAAAATAAAAAGTATGGTTCCATTTGAAATGTGGTTCTAAAACAACTTCAAGCTTTGGAGTTTTTCATTTTGAGGTGTCAAGTTATTTTGAAGTCGTTTACTTTCATCATAGACTTTTATGTCATTAAAGGGTAAAGTTGAGGAGGTATGTGTGTAATTTACCTATTATGATATAAATACAAGAAAATTATAATCATGCAAATTGTGTCGTGTTACAGGTTGTTTCTGTAAATCGTGTTATCATGTCACGACTACATGAATCTATCGTAGCGTTCTAAAATTGAAGTGTTGTTGGATTGACAGGAATGCTAGATAGATGGATGTACAGACTTGTTGCAGCAATGACTAAACCAAACACCAGGTTATGAGATAGAGGCGGCGATGATTATACTACGAATGTTATTTAACTGAAAGAGGGTCGACGAGTCTTAAACCGAAGTTTCAAGTTTCTGCAATCATCAATGTCCAACTTAAAATCAGCTGCAGAAACTTGTTCATTTTAGAAGCTATTTTTGCCTTTTCTTGTGTTATTCCCCTCTTATATGCATTGAAGGTGATAACTCAGCTCGTACTATATAATAGCCAGTATAACTGTTATAGCCAGTATAACTGTTGTAGAACTTATGTAGGTTATAACATCTCAATTGTACATGTATGATTTTATTTCATTTTTATCCAAGGCTGCATTTTTGGTTGGTTTTTTTACCTGTAGTTATTGGCATTTTTAAGCTATAAGCTTCTTCTAGTTAAGTTCTTACAATTAAATAAAATAAACTTGGTGGTTTCACTGTGGTTTGATTAGGATATCAGTAACCTTAGATTAATGAATAGCAAGTCTCAAATCGTTATATACAAGATGCCAAATTGGGACAAGGCAATCCTCCATAAACACAATCAATTCATTTATATCAACTGCACGCATAGTAAGAGAATGTGCTACTCTATTATCTTTTCTATGCACAAAAGAGAAAGTACAACTACGAAAAATAGAGTTTCATTTATGAACATCTTTGTATAGGATACCACAGCCACCGGAGAATGATCACCACTCGTCTGATTTCTGATGTAGGTAGCCCCTTTACGCAGATGTCCAGCCAACTCCGTAAATCTTCAGATAGGATCTTGTTTACTCGGACAGACAATTTTGCCATCTTCCACACTTCCTTCGCCGCTGCACATGATACAAAAATATGATAAATTTTTTTACATTAGTTACTAAATTTTTCTTATAAAAAAAATAAGGATAAATTAAAATAAGGATAAATTTGAAAAAATATTGTCAAAAGTGTATTGGTAATACATACCAAATTGAAAATATGAAAATGACATCTCTTATATTTATTATTTAACATATCTTTAAACTAAATTTAAATGTTATTGCAAAACTTTATTTTTCAAAAATTATATTTTTTCATTTTTTTATACATAAAATTTATTGAAGATCAATTTTATAATTGTAATTCTTTATAATTACACTTAATTTTATCATTTTTTCAAGAGAAACGAGATTTACTTATGTACTTGTTCAAATTAGTTAGAAAAAAAAAACATAATTAAGTGTTCAACTTTACTTATTTTAAAAATCAAGTACCTGGTCAATTATTTTTCCACATTGATCTATTGATCATTA
The DNA here is from genome assembly GCF_963576675.1 of Euphorbia lathyris. NCBI lineage: Eukaryota > Viridiplantae > Streptophyta > Magnoliopsida > Malpighiales > Euphorbiaceae > Euphorbia > Euphorbia lathyris. The sequence goes on along the minus strand of NC_088918.1, from coordinate 74,202,680 downwards.
ATTGTGTTATTGATCAGGTTTTTATTTAACTTTTTCGTTGAGTTTAGGTTGCATACATCATTAGGCAATTCAGCATGTTGACATGGACAAATAAAAATAAAAATTTCTTGACTAGGAGAGATAAATAATTAAAAAATAAAAAGAAATTATAGAAATTAATTTCTAGTAGGTTCTTCCAAACTAAATCTTCTCTCTAATTTCGTGATTTCTAGCATCATAATCGCCAAATCAATCTTCTCTCTTAACACCAAAATCCATTTTCAGTAGGTTCTCTCAAACTCGATTTACAGCGACGTCCTTTACTTCGAAAGGAGACCCAGGAGACCCGGCAAAGAAAGAGCTATACTATTGACCGACCCTTTCATAGTGACTTCGAATCAATAGACCTCCTACTGTAAATCGATTTCTGTAATTTCTTTTTACTTTTCTCTCTCTTCCCTTGTCAAGTAAATTTTTTTTATTAGTCCACGTAGAAGTAAAAATATCTACGTCAGCAGGCTGAATCCCTTAACGGCGCTTGTCGTCCAAACTCGACGGAAATGTTAAATAAGCGACTGATCCATTACAGAATCAATGTGAAAAAATAATTAATTAGAGACTTGATCCTTAAAATAGGTAAAGTCCAGGAACTTAATTATGTTTTTTTTTTCAATTATTTATTTAAGGTTTTTCATTGGGATATTTGGTTTTTTGCTTCTTTAGAAATTGAGTTTTTATTTGAATGAGTATGCATATTGAGATTCAAATAAATTTATTTATCTAGAAAATTAATTTTCATGAAATCTAATTAAATTTAAATTTAAATTTTTTTTTTATCTATACTAATTGACAGAACTTTATATCAATTAAGGTGAATAATATGAGATATGCAACAATTAAATAATATACAGATAGATATTGGGTCACTGCTGCAGTAATAATTGAGACTTGATGACGCATGGGAACGGCAAACAATCCCACATCGAAGCACAACAACATTTCCAAGCGGCTTATAATGAAAGCAAAATCACCTGCTGTCATGACCTTACTTGAACAGGATCTGTTCTATAGGATCGTACCTCTGTTTCCTTGATCACTAAGGAGACAGGAACTCTAATCTGGTGGATGAATTCTGACCGTGTGATTTGACCGTGATTAACGGCCTGATCGTTCTTCGGAATGACCCAGGCTGTAGAGGATCGTTCCCTTGCAGGCCCAGCCTACTAGGGGTGGTCACACGGTTATCTGACAGATGAAACTTTTTTTTCTTTTAATAACGTCACAATGTATTTTGTATTACAACTTTTATAATTTTTTATAAAACAAATATAATACTAATTCTTTTTATAAAACAGACATTAAATAATACTAATTTATTTATTAATAAACTAAGGCTATATATTTTTTGTTTACTGTTCTTTTTTTGAAACAATTGTTTACTGTTCTAATGTTACATACTTTCTTTTATATAAAAAAAATGTTATATACTTTCTGTTTCTATAAATTAAATATTTCAATTGAGGTCTTATGTTTTAATTTTGTAAATTTCTATATACACAATATGTTTCTGTAAATACATGGAGGTTATATATATATTAATTTTGTTCTTCTATATACAGTTCCAATGTTATATACACTATCATTTAATTTCTATTTTTATAAATCTAATATTTGTGCATTTTGTTTTGATTTGGTTAATTATAGACAACACCATGTTTAAACATTCTATACCGACTTCACCCACTCTAGATTAGATTGTACGAATTCACTAGCTTTCGCCTAATTCTTTTTGAACCAACACATAATATGTAGAAAGCTGACTTTATACTAATTGTAACAACACGATCTAATATCATGTAGATATTGTTTGTTTTAGCCCAAATCTCATTTCTTAGATCTCACGATTTTGAAACGCATCTACATATATTAAAAATACATCTTACTAATATGTCCTAATAACTCGTTTTTATGTTGGATTCAGTTCATTCATGTCCGTATCACTATCTTTAAGATTACTCATTGTTTAAACCTTCTAGTCCTAGTCACCCTGAACCCGGACTAGATCCTTGCAGGCTTGGTAGTCGCTCCCTCCCTCTCATCGAGAGTCGCCCACCCCCTCCCCTTTCTCGGTGTGTGTTTTTAGTTCATGGATCAACCACAACTCTTTGTAGGCTTACTTAGCATAGCTACTATGAGATCGGTAATTTGAGATCCAATTGTATCCTTTCGTTGCTATTCAACAGTTTTGCGTTGTAAAAGATAAGCCATTAAACAATTGTATTTGAACTTTTGATCCATATCTTTTCCCCTCATTGGTATTGATATGAATCTATGTGAAAATTTTGTTTTAACACGCTATTTTGATGTATATGTAATATATCTGCTGTTAATATGCGTGTTTATTATTTCGAGATATTTTTCAGCTGTAATGGGGTCGGAGTTGCACAAAAAACAATGTTTTTTTTTGCGTTTAGGTTGAATGTTTAGGAAAAAATATTGTTCCAGTCAGTCACACTAGAGGATGCGTAACTTACAAACCCTATTTCAACCGTCGCCTTCACACAAAAAACCTTATCGTCGTGATTAGAGATCCTAAAAACCTCCCACCAGATAAAACTTGAAGAGCTGAAATAGTTAAGAAGGCGGCGCGTGGCATACACGTGCTTCCCTCACTCTATATGCATGCCACATGGCAGACTATAGTTGGACCGTACATGCCCACGTGGCATTGAGGTGGCGAGCCATAGCTCGTTACCTATCGCTTTATAATTTTAAATGTACTTTTTTTAAAATAGAAAGTAAAGTTTAACATTTTGGATATATAAAATAATGCTTTAAACTTTTAAATTTACTTTTTTATTTTTTTTACGCTTACAAAAATAACAAAGAAATACCATCTGTACCATGACTTTCTCAGTCATAGATAGACTCTCAACCATCAGAGTTAGCATTCAGCACCTTTAAATTTGCTTAAAATAATATGATTTTATATATATATAAAATGTCATATATCATTTTATTAGGTGAAAAAGTACAAATATAACACGAAAATTAGAAGGAATAAAACCTCGCAATTCATACAGGCTAAAGTCAGTATAAAATCTACAAGGGGAAGAAAAAAGATTATAGTTGGTCTTACGAGGAAGCTACATGAGGTGTTATCAATTGCTATTTTAAGGCTCTATTGACCGTAATAAATAAAGAAAAGATTCAGTAGGTGGAAGCAAAAAGCTAGGGAGACCTCATCCAAAACAAAACGCTTAAGAGCAATAAAAACCGTAAAAGGTAAAACTAACATAAAGAAATTATAAATCATATACTTCTTGTTAGTCGAATCCCGTTGAAAAAATGATGCAGCCCTTTCTTTATCATTTAGACTCTTCTACATATTTGGATCTGAGTCATTACTTTTGTTGCAACCACGTGTATCTATAGACCGACGGACAAGATGAACATTTTCTGCTCTTGCTAAAACCGGAACAAGTAAATGAAAGAAATATAGCTAACATATGTAGATCTGACGGAAAAAGTAATACGATAAAGTATATAAATTTCAAACCAAAACTATAAGCAGATAATGCAAATATGATGCTCAAACTAACCTCAAAACACAGATGAGAGAAGGAAGAAGAAAAACTAACTAGATCTAGTTAAAATGTTAGAACGAAAGCAAATAAAGAGAAAAGAAAGGAATGATGGCGACGATGATAACAACTGTAACAGTTATTGACAAGGAAGACTAAGCTTTCTCTAAAGAAGAGAGAAGGTAGAGCCTCCCTCTCTAAAACTTGTATCTTTTTTTCCATTCAACTTATAATCCTATAAGATAATATCATATGTACAGAATTTTAAATAGTACAAATATTTAAATTTTGGTATACATATTTAAATTCAATAGAGTCCAAATACTATAAAATTTATATTTAAGAGAAAAATACTATACAAGTTTATATATATATATATATATATATATATATTTTGCAGGTGAAAATAAATATTTATTTTATACAAATAAAGCTTATGGTAAATCTTAATATAAAATTTAGTAAAATAAAAAAAATTGAGAAAAGTTATAAAAAAATAAAAGAAAATGGAAAAAATGAAAGAATTGGTTGCTATTTTTTTTAGCAACAACATGTACCCTCCTCTTTCAAGGAATTTTTTGAAACATTAAGGTCCCGTTTGGTAAAATGTAATGAGTTTCGTAATGGAATGACCATTACATTGAAGGCTAATTACCATGTTTGGTTGCATATTATAATTTTGTTGTAATGTAATGAGAAAACCATTAGTTAAATTTTGTTCAACAACTCTTGTAATTCCCATTACATAGAAAAATAATTTGAATTCTAATTACATCCAAAACATGTAATTCTAATTCTTATTTTTAAAGCTCAATCTAACCTCTCATTTATCAAATCTTATCATTGTCAAAAACACAAAAAGAGAAAAACATGAAAAATTGAAAGCGAGAAAAAAAAACGCAAAAAATGAAAAAATAACGGAAAATCGAAAAAAATGTGAAAAATGTTGAAAATGGAAACTAAAAAACGAAAAACTATTCATTAATTTTCTATTTGATTTCGATTCAATTTTTTTCATTTTTCGTGTTTTATGTTTTTCACGTTTTCATGTAGTTCATTTATTTTAATTATGTAAATAATATTTTATAATTATATTTAATTAGGAAAATATAAATATTGTAATAGTCATTACATTCTATCATTTTGTTTTTATTTATCAACCAAACATTATAATAGAATCATCATTCCATTACATTACATTACATTACAAATTTGATTACATTACAACTTTGATCACATCACATTGCATTACGGCGTACCAAACATACCCTAAATGATGGAATTTTGACACAAATACAAGAAATTCTAAAACTAAGGATGCCAAGAAGGCTACTCATAGAGATCAAACAGATTTGAATCGAAAGAGATATAATTTTTCGAAGTTGCTTAAAAAAATAAAAGCTGAAACATGGAATACTATTTTCATGGCATTTCAACAACCATTTTCTTCAACCGACAACCATGTTTTTTGCCTTAAATATGCACTTTAAAGTAGTAGGGATGTTGAAGCGTGAAATAAAAAGTGGCGAAGTTAATGGAAGTTGGAAATTTTGATTCTTAAGCCTTCAAAGTCTATAAATAAAGAAGAAAAAACCAGAATCACACAAACCAACACACAACAAAAATCAGCACAGATCTAACTTTAGCACATATTTCCACCGACCTTCGATTTACTTAATTTCGAATTCTAAATACTCTTTAGCAACCCAGCTTCGACCTCAATTTTTTTCCAAATCCGATCCCAAATGTAAGCTTTTAATTACTCCAAAGTTCCTCAAAAATCAGATTTAACCAGCCATCTTCTACCATTTTTTCTGACCATCTCGATTTCATTAATTATAGAATGACTTTTTCAATTTGATTCCCTATTAACATACCAACTTCGACCTCAAATTTTCGTTTCGTCCAAACCGTGCTCGTTAAATCCAAAAAAAAATACACGATTTAATCCCTGCATACCAACTTCGACATCAAACCTTTCTTTCGTCCAAACTCTTACCCAAAATCCGATTTTTAAGCAATTTCTGACCCCTAAAATACCAATTTTTTACTATAATGTATTTACATTTTATTCAATTAGCTCAAGTGCAATATTTTTCCAACATCAATTCGACCTTTCCCAAATTATGAAACTATTATTGTTACTAAGTTGTGGCCGTCATATCAAGGAAAATTCCGCATTTCATTCACGTTCATCAAAATCAAGTTTGTTCTTTTAATTTTTTTTTTGCTATTAATTTATTTCATTTTGTAATTTCCATTCCTCTGTGAAATTTATGTTATAATTTCTTGATTTTTTTTCGAGTTGTAATCAAAATATTATTATAAAAATTAATAAAATATTAAAATATTTTGTGTTTTGATTTTGATTTCATACTGTGACGGGACGGGGACATAGAATGGTTCCTCTATCCCCCATCCCACATATTTCGGAGATTCTCCATCTCCATCCTCTATATGAGTCACGGAAAAATCATTCTCTATCCTCGTCTCATGTAGATCTTTTTGTTTTTATTTTAAATACTAATTAAAAATTAATACATAAATAAAACATCGAATTAATAAAAAATAACTATAATAATTTAACATTTTTATTTTTTTATACATTTAAAATTTTAATTTTTTTTTTTTTTGGTAGAAAAGGAAAAGAAAAATGAATAACAACAAACTACCCAGGAATTAGCCTAGGGAAGCTAACCCCAATCCTATCTTCTAAGAGAAGATGAGAGATGAAACTAGGGGAAACAGGAAGGGTAGTAACGCCTAACGTCCCTTCATGGCCCGCCGCCGCCAAGCGATCAGCAACACGATTCTGCTCTCTAAAAATGTGTCTGAACTCTACGAACTCAAAGGAGGAGCAAAGCCTTATAATAGCTTTGATGAGGTTGCGACTGTTAAGACCCATAGAATGATTCTCAGAAATCATTTTGATTGCTTCCAAATTATCAGACTCCACAGAGAGCCTCTTAACACCCAGCCTTTTAGCAAGATTGATTCCAGTAAGAATAGCCCAGAGCTCCGCAGAAAAGGAAGAACCCAACCCTAAATTCTGGGAGAACCCAGAAAGCCAGACGCCCCCTACATCTCTAAGCACACCTCCAGCCGCAATCTTACCGTTACTGAGGCAGGAACCATCAGTATTCAGCTTCACAACCCCCTCTCTTGGCCTGCTCCATCCCACGAGATGGACATCACAAATAATGTTGTAAATAGATTTATTAAGTATAACAATAACAATTCACAAATAAAATTTTAATTAAATATAAATGATATGCATAATTTTTCTAAATAATGTTGTAAATAGATTTATTAAGTATAACAATAAAAAATTAATATTTACGAAATATATATAATTTTATTATTAATTTAGGGGATCGGATTGCATGAGGTGGAGAGAGCATTCCCTATTCCCGTCCAATTTATATTTCAAGAATAAAAGAATTTCCAACCAAACTCCGTGGAGAACTTTTTTATCTCTATCGGGGCGAATTCCCGATAGAGACATGAAATTCCATACCCATTTACAACCCTACACACAATCATGAAGTAGTTTTACCTGATTCAACTTGTTAAAATTTCCATTTTATCCTAACCTAAGGGTAGTATATCAATTTAAGTAACTTCAAGAAGAGGTATAGGTTCTTTTTAAATTTTGGGGGTAAATCCGATATTATTCCCAATTTAGAGGTGTTAGGATGTAATAAGCCGAAAAAGAAAGAAATCCTGAAAATGTGGCTTTGTCTTCTTTATATATCTGGAGCATCGCGTCGCAGCATAGTACTACTACTGCTGAGTGAAGTTTAGTTCAGTTTTTCTCACCGTTACCAGAGCATGATGAACCGAATAGTAGAAGATGAAGACGAGGAACGTATTCGTCAGAGGAAGTTGGAAGAGGCTCTCGAAGTCAAATCCCTCAGGCGTATTATCGACGCCTATCTCAAGTAACTCTCCTTCGATTTTCTCTCTTTCTTAGTCTCTTTGATTTCTCAAAATTTTCTTAGGGCAGAAAATGAATTTGGATGATTCAGTTGATTTAGTTCAAGCAACTCTTATATTTATTGTTCTTATGGTTTGCTTTGCATTGGATATATACGTGACAATCAGAGAAAATTTCATTTAACTTCTCTAAAAACACAGTTGGAAGCATGAAAATTATGAGAGTTTTATGTTTACAGATTTTCAATATCAATTGAAGACTGTCTCTATTTTAATTTTAATTTTAATTTTGAAAATGTTTCTTAACCAGCTGTGAGTTTGAGCGCGTTAATCCTAATATATTTCATGCCTCTAAGAATTATGTATATTCAGTATGTATTATAATGAAATTTGAGGTAATTGATCCCTGTTAGTCTTCTGTTTTGACTATTTTGGAAATGATTATGATGACCACTCTATTTTCGTTTTGATTATTTCTCTCGCTCGATGTCAGCAATTAGGTTGTGCTTATATCAAACTGTCTTACCTTAACACTTCATTTCCTTATCTTTGGGTTTTTACTATGCAGCTATCCAGATGCTGCAGATGAGGATGTAAGACGATATGAAAGATCTTTTAACAAACTTTCACCTGCCCACAAGGTAAATTCTTAATTATTTGAAACTAAAAATGTGCTACCAGAAGCATTTTCTCTCATGTACTAGGGTCCATTGAATTGAATTGTGGCCGCCCTGTCTTTGTATAACTTGCAATGTCAAAAAACAATATCAACTCAACTTAGGCAAATTGCTTAGCCAATAATTTAGCACTGCAAAAATAGTATGGTATGGACAACCTAATAGATAACTCTGGCCATTTGCAAAAAAAATGTGGCCAATAGGACAATTGTGGGTTCATTCTCTCTCTGTCTCTCTCTATGATGTTTTGTCTTAGGGGTGGGTTTGGAGGCTGTTTTTGTTTACATTTGAGTTTCGGCTTCATGATTAGTAATAATGCAGATCTCATTATATTTTAGCTCAAGTTAGTTTTCATTTCTTGTGAAGTTCTTTTTCTGAAAGATTCATAAGTTCATCGAATTAAATTCGTATTTAATTTAGCGAGAACATGAAGCTTATTCTATTTCAGCTCACTTTGTCTTCAAATTCTTCTAAATTTCATTTACTGAAAGATTCACAATTTCACGTAATTAAGTTCATGTCAAACTAGTCATATCCCCCAAGGTGACTACTTTCTATGGACAATTAGCAACATTCAAATTTGATATCATGGTTCCAAACATGTAAAAGAAAGAAAAAAAAGGAGGGTCAAAAAATGTACAACCTAGATAAGTGATGCAAACTTTAGATAAACTAGTTGGTGCTGTAAATTTTGGATTTGGCATGGTCATGACATGTTTGATTTGTTAAATCAAAATTGAAAAGTGAAACTAATTATTAAGTTCATTATTACAGAATATGCGTTGTATCTATTCAGAGAGTATTATATGGAATTTTGTTTATATATTGCATTGACGTTTCAAATGCTTTTCCATTCTGGAATACTATATTATGCGCTGAATTTAAACCTAGAGGCTGAAGCACATGAGATGAGGTCTTGAGTGCTCTAGTTTCATGTTTGAGTGTTGGCAAAGAAAGTTCAAAGTGCAAATATAAAGCTCTGCATTTCTTACTTAAGGAGACAGGAATATAATTATGGACCTGACTCAACATAAAATGCTCAAGCATACTACTTTGTGGGTATAAATTTTCCCAAATAGGAGTTTATTTACAAGACAAAATATCCCTTTATAGGGATCCATTTTGAATTTATCTTCCAAGGACACCTTTTTCTTCTTCTAGAAATTTCTCGTAGTTCCTCTGTCCAAATGTAGGGAAAAACCTGAAAAAATTTATCTTAATCATTTGGACTAGCAAGAGTTGGTCATAGGACTAAAAATTCACACTTAATCACTAAAAAATTGTTAAAATACCCCAAGTTTTTAGTGTTACTTGCAAAATTTCAACAACAAGACTCAAGATTATAGTGAAGTATGAGCTCACACCTACCTCATTTTCTCTCCTCTTGCTTCTCCTTTGCTTGTTCTATGTTGTAGTTTTTGGTTTCCTTTTGTTTCCCTGTGTGTGAGTTCTTGGTTGTCTTTAGCTTTAGATTTACTTTCTCTACAACTTGAGAACAATTTCTTTATATTGTAGATTTGTTGCTTCTTGTGGTTGCCTGTGAGTGGAACTGACCTGCAGATCTTGTGATGCTGTTTGTGTTGTTTTTCATGTTTATCTGGCTTTCGTTTTCAATTTCATGCTTATATTTCTCTCTTACTCCAACTTGAGAGCTTATTTGGTGCTTTCTTTTCTTTGGATTTCGGGGTTATGTGGAAGAGTAATCAGCTCCAAAACGGGCTATTGGTGTTGTATGAATCGAGACATTCTTTTACTTGAGATCATTTTGCTTTGCTCTATGGATTCAACAACTAGGTTTTGTGTATCAATTGTTATGTGAGTCATAGTTTTTAGTGGGTTTTTGTCTCTCAACTTCTGAGCTGTTTATGTATCATTCTTTGAATTGTGTTTAGCATCATTTTCTGCCGTCTATGTTGTATGTTTCTTTTCCATTTGCAGATCTTTTAAATATGTTTCTAAGAAAAAGTTTTGAACTTTCAGTCAGCATGTTGCATGTCATGTGGTAGAATTTGGATTGAAACTTTTATGCTGCTCAAATTTTCTGAGCAGCAAATGGATAACCATCATTTTAGGTTTATTTCATGTTTCATGTTGTTATAACTAGTAAGTGCATTGTTGATTATGAGGACGTGATTGTTCTCTTATGGTTGGTTAAGATATGTTTCTTGACTATTTAGAAAATTGAACAATATTTTCTGAAGTATTTGTGTCTTTCTTCTATACCTGTTCTTTTATGTTTTCGAATCACCATCTAAATGGATTTGTAATAGCTTTCATGATGATTTTTTAATCGAATATGGCCAAATGTTATGGTCTAATTCTGTGATAGAGATATGGGTCGATTGGTAGTGACATTGCAATCTAAAATAGGCCTGTGATTCGATTTTCTACCCTTACATTAGAACATATATTTGCTGTTCAATTGAGACTCATTAAGAGAGAACTTCATATCTCGGACATTACATAATATTGAATGCAAAGACTGCAGTAACTAACACAAAAGGCAGAAACCACGCGGACAAATCAAAGCCACACAAAAAAATACAAATGAACACACATAAATCACAATTTATTACTGAACACCGCATGATTAATTAACAGCCTATGACAACAAAATTGTACTTTTAATCAATTTTATCGTTTGTGTTATTATCTATATTGATTGATTTTCTATTCTTTTCAGACTTTGCTATCGCACTATCCTTTGAAGTTTCAAAAGCTTAGAAGGTATCTCCCTGCTTACCTGTTTTCTGATTGAACTTGTAACGATTCTTGGAGTTGAAAGGCATATTCTATTATTTTACACTTGTGCAAAGTATAGGTATCTGAAGCTAAATGTTTCTTTTAGCAAAACCAGTTGAAAGTAGGTCTGAATAATTTACCACATAATATTTTCTGAAGGAAAACTGAGTAGTCTGAATTGGATTTGCATGATATAGATAAATCTGTACTTTGTTGGCCAACCAAAGCTAGATCACTCAAAAACATTCACGTTAGTATTAATGCTTTGACTTCTATATGATTGGAGAATTTTTGACTTGAGGCCAATTTGGCTTGAGTTGATCTGGGTAGTTTGATGCATCCATTAGTTCTGCTTTTTACTATGTCATATATATGTGTGTGTCTGTGTGTATGTGCGTGTATCTTTCTACTTATACTTGACCATCTTTTATGAATTTCAATCCTATTCACTATCTGTTCTTGACAGCCAAATTTTTTGATTTGGGTATCCTTGTGTTTACAGTTCGGTTTCTTTTAATGAGAAAATTAGTTGCATAAGGTTTGAATTGTTTAATGCTTTAAAGTGTTTTAAAAGACTGTTAAGATCAATGTGGAGACAGGATATTGAATTTAAACTGTATGATATGTGAAGTCTAGCAAGAAAAGTGTAAAATCTGTTCTTTTGATTGTCATAAGATTTAGCTAGCATGTGTTACTGGCTAGTCTCCTCTTTGTTTGTCATAAGATTTGTTGGACTTATAATCCGTTATCTTATATCGCATGGTCTGATGAGATTGGTTGTTGGGATAGATAATGGCTATTGGTGTCATTTTTGGTTTTCCCAATTCATGCACATGTCTGCAGACAGCCACAACTTTTAGTGACAAATCCTTACGGTATACTTGAAAATGCTTCTTGGTTTACATGCATCTTTGATTTTGCAGGTGTATATCTGTGAATTCTTACTTTATTTTTAACATGCTTCAGGTAAGCTTGATTGTCATTTTTTTTTTCCGGCAGTTCTTTTGTGCTCATCCCATCTTCTTTAGGATGCATTTTGTTCCTTTCTGAAATATTATTTCATAAATGCTTGTTAGGCATTTGATCCCCCACTTGATCTGAGTCAAGACTCCGATAGTTTTATGGACTCACATAGTGGACATGCCCCAAATGATCATGGATCGTCTCTGTCTGGCTCTGCCATTGGAAGAATGCCTGGTTCCAAACCAGGTAGAGCCTGTTGCGGGCCAGGAAATGTCGCAGTGGGTGGTTCATCAGATGGGCTAACTACCAATGAGGTCTGTGAGATAGTGAGAATTTTTTGCTTAATGAGTACTGATACTACAGTTTCTGGTTGATTCATTAATGCCTTCTTCATTAGAAGTTTGACTTCTGTAGATAACAACAGGAGGTGCAAACTGAAAGTTGCTGTGAACCTGCTATGGGGAGCCATTCAGCAAGCCTGCAAAATAGCAGAGTCACAGTTGAATGTGTTGGCAATGATATCAGTGACTCCAATGGGAATGTAATGTTTTTTATTTTATTTTATTCTGTTGCACCTTATTGATTCGTTTAAAAAGAAAAATGAAAGTAGATGGGATCATAGTAAATGGTTAACCAGTGTGGTACTGATAGCTGTTTTATGTAGCTTCTATAACTCTCTCATTCATTCTTCCAGTGAATGCACAAACTCCATAATTAATATTTCTCCATTCATACTGACCCACATTTTCAATCCAGCCTTACCTCATATGAAACTGGATCCTCAACCTAAGCTTGGTTTGCTGAAGAACACTGTTTGTTTGCTTATTTATTGAAGCCTAGTATGTGTGCATCAAATTCCTTGTTCATTTACGTACATCTTTTCCATGAATAAAGAGGAAACTGAGAATGGAGGATAACTTTTAAGCTACTATTTTTGTGGGCCTAACATTGTCTCTGTCAATTATGTGTCAGGGCTTTTCCAATCAGCAGCAGACTGTTTTTAACGAGATACAAATTCAAAATGCTTCAATCTTTCCTAGTTTGTTTTTTTTCCTTAGTAGATTTGGTTAGATAATTCTAATGTTCACTGCAATTTGTACATTTTTCATTCTGAATACTGAATCAACTTTATTCTGTCACAACATGGTTCTAGATTTTAAGTTTTTCCTAATTAGGGTAATTATGGCATATAACCTGATTCTGGTTTGAGAATGAATGGAAATCTGATCTGAAATTTAATATGGTAATGGCGAAAGAAAGGTTTCTTCAGTTTGATTTTCAGTCTACGTCTTATGAAGTGTTGTACTTTGCTGATGTGCATGTTATTATCAGAGATTAATATAAAAGCTATTATTGGTCCTTAACTATAAGCTTAAGCTTTTAGTTCAAGTGGTTCCATGACATGGTATCAGAGCCTCTTAGACCAAGTGTCGAGGGTTCGAATCCTGGCAACCCCATTTATTGTGGAATTTCAACACATGGTAGAATTGGCCTATGGTGTACACCCTTCAAGCCCAAGGGGCATTCACGTGCCGGGGTGTGTCAGAGATTAATATAAAAGCTATTATTGTGCCTTAACTATCAGTTTAAGCTTTTAGTTCAAGTGGTTCCATGGCGGTTATCTTATAAGGTGCTTTGCTGAGTCGTATAAAAAATAACTGTGAAATTCTGTTGAGCATTTTTCTGTTCACCTCAAATTTATTTACAGGATTCAATCATGAAATTTGTATAATAATGAGACAGCTTATATATTATGAACAAAATGTGCTTTCAGGTTACCTTGGCACATCGTGATTGGCTGGACCAATCACATGCATTGGATGTTCCCTTGGCTGACGTTGATAAGGTAATATTACCTTTTTCTTTCCTTTCCAGTGTTCTGAGCCCTTCTACCTTTTCTTTGAGGGAAGCATGTGAACTTTTTTGTTCTTAGTTAACAGTTCTTTTTACCAGGAATTGATTGACATATCTAATTGTTCTATATGACTGTATATCATGCCTATAGACATTATCACAACTTCCTATTCCCATCTATCTCTCACTCTCTATGAAAAAATGCCATTGGATGGTTAATTTATTCCTTATGATAAATTCAGTGATGAGTCAGTTATTGTTTGTGCTCTTTGTTACGGGTGGGGGTGTTCTTTTGACACTCCAAATATTCATCGTTATGAGGTAGTTTTGTCCTTTTGACAGGTCCGTTGTATAGTAAGGAATATAGTAAGGGACTGGGCAGATGAGGTAATGATCATTCGTATTTTTTTTAGTCTAAATTGTCTTTGATGTTTGAAATTTAGTGCGCCCTTTCATGAATCTTGATCCAGGGACAAAAAGAACGTTATCAATGCTACAAGCCTATTCTCGATGAGCTTAATTCCTTATTTCCTAATCGTAGTAAGGAGAGGTATATGATTTAGTTTCTTATCTTATGAGTTGTAACTGTCACTTATAATTGTTTCTTTTTTTCCCCTCATTTGAATTGTAAAATGTACCATTATATAGTGTGTTTTGTAATTATAAGTTCTGTTGGAAACAGTCCTCCCACATGTGTAGTTCCTGGTGCTGGTCTTGGGCGTCTGGCCTTAGAAATTTCTTGTTTGGGTAGGTATCAGATGATTAATAGTTGGTTTTCACAATTTAACTTTGCATGACTTCATTTTCACTTAACTTTTCCCGATACAATGGAACAGGTTTTGTAAGCCAAGGAAATGAATTTTCATACTACATGATGATATGCTCGAGTTTTATTCTTAATCAGTAAGAACTGTTAATATGTCTTTATTATCATGCTTCCTTATGCATTGCGAGTTAATCTGTGAATGACACCTTTCTTTTTTTCTTTAGCGCTCAGACTGCTGGAGAGTGGACTATATATCCATGGATTCATAGCAATTGCAATTCACTTTCAGATGATGACCAACTTCGTGCTGTTTCCATACCTGATATTCACCCAGCAAGGTATTCATGTTCATGTTTCTTTATGACTGAAAGTTTTGCAAGCAGCATAGTTAAATCATTTCTTTGCTTCACTTAGAGTAATCATGTTGCATTATTATTTTTGAAAATAGTCAAAGAACATTAACACATTTCAGGCAGTGAGAAAATCTAAGAAACTTTAGAGATACATATTCTGAATCCTACTACCATTAAGTCTCCATGAACTTTGCACCTTGGCTTTGGCTGAGTGGGTCATTCAAATAAATGAGAAATTTTCTGGTTGCACTTTTTTTATTCACCACACATCTCTCTTGGTTAAATTAATTTTTCACTGAAGAGAAGTAAGGTCTGAAATCCTCCTTGCATTTGAATATAATGAACATAATTTTTTTTTGAACAATCACCATTTAGAAGAGCTATTGTTACTAGTTTCGTTTTGTGGGCACCAATGTGGTGGGCGAACCATTGTTCTTGGTTCTTAAGTATAAAGTTTGTCATGGAAATCTGAATCTTTGTATTAGGAACTAAACAATAGTCGTTTCTTAATTATCATCTTTGGGATGTGTTATTTTCTCATCGCAACTCTTCCTGATTTGATTGTAAATACAAGCCAAAAGATGGAGTCTTTTCTTCTTTCGTGTGCAAATGGAAAAAAAAGAATGCTTTCCATGATTCCAGACTCTTTTGCATATGACTGAATTGGTTTTGCAGTTTGGTAATATGGGGGTTTCATTGCATTTCATTAATGATTGTGTCATAATATCGGGCCATTGTGTGGATGCAATTTTTCACTTCTGAAGTTTGGATAGGTTAACAAACTAATGTTGGATCCTTGAGCAAATATGGCATGCCTGGAATATATTTAGTTTTGTATGAAATCCAAAAACAGGCTAAGATTTGCTTATTATTGAATTATCAGCAATGATCTGTGTAGGTGGCAAGCTTGTTATTCTATTGAAGTGATGATAATTTTTAGCTATTACAAAGATAGTTTGTTAATGCATTTGTATTGTATTTCTTGTCATTCTCAACCACAATTGAATTTCTTATAAGCAGTGCAGGGATCACCAAAGGTTTTTCCATGTGTGGTGGTGACTTTGTTGAAGTTTACAATGATCCAAGTCAAGTAGGTAGGAATTACAGTTTCCTACAAAAGTTTTTAACTCGGGGTTTTTGAGATATAGGGTCTATAATTCGACTTCATGATGTCTCATAAAAAGATCTGCCACAGTTATGTTGGGTACTGAAACCAAATTCGAAGAACCGTATTGTTAGCATTTAACAAATATCCAACTGTAGTTAGTATTTGAGTAAATCAATTTCTGCATTACTTATTTTTATTTCGTTTTCTATGGGTACAAATATTTGACAAATATTTTCCCTCTTTTACCTATTTGATATTTTACTTATCAGAACAGTTGTAATGTTTAGTGCTGGTTGTTGCTGGCACATAATTCTGTTATATTCTTATGAAGATACTTTCTTTTGACATGCAGGAGCTTGGGATGCAGTTGTGACATGTTTTTTTATTGATACAGCACACAACATAATCGAATATATTGAAATTATATCGAGGATTTTGAAAGACGGAGGGGTAAGTTATTTGTTTTGGTCATTTTGTGATAAGCTCCCTTTTCTTTGTTATCAGTTCAACTGAAATTATTTACATCCTGTAACAGGTTTGGATAAATTTGGGACCCTTGCTATATCATTTTGCAGATGCGTACGGGCAAGATGTAAGCATTATTTACTTGATATGTTCATTTATCCTTGAGATATATAGTAGCGAATATGAAGTTGGTGTTTCCTCGGCTTATTTATCTTTTACCCATATTTCCCTATAGGAGATGTCAATTGATTTGAGTTTGGATGATGTAAAGAGGGTTGCTATACATTATGGGTTTCAGTTAGAGGTGAGCTCGTTGCCCAGTATGTTTTGTTGTCCCTGCATTTTGTGATGCCTTGCTGTGTAACTCTAATGGATTTGATATGAAATTGGCGTATTAATGCAGAAAGAAAGCACTATCGAGACCACTTACACTACAAATCCTCGTTCAATGATGCAAGTAAGTCCCTTACAATATGCTAGAGTAAATTCTTGAATTAGCTTTTCTCTTGAGTTCTGCAAATCTAAAAGATCATTTGAAACCTATGGTGACTCTCTTTGAAAACTTCATCATAATGCCACAAGGAGTGGCTATATTTATGTTTTTGTGTTGTGTATAGAGTTAAGGGAACAAGCATCTTGACACACCAAGCCTTTGATCTTTCAATTTGATACATTGAATAATCGATTAATCATAAATTGTACACATTGCGTCTCCTAACTTAAGAGGCTTGTTAGCTGTGACTGTGAGTATCAAACTCAGTTAAAAAGCATGTTAACGATTTTATCTTCATGTGATGTGATATGTTATAAAGTTGGAAAGGATGTCTTTATATGTATGATATAACTATACGGGATGGATAATGTGGCTCTTTGTTAACCTGTCAAAAAGGTAATATCAGATGCAAATGAAAGTAGACAACATGTTTTTAACCGAAGTTTGATGCTCACAACTAAATGTCTCATTAGCTAGGAGCTTGATATGTGGATTATAATTGATTGAAGATTGGATGTCAAATTGAGAGATCTTGTAAAAATAAAAACGATCAGGGGCCTGAAGCTTGTTTTTTTTTTTTCCCCTAGAATTGAAGTGATTGTAATAGTAGTGTTGAGAACTCTGTCGTCATAAAAGATTTCTTCAGTATGTCACTATTTGTTTATATTGCCGAATGCAATTTCTCAACTCTTCCAAACCATTTCATATGCTCATCTTCATGCTCCTTGGCTACTGGGTCTGATATGACTACATCGGATCAGCCAATAAGATTTCCTAGTTTGAGCTTTTGTTGGCTCATATTAGCTAGTAATATTTTAAAATCTTCGTTCTGGTTGCAGAACCGATACTTTGCTGCATTCTGGACCATGAGGAAGATGCCTGTAGCAGTAGACGAACATTCTGCACCATAAATAAGTAGCTCCTGTATTATAAGGGTATGCAAAACATTCTGAAGCATCAAGATAATTGTAGTATCAAGTGCAAATGCCCTTTTATATAATCATTGGTCAAAAGTTTTTTTTTTTTTAAATTGTGGAGTGAGCTTTGAAATTTGGGATTCCGTGTAGATTTGTCATTGTTTGGTCATACAGTAGTGCATTTGTATCCTAAGATAACTAGCAGCATAATTTTTTCATAATTTCAAATTGAATTGCTACTGAAACACGAGACGAGCTCATAATTGCATACTGAAGAATTATCTGTTGGTTTCATGTCCTAATTCCAACTTAGGGTCCATTTGTTTTACCTACTGTTTGCTCTTACGGTTTGTTGTTTGCTGTTGGGAAAGACAATAAACTCTTTAACCAAAGATATAAAACTCTTCGTTTTAAAGTGAAAATGCAAATATGAGCATGAAAATGAGCAACCAAGCATCTCTTAGTATGATTGAAATTTTAATATCTACAAATTAAAGATAATCTTATTGTGTTGAATTGATCCAATGTTTATTTGTGTGGGAATAGTTGGAAAGCAGACTCATTAAAATAGTTTTTTTACTGAAGGTAAAATAAATATTTAATATGTATTCAAGAGATGAAAACTGTTAAAACTAATGGAAAGAATTAGTTAATTAAAACATGAGTTTTAGAAAATGTCGAAACTGAGACATTTAAAATTATTTAGCTTCTCTCTTTTTGTTCCCTTACTGTGATTTAGTGATTATATTTGGACTGATCTTTGTCTATTGAATTTGTCTAAAAATGTTAATTGGTTTTTTAAACTTTCAAAATGTTTTGATAGTCCTTTCCAATTTGTGTAAAATGTAGTTAATTAACCATTCGGTTATAAAAAAAAAAAAAGTAAGTTACATGTAGAAGGTGTGTTGCACGTATTTTGGAAAAATAAAACGACCAAGTTGGAGTATGATGTTTTAATGTCAGAAATGAAAAGTTTTACGGTTGAACAACTAAAAATTTCATTTTTAATATTTTTTAATCTATCATGTGAATTATGTAATAACATTTTAAAGTATGTGCAACACATCTTTCTTATACAGTTTTTTTTTTTTCAACCGAGTGATTAATTTCTTATATTTTAAGTAAGTTGATGGTGCTAATAGACATTTTAAATAAATTGAAGGAGCTATGGAGACATTTTAAAAGTTTAAGTATCAATGACAAGTTCAAGAGAGATGATGTATTAAACTTTTTGGATATGAGTGATTTTTTTCTTCGAGATATTAGTGATATTCTTTAAATATTACAGTTCTTGACTTAGGTCCTGTTCTTTTTGACTTAATTTCAGCATAAGTAAGTTAAGTTAAGTAAGTTCAGTTTCAGTAATTATCATTATTTATTATAATTATAATTATTTATATTTAATTTATTATTATTTATATTTAATTTATAATTTAGTATTATTTATATATAATTTATCATTATTTATTATAATTATAACTATTTATATATAATTTATTATTATTTATTATAATTTATAATTTAATATTATTTATATTCATCATTATTTATTATAATTATAAGTATTTACATATAATTTATAATTTAGCATTATTTATTGTAATTATAATTATTTATATATAAAATATAGCATTATAATTATTTGATGCAGTTAAGTTAAGTTCAGTTCAGTAGCATTCAGTTCAGTTAATTTAATTTCAGTTAAGTTAATTTAATTTAATTTCAGCCAAAAAGAACAAGGCCTTATTTAAAAGATCTTGACCAATACTTTTTTTTTAGAAGAAAAATTTTGGTAAGCATAAATCTATCTATGGACAAACTATTAAATCTTGAAAAAGTACTAAATTGTCCACTCACACTTAGACCTGTTCATATGTCATGCCGGGTTGAATAGGTTTTTGTCTAAAAATGGTGAATCCAATTTCAGTCTCGTCTGTTGTTAATTTAAACGGGTTTGGGCCGGTTTGGATTCAGACTCAAAAATCAAATCCTAAATTCAGTTCATATAAGTCAACCTAAATATATATGTATAATTTTTAATAATAAAATATTAAATTTATACTTAAAAATAAATATAAATATATAAATTTATTAATTAATATTAATAGACGGACCGGGCTGGGTCGATCCATGCTATTTTTATAAATCCCAAGCCCACAAAAAAGAGACGGGCTTGAGTAGGCCTGGATCGGGCTGGCCTAGAGATAAATTTTCATGTCCAAGCCAGGCCTAGAGGTTACGGACCGAGCGGGTATCCGGACCCATGAACAGGTCTACTCATCCTTACTTGATGTATATTTTTGGAACAAAATGTAATTCAGGTCCCAAAGTGTGAACTGGGGTAAAGTACAGATATCATTTGTGTAATTACTCCCCTCTTTTGTAATGTGTTTGCCGTAATTGGACTGTTTGCCGTTACTCCTATTTTGTTATTACTCCTCCTTGAAGGAATAACGGTTTCATCGGGATTCTGCATAACCGTACAAGAGGTACAATGACGTGGCAATATACATTCTTATATTCTTTCCGCCAACTTCCGACGAATCCCCGGATCAGTCTTTCACGCGGATCCAACAGACATGGTTTTTGACGATTCTCTAGAAATTAGATCTTTTAGGTGAATCTCTTGTCATAAGATCTTGAAGGTCAACTTGTCTTATGCAGATTCGCTTGTCTTATCGTGGGGCTCCTCTAGTTCATGTCTTTCTATGTATTCACTCGTTGCTAACGGTTGATGAGTGTTCATGAATCTGGATGTTATCATACACCAATTTTATATATGTATATATATATATATATATATATATATATAAAAGTTAGTAACTATGTTAATGTATAATGTATTAATATATACTTCATTCATTCGTTGGATAATATGTCACTTTTAACCAAAATATAAATTTCATTTATTGTCTCTTTTAGACTTTTAATGTTCTTTTTCCAAATTTATTCTTAACTTAGAATTGTGAAAGTGTCTTGGAATTTAGAAAATGCGTTAAATTCATTGAAGTTTATGCATCAAATAATTTCGATTTTTCTAAACCATTATATTTTTCAAGATAATTTAACTACTCCTTAATCCCAGTGAAAACAACAAAAGTGATAGATATTATTGGAATGGAATGGAGGGAATTATATATTAGGATTTAATTACATATTAATCAGTAATTAGAATATATAAGTATAAAATATAGGGAAAAATACGGAAAAAAATGCATGTGCTTTATTTAATTTATAAATGGAGGATTGTGGTTTAAAAGTTTACAAATAGATATATGTGGTATATTTTATTTAAAAAACAAAGTATTAACAATGATATTTTTATCTTAAAAATATATATTTTTTTATATATCGACAAAACACGACCCTCCAAAAATACAACTTCCTTAATCGGAACCATAAATCGTATGGTGATCATTTTACGTTTTTTACTGATTTGACAGTTTATGAATTAAATGAATATTTAAGTTCATTTTACACAACTGTACTTCGATTTTAGGATCTGTGTTTTGTCAATATGAAAATGTAATTTTAAAACAAAATAAAAATGTCTTTAATTATCATTAGGATTTAACATTATAATTTAAAATATTTTGTTTTGTTGTGTATTTTTATTTGAAAACTTTTAAACCATGTACTGGGCAAACTGCTTTTTTTTTT
The DNA here is from genome assembly GCF_963576675.1 of Euphorbia lathyris. Lineage (NCBI taxonomy): Eukaryota > Viridiplantae > Streptophyta > Magnoliopsida > Malpighiales > Euphorbiaceae > Euphorbia > Euphorbia lathyris. Next base: position 74,181,183 of record NC_088918.1, on the reverse strand, counting down.
TTTTTTTTTTTTTTTTTTTTTTTACATTGCCTTAAAATTTACTATTAAAAAGAATACACAACTCCTCTCAAAAAAAAAAAAAAAATACACAACTGTGTCGTTTAAACCAAAAGCAGACATTATTATAAAATTTGTTTTTGTTTTTTGTATCAGTTCATTTTGTTACCTAATATTGAAAGGAATATATGTTCTTATCCCTTTCATTTTTAATAACTGTCAATTATGACACTGTTCTCGATCCGAGCTGGCTCAGTGAAAAAGAAGTGAAAGACAGACAGATAATGGCGAACCCTAGAAGGAGCTTAGAGAATCCATTTCAGTTTCAAAACAATTCGATTTTGTCATCTCTCAAACACTTATTGAAGAAACCACATGCCTTCCCTTTTTTGCTTTCAATTTTTCTCTTCCTCGCTTGGCTCTGTTTCAGATTACAACCTTCTTCCCCCCATTTCACTCCTGCTCATCTTCACTCCAATCACGACCTAAAATGGTCCAAACACGATGATTTGAAGGCCAATTTGATCAGATTCAAACATGATTCCATCTCTAAAGACAACCGTGGCTGGCTCCTCAACCCTTTGACACTTGCCCTTGACTCCGGCATCAAAGGTCCTTCTCTCTCTCTCTCTCTCTCTCTCTCTCTCTCTCTCTCTCTCTCTCTCTCTTTCTGTTATGTAATGCCTGTGTTCTTGTAATTTATATGATTTCTGATGTGAATACCATTCTGTTTTGCTTTATCGTTCAGGTGGAGCGGTTTCTTGTGCTTCATTTCATGTTGGTCAAATTCGGCCTGGCGCTTTGAGGGGAAATCACAGACATTATACTTGCAATGAGACATTTGTCATTTGGGGTGCCAGAACTTTGTTTAGGGTATGATTTCTCGACTTCACAATCAGAAAATTTCTTATTAAAATCGTTTAGGGTATGATTTCTCTACTTCGCAATCTGAGTGTTAGGATATTGTTTACAGAGTTTGCTTTTGCTTCTAGGTTTGGTGCTACATGCTTGTTGATTGTATCCAAATTTTTGCTCTTTGCTCTTTATCTTCATTAATTCACCTTTATCTTGGCTGATCTTTGGCTCTCATGCAATGTTTCTTCATTGTTAACTAAGTCCAATACTCTCATCATCTCAGACAGTTCTGCAACTTCTTCTTTTGTTTTTTATTTTTTTTTTTTTTTTGGAAAAGAAAACTGAACTTTTAATAGCTCTAATTGTTCATAGAGGAATGCAATATGATTTATAAGAAGATAGAAGATAGTTTCTAAACATGAAACAATAGAGAATTTGTTGCAATATCTGCACAATATTACATACTGAATTTATTTGATATTTCGTGCAATTTTTCATACTGAATATATTATCTTGTTATCTTAATTCGGGAACATGATTTGATTGAGCAGTTGTTGCAATGTCTTTATCTTGTCTTGTTAATGCTGAGTTCATATACTTTTAAAGGGTAAAATAATGAGTCTGCATTTGTCAAAGAGATGTAAACAATGAAAACATTTTAACTTACAGCAATTGGAAAAATTCAGTCCAGTTCTATTCTAGGTTACGTGGAAACTTTTCGTACAAGTTTTCGAGTGTTTTGGTTTCCGAAACGAAACGGATACAGAAACTTGAAACCCTTTAAAATCTAAGTTTTTGTGTAACGTAGGTTTTATTACATATAAAAAGAAGAGACAATAGGATATTAGAAATGAAAATAGCATGAAACAAACGGCTGAATGCATATTTTTCAGATAGATAGAGGCTTCCTTTCTTCTTTTTTTGTACTATCTTCACTTTTTTCTCATGGATTAATTGCAGTTGGAAAACAGCCAAATTGTTGACAAAGGCTATGCTGAGGTTATAATAGGTGCAGATGAAATTGCTGTGGTAGCTAGTCCAAGTGGAACTGCCCATGTTTTGGTAAATCTAGATCCTATACATGCTACATCTTTTATTGGTTGCCAAGACAGTTTGATTAACTATAACAGCTCAAGTACTGATTTCAATATCTGGAAGGACATCTACATTTAGTCATTTTATTCTTAATCGGCTTTCATAAGTACAGAAATGATGTCTATAGTTTGTTCACCGCATGATTGAAGTTCTGAAATGCTGTCTATAGTTTGTTTAACGTATGATTGAAGTTCTGAAGTACTAACTGTTTTCTGGAATTTAGTTAGAACTCGGAGCATATGTGTATATAAAGGCCATACTTGTTCTATAGCGTTTAGATCTTTTCAGCAGCAACTTCTTTTTCCTGTTTGTAAGTTCTTAAAGCATGTGATTCATACAAATGAAGGACTTCGGATTTTATTGGATGAATGATGATCTTCTTGTAGTGAAATTTAGTTTTGTAGTAATATATATTAGAGCCTTTCTAGATCTTATATTCAAGTCTTTTCCTCAAATTTAAAATGGATATATGCCTATCTAAACATTAACATTTAATTCGTATTTGTAAAAACCGACTGGTTTACTTAGGACCAGTAACTAATTCAGTCCGAGTACACATACATCTTAGGCTTAATATATGAATTCATACGAGTAATTTATGCTCACTGCCCCTCAACTTTGGTAAACTTTCTTTATGACCCTTGAACTTCAAAACCAGACATAAAAGTCTTTAGGCTTTTGTTCGAATCTGATGTCGAATTCTTTTAAGCACATGGCCCACTCCGCCAGCCTTCCAAACGTTTCAGGTTGTTGAAGTATCATGCATTGTGGGGTGTTTGTGGGCACCACTCTTGGAAGGACTTTGGAAAAGTGTCGAAGCTTCTGAGAAGATATAGCTATTCCATAGCAAGACTCGACTCACATAGTACACAGGGAATTACTACATGTCTTATTCTCTAATCAAGACTATACCCACAGATTCCGAGGCTACACCACATACAAGTAGTACGTTTCGCCCGGAATTGGTCGACTGAGTAGGGATGGAGAGGCCAATAATTCTTTAAGATTTTTTAAGGAAGTTTGACATTCCATTGTCCAGTTGAAATTTTTGACACCCTTAAGGCTCTTGTAAAAAGGCATGCGCCATTTGGCTGAACATGAGATAAATCGTCCAAGGCATTTATGTTGTCGTTGAGCTTCTGGACATTGTTTACGGTTTTGGGGGGAGCTAAGTCAATGATGGCTTGAATCTTGTCCGGATTGGCTCAATCCCTCTCTAGGAGATCATAAATCCAAAAAATGTACATAATCTTATTCCAAAGGTGCTCTTTTCTGGACTAAGCTTTAGCTAAAGTTCTTGAAGTCTTGAAGATTGTTTCAAGGTCGGCTACATGCTGTTAAACTGTCTTGCTCTTGTCAATCATATTGTCTGCATGTATCTCAATTCTCTCTCTTATGATGTCTTTGAAAATTTTGTTCTCTAGCCTCTGGTACGTTGCTCTGGCGTTTTTTAGGCCGGCGCACAATGACCTTGTAGCAATACGTGTCTTCGTGTGTGATAAAGTTTATTTTCTTCGTGTCTCCGGGAACCATAATGATCAAAATGACATAATGATCTAACAATGTTAAACAGAAAAGTACACATTTTCTTATAGATCCTAATGTGGTTAATCTTGAAGAGGAACTCTTGATACTCGGTCTGTGACAATAAGATAGAAATGAGTCAAAGGAGAGTCGGGAATTGACGACTTCACTCTGATGCGTAAGTTAGTTTAAGAGAATGAAAATGAGGAATACGTGAATTCTAGAGTTTCGTGATTAGGTATTATAGATGCACAATCATTCTTTTCTATTTATAAGATGTTGAGGAGCAATTTGGATAGATGTTAGTTTATGTGCTTTAGTTGACGTTACAGACAGAGGATGTGGAATGAAGTATATCCTATGAAGGAACCATCCAGATTTGGCATGTACCAATTGTAAGTCGTGCATCTCGGGATGACAACTTTTTGAGATTTATGTGTCTTCCCTACTAACTTCCATCATTGTTTTGATGCATACATGTTCATTGATCCATGTGGTTTCTTGTTCTATTAGCAAATGTCCCTCCATCTAGTCGGTCAAAGTTCTTTAGCGATTTGGTCCAAGTGTGCCAATCAGGAATGTTCACGTGGACCTTAATGACCAAGTGAATTTGATCATTCACCGTTAGATCTAGGCTTATTAAATCTAAGTCGTTGGATGTTTTGAATCTCCACCTTAGGATTCTAATCAGCCTAGATCTAACGGTGAATGACCAAATACTGCATGGTCATTAAGGTTCATGTGATCAAAACCGGTGTGCCAATATAGTGGTTTGCAAAATCGAAGATTCTTTTTCGAGCTGTCAGGTCTAACTAAGGTTGAAGGAGAACTGGGATGAATGGAGTGCTCATGGTGTGATTTTATGTAATTGATTGAGAGAGGGCGGTGTAGAAATGTGGAGTATAACTGACGGGCAGCCTCCTTTCTTTCGATGGTTTTCACCTGGTCAGTGACTGACCAAGTGAATTTGGTCAATCACCGTTAGATCTAAGTTTATTTAAATCCTATGGTAGAGATTAAAATCATCGTAGGGTTCAAATTCACACTATCTAGATCAAATAGTGATTGATCAAATTCACTTGATCTGTGGCTTTCTAATCAACAAAAACTACATATATCATTGCCATCACCAAGCGTGCTGACGTTTACCAGCAAGCTACAAATTTTTCTTTTTTCTTTTTTGTATTTAAAAAAAAATTGTCTTTTCTTTTTTGTAACTTTATTGAAAAATAAGAAAAGTTAACATTCACATGTAAAATTTTAAAATATATACATATGATCATATTTTTATTTTACAAATTTTTATATACATACCAAAAAAAAAAAAAAACTTTGAAAAATATTTTCCACAAACAACCTACACTTTGAATTAACGTCTCCAAAAATTTAATTTTTAATCGTGCTCTTTTGAGTAAAGCCCTAATGCTGAACCTATTGGACCTTACCAGTGACACAAATCCACAAATCCAATGGACCTTAACCAGCAACATCGAATAAAGTTCGACTATAAATGGAAAACGTAGCTTAATTTTATGTTTTTACATACAAAAGTTTGATTAAATTAACTAAGCAATCGTTCAGATATGTCTGGATTTTTACAAAAATAACTTATTAAAAGGCACATTCTTATCCGATATGTTAATTTTATCAATCGATTGTCATTTATACACATCAAAATTCAGTGAATTTGAATATCCAAATTGGCCAAAACTAACTGTGACATGTGAAATTTTAATAATTTTATTAAAATAAAATTCGATTGTCATTTATACCCATCAAAATGTGAAATTTTAATAATTTTGTTAAAATAAAATTCAATAACCTCTCCAAACTTCATAACCATCGTGTACTCCATTTCATAATGCTATAATCATCATAATCTAATTTATAAAATTGAAACAAATTAGCAAACCAGATATAATATACAATCTTTGTTTTCCCATTTGGTGATCTAGTCTTTCAACCAAAATTCAGATGATATAGAAACAGGAATTATACATAAAATCGCATACAAATATAAAAATCTGAATCACTGTATTCCGCCGAAGATAGTATAGTGAGAATATCCAGAATTCCACCCGGGATGAAAGTGATGACCATGACTTCCACATATCTACATGGACATCCCGCGAATGTGCACAGCTAAAAAGTCACAAGTCCGAGAAATGCCTAGTACCACAGATTGCAGCACCCACCCATCAAAAGATTATATACCTACTAAAAAAAGAAGTTTAGGGGTAGGAATACATACAGCCTATTACATATTGACCTACCCAGCCAATGTCTATCACATATTGACCCACCAAGCCTATTAAATATGCAATACAAAATGAGATTGTGGAAATAGTTATACTTTGTTTTTGGGTGAAGGGCCATTTGTGTAGTTTGTAAAATATTTGGTTTTAAGCAAGAATAAAGATTTAACATACATTTCAGTGAAGGAAACTGTTTCAACATTTTGTTTAAAAACAAGACTTGTATGCAATTTACACGAAATGAAAATGTGGTTGTTTTAAACCAATTTCTGTTATACCAGATTTTTTTAAATATACCCTTAAATGTGAATAATTTGAATTACTGGCAATAGTCTAACTATATTTTATAGTTTGGTCATAACATTACTTAGATACATTTTATTAGAAAAAAACAATACTTATAAATATATTATGAATAAAGAAATAAAAAAAATATTGCCGTATAAAAAATTAAAGAAGCTCATAATCTAAATCAAATTAAGATCTTTAACACACAAAAAAAAAAAGTTTTCAAATGGATTAATTTGAAAAATAACAAAGTTCAAAATGGCTTAGATTCTCTTTTTCCTTTTTTTTAATTGAATGGACTTCACATGGGTGTTGGAAACTGACATGACAGCTCAATTTATAAATAACACAATTATGAAAGATGGTAAAAATACACCATTAGAAGCCCCTATCTCAGGTGGTGTTTAGCTTGAAACCATTACTGACATAGGTACTACAACAACAACAAAGCCTTAGTCCCAAAATGATTCGGGGTCGTTAACATGAACCGTCATACGAAACCGTGAAATCAAGTGGACAAAGGTACTTCATTTAAAAAAAATAATACCAGTCACACTTGCTAGTTTTACACAAATTTAGGCCCATTCAGACCTCTTAATGATTCAAAGCACGCATTTCCAGCAAAACAAACAAATCATTGATGTTATAATTATCCAAACACGCTTTAAACCACATTATTTATGCAACTGTAACTTAATTTAAGCTGTAAAGAAACAATTTTTTTGCTCATTCTAAAAAAAAGAGATGAAGGCACCAGCACCTAAGGAATACTAACAGAAATGGTTTACAGGCTAGTAAATGTTAAGACTCATAAACAATACAACAATTAGCATGATATCTCTAATTTTAATCCTCAATATATGATATATAATGGGTAGATAATAACTTCTTAGGTATTACTACACTTGTCGGTCCTCGACTCATATTAGCAAAAGTACATTTATAGGTCCCTAAGTATTGTTCCAGTCAACAGTTTAATCAGTTCCATTGAATACCATCCAAGAATCTGTTGGTCATAGCTTTGATTAACGGGTTTTTAGATGGTTCTTTTACGGGAGGGAGCTGTTAACAGAAAGAAAACTTAAGGACCTTATAACAAATAAATTATTTACAATTATATCGTCAGTTAACTTTCAATTCAATCATGTCACTAATGCCTAGTAAGATCTAGTTTTAATTGATTAGGCATTTTAATACTGCTTAAGAGTCAAATCAAAACTAGCAAATACAGTAGAGAACAATGGAAATATACAATACAGCTTAAAATTCACCAACTATCTCAACGGGTACATTGACCCTACGATACCCATCTAGAAGTTCGCCATGCCTCCTGTTATCAACTTTATCAGATACCAATAACCTTTCATTACAGTCTGACTTTATGTCTTTAATTGGTTGTTCAAAGTAATATCAGAAGCATGACGAGACCAACAATAACTATAGTTCATGTACACAACATTCATAAGTGTTAATCAACAAACAACAACCAGCACAGGGCTATATATCTGCCTACCCTAGAAGACAAACTATATGAGATTTTTTCTAGGAATTTGTTATGCTAATTTCTGTACCATGAAGGACAAAGTGCATCACCAAAATTATATTAAAGGTAATAACATCACTCTCACCTTAACTCCTTGCAATCACCTTGTTCTTTGGCGCCCAAATCAAATAAGGTAATCTTGCTTCAGAGTTCAGATGCAGTTTTGCCACTATATGTATGTACAAAAATGCATGAAATAAAAACATAACATTAATTTACATAAAATCCAGTCAAAACCTTGAATTCCTTTCGTTCTTGAAATTGATTCAAACCATAACTTTCAAGTTAATTCTTCAGAAAATGGAAAGTATTTTTGGAACAAATTTAAAGAATTACCCAACCAACCTTTTTGATAATCATATTTTGCTTAAAAACATCGATCCCCACTAGTTTACAAACCTCTGAAAGAGACAATATATTACTTGATTCAAAAAATGGGGGAAATTAAGTGAATCTGAAGTGCCTCATGGGAAAAGGAAATAAACTAGAGCAATTCACTATCGCAAAATCCCATTCCAAAATAAGGCATTCCAGGAGAACAAAATAGTGAAATATGAAAGTATTTTCAATGAATAATCATAAATCAAATATTATTTAAAATTTTAATAATGCATATTAACTCAAACCCATATCATTTCTGCAAGTAATACATTGGCTGCCAACCTGCATAAAAGATCACTAATAGTGCATATTAAATAAATAATCAGACAACTGAGTCTTTGCCTGTAATAGAGACCCATGCACAACACATTGTAATGGTCTGCGTTTAAAAAATTGTCATTTACAAATCACAACCACATTGTTAAGGTGTAGAATGCTTTCTTTCAAATATATAATTCTTTGTTTCAAGGTATAGAATGCTTTCTTTCTAGTTTAGAACTTAAAAGCACAATTTGAAAATAACTGAAGAAAAATACAACAAAAATAAGAAACAAAAATCACAAAGCACGTTAACTAAGCAAATTTATTACCATAGATTTTTTTTAAATAAACTTCCAAAAGAGCATTGCATGACTGAAAACTAGTTGAAGAACTTTTGCTCAAGCTCAGTGGCCGTCAAAGTACAAATTATCCACGGAAATAGTCAAACAGTTGCCGAAGCTTTTAAACTAAATACTGGTTCTCAAAATACAATATTTTAAAATAGAAGAAAATGCGGAAGGAATAAAACTAAGTAAAAAAAGGACATTTTAAGAGTCTTTCCAGTAACCAAAAGCGACATTTGTTCATATTTATAAAGACTTCATTTGCATAAGCTCCTTAAACTTCAGAAGAATCTGCAGGCCATTACATAAAACACTGATGCATGCAGCTATATAGGATCTGCAAAATGAGTAGAAAACTGTAAAAACACAATTTCAAAAGAGGATAATGGGTTAAATCCTTCAAAATAGTTAAAGAAGCATTAAAAGATCTGTTCAGCACCAAAGAAATATTGATCATACTAAAATAATGAAGTAGAAAATTAAACAGGTTACTGAATAGACTAGTGAAACATTTATGGGGAAAAAAATTCAAATCATAAAAAATAGCTCATCTTTTGACTTTTGGAAGAGATCAATGATGAAAATATACAAGTCAGTCTATGTAATATAAATACCAATGTGAAAAGAGTGAAGGAAATGAACTTTACCCAAAGTCAGCAGCGACATGAAGCCATGATAAAATTGATGGAAAAAACACATAAAATCCTTATTTCATGCATAAAACTACAATAAAATAAGTTAAGAACCATGTACTCAAGAAATGAGAACATTGTTGAAAAGAGTTGCTGCACTTGTGATAATGCTCCTCGGCTTCTATGTTTCCAAAGATATTTAACTAACAATTGTGAGCATGCGTATTGGATACTTATAAACAATTACTAGAAACAAATAACTTGACACAAGATAATTAAGGCATACCTTAGCTGATATCTAGTGACCCATGTAAGGAGTATATTGTCCAACACCATGCTGTCCTCTGCCAGAACCACCCTGGCCAACCTGCTGATTTGAGTAGCCTCCCTGCATCATTCCCTGACTCCCATATGATCCAATCACACTGGGGCTTATATTTGCTTGGTTTCCATATGCACTCTGCATTCCAGGAGCTGCACCAGGAACACCACTTGGGGTAGCAGCGGATCCTAGAGATCCTAGTAGGTTAGTAAGCCCTAATCCAGCACCCTGAGTGGCAAGTAAAGCAGTTAGTGCCTGTCCAAGAGCTGGGTTTAAAGCAGGTGCTGCTGCAGCTCCCTGGTTAAACCCCATCCCAGGTCCAGCAGCAGGAGCCATCAGATGAGCTGGGCCAGAAGAAGATCCACCGTACGAAGGATTATTATTCCTCTGAAAATGTGGTTTCTGCACATTATGATGGTGGTGGTGTTGCTGCTGCTGAGATTTACCAGGTTTGGGCCCATCAATAGCTTTCTGGCAATGTAAAATATGGCCCTCGAAGTTCTTGTGAGGCTCTTCAAGTGCTCTCCTGGCGCCCTCAACGTGCCTATAGACGTACAAGCAAAAACCTTTGGGCTTCCCCGAATGCTTATCTAATCCTAATGGTCCTTCTTCAATCTCACCGTACTTGGCGAAAAAGTTAGTCAGATCCTGCGGATCTAAATCAGATCCAACATTGCTCACATAAATTTTCCTCTGAGTATACTCGGATACCTGCTGCTGTATAGGAGTCGACACACTAGGGGCGACTGGAACGGGACCAATTGAAGCCAATTGACAGGCAGTCATCCGATTACCAATTTTCTTCTGAGGTTCCTTGAGAGCCTTGCGAGCCCCACTTCGCCTCTTGAACAAAATAAACCCATATCCCTTGGATTTCCCGGAGACCTTATCGGACACGGCCTTGCAATCCTCAATCTCGCCGTAGGGTTTGAAGGCGCTGATTAGGGTTTCGGCGTTGGTATCCCAACCAAGGCCGTGAACAAAGATCTTGCGGTGTGCAGGATCCTCATCAGCTATCCTACGTATCCGCTCTGCAACATCTCGGTGGCTATCGGCTGCTTCTCGAAGCAGATTGATAAGTTGATCTTTGCCGAATGGTTCAAGGAGTTGATCTATGGGATCTTCGTCGTCATCTTCGTTAGCTGCTAGATCTGAAGCAGCTGTGATTGAGATCAGATTCTGAGTGCTGTTAGGATCTTGCTGTTCTTCATCGCCGTCGTCTTCTTCTTCTTCGTCTTCCTCTTCAACTTCTTCTTCGACCTCCTCCTCTTCTTCGACCTGTTCGTATTCTTCAGTTTCTTCAACACGTTCTTCTACAATAACTTCCTTCTGCTTCTGTTGATTTTGAACATCTTCTACCTCCTCCTGCTGTTGCTGTTGCTGTTGCTGCTGCTTTTGGGGAGGTTCGGTTGGTTCGACGACCTTAGGATCGTGCTTTCGCTTCTTGGCCATCGTCGTGTATATTGTGCTGAAAGAGGAGGAATTCAATTACGATGAGAAAAGAAAGACGATAAGAAATCAGAACGCTAGGGTTTGGGTTTTTGATTTATATATCATTGCCATCGTTGTGTCCACCCATTTATTTATTTATTTAATTATTTATTTTCAAGATATATAATATGTTATATTTGATCAGTGTAATTTTTGACATGCATTTTAATAAGTAAGTGAATTTGCTCATTCACCGTTAGATACGGGTTTATTAAATCTAAGCCTTAAAATACTTTGAATCTTCACCTTAGGATTCTAATAAGTCTAGATTTAACGGTGAATGAACAAATTCTGCATGCTCATTAAGATACATGTAATCAAGACTGAATTTGATCAAAAACAACAATTCAACGTAGGCAAATTAACAAGTTAATATATTAGTATCAATAAATGAAAGGTCTAATGCTTCTTCAGTCCTTTAACTTGTTCAAATTGGTCATTTTACCCCTCTAACTAATCGAATGTCCTATTACCCCCTTAGCTTCATAAAAATGGTATTTCTCACCCTCTTAACTTGTCCAAATTGATCATTTTGCCCCTTTCCAACTAATCGAATGTCCCTATTTACCCATTTAACTCCATAAAAGTGGTATTTCTCACCTCTTATGATCCTATTTACCTCCTTAACTCTATAAAAGTAGTATTTCTTACCCCTTTATAGTGTAAAGTTAATAGGGCTTATTCAAATGAGTTTGAAAATATATTTTTTTAATATCAACTTTTTAATTTGATAATTATATTGATCCTTCGTGTGTTTATTATAATAATATTGTATTACAATAATTAGATGATTAAAATTTAACAAGTCAAAAAATAGAAAAGAGAATGAATAAAAGATACAAATAACAACAGCATTAATATAAAAAAGTTAAGAACATTATATGTAAGGATAAGGTACCAAAATAGGCCTATGGTTTCTGGAAAAGTATCAATTTAGGTTCCACTTATAAAATAGCACCAATATAGATTTAACGTTTAAAACAGAGTATCAATTTAGGCATCGATAACGGATTGCAATGGGTGAGAAATACCACTTTTGTGGAGTTAAGTGGGTAAATAGGACATTCTATGAGTTGGAGGATAAATGGACAAGTTGATGAGGTGAGAAATACCACTTTTATAGAGTTAATGAGGTAAATAGGACATTCGATGAATTGGAGAGGTAAAATGACCAATTTTGACAAATTAAGGGGGCGGGAGAACATTAAGCCTAAATGAAAATAATAATACATCAGTTAAACCTGAATTTGTTAAAAAGAAAAAAATAATAATAATACATCACCAGCCCCTGAACTTATCCAAATTAGTAGATTGGCTTTATGAACTTTGAAAACGTCTCACCAACTCTCTAAACTTGCTTATTCCGTATCACCAGCTCCTTAAATTTATCCATAAAAGTAGATTAGCTCCATGAACTTTGCAAATGTCTCACCAACTCCTCAAACTTGCTTATTCTATAACAACTAAATACAAAAACCATAATACTAACTCTCGATCCTCATCCATTCAATCTCTCAATCCTACAAAACTAACTCTTATAATAGGTTGAAAGGTACGAAAAGCGAAAAATTACCTCTCGAATAGATGAAAACGTAATTTAGATTTAATAAGTTTTTGTATTTAGTTGTTACAGAATAAACAAGTTTAAGGAGTTGGTGAGATACTTGCAAAGTTCAGGAAGCTATCTACTTTTATGGACAAGTTTAGGGAGTTGGTGATACGAAATAAACAGGTTTAGGGAGCTGGTAAGACACTTACAAAGTTCAGGGAGCTGGTAATGTATTAGGCCAAAGAAATACTTATTGGCTGTCAACTTACATAGTATTTTATTAGCACAAAATGTCCCAAAAAGTTTGATTGGTCATCTAAACTTACATGATGTCTCGTTAGTCTCCTCAATTTGTTTAAAATAATATATTAGTCGCCTAATTTGTTTAAAATTATCTATTGGCCTTTGCACTTATTTACAGTGATCCATTTGTCATTTAAATTTGTTTAAAGTGATATAAATTACAATTTGTCTAAATCATAAATAAATTCAAAACTTAAAAAATAAAGGTCAAATTCATGATTTTTATTCTTTAAAATAAATTAACTCTCACTTTTATACATTTTTATAGTACTTTTATAGATTTAAGAACTTAATCATGACATATTGAGCAAGTTTATAAGGATAATGAGATACTATATAAGTTCAAGGGTCAATCAAGTTTTTTTTGCATAAATTCAGAGAGCAGGTGATGTATTAAGCCATTTTATTAACCTCTGAGTTTATTTAAAATATCATGATCAAATTCCTAAAAACACTCTAAAGTTTAGAAAAAAAAAGTTAAATTTGTTTTAAAGATTTAAAATAGTGAATTAGATCTTTATTTTATAAATTTAGTCGAGTTGAAATATATATCACTTTAAACAAATTCATAGAGTTATTGGATCATTGTAAATAAGTTCATGGGATCAATATATCACTTTAACCAAATTCATGTGGTTAATAAATATTATTCAAATTAAAAGACTAACAAGACACGTTTAAACGGCCAAACAAACTTTTGAAACAAATTTAGAGAATCTCAACTTATTAAGTCTTTTTATTAAAATGTGAAATACATATTCCTTGGTATGAAAAATAACATGTTACCGTATTTATAAATATGCGAAACTATATAATTTCTTTCTATACTTTTTCTCATTTAATTTTTTGGTAATTGATTTATTAATCTTTACATTTTTTTCTTTATATTTTCATTTAAATTAGTAATTTTCAAATTATTTATTATAGATAAATTACATTTTTGCTCTTGTATTTACATTTTAATACTTAGAATCTGTTATTTTAAATATTTAAAAGATACATTTTATGTTTTTCAATTTTATTATTTTTTTAATTATTCTCACCATCTCTTTCTCTTTCCTATCTAATTTTAATAAAAATGTCACTTTAATATTTTAAATATATTTTAAACTAAAATATAGTATATTATTTTAATAAAATATTTTATTTTTTAGAGAATAAAATATTTTGTGAATTACTATCAATATTGATCATGTAAATATTTATCTTCTAAAAATTATTAATGTAAATAATAATAAAATCCAACAAAAACTTTTTTAGTAGTCCCTCTTTTTTTTCATTATTTTATATATAACAATAAAATAGAAAAATGTTTATAATGATAATTTGAAATTTAATTTTTTTCAACTAAAATAATAAAATAATATATTTATTAAAATTAGATAAAGAGAAAAATATGAATGAGAAATAAAAATATTAAATATATAAAGGTGTATTTATATTATTTAAAATATTAATATTTTTAAATATAAAATTAAAATTTAGAGACAAGATGTAAACACGCTAAAATTGAGGTAAAAAAATGCAATTTTCCTATAATAAGTAAAGGCAAATTAGTAATTTAAATGAATGGATGGATTAAACTGTTGAATCTAATTAAAGGTCTTATAATGTATTATTAAAAATATGAGAACTAAACATTGTATTAGAAAAAAAACAGGAACTAATAAATTATTTAGTCTATTTTTTATTTATTAGTCATTTGAAACTAAATTTATAAAAAATGTTTGTTCATTTACCAACAAGTGTTAACAATATCAATTCATAGAGAAACTATAATAGGAACAGAATAATAATTTTATCAAATTGAAGAATATAACATAAATAATAAAATTAAAATAAATTAGATATAAGAAACCTTTCGAATGAATGGAATAATAAGATTATGAGACCTGATAAAATAAATCTTTTTAAGACAGATTTTGTTGCAAATAACAATTGTCTCTCAGAAAAAACAGAAGTGTGAGTCGAATTCTAACCGTATGTGTTGAACTATCACCAAAAAAACCAAGATATATGACGAACGAATCAAAACAAAAGTTTAGAGAGCTGAACAAAATTTGTTGGAGAGAACAAAATTGAGATGAATTATTTATGTGTTCCAAATGAAGAAAAAATTACTCTTATAGGCAGATTGTTGGAACGTTTTTTCCCTTAATTAATTCACTTAATAAAGAATTAATCTTACTAACAATTAAAACTGGTGCAACCACTAAAATATTTTACATAATTAATAATAAATATTAATTTCATTTAATGTTATTAATGAGATCTAATTCTCTAATGACTACCATTTAGAATTTAAAAGTCATTCTCATAATTAAAATATCTTTACTTGTTATTCAAAATTTCATCTATCCATTGAATATTTAAGCGTCAAATTGATAAATAATAACAAATTAATTGTCGTTTTTTCAACAAAAACACATCATTCATTTTCACTCCTTAAAAACTAAATGTGATCTCGTCCATTATTAAATTACTTTTATACTCTTAATCAAAATATTGTCTTTCATTAATTCGCTCTCTCCTACTTTTTCTCACATTTTCTTTCTCTTCCATGTTTTATTCTATACAACCCCTCTCTCTATAAATTTATCTCTCTAAAACCTCTACCTAACTCCTCTCTCTCTCTAATTTACTAAACCTAATGACATTTCTAAAAAATGCATTGTTTCTTCTATCCGGGGATGTCTTGGTTGTCAACCTCAAGTTCGATGCACAAAGCAAAGAATTGACCACGTGGTTACCGTTTCATTGTTATTCATGTTCTTGAATCTATCACCGTTAATTTCTATTTCTCATTTCTCTCTTCTCTCCTTTAGTTTCTTTCTTTCTTTCTTTTCATGGAAGTAGTTTTTTTCTTTTTTAGTTGAATAATTTGGTGGCTTTTTGGTGTAAATTTTATAAGAGGCATTTCTAAAATTCACCCATTTTGCTTAGCCCATTTGTTTTTATTTCGGGGTTTAACTCGTCAGGTCACTTAATGCCTTAAATGGATATCGATCCATCTATCTGCTCCGAATTCATATTGGATTTAATCCAAATGGTTTGGAACTATAATCTTTAAGCATTATTGGGTTAATTATAAATATGACCCAATTGAGAAACCTATTTATATTTTTAGACTCATTACAACACATGCTACCAAACTAGACACTTTCGTTGTTTACTTTTCCGAAATACCCTTAGTATACATATTAACATTTAACATCACTTATACTTCACTTCTCATCCTTTATGTAATTCAATTTTTAATTTCATACATCAACCTAAGATTCAAGTTCTTCATGTAAGTATTTTGTTGATTTTACATACATAAAATCTTTTATATAATTTAGTTCTATGTATTTTAAATTAGTTTTGCATATTGGGATGTTGAAATTTGGAAGGCAAATCCAACCTAATGAGTTCACAGTTTGCTATTTTGTTACATAGAATAGAATCGTAAATTGTGAAGCAATTAGCTCCATATAATCATAAACTGCAAAGCACAAGCCTCCATATTGTCGAGGTTTTAGGTTTATAGGAATAGGGTTTGCAGTTAATTTATCTACGAAGCAAAATTTCTTCGTAGTTAAATTAACTATGAAGCAAATTGTACTCACAATTAAATTAAGTTTAATTACATGTAGATGCCACGTGGTTTCGCCAAATTACAGATGGGTACTTGTGTTTGTTTGTTTTGCAAATAAAACCTTATGGTTTTCAAAATTTTGCACTTTGGTTCACTTTGTCAAAATTTGGTCGATAACGACCTCAAAATAAAAATTTCCAACCACTAAATGATGTTTTAAGCAACTTTAATTCTTCAACTTTTTAGGTTTGAGGTCATTTAGGTGTTATTTTTTTATGAGAGAGAAAGTTAATGTTTAGAGAGAGAAAACTAAAAAAATGACGATTTTGAAAAATAAAAAATATGGTTTCATAGTAAATATGATATTAAACAACTTTAATTCTTGAAAATTTTCATTTTGAGGTCGTTATCGTCTAAATTTGGCAAAGTGAAATAAAATGCAAAATTTTACAACCACAGGGTTGCGTTTGTAAAGAAAAATACCACATGTACCCATCTACAAATCTGTGTAATCACATGGCATCTACTTGTAATTAAACCTTAAATTAACTGTAAAGTACTGTGAATCAAATTGTTTTCATAGTTTTTTGCATGTTCCGCAGTTGTTTGAATTGCAAAAAGGATATGATACTTTTGACTGTTTTCCTTTCATTTGTTTTGATAATGTATTTATTTCTCAACAGTAGTAATTTGTCCATCGACCATATTTTGTGTGCGATCACATGGAACGACCAATGGAAAACAGATGAAAAAGCCATGCAAAGTCGGCCCTGGGCATAGGCGAGGAGTGCGGTCGCGTAGGGACCACAGCCAAAAAGGGTCCCAATTTTTTATTATTATAATTATATATATTATTAAGTCATTTTTTTATTATAAATGTAGTTATAATACTCATTTTAGGCCTAAAATGATCAAATAATATGATAACAATATGATATTTAGGCCTAAAATGGATCCAAATTTCTATTTTAGACGTACATTTTTTCAATTAGGGACCCTAATTTTTGTTACTATATATATATATAATTTTTTTATTATAGATATAGTTATAATACTCATTTAGCCTAAAATGGACCAAATAATATGATATTTTAGGTCTACAATAGATCTAAATTTATATTTTAAACGTACATTTTTTTAATTAGGGGTCTCTTATCTCTTATTTCGCCCTGGGGCCATAAAATGTCAGGACCGCCCCTGAAGCCATGACATACGTGGGTGGTGAATCGAAGTTGATTAAGCCTTCAACAAAAATCAACTTCGAGATTTTACAATAGAGAATATACACTTCTACATGTGTTGATTCAACCTCATTTGACATGTATATGGCCATGTAAAGAACTTACAGTCCAAACAAAGTTATTAGCGTAGTAGTACGTATTGTTGATTCTAGTATGTTCAATGCTTCATAGAGTATTACTGAACGAATCCAAGCAATGTGATCCCATTATATGTTACTTTTGAACCGTGAAGAATAGATGCATAACTACCGCGAGTTATGAAGAAGGAGAATGTCGGGATGAGTATGTTGGTTTTGTGTCCTATAGACAATTATTTTAGGACATAATATGTTAATAGATGAATTATTCATTATTAAGTCATTTGATTTATATGATATAGTAAGCTTAACTATATAAAAGTATTTATCTTTTATTCACAACTGAACATGTTAAATAAAAGAAATCTCAAGTTTATAGAAGTAATCATAAAGTGTTCATACAACCATGAAGTGAGATTATACTTTATGATCTAATTAATTAATTGATAAACTTAAATTGCCTCGGGTCAAGTATTATGTTTAAGGGATTAACTTAATACCATAAAGACTTGCATGTAACAATGTCTTATGTTCATGAACAGAAAGTTGGTCTCACAAGCTTTAGGTATTCAGATATTTAGACAGTTGTGTGGATCTAGTGAAGAAGTTCATTAAGATTGAGGATCCGACTTGAGATAACAAGATGGATGAATTTATCTAATGTCATATGTCTTATCTCAAATGTATTAGTAGGTATAAGTAATCCTTAGACTCAAACAATCATTAATTAGTGATTTTGGATTGTGGAGTGTGATGCTTCGACTCTGTTATAACACGATCCATACAGGATTGATACCTAGGGTGTGTCCGGGCAGGCATTAGGTATCACATAAAGTAATTATGGGATAGTTAATGATAGAGTGAGCATTCATCACCCCTGATAAATAGGAGATATATTGTAACACCTTGCCCAATACCATGTAGATATTGTTCGCTCTGACCCAAAATCCAACACATTGGGCCTCACGACTTTAAAACGTGTCTGCATCTATTGGATTCTCATCTTACTAATAAGCCTCAATCACTCTCTCTCCATTTCTGATGTGGGATTCAGTTCATTCCTACCCCCATCGCCATCTCTTAAGGCCGCTCCTTGCTCAGGTCTCTACCCCGACGCCACCCACTCCGGACCGGGTCATTACAGGCCCACTAGCTTCCGTCTGGTTTGTCCCTAAAGCACACATCGTATGTGGAGAGTTGGCTCTGATACCAATTGTAACACTCTGTCTAATACCATGTAGATATTGTCCGCTCTTGCCCAAATCCAACAACTTGGGCCTCACAGCTTTAAAACGCATCTGCATGTATTGGATTCTCATCTTACTAATAAGCCTCAATCACTCTTTCTCCATTTCCGATGTGGGATTCAGTTCATTCTTACCCCTATAAGATATGATGAGGGCTTATGTATTGAATTTTCAGGGAGATTGGGATAAGCATTTACCTTTGATTGAGTTTGCTTATAATAATAGTTTCCATTCTAGTATTGGGATGGCACCTTATGAGGCTTTGTATGGAAGAAAATGCAGGAATCCTATTTGTTGGGATGTCGAAGGCATGGGGCAGTTGGAAGGACCTGAATTGGTACATGAGACATTTGAGAAGGTCGAAACAGTAAAGAAGTGTATACAGGCAGCACAAGACAGGCAGAAAATTTATATTGATAAGCATCGTCGTGAGATGGAGTACGAAGTAGGAGATTGTGTGTTCTTAAGGGCTTGATTGGATAGGAGGTTGTGGAGGGTAAATAAGGGAAGGGAATGGAAGGGAAGCGAAGGGAGAGGAAGGGGAAGGGGAAGGGAAGCACTAACCTTACCCTTGTTTGGTTGGATGGTAAGAGTTTATAAAGGTTTGTACCTTTCCCTTGTTTGGAATGAAGGGTTTGTAAGGGAATGAAGCATTATAAAATGACTAAAATGTCCCACTCAATTAATTATGTATATTAGGTACTTTCCATGTGATTAAATCATATTACATACAACTTTTTTTAATTACATATCTAAATCAACTATCCAATTTTCATAGACATTTCCGTCAATACTCTTAAATACTAATAAATAAGTATATAAATAAAAATTGCTACTTAAGAATAAATAATTGACAACAAAAAATAAAAAATGTCTTTCAACCAAAATTATCTAAAAAAAGTCTTCCAATCTAAATTATCCAGAATTAAAAGTGAATAATACAGACAACTGTATTTCATAACAATAGACATTCTAATGACTTAAGTAATAACACAAGTCTGTGAAAAATTTAAACACTAAATTCATAACACAGTTTAAAATAACTTGATCCAAAATGACATGATCCATGACAAAAAGCACGTCCAATATGATTTGATCCCATATCAAGAGCCTACAAACAAAAATAGAAAGGTTAAATTGAATTTTGGATTATAAAAATAAAAATAAAATGAAATCTCTTTAACCAACCTTGATCAATCCACAACATCAACAAATTCTTTCGATGAGCTATAAGTGTTGAATTCAAGAAGTCCAACCTTTGTGGATTGTCCAAAAGATACGTGCAAGCAACATAATATAGCCATGGGTCTATTCTAATCTCCTCTACATATTTCCACATATCAAAATCCTTCGTAAGCTCCTTGGGTTTGAAAATGCGTACCAAATCATCACTCGATTTAGCTATAGCTTTAGCCACATTGTCCACTGATTTAGTCATAGAAGTAATTTCATCCATTTCAGTTTTTTTTCTTTTTTTGATCTAGATGAAGTTAGATTTTCAAATAATTCTTGCTCTCTTATCCCGCTAGGAGTCGAGAATTCTTCAACCACAGTTTCATGTTCACCTACATTCACACTATCACCCATATTATCCATAGTATTGTCCAATGATATCTTATTTTGAGAAACCATAAAGTCAATCCCATCAATTGTGGCCGAATGTGCATCTCTCACTCTTTTTCGCCTAATATCTGCTGCACATTCAGCATGCTCTCCGGATGCTCTATCTTGCCCATAAAGACTAACCAACTTATCATAATTCCTAATACGTTTGTTTTTCCATTCACTAGCACTTGGGTGAGCCTATAATGAAAAAAACATGAAAAAAATGAATTAAATAAATTTCTAATTGATTGAGTTAGTGAACAATAATGTTACCTCAATTAATTTTTGCCAAACTTCGGGTTCGACATCCCACATTTCTAGAACCGGATTCCACGAAAAGCCACCCATTCCGTTCTTAAAGATATTATAGCAATGATTGAATGTCTTCTTGATAGTTTTCATGCGATTTTGAGTTTTCTCATTGTCAATAGGCTTATTAGGGAACTTACGCTTTAACTCATTAACAATGTCTTCCAATGCACAGGTAATGTATGTTCCACCAATTCTATTTCCTATTTTATCTTGATAGACATACTCATCAATTAGAGCGGCATCCATTTCAGCCGTCCAATTACAAGTAACAGTTTGAGCCTTTGGAGCACGTGGCATTTTGGCAACTACATAAAAAATAATAAGTATAATAAGTGTATTTAATAAATGCAAAAAGAAAGATAAATCATATTCAAACAACTTAAAATTGAATAACACCAACTTAAAATTCAATAACACCAATCATATCCAAGACAACTTATATGTTACTACAACAATTTAAAAACTAAACACTCATCGAGTATAATCAACCCATATATCAGCTGCTATTAAATCTCTCACTATCTCTCCTTGTCTAGTTTTTTCATTATTTTCCCTTGCATTATGTTGTTCATCTTCTGAATTGTTCCGATTGAGAATTTTCTCATCCACTTGTTCAAGTATTGAATACAACATGCAACAATTATCTTATCTTGTGTCTTAACACAGTAATTTGACTTTGTTCCGCTTCCTATTATAGGGAATCGCTTCTTAAGTACTTGAAAACACCGCTTAATCGCATTACGCAAAGATGCATGTTGTAGATTGAAAAGCTCACGTGCATTTCACGGTGGATTCCTTGAATACTCTTTCAAGTGGTATCGTTCCCCTTGATACGGTGTAATAAGTCCTCTCCTCAACATGAATCCAGCATCGACAAGATAATATTTTCCTAAACATGTAATGAATTTTGTCACAAGTGTATTTAAACTATATAAAGAAAAGCCTAATAAAAAAATTATTTTGAGAATCACCTTCAGGAATTTTTAGGGGAAATTCTCTGCTTAATGCATATTTAATTATCCTGGAATCGGATGTTGTCCCTTCCCACCCAGCTAGCACATAAGTAAATTTCAAATCAAATGTGCACGCAGCCAAAACATTTTGTGTTGGGTATTCTTTCCTCCCACGATATCTAGGAGCTTCTGTATTCGACACCTTCACTCGAACATGTGTTCCACCAATAGCACCAACACAACCCTACATTAAATTTTTGACTTAAACACTTAAAGAATAATATACTAATATGTAATTTTATAAAAGTTAATGGATAATTTGGTCACCTTAAAATATGGGTAGAATTTCCTGTGGCTGGATATTTCAGACAGAACGTGTGTACCATCAGGTTGTTTGAAAAAAAGTTCCTCCAATTCGATTATAGCATTTAACACATTATGAAAATGTTGACTTACTGTCTCAGATGAACGACGAAAGATGAGTGCAAGTTCGTGTTGAGATACATTCTGTCCTAGTAACCAAAGTGTTTTTATAACTTGTTCTTCAACGCTTGTTTGTATAGTTGGTCTAAGACCACCCTCTCTAATTAATAAATCACACAACCCAGTAAACCCACTATAACTTATTCTTATCACATTATGTCAGAGGTTGTTTAAAGATAGATGATCCAATATTTCACCTCGTACTCGTTCACTTTCAAGCTTAATTTCACGTGTCATATGAGCCATATTGTTCCTAAGTAGACGTCTATGTCTCATATACCAACAAGCAGCAACACAAACAACTTGAACTCCGACTAATTTATATAAATGATGCATTAATATGATAAGTTTCACTTTGTCATCCATCCTAATAAAATAGATAATCATTACTTGAGCACTAGCATAAAAATATTGACAAGAAGAAAAGATACACAAAGAAAGTGATGAACTGAAAAAATCTAAATAGCAAGCACATGAACCATAAACTTAATCTTGTAAATGCCATGAAACAATACTTAATTTGTTACTAAAATAAAAAAATTTGTATATACACAAGTTGCCGAAACCATAAACTTACTGCTTTTGTAATTACAAAAGTCTTTCCTATACAAATAAAGACAATAATAATCATATTTGCTGCCACATATTTGTTGTTTGTAGAGTAAAATTTTACAAATCAAGCATAAAGAACAAATCTAAACACAGCCAAAAGATAACAGATTTTAAAAAATACAACCAGAAATTAACCTAATCCCAAGTACATAGCAACAATTTACAGATCAAAAATAGAAGAAAACGTATGAAGAAAACCATTTACAAAAGCACAACCAAAAATAGAACAAATTAACTTAAACCCATGTACATATCATAAACTTCTACTCCTCGCTATTCACCGGGAGCTCGCAGCCGACTGATTTGAGTGAAATTGCTAACACGATTCCGGCTTTGGTAACAATGGAGGATAATGACAGCTTATTGCGTCGACCTTCTGTGGAGGAGGTTAAGACGGCCGTCTTCAGTATGAATCGGGATGGCGCTCCGGGTCCGGACGGATTTGGTGGAATCTTTTACCAACACTTCTGGGACGTAGTGGGCGGAGACGTCTGCAGTATGATTTTTAGCTTCTTCGACTCTGGTCGCATTTTCCCGGGTATGAATTCCAGTCTTATGGTGCTTCTTCCCAAAGTCAGTGATGCTACTGATATTTCGCAATTCAGGCCTATTGCCATGAGTAACTTTAGCTACAAGATTATTGCTAAGATCCTTGCTGACAGGCTCGCCCCGGTAGCTGCAAATATTATTTCTGATAATCAGTTTGGCTTCATAAAGGGGAGGAATATTCACCACTGCATTGCAGCTGCGTCTGAAGGGATAAATATGTTGGGTAAGCGTTGCTTTGGTGGCAATATGGCAATAAAAATTGACATTCGTAAGGCGTTTGACACCCTTGATTGGAATTTCTTGTTGTCGGTTATGGAGGCATTCAGGTTCTCGCTTCATTTTAGGGATTGGATCCTGGAAATCCTGAGCTCGACAAAAATATCAATTATGCTTGGGGGCACTACGAAAGGCTATTTTGGTTGCTCTTGTGGGGTTCGGCAAGGGGATCCCCTCTCTCCCATTTTATTTGGAATTGCGGAGGACTTCTTCAGCAGATGGCTTCAAAAGCTTGAGCATCAGGGTCTTATCGCGCCTATGGTTTACACCTTTAGGGCGCACTTTCCGACTCATCTGTTATACGCCGACGATATGCTTCTCTTTGGGAAGGCCACTTTAAGAAATATGAAAAGAATCAAAGATGTTTTTCAATTTTATGCAGCAATTTCTGGGCAGGTGGTGAATTGGGACAAATCTGAAATTTATTTTGGTGCTCATATCGGAGGACACAGGAAAACTAGACTTGCTGCGCTCCTTGGGGCTAGGGTTGCAGAGCCGCCCTTCATTTACCTTGGCGTCCCCCTGTTTATCGGGGCTCCAAAAAAGCGATTCTTACAACCAATTGTTGATAGGTTTCTGTCTAAGTTCAGTTTGTGGAAGGGGCAGTCGCTGTCTTTTGCTGGGAGGGTAACTTTGGTCCAGTCGACGCTTCATGGCGCTCTTATTCACTCCCTGCTTGTCTACAAGTGGCCGATGGATTTGCTCAAAAGAATTAATCGATCAATCAGGAACTTCCTTTGGACAGGAAACCGAGACTCGCGCAAGCTGGTGGTGGTTCCATGGTCGATTTGCTGTCAACATAAAAAGGGAGGTGGGCTTGGGATTAAGGACCTGAGGTTATTCAACTCTTCTTTGCTTGGGAAGTTCTGCTGGGAGCTTCTCCAAGGCGAGTCCTACATTGTCGGGCTCCTTCGAGGGAGATTCCTCACCATCTATGGGCAACCAAAACAGTACTTAACCAACTCTTCCATTTGGATTTCTTGCCGGCTCATTTTCTGTAATATCAGAGACAATGCCATGTGGTGGATATGGACCAACTCGGGTTTGAAATTCTACACTGACGCGTGGATCACTCCCACTATTGCCGATCAGCTAGGGATTCCGAGTAAAGAACAGCGCTCTCTGCAGGTCCCGGTTAGCAGCTTCCGTGCAAACGGTACTTGGATAAATATCCAAAACTTGCCTATCGACATTCAGTTGAATATTTTGCGGATTAATTTGGGATTGGAGGAAAGGGACGTCTACGTGTGGACTGGGTCGGATACCGGGAAGCTAACAGCGAAAATCTACTACGAGCATATTGCATCGGCTGGTACGAAGGATTGGGGTCGGGAAATTTGGCAACCGTTTATCCCTCCACGGAGGTCGGTCACTTGCTGGTTGATGTTGCACAACCGGCTTACAGATCACATGGCTTTGAGGCGTTGTGGCTTCTCATTTGCCTCACGTTGCGAGTTGTGCAAGGAGCACGAAGAGACGACAGACCACCTCTTTGCAACCTGCGCTGTTGCGTCTGCGCTCTAGGGTGCCATTGGGACCCACTTCGGCTACGCGGTCAATCTTACTCGAGTCAGTGATTTCCCTGGCCTGCTGAGGCAAAGGATCGCTCGCAGAAAGCGTAAATGGTGGTTGATAGCGCTTATAACCTGCCCCTGGTATATATGGCATACTAGAAACAAATCGATTTTTGAGAGCGAGCTTCCTTCAATCCAAAGGTTAGTGGCCTGGCTGTTCACCTACATTTACGAGCCTTCAAGTGAGAGTGTCGGGTTTTATACTGATCCGCAGCGCAGCAGACCTCCGCCGGAGCCGGACTACAGGGTTGTGAGATGGGTATCCCCGCCTCCCGGGTGGGTTAAGGTAAATACAGATGGTTCAGCATCAGGTCCGTCTGGTGATGGAGGTGCGGGGGTATTTTCCACAATGCTCGGGGATTCGTCAGAGGTTGCTTTGCTTTCCGCGTTATCAGTCAATTTGTGCACATTGTTGAGCTTAGGGCGGTTCTCTTTGCGATTGACTCGGCCTGGGAGCGGGAATGGCACAACCTCTGGGTTGAATCTGATTCGTCTTACGTGGTCGGCTTGTTCACAGGAAGAGATGTAACAGTGCCATGGCAGCTCAGGCAGGAGTTTCTCCTGGCAAAGGGGCGGTGCGCGATTATGAACTTCAGAATCTCGCACATCTACCGTGAAGGGAATCAGGCTGCTGATCGCCTCGCTCGTTTCGGCACCACTGCTGCATCCTTAACCTGGTGGCATTCGGCTCCGTCCTTTTGTCAGTCCTTGGTTTTTGATGATCTTTGTAATGTAGCACACGTTCGTTTCCTTTAATTTCTTCATTTCTTTGTATTTTTTCATTTTTTCGGTTCTTTCGGGTTGTTTGGAGCTCTTCGTTGGGGTGCCGACCTAGTC